>NC_080025.1:82772103-84057956 GCF_030020395.1 Manis pentadactyla
GGTCATTGCCTCTAACTCTGTATTTCTACCTTATCATCCAAGTAAGAAATCTGAGACTCCTCCTAGGGAACTCTCACTTCCTCTCAACAGTCATATTTTATGCTTAGATCATTTCCTCACAAACTGTGGCCTAATTTGAAATATTGTATTCCAATTCAGCTGTGAAACCCCACTCTGACTTCTTTTCAAAAATCTGATCAAAATGATAGAGCTGTCATTTATCAAGATTAGCTATATGTCCTTGTTTAGGTAAGATTTAGAAAAAACATGTCATGTAAACCTCTTAAAAGCCCCATGAAGTGGGCATTACAAATATCTACATATGGCATAAGAAGACTGACCCAACCCAACTGTTCCATCATGTGTATATGTAAGTCATTATATTAATATATATATATGAATGCATTCATATGAATTTATCTATGTATCTGTGTGTCTTGTCTATGTATCTGTTGGATCCCTTAGAATATGCTACTGCTAAATTTAATTATATTGGTGAAATTATTGATTCTTTAATTAACTGAAAACATGCTCAGTAAGATCTTTATTGACATGGTGTATATACATTTGAATATATTTTATAAAGAGATTGTTTTATCCTTGTCCCCAGAACTGCAGGTTTACTAGTGTTTTATTATGTTGTCATTTATTTAGCATCACAGATACAGCAAGTAATATATAAGAATATTATTATTTGCATAATAAAATATTCATATGGGTACAATAATATGTATAATATCCAAATAATATACTTTGGTGAAGATAAATATGGAGGTAAATATCCTATCAGGTAGATGTTTCTCTCTACACATGGAGATGAGTGATTTTAAAACAGCTTACTCATTCTGCTTAAAGCCTAGTCCACCCTGAAAGTTGCTTATTTTCCACGCATAGTTTTACATTTATAGGCTAAGTATAAATATGTAACCTCTTAACAGATTGGATATATTTCTCATCTAAAATTTCTTTTAGCAGAAAACCCTATTCAGAGTAAAAGAAAATCTCACCGTATTGTGGGAACACAGTTTTAAATACTGTGTCATACAAATATTTTCAAAACACCTCAGGCTGTTAATTTAAAATTAGGCCTGGCCTACAAAACTGCAGGAAGCACAGCTCCCATCATTCAGCTCAAATGCAGTGAGACAGGCTGCAGTCAGACCAGCCACCCTGTGCCCCCAGCCAGAGCGTCACTACCTTCCAACTCTGATGAGGGATGAGTCCCTCTGCTCAATGGAGCTCATCTCTGGGTTCTCTTTAAACTCTTGGAAAAAAACAGGCTTAACTAGATTAATCAGTAATTGACTTGGCACCAAGTTACTGCACAAGTATATACAAGAATTATTTGCTGACTTTCTTCTGAAACAGAAAAATAATAATAATAAAAACACTATAACCTAGAAAGAAAGTTGGAGATTGCTTTGCTTATTTTTCATAAGACAAGGAAATAAGTCCTTCTGATGGAGACGAAGAATGATAAATATATGTACCTTCCTATTAACATCATATGGACATGTAGAAGCGTTATTGGTATTTTTCTACTAACAATGAAATGAAGCAGGGGCTTTGAAATCAAGTAGCTGAAACGGATGACAGCAGAATTGGGTATGGCAAGCTTGGATAGATTCTAGGCAAGCAACAGTGTCCCGTGACATAAGCAGGTAGATGTCAGTGGCTATAAGCCAAGGACCCTGGCACTCCCGTTGTCTTTTCCACTCTCCCTTTAGTGGTGCAGCAGTAGACAATGCTTCCTAAGGCAGCATTTTCCCATAACTGTTCAGATCCCTTCAGTGACTTTAGCATGTTTTAAGTGTCCTCAGCAGTGGAACCTAACTAACATTGTTGAATGGCTGCACATGCAGAACTGCAATGGAAGCTTGTCTAAGAAATCCATTAAGGTTTGGCAAGGCAAGCAATCTCAGGTTATATGTCAATACTTGCTGAAAGTCCTTTCAAGTTATATTCAAACATAATAATATTTTTACATTGTCCTATAAATAATACACAAGGTGAAAAATCATAAATTAATTGAAAATCCTGAGTACAAGTTTGACTATTAATCAAAGTATAGTTAAATTTTATTCATTATAGTTTTAGTGTTAAGTTTATTCTTTCTAATTGATTGCAGTGTAAACCAGGAATTATTAAGGACAATATTGCAGTAAGGTGAATGTTTTCTTACATCTATCCACATTAAGATGTGTATATTAAGAAGTATGTATAAGAATTATGTATACAAGAATGACTAGTAATATTCTAAACATTAAATCTGCCCAAGTTAATTGAAACATAGTAATACTAAATATTAAGACTGTCCAAGTACATTGAAACATAATGTGAACATGTGGAAAAAACTAGCTTGGTATGATGATGATACACATTATTAGGATGAAATGCCAAATTTGTCTGTGATTGCTATTTCAAATCCTTTGGAAAATTATAGATCTTCAAAAGGTATTTTTAGTTCATTTTCAGTAGAAATATATCTTCCACCCACACATCATTTTTCTTGTATCTAAATGTTTCTTGAAATTATATGGTGCAATGAAATTATAATGGTAAAATCTCAGGTTCATGTCTTAATAGAAATAAAACCATAATATAAACCGTATTTGAGAAAAAAAGCTAATTTTGTATAAGAATGCTGAAAATTGAGTCACAGCTCAAGAAAGTTTATGGATTTAAACTGTATATATATATATATGCCATACATGTATTCAAATCATATTTTAACTTATTTAAAAATTAATATTCACTAAACTACTATATTTTACCTCCAACAGAAAAGATTAATAGCCTTGATAAGAATAATTATCTGAAAAAGTGGTATAGAAATGGTATTAATATACTGTATAAAAATTTGCATCTCAAAGAATAATATGTTATTATGGAATTTTGCATGATATTTATCTTTTATTAAGGGATTTTCAACTGATAAACAATGGGAATCTTCCTAAAAAAAGATTTCTTAAGATAACATACATGAAAAATATTTAAGTCACCTGCTTGGCACCATGCTTTTCTTCTTTTAGAAATAAAACCAATCTGCATTTGCTTTAAATTATTCTGAGGTCAAATGCTCTTTTCATGAAAACTGGCTGTGCTGAACAAATGCAAGTATGTGTCATATCACAATTTACTGAAGGGACAGAGCCAGAAGCAAAACCTTTTGCTGTACTAATTAATTATGAATCAAAGCTTCATCAGAGACTATTGTCTGTTGCTATATGAAAATCTGCTAGGAACAAGAAATAGTTTAACAACACGCCAATTATATGAATCTAGAGATATATGAGAGTTAATAAAACACCAATAAACTACAACCAACTTAAAAAACGGTCATTTTTAACAACTGAAAACACTTCAAATCAAGAGCTTGCATAGGGGTGGATTGTAGATTAGTTGCACACCAGTCCTTATGGCCTTGAGTGGTGACATCATCAGTACATATTCATCTTAGTGTCTGGTATATGTCCTTGTGTTCAGCAGGCCATTTCAGCAAAAATTGGGTACCAGGATGTTTTTTATAAGAAGGTTTTACAAATGGACAGGTCACAATTTTTTCCATGATGATTTCACATTTTGTGGGAAAATATAATATCAAGGTCGCCATGTTGTGAAGACTCAGCATATGTATAGGCCATAGTTCTCACTCCTTGAATCATGAGACTGATATGAATGGAGTCCCCAGAGGCTCTGCAAGACACACTAGCCATATGTGTGGATTTGCAACAGGAACAAATAACTGCTTAAAGAGGGCACTCTGGGGAGGCAGAGGTAGGAAATGGAGGACCTAAGTTTTTACTGGGAAAAGTCAGAGAAAGCTCTGCAGAGGAGGTTATCTTTTTTGTTGGTTCTTGAACTAAAAGGAGAAGTTTTTCTAGGGCGAGGTAGGAAAGACATTTCAGGCAGAAAGTACATTATGTGCAGAGGCAAAGGAGCTGGATTCATCATGTTAAAAAGTGACAAGACACTAGCCATGAGTCTAGTAGGGAAGCATAAGGATAGATATTGGAAGATGGGCTTTTGTGAAATACAGTTGGGAAGATGTATTCTTGTATTCTGGAAAAAACACAACAGTTTGGCCACAGTGTTAAAATGGAGTGAAAACACTAGTTACATTGAAACAAATCAGAAGGTTTGTCATAGTTGAAGCAAGAAATGCTAAGGGCAGGAACCGTGTTTGTCTTTTTCATCATTGTATTTCCAGTTACCAGAACAGGACTTGAGAAATAAAGTTGAACTGATGAGCAGACAGGAGGAGGAATCCAAGATGTATTTAGAAAATAGAGCTGATAGGACTTGAAATTCGAAAGGATAGGATCAGAACATTTCAAACTACATTTTCTATCAAGCAATATTAAATTAAGTCTAACTGAGAGGTTGCTCAGAGTCCAGTTACAATACTTTTGATCAAATTACAATAGCCTGAACATCTAAACTGTTCAAATATGTTCACTTTAGACAGTTTTACAATGTATGCCTGAAAGTAACCAAAAAGGGGACTCGAAAGCTTCCTATTTAACACTGGTTCACCTGGAATTACTACTCACAGCTCTGTGCGTGAGCCAGCTTGGACTGATTCACATGCTCTCTGGGCATCTCTTCTAACCTTTATGTTAAATGACTTCATGTTGGGAATTTGAAATCTCCCATGATGGGAGTATTTAAACCATTGGAATTGGCAGTGCTATGAACCAGTTTTTACCCCCTCTTTAAGTCAGTTGTTATACATTAATCAGCATATCACTGACTATATGGAATCTTTTATGCTTTTCTCTTCCTGCCCCTCCTTCTGCTTTGTTGCAGCAATTTTCACAAACTATGTAATCTCAGCAACCTAGCAACCAAAGGTGTTACCCAGTGTCCCAAAACTACCAACCTTACTGTTACCAATCACCACAGTGCTGGAATCTGGGTCATGAAAATACACATTTCCTTGATTTTGTACCATACATCACATTCTCAAGTTCTCCTTGTTCCAAGATCTTCTAAAATATCTCATGCTAAGAATTTCATGAGTGTTTATCTCTCAAGCTATAGACACACACCCTATCCTAGTGGCCCAGACATGAGCAGGCACTATTGGGCCCCTACTGTCCTCCTCCTTTCTCAAACTCTGACCCTCTGATATTTACTGTTGACCACCATGACCACCTCCACAGGAGTGACAACAAACTATATTACACAAATACACAAAAAATGCCAAACATATTTTATGAATGCAACTGATGTAATACAGAGCAGCTAAATGCCTTGTTATGTTGTTATTAGAAGGATGTGGGGAAATAGGAAGTATGTTTTAGTGAGAGAGAAAGCTACTATATGGATGCATACCTAACCACTGTTTAACATGATACCATGTACTACAAACCTTAACAAGAATTACTTCAATACTATCAATGCACAGGTCAATGTTTTTCCTGTGCCTCATTAATATAAACCCTTCTCCTGTCAGGTGGCTGAAATATAAAATAACATTTTAAAAAGTAATGCAAACTTTGCAAGGCTTGGTACAGAGTAGGTGGTGTGCTTGGAAGAACCAAAACTTGGAAAAGAAGTGTATCAGTTTTATTTCTGGGTGCCTTTCACTGTCTTGGGACCTTCTCTTGCTGAACTGTGAGTGGATGACAGGAATTTTCCCCATTCCTTATGCAGGTTTTGTGATCTTCATAAATGAATTTAAGTTTAAAATTGCCATAAATTATAAGTACCACACGTTATTATTCAATTGTTCATTATAGCATTTGAGTCAAGGACAAATATATATTATTTTAGGTACAAAATGTACAACTTTAGCACATCACGTTAGGTTTTTCCAATAGATTTGACTTTTGTTTTTCAATTATATCATTGCCTGAAATGCTCATTTTGCCTAGAAGGAAAAAGTACCTTTTCTTGAAAATGGATATTCATGTCAACATGTATATGACATCCAAGATACACCAATTGCCTGATTAATTTGATCAACACAGAGAGCCATCAAAAGATGTGTGTGTGTGTGTGTGTGTGTGTGTGTGTGTGTGTGAAATTTACATTAATTGCTTTAGTAATACAAGTAGCTGGAAATGGAAATTTCCTGAAATACTTAGACACCTCTAACTGTTTAAAATGACTGCACAGATTTGTAACTACAACAGACCCCAGAGTCAAATAACTTTCTCATTTATTAATTTTATGATGGAAGTTCCCAAATAAGCTGCAGATCCCTCTTCTTTAAGTACAGACAGTATTATTCCTCTCTTCAGGTATTTCTTTGATGACTGGGAAGAAAAATTTAAAAAGAAAACAACTTATTATAGTGTTTCACACATACCAGTTGCCACATATTTAACCAACTTTCACTATAGATTCATCTAAAAGATCGAATCTCTGTGCACCCTGCAAATGCTTGTAATTCTGTTGCAATAGGTCTCCAATGTGAATTTCTGAATTACGAAATAAGGATCATTCACAGCTTGAGGTTTTTTTGCTTTTTCTTTTTACTACTGTAGTTCAGCAGAAGAATTATGATCATTTTATGAATGTGTTGGACATTGAATGAATATAAAGTTTAATCTGGAACATTAATAAAAACTTTATTGCTTTTTCGTTGGTTGACTAATCCTATGCTAATTAGATTTATTCCAACACTATCTGAATATTTGGACTGAAAGTTTCCACATTTTACATGAGAAATCAAACTATCTGGGAAAGACAAAACAAGTCTATAGCTGATGCCCTGAATATTTGTATTTACAAATAATTTTTACTAATTTTTTTTAGATAAAACACAATTCCTAAATTGAGATTTTGAAAAATTAAAATATGAAAAATAGTACAACTCAACAATTAATATAAGCATATTTCATCATCAGAATCTGTATTTCTTCTGAAAACCATACACTGTGTAATTTTGAAATGATACAGCTTAACAGAATAACATAAATGTATATTTTTGTATAATTTTGCTGGTAGGAGACCAAAATTATAAAAATCAAAGGTTGAGGCCAGAAATTAATAAGGATTTTGTAAATTGTATAACTCACTCAATGTATTAAGATTTTGTAGAAGCATTTTATAGCATATTCATCTCTATTGCTTTTTAAGTAATTGATTACTATGTAAGTTCAACTTGCCAATAATTTGTAATAGAAAAAATTAAAAGAAAATATTGAAAGCACTCTTAATTTTGCCACAATGAAACAAAATATTTATATTTGGTGCACTTCTTTCTAATGTTCTTTCCACTTAATTTTTAAAATTAGTTATAATTATATAGTGCATTTATATTTTAAACATTTGCCTTATTATACATAAAATGTAATTCATTTTTGTTTTAACGAATATAGATGATATACAGTATTATGTTGGCTTCAAGTATACAACATAGTGACTTGGCAATTATATACATTAGTAAATGTTTACCACAGTAAGTGTATTTACCAACCACCACCATACAAAGATACTACAAATATTATTAACTATGTCCCTATGCTGTACTTTCATGTGACTAATTTATTTTATAGTTGGAAGTTTGTACTTCTTTATCCCCTTTAGTTATGTTATCTATCCTCTGATCCTTTCCTATATGGTAATCACCAGTCTGTTCTCTGTATCTATGAGTCTATTTCTGTTCTGTTTTTTCATGTCTTATTTTTTAGATTCCATGTGTAAATGAAATCTTATGGTATTTGTGTTTCTCTGACTTATTTCACTTAGCATAATACTCTCTAGGTACACCCATGATCACAAATGGCAAGCTTTCGTTCTTTTTTATGGCTGAGTAATATTCCATTGTATATATGTACTGCCTCTTTCTGATCCATTCATCTAACAGTGGACACTTAAGTTGCCTCTGTATCTTGGTTATTGTGAAGAATGCTGTAATAAAGATAGGGGTGCATATATCAGTTCAAAGTCATGATTTTTTACTTTCTTCAGATAAATCCTCACAAGTCAAATTACTGAGTCATACAGTATTTCTATTATTAATTTTTTGAGAAAACTCTGTACTTCTTTCCACAGTGGCTGAACCAATTTACATTTCCACCAATAGTATATGAGGGTTCTCTTTTCTCTACATTCTTGCCAATACTTATTATTTCTTGGTTTTTTTTTTTATGTTAGTCAATCTGACAGGTGTGAGATGATATCTCACTGTGGTTTCAATTTGCATTTTCCTTATGATTAGTGATATAGAACATCTTTTCCTGTGTCTGTTGGCCACCTGTATTTCTTCTTCAGGAAAATGTCTATTCAGATCCTCTGCCCATTTTTTAATTGGATTATTTGTTTTTTTGATGTTCAGTTGTATGAGTTCTTTATTTATTTTGGATATTGGCCTGTTATCAAATTTATCATTTGCAAGTATATTCTCCCATTCAGTAAGTTGCCTTTTCATTTGTTGATGGTTTCCTTTGCTGTATAGTTTTTTTAGTTTGATGTCGTCCCACTTGTTCATTTTTGCTTTTGTTCCCCTTCCCTGGGGAGATTGTGGGGTAAAAGGCAGAATGTCCAGGATCTCCCTCCTGGCCTTAGTCCATTTACATATCAATGGATGTTTCAGAGCCTCCAGTAGATCCAGGGCAAGGGGTGGAGAGAAAACAGCCCTTCTCTCCTCCACTGCTTTCCTGGTATGTAATTGGCCTAGCATTTGCCAGTCACCATGGAACTGCCCATGGTGTTCCTCCTGGAAGGGGAGAGTGCAGAAGGAGAGCACTCACTGGGCAGAGAGAACAGTCAGAGCTGGGCATGGCGAGAGATTCCAAGCAAGCTATGAGCTATAAAAACTCTCTCTCCCAACCTACTCATCCCCTTGTCCTCCTTCGGTTTCACCAGATTAATAGTGAATTTTTCCCGGGAGGGGAACCCCCTTACTCCCAGAGCTACAGAGATATATCCAGAAAAAAAGTTATTAATGCTGATGTTCATGAGATTACTGCCTATATTTTCTTATAGGAGTTTAATTGTTTCATGTCTTATGTATAGTTCTCTAATCCATTTTGAGTTTATTTTTGTGTATAGTGTAAGACAGTGATCCAGTTTCAGTCTCTTAAGTGGAGCTGTCTACTTTTCTCAGCACCTATTATTGAAGAGATAGTCTTTTCTCCATTGTGTATTCTTGCCTCCTTTGTCATATATTAATTTACTATATAAGCAAGTGTTTATTTCTGGGCTCTCTATTCTGTTCCATTGATTATTGATTCCACTGATTATTTTTTATATATTGTAACTATCTTTTTCCATTCATTAAAAAATTTCCCATTCTTAGTGTAGTCCATTTTATTGATCACTTATGGTTAGTGCATTTTGGGGGTTGGCTGTCTCATAGTTAAGGAGATATTTCCTTTGTAATTGAGGAGATATTTTCTATTCTAGAACCTGATTATCCAGCTTTTCACTTTTTGATCAACAGTTCCTCTGGTATGAATATTCAAAATAGTGTAAAGAAGTGGTGAAGTTTTATTACTTCTCTATGTATCTAATCAATTGACCTAAGACCATGTACAGAAAAAAACTATCCTTTCACAACTGCTCTAAATATCCATCTATTATTTAGCAATCAATCAGTTTTTAGCATTGCAATCCTCCGTTCCACTCCACTGGTTTCCTTTGTTTTATTTTTCTACTCTACTTGTATTAGTGCCACACATAATTACTGTTGATTTAATTCTTTTCTTTACTGTGATATAAGAATTTATACCACTTACACTCTTCAAAATTACATGGTTTTATTTTTCCATGTAAATTTAAAAATCAGGGTTTTTAAATATTTCCATGACAAAAAGCTGCTAGCAGGTAATCAAATGTCTAAGTGAATTTTGGAAAAATTGATGTCTTTAAAATACAGTCTTCACAATATTGACATGTCATGTTTTCATTGACATCATCTTTAATTTCTTTAAAAAAAAAGATTGCTATAGAGAAATCTGTGTAAAGATCTTACACTTTTCATTAGATTTACTGGCAGTCTGTATGTGTTTCCATTCTAGTGTAGACCTATTTTAAAGTAATTTGTGCCTAGTATATTAATTTTTATATATTAGTCTTATATCTAAATTTGTATATAAATTTGTTACAGTCAGTTATTAATTCTAATAGTTTACCCACAAAGTTATTTGAATTTTCTACATAGATTTTCAAGTTGTTTGCTTATTTTGACAGTTAAATCTCTTCTTGTCTGTATACATTCTGTTTATTTTGACTGCCTGGTTATACTGTGTATGCTGTCTAATAAAGCATAAAATATAAAAGGGGTGATAGAAGACATTTTTTCTCATTTTTATTATCCAGGGAAAAACTTTCATATTATACCTTTTAATTTGAAGTTTATTATAGATTTTTTAAAATATGCTTCATCAGATTAAGAAGTTCTTGTAATGGTAATGATAGTGATTACCATTATCATTGATAATGATTTGATAATGATTTTTTTATAATGATTTTCATCATGCATAGAAATTTGTCAAATGCTTTTCTGAATCTGTTGAGATAGTTATGTTTCTTTTTTATTCAGGAAATGGGATTGATTTTTAAATCTAAACCAAGCATGACTTCTAAAAAATAAACTTGTCAAAACTGATACAAGTAGTTTTAAAAATACTGATAGCATTAAAATATTCATATTCAAAGTTAAGTATCAGTATTTAACAGTTACACTAATAGTGTTAAATATTATTTAATGAAATTTTTAATTTTTAAAAGTAAGTCTGTAGTCCAAAGCAAGAATTACAAGTATCTGGCAAAACATAGTTGAGAATGAAAAATACATTGGAGAGATGATTCTGCTCTTTACTTTTCTGCATCAAAGGCAATACAAATAGACTGTGCCACTCCAGGTTTAGGCATTGAGAAATGCTAAATAAATCTGAGATATGTAGGTATAAGTATCTATAGGAATTAATGATTAATTACATGTTAAGGAAAACTGGACCTGAGCAATTTGTATATTTCCTAGGTTTCTACTTTTAGCAACTATAAGGAAAGTAAAGACATGGATTATATATGCAGGAAAAATAGGAAGAAAGATAATGAATTCTACTTGGGCATTTTACAATTAAGGTGGATCTGAGATATTAAAGATTTCTTTTGGTAGTAAGTTAACATGTAATTTTTCATTGTTTTATATTTCCCACTACTTATCAGAATTCTGCAATTAGCATATATTATTTTTACAATCAGACAAAAAATCACAAAATCAGCACCAATAGATTGCTTGGGAATTTCTGTGAAATTATAACTCATTTATAATCACTAAAATGCTAACTTTGTTAAGATAATTATCCAAGTAGTCGAGTAAATAGCACATTAAAATATTACTAAATAAGAGAGAAAGTCCTGCCTCCATTACTTGTTGCCCCCCTGTTGTCTTGGAAAATTCCACAAGCTTCTTGAAGCATTCTTGACTTTAGTATTAGAGAAAATAATAATTATGCTGCCTGTGTGTGATGGTGATTATGAAGGCCATATCTGATGAACCCACAATGTTAAGTAACTGTTTAGTAGGTATTGCTTATGTAGCATTTAATCAGAAGAACAATAGAGAAAGTAATAGAAAATAATCGAAAGGTAAATTTCCATTTTCCTAAGAAGTACTAAAATTGTAAGAATAACTGCTTAAATGCTCTTTATATCCTGGGCATTTTGGTTTCTTAGTAGCATTCAGGCTGCTGATCTTCTATTGAGGTGTTTTTTTTTCTTTTTACTTAATTTTTTTTTTCAAATTCATCTAACCTAATAGTGATTAAGATGGGAATGCTCAGTTTCCACTGTGTAGTAAAACCTATATTCCAGTTTTGGGCTACTGGTGTTTTCGAATTCCATGAATTATTTTTCAGACCCAAAGTTTAAAACTCCAGCAGGATTTCAGTGAGTATTACGTATTGTCCTTCTAATTGTCACATTGAAATGAAATATCTATATTTCCAAAGTTTTAGAGGCACATATCATTATAAAACATATTCAAGGTATGTGTGTTTAATTTAAGCAAATAGTATAAATGATGAAAAATTATTTTATTTCAAATGTGGATTAATACTTTTCAGAGAATTAGAATATTAAAACATTTAGCCCATAACTACACTGAATATATTGTAATTTTTTTTGCCTACTCAGAGGGTACTTTTAGACCTTGGGGTTATCAAAAATATATATAACTGTTTTTTTGCAATAAATTAAAAAAATGCTAAGAACATTTTATAGAATAGCATGAGATCTAGGTTTACCATATTTTGTGATTTGGGAAATATATTTTCATCTTAATTTTGGAATCCTATAAGAAGTAAATTGTTAGAATGAGTGTGGACAAGTGTAATGCAATGGTTGAGATGGTCGGCGGAGTTATATTGCTACGGCTTCAATTCTAGCTACTTTGTTTACGAGCTTTATGGCAAAAGTATTTATTGTCTTTCCTATGTATTTTCATTTATTAGTCCAAAATATGTACTTAGCACATTTAATGTAACAGAATTAAAATTAGTGTTCGTTGAATAGATTAATGCAGGCTATCCTAACTTCTAGGTCTCCCATTAATCTTACCAAAGGTGAAGAAAATATTATTAATGACAGCTTCGAGAAAACAGGTTTTCTTAGATACTTTTCATAATACAATATAAATTAAAATTTATTTATTAAAATTTTCAAAATGTATAAATTTTACAAAGATGGCACTATACACTAAAACACTGTATGTGCATTTTACTTTTTAAAAGATCCCTGACATAAGATGTGTTTAGGTTAATGTTGTTATGTGCATGGTGTTTAAGATTACAGTTGTAAGAGGATGTTGGGAGACAAATTAGCTAGAAAGGTACAAGAGATCTCCAGCACTTACAGCACTTTTGAGATTCAAAAGTGGAAAAAATATCAAAGCTCTGTTCATGCATCCCATGGAGCTATAACACATATTAGTAGAATCGATGTCAATACTAATATTTAAGTTTACATTACATTTATGGCTAAACCTAATTCTTATATCGTAATGTTATTTTGAGTACTAAATGCTTCAAAAATGGTTCATGCCTGAAAATGACTAGAAGGTAATACTTTATGATGGTAAAAATCTATACCATATTGTGAAATCTCAGCTACAGTAGACCACTTGGATCTATTATTTAAGATTATTATACATGGAAATGTGAAAAATAACAATTAACAATTTTGTCATATATATTGGAATGCATCAATTAGGAAATATTTTATGGATTTTAACAGTATGTACTTTACTGTTATTTTGCTAGTTACTATTTTTATAGCAGTTTTGAGTTTTATTCTTCATTATAAATGACATTAAAAATTACAATGTACAGTGTAGATTAAGTTCATGTATTCCTGCCATTAAATGTTGTTTGAAAATAATTTCATATGCATTTGTGTTTAGAGTAGAATTAATCAGTACAGATTCTATAGGGCCACTAATAGATACATAATATTATTTCTCCTTACATGTACACACTTACATTTATTTTTTATTTTTAGTTATTAGGATTACTTGGTCAATGAAAAATAAAGTAAGACCAGATGCTATTTGATGCTTACCATACCCCAAGTGTTTTATGTGCACTTTTCTTCTCACAATATCTTCTGAGGTAGATGTTATTAGTCATAGTACACAAGAAGAAACAGGCTGAAAGGCATTAAAAAATTTAACCAGATCACATAGCTCTAAATGGCAGGGTCTGTGACCTTTCGAGGTAAAATGTTCTCTCTTTAAGTAGGTGTATCAGCTGAGGTCATGGTGAGAAATTTATGACACATTCAAATTAGGTAATTTGCTGACAATTAAATAAAGGGGTTATTTTTGTGAATGGGTTTAGGAAAATGACAAGGAATGGGTCATCAACCTCTGACTCATAACATAAGAAAAACCTGTGTGATAACAGCCATCAGATAGCAGCTGTGAAAAGAGAAATATGGAAAATCCGTGGTCAGCTGACTTGAAGACAACTGCAAAAATGAATACGCCAAACTCCTTCTGTTGGCCTTAGCACCTCCTTCTGTTGCCTCATTTGCCAAGCTAGAGTAAAAAGCAGCCCATTGATGCAACCTAAGGAAAGTGGATCTGGAGAAACAAATGAACAGCTATTCAAACATACAGGATATATTTAATGATCCCTAGAGAATGATATTTCAAAGTGAAGGAACTCTATTCTTATATGCAATTACTGACCATGCCTATTTTAGTTGAGATAATGTATATTAAATATAACTCTTATATATAATGTCAGTTAATAAATACAACTGACAATGCATTAATAGATGGGAAAGAAAAAAAACATAATGAACATACTTCAAATCATACTCTGAGGAAATCAAGAGATGTGCCTCCTCCTCCTCCTCTCCATTGGCTATCTTTTCCATTCATTTCTCACTTTCTCTCTTTACTCAAAAACTATAAAGCCCAGAAAGCAATCATTATGTTGGGACGAGATAATGAAGTTACAGGACATTGCATTCTGAATATGTTTTTATTTCAGGAAAATTTATAAAGTTGGCCAGATAGGAAGGGGATGGGGTCAGTCATACAAGAATGTCCCTTCTTTCATGTATTGCATTACACAATGAAGCCCCTCACTTTTAATCTCACTTTCAAGAGTTGTTAAAGAATCAAACAGATTAGGGCGTGATCTTATCAGATGCTTACAGCTGCAAACTCTAAGGCTATATAAATGGAAGCAAACAGATTATAAATTTGCACAAATGAACTTACCTGAGGACTCTAGCTGTACCAATGATTGCCAAGAAAAGGTGAACACAAAATATATCTTTTTTATTCTTTAAATCAGAGGAATATTCTATTGGCTTTGAAAAGATTCTATAAGAACAAAGAAAAATAGGAGTACTTTCTCTAATGCTGAGAAAAATAGTTTTGAAAATATTGTTGTCATGAAAAAGAGTAAAATATCAGAAAAAATAGAATTATCTTATAAGTATAAATAGCTATACATTCTCAAAACACACACACACACACACTAAACCTAGAGTGAGGTAAGTAATAAATAGTTTATTGAATCCAAAAGGAAAGAATTAAAGGAGTAGTCAACTTAATAAAATAATTCAAATATACACAGGAGGCAGTCAAAGGAGACATATCATAGGAATAAATAAGCCTCTGATGAGGAGGATAAACATGACAGGCTCTCATATAACAGATGAAAAGAGAAAAAAATTTGTAGGTCGAAACAAATACTTCTTAAAATAAAGCAAAACTAGGAAATAAAGATCCTGGTTAAAAATTGTAGGTGTTATGAACAAAAATCTTCAAGATGTATTGAAGAAAATATTAAGTTTAGAAAAAGGGCCAAAGACAGCAACCTTAAACAAAATTATAGCTTCAATGATATAAAATTTATTTAAATAAATGCAGCTTTTTATAGCCTTAAAAGCTAATGCTAAAGATACAATATGTAAATATCCAGAAAGATGGCATTCATATTGACTACAAAATAAATATGGTCAGATAGTTCTCCTGCATTGTAAAAAATAAGACAGTCTACCAGTTTTTAAAGGAAATGGATTTTGAAGAAGAAATCTGGACTCTGGTTTTCACAGATGAAGTCATCACAATGAAAAATGATGCTTTCCAAGAATAGAGAAAACTTTTATTATTCCATTTATAAAGTACACATGCATTGTAATACCAACAAAAATTTTTACTTAACTAACATAAATAATCCTAAAATTCATATGGAGCCACAAAAAACACTGAATAGCAAAAGCAATCCTGAGAAAACACAGCTAGGAATATTACACTCCCTGACTTCACACTATACGACAAAGTTATGGTAATCAAAACAGTATGGGACTGGCACAAGAACAGACTCATAGACCAATTGAACCATGGAACAGAATAGAGATTTCAGATATAAACTCATGCATATATGGTCAATTAATATATTATAAAGGAGCCATGAATATATAATGGGGAAAAGATAATCTCTTCAATAACTAGTGTTGAGAAAATTGGGCAGCTACATGCAAGAGAATGAAACTGGATTACTAACTCCATATACATAAGTAAACTAGAAATGGATTGAAGACCTGAATGTAAGACATGAAACCATAAAATTCTCAGAAGAAAATAAGCAAAAATATTAGGCATAGGCAATTTTTTTCTGGATATATCTCCCTGGGCAAGGGAAACAAAATAAAAAATGGACAAGTGAGATTACAGCAAACTAAAAGGCTTCTGTATATCAAAGGACACCATCAATAGAACAAAAAGGCATTTTACAGTGTGGGAGAATATATTTGTAAATGATTTATCCAATTAGGGGTTAAATCCAAAAAACACACAAAAAACTCATATGACTCAATACCAAAAAAAACTCAGTTAAAAATGGGTAGAGAACCTGAACAGATATTTCTTCAACGAAGAAATACAGATGGACAACAGGAAAAGATGCTCCACATTGCTAATCATCAGGGAAATGCAAATTAAAACCACAATGAGATATCACCTCACACCAGTCAGAATGGCCAACATCCAAAAGACAAGAAATAGCAAATGCTGGCAAAGATATAGAGAAAAGGGAACCCTTTACACTGCTGGTGGTTGTATCAGTTGGTGCAGCCACTGTGGAAAGCAGTATGGAGGTTCCTCAAAAACTAGAAATAGAACTACCAAACAACCCGGGAATTCCACTTCTAGGAATTTCCCCAAAGAAAACAAAATCCCTGATTCAAAAAGATACATGTACCTCTATGTTTATTGCCACATTATTTACAATAGCTAAGATATGGAATCCACCAAAGTGCCCATCAATAGGTGAATGGATAAAGAAGATGTGGCACATCTACACAATGGAATATTCAGCCATAAAAAAAAGAAATCCTGCCATTTGTGGCAATATGATGGACTTAGAGAGTATTATGCTAAGTGAAATAAGCCAGGCAGAGAAAGACAAATACCATATGATTTCACTTATTTGTGGAATCTATAAACAAAACAAAATCAAAATGAACAAAATAGCAGTAGACTCATAAGACACTGCGAAGTGACTGATGGTTACCATGGAGGAGGGTTTGGGGTGGGTGGGGAGGCAGAAGGGCATACAGAGGAACAGAAATTTTCAATGATAATTTAAATTAGTCACAAGGATGGTAGTACAGCATGTAGAATAACCAGCGATTCTGTAACATCTTTCTTTGTTGACAGATGGTAACTGTACTAGCTGGGGTGAGGATTTATTGATGTGGATAGCTAGTGAACCACTGTATTGTATACTTGAAACTAATATAAGATTGTGTATAAACCATTGTTCAATTTAAAAAAGAAAAAATACATGTATATTATAAGAAAGAAATAACAATCCAGAACTCAAAAAATAAAAATAGGTAATGAGTAAGTGCTGCTGTAAGATTTGAAATCAACTAAGTACATATTTACAGTATTTATGAATATGACTAAAATTTGTTACATATCTAAAAATATTGTAAAAGCCTGTGAAATAAGTAAAAGTTCAAATAATTGAAAAAAATGTAAGCTAAATATAATAATTATATATTAAAAAGGCCATGTTTCAAAATCTCAAATTCCAGAAATTTTTAATAGGTGATAGATTCCTGTTTAGCTTAGAGAAATGTAAAAATCATTGTTTCACTCCAAAATTATACACTTAGACGCATATCTAATAAACATAACTGAACTATTAGAACCTAATAAAAAAAGGTTAGTCCACTAATAATTATAGAAGATAAAAAAAGCAAACAATGCATAATTTATACAACTAACAAAAAAAAACCACAGGAAATAATAAATAGCAAAAAACAAAGGCATAAATGAGGAAAAACTGAAGTAATTAAATACATAAGAGCTATTATAATTTTTCACTTCCTCTCTTTAAAGGAAAAGATAATCTAATTGCATCTAATTTACTTTAAAAGTAAAGCTTAAAATTATGGCACCTATAAAAATGAAGATTAAAACTAAATAGTAAAGGAATAATATACAGCTATTAAAATTAATCACGCACAGTAGATTGCCAAAAAAATCACAGAAGGTAATCACCAGCACTGAAAAAGTGTGCTTTATGTGATTCAATCATCCTTATTATTTTAATTAGAGCAATAACAAAAATATTGGCACATTTGTGTATGTGTGTGTGTGTGTTGTAGCTGCTTAAAATTTATGGACAAATATAGCCAAAGACAAAGCAGGAAACAAGACTGACAGTGAATAATGAGAAAAAGTGTTTGTTGAGATACAGCAACTTTCAACTGGTGAAAATTAAAATTCATAATAAAGTAGTAGTAGTAACCAATCTCCATTTACTGAAATTAACTTCAGAATATGATTTGAAATGTTATGAGGATAAATTCATATAAGTATGCTTTATTGATAAATACATCGCCATTAATCTATGAGTTTATCTAGAACTGCATAGTCAGTGAATAAATAAGTTCACAGTAGATAGAATAAATCTTAACAAGATAAACCCTACAGAACAAGAAGAAATGAGTCTGTTTCCCATGGCGTTGGTTCTCTTTATGCTTAGAAGACTGCTCAGTCAAAATCATTTCATTTTATTTAATTTTAATTGTAGGTATCTATACAAAGGTAATCACTAAAACTGTAGAAAATGTACACACAGAATGGTCTGTTCTATTGTAGAAATTGGAAGCAGTATAAAAATTTAACATTAGAGGAATTAGTTGTGTATGTGCGCAATATATTTTCACTAAAATTATTCATAGAAAAAATGTTAGTGACATTATTCCATCATAAAAATAATTAAACATGGAAAATGAAGATGTAACAGCATAATCTCAGCTACATAAAGACCAATATATAGTAACTTTAGAAAGTCTAGACTGAAAAGACGTTATACAAGCATGTTAATAATGATATTATCTAGATGTTGGTATTTTTAACTCTACTACCCTAAGATATTTCCTTATTTTCTATAATTTATGAATCTATCTTTCATAATAAAAAGGAAAATTTAATGCAGTGAGGTAATCTCCTTTATTTGAAAAAAGCCCATGTAGATATACATATTGTTATTTCCTACAAGTGAAATTTGTCCTTTTAAGCATAATATTTGTTCCTGAAAACTACTCACAAACAAAATATCAAATACATTCTTTATTGAGGAGTGATAATATATAATTATACAAACATACATACATAATATATAGATTTAATATAACAAATATATATTCAGTTGTTATTTCCAAGTTTCATCCTATGTTTGGTACTTTTTTCTCCAATATTTGAAGTTATGTGAGTTCTTAGTAAATGTTGGGCCACTTTTGTTTTAAGAGTCATGAGTACTTAGGCATGTTTTTTATTTGTGTTTGAGATTAGAGCTAGTGCTTTTTCACTCCAATCCTCACAGCAACTATAAGTTTTGAATTTACAACTCAATGAAATTTTATATATAAGTGACTTAGTAAGTTAATTATATTGATATATCAGCTCTATCTATTATTTGGTAACAGTTATAAATATTAAAGAAAAATATCACATGTAATTCTTAAGTGAATATAATCATGTGTGTGGTTGTAGCAGGGTGTATAAATGTACGTATCCTTTTCACTGTATGTTTTTCTGAGTAGGTCTAAATCAGAAAGTAAATTGATTACTTATTTTAATTGCTAAGCATAAAGTGTGACATACACTTTGAAATTTCAGCAGAGGATTTCAAATTTTATATAACTATTCTCCTAATGGGAATGCATACATGAAGATCTCCTAATGGATCTTTCCAATTTCTTCCTGTTTTCTCCATAACTAACAATATGAACTGTGTTTACAATTGACAATTCTATTTGATTCTCACTTCTCCTAACTAAAGCTATAAAAGAAACATCATCTGAAATGTTACATGATATTCAAGACACTGTGATTGCATACCCTCTTCAAATTCCGTATGCATACACACTTTCTATTACACTAATGACAGCTTTGCATGTGTTTGGAGGGGAACTGGCATCTACTAATTTTCTGAAAATGCACATATTGTTAAGTTCTTCTTTTCCTTTCCTTTTTCATTCTTTGTTGGTTGTTGAAAGAACAAATTCCTGGGGGTATTACAATCTGCAGCCTTCCAAAGGGTCTCTCAGTTGCTTTCAAAGTCTAATTATATGACATGTGATGAGCCAAATCATCTCCTCTGGTAATGTAACCTGTTAAAAACAGTTGGTTTAGTAGCTTATTTTTACTGTGTAATGATGAACAATGGAGTTTCATTATCTGTTTCAAATTTGGAGTCTCATTAAAGACATTGGCAGCACTCTTACTGAAAACTTCTTAAGAATTACTTTTAATATAGCTTTTTTACCAATACTGTGAATTTTTTAATAAACAACAGAAAGTTTTTGAGTGCATCAGCAAACAAAATATAATAATACTTTATGGAATCTTTATCCAGTTCTCGGCACTGACTGCTCATGAGGATCGTGTAATAAAATATTAATGCCTTGTCCATGTACCTGATCAATTAAATCCATGTCTGAGCCAACTTTGCATGGGCAAACTCCCAGCTTATGAGCTGTCAGCAGTCTAGCTCACAAAATGTGTAGTGACAAATTACATATTGACTTGTTCTCACAAGGGATAAGATTATGAAACTGCCTAAATGATAATCAGATATCCCTGTACATGACTGTTGCATTCTTGAAATTCACAGACTACACATGCTCTGGCTCTGATGTGAGGGCGAGTGTGGGTATGAACTTCAGTGTTACAGTGAAGCGTGGGTGTTCTCAATGGTGATGATGAGGGATCAGGTCAAGTGGGCAGGGCTAGGGTTAGGGTTAGGTGTTCGTTAAGGTGTACGGGCAAGATAGGGTTATGGTTACATTTAGTATCTGGCTCTGATGTGAGGGCGACAGCGAGATTGAGCTGCAGTGTTACAGTGAGGCATGGGTGATGTCGATGGTGATGGTAGGCTTCTGGTCCTCAAGCCAGGGCCAGGGTTAGTGGTAGGTGTTCGGTAACGTGTACAGGGTGGATAGGGTTGCGATTAGACTTAGGATCCGGCTCTGATGTGAGGATGAGGGTGAGACTGAGGTTCAGGTTTATGGTGAGGTGTGGGCACCATCCATGGTGTCGGTCATGTGTCAGGTGCAGGGGACGGTGCTAGGGTTAGGTTTAGTGTTCTGTAATGTGTACAGGCAGGATAGTGTTACGGTTAAACTGGGGCTTTGGCTCTGATGTGAGGGAGAAGGCGAGATTGAGCTGCAGGTTTACGGTGAGGTGTGGGTGATGTTAATGGTGACTGTGAGGCATCAGGTCCAATGGCCAAGGCTAGGGTTAGGGTTTGTGTTCAGTAATGAGTATGGGCCAGATAGGGTTATGGTTGCAGTGAAGATCCGGCTCTGATGTCAGGGCGAGGGCGAGATTCAGCTGCACAGATACGGGGAGGCATGGGTGATCTCAATGGCTATCATCAGGGATCAGATCCGAGGGCCAGAGCTAGGGTTAGGGTTAGGAGTTGGGTTAGATGTACAGGCAGCACAGTATTATGGTTACCATTAGGATACGGCTCTGATGTGATGAGGAAGGTGCGATTGAGCCTCAGGATTATGGGGAGGCATTGGTGATGTCCATGGTAACAGTGGTAGGGAGCATGGGCAGAGCTAGGGTTATGGTTAGGTGTTTGGTAAGGTGGACAGTGTGGACAGTGTCGTGGTTAGTGTTATGGGCCAGCTGTGTCAGAGGACGAGGGTGAGAATGAGGTTCAGGTCTATGTTGAGGTGTGTGGTGCGGTGATGGTTATGCAGAGCACTCAGGTCCCAGCGCCAGGGCTACGGTTAGGGTTAAGTGTTCGGTAATGTGTACAGGCAGGATAGGATTATGGTTTCAGTGAGCATCTGGCTCTGATGTGAGGGAGAGGGCAAGATTGAGCTACAGGTTTATGGTGATGTGTGGGTGATGTCAATGATGACTGTGAGGGGTCAGGTCCAAGGTCCAGGCCTAGGGTTCGGGTTAGGTGTTCCAGAAACTGTATGGGGATGATAGTGTTACAGTTAGAGTAAGGGTCCATCTCTGATGTGAGCACAAGTGCAAGTATGAACGTCAAGGTTATGGTGAAGCATGGGTGTTGTCTATGGTGATGGTACGGGGTCAGGTCCAGGAACCATGGCTATGGTTAGGATTAGGTATTCGGTAAGGTGTCAAGGCAGGATAGAGTTATGGTTACATTTTGGATCCGGCTCTGTTGTGAGGGTGACAGCGAGATTGAGATACAATGTTGCAGTGAGGCATGGGTGACATCGATGGTGATGGTAGGGGTTTGGTCCACGAGCCAGGGCTAATGTTAGGGTTAGGTGTTCTGGAAAGTGTACAGGGAGGATTGGGTTTCAGTTAGAGTTAGGGTACAGCTGTGATGTGAGAGTGAGTGTGATATTGTGTTTCAGGTTTACGTTTTGGTGGGGGTGACATTGAAACTGATGGTGAGGGGTCAGGTCCAGGGGCCAGGGCTAGGTATAGGTTTAGGTGTTTGTTAAGTTGTGTTGGGTGAATAGGGTTACTGTTAGTGGGCCTGGCTCTAATGTGTGGGTGATAGTGAGATTGAGCTTCAGGGTTGCAGGCAGGCGTGGGTCACATTGATGCTGATGATTAGGGGTTAGATCCAGGCGACAGGGCTAGGGTTTATGTTTAGGTGTTCTGTAAGGTGTAAGGACAGGTATGTTTACAGTTATAGTGAGGATCTGGCTGTAATGTGAGGGGGTGGGAGATTGAGCTTCAGGTTAACAGCGAAGAGTGTGTGATATTGATGGTTACAATGAGGGTTCAGGACCAGAGGCCAGGGCTTGGGTTAGGGTTAAGTGTTTGGTAATGTGTATAGGCATGATAGTTTCAGTGAGGATCTGGCTGTGTTGTGAGGGTGAGGGCGAGATTGAGCTACAGGTTTACGGTGATGTGTGGGTGATGTCAATGG
Source organism: Manis pentadactyla (assembly GCF_030020395.1). Classification (NCBI taxonomy): domain Eukaryota; kingdom Metazoa; phylum Chordata; class Mammalia; order Pholidota; family Manidae; genus Manis; species Manis pentadactyla. Next base: position 82,794,972 of record NC_080025.1, read on the forward strand.
TGACTGTGAGGGGTCAGGTCTCAGGGCCAGGGCTCAGGTTAGGGTTAGGTGTTCCAGAAGGTATATGGGGAGGATAGCATTACAGTTAGAGTGAGGGTCTGTCCCTGATATGAGACCAAGTGTGGGTATGAACATGAGGGTTATGGTGAAGAGTGGGTATTGTCAGTGGTGACAGTGGGGATACTAGTCCACTAGCTAGGGCTACAGTGTTACAGTGATACATGGGTGACATCTATTGTGATGGTACTGGTCTGGTCCACAAGCCAGGGCTAGGTTTAGGGTTAGGTGTTTGGTAACGTGTACAGGGTGGATAGGGTTGCAATTAGACTTAGGATCCGGCTCTGATGTGAGGATGAGGGTGAGACTGAGGTTTAGGTTTATGGTGAGGCATGAGGGATGTCGATGGTGTTGGTCTGGTGTCAGGTCCAGTGTCCCTAGGCGAGGGTTAGATTTAGTGTTCAGTAATGTGTACGGTAGGATAGGGTTACGGTTTCACTGAGGATCCGTCTCTGATGTGAGTGCAATGGCGAGATAGAGCTGCAAGTTTATGATGAGGTGTGAGTGATGTTGATGTTGACCGTGAGGGGTCAGGTCCAAGGGCTGGGCTATGGTTAGGTTTAGGTGTTAGGGAAGGTGTACAGGGAGGACCGCATTGTGGATAGAGTTAGGGTCTGGCTCTGATGTGAGGGCGAGAGCAGATATGAATTTCAGGTTTACAGTGAAGCATGGGTTTTGTTGATGGTGATGGTGAGGTGTCAGGTTGGTTGGCCAGGGATAGAGTTAGGGTTATGTGTTTAGTAAGGTGTACTGGCAGGATAGGATTACGGTTACATTTGGATCCGGTTCTGATGTGAGGGTGATGTTGAGACTGAGCCACAGTGTTACAGTGAGGCATGGGTGTCGTCGATGGTGATGGTACAGCTCTGGTCCACAAGCCAGAGCTAGGGTAAAGGTTACATTTTCCAGAAGGTGTACGGGGAAGACAGCATTACGGATAGAGTTAGGGTCCAGCTCTGATGTGAGGGCAAGTGCAGATATGAACTTCAGGCTTACAGTGATGCATGGGAGTTGTTGATTGTGATGGTGAGCAGTCAGGTCATGTGGCCAGGGATAGGGTTAAGGTTAAGTGTTTGTTGTTTGTTAAGGTGTAAGGGCATGAGAGGGTTATGGTTATGATTAGGATTCGGCTCTGATGTGAGGGTGGCAGAGAGATTGAGCTACAGTGCTACAATGAGGCATGGGTGACATCGATGGTGATGGTAGGGACCTGGTCCACAAGCCAGGGCTAGGGGTTAGGGTTAGGTGATTGGGAAGGTGTACGGGGAGGATAGGGTTTCAGATAGAGTTAGGATCCAGCTATGATGTGAGGGTGAGTGTGAGGTTATGTTTCAGGTTTACCTTTTGGCTGGGTTGACATTGAAACTGATGGGTAGAGGTCAGGTCCAGGGGTAAGGTCTAGGTATAGGTTTAGGTGTTCATTAAGGAGTACTGGATGAATAGGTTTACTGTTATAGTCAGTGTCCAGCTCTAATGTGTGGGCAATTGTGAGGTGAGGCTTCAGGGTGACAGGGAGGTGTTGGTGATGTTGATTCTGATGATGGGTCAAATCCAGGGGAAAGGGCTTGAGTTTACATTTAGGTGTTCTGTAAGGTGTAAGGATAGGATATGTGTATTGTTACAGTGAGGATCCAGCTCTGTTGTGAGGTGGAGGCAATACTGAGCTTCAGATTGATGGTGAGGAGTGTTTGAGGTCGGTGGTGACTGAGAGTGTTCAGGTCCAAGGGCCAGGGCTAGGGTTAGGTCCTGTGTTCAGTAATATGTATGGGAAGTATAGGGTAATGGTTACAGTGAGGATCTGGCTCTGATGTCAGGGCAAGGGTGAAATTCAGCTACAGGTATACAGTGAGGCATGGGTGATCTCAATAGTGACCATCAGGGATCAGGTCCATGGGCCAGAGTGAGGGTTATGGTGAAGATTTGGGTTAGATGTATGGGCAGCATAGTATTATTATGGTTACTGTTAAGATGTGGCTCTGATGTGAAAGGGAGGGTTAGATTGAGCCTCAGAGTTACGGGGAGGCATTGGTGATGTCCGTGGTAACCATGAGGGGTCCAGAAAAAAATCAGGGCTAGGGTTAGGGTTAGGTGTTTTGTAAGGTGTACAGGGTGGACAGGGTTGTGCTTAGAGATAGGGTCCAGCTCTTACATGAGGATGAGGGTGAGAATGAAGTTGAGGTTTATGGTGAGGTGCGGGATGCATCGATGTTTACGGTGAGGAGTCAGGTCCAGGGGCCAGGGCTAGGGTTAGGGTTAAGTGTTCGGTAATATGTGCAGTTAGGAAAGGGTTACAGTTTCAGTGAAGATCTGGCTGTGATGTGAGGGTGAGGGTGAGATTGAGCTACACGTTTACAGTGAGGTGTGGGTGATGTCAATGTTGACCATGAGTGGTCAGGTCCAAGGCAAGGGCTAGGGTTAGGGTTAGGTGTTCCAGAATATGTATAGTGAAGTTAGTGTCACTGTTAGAGTAAGGGTCCATTTCTGATGTGAGCGCAAGTGCGAGTATGAACATCAGGGTTACTGTTAAATGTGGGAGTTGTCAATGGTGATGGTGCGGGACCAGGTCCAGGAGCCAGGGTTAGGGTTAGGGTTAGGAGTGTGGTAAGGTGTACAGGAAGGATTGTGTTACAGTTACAGTTCAAAAACGGCTCTGATGTGAGGTCGAGGGTGAGATTGAAGTTCAGGTTCCCAGGGAGTCATGGTGGACATTGAAGGTAACCATGAGGGGTCAAATGCAAAGACAGGACAACAGTTAGGATTAGGTGTTCGGTAAGATGTATTTGGAGAAAAGGGTTTTGGTTACATTTAGGGTCAGGTTGTGATGTGAGGGTGAGGGAGAGATTGAACTTCAGGCTTAGAGTGAAGCGTGCGGCATGTGGATGGTGACAGTAGGGGTCTGGACCACGAGCCAGGGCTAAGGTTAGGGTTAGGTGTTTGGTAACATGTACAGGGTGGACAGGGTTGTGGTGACACTTAGGATCCGGGTATGATGTGAGGATGATGGCGAGACTGAGGTTCAAGTTTATGGTGAGGCATGGGGTCATTGATGGTGTTGGTCTGGTGTCAGGTCCAGTGTCCCTGGGCTAGGGTTAGATTTAGTTTTCGGTAATGTGTACAGGCAGGACAGGGTATGGTTACACTGAAGATATGTCTCTGATGTGAGGGCAATGGTGAGATTGAGCTGCAAGTTTATGGTGAGGTGTGGGTGATGTTGACCATGAAGGGTCAGGTCCAAGGGCTGGGCTAGGGAAAGGATTAGCTGTTACGGGAGGTGTATGGGGAGGACAGCACTACGGATAGAGTTAGCGTCTGGCTCTGATGTGACAGTGAGTGCAGATATGAACTTCAGGTTTACAGTGAAGCGTGGGTGTTGTTGACAGTGATGGTGAGGGGTCAGGTTGGGTGGCGAGGGCTATGGTTAGGGTTAGGTGTTCGGTAAGGTGTACAGGCAGGATAGGGTTACAGTTACACTTAGGATCCAACTCTGATGTGAGAGTGACAGTGAGATTGAGCTACAGTGTTACAGTGAGACATGGGTGTCGTCGATGATGATGGTAGGGTTCTGGTCCACAAGGCAGGGCTAGGGTTAGGGTTAGGTTTTTGGGAAGGTGTATGGGGAAGATAGGGTTTTGAATTGAGTTATAGTCCAGCTGTGATGTGAGGGTGAGTGCGAGATTGTGCTTCAGGTTTACGTTTTGGCCGGGATGACATTGAAACTGGTGGTTAGGGGTCAGGTCCAGGGTCCAGGGCTAGGGATAGGTTTAGGTGTTCATTAAGGTGTACTGGATGAATAGGTTTACTCTTAGAGTCAGGGTCTGGCTCTAATGTGTGGGCAATCTTGAGATGGGCTTCAGTGTTGCGGGGAGGCATCAGTGACTTTATTTCTGCTGATGGGTCAGATCCAGGGGACAGGGACAGGGTTTGTGTGTATGTGTTCTGTAAGGTATAAGGACAGGATATGTTTACAGTTACGGTGAGGATCCATCTCTGATTTTGGGTGGGGGTGAGACTGTGGTTCAGGTTTACAGTGAGGATTGTGTGAGGTCAATGGTGACTGTGAGGGGTCAGGTCCAAGGGCCAGGGCTAGGGTTAGGCTCTATGCTCGGAAATGTGTACGGGCAGTATAGGGTTGCGGTTCCAGTGAAAATCCGGTTCTGATATCAGGGTGAGGGTGAGATTGAGCTGCAGGTACACAGTTATGCATGGGTGATCTCAATTGTGATATCAGGGATTAGGTCCAAGGGTCAGAGCTAGGGTTATGGTGCAAAGTTCGGTTAGATGTAAGGGCTGCATAGTATTACAGTTACCGTTAGGATCCAGCTCTGATATGAGAGTGAGGATGCAATAGAGCCACAGAATTACGGGGAGGCATTGATGATGTCCATGATAACCATGACTGGTCTGAAACAAGGGCAGTGCTAGGGTTAGGGCTAGGTGTTCTGTAAGGTGGACAGGGTGGACAGGGTTGTGGTTACAGTTAGCCTCCAGCTCTGACATGAGGATGAGTGCGAGAATGAGGTTCAGGGTTATGGTGAAGTGCCGGATACATCGATGGTTACGGTGAGTAGTCAGGTCCAGGGGCCAGGGCTGGGGTTAGGGTTAGGGGTTTGGTAACGTGTGCAGTTAGGATAGGGTTATGGTTTCAGTGAGGATCTGGCTGTGATGTGAGGGTGAAGGCGAGATTGAGCTAACAGGTTTACAGTGAGGTGTGGGTGATGTCGACGTTGACCGTGAGGGGTCAGGTCCATGGGCCATGGCTAGGGTTAGGTTTAGGTGTTCCAGAAGGTGTATAGCGAGGCTAGTGTTACCGTTGGAGTAAGGGTCCACTCTGATTGAGTGCAAGTGCAAGGATGACCATAGGATATGGTTAAGCGTGGGATTTGTTGATGGTGATGGTGCAGGGCCAGGTCCAGGAGCGAGGGCTAGGGTTAGGGTTAGGAGTGCGGTAAGGTGTACAGGCAGGATTGTGTTACAGTTACAGTTGGAAACCTGCTCTGATATGAAGTTGAGGGCAAGATTGATGTTCATATTCACAGGGAGGAATGGTGGATGTCGAATTTTATCATGAGGTGTCAGGTGCAAAGACAGGGCTACGTTTAGGATTAGGCGTTTGGTAATGTGTACTTGGAGGAAAGGGTTTTGATTACATTTAGGGTCAATCTCATGTGAGGGTGAGGGTGAGATTGAACTTCAGGCTTACAGTGTTAGCATGGGTCACGTCGATGGTGACGGTAGGGGTCTGGACCACGAGCCAGGGCTAGGGTTAGGATTAGGTTTTTGCAAAGGTGTACATCGAGTATAGGGTGACGTTTACAGTTAGGATCAGGCACTGATGTGAGGGAGAGGGTGAGATTGAGCTTCAATGTTACTGTGAGGCATTGGTGATGTTGATGGTGACCGTGAGAGATGAGGTCCAAGGTCCAGGGCTAGTGTGAGAGTTAGTAGTTTGATAAGGTATACAGTCAGTATAGAGTTATAGTTACAGTTAGGAACCGTCTCTAATGTGAGGGTGAGGGCGAGATGGAGGTTCAGGAGTATGGGGAGACATTGATGTTGACCATTAGTGATAAGGTGCAAGGGCAGGGCTAGGGTTAGGGTTAGGTGTTTGGTAAGTTTACTGGGAGGAAAGGGCTTCAGTTACACTTAGCGCCAGGCTCTGATGTGAGGGTGAGGGAGAGATTGAACTTCGGGCTTACAGTGAAGCGTGGGCAATGTCAATGGTAATGGGAGGGTTCTGGTCCATGAGCCGTGGATAGGGTTAGGGTTAGCTGTTCAGTAACGTGTTCAGGGTGGATAGGGTTCCGATTACACTTAGGATCCAGCTCTGATGTGAGGATGAGGGCGAGACTGAGGTTCAGGTTTATGGTGAGGCATGGGGGACTTCAATGGTGTTGGTCTGGTGTTAGGTCCAGGGTCCCTTTGCTAGGGTTATGTTTTGTGTTCAGTAATGTGTATGGGTAGGATAGAGTTATGATTACACTGGGGATCCGTCTCTGATGTGAGGACGATGGCGAGATTGAGCTGCAGGTTTACGGTGAGGTGTGGGTGATGTTGATGTTGACCATGAGGGGTCAGGCCCAAAGGCTTGTCTAGGGTTAGGGTTAGGTGTTCTGGAAGGTGTACTGGGAGGACAGCATTATGGATAGAGTTAGGGTCTGGCTCTGCTGTGATGGTAAGTGTGGATATGAACTTCAGGTTTACAGTGAAGTGTGGGTGTTGTTGATGGTGATGCTGAGGGGTCGGGTTGGGTGTCCAGGGCTAGGGTAATTGTTATGTGTTCCGTAAGGTGTACAGGCAGGATAGGTTATGGTTACATTTAGGATCCAGCTCTGATGTGAGGGCGACAGAGAGATTGAGCTACAGTGTTCCAGTGAGACATGGGTGACGTTGATGGTGATGGTAGGGTTCTGGTCCACAGGCCAGGGCTCAGATTATGATTAGGTGTTTGGGAAGGTGTTCGGGGAGGTTAGGGTTTCAGATAGAGTTAGGGTCCATCTGTGATGTGAGGGTGAGTGCGAGATTATGTTTCAGATTTACCTTTTGGCTGGGTTGACATTGAAACTGATGGGTAGAGGTCAGGTCCTGGGGCAAGGTCTAGGGTAGGTTTAGGTGTTCATTCAGGAGTACTGGATGAAGAGGTTTACTGTTAGAGTCAGAGTCCAGCTCTAATGTGTGGGCAATTGTGAGGTGGGGCTTCAGGCTTGTGGGGAGTCATCATTGGTGTTGATTCTGATGATGGGTCAGATCTATGGGAAAGGGCTTGGGTTTATGTTTAGGTGTTCTCTAAGCTGTAAGGACAGGATATGTTTGTGGTTACAGTGAGGTTCCGGCTCTGATGTGTGATTGTGGTGTTACTTCTACGGGGCTGGTGGCTATTGGCTAGGTGCTGAAATTAGTGGCTGAAGGGTGATTGGGGTTCAGATGGCGCCGGCGGGAACTGAGTACCCAGAAGAGAAGCAGGAGGTTTGCCATCTTATCTGTGAGGGCCCTTCATTCCCCCCTTTCTCCTCTATGGGGTTGTGGACGTTGCTTTCTCTCTGACTGCTTCCTGCTGAATGGGGGTGGAGAAGGGAGTGAGGGCTTGAGGACTGGGAAGAAAGGGTTGATAGGACTCCCCACAGTAAGGATGAGTAGATGAGGACTTCTTCAGGTTGGAAAAGATTGAAGGTTCCCTGTAACCATAGGTCAAGGACTTGTTGATTCCAATGGTGCCAGGAGGATACGGGTGTCAGAAGCCAGGCGTCTGCGGCCATTATTTCCAGGAACAGTTTCCAGTGGAGAGAGGGGTGCATCTCAGCGTATGGTGAGGAGGTTACATGAGGGTGAGGGATCTTCTGTGGCTAAAAGCTGGTAGTTCCTGAGTAAAAGCTGGTTGAAAGTTTGATTAGAGATTTTACCGACTTGGGATTTGATAAACTTTACTATACAAGGTAAGAAGAGACAGGCGAGAAGAATGATTATTATAGGGCCTGCAATGGGCCACAGCCAGGTGAGGAAGGGGTTTGTTAGTATTGAAGAGAATGGGTTGGAGGAGTAATACTGTGGGTACCAGGAGTTACCCATGTAGTGAATGGTGCAAGACCAGTAGGGACATCTCCGTAGGTGTCTGGCCATTGCCTACAATAGGCTTGTTTTTGGTCAGAGGAAGCACAGGTAGGGAGAATAAAGGTAGCTGCTAGTGAACACTTCGGTTGAGGGAGAAAAGTGGAGGTATAAAGGCTTGAAGCAGCCTTTCAGAGGGCAGTCTGATGTGACAATGAGGGCAGTAATTTTTGTTTGATGCTGTGTGTAAGTCTGTCTGACTTTGAATCGCCATACAAAGGAGGCTGGGGTGGCGGGGAAGACAACAGGAATGAGGAAAAAAAGCGAGAGAGAGAGCGAGGGAGCAGTAAAGGAGGAAAAAGTCATGATTCGGGTATGGATGGCAAAGGGGGTGAACGGGATTTTGGAGGAAAGAGGACAGTAAGGTCAGGAGTCTGGAGGGAGGGAGAGTCTGTAAACTTTTGTAGGTTAAGAGATCCTTTAGGTGATGTGGGGGCAGAATGGTAAGGGGTGCCCCAAATGTCAGTTTATGAGCTTCCTTCTGCAAGAGCTGTCCAGTGGCTAATGCCCATAGGCAGGGGGCTCATCCCCAAACTGTGGAGTCTAATTGCTTGGAAAGATAAGCTACTAGGGCAAAGGATGAGCCATAATATTGGCCTAGGACTCCTAGAGCTTGACTGGACCTCTCATGAATGTATAATGAGAAGGGCTTCAACAAATCAGGAAGATGGAGAGCTGGGGCTTCCACAAGGGCTCCACGGAGCTTAATGAAGGAGTGTCGGGGTGAGGAGGATAATGGTTCTTCAGGGGGCCCTTGCTGAGGTCGTATAGGGGTCTTGCCAACAGGGAGAAGTTAGGGATCCACGCTCTAAAATACCCAGCCAGGCCTAGAAAGGAAAGGATTTCTGTCTTGGTTTTGGGAATGGGCAGGTCAGAGAGGAGCCGTTTTCTGTCTGAGGTAATGGACTTTCTTTGTTGAGATAGAAGAAATCCGAGGTAAGTGACAGAAGGGGAAGAGATTTGAGCTTTGACAGGGGATACCCGGTAACCTCTGGAAGCTAGAAGGTTAAGTAGGGAGGCAGTGTCAAGTTGAGACTGTTCCCACGAGGGACTGCAGAGTAGAAGATCGTCCACGTATTGTAATAAGGTGGACTCAGAGTGATCATGATGAAACTGTTTGAGGTCTTGATCTAGGACCTGTCCAAAAATATGGGGGCTATCTCAGAAGCCTTGTGGCAAAACTGTCCAAGTGAGTTGTTCAGAATGTCTTGTGTATGGGTCCATCCAGGTAAAGGCAAAAAAATCTTGGGAGGAGGGGTCCAGAGGGATAGAAAAAAAATGCGTCCTTGAGATCTAGGACTGTGAAGTGGGAGGCCGAGGCAGGGATCTGTGATAAAGGGTGTATGGATTTGGGACTAAGGGATGGATAGGGACGATGGCCATGTTGATGAGGCTAAGGTCTTGGATGAGGCGGAAAGATCTGTTGGTTTTTTTAACAGCTAATATGGGGGTATTAAACGGGGAGTGAGTGGGTCTGAGGTAATTTTTGTTTAAAAGATCTTGAATGATGGGTTGGAGGCCTATGAGGGCTGAAGTGGTTAGTGGGTATTGGGCCTGACAGATATACTGAGAGGGGTCACGTAATTTGATAGAGGCAGGAGGACATAGAGCTACGGAGGGGCTTGTAATGTCCCAAACTCTGGGATTTACAGGGTGTATGAGAGCGGAACTGGAGCTTCTATTGGGTAGAGGGGTGTCGTCGGCTATGAGGGCCATTAGAAAGGGAGTACTGGGGGCTGTGGGAGTGGATATAGTTATGGAAACATGGAGGAGAGAAAGGATGTCCCGTCTTAGGGGATGGGACACTGGGGCATAACCAGGAAGGAATGGGAGAAAGGTATGGGATTGTCTTGGATTGTGCATAAAAGGGGGGGGTTTAATGGGAAAATCTGTTTACCTCCTACCCTGACTATAGGAATAATGGCAGGCGTGGTAGGGCCCCGGTATTCCCACAAGACTGAGAAGGTGGCTCTTGTATCTAGGAGGAAGGAGATGGGGTGACCGTCTACTATTAAAGTAACCCTGGGCTCCTGTTTGGTGATGGAAATGGTCGGGTGAGAAGCCCCCGGGCCCCGTCAATCTTCTTCTGCCAGCCCCACTACGGTGGGCTTAGGATGGGGGTTGTTCGTCCAGCCTCCCCTTTGGGTGGCTGGGCAATCAGACCCCCAGTGGCCCTTTTTGTGGCATCTGGGGCATGGGGTGGTAGGAGATCTGGGGGAGGGGCATGCCCTTGACCAATGTCCTTCTTGTCCACACTTGAAACAAGCTCCTGTGGGGGGCTTGTTTGTAGAAGAGCGCCCAGGTTGTGGTTTTATCAGCTGGGCCAACATTTGGAAATTGGCCTGATCAGCCTTTTGTTTACAGCGTTCTTTCTCCTCCTCCCGGTTATGGAAGACTTTTAAGGCCACTGTTAGAATCTCAGTCTGTGGGGTAGCGGGGCCCTGTTCTAACTTTTTGAGTTTAGGTTTAATGTCGGGGTAGCTTTGAGCAAGGAAGTATGTCATAAGGACATGTCTCCCGTCAGGCGTTTCTGGGTCCGGCTGGTAACTGTAATAGGGCTTGAGTGAGTCTGTCTAAGAACTTGGAGGGAGCTTTTGAAAATTGACTATTTATGAGCTGCTTTTTTCAGACCTGCTATTAAGCAGCAGGCGAAGATATCTCGAGAGCGGAGACCCACAGCGGTGCTATAATCCCAGTGTGGGTCTTGTTCGGGGACAGCGGTGGGGCCAGGGGGATAGGTGGGGTCAGTCCTGTGGGTTTCGGTGGCGTGCGTTTGGGCGAAGTCCCAAACTCATCTATGCTCTTCAGGAGGGAGGGTATTGGCCAGGAGCATGAAAATGTCATGATGTGTGAGGCTGTATGACTGGAGGGTCTATTGAAACTCTCTGATATATGTCGTGGGATCAGTGGAAAAGGAATGTAGGCGTTTCTCAAGTTGGGCTAAATTTCCTAAGGAGAAAGGGATGTGAACGCGCACAATGCCTTCGGATCCTGCTACCTCCCGGTGGGGGGGCGATAATTTTGGGAGGCCCTCGGGACCGAGTCTGAGGAGGACTTAAGGGTTCTGGCTCAGTCTGTGGGGGAGAAACAGGTGATGGGGGCAAAGACAGAGGAGGCTCTTGGAACTTACTTAGAGGGGGGCTGAAAGGCTCAGGCTTGATCTGCAGGGGGGTGAGGTGGGGGAGGAGATGGTGGTGGAGGAAGGGGGAGGGGTTGTTGTATTAGAGGAGGGGAAAGGGAGTGAATGGGAGGCTTTTGCGGGGGAGACGGCTTGCAGGCTAGGAGAACTTGGGGGTAGGCGGGAGGAGGAGGCGGAAAGCTTCGGTATAGGGAATCTCCTTCCATTTTTTCAGGCGCTGGCAGTAGTTAAAGAGATCGCGAGTGATGTCAGGATCAAGAGCTCCCCCTGCGGGCCATTGGTTGTTATTATCTAGAGGGCATGTCTGCCAATCTTGGGAGCAGTATTTGCGGAGAAGTTTTGGTTTTATATCAGGCGTCAGGGAGAGGGTGGCTAGATGCTTGAGCAGGCATTCAAGAGGTGAGCTTTCAGGGAGGGATGAGGAGGCTCCCATGGCTAAAGGACAGAGAAGGAGACAAACAGGGGAAGACGAACGGAGACCCTCGGACTCGGAGCAGACGGCAAGGAGACAAAGGGCGTCCCCGATGGTCCTTGGGGGTCTGCGGAAACTCGTATATGAGTCGGTTTCTTAGGAAGTGTGGGTCGTTACCCAGGCTTCTCTAAGAAGGCAGAGTGCCGGAGTCCAAGGTACCTAGTACTGGGAATTTTTGGTTGAAGGAATTTTCAGCAGAAGGAATGGAAGGGGTGGGGGGGGAAGGGAGCGTTCTCATCCACAAAGGAGTCACCTCGTTTATGGCTGTTGGAGGAGGGGCCTGAGGGTCTGTTGCAGCTGTGAAGACCTAAGGCGGGGAGAGCTCCCTCCTCGTCCCCGAGCGTCAGGGCCTTGCCGGACGATCACGGTCAATAGTGCTGCGATAGCTCGGGGGAGAGTGGCCCACTCTGGGGGAAAACTTACCCAAAGGCCAAAGAGGAGTGGTGAGTGTGAGGAGCCAGTGCCGGAAAAAGAGGACGAGGGAGGGCAAGCTGCTGCTGGTGTTGGGGGAAGACGGGGCCCAGTTGGGGTGTCCCGTCTCCCGGGTTTCGGCACCAATGAAAGGAAAGGAGTGACACACAGCAGCAATTCACCGGAGAATTCCGCTTTATTAGGGAAAGGTGCTGGGTTATATAGGGAGGGACATGGAGTGATTGTGGTGTTACTTCTACGGGGCTGGTGGCTATTGGCTAGGTGCTGGGATTAGGGGGGCAAGGGGTGATTGGGCTTCAGGTGGTGCCGGCGGGAACTGAGGACCCGGAAGAGAAGCAGGAGGTTCGCCATCTTATGGGTGGGGGCCCTTCACCTAGCCCTGCCCTTGTATCTTATCCCTAATAGTCAACGTCGATTTCCACCATGCCTCCCTGTAATCCTGAACCTCAATCTTGGCCTCACCCTCACATCAGAGCCGGATTCTAACTGTAACCATAAGCCTATCCTCAATGTACAACTTCTGAAAACCTAACCTGAACCCTAGCCCTGGCTTGTGGTCCAGAACCCTACCATCACCATAGATGTGACCCACGCTTCGCTGTATGTCTGAAATTCAATCTCTCCCTCGCCCTCACATCAAATAATGACCCTAAAATAACTAAAACCCTTTCCTCCAAGTATACTTTACCGAACACCTAAACCTAACAGTAGACCTGTCTTTGCACCTGACCCCTCATGGTCACCTTTGACGTCCACCTTGCCTCACTGTAAATGTGAACTTCAAACTCGCCTTTGTCCTCACAGCATAGCTGTTCCCTAACTGTAACTCTAACACAAACCTGACTGTACACCTTACTGAACTCCTAACCCTAACACTATCCCTTGCTCCTGGACTTGGCACTGCACCATCACCATTGACAACTGCCGTGCTTCACCATATACTTGATGGTCATATTCGCACTTGCACTCACATCAGAGATGGACCCTTCTTCTAACTGTAATGCTATCCTCACCATGCACCTTCTGGAACACCTAAGCCTAACCCTAGCACTGGCCCTTGGACCTGACCCCCCAAGGTCAACATCGACATCACCCACACCGCACTGTAAACCTGTAGCTCAATCTCACCCTCATCCTCACATCACAGCCAGATACTCACTGAAACCATAACCCTATCCTGCCTGCACTCATTACCTAACACTTAATCCTAATCCTAGCTCTGGCCCTTGGTCCTGATCCCTGATGATCACCATTGAGATCATCCATGCCTCACCGTATATCTGGAGATCAACCTCTCCCTCACCCTGACATCAGAACCAGATCTTCACTGTAACCATAAACCTATACTGCCTGTACACATTACCAAACACAAAACCCAATGCTCTATGTGGCCCTTGGACCTGACCCCTCACGGTCAACATCAACATCACCCACACTTCGCTGTAAACCTGCAGCTCAATCTCGCAGTCGTCCTCACATCAGAGATGGATCATCAGTATAACTGTGACCCTATTCTGCCCATACACATTAACGAACACTAAATCTAACCCTAGCCAATGGCCTCTGGACCAGACACAAGACAGACACCATTGAAGTCTCCACACACCTCACCATAAACCTGAACCTCATTCTCGCCTTCATCCTCACATCAGAGCTGGATCCTAAGTATAAGAAAACCCCTTTCCACCCTCTACATGTTAACGAACATCTAACCTTAACCCTAGCCCTGGATCTTGGACCAGACCCCTCTGATTGCCATTGATGTCATCCACACTTCACTGTAAGCCTGAAGTTCAGTCTCTGAGTTGCCCTCACATCAGAGCCTGAAGCTAAGTGTAACCAAAATCCTTTCCTCCCAGTACACCTTACCGAACACCTAACCCTAACCCTAGCCCTTGCCTTGCACCTTATCCCTAATGGTCAATATCAATGCCCATCATGCCTCCCAGTAATCCTGAACCTCAATCTCACCCTCACCCTCACATTAGAGCTGGTTCCTAACTGTAACCATAACACTATCCTGACTTTACACTTTATTGAACTCCTAACCCTAACCCTAGCCCTGAACCTTGGACCTCATCCCTCATGGTCACCAACGACATCACCAGCACCTCACAGTAACACTGAAGCTCAAATTTGCCCTCATCCTCTCATCAGAGCCAGATCTTAAGTGTAACCGTAAACCTATCCAACCCATACACCTTTCTGAAAACCTAACCCTAACCATCAGCCTGGCTCGTGGTCCAGACCCCTACCATCACCATTGCTTCACTGTAAGCTTGAAGTTCAATCTCTCCCTTGCCTTCTCATCTGAGCCTGACCCTAAATACAACCGAAAACCTTTCCTCCCAGTACAACTTACTGAAAACCTAACTCTAACCATAGCCCTGACTTTGCACCTGACCCATCATGGTCATGTTCGACATCCATCATACCTTCCCCGTAAACCTAAACTTCAGTCTCACCCTCGACCTCACATCAGAGCTGGTTCCTAACTGTAACCATAACACAATCCTGCCCATACACATTTCCTACATCCTATCCCTAATCCTAGCCCTGGCTCCTGGACCTTATCCCTCACTGTCACCATCAACAACATCCACGCTTCATCATAACCCTGATGTTCATACTCATACTTGCGCAGACATCAGAGACGGGCCCTTACTCTAACCATAATGCCAACCTCCCCATACACCTTCTGGAACACCTGACATTAACCCTAGTGCTGGCCCTTGGACCTGACCCCTCATGGTCAACATTGACATCATCCACACCTCACTGAAAACCTGTAGCTCAATATCGCCCTCACCCTCACATCAGAGCCAGATCCTCACTGAAACAGTAACCCTATCCTGCCTTTGCAGATTACCGAACACTTAACCCTAAACCTAGCCCTGTCCCATGGACGTGTACCTTCACTGTAACCATTGAGCATCCTGCACCTCACCATAAACCTGAACCTCATTTTTGCCCTTGACCTCAGTCAGAGCCAGATCCTAACTTTAACCAGAACTCTGTCCAAGTTGTACCCCTTACAGCACCCCTAATGCTAACCCTAGCTCTGCCCTTGCTTTGGACCCCTGATAGTTACTATGGATATCACCAATGCCTCCCCATAAATCTAAGGCTCAATCTCACCCTCCTGATCACATCAGAGCTGTATCCTAATGGTAACTGTAATACTATGCTGCCCGTACATCTACCTGAACTCCTAACCCTAACCCTAGCTCTGGCCCTTGGACCTGATCCCTGATGGTCACCATTGAGATCACCCATGCCTCACTGTATACCTAGAGCTCAATCTCGCCCTACCCAGACATCAGAGCCAGATCCTCACTGTAACCATAACCCTATCCTGCCCATACACATTACAGAACACAAAACCTAACCCTAGCGTGGCCCTTGAACCTGACCTCTCACAGTCACCATCTACATCACCCACTCCTCACCATAAACCTGAAGCTCAGTCTCGCCCACGCCCTCACATCAGAGCCAGATCCTCACTGTAACCATATACATATACTGTCCTTACACCTTACAGAACACCTAAACATAAACCCTTGCCCTGTCTCCTGGATCTGACCCATCATCAGAATCAATGTCACTGATGCCTCCCCACAACCCTGAAGCTCAATCTCACTATCGCCCACACATTACATCCAGACCCTGACTCTAACAGAAACCCTATTCTTCCAGTACACCTTAATGAACACCTAAACCTATACCTAGCCCTGGCTCCTGGACCTGACCCCTAACCATCAGTTTCAATTTCAACCCCACCAAAAGGTAAACCTGAAAAACAATCTCACACTCACCCTCACATTACAGCAGGAACCTAACCCAACAAAAACTCTATTCTCCCCATGCACATTCCTGAACACCTAACCCTAACCCTAGCCCTGGCTTGTGGACCAGACCCCTACTATCATCATCGATGCCATCCATTCTCATGGAAAGAACTGCTAGTAATCAATCACATTTTAAAGCTAAAATTTCATATATTTCTTATAATCAGTTAAATTCATTAAAAATTGGTAAAATGCTTCTCCTTGCTACTATATTCCCAGTTGATATGTTAGGCTTAAAACTCACATTTCCTGCTTTTACTAACATGTAGGATTTAGAAATGTTAGTGTTGATGAAAGTTGTCAGTCTGTGCTCATAAAGTGGTTCCCTGACCTTTAATTTTGATATGAATGAAGTTTATTGTCATGGTCATAAAGATTAAGAGGTTGTGCTGTCAGAAATGGAAGCTTTTATTGATCTATAACATTTGACTTTCTCACTTGTTAAATTTAGCCCTTTTTTCTCCTTAGAACTTAATCTATATCCTATAATCAAGGTTGATTGATCCTTATTTCTAAGTACTCATAATCTATACCAAACATATCAAACTTGGCCATGACTTAAATATCTTAACCATTGCGAATTTCGTGGTTAAAATTTTCATGCAAATGCCAACTTTTCAAGAGCCCAACAGTAAAAGTGAAGAATTCTTAAAATAATTACTGTTATTGATAATCCATTCTGGAAAAGTTGAAGACTATTAGAAGGCCTACTCCTATAATAGTCCCAAGTGAAGGAAGCATCATCCATGGTGCCTCAGGAAATTTGCTTTCTCTTTGTGGTCTTTTCCATTCTGACTATAACCCACACTGTGATACCAAATAGGTTTCTTCTCCAACCCACTCTTGATTGACACCTCGTCTAAGAAATGTTCATTTCATTCTCTCTTTTCTGGCTCTGATTCCTGATTCCTCTTCTTGTATGTTATATTTGCTTCCAGCTTTAACCCTACATTCTTGAGCTATGGCATTATCCTGATTGGTTAACATTTCTCTTTCCCTTGAAACTTAAGGAAAGCTTATATTCTTTAATTTTAATTATCTTGCATGAACATTGGAAAATCATGCTATAATAGTGTGCATTAGCAACTAACATTTATGCCTATACTGTTGTTGTTAGGATGAAACCTTGATAGCATTTTCATTCTGTTAAAATCACAGTATTTGTACTACAGTTAATACCAGTAATTATCATATGGCTTAGATGCACTTAGTGTAAGAACTGCATATCATTAGTAGATTAAAATATTCCCTAGTTTTATTCTTCAGAAGTCCTAAGGAAAGAAACTTATTTATGACCTACATGTGTGAAATAATTTTTAGTTTTATTTATCAGGGTCTGTGGTGAGGGCAAGGCAGATAAGACATATAAAAGAATTGAAGACCTATCCTACATGCTAATATTTGAGAATTACCTTAACAGATATCTGAAGCTCAATAACAACAACAAAGACAAGATATTTCTTGAAGTAAGTAAAAGTGAATAAACAGTTAATAATGAAAGCAGATAGTTCAGCAGAGTAGGAAAACAAGAACCAAAGAACTGTCCATGATTCGTAGCTCTAAATCTAAACACAGGACATAGACATTTAGCCACATAATAATACTGTGTAGAATCTTTACATTTCTATTTGTGAACTTCAATGAAAATAAGTGAGAATGCATACATAAGGGCCTTAATACTCACTTGTAAAAAGTCCTGTTATGAATAAGGTACTACTTTCATAAAGCATGAAACTCATGGGACTTAATTTTTCTAATTGCTACTATGCTATTTATACTAATAATTACTCATACTTTATACAGAGGGTACTATCATCATGTTTTCACCTTTTAATTTGATTCTACTAATCACATAAAATTAGAGAATAAATCTGCTAATGATAACAGGTGTGCTTGTTAGCATGCTTCATGGGTATTTTGATTAGTTCCTATCCAAAGTATACAAACATTTTTGATTACCTGTATACAGTACAGCAGCATTATATCAAAACCCCAAGATGAAGTCATAAAGAATTTCTGAATTACAATCTGAAATATATCCTTCAGGTTAAATCAGTGCCTCTAAGGAAAAGGGAAAATAAGATCTGCAGTCTATGTCTTATAGAGTTTAAAATAGAAGGCTGATTATCAGTGCTCTCTATGTCGAACTTCAAGTTGAATGGTGAATTCAACAGTATTTTCAGAGTCATATAATCATGTAATACCATTAATCCTCGTTGACAGTCACAATTCTACAATGATCAGCTTTTCATTATGTGATTTGGATAAATATTATAGGATATAAAAGCTCTATTCTTGAACTTATTTCTATTTTACTTAAATAATACACTTCAGACATTAATGTTTCTAAACAGTTTTCACTCTATAGAAATACTTGGTTTTATGGATTATGTGGATATGAAATAGTCTCTAGAGAGAAGTGACAAGTTCACTGTTGTTATAAAGCTCTGCCTTTATTGCTATAGTAAGCAATCATAGTTTTGCTTATTCTAAAACATCAATCCATCAAACTCAGAAGCAAATTTTTGAAAAAGTAACTTACTCTTTTCCATTTCCTCTCAAAAGCACCATGTTAACTCAAAGGATGTAAGAATATACCAAAATGCTAAGAGTTGCTGTAATATAGACACCACAGAAATACAAATAATTATTAGAGAATACTATTAAAAAATTATAGGCTAACAAACTGGATAACCTAGAAGAAATGGAAAACTTTCTAGAAAAATACAAACTGACAAGATGGACCCAGGAAGAAACAGAAAATCTGAAAAGACTAATTACCAGCAATGAAATTGAATCAATAATCAAAAAACTACCCAAGAACAAAACCCCCGGAACAGATGGCTTCACTGCTGAATTTTATCAGAAATTTAGAGAAGATATAAAACCCATTCTCCTTAAAGTTTTCCAAAAAATAGAAGAGGAGGGAATACTTCCAAACACATTCTCTAATACCAGCATCACTCTAATAACAAAACAAGGCAAAGACACCACATAAAAAGAAAACTGCAGACCAATAACCCTTATGAACATAGATGTAGAAATATGCAACAAAATATTAGCAAACCAAATTCAAAAATACATCAAGAGAATCAAAAACCATGATCAAGTGGGATTCATCCCAGGGATGCAAGGATGGTACAACATTCGAACATCCATCAACATTATCTACTATATCAGTAAAAAGAAGGATAAAAAATCACATGATCATCTCCATAGATGCTGAAAAAGCATTCGACAAAATTGAACACACATTCATGATAAAAACTCTCAACAAAATGGGTAGAGAGGGCAAGTACCTCAACAAAATAATTCTTTAAACAAGGCAAGGAAGCCCACTCACACTGCTTTTATTCAACATTGTACTGGAGGTCATAGCCATGGCAATCAGACAATACAAAGAAAAAAAGGCATCCAGATTGGTAAGGAAGAAGTTAAACTGTCACTGTTTGCAGATGACATGATATTGTGCATAAAAACCCTAAACAATCCATTCCAAAACTACTAGATCTAATATCTGAGTTCAGTAAAGTTGCAGGATACAAAATTAATACACAGAAATCTGTTGCATTCCTCTACACTAATGATGAACTATCAGAAAGAGAAATCAGGAAAACAATTCCATTCACAATTGCATCAAAAAGAGTAAAATATCTAGGAACAAACCTAACCAAGGAAGTGAAACACCTATACCCTGAAAATTATTAGACACTCTTGAGAGAAATTAAAGAGGACAGTAATAAATGAAAATTCACCCCATGCTCTTGGGTAGGAACAATTAATATTGTCAAAATGGCCATCCTGCCTAAAGCAATCTAAGGATTCAATGCAATCCCTATCAAAATACTGACAGCATTCTTTAATGAACTGGAACAAATATTTCTAAAGTTTATGTGGAACCACAGAAGACCCTGAATAGCCATAGAAATCTTGAAAAGGAAAAACAAAGCAGGGGGTATTACACTTCCAAACTTCAAGCTCTTCTGCAAAGCCACAGTAATCAAGACAATTTGGTACTGGCATAAGAATAGACCCATAGACCAGTGGAACAGAATAGAGAGTTCAGATATTAACCCAAGCATATATGGTCAATTAATATATGATAAAGGAGCCATTGGTATACAATGTGGAAATGACAGCCTCTTCAACACCTGGTGTTGGCAAAACTAGACAGCTCCATGCAAGAGAATGAAACTGGATTACTGTCTAACTCCATACACAAAAGTAAAATTGAAATGGATCAAAGACCTGAATATAAGTCATAAAAGCACTAAACTCTTAGAAGAAAACGTAGGCAAAACTCTTGAATATAAACATGAGCAACTTTTTCATGTACATATCTCCCCGGGCAAGGGAAACGAAAGCAAAAACTAACAAGTGGATGTAAATCAAGCTAAAAAAGGATACCAACAGTAGAACAAAAAGGCATCCTGCAATATGGGAGAATATATTTATAAATGACATATCCGATAAGGGATTGAAATCCAAAGTATATAAAGAGATCACACACCTCAACAAACAAAAAGCAAATATCTATTTAAAAAATGGTGGAGGGTCTGAACAGACACTTCTCCAAATAAGAAATTCAGATGGCCAACAGGCACATGAAAAGATACTCCACATCACTAACCATCAGAGAAATGCAAATTAAAACCACAATGAGATATCACCTCACACCAGTTAGGATGACCAATATCCAAAGGCAAACAACAAGAAATGCTGGCGAGGATGTGGAGAAAGGGGAACCCTACTACACTGCTGGTGGGAATGTAAATCAGTTCAACCATTGTGGAAAGCAATATGGAATATCCTCAAAAAACTAAAAATAGAAAAACCGTTTGACCCAGGAATTCCATTCCTATAAATTTACCCTAGGAATGTAGGATCCCAGATTCAAAAAGACTTATGTACCCCATATTAATTACAGCACTATTTACAATAGCCAAGAAATGGAAGCAACGTTAGTGTCTATCAGTAGATGAATGGATATAGAAGATGTGGTACATATAGACAATGGAATATTATGGATGGAGCTAGAGGGTATTATGCTCAATGAAATAAGCCAGGCAGAGAAAGACAAGTACCAAATAATTTCACTCATCTGTGGAGTATAACAACAAAACAAAAACGGAAGGACAAAACAGCAGCAGACTCACAGAACCCAAGAATGAACTAACTAACAGTTGTCAAAGAGAAAGGGACTGGGAAGGGTGTATGGGAAGGAAGGGATAAGAGAATTAAGGGACATTACGATTAGTACACATAACATAGGGGTGGGCACATGGAAGGAAGTATAGCACAGAGAAGGTGAGTAGTGACTCCATAGCATCTGTGCTGATGGACAGTGACTGTAATGGGGTATGTGGTGGGGACTTGATAATCGGGGGAATCTAGTAACTACAATGTCGCTCATGTGATTGTATATTAATGATTCCCTAATAAAAAAAAGAATTGCTGTAATCAACTTGACAAACGAGAAATTTCTGATTCTACAAGTAACTACCCTTGACTGAACTTTGTGCTGGGGAATGCATGAAACTTTAAACTTTATGGAAACCATATGAGATTGATTGTTGTGAGACTTAGTTTTAGATTTTAATGAGTGATTTCAAAATTGTGGTCTAGGAGTGATTACCCAGTGAAACAACACTAATAAAGTTAAGTACTGTGTTTTGAAATTTATTTATGTCATTCCTTTGCTACATAATCTTCCACCACATAAACTTTCTCTTATGTGAAATAGGTATACATCCACTCAACTCATATATGCAAGGATTAGCAAATACAGTGCTGATTTCTGGCATGATGACTGGGTTGAAGTCATCATTTGTGTTATCTTCCCCATAGAATTTCTATGGTAATGGAAATATGAAACCCTAAAAATATCAGAGATATCATGGTGAAATTTTGGTGTTCAGTCAGGTCATGTAAAGGGATGTGTTGACTATTAGTCTTGCCATATCCATAAAATCATGATAGACAGGAGGAAGTCATTTCCCACGCTTTCATAAGCATGACATCAAGTCTGCTTCTAAATTAAAAGTAAGTCCTTTACCAAGAAGCCATGGTGGTTGTGCATCCATGTATAAATTTGAACTGAAAATGTATGTTCTTTTTGAGATTTTTTTGTCCCCTGAGAAGAGTAGTTACAAAAGATGAACATATCCTTACGAAAATCAAAACATATTTGAGTCCTACTCATGTAATACTGCAAAGAAATCTTCTCTCAAAAGAGAATAATTTAAAATAAGCAAGGAAGCAAAGTTTGCCTACATCTGTTGGTCATATGTTACAAAGTCATAAACTATTTGAAAAAACAAGTGAGATTGGGATTTTCAGTTAGGAGGCCTTTCCACTTCTGACTATTAACTTAGAATTTCTCTCCTTTCACCTTCAGTTAGGCTCCATTACCCTATAACCCAGAATATTTACTCAGAAATTCTAGGACCTGATGATCATATCACACACCTACTGACTGGCCTGTAATGAAGTACAATTTCCAGACTTTTCACAGTCCCTTATTCTTAAAGAAATACAGTTAGATTCTAATAAGGGAATTCTCCTGAGAAGGCTAGGCGTTTTCTTGATAATATTATGTAGACTTTTGTGTCTGTACATCATTACCATTGTCCCAAATTCTGTTTTCTTTTCTTGAAAGATTTAAATGAATACTGAAAAGGTAAGGGAGTTCTATTTTAGGAAAGATCTCCACATATTCAACCTTGTATAATTTTGGTAGTTTATAGGGAGATGAATGGTAGCAAATAAAATATGCCATAGTAATATAAGATAATGTATTATGTTCAGGAAATTTATAATAGAAACATGTGGACTGGCTTTTAAAATTGAACTCTATTGATAGCATTTTCTATAAGGAGAGGTGGTTCAATTTCAAACCACAAATCAGAAAATTAACTTTTTAAAAATAAGTAGTTTGTGTATTGGAAATTACAAGTCCTAGTTTCTGCCTATTATTTTTTTTCAATTGCATTAAGCAAATTAAATTAAGAACTTATGCAAATATATTTTCATTATTGTTTTTAATGTTTTAATTATATAAACTTTTGTTCCTCATTAGTTATAAAAAAAATCTAAGTAGATATACTGACATAGAAAAACAGTGAGATCAATGGAAGTATAATGATCTGCAATTTATCCACATAAGAGAAATAGAGTAAAAACAAATGAAGCGAGCATTCATATGGTCAATTTGTATACCAGTAGTAACTTAAACAACTTTTTTAAATAAATGAAAATCTTGGGTATTGAAAGTGACTTAAAAATGAAGAGCGAATTAGAAAATGTCAAAATTGTTATTTGTACTGTTTCTTTTTTATGTTAGCATCTGCCTGTACAATTACACCTATACATTTTCAAAGCCATTTCACTCTTCCAATCATTATGAATATTCAATAACTTATATAGTTTATTTAAAAAACTCACCAAACTTTTATAAATATTAAAACCATGCAAATACAATATTTGGTGTATCTGAAATTATTATTTCCATTTTAAAAGGAAATATTGGAAATATATAAATGTATCTACTGCATATATGTCTTTACATCAATGCATATAAGTGAATAAGCAAACACACAAACAAATCCCATTATATCTTTTGATAATTTATAATACTGTTATTCCTGTTTCTCACTGTAACTTAATGACATTTCACCATATATGAAAATTAATAATCTACACAATAACATGAGGTGAAGTGAGTGAAAGCCTTCCCTGAGTAAGTTATTTTACATGGCCCATTTTGCTATTCTTTGAGACAATCTATTTCAATAAAACATAAAGGGGATTATTTTGAGACACTGTAAACAGCTTATTTACTCTTCTAACTTGCAATTTTTGTTGTTGTTGTTACAGATGTGAAATGGCCAATAGCAGTCCAAATACCTTCTACATGATTTCTGTTATAAAAGAACAAACCCTTTATTTTGCTGATTCAATTATAATGACAGCAATTTCTAATATACTGTAAACACTTTGGGAGAAAAGTACAGATGATTCTTGGTTAGAAATATGGCATTAGATTCATTTTCATTGATATGCATCTAATCATTATAAGCATATTATATATGTAATTTATATATAATAATTCTAAACATATATAAATGTATAATTTATAATACAGAATAACATTGGTTATATGTGATTTATGATACTATATGTTTTGACAATGAGTTTCAGCCCCCAACTGTCAACTATGGATTCAGGGTGACCAAAGAAATGACAGTAGAATGTTTCTTTGGAGTTAAAGAGTTTATTACCCGGCTTGTTCTCCCAGCAGTAGGTGGAGCACTAGCGTCTCTGCCTCCACCCAGAGCACTGGGCCGAGCTCTCTAAATAGCGCAATAATAGCTTATTGCCTAAAGGTGTGGAAGCAGTAGCCTAGCAACAGGCCAGTTACATCATCAGGTGGTTTAAGTTCAGTGAGGATCCTGGCCATAGGAACCCCAACTTCCCCACACTCCACCCCTCCAGGATTCTCACCTTACAAACTACATGCTCTCAGTCTTCTGCAGTGGTTCCTGTGCAAGAAACCTGGAGGACTGTAACCAGATTCACAACAGTAACAGAGGATAACAACAACTTAGAGATAATGGCAAAAATTAAGATACAATAAGATTTTGATACAGGGAACAAAAATTATAATAATCCTCAAGCCAGAGGAAGTTCCCAATCCCTAAAGACCTTTGTGGTGATAAGACACACATTTTAATGACACCAACATAGGCAAATCTTGTCCATCACGTAGGACACATACAAGAGAGTGGTCCTGTGATAGGACTGTAGCAGGAAGGGGGTCCCTTCCAGGACTAGTATACCATACTTTTACTCCTTTCCCCATGGGGGTTACTGAAGGGTCTATATATAGTGCTACTGGAGGTGCATGCACTGGGCCAAAATGATAAAACAAAACTACCCGGTAAGATGCTCCTACCTTATGGCTGTTCAGGACATACTACTGTGACCTTTAGCAGCCACTCTGCTGTTATTCCAGGAATACACAGGAGGTCAGCTTCTAGGCCTTCACCCCAAGGTGCCAGGAGAGCCAGCCATCATTGGTCCATGTGTCAGGAGGTCCAAGGCCACGTACACTCAATGGAGTCTCAGGGGCTCAGTGCAGTTGGTGCTGGCAGCAAGATATTATTCTGGTGGCCGAAAGTTTACATCAGTGATTCTTCCTTGGTTTGTACTTGCAGTTGTATAGGGGAGGCAGCAATATGTGTTCACCTGTCTATGGGGCTCAGTACTCCCTTTCGGGGTCTCTCATTCAAATGCATAGCGCAGTCCATATCTGACTTTAGTCCGGATTTTAACAAGCCATTGTGCCTCTCTATCATGCCTGCTGTGGTAGGATTGTATGGCACACGAAACTTCCATTTTATTCCCAGCTGTTGCACCCATTCTTGCAGTGTGTGTCCAGTAAAATGGGTGCCCTAATCACTCTCAATTACCTGTGGTCCATCATAGGCAGAAAAGAGATGCTCTAGGCCTCTTTTGTTCATCTGCTGGTCTGCACAACAGGTAGGAAAAGCAACCAGAAATCCAGTAGCTGTGTCCACACAAGTCATGGCATACCAATATCCTTCTGACACAGGTAGAGGCCCAATATAGTCTATCTACCACCTGATGAGGGGTATAGGTCCCTTAGCTATTGTCCCATGTTGCTGTGGAACTCAGTGTAAGTCCGTTTTGGAGCACATGACACACTCCTGCCAGGCTCTACTAACTTCTTCAAAGGTCAAAGGCAAGCCCCACCAATGGGCTACAGCCCACATTGTCTTTTTCCCTGCATGCAACAAACACTGATGTAACCATTGGGCTACATCAGAGACAGGCTTTCCCTCTAAGCAATGTATCTTGGCCAATTTATCAGCTTTATCGTTTCCTGGGGATGCCAGTGGCAAATTACCTGTCACATGGTAAACTGTAATTATGTTATTCTGACCATAGACCTATAAATCTTGCCACAATTCTTGCCCCAAACAGGGGCAATAACCAACCAGCCAGTTGGCCTTGTACCAGGTTGGTAGCCACAGGGTCAAGCCCTGATAGACAGCCCAGCTGTCAGTGCAGACAACTATAGGGGAGGGCTCCTGGCTGATCACAAGCCACACGGCCCACAGATGTGTCCATTAGCTACTCTTCCCCCACCATCTTCCATCCATATTACCTCAGTATTAGAATGGAAAGCTGTGGCCCTCCATTTTGGGGGCTGCCCACAGCTAGAGTCATCTGTGTACCATGCATCTTCGGGTATAGGGGCTCTTCCCTTCTGATAGGGACTCTCTGCTACTAATGGTTCAAAAGTAAGTTCTTTCTGCTTTTCACTAGTATCTGTCACCAGCCCCAAAAAACATTGAAATTCTTCACTCAAGGGGCTATTAGGGCACTACACTGCTGTAGGTAAGCACCCCACTTGGCCAGTGTGGGTATTTGTGCCACACCACTCCTTGGTTTTTGGGTCCAGTCTTGTACCCACCCCAAGATGCAATAGATGGTTATTGCCTTTACTAGGACCATTCCAGTGATGGGTTCTGTAGCCAGCAAGGCATGATACATGGCAGCCAGTTGTTTTTCTATCAAAGTGTATCATACCTCTGCCCCCTTCCAGAGTTGTGCCCAGAATCCAATAGGTTGGTGAGTTTGTTCAAGCTGCTGCCAGAGACCCCTGCCATAACCATCTTCAGTGACATGAACATCCAGCTCACAGGGCCTTGATGGGTCTATCACACTC
Source organism: Manis pentadactyla (assembly GCF_030020395.1). Taxonomy (NCBI): domain Eukaryota; kingdom Metazoa; phylum Chordata; class Mammalia; order Pholidota; family Manidae; genus Manis; species Manis pentadactyla. The sequence goes on from NC_080025.1 coordinate 82,821,275, forward strand.
CAGCCCTGCACAGCCTTGACTGCCTGTTTTGTTGTAGTAAAGGCAGATGCACATGTCTCATCCCAGTCCCACCTGACACCCTTTCATACCAACTGGTATAAGGGCTTCATAATTTGTACCAAGTGCAGGATAAATACTTTCCAGTAGCCTAGAAGACCCCAAAACTTCTGTAACAAAGCTTCAGTTGTAGGGGTAGTAAAGGCCTGGACTTTATCTATAACTGCTTCTGGTATAACTTTGGTCTTACCCTACCAGACAACCCCCAAGAATTTGACTGACAAACCAGGTCCCTGAACTTTGGTACTGTTCACAGCCCATCCTTTCTCCTGTAAATGTGACACCAGTCTAGGTGCTACACCTTCTAGATCTGAAAGAGAATTGTACATGAACATGACATCATCAATATAATGGTACAGCTGCACTGTTGGCAGTTTCTCCCATGTAGCCAAGTCCTGTGCTACAAGTCCATGACAGATGCTGGGGCTGTAGAGGTATCCCTGTGGAAGGATGGTGAAAGTCCATTAGCATCCTTCCCATGTTGAAAGCAAACTGTTCCTGACTTTTGTGCTCAAGGTCAGTGGAAAAGAAGGCATTGGCAAGATCTACCACATCATGGTATGTTCCTAGTTCATGGCTGAGGTTATCCATCAAGCCTGCAATAGAGGGAAAAGCAGCATGCATAGGAGGTATGACTTTATTCAATTCTCTGTAATCCATGGTCATACACCAGGAGCCAACTGGCTTTTTCACTGGCCACACTAGGGAATTGAAAGGACTATGGGTGGGCTTTATAATACCCACCTTTTCCAGCTCCTGGAGAATTTCTCCAATCTCTTGATGGCCTCCAGGGCATTTGTATTGTTTGATATTAGTCATCCGCCAAGGCACAGGCAAAACTATGGGTGTGTACCTAGCATCTTCCCTCAGAACTGCCTTCACCACACATACTCTCAGTCTAAACTCACCTGAAGTGGTCTACAACCATAGATGCTGCAGGATATCAATCCCCAAAATACACTCAGGGATAGGAGATATATACACGGTATACTCTTTTGGGGGTAGATGCCCTATTCCCAAAAGGATTTGGGCTAGTTTCATTCTGATAGCCTTACTCCCATATCCATCTATGATAGTGGGGGTCCCGGGGAACCACTCAGGTTTACCATGAATCAGTGACTATTCAGTCCCTGTGTCCACCAGAGCCAGGACATGTTGTATGTTCACTGGGGACCAATTGATAGCTATTTCAACATGTGGCCTCCAGTCCCACCCTGGTCCCTCAGGGCAGACACCTTGACCTTCCCCTCAGTCAAACTGTATTCCCCAATCATCTTCCTGTGGGCTCAAGTGAGGTTGGCTCACTCTCTAGCAGGAAGTCTTGCAAACACACAGTCCAGACTCATGGCTCTGTCTCTGAACTCTGCCTCTTTGGTCTTATGGCTGGAACTGCTGCTCTGGTTTCTGCTATTGCCATAGTTCTAGTAAGATCCTATTTGACTTCCCATCTAATTTCCTTCCATCTGCCCCTGCCCATATTAAATCAACCCACATCTGGGTCCTCATAACCTTCATGGGGCTCTTTAAGTTCTTCTTGTGAGTAGCAGATCTTATTTCTTTCTGGATTTTCATTGCTTCAGCTTCTCCTAAGTCTGCTACTGTACATTTCATCTTGCTTATAGGATGCCTTAAGTGAGGGGAAATAATGGCCACTAGAAACCCAAAGAGGGATGTGGGGGCTATATGAAGCACAATATTTCTCATTCAAGTAGTGAAAATCTCTTCATCTGGGCCATAATTCTCTGGACTATAGATGGCATTTCTTATGCCTAGCTTTCATAACACCTGTTGAAGCTCAGCATACATCTGCCATCTAACAGGAGAGGATAGTAGATCACCCTGATTGGGCCACACAGCAAAAGGGTAGCCATAAGCTAATCGAGGAGGGAGTTATTCCCTGGGGTCTGATGTGCATTTTGTAATCACTGCCTCAAGGCAGGCTGCACTGTCAGAGAAGACAGCTTTCCCATCTCTGATCCTGACAGAACAATTCCATCCACCTCTAAGTCCCACAGATGCAGGAGCCAAGCTCATATTGACTCCAAGGGCTTCTGCCTAAACCAGGAGCACAAATCTACCAACTCAGCCTGAGTATAGCAGTGGACCAGAGAGTGCTCTATGACCTAGGGAGAGGTGTGCTCCTCTCCTTGGGGAACTTTCAGCTGCTGGGTCTTTATTTTCTTTATAGCCACTAGGCATCCTTTTAATACAGGAGGGGTCAGTGCCTCTTGCACTACCCCTTCATCCTTCCCCAGCTTCTCCATTTTTGGGGTTGTTGGCACCTTTCTTTCCCCTTCCCTGAGTGCTTCCTCTGCTACAACCTTTATCTTTTCTACTGTGCCTCACAGCAATGCTACCTCAGTCTTCAGAAGCTCTCTTACCTTCACCTCAATGCTTTAAGGTTGGCATTCTTGTGCCACCTCTGCCTGTGCTTCCCTCAGGAGTTCGTCTTTTTTCTTGAAGGCCTTTTTCCCCTTCAGAGCACCTGGCAGTGCTGTTGTCTCATTCTGAAATGAATATTTAACCTCTTTAATAGCACTTTGCTCCCAGCATTCTCATGTTGCCTCCTTTCGCATCAATGCCATTTCTTCTTCAGGGAATCCATAGAAGTTTGCAGCTCATGTTCTCATGCCACCATTTCTTGGGTCTTCTCCAGGAGTATGTCCTTCTCTTCCATAGACTTTTTTAATACTGTGCGAAGCAGCCAACCCATAGTCCCTGCCACCTCACCAGCACTCTGTGTCTCAAAAGACCTACTTACTATACAAAGGGCTATCTGCACTGACTCAGGTATCACCTCCACTTGCCTCCAGTCCTGGGGTGGGGCCCAGTCCTCTAGGAGTCAAGCCACCTCAGACAACATACCTATTGGAGGACCATCCACTGTCTCCCCATTCACAGGGGCAGCTCGCTGAAGCACCCCTCCCATAGGGCAGCCTGTCTTTTTCCTTGGTCAACAGTGAACCCTGCCAACTTCACCAATTTTCTTGCCAATGGGTTTCAGCCCCCAGAAACTTTGCTATGGATTCAGTGTGGCTAAAGAAATCACAGTAGAACATTTCTTTGGGGTGAAAGGGTTTATTATCCAGCTTGTTCTCCTGGTGGTAGGTCGAGCACTAGCATCTCTGCCTACACGCAGAGCACTGGGCCGAGCTCTCTATGTAGCGCAATAATAGCTTATTACCTAAAGGTGTGGAAGCGGTAGCCTAGCAGCACGCCAGTTACATCATCAAGTGGTTTAAATTCAGGGAGGATCATGGCCAAAGGAATCCCAACCTCCCACACTATATGAAAAAATACATTTGAATATATATTAAATAACAATAAATATATTAAAATACCAATATAATCTTTAAATATTAATGCATAGTGTTATATATAAATATAATTACATAATATCTTAAATTTTAGGAACTAGTGTAATATAATGCAATGTGATTTATGAGTGATGTATGTTTATATTTCACAATTAATATAAAGTCACTATGCTTTTTATTATGAGAACAGCCATATTTATTTGATATATTTCCATACATACTTTTAATAAGTATTGGGATTAGGTTAATCAAAGAACGTCCAGCTGTGTGCCATTCAGCCTGCTGAAGTCAGCCACTTTTCTCCCTCTTTGGTTCAGCTGTCTTCCCAGGAGAACTTCCATCCTCTTCCATTTATAGACGCATGGTTTCGTGTGAGCGCAGGATGTTCGCACATTCATACATTCATTTCACCATGTGAAAACTACACTTAACTGAGCCATGGCAAAACACCCCTCAGCGTTTTATCTTAATAAATTAAAGTTGTATTTAAATGAGTAAACTAACGAAGCATCGGATCTCATTAATCTTGTTAAGGCAGGCTGGCCCACTCAAAAACCAAAGTCCTTAGAACATGTGCAGTATGATATTTTGTGGCCTTAAAACAGTAATTATTTTATGTACCCATACATTTTACTTTAGAAGTTTCCTTTCATTGTTCCTGGTTACAAAAAGAATTTGGTCCACTTACATCACTCTTTAACCTCCTAGCTTCATGCTCTTCCTAAATTTGGTCAACAAGGTGTTACCAGAATTTCTCAGAGGGAGGTAAAAGAAAACACCTCCCCAATTGTAAGGGAACCAACTGGCCAAAGAACAACTTGGACAATCCAGTGTGGTGAATAAATGAGTTTCATTAGGGGTTATTGACCGAGATGTGATGGATAGCATTCAGTCAGCTGCTCGAAGAGCCCACCTTGTCATTAGCCTAGCTTTTATCAGTGATCAGGAAAAGGGTGCTACCTGCAGGAATGCAAATCATGTGCTGCAGTAAGCAGGCAAGTATGGAGGTCCTTATTCTTATCTTGGGGTTTTTCTTCAGACACAAAGCAGTTCTGCATTCTTGGTGCCTTTACCTTACATCACAAAGAACAGGGAGAGAGCCCTCCCTGCCCCATGACTACAGCCCAGGATTGTGGCCCAGTAGCTTATTATAAAGTGCCTACTTTAACCAAAATAGCTTCAGTTTGGCCAGGTTTCAGAGGATCACCTATACTATACAAGTCACGAATGTCTTCTGCCAAATTACTGACAGAAATATATATGAGAAAGAGACCAGGGATACAGTATCTTCATATTGAAAATGATACATAAATATTAAGAAAAACTAATAACATTTTGAGTGATTTTTATATAAGAAACCCTATATTAAGTTTTCTAGATATACTTATAAATTTTCACAATGACTTCTCTGGTTAATATTATTAAGATCCTCTTTTATAAATGAGAAACTGAGACATAGAATGGTTAGGTACTGTGCCTGAGATCACATATTTAAGTGGTGGCAGAGCAAGGATTCAACTCCCAGCAGTTGGGGTCCTAAGTTGGGACTCTTAATTTTATGCTACTTTGACATGCCTATTACTAATAGTTCTTATTACACCATCATTTATATCACATTTCTACTCTTGTCTAAAAAAAAATCATAAGGAATTTGCCATAGCATGTGCTGAAATGTATATATATATATATATATATATATATACACACATGGCCATGCATGTCTTTTAGACAGTAACTTGTACATGGTGTAAACTTAGAATATTCTCAGTAGTTCAGTAGTCACTTTTGGAGAAGAAATAGTGAATGGATGAATAAATAAATCAGTGAATCTAAAGAACGGTGGTTCAGTGCATGACTCTGAAATCAAATTACTTGGTTTGGAAATTATTCTGGCATGTTTTATTTTTCAGGGATTTATGAGGCCTCCTTTTCCTCCCTTTCTATTCTTAAACGAATGCTGTTATTATCCTGGCTATGCACACTCACTGACATTGATATCTGTTATTTAAATATTTACCTCCCTCAATGTTTTTCCAGCAAATCTTCCATTCTCTAAAATTGTTCAAATAGCATAATGGACAGTTTAATAATTCTAACTTAAGTTTTCTCAATACTCTGGGAAATAACTCATTTGGGCCGGAAGACAAACTTACTTAGAACAGTCATCCTGGCCTCTTACTATCTCCTCACTTATTAGAGGTTTCAATTCCCTGTTTTGAAAGTTAGATCTACACTCTCAATGTGATGCCAGTTCCCCTTGATGGAAAAGAGAGAGGCAAAACAGGAGTCCAGTAATTCTACTTTCTGTTGTCTGCTAACCTCATAGCCTGAGCTCTGAATAACAGACCTGATCTTTCCATTATCTTTTTCTTTTGTGTGATCCAAATATCACTTTTAAAAAAGTATTTTATCATGTCACTAACTCACTAAACAATGTGTCATTAATACTAGGCACTCACTGGATGTTACAGAGCACAAAGTCTTCATGCCTGTCTGTTGCATCGCAGAGTGTATCTTTACTAAATATAGTTCAAGATGAAAAGTTCAATTAAAAAGCAATAAATGAAATTTGAGGACATAATAGGAAGGAATGACTGACTCTGGCAGGGGAATCAAGAAGACTTAAGAGGGGAGGTGACTTGGATTTGAAGAGTTTTTCTGTGCTTTCCATTTTTTCTATGTGTTTTGACCTTTCAGACATTATCCTGTTTTTTTTTCTCTGATTTTTATATTCACACTTGGCTCTGACTTGTGATCATAATTTCTCTTTGTACAATAGTTCTTTTGACCTCATTAGGACTTACTATCTCCACGTATTTCAAGGAGTTGAATCTACTTCTTCTTTTGCAGTTTAGAGCCATGATTCACCACACCTATGATGCTCTATTTACAATATTCTCAATGTTCTTGTGCTTTTGTTTATCTGCTACAACCTGTTAGCAAAACCTACACTCTGGAGTATTCCAAAATGCATGCCTCCTAGGGTGCTATGGAAAAAACTTCTCCATTGGGGAGTTTGGTAACAATAAATTCATGCATACCACTGTATTAGTTTGTTAGGCCTGCCTTAACAAAGTACCACAAGCTCAGTGCCTTAACAAACAAATTAATTACCTCACAGTTCTGAGTCTAGAAATCCAAAATCAAGGTGTTTATAGGGGTTTCCTTCTCACAACTGTGAAGTAAGGATCAGCTCCAGGACTCTCTACTTGGTTTGCACATGGCCGTCTTCTCCTGTGTCTCCTCACAACTCTTCTGTCTGCGTCTCTTTGTCCAAATTTCCCTTTTGCAGGGACTTCAGTCCTGTTAGACTACATCTCACTTTAATGACCGCGTTAACGTGATTGCCTCTGTAACGATCCTGTCTCAAAGTCAGGAATCATTTTGAGGTACTGAGAATAAGGACTACAGCATATCTTTTTGGGGGGACACAATTCAATCCTAATGTTTTCCTTGTTAACTATGTTTATCTGTATTCAGATTGTTCACCCCTTTCTCTATCAAATGTATGTTATATATTTCTACTCTTTTATAAATTCAAGGCCCTGTCTAAATCACTACCTCATTTTAGAAGATCCTCCTTACTCATGCTTCAAAAAATACTAGTAAAAGTAAGCTATCAGGGAAAACAAGGAACAGATAACCACACCTTTCTATATCTATCACCAATTTCTTTCTCATATAATTCTGTAATAAAAATGAAGAATGCATTTCTTTTTCTTTCTACAAATAGCCTGCACATCTAAGTCCTAAATGATTGTTCTTTCCCCTTTTCAAAAACTGTCCTGTTGATTACAGTTCTTCCTTTTTATTTTCAACTGGTCTTTCCCTATTAGCAGGTAATCATGCTCAGGTATTTATTAAAACAAATAAAAATAAACTCTGTTAGTTAACTGGTTATATTTGGTCACTTTTTAAATTTCAGTATTTCTCATTTGTTACCCAGACAATTGTAATCTGGGTTACATACTCACCACTCTTTATAACTCCCTAAAAATTTCAGTGATCTCTGTGCTACTAAAACCCTGCTCTCAATTTACTTAATCTTCAAACTGTATTTGATACAGTTTATCACACCATCATTGTAACATTGTCACATTTTTTTCTCTCTGATCAGACACAGCTATGGTTTTCTTCCAACTTTTTGTTAACTTCTATTTTCAAATTCTATTTTCTAACTACCTGTAAGTATTGAATTTTTTTCAATGTGTCTTCCTTGGGGTCTTTTGGCTTCTTGCTTTAGACCCTCTCATTGAGGGTGGGATTGGGTGGGACATCCTAATCACTCCCATGGCTTTGACTACCAACAATATGTCAACTCAGTTCTGAACTTTGAAACTTTTCAGTCCCTCCTTTACACTGGAGTATGATCTACCTATTCATAGGTATGTCAAATTCCACATCTCTCTTCCCACCAACTTCACTCTGGTTGGACCATCACTTTTGCTTATAAGGGATTTTATCACAATGGCTTTCTAACTGTTCTCCCTGCAACATTTTTTCAACATGACCCTCTTTCAATTGCTTCCCAGATTCAAGTTAGAGTCATCTTAGTAAACTTCAGATTTGATCTTGCCATTTCTCTGTCTACAGTTTGCCAAAGGCTTCCCGCTGCACTTAAAATAAAGCCCAAACATCCTAGTACTGCCTATAACAAGGCTTTGCTAAAGCTTGCTACTGCAAGCCTTGTTTCCCCGCTTTTGCATAATTCTTTCTTTTTTTGACAGCGTTTCAGTTGTATTGGTCCCTTATATGTTGCTACAAAACAATATGTTCTTGCACTTTTTCTTTCTCAAACCTTTCTCTCTGGAATATGTCTCTCTTCTTCTCTCCCTCATTATGCCACACCTAACTCTTACTCACCCTTCTTCTTTAACTTCAAATATAATTTTCACAGGGTTGCTTTCCCTAATATCCCATTATAATTTCCAAAGGTATTCTAAAAGAATTGTTAAGTGTCAGAATTTTCCAAGCTCATGGGGAGAGTTTCTGGGTATCTATATCAATATCCTCTTAATGAACCATTTTTTAAGTTTGAATTTAACATTGTCTTAACTATCCATTTATGTAGCTTTGGAAAAGTATCTTAATTCACCAATGCCCAGAGTACCCTTCTCTGATTTTCACAAGCGCTAAGATGACACAGTCACATTCTGAGTTCTCACTTTCACCTAATCAAGAAATTCTTCCTTGCTGTTAATAATTAGTCAAGAGAAGTATCATGGTTTAATGTTTTCTCTGCCTTCTGAGAAATTAAATGACCTATTGTTAAATATCTTAGATTCATTTTTAAAATGTTCCTAATATGTTGTCAGTTAGAATGCAACATCTATAAAATATGTTTTGTAGTGGATTTTTAAAAACCCTTTGTTTCATGTCAGTATGATGGCATCATTTATTAAGATGCCCCAAATTTCATAGTTCTTAAAAAGTCAGATAAAGAAAGTGAATATAAAATAAGTTAATATGTTATGAAGCTGACAAAAGAGTACAGAAGCAAGCAAGTGAAGGATTTAAAACAGCTTTGGTTTGGAACAGCAATCCCTAGGTGGTCTGATTTGAGCAGAACATCGCCACAAGGCACAGGAGCCCAGCATTGTTAGGAACTACTCCAGTCATCTGCCATTTTGTCAGATGGAGGAGCCTCCCCACCTCGTAGATGAAGCTCATCACTGCTTTGACAATGCTGGGTTCCACATCATTAGTTTCCATTTGATTCTATAGCAACAAAATAAGAGAAAATTAATTATAGTAGATGCTGGAAACCAAATAGTGGAATTAAAATCCCAGCATTCTCATTTAATGGCCAAGAAACAAATTACACTATTATAGCAGAACAGCTTTTTAAACCTCCTGTGCTGGTTTCTGCATTTTGCACAAATGTGGAGCTTATACTCTGAAATAAGCAACTTTATTAAAAATGAATCCTGGAACATAGCTTTGGAGAGTTCAGTCAGCAATTCTTTCCAGTATGTGAACTCTTCTGAAGAAATCTCATGTACATTTTTGGGAAAAACTGCTTCCCTCCCTCTGTATGCTTAGTAAATGGAGTAACCTTTTTGCTTCAAAATCATCTCCTGGATGGACTCAAGCTGGTGAGACAGACAGGCAAACACTGGCACCATCAAATGATTGTACATTCCATTCCAGTTCCAACTCTAAGGCTGATTAAAACAAGAAAGTGTAAACAGATCCTATGTTCTTTGACACTGGTCCAAATTGCTGGCTCAGACTAAGGTCAAAATCAGAAAGAGCTTGAAAGGGACAGGTTGTAGGTACATAATTGTCCAAAGCATCTGTTTCAGCAGAAATGAGTCCTAATTCTTCCACATAACTATTAAACTGAGAAAGGGAGGATTGGAATAAAGATGGCAGTGTGAGAGGTGAGAGAGAGATCTCTTCCTAGAACCACATATAAAACAAAAATGTAATTAATACAACTAATCTTGAAAGAGAAACAGGAAAGTAGGCTGCAACAGACTGCATACACCTAGAGAAAAGAGCACACCTCAGAGAATAGGGTAATTTACCAAAGCTGTGACCCAGTGGGGCCCAAGCCCTTCCTGCACCCCTCACCAGCAGGAGGAAGAGAAACAGAGCGGGGAGGGACTGGAGGCCTGGGACTGCTGAACACCTAGCCCTGGAGATCTTCTCTGGGAGCACGAACCTACATTGCATAGTGTTCTGGTGATTAGTGGGGTTGGAAAGCTAAGACAGGTGGGATACCTGGAGAGACAGAGATTCTAGGTACTTGTGGAAAACAGGGATCCATATTTGGCTGATCTGGGTGGGCAGTCTGAGAGACTTCCTAAAATTGAGAGGGCTGCTAAAAGGGCAAGGATAGCAAAGACCTTACTGCTAAGGAAAAAGGACAGGTAGACAAAATTGTCTGGGTGCACTCTGCCTAGCAGTTAGGCAGCTTAAACGATCTTCAGGCACTCCATCGCCCTAGCTGGCTCTGGAGCTCAAAGGCCCCCACCATGATATGCAGCCTTCTGTATCTTCCTCGGCTAGCCTGCACCTGGCTTGCAAACCAGCAGACCCTGCCCTGGAGTCAGGCCAGCTAGAGGGAAGCCCTGTGTATGGCAGCTACAAACACAAAGCAAAGAGACTTACACCTGTGTGTTTATCCCACTGGTGCTGGCAGAGGAGACAGGCATAGCAGCCAGGAAGCAGGAAACAGCTCTTTCCTACCCCCAGGCAATAACACCACACCTGACATTGCTCCAGGGGCTGAACAGCTCCAGAGAGTGGAGCTTCTGGTGCTAGACAGCACCACAGAAAAATATGAAATTCCATAGGAACCTGGTTCAAAGCAAAATTATGAATACACCTGAGAAAGATTCAATGAAATTGACTCCATGAATATTCCTGAAAGAGATTTCAAAATAAAAATCATTAATGTGCTCATGGAGTTACGGAAAAATGTTCAAGAACTCAGGAATGAATTTAGGATGGAAATCCAATGATTGAAGAACACAATGGAGGGTATTAAAGCAGATTAGATACAGAGGAGGAGACAATAAATGAAATAGGAATTAGGGAAGAGGAATACAAAGAAGCTGAGGTACATAGAGAAAAAAGGGTGTCTAAGAAATAAGAATACTGAGAGACCTGTGTGACCAATCCAAACAGAACAATATTCACATCAAAGGGGTAGCAGAAGAAGAGGAGAGAGAAAAGGGGATAAAAAGTGTCTTTCAGGAGGTAATTTCCAAAAGCTTCCCCAACCTGGGGAAGGAGATAGTCTGTCAGGCCATGGAGGTGCACAGATCTCCCAACACAAGAGACCCAAGGAGGACAACACCAAGACATATAATAATCAAAATGGCAAAGATAAAGGATGAGAACAGACTATTAAAAGCAACCAGAGAGTGAAAAAAGATCACATACAAAGAAAACCCACCAGGCTATCATCAGACTTCTCAGCAGAAACCTTACAGGCCAGAAGGGAGTGGAATGCTATATTTAATACAATGAAGCAGAATGGCCTTGAACCAAGAATACTTTACCTGGGAAGATTCTCATTTAAATTTGAAGGAGGGATCAAACAATTTCCAGATAAGCAAAAGCTGAGAGAATTTAGCTCCCACAAACCATCTCTACAGTATATTTTGGAGGGACTACTATAGATGAAAGTGTTCCTAAGGGTAAATAGCTGTCACCAGAGGTAATAAAAAGGAATAGACAAAGAGTACAGAATATGATGCCTAATATATAAAGGACGGAGGAGGAAAGAAAGGAGGGAAAAAATGCAGAACCTTTAGATTGTGTTTGTAACAGCATATTAAGTGAGGTAAGTTAGACTCTTAGATAGTAAGGAAGTTACCCCTGAACCTTTGGTAACCACAAATCTAAAGCCTGCAATGGCAGTAAGTACATACCTATCGATAATCACCCTAAATGTAAATGGTCTGAATGCACCAAAGAAAGACATAGAGTCACTGAATGGATTAAATAACAAGACCCAACTATGTGTTGCCTACAAGGGACTCACTTCAAACCCAAAGACATACACAGACTAAAAGTGAAGGGATGGAAAATGATGGGAGAAAAATGGGAGAAAAAAGCAGGAGTTGCAGTACTTTTATCAGACAAAATAGACTTCAAAATAAAGAATGTTACAAGAGACAAAGAAGGACATTAAATAATGAAAAAGGGGGTCAATCGAACCAGAGGATATAACCATTATAAATATCTATACACCCAACACAGGAGCACCTACATATGTGAAACAAATACTAACAGAATTAAAAGGGGAAATAGAATGTAATGCATTCATTCTAGGAGACATCAACACTCCACTCACTCCAAAGGACAGACCAACCAGACAGAAAATAACTAAGGAGACAGAGGCATTGAACAACACATTAGAACAGATGGACCTAACAGACATCTACAGAACTCTACACTCAAAAGCAGCAGAATACGCATTCTTCTCAAGTGCACACAGAACATTTTCTAGACTAGACCACATACTATGCCACAAAAAGAAGCTTGGTAAACTCAAAAATATTGAAATTCTACCAACCAACTTCTCAGATCACAAAGGTATAAAACTAGAAATACATTGTATGAAGAAAACAAAAAGGCTCAAAACACATGGAGGCCTAACAGCATGCTCCTAAATAATCAATGGATCAATGGCCAAATTAAAAGAGATATCAAGCAATATAGGGAGACAAATGAAAACAACATCACAGTGCCTTAACTTCTGTGAGATGCAGTGAAGGAAGTTCTAAAAGGGAAGTATACAGCAATGCAGGCCTATTTAAGCAAGGAAGAACAATTCCAAATGAATAGTCTAATTTCACAATTATAGGAACTGGAAAAAGAAGGACAAATGAGGCCTAAAGTCAGCAGATGGAGGGACATAATAAAGATCAGAGAAGAAATAAATAAAATTGAGAAGAATAAAACAATAGAAAAAATCAATGAAACCAGGAGTTGGTTCTTTGGGAAAATAAACAAAAAAGATAAACCCTAGCCAGACTTATTAAGAAAAAAGGAGAATCTATGAACATAAACAGAATCAGAAATGAGAAAGGAAAAATCATGAGGGATAACAGAGATATACAAAAAATTTTTAGAGAATTCTATGAAAATCTACATGCTAACAAACTGGATAGCCTAGAAGAAATGGACAACTTCCTAGAAAAATATAACCTTCCAAGACTGACCCAGGAAGAAACAGAGAAGGCTAAACACACCAATTACCAACAATGAAATTGAATTGGTAATCTAAAAACTACTGAAGAACAAAACCCCCGAATGAGATGGATTTACTGCTGAATTTTATCAGACATTTAGAGAAGATATAATACCCATTCTCTTTAAAGTTTTCCAAAAAATAGAAGATGAGAGAATGCTTCTAAAGTCATTCTATGAAGCCAGCATCACTCTAATACCAAAACAAGGCAAAGACATCACAGAAAAAGAAAACTACAGATCAATATCCCTGATGAACATAGATGCAAAAATACTCAACAAAATATTAGCTAACCAAATTCAAAAATACATCAAGAGGATCATACACTATGACCAAGAGGAATACATCCCATGGATGCAAGGATGGTACAACATTTGAAAACCCATCAACATCATCCACCACATCAACAAAAAGGACAAAAGCCACATGATCATTTCCATAGATGCTGAAAAAACATTTGACAAAATTCAACATTCATTCGTGATAAAAACTCTCAACAGAATGGGTATAGAGGGCAAGTACCACAACACAATAAAGGCCATATATGACAGAACCCACATCCAGCATCATACTTAAGTGTGAGAAGCTGAAAGCTTTTTCTCTAAGATCAGGAGCAAGACAAGGATGCCCACTCTCCCTACCTTTATTCAACATAGTACTGGAAGTCATAGCCACAGCAATCAGACAACACAAAGAAAAAAATGCATCCAGATTGGTAAGGAAGAAGTCAAACTGTCATTGTTTGCAGATGACATGATATTGTACATAAAAAAACCCTAAAGAATCCACTCCAAAACTACTAGAACTAATACCTGAATTCAGCAAATTTGCAGTATGTAAAATTAATACACAGAAATCTGTTGCATTCCTATATACTAATGATGAACTAGCACTAAGAGAAATAAGAAAAACAATTCCATTCACAATTGCATAAAAAAGAATAAAATACCTAGGAATAAACCTAACCAAGGAAGTGAAAGATCTATACCCTGAAAACTACAAGACACTCCTAAGAGAAACTAAAGAGGATAGTAATAAATGGAAATACATCCCATTCTCTTGAGTAGGAACAATTAATATTGTTAAAATGGCCATCCTGCCTAAAGCAATCTACAGATTCAATGCAATCCCTATCAAAATACTGACAGCATTCTTCAATGAACTGGAGAAAACAGTTCTAAAATTCATATGGAACCATAAAACCCCAAATAGCCAAAGAAATCTTGAGAAGGAAGAATAAATCAGGGAGGATCTTGCTTCCCAACTTCAAGCTCTACTACAAAGCCACAGTAATCATGACAATTTAGTACTGGCACAAGAACAGACCAATAGACAAGTGGAACAGAATAAGAGATTCCAGATATTATCCCAAGCATATATAGTCAATTAATATATGATAAAGGAGCCATGGACATACAATGGGGAAATGACAGCCTCTTCATCAGCTGGTGTTGGCAAAACTGGACAGCTACACGTAAGAGAAAGAAACTGGATTGCTGTCTAACTCCATACACAAAAGTAAACTCAAAATGGATCAAATACCTGAATATATATATATATGTGTATATATATATGTATACACACACACACGCACACACACACACACAGCTTCCTTGTATTGGGCATTAAAGTGTCTACTGCTCTGTGATTTCCTGAAGAATTATTTCTGTTGAAGATCAATTGTCAAATATTTCCTTCTCTTTATTTAACTTCAGTCATGTAATCAAATAAATTGTGCTTATTTTCCTTCCTTGGTTTTGTGCAGACAAGGAAAAGCATCAGGAACACTTTGTGCATACCTCACGATTATTGTATTAACTACTTCCATATTTACTTCATGAGTGATTCTAAGATGTATGTTTTAACTAAGCCCAAGACACACATGACCTGACTTAACTCAAACAAGTAAGGTATTCAAAGCCAAGCATTTTCAGGTTAGCTACAAAAGTACTAATATTGTAATAGTCAGCGTCTAGAACAAAAGACTCAAAAGTAAGTAAATCAGAGAAATCCTGTCTAAGTTATAAGTAAGAAACAAATAGAAAGCACATGGTTTAAGGGAAATGGGTCTGAGATGGTGTGAAAATAGGAATCAAACTTACAAGTTATTGTGAAATAGGTACTTGTGTTTGTAATGTCACATCCATTGAACAGTTTAAGTCTTCACTATCGCTCTGCAAATTATTCCCCCTTTCAAGTCAGAGAAGTTGAGTAACCTGTCAATTGTCAGTTATTAGTCATTCTTACATTACTATATTATCACTAGATGATGATATTGTTGGCAAATTGTTTTATAGGAGAACTGTCTAAATGTTTCCCTTTTAAGAATCTTTTGGGACTCATTTACCTTTGAAGCATACACAAATGTTATTGACTATGACTAATAAATGACATTCAAATTCACAGTTAGTCCAATGTCCTTGATATTTTTTACTGACCCTTTTCTTCTAAGCAAGAAAGTAATTTTGGTAGACTAAAGAGTTTGGAGCACTTGGAAAGACTTATATATTAGATAGATTTCTTAGGAACTCCACAGCTTTTGCCTGAATACACAATTATTTAGTGAAAGAATAAAACTTATGAGATGTTTAAAAACAATTTCTCTAAATTTCTGATATCTAAGAATTGCCATACACTAATTTTACTTTAGAATATCCATTTTTGTGGATTCTCCATTAATTTGGGTCTCCTTACTTGTATCGTAATATATTCCTCATTATACTAACTTTCCTGTTATTGTTGCCATAGGTCCTTTTGGTGATAAATACCCATGAGACTCCTCTAATGACACTTTCTTTTTGAACAAAATTAATTTTGAACATGGAATATGTTAATTAGTCTTTGAAAGATCCCTCCTACCATGGTAATAGTAAAATAAAATGCTGTGAAACTGCAAAATGTTTACTTTGATGAGAGTTTTAGATAAGGGATTGTACTACACTAACACTAATGTTCTCATGTAGTTTTCTGTTTCAGTTAAGAATGTCATTTATAAATGCTTAACTTTGCCTATATTAACTACATAACTTAACATATTCAAATGAAAGTTCTATATTAAATTCCCTAGCAAGTTATTCTAGTACAAAATGATAAGACACACTTTTGGTATATGATCTGTGGGTCCAAACAATTACTTTCTAGCCAGGTTTTGTACCTTGCTACACTTTTACTTGGATACAGTTAATTAAATGATATCATTGCCTCTATCTACCTACTGTAAGTCTCAGGATGGAATGGTAAATGACACTAAAATTGTTGCAGTATTTTTGAAAATTCCCTGATAGTGAATAATATTCCTGGGGAAATGAACTAGTATTTAGGAGGATACACTTACTTCTTGGCAGAAAGTAAAAAATAAATAGCCTACCATAAAGGTGTATTTCAGAAGATGAGTCTGTAATTATACTTTTTCTCTTAAAGCCAAATGATTGAGAGAGGTTAGGACCAAAGGAGTTAAAAGGAGATTAGGGGCAACATTAAACTCATAAATGAATTCTACCAAAAATAGGTGAAGAGAGGAATTTGAACATAGAAAGGAAGGGTTGTGGCTCTTCACTTCCTGCTTCATTCTGCACCTTGGGGGTTAATGGGAAATCCATCAACAGGATGGCTTCTTCCCAGGCTGCAAATGAGACTGTGGAATCAGTGCTGGAGCCTCAGAAGAATGAGAAGCAGCTTAACTATTCGATTCCAGGAATCAGTAGCAGGAATTAGTGGCAACTGCATTTCAGATAAAACAAAGATCTCTAGTAGACAAAATATTGCCTCCCCATACTAAAAGACCAGGGTGACTAAGGAGCCACTTTTCTTGCCACTGGGAGGAAATTATCTTTCAGTGTAGTTTGGTAAGAAATCCTTGGTCCCATGGAAATAGAGATCACTGCTACAGCTCATGGTTAAGGACAGTCAGTCTACATAATTTGTGAGATCCAAGGCAAAACGAAAACATAGGGCACCTTGCTCAAAAAGCAGGAAAAAAGTTCTGTTAGAGATACTAATATACTTTTCCTTTTTTTGAGGTTACTTGCTCAATTTGTCATGGTGTTTTGGCTGTTTTTTAATTTGCTAACTAGTATTCTAATTAAAACCATATAAATTAACTTGAAATTTACTGTTCATCTTCATACTGTGCAATGCCAGTTTTAAATGCAAACATAAGAGTATTTAACTTGTATATGGCATCACCAAAATTACACACTTTGTATTCTAGAGCTCAAATACGCAGATGTAGTTTTTCTTAACACAGCAAAACTTAACTGTTTTTGTTTCACTTCTTGATTGGCACGCATTTTACAACACTTTCTGCCATTAGCTTTACTAAGAAAGGAAATGGACATATGGGCTATAACCTCATTTTCTTTCACCTTCTGTGTCAACATATTCAGCATAAATGGTTGCAAAAATGGGTCAGTAACATAAATAAGGAAGGATATATAGAGTTCCTGGGACATTCATGTTTCTTAGAATGCCACTGCCTTCTGTCTATACCTTCAAACCTAGTTCTGGTTCAGAAGGGAAGCATAGCCTGTCCATTGTTCAGTCCTCCCGCTGATGCAGTCATAGACAAGACACACCTTGGACTTGCTTTGAGTCTCACTGAAACTCGATGCATTAGGATCCACTGGCATTCCATGCCCATGGGACATCACAAATGCTACTTGTGAATGGGTCAGCAAGGAATGGTGAAGGGCACACATACTGTGCTTTCTCCCCTGCTCATGCTCCATCTTCCCATTGGACTTACTTGCCAAACTCAAGTTCAGTGATAAAACTATTAAGAATTTTGAGATGGTAACAACAGGTCATTAAACCAAGCATGGGGAGTTTTTGATCACAGAGCCCTGGACAGTTGCACAGGCTGCAAGCCCATGAAGTGGGCTTTGCCTGTAGCTTTCTCTCCATTCACTTTAATGTGATCTGATATGAACAGCAATGCCACCTGGGACCTCCAGACCTCACCCACCGGGGAATTCCTACTGTATTGGCCAAGCTGGTGTGCAACAGCCTGCTTTAATTTTATCCCTGGGCCAGGCATTACTTTGCAATTCCAAAAAGACATTTTGAAAAGAGATTCTCTTTTGTCCTAAAAGATTGAGGAGACAATAAATTTCTTATTTTGGAGTTATTTTATTGCTGAGTATGACCTTTGTATCTCACAAAACCAGATTCACTTCATATGCAATTCAACACATTACTGAACTTCCTAAATTTCTACATAGATAATTGCATCAAGTTTAGATGGTTCCTATGAACTCTAATTCAGGTAACATATATAAATTACTCATAGTGTTTAGGCTATAGCAAAAAATTCATTAATCACTATTATCATTGTTATCTAAAAGTAAACCTGAGGATTTCTCCATTCACATGAATCATTATCTCCTCTTGATATTATGAAGTATAAAGACTGGAATCAGACTCCTTGGGTTTCAGTGTCCTACTCACTAGCTGTGGATCAGTTAACCTTTCTGAATCATAACTTTTTCATTTGAAAAATGGTCATAATATCAACTCATAGGATTATTATTAAATTACTTAATACATATAAAGCACTCTATAATTAAATATCATTATTTTAATTTTATTTCCTTATAATAGCCAATACAATATGATTAGTATTGTTTTTAAACACCTGTAAGAGCAGGGGGATGATTTTATCTACCTGCAGTTGAATGAATATCAAGATTTCTTAATCAGTTTCCAGATATTTGGCAAAATACAGCCAAAGACTCCAGATAAAGCAAAGAGCTTCACACCCAGAGTAGTCCTGGGTTAAATTAGAGTATTAACACTACCAATTAGGAAAAAAATCATAGGAAAACCCACAAGCACTTTAATACATTTAATATAGAATTTTAAGAAGGTAGAACTATATCTTAAGATGAAATTATGGAAACATAAGACTCTTTAGCTTTGAAATAGTCCACATAGCCTATGTTGAAAACTGTAAGGTGGCCACAAATTATCTTTTTGAGAGGATTTTGATTATCTCAACCGATTCTTCTTTATTATAATTTCTATCAAAAGTATCCTAATAATCACATGATATTTCATTGGTTGTAAAGTGCTATCCCACACATTCACAGATCTGATTTCATGAAATTCTGTAAATGTCTTATAGCATAAAAACACAGTTATAACATAGTATTAAAAATCTACATAATACAAAGCATCGAAATAAAATTACCTTGGGAAAAACATATCAAGCATATTTTCGATATGAAGGTCTTATAGAACAGAAAAAACTGAAATCAATATGTATTATTTGAGAACTCTATCAAAGCCATATAATTCAGTATAAAATTATATTTTCACATGTGAAGTTGCAAAATGAGAGTGCCTATCGTAACACCTGAACAACATGTAAAAATCCCATGTAGTAAGTAGAATTTAAAACATAATGGAATATTCCTATGCTTCTGTTATTATATTTATTTATAAATATGTAAATTATTGAATTAAGAAATAAAACCTGTTATGAATATTTTCCCATTATAGATAGATAGGTATGTTAATTATTAGTATTCTTTAATTTGGAACACTTATTTTACCATTGATAGAGTCATATAACTCAATCAGAATAATTTTTGCTTTTCACATATTATTTCTGACTCTGTATTACTTGTGTAAATATTTTTTAATCCTTCTTAGTCTCTTTTATTAAGCTTAAAATTCTTGGTGTTGACAAAATTATAAATTTATTATCAAAGAATATATTTTTATTTCACCTTTAAAATTAACATACATTGAGGCAGGGTGTACAGTTCTGTGGAGTATCAGTACATGTATAGGTACATGTAACCAAGGCTACATGTAGAGCCATTCCATCACCCAAAAATCTTTCTTGTGTACTCCCCTTGAAGACACCCCCTTTGCTGATCTCTATACTCTGGATACCACTGATTATCTTTGTTGCTGTAGTTTTCCTTTCCCATAAACATATGGCATGCAAGCTTTTGAAAGTGGCTTCTTTGTAGCAGCATAATCCCTTTGATATCTTTCAGTGTTGTTGAATGTTAAGAATATTTCCTTTTGTGTTATGTAATATTCTGTTGAATGAATATACTACATCCATACCTTAGGCACTAACCTAGGGAATCATTTTTGGGTTGTTGCCAGTTTTTTTAGTTTTTTTGGCAACTTTATAAATAGAGCTGCTTTAAGCATTCATGTACAGGTTGCAGTGTAAACATAAGTTGAAATCTTTTAAGAGCAAACATCTAGGAGTGTTAATACTATTTCCTATAATAAATGTAGGTTTAACTTTATAAGAAAATGCCAAAATATTTCCCAGAGTAGCTATACCATTTTTTCATTCTGACAGGCCTTGTTTGAGAGTTCTGGTTACTCTGGATTCTTGCCTACACAACACAATGTATTTGTATTGTCCTGTTTGTTTTTATTTTTTTCATTATAATAGATGCATAACCATAGTTCATTGTTGTTTTTATTTGCAATTTTTTAAAGGCTAGTGAAGTTTCTTTCATGTATTTTTCATGTGTCTACCCATTTTGTAAAGTGTCTTTTATTATTTATCCATCTTATTTGTATCTTGCTATTGAATATTGAGAGTTCTTTATATATGTAAAATTCCAAAACAGCCAGACCCACAAAAATTTGTATAAGTTGAAAGGCTAAAGATGTACCTTTCCATTATTCAAATAAATTATATCTAAAATCATCAACTTTCTTAAACTGATAGATTCTGAATTCTTACATGATTAAATTCCTTAAAGCATTGCTTTATTTTAGCAAATGGTGGGCATTTGTAATATCTTAATAAATTAGAAATTACTAATTCCCCACCAAGCTCTTAATCCATGGAGGGGATGGAAAGATTATCCTATAGTTCTGCAAAGCACAGAGCTGCTTAGGGAAAACTTTATAGTTTATCTATGGACAAATCTGTGAATTTAAGAAGTTATTAAGGGTATATGTTTTATTTCAGAAATTGCATCTATAGTTGTTATGGAACCTGGACTGGATCACCCAATGGAAGAACTAAACAGCACTCAGAGGTCTTGGAGGGTGGGAGGTTTATTTCACACCGGTGGGCTCAGAGGAGAGTGATCTCCATAGGTCTGAGCCCTGAGCACAGGAAAGGGGAACAGTTTATACTTTTCTACTTCTGTATATTTGGCATTTTGGCACTCGCAGCAAGCAGGGTGGAAGAAGAACCCAGAAGGGTCCCAAGGGGATGGGGCTGAGATTCCCCTGTTAGCCCTATCGACCATGTTGAAAAATGTTATTTTCCTTATCACTCTCCCGCTCTGATGCGCCTCTTAAACATTTTGTTTTTAGGGGTCATCATCCTGGCCTATGACAGACTGATAGCCTTGCAGAGCCAGTATATGAGTGGTGGCTTGATTTGTAACAGAGTTTTCTATGAACTTTATGAGGGTATTTAGTACATAGGGGACAATAGTGACAAGGAGGAGGATGGAGATGAGGGACCCAGCCAGTGGGAGCAACCAGGAGGACCACTGGCTGAGTCCCCATATCTCCCCTGTTTCGAATTCCTTTCTCCTTTTTAATATTCTTTATTTTAGTTCTTTGATTTTTGTGGCTATTATGGCTGATTGGCTCACATAATAACAGCACTCTTGCCCTAGGAATACATAGGTTTCTCCCTTTTCAGCCATGAGCAGGTCTAGGGCTCATCGGTTTTGGACTCAACTGCTGCAAGTGAATTAATCTGACCTTGCAGGGAAAGGAGGGCGTCTGCAACCTTTTCCATGTCTGTGTTTAGTTCTTGAGAAAGTTTGTGATAAAAATGAAGTGAAGAGCCTAAGCTCGCTGCCCCTGCTCCAATTCTGCAAGTGTTCCCACACCCCAAAAAACCATGCTTAGAGCTGCCCGTTTTTATATCCTTGTAAAGGGGCTGAGAGCTTGCTCAACTTCTTGGTCAGACTGGACAGACATGTTGGGGGCAAGGAAGACCGCCATGCATAAACCTGTCCAATTTATCTGGGGGCATCAGAAGGTGATACTTCCGCACAGGAGAAAAATTCCTGGGTGGGGGTGTGGGGGGTGACAATAAGTTTCTGACTAATTGGTGGTGTAGTTTTGGGAACACAACTGGGTTGGGACAGAGCCATAGCTAATGTTACCTGCCTTTGAGTTGGTCAGGCATGTTACATTGTCTGCAGTGGGTTGGAGCTGGATGTTGTAGGCTACTGGGCCAGTTAGTTTGATCTGGTTCTGGGCTGTATTATTTTTGATCGCCTGAGTGGAGCTCCAGTATGAGGGCACTGGGGTTTCACTATAAGCCCTGCAAGTTAAGGGCAAGCAAAACCAGCAGACTTGTATATGTTTGCTGATGTTTCAAATCAACCTGTAGGCTGCTGTAATGACCTAGTTGACTTGTGGGTAGGGGCCAGGGTTTGAGTTAGTTGTCGGAGTCCTGAGAGGTCAATATTGCAGTAAGTTGACCATTCAGTCAGTGCCTTTAGGGCCTGCTTGACCTTTTTATCCCTGTCCCTTTGTGCCTGATCCTGAACTCCCCCCCATCAGACATTCCAATATGGGTGAGGTAGGTCCAGCAGACAGTGGATCCCTTTCTTCCCCTAATTGCACAGTCTGAGTCCTGTTTACTTACTGTTCCAGTCCAGTACTTTTTCCCATCTTTAAGGCAAAGGGTGGCTCTGTTATTATAACATATGGTGGGCATGTAGGTATAGGTACTGAACCCAGCCCACCATTTTTCTGACTTTATGCAAGCACACTAAGATTCCCCGGGAGTGAGGGGGAGGAAGGGAAGGGAAAGAAGGTATATAAGCAAGTAAATGCAACAACGCATCCTATGGTCACCCACTAAATAATGGCAATGGCATCTCTGTGGGGGACAGTCCAGGCAGAAGGGGCAGCAGCGGATAGTCCAGTCTCCAGGATGAGGGCTCCCACACCAACAAGGGCCAGGAACCATGGCGTGCAGATGTCCATCAGCCAATGGGTTCTCATCAAACATGGAGGTGGAGGGGGTTCTTGTGGTCTGGATGGGCTCTCCACTGATGTGTTTCTTGGTAAGGATAATGGGCTTTCTTCACTCTGGAATGATGGACCCACGGAATGATGCCTGAAACCTTGAGGGCAGTAGGGGTGGTTAGAACAACAATGTGGGGCCTGGTCCACTGAGGCTTGAGGGAGTCTTTTCTCCAGTCTTTGACCCAGACTGAGTCCCCTACCTGGAAGGAATGTTCTGGGGTCCCCAAGGAGAACAGGGATCTTTCTATGGTATGTTGTTGTAGCTCATTTAGAGTGGCTCCCTTACCTCCTTATCCACTATTTGGTGTAAGTTCCCTGGAAGGCTTCCCAGACACGGGGGCAGCCATCCATACACTAGTTCAAAAGGGGAAAACCATTGTGCTCGGGGTGTGCAATGGGCATGCAGAAGGGCCAGGGGTAGTAGGTTTCCTGATAAAACTTGGCTAGGGGTCCCTTGAGGGTATGATTCATTTGCTCTACTTTCCCTGAGGAAAGTGTGGTGGTGTTGAGTTTCCAGGTAATGTTCAGAGATTTGATTAAAATCTGTACTGCATCTGCTACAAATGCAGGCCCATTATCACTGTGGATTGTAGATGGTAGGCTAAATGGGTATGATCTCCCTTAGGAAAACTTTGGCTACCTCTCAACTTTGTTCTGTCTTGGTCGGGAAGGTTTTGACCCACCTAGAGTATGTACATACTATCACTAGGAGGTATCTGGGTCTCAGGACATCTATGAAGTGTATTTCTAGGCCTTCAAAGGGGGCAATTCCTGCCCTTTGGACACTTGGAGGGGGTTGCAGCACATATCGAGCATTATTCCTGGCACAAGTCACGCACTGCTCCTTGTTGCCCAGCACAATGCTGGCAACTGGCTGATGTAGTATTGCTTCTTGAGGAGGGCTTCCAGTGCAGTCTTTCCTAGGTGGGTAAGCTTTCAGTACTCACTAAGTAGATGCCTTCCAGGAGCAGTTGGAACAAAGATGCATCTGTTGGGCAACATCCACCACCCTTTCTTGGTTAGGGTGGCTCCTTCAGCCATGGCCCAGTCTTTCTCCTTTTCAGTGTAATTGGGTGGAGGGGCCTCCACTGGGGACATTAGGGCCATGGTGAGGGAAGGAGCTTTACCTATCTCCTTACAGGATTCTGCTTTACCTGCTTCATCTGCCAGGCAATTCCCCCATCTTATAGTATCGTTTCCCCTTTGGTGTCCTTTGCAATGTAGAACTGCTACTTCTTTGGGGAGCCAAACAGCCTCAAGGAGTTTCAGAATCTCTTCCTTGTTCTTGATTGCTTTTCCTGCTGCAGTGAGAAGACCTTTTTCCTTGTAGACTGCCCCATGTGTTTGTACAGTGGCAAAGTCATATTGGGGAGTTGGTGTAAATATTAGCTCACTTGCTCTCACTGATGGTGATGGCTTGGGTTAAGGCATGCAATTCGGCCCATTGTGCTGACCATCTGGCCAGTAGGGCTTTAGCTTCTAAGACCTCAGTAGCAGTGGATACTGCATAACCTGCTCTCTGGATACCTTCTTGTAAGTAACTGCTGCTGTCAATGAATAGCATGACTTTTGGATTCTGTATTGCTTGATTCCACAGATCTGGATCACTTGCATAGACTTCGTCTTTACCTCAGAACAGTCATGATCTGGTTTCCTCTCTTTAGTGGGGAGGAAAGTTGCTGGATTCAGTGTCTATACTGTTTCAAGAGTGATATGCGTGTTTTCACAGAGGAGCCTTTGATATTGTGCTAGCCAAGAATTGGACAGGAAGTGGTGTCCCTGTGTGTTTGTGAGGGACACAACACCATAGGAGACCTTGATGTTCAGTTCTTGTCCCAGGGTAAGTTTGTCTGCCTCCTTAATGAGAAGAACTGTGGCTACTAGTGCCTGAGGCATGGTGGCCATCCTGCAGCAACTGGGTCCAGTCTCTTTACAGGTATGCAACTGGCCGCTGCCAGGGGCCAACAGTCTGTGTGAAAATCCCAAGGGTCACCTTTTCCTTTTCATGTACGAAGAGATTGAAGGGCTTTTCTATATCTGGCAGGCTTAAGGCTGATGTCTGTCCTAAAGCAGCTTTTTATTTCCAGGAAGGTGGCTTTTTTTTTGCCTCTTCTGTCCAGACAGGGGGCTCTTGATCTGGCCCCCTAGGAGGCTGTAGAGGGGTCTTGCCATTGCCAAGAATCCAGGAATCCAGATTGGGCAGAACCCTGCAGCCCTCAGGAATTCTCATAGGCCCTTCTTGTCTGGGGCTGGGGTAAGGAGGTGACGACTATTTTCCTCTCTGGCCCTTGTGCCCTCTTCCCCTGGATGAGGAGGAAGCCTAAGTACTGGACTTGTTGCTGGCAGATATATGCCTTTTTCTATGAGACTCAGTATCCCAAGTCTGACAGAAATTACAAGAGGGCCTTCCTGCCCTCTGTACAGTTCTCTTGGGTGTCACTGGCAAGGAAGAGGTCATCTATATACTGGAGGAGGGCACAGTGCCTGACTCCCTTGGAAAGCTGGCAAGGTCTGGAGCCAATGCCTCTTCAAAGAGAGTGGGTGAGTTCTTGCACCCTTGTGGAAGCCGTGTCCATGTTAATTGCATCTGCTGCTCTGTATCCGGTTCACTCCGTTCAAAGGCAAACTAGAGCTATCTTTGGGGGGCCAGCCAGAGGCAGAAAAAGGCACCCTTTAAGTCTATACAAGTGAACCATTTGGCAGACCCCAGGATCTGGCTGAGGAGGGTATATGGATTTGGGACCACCAGGTGTAAAGAAACAGTCACCTTGTTGATGGCTTGCAGGTCTTGAACCAGTTGGTACCCTCCTCTTGGCTTTTTAACTGGTAGGAGTGGGGTGTTCCAGGGTGACTGGCACTTGACTAGAATGCCTGCTTCTTTGAGTCAAGTCAAATGTTTTTGGATACCTGCTTTTGCCTCTTGTGAAAGGGGGTATTGCTGCTGTCTCTGTGGCTGGGCCCCAAATCAATTCTGCAATGACAGGGGCTTGGTTATGGGCTAGTTCAGGTGGCTTGTCTTCAGCCTGTAATGAGGGAAAGGCAGCTCTGAATTCAGGTGGGCTACCTGAGGGGACCTGAGCACAAAATAGCCTCTATTCCTCTTCCTTGGGTGTTGTTATTGCCAATATGAGGGACCCTGGCTCTTCTTACCTTGGATTTAGTTGTGGCTGGTGCATCCAGTTGGTTCAAAAGTTATTTGGGCTCTGAGTTTCAAGAGTGTATCTCATCCAGGGAAGGGAATGGGGCACTCAGGTAGGTAGAGAAATTCATGTAGGACCCTGTGGCCCCTAAGTTCACATTGACGGGCTTGGCAGAAGTGATACTGAACTGCTTTTGTCCCAATGGTTCTGAGAATAGTTGCAGTCCTTTCACTGAAGGGTGCTATAGGGAGGGTGACCACAGAGTGTTCTGTCCCCGTGTCAACCATAAAAGTCATGCTTTGGCCCCCCCACCTTCATCTTGACTGTGGGCTCATGGGGGCCAAGAGTGAGAAAGCCCAGTCCTTGTCAATCTGAGTCTGGTCCTACTAAGCAAATGAGCTTCTCCCCGTGAAGTTCTTCCCAGTAGCAACTGGGCTTTGGGGCTTTGCCTTGGTTGGGGCATTCATTCTTCCAGCACCTCTTCTCTTTACAGTAAGCACCCTAGTCTCTGGCTAGGGGATTCCTAGGCTTCCCCCTCTTGGTGGCCAGTTTCTTTCTGCGTTTTGGTCATCCCTTTCCTTTAGGGTGGCTGCCAGGAGGTTGACCTTTCTCTCCATTCATTTTTTACCCTCCCTGTTGGCCTGAACTTCTCTGTTTATATATATTTTGTTAGCAATTTCAGTCAGCTGGGTGATGTTCATTCTGGCAAAGGCTTCAAGTTTCTGGAGCTTCCGACTGATACCCAGGGCAGCTTGGGCCATGAATAAGGTGTTGACCATTTTCTGGCTCTCTTGTGACTCAGGGTCGAAGTGGGTACAGATGTGATAAGCTTCACACAACCTCTCATAATAGTCCCCAGGAGACTTTCCTGATTATTGAGTGACTGAAGATATTTTGGTCATGTTCATGGGCTTTTTGGACCCAGCTTTGATTCCTTGGAGGAGGGCTGCCTGATATTGGTGGATCTGGTGCTGTACCTCAGTCATGGTGATGTACTACCCAGGGTGCTCCTCAGGGACAGTGATTTCAGCCCAGGCACCCTGATCAAGGACCTCAGCTGGCGCATGTTCTTCCAGGTTTTGGCAGGCCCCTCTGATAATCTGCCTTCTTTCTTCCATGTTGAATAGGGTGCAGAGAAGCTGTTGGCAGTTTTCCCAGGTCAGTCAATGAGTTTGGAAGAGGAATTCCATGAAATCAACCAGGGCTTGTGGCTTCTCTGAGTGTGACAGGGTGTTGTGTTTCCAGTTGAGGAGGTCAGTCCTAGAGAAGTGTTGATAGTAAAGCATGGACCGGCCGAGCTGGATGGTCCCATCTTCATCACTCCTCACGGGCTCCCACATCTCTTTTACTGGCATCTGAAGGGTACCTGCACTTGTACCTGGTCAAGGGCACAGTCTGGCTGCTGGCCCAGGGGAGAGTGGGTCCACTGGTTCTACAGTTGGTGGGGAGGCTGACAGGGGCAGCATGTCTGGGACTGGGGGGCTGGGTGCTCACAGTCTTGGGGGCACATAAGGTAGGGCTGATATTGGTTCTTCCTCTAGATTGCCAGCAACAATTTGCGGACGCTAAGGCTTCTGTTAGTCTTTTTAGGCCGCTATGTTGAGGTGACTAAGACCCTACCTTTCCCTGCTTGTTGCAAGTGAATAGCACACAAGGGGGAAGGGTTTGGGCAACTCCTAACCAGGAGTCAATATATGGGAACTGATCAGGGTGACCTGGATCTCCAGTGATGACCCGCCAGACTCGGTGAACCGCTGGGACATCTGTAGTTTCTTCTGAAGGCCATCCTATACCAGAGGTGGGCCATTCGGATTCACACAGGGTTTTCAACTTGCCCAGGGTCATTTTTGCTCCATAGTTCCCTGGAAATCCCTTCCTGAAATTTTTTATCATGGTCACAAGAACTGTGGGTTAGCTCTGGCCTGACCCCATGATGTTTCCATGAGACAGTGCCGTGAAGACAGACAGGGGAGGGGTGTCTCCTTCAGAGAGGAGACCAGTCAGGGGCTAGATCGATCACTGTCCTCTTGGAGAATTTGGTCAGCCTTGAATAAGGTGCACCTGTATAAGTCCCAGGCTAGGTCAGCCGAAGCTGAGTCACCGTTATGTCTTGGTGGCCGACTGTGAATACAGTAAAGGGCCAACTTGAATTCCGTAGCACAGGCCATGGAACCATAGATTCAGGGCAAACTGAATGGTTTCAGTTGCTCTGCACACTCACTCACTCAGACCAGATTCTAAACATTCCCTCCCTGGGAGTTCCTACCTGTGAGACCTCTAAGAGGTCTCTGGGAGGTGATCAGGCTCCCCTTATGCCCTGACGGGTGGGTCTGACTGGGTGAAGGACCCCAGCCATTACCATGATCTGACATGGGAACCAGGTCCTCGCCTGCCAAGTCTCCTTGAGTCCAGCGGGAACAGCGGAGCGGGGCCGGCCTGGGACGACCAGGTGGGAGACTGCTGAAAGATTAGGCAGGGTGCGCCTTCTCCGTTATGATTGCTTGTTCTGTCACCACCCCGCCGTTGCCCCCAACCAGTGGCAGCAATGGGCCAGTGCGGTTGGGTTTTCTGGTCAGGGAACTAAATGTAATGGAACTTGGGCTGGATCGCCCGACAGAAGAACCAAGCAGCACGTGGAGGTTTTGGAGGGTGGGAGGTTTATTTTATACCTGCGGGCTCAGAGGAGAGTGATATCCAAAGGTCTGAGCCCCAAGCATAGGCAAGAGGAATAATTTATCCTTTTCTACTTCTGTATATGTGGCATTTTGGCGCACGGCAAGCAGAGCAGAAGAAGAAGCTGGAGAGGTCCCAAGGTGGGGGGCTGAGATTCTCCTGTTAGCCCTATTGGCCAAGTTGAAAAATGTTATTTTCCTTATCAGTTAACCTCACTGTACATTCTTTTATCAAGAAGATATAAATATGTATGTATATTACAAATGAAATAATTTCCTCATTGTAAAAATTATTAAACACTATGATTTTAATGGCTACATAATACTCTTTTGGTGTTTATGTTGCAGATGAAGTCAGTTTAGAGAGGCAGGCAAGTCAGAGTACAAGGTAAGGAAGAAATTCATTAAAGCAAGAGTAGCAAGGAATGGCAGCTGCCTTGCAGGCTGCAAAGAGAAAGGAAGAACAGAGATAAGGGAAGTTCACTGAACTTCTAGGCATAGGGCACCTCCATTGTCAACTCCTAAAGCCAGGGTCACCTGATGTCCAGTGTGTGCTTGGATCTGCATGGTGTAAGAACTGAATTCCTACCATTCCAGGATTTGGGGGAACCACAGAACACTGGATGGAGTGAGATTATGTTCTGGGAACTTCCCAAAGGCAAATAATGGAGATTTTCTGGCAGACTACTAATGAGCTTGACCATATAGCTGTAGTTCAATCCAGGTTACCCAGGTGATGAGAACTTGCAAACCCTCAGCAGTCCCTCCCTACTAATCTGAGTTGAGACAGAGACAGAGTGAAGGCTTGTGCTTAAGCCTAGAGAATAGAATGAAATAGAAGTTAACAAGGACACTTACCACTGGAAGAGCACAGAGACAAAACGCAGTAAGTTGAGCAGTGAGACATTTATTTAAAGTTAAAAGGTGCACACTCAAAGAAGGGGGAGTGTGAGCATCCTCAAAGAAGACTCACACCCATAAGCTGGGATTCTGTCTTATAACGAGTTTCAAGAATGGGATAGAGGTAGAGTCGGGGTGGGAGGGGGTAGGCTTATTAGGCAGTCTCATGATGTCTGTCTCTGGTGAGAGACAACATGTCATTGTCTATAGCTAGTTCTCTAGGTAATTCTGTAGGACAAACTTTTTGCTTTTCTCTAAATTAGTGGCTACTCCCAAGTACTGGGAACACATCAGTTAAGACTGCTTGCCTTGCCTAAAGATAAGTTAATGGCTGATTACCAAAGAATGTTAGGAATCTAATCCCCTAACTCTCTACTCTTAGCCTCAAGTCCTTCTTGTTCCCACTATGCTATTCATATCTCAACATTTTTAGGAAAATTAATCATAATGCTTCTATCATGTCTCTGCCCTATCTCACCTGCATTATCTGGGGCAAGTCTCAAGGTTAGCCCAGAGTCAAGAGCATGTGAATTGAATTCACATTGCAAAGGGTGCTGACTCTGTGAATTTTATCTGGATAAGTCTTTGAGTCCCATTTGGTGGGTTTTACTGGCCTTCTTCTCCCTCTACTTCTCATATCTACTTTTCTGCCTAACATTTATTTATTTTATTTATGTGAAAAAATATCCTATTATTTGAACATTTGGGTTATTTCCAGTTTTTTTGTTTGATTTCTATTATAAATAATAACAAGATGAATAAACAAGTAAATTTTACTGTATAACTCATTTCTCTATCTAGACTCTTAGAAGTGAAATTATCTTGACAAACAGGCAAATGATCTAAGTAATCTGTCACTACAGTATATTATAGACAATTTCAATAACTCAGCCTTTATTTTTCAAATATCAGGAGTTTAATCTCCATGAGGAAACTGGGGCTAAGAGAAAGAGAAAATGTCCAACTTATTACCGTCTACCAGAAGCAGAAAATTTGGGTTTCTTTACAATTAATACATTCATGGAGTATTACTTATTTTAAAATTGGTAAAACCAGTAAATATTAATGTCTACTTCAGAGGCACTATGGAAACTGGCTAGTAGGATCTGGGGCAGCCTAAAATGATTTGAATCTCTGCTTTATCAAATAAAAAGGCAACACAATGAAGGATCATTTTAATACATAAGACAAATTCTATTTCCAGTCATCTTTTCTTTTGAGTTGCAGGGATTGCAATTAGGCTTAGCTCTGGGCTTGTTTTTAGTTTATCCAATAAAGGTACATATGGCACTCTAGAACACAGTCTGCATTACATGTGTTTCTTTATAAAACCTCAAAGCGTTGTTTTCTCTTAATTCCCTTGATTCATGTTCTCACACCCAGGTATGATTCTTGAATTTAGGACCTGCAAGTCATGTCTGTGTCTATGTCTGTGTTGATTCTGTGTTGAATTGATGATTGTCTGATTAGAGCACAGACTTATTCTTATTCTTTCCTCTTATTGATAGTTTCCCTACATTTAGGTTATACCAGATATGTGATGTGCATGTATAATACTTACTTAGATCCACAAGTGCTCCACTTACTAGTAACTAAATCTGGAAGCTGAGATCAGTGTTCAGAGTTTTAGCATGCTGCTTGACTGAAATATTTGAACCTCCAGGGTCCCCAAAACTGGTTGTAAATCTTGCTAAGAGTAGATAACACTATTTCAGTTCTTAACTGTATTAGTTCTTTTTGGAACATTGAAGTGCAAAGGCAAGCACAATTTTTTAATTAAAAAGTCTACTGGACATTTTCAAACCTTCAAAAAGGTCCATGTCAGCTTCTGTTCTATAAATGTGGAAGTTTTTTTTTTTTCCTTTGGTGGCAGCTGTTCTTTCACCTGTAATTCAGTGCATAATTTCCAGAAGCATCTGGTATCCTGGAAGTCTATATGAGTAATCATGATGTGTGTAAACAGATACCTGTATGAGTATATTCCCTGAAGGGTGGATATTATGGGGAGGCGTTTTCATTTTTTGGTTTTGTTTTTTTAGTTTGTCATAAGTTTGTCCTGTACACCATTATGGATAAGAAGATATACTGAAGTAAGTATATGAATACTATCAACACTCTTTTTCATGCTACACCTTAATCATAAGCATTAATATACCACTATATCTGAGGGAAGGAAAAAGGAATTAAAATGCACATAGTGTACTATCACCTAAGGAAATCCTTTTTATTTCAATAGCAGGCTCCAATGTTCATAAGTCAGGCTGATTTTAGACTGACTTTTCATCCTTTTGGAAGATCCAATAGTAATTCAAAATATGTTCAACATTCTTACTAGTATGATTGACTTGTGGAAATATCTCCACTACTACTATTCTTTTTTTTTCATGCTCAATATTTTCATCACACAGTGAATACCAATATACCACCAAATAAGTAAAAAAAAAAGGAACATTGACAGAACCCCAAAAAGTCCTTCATTTAACATCCTGATCACTATCTACTCCCATCTTTCCCAAAATGTAGTCACTATCTAGACTGTTAGGGCAATCACTTTCTTGTTTTCTCTTATTAGATTTACTATATAATTATGAATCCATAAAGACTACAGATCAGTTTGTCTTTTTGAGAAAGTCTTACCTAACAAAATCATGTGTCACATGCTCTTGCATGTATGTTTCATTCACTCTTTACATTTGTAAGATTTATGCATGTTGCTGCATGTAGGTGCATTTCCTTCATTTTTATTTCATTGGTCTTTTGTAATCTATTAATGAATAAATCACTATTTAGTTGCACATTTTTCTCCACACTATTCTTGAAGCCACAGTTTATTGTATTCAAATGTGTGCTAGAAAGCAAACAGATAATAGCATCCAAATATATGATGTCACTTTCTAAGCCTGGCTATAGTTAGTTAGCATGCTTAGCTTCCCTATATCTTTATTTTCAGATAACTCTCACTCCCCCACCCCAGTATAACTTCAGTTTCCCTATGATTGATTTATTAGGAATTTCCTATGGAATTTGGTTAAATACCACATTCTCAGACATTTTGAAGTAGTTCAATTTAAGTAGGACCAAAAGATCTATAGGTTTTACTAACACATAAAGTGATTCTGATATTAATAGGTATTGAAGTTTGGAGACAACTCATAATAAAAGAATTTAGTATTTAGAATTTCTTACAGTAGTTAACTCTTAACACTTAAGTGGTTAACTTCCTAACTCTTAGAAGCAACTGATTCTAAAAGCAATAGATTACTCTTGTACTTTTATTTCTATGCAAGTTTGATAGTTTTACCCCATTTTAGCATAATTACCACCCTATCACCTCTCCTCTCAATAGTAGCCTATAGTCTCTGGAACAGATGTATCGCAAATGACATATCAGGTTCTTGGATATTGACCTTCTGCCTCTCTAACAGAAAGACTTCTTTCCCCAACAGCATCATTTCTCTTAACATCTATCTTGACTATTTTTCCAACCACTTTCTCTGATTTACGTGTCTGGAAAATCAAAAGAGGGTCAGCATTTTGTCTGTTTCCACTGCCAATCTCAAGTCATTGTTCATCTATATTCACAATAATAAGCATATTTTTTAAAAGTTGTGACATGTCATTGATTGGTGCTAATAATAGACTGAAAAGTGAAATACTGAGACATCAGTTAATATGCCTACCACCATTAGTATATACCTTCCATCAGTTTTCTAATAATTCTGTAAGTGTACCATAGCCAGGTATATACATACATAAATACATTAAGTTCTGTGGCCAGTTACTTATCATTGTGGCCAGTTAATTATAGAGAGACCAAATGTCTGTCATAATTTACTTCTCATGAAGCCAAGTTTGTTTTCTATCCAGTACCTTGTATTCATCTAGATTATTGCAAATTGATTATTTCAGGATGTACCCTAATTACTTCAAAGGTATCAAAATTAAGATGACTGGTTTCTAATTACTGTTAAAAAACAAGATAACAGGGCCAAAATGGAGTTGCTTATGCTAAGCCCTGTGTCACCAAACTAATTTAACTTAATCATAGTTTAGACACTCCCAGTCTTAAACCAGTCATTTAGAAATTGGTCAACATTAGTTTAGGAATCTGCCTTATAGACTCCTGGCCCTCCCCTAAGGGAAAGTAATCTTGTAATAATCAAACTTATTTTTTCTGTTAGAATAACTTACTTGTGCCCACTTCTTTTTGCCTATAAATGTCTTTCATTTTGTATAGCTCTTTGGAACTCCTTTCTGTTAAATGGGATACTGCTTGATTTGAATTGAGTTTTGCTCAAATAAACTAAAATTTTTAATGTGCTTCAGTATAACTTCTAATATTACCCAAGTTAACTTCTTCTTCCCTTTAAAATTATGAACAGAAATTATGTTTCTTTCTTTTTTTTTTTTTTGGCTTTTCAAGTACTTTTTCAATCTATATTTTCCCCGTATTTCAAACAGACTTGATAGTCCAATAAAGTCATCTAGAAATTTAGCAAATACCTTTGGATGAATACTGTTTGCTCATCTGATTGAAACGCATCTTATTTTCTTCAGGCAAGAATTCCTTTCTTCCTCTTAGTTTGGACTCTGTCTCTCCTATTATTGGCAGCATTCTCTCTGAACCATGATCACATTTGAATTTATTTATATACATACTTATTTAGATAGGTGTTAGCCCAAAATATTTAATGACTATTGGTGGAGCAAGAGGAAAAGGAAGGAACTGGAGGAGGAGAAATGGGAAGAGGAGCAGAGGTAAAAATAAGGGCCAGGAGAAGGAAGGAAACACCTAGACTCAGTAGTACTAGTTAATAAAATATCTCATTAATCTCAAAGGAGCTATAGAGGACAGAATTATTGTTCTCATAATGTACTGCTGGTATAAACTATCATAAATCAAGGTGTATTTTTTCAGAATGTACTTTATACTAACTGAGATATATGCGATTAATAATGGTGGGCAATGAGTGGCTGAATATGCCTGACACTTCACTATGTTACACATGTAGTTCTCACAGCAACACAGTAATTCTATCATCAATACTACCGTTTTATGATTTAAAAAAAGCACTTAAGGTCCACAAAGATATTGCCACCTGACTAAACAATCATTGGGTTTGAAAACAGATAGAGGCAGTATCCTTATTTCATTTCACAACAGTGTCTTAGTTGCTCATTTACTTGTCCTTAGTTTTGTGTGTATTTATGCACTGAAGTACAATTTAAACACACAAATCTAATGCATTCAGTTTGATAAATTGTGACTTTTCATACATCTGAGTAACCATCACCTTAAAACAAGATATACACCATTTCTACACCATAAATCTGTTCTTTGCCTATCAATGCCCCACCTTCAGGAAGCAAGCATGTCCTCATTTCTGTATTCATAGCTTAATTTTGTCTGTTCTTGTACTTAACTTATATACAAAGAAACAGTATGTGTTTTTTTCTTCTTAGTGTACTCAACATAATGTTCTTGGGCTTCATCAGTGTCCTTTTGTGTAGAAGCAGGTTATAGTTTCATTGCTGGTTTGTAGCTCATTGTATGACTATGACATTCTCCTACTGATGGGCATTTGTTTTGTTTCCAGTTTGTAGGTAAGTACATAGATGTGGAATTTCCAGGACACATAGTAAGTCTATGTTTAGCTTTACAGTAAACTATCAAACAGCTTTCCAAAATGGTTATACCATCTTGCATTTCCACTCACAAATTAAAATAGGTCCAGTTCCACATCACCAAAATTTGGTACTTCACCAAAGTTTGGTAGTCAGTTTTATTTTTTTCCCATGAGTTTAGATGTTTTGGTGAGGGAGAGATCCCTCAATCATGTTTTAATTTGCATTTTCCTTGAGGACTAAAGATGTTGATAAAGTTTTGGGGTGAAAATTTGCCTTTCCCACTTTGTCTTGAAGTGTCTGTGTCATTATTAAATGCTTATATTGTCTTATTATTGGCTTGTTGTAGTTACTGATATGTTCTGTATGTGAGCCCTTTGTCGTATATGTGTCTAGTTTTTTGTACCATTTGTGTGAGTGTATATATATATATGTATACATGTATATATGTATATATATCACATGTCAGATATATAACTTTATTAATGGTGTCTTTTGATGAACAGAAATGTTAACTTTTAATCAAGTCTGAAATTATTATTATATTTTAATTTTGTTAGTGAGTCGTTTTTATCTTTTGTCTAAAAAATATTTTCCTACCCTACAAACATAAAATGTTCTTCTATGTTCTATACTAAACCTTTTAGAAATTTAGGTTTTGCATTTCAGTACTTTGATTTAACATGGATTACTTTTTGCACATAAAATGAAACAGGTTAGGATTCTTTTAGTTCCCTATAGATATCCATTTTTTCAGCACCCTTTGTTAAAAAATTTTTTTCTTTTTATTGGAAAACTGTACATAGTACATAGATCAAATATCATTTATTCATATATGAACTGGTCTATTTCAGGGTGGTGTTTCATTGCATTGATGTTTGTCCAATCTTATGACAATGTCAATCTCTTTATATTACTGTAGCTTTATAGTAAGTTTTGAAATCAGGTAAATCCTACTTTGTTCTTTCTCAATAGTGTTTTGACTATTCTGGATCCTTTGCATTTCCATATAAATTTTAAAAACTTTAAGTTGGTCAGTTCCTAGACATACAAAATTCTGCTAGTATTTTGATTGGATTTCATCAGATCAGAAATAAAATCTTAAAGATTTTGAGTCAGTGAACTCAGTATGTTTTTCTTTTAAAAATTGTATTTATTTTTTAATTGGGATATAAGGGACATATAACATTACATTCGTTTCAGGTATACAACATTAGTTGATACATTGTATGTATTGCAAAATGTTAAGTCTAATTAACACCCATTACCATACATAGTTACAAAATTTTGTGTGTGAGATGTGGACTTTTAAGTTCTACTCTCTCAGTAACTTTCAAAATATATTTTTAAATGCTCTATTATTCTTTAATACAGTCACCTTAACATAACATATTCTATCAGTTTACTCTTTCCAGCTTTTAAAAATATATCCATGATGTGATTTTTTAACATGATAATAGTATACATGTGTCTGTGTGATGCAAAGAAAGTAGAATATATCCTATTTCCTAGAAGTTGAGTTCATCAGTATAACAACTAAAACTG
This sequence comes from Manis pentadactyla, assembly GCF_030020395.1. Taxonomy (NCBI): domain Eukaryota; kingdom Metazoa; phylum Chordata; class Mammalia; order Pholidota; family Manidae; genus Manis; species Manis pentadactyla. The sequence goes on from NC_080025.1 coordinate 82,858,224, forward strand.
AAATAAAGTCTTCTGGAGTAATTTTATAATAATTTGATAATTCCAATGTTTATTTCTAATGTTTGTTAAATATATAATTTAATATTCTAATATTTTATAGTGTGGAAATTAGAAAAAGAATTGTGATAGGCTGAAAAATATATAAGAAATTATAGACAATTTACAGAAGCACACCTTACTTTCTGTAACTTTATTCCAGATAGCCTTTATGTATGTGGATCCTGCCCACTCATTTTAATAACAACATCATGCTCATAGAGTTTTTAAAAAAGCAATAAAATTCTACTGAATTCACTTGCATAACCTATTTGTGCTTCAAAATACAAAGTAGTAATCACTCAACAGCAATAAAAGACTTTCAGACTAAAGCAATATTGAATAATGTGCAGAATGTTTATTCCACCTTCCTCTCTCAGATGTGAATAATTAATTTTTAGCCTTAAATATGAGCACAGGAAGAGTTCTTTAAATAAATGAAATCCAAACTAGCAACTGGGATCATCACGCTCAAAGCTTTGAGACTCTAATAATTAGTTGAGTGCTGCCTAGTTTCATAATTCCAAAAGCAATGGCACCGATAACAGTTACACAATTGTCACAAATTAATTAAGTACTGTAATGTGATTGATAGAATGAGGAGAATATTGTCTATACTGGATTTTGTTGCCAGGCAAAAAGCCAGGGATCTTGCATCTAAACAGAAGGAGAGGAAGTAAAAATAAATGAGGCAAAATTATTTTAATTAGGTTGTGGATATATTCTCCTTCTAATAAATTCTGTTAAAAAGAAAACCCTCTATTTGGAAAAGATTCAAGCACAGTGGGGAAGCGCTAGTGATTCTAAGAGATTTCAGAAAATTATTCAGTATCTCTCCCTCTGTCTCTTATAAGTTCATGTCTATATTGATATAATATGTATGAATGTGATTTCATATTTATATATGTATATATATATATTTTTTTGAGAGGGCATCTCTCATATTTATTAATCAAATGGTTGTTAACAACAATAAAATTCTGTAGAGGGGACTCAATGCACAATCATTAATCAACCCCAAGCCTAATTCTCAACAGTCTCCAATCTTCTGAAGCATAACGAACAAGTTCTTACATAGTGAATAAGTTCTTACATGGTGAACAGTACAAGGGCAGTCATCACAGAAACTTTCGGTTTTGATCACGCATCATGAACTATAAACAATCAGGTCAAATATGATTATTTGTTTGATTTTTATACTTGATTTAAATGTGAATCCCACATTTCTCTATTATTATTATTATTATTATTATTATTATTATTATTATTTTTAATAAAATGCTGAGTCTTCAATGAACTGGAACAAATAGTTCAAAAATTCATATGGAAACACCAAAGACCCCGAATAGCCAAAGCAATCCTGAGAAAGAAGAATAAACTGGGGAGGATCTCACTCCCCAACTTTAAGCTCTACTACAAAGCCATAGTAATCAAGACAATTTGGTACTGGCACAAGAACAGAGCCACAGACCAGTGTGTGTGTCTCTAACAGATTAGAGACTCCAGATATTAACCCAAACATATATGGTCAATTAATATTTGATAAAGGAGCCATGGACATACAATGGGGAAATGACAGTCTCTTCAACAGATGGTACTGGCAAAACTGGACAGCTACATGTAAGAGAATGAAACTGGACCATTGTCTAACCCTGTACACAAAAGTAAATTTGAAATGGATCAAAGACCTGAATGTAAGTCATGAAACCATGAAACTCTTAGAAAAAAAATTGGCAAAAGTCTCTTAGACATAAACATGAGTGACCTCTTCTTGAACAAATCTCCCTGGGCAAGGAAAACAAAAGCAAAAATGAATAAGTGGGATCATATTTATATTTTTTATAAAGCATGCTTATTGAAGTAAATTTGGTACGTAAGTGGTGGAAGTGAAAAAGAAAAAATCCAATAAATCTTACCTTTTGAGTAATAATGAGGTGTTTTATTCAATTAGTCATGGATAGAATATATTACTATTGTTGGAATTTTTATAGAGACTGTACATTTAATGTCTTCTTGGTGCCTTATTGGGAAGATGCTTTTAAAGGGCTTTAGTGACTCTCATAATAGCTGGTATTTGGGAAACAAAACAAACCTTAATTAAAGAAAGATACACATTATTTTTCTGATATCCCCTCAAGCTTACAACTATCACTTGGTCCAAGAGGACATTGCCTTTCTTCAGGGTATGTGTACAAAGGGAGAGAGCTTTCTGGTGTCTCTTCTCAGAAGGGCACTTATCTCATCATGAGGGCCCCATCATCATGACCTCGTCTAAACCTAATTATTGCCCCATAGGCTCCATCTTCAACTACAATCACCATGTTGTTGTTTAGGACTTGAGCTTATACATTTTGAAGGACACAATTTAGTTCACAGCACATAACTCTATTTCATAAGCATGTATCTATTTTAGAATAGAATCATCACTAGTATATATTAAAAATATTAGATTTTCTGAAATTACTTAGAAGTATGAGTACAGAGCCAATAAAGTGTACTATAGTGTGGTGGCCCAAAGAGAATGACTTCTTTTAGTTCTGGCAAGAGTCAATATAAGAAAGTTGTTATGAGAGTAAATCCAATGAGTTTTCATCACAAGAAAAATTTTGTTTGTTTGTTTCCTTTCTTCTTTCTTTTCTGTTTGTTTTATCTATATGGGAAGATGGATGTTAGCTGAGCCCATTGTGGTAATTTTTTCACAATCTATGCAAATCAAACCATTTTGCTTTAAACTTAAACACTTAAACTTACAAAGTGGTATATTTCAATTATTTCTTAGGAAAACTGGAAAAAAATGAAAAATAATCCAAATTAACATTTAGTGGATATTCCATCACTGCATTAGTGGTACACTTGAGAGTTTACACCATTCTTAAGTGGGTTCTTCATGGCATCCACAAAATTTCTCTGATTCTATAGTAATTTAGGTATATCTGGATTGGGGTTCTCATGCCAGCGTATCTCATCATGGTAAATTAGGAAAGTTATTCTAAGCTTCCCAGGATACATGTCACAGAGTAGAAATAATCAAAATGGAGCAGAAGGAGTTGAACTACCTGGCAAATACAACAGAGACCTCAACCAATTGATTTAAGGAGTTTTGGATCTGGAACGTTCCAAATTGAATAAGGGGTCCCAGCCTTTGGGGCTATGGAGCTCCCATATTGACCAGCTATGGGATGCAGGCTTCACCTAGGGAGGGAACAGGACTTTAAGCAAACAGTTTATTTTGTCCCTGGGGAGTGAGGCAACAGTGGGTTTTTAAAAACAAACCCTCGCAGGATCTGGGAGAAGGAGTGACTACCCTTGTCCCTGCAGATCCCCTCGCAGATACAGAGTACCAGTGACGTTCTGTGCTGTACTTAGTGCTGTTTTTATAGTTCCAGCATCACCAGCTTTTCCTTAGACAGAAACTGGCTTTTCTTTCCTTGGAAACTATTTTACTAGAAGGAAATGATTTTAAACCAACTTCACTCGCTAAAAGACAGAATTTTACTATGAAATGAGCTCTATATTTGGAGCCAGAAAACCAGTCTGTTCTATCACTTATTATTTGGCAAGGGTATTGATCTGCAAATGTAATGATGATTATTTGCTAATACAAACACTACTGAAACATACGAAACAATTTAAAATAAGATAAAATTATAAGGCAGCTGAATAGAAAGTCAACCAACAACTAAACAAACAAATGTAATGTAAATGGAAAAGTTCCCCCAATAAGGCAAAAATAATCAGTCCTAAAAACAAGTTGATAGAAAGGATCTATTCCCTATAACATCAAAAACTATATAATAGCCAGGGAAAGTTTGCAAGCAATGTGTGAGACCTGTATGAGGATAATTATAAAGCTTCACTGAAGGCCACAAAGGAAACCTGAACAAATGGAGAGGCATGTTGTTATGTTGTTAGTTATACTTTGTAAAACTCCGTAAATAAACTGACATTTCTGTCTCTGTCTTTTACTGCATCACAAGAAAATATCCAATTAGGTTTTAATTAAATGCAAAGATTAAATATGTAATCATCTTATAGAAAATATAGGCGTGTTGTGTGTGTGTACGTGAAGAGAGGGAACAGGACCATAAGAGTTATTCGAAAGAGGGATCTGAAACAGGGGAGAAATGTACTCTTCTAAACCAAATTGAGTGAGAAGAGCCATGTGTTTTGACAAAAGGGATAGAGAAAATGTATAATGGTTTTAAGAGTACCTTTTCAGGAAAAAGTTATGAATTTTAGACCTGATTTTCAATTAGATTGTTTCTTACATAAGCAACTCTGTATGTTCAACTCAAGTCTGACTAGTAGCTATGATTTATTGGTTCATATACTCCAGGTTTATAATTTGGGGGACAATGTCAATATAGGCCAGCAGTTAATTTATACATTCTATACAATTCAATGTAAAACTTTTCAGAAATTTCAAAGAAATCAACAGGACATTTTTTTGAATGACAGTGTCTCTTTTTGGGTTACCTGGCAGTGAGCTAACTGGGACTATGGCTTTTATTCTCCCAGTTGAAAGGGATTCATATAGACTCATTTTTTGAATCAGCCCTTTGATCTTGCATGTTACTGTAAACAATTCTTCTCCTATGTATCTGACATCCCTTTTCAGATAATTTTTAGCCCAATAGTGCACAAGACCACTCTTAGGAGAGTCATATGGAATGAGGGAATAAAAAGAGAGTAGGGTCCCATTCTTGGAACACAGACCCACAGCACAGGCAGCTCCATCCATGCCCAGATGTCTTTCTGCAGGATGGCACATGCATGTCTTTTTCTTATGACCTTCTGCTTATAAATTTTCTCAATAATACTTCCCTTTCTATAATAGATATCACCTCTAGACTGGAAAATCCCTGAATCCCTAAAGAGTTTACTGTTCTGAGCAGTAAATTTGATTTACTCCTGAAGGGCGTGACAGGGCTTTTTTCTAGAACATTAACAAATCTAATCTTTGGAAGTAGGTAAACAAATAGAAGATGAGCAGTCTCTCTTTTTTCTTCCAGCTATTGTCAGGCCAGTTAATTCATTACCCTGGTGGAAGGCTTATGACGATGATCCCCTATTATGGGAAGATGAGTAAGATTGTTCCTGAATGACCCATGTGGTTTCTCCTGACCTCTAGCACCAGTGAATCTTCTCCTCCATCTCCCAGTGGGAGGAGCTCCAAGAACTCAGCATTCACTTAAAATCTACAAATGCTTTACTCTTGCCCAGCATGACTCCCCTAAATAGCCCAAGAGAAACCTGCAGAGGGCAGGGTTCCTTCACTAGAGCCCAGAATCTGTTTCTAGCTACATAAAGCTGCAGGCATACCACTCTACAGATGCCCAAAGCAGAGGGGACTTGATGCTTTATCTTGCTGACCCTCCTTGAAATTTTACTATAATAAGTTGATATTATTTTCTACTTAGTTACTGTAGCATTTGCCTTCCCTCATGAGTATATAACAGTTTATTATTCTAAAATTTATTTTGGATACTGCATTAGTTTTCCATTGCTGTGTAATAAATTACAACAAACAATGGCTTAAAACAAGACATATTTATTATCTCACAGGTTCTTTGGGTTAGAAATTTCTGCATAACTTAGCTATAGCATAGCTGGATCTACGCAACGTCTTCCAAGGCTAAAATCAAAATGTTGGCTGAGCTTCATTATTTTCTGCATGATTGCCTGCAGAAGAATTAATTTCTAAGACCATTCAGGTTGTTGGTAGAATTCATCTCCTATGGCTGTTTCCTTGTTGACTGTCAGCCAGGTACCACCCTTACCTTCTAGAGGCTGACACTGTTCCTTACCACCACACCCTTTCACTGCAGGGTAAATTATATTTTTCAGTCCAGTAATTGAGAGTCTTCCAATCCAGTCTGCTGAAATGATGTAGTCATGGGAATGCTATCCCATGACCTTTGATATATTCTTTGGGGTAAAAGAAAGTCACAGCTTCTATGTTTACTCAAATGGAGTTAGACAGGGTCCAAAGTCATCAGAGGTCAATTTAGGATGTGTCAGCCCCAGAGAATATATGTGATCAAATAGCCAATACATTTTGTGAAACAATGAGGCTGTATTGTCCTATACTACACCAAAATATGCAATAAGATTTTATCAGTTATTTTACTGTGGTATAGCAGCAGAAGTAAAAAAATAAAAACAACAATGGAATAAAATTGAGAGCTCATGATCAGATTCATATTTATCTTGGTATATGGACCTTGATATATGACAATATTAAGAAAATAATCATTAATTAAATGACTTGGGACAATAGGATACAATGTGGAAAACAGTAAGTTAAAACTTACCTTACAAGAAAAAAATGTATTGTTTATAATAAAGTGAATAATGCTGATTCAAATTAAAAGAGATTAATTGGAAAATAAACTGAAATCAAATATGGAGTAGCAGTTTAACATGACCTATCAATTGTATGAATATTTCTATGTGGACCTGTGACTCATTTTCCTTCCTGATTTTCCAATCTGAGAGTCCACATCTATTCCATTCAGAGGATTTTATGCAGAATGCACAAAAGAATATACTTCATTTTATAATGTTATTTGGTAAAGAGCTTCTTATTAACCTGGGCATTTATTCTTGAACCACTTTATTTCTACCCATCTTAATACCTTGCCTTACTTAAATCTAGTTACTTCTTTCCTGTTTTATGACACAGAATTACATGAACTATAGAGTTTTTTATAACATTTGAAATGTTCAAGAGGTGTTTGAGTACAAAATACTAGGAAAAAGGAAAAAAAACCAGATGTTTCATGGAATATTTTGATCATTGTAGAGTTAGTCCTGGATGGAATTGGTCAATTTTATTAATAATCTTATGAACCTTTATTCTCTGCTCTTATTGCTGATTCTTTATGAGAGCAATTTATTCTCAAATAACTATTAAACTGTAATTAAACTACAATTTGTCCAAATAAGGCATGAATAAAATAGCTACTTTCTTTCAATGTTGGGCTTTGAAAAATGGACTTTATTATTCAGTGGAATATTCAGTGGAAAATACTTCCTGCATGAGATAAAGAAAATGTCACTGTCTTTAAAAAAAACCGATATCCTATAAATACAAAATTTACTAGTTTTTAGAGATCATTAACGATTTACTAGTCCTACTTATCACTGTCTTGCAGTCAGTCTAACATGAGCACACACTCTCCTCTCCCAGTTCATGCACATTCACATCCACCCACTCTCATAAACACCCCTTCACTTACACACAAAATCATACACATACAAACATCCATTAGCATGTAAACATAAAGACTCTCATTTCTTTTGAATAAAGATATGCAAAAATTCTGAGATAAGGACATTCTTTATACCAAAAACCTAGCTGTAAATGACTCTGTTACTAAGAGAAGAAAGTAAGTTTTTTAAAGGGCACATAAGCAATGAGATTACTACCTTTTACAAAACACATTAGCTTTATCTCTGTACATTCAATTATCTATTTGTCTTTCAAACTTCTCAAACTGAAAATAAAGAAAAACAAAGCCACCAAGGGTAAAACCTTGCTTATCTTCCATGGACTATACAAATTAGACACAAAAGATCATTTAAAAAGTATCAGAGTTCTCAAAATCATTTCATCACAAAAATATTTAGAAATCAGCATTGAATTAAATCAATCGTCCTGTCACATTGATGAAGGAATTGTATGGTCTGTTTTCATGACAAACACATCATTAGTGTACATACATTTAAGCTGATTATTTCATTCAGCACAAGGGACGTTAGGGTTAGAGTTATATAAAAACTCAAATCACTCTTGATGTTTCTCAAATATCATGCTTTGTGTGGCTTAATCAAGATTTCATCAAATGTTTTATTATGCTCTGTCATAGGAAGCCAGTTGAAGCCAGATGATCCCTTATTATTAAGCAAAATAAATTGCATTCAATTTTGGTATGAATTTCAATGAAATGTTTCCTAAGATACTTGGGAAATATATGGAGGTCACTTGTAATGTCACCAAAATGCTGGAGTGCATTCATGTAGCAGGAGAGTGGAAAGAAATGTGAAGTATGTAAGTGGGAGTTTAGCAAAAGAATCCAGAGCTATTATGGATATACAAACATCTGCACATCACTAACATGAGAATTATTAGGCAAAGATGGATGAACACTTATTTCTACTAGTGTTGAATTTATCACATTTCTGGTGCAGAGGTTATACATGGACTCAGGAGTTGGGAATCCCCCTCACCAAGGTTTGCCTTTATATATCTACTGGCAAGGGCTTAGCCTGCCATCGTAGAGGCCAACATGGGTCCCTCATATCACACAGTCTCGAAGGAGATTGATCAATCTGATGGCAAATCAATGCTCTGGTTACTTTCCATCATGGAGGGGGCAGCTATGTTTTGTTTCTGTTTTTCTCATCTGAATAGAGACATAAGATAAATATGGATTTGCCTTTCTTGTCTATAACTTTGTGTCAGCAATGCCTTCTGCAGACTTTTAAAATGCCCGAGATAACAGTACATTTGGCATAATTATTCTGACCAAGAAACTAATTTTACAGCAAAATAACCATGGCAATAGACTCACTCCTGTAGAATTGATCATATTAGATATCCCAGATCTCAGGATCAGTGGGCTTTACAAGTCATGTGCTGACGGCTCACTTACAGTGACTCCTGGGAGCTAACACCTTGTGTAGTTGTGGTAGTGGTCTGTAAGAGATGATGCATACTTTAAACCAATATGTGGAACAGTCTATCCAAGAGCCAGAATTTATATTTAAAAGTTACAGGAATAGAGGTGGCAAATGTTCTCTTAACTAATACATATAATAGCTCACTTAGAAATTTTATTCTTCACATTCCTCTGTTACACTGGGCTCAAGGATCCTAGTTCCCAGAGAAGAAAGACTTCCCTCGAGGAACAAAGATGTAATTCTATTAAATTGAAAGATGAGATGTCTTACTGGCCTATTAGGTCTTCTTATACCAATGAAACAACAGGCATAGAAAAGGGCTAATCTGCTGTTTATGGTTATTGATCCTGATTACTATGGGGAAGTTGAATTGACATGACATAATGGATTCAGGAGAACAATATCCAGGTAACTCTTAGAACTCATATGTTCAACAATAAACATATGGTCAGTGGAAAAATTAGAAATATGACAAAGGCAGAATCATTAAGGACTCAAATCCTTAACAGAATGAAAGTTTGGGTCAACCCACCAGATAAAGAACTTGAAGCATATGAAGTGCTGGTAGAGCGTGAGGATCCATTGAACAGAGATAAAGAAGAGGCTTGCCTAGCTACAGAGGTGATGATTAGAGATATTGTGCATATTTTATGGGAGATAATTTTGTCTTCTCACTAGCTTATACAAAGAATGCTGTACTATGATTAGATTTCAGTTGAGAGTATTATGGAATTGCTATCACTCCTGTTGAAGGTGTGGATTCCATGTCCTCTGTACTAGAAGTTGAGAGCTTCCTCTTAACGAAGTATAAAAATGGAGACTGAGTAACAAAAAGAACACACTCAATTGGGTATTCTTATTTTACTCGCCATTTCCATCATTTATCCACCTTTACCTGTTTTGCTTTGAGTCCCTAGAGGCTGACCTCTTTGGACTGCATCACCTAGAGTCTCCTTGGCAGGTGGTTAGACTTGTCTAATGAGAGGCATCAAGAATATAGTAAAAGTTGAGAGAAAAAAGAAAGTTGAGGTTTTTCTTTTCCGCTCCTGACTTCCCTCTTCAAGCCCAGCTATGTGAGTTTGGTCCTCCCCCAACCAACTCCTACTGTGACCTTCCTCTAGATGCTTGCAGTTCCCACTGACTTACTTCTATTCTTCCCACCTTGTCTTTTCAGCTTCATGGGTAACAAGAGCTTTTGCCATCCCTCATTTATTTGCTTAACTCTGGCCACACTTTTAAAAAGAGCTCCTTTTTTAGAAAGTTCATCTTAACTAGAGTAGATTCTTTTTTCTACCCTCTTTAACACTGATCTAGATGAATTCTCAATTTATTTTACACAAGGGTCCACAGCTATTTTCTTTTAATTCCCATTGACTTAACACATGCCAGGTCTTCTGGAAAAAAAACAAGACAAAACAAAACCTGTCTTCTGTTGAATGACTGAGTAGTGAGTAAGTGAATTAATGAATTACTTTACTAGGATTGTCTAACTGAGGAAACCATCTTACTATAATACTAGGAGCATGAATATAGGGATATGCTGATCAAGCGATTATTAAACTTCCTCACAGGAATCAACTGGCCTTAGGGGAAAATCAGATAATTAGTACATTAGTAATCACAAATCCCTAAGTGACTTATACTGATGATGGCCAACATAAAAGCCTGAATTTTTGAGCTATTTGGTGGTCTGAGAAACTGGAGACAGGGAATGATCAGAATATTTTAAATGTCTTCTATTAATAAAACTACTTCTTTCAATGTGTGAGGAATATATGTATTAAGGTCATTTTGCAGGTTAAAACTTAAGTGAATTGTTCAAAATTACACTCCTAGTATGTTGTAGGACCAAGACTAACATAAAGATCTTTTGTCAATTATTCTGTACCATACCTGAAAAAACACTGATATTCTTTGACACACATGCTAAGTAGCCTATCCAGTTTATGTTACATTGATTAATTGTATCAAAAATAAATGCTATAAAGTGAGATTTATAGGTAAATGAAAAAATGTATACAGATTCCTTGTTTATGTATGATAGTGTGTAAGGAATGCATTGAAAACAATGGTGAGAACAGCAGTAAGTAATCAGAAAGTAATGGTGAGAACACCAATTAGGCCAGACTCGTATCTCTGAATTATTGTCTGTTCTTACAGTTTTATTCTTCAGAACTCTGAAAGTCATAGTATATGTGATTTTTAATTATGAGCCTCTCAAGGTGAAGTAATATTACTTCCTTTCATAACAGGGCAGAATAAAGGTAATAGATGTTTTATGATGAGGTATTTTGGGAAGTATTCTAATAGCCATTCTGGTAAAGAATATACTAGTGCTTTAAACAAGGAGGAATCCATCAGGTCCATTACTTTTAAAATAGTTGGGAAATTTTGAATTTCTGACTTATCTATTAATGTCATAAGCCATAATTAGTCATGTATGATCACTGTCACTGCCTTATAAACTGGTTTTATCATAACAACTAAAGAAATGTGACATAATTGCATAATAACATAATTATAGAACATAATTGCATCAGTGATTTTAAATTTTAATAAGTATTCATGAACAAAATTAAAGAAACAATATGAAAGAATATTTACCATCTAAGGTATAAGAATATACTACATTGTGATTAAATTTCTTTTCAAATTTTGTGTTTTCTTTTTGATACCTATAAAGTCATAGAAATTGTTTGTCTCATGTAGTTGTCTGAGACACCATTAAGCATAATGCTTTGCATGTGACGTTTTCAATACTTAGTTCATTCTGTTCAGCTAGGTATGTATAATTCATTATATTTTTGTGGCAGTTGTAAGTTTCCTAAAAATCAAGGAGTAAAGCTATAGTATCAGATTAATTACTACCACCACCCCACTGGAATTGGACTTAGGCAAAGAATTTGTGCCCAAAATAAAAAAGCAACATGAGGCAGACTACGTATTCTGAATGATACCTAGGACTACATGCTGATGGACAGTGACTGCAATGGGCTATGGAGGGGGACTCGATAATATGGGTGAATGTAGTAACCACTTTGTTTTCATGTGAAACCTTCACAAGAGTGTATATCAATAATACCTTAATAAAAAAAACATCTTTTCAATCCCATTGTAATTCTTTTTCCTATATTTAAAAATGTGACTGAAGATAGAAATTATTAGATATCATTGGCAATCAAAGGCAGATACATTTCAGTTTTAATAGAAACACTGTTCAATTTATCACTTTAATATTATATTGAAATGAAATTTTAAATAAAATGTATATTTTCAGGAATAATTCAGTCAATGAAAGGAGAATGCTGGCAAAATAAAATTACAGTAACAAATTTTAGAACTACTGAAAATTTTCTAATATTTCAGTTTTTTTAAATACTCCAGAAACTATCCATGTATCGATTGCATTTGTTTGAAATGGTAAAGCTTCACGGTTCTTTGGTTTTGCCCCTTCTTTAAAAGGATCTTATAGCTGATGATTCCAAGAATCTGATAAATTGGGTTGCTGCTGACACCATTTAGAGCAGAAAAACTGCCTTACCTTTATTGGTTCTTTGGCGGGTCAACTTCTTGTACGTTAGGATCTTTCTTGAGAGTCATTCATTTATTCAGCAAGATATATCTATTCATCAAATTGTGGGGCATTATTATTTAAGAATAAGCACAGTTTCCATGGCTACCTAACACTTAAGATAAATATTCTAAATGTTCTTATTTCCTAAGGTCATATTATATAGAGAGAATAAGTCATTATATAGGCTGATTTTCAATTTTTTTCATATATGGTATTAACTTTTTATTCATTAAAAATACCATAACAAATACTTGAGAATATATTTTAGATGTGATCTGATTAAGGGTTTCTTTCTCTCTAAACTGCGAGTTTCTTGTTTCTTCCTGATCAAGAGACTGTATTCATTGTGTAAGACTTATTAGATCAAATCCAAAATCTTTAATTTATCATTTTATTCCCTGACTCCTCTATTCAGACTTCTTTCTCATTTCTGCCAAAGACAGGTTCTTTTTTTCCAATCAGATGATTCTTCTAAAAAAAAATAATAATTCTTGTCAACTGAATTTGCCCTTTATTCTTTTCTCTTTCTTAAAATGACTTGCAGTTATACCTCCAGCGTTACAAATTCCACCAGTGAACCTTCCCTGGAAAATCACCTTTTCAATGAAACTTTCTACAGCAGAAGTCTTCTGAGTGTTACAGAAATGACTGCTATCAAACCATTGACTTAGGCTGACTTCTGGCCAAGCATTGCAGCCTCTACATGCTGCCAGTAGTAGCAGCTGCATCAGGAGCCTCCTAATGCAGTGTTCAGGTTGGTAACACTACAACTGATTGCCCAGCCCCTCTGGACCTGGAGAAAGCTGTGGTATTTATACACCAGGTACTGGTGGGCTGAGCTCAGGTATACCCTGACACTTGTCACCTTTCTCAGCCTAAACATGCTCCTTTAGTAAGGCAAGTCCTCACGCAAAGAACTACAGGTACTTGTGTATACTGACAAATACGTGGGTAAACTTGACATGAAGTGGGTCTTCACATGGGCCTATTCTGAGGCTTGTTTTAGGAGGACTCCCAAAGTCCCCAGGGAGATTGATTCAAATTGCTCAAAAACAGCTTTTAGAATCAAATATACCAAAGTTTCAATTTTGGTTCTAATACTTGCGAGCTATATTCTGATTGCCATTTATATTAATCGAAAAGCTTATTACACCACAGGAATATTGTTGGGATAAAATGCAGCTATAAACCTTGATTTGACACCTGATTCATGATTTGGCCAGTATGTCACTACTATGAGTCTTCAATCTGCTGCCTGAGACTATTCCTCCTCTTCTTCCTCTGATTTTTCTGGGTGAGGAGCTAGTAAGCTGAAAGCAGTGCTTTAAGCTGAATTGTGATCATGATCTGAGCCTTTATAAGAAGAATATGTAGCACACAGGAAATCTCAGCAATCACCTGAGGTGGGGAGAGAAGAGCCCAGCTCTCTTAGCTGAACTGTTGCTAAAGTGACCTTCAGTAAGCTAGCCGACCTTTTTATTCATTAGCTTCCCTCTTGTCAAAGTAAGTGGCTAAGAATATATGACTACCAATCGTTCATGGCCACAGTGAAAAGAAATGGAAAAATTAGAACCCAAAGAAATGGAGATTTGTTGCAGAAATATTCTACGTTTTTAGAAATTTTAATTGTTTACAATGGTTTTTTTTTTTTTGATTGAGCTTGAATGGCTGATGCTCAGGTATTTTATCGGTTTTGGTTTGTTGCTTATTTTAGTCTCATGTAAGACTGTTTCACAAAATAGATTAGATTTTATGATATCTTTCCACTTAAAAGAAGCAGATAGTTACATGGCTGGTTTCACCTAATGGAGAGATTTATTGTCATGCTAAAGTGAAAATGTGATAAATGTATTTCCTAATTCAACCTTTTCCCAATCTGCATATTTCACATTTCAATCAAATCCAAATGACTGCCAAGTAATGATTTTATGCACTTGAAGAACATTGACAATGGTAGAAATATAAATATTAAGAAGATCAAACTGTAAGTAAAATTCCTCTTATTCATTCTGGGAACTAAATACTTTACTTTTGTGTTATTACATTGAAATTAAAATAAACAAGAAACTGCCAGTTCTTTCAGAGATGACATCTGTCTTGCCAATGGGTTTCAGCCCAGGCAAGTTCGTTATGGATTCAGTGTGACTGAAGAAATGACAGTAGAATGTTCTTGGGCTGAAAGGGTTATACTCAACTTTATTTCCATGGTGGATCACTGAAATTCCATCCACTCAGAGCGAGTCTGCGTGCAGCAGGCCGGTCTTGGCCTCTAGGCCTCTTGGCCCACACAGCCGTCCTCTGGACCTCTGTCCTCAGTGCTGCCACCACTCCAGCCTCTGCTCTGCTTTCCTCTAGCCTTGCAGCCATACCACCATTTCACTGAAAGCACTGGGCGGAGCTCTTTATATAGAGTCAATAGCAATGTATTGCCCACACGTGTGTAGTGAGCTAGCCAACCAGGGCCAGGTGAGAATCCTGGCCACAGGAGCCTTCATGTTATCCACAACATCTAACGTGTATCATCTTTAAACAAGTAAGGAAAAGTCAACACAAAAAAAGTAGAGAGAAAGATCACATAGGTTCAAATAGGAAATTTTTGCTTTACTTTTTTAGTATTTTTGTACTTTTCATTTTCGCATTCACTTATTGCTCACTGACTCAATAATTAACATTGTCCTAATCTAGGTTATTGATTCTATATGAAAAGTTCATTCTCCTGGTGAGGGGTTTGAACAAGAAGTAATGTAGTGTCAATTATGTAATAAATAAGAAAGGGTGAAGTTAGTATAGTTCTTATAGAGACAAGAGGAGGAGTCTATGTTTGAAATGATTAATTGATGTATTCATTAATGTAGTAATACTGTTATTTAAGAGAGTGAACTAGGAAGTTGGGTGACTAACTGCCTGAGTCCTGTTAAAAATTGGTTCCCTAGTTTCTCTTCCTTATCCTAAATATAAGGTTTGGCCTTAGATGGTCTGTAGGGTTCTTTTAAGCACTAAGAATCTGTGATTCTGTTTTCATTCATTTTCTGTAGTAAATCTGTGAATATATTCTTGGAAATTTGTCTTTGAGAAGAGGCTACCCATCTGTCTAGATTTATGAAGAGGCTAGAAGTAGTGAAGAACAGCCTCCGTTCATGGGCCCCTCAAGATCTATTTAAATCTTACATATAAGCTCTGTTGCTGCTTTCCTCACAGGGAAAGTAGAGATCCACAAGACATTGTCCCCAAGGATTTTATCATGTTACTGCTTGCTGTTTAAAATTCTCAAAAACTTAGAAAAAACCTTCATCCTGAGAAGCCTGTGGCCAAAGGAGAAATCATTTTCAATCATATCTATTTGTATCTCCTATTCTGAGATCTGTTCCTTCTAGTCAGCTGTTTATTAATACTACCCCTAGTAGAGCTATCTCAGCATTTATTTTTAGAAAAAAAAATCTACACCTTTACACATATAAAGTTAATTGTTAATATAAATATTTCAAAAAAGTTTCAAATGATTACAAGTGGTGTTTTCTTTTGTTTGACTTGCTAGGTAACTGTGGATGAAGTGAAGGTTTCTGTGGCCAGGATTCTCAACTGGCCCTGGTTGGCTAGCTCACTACACAAGTGTGGGCAATATACATTGTTATTGACTCTATATAAAGAGCTCTGCCCAGTGCTCTGGGCAACATGGTGGCATGGCTGCAAGGCTGCAGGAGAGCAGAGATGAGACTGTAGTGGTGGCAGCACCGAGGACAGAGACTGGGACAACTGTTGGGGGTAGAGAGGCCCAGAGGCAGAGACTGGCTTGCTGCATGCAGACTCACTGAGTGGAAGGGATTCTAGTGATTGACCTGCCACCATGGGAATAAAGTTGGGTATAACCCTTTCACCCCAAGAACATTCCATTGTCATTCTTTGGTCTCACTGAATCCATAGTGAACTTGCCCGGGGCTGAAACTCATTGTTGGCAAGACAGTAATACATTAATAAATTCATCAAGTAATTGTGCAATTCTCAACTTTACTTCAACTGTGTAAACACTGGAATAAGTGAAATTTAATTTAGTAACACCCTGGCTATTAAACTTTTAAATATCTTAACAGTCAAGATTCAAAAATAATCCTAATGAGATTAACAACAGTTTAGCATTTCATAATGCTCCACATAAAATTAACAATTGTGACATTTTGTGATTTGCATTTTCAATAAAGCAATGAGACCAAATACGTTTTGTCACATTTAAAAAAGAACTGACCATACTTGTTCACAGATAAAGAAAAAAAAAAAGAACCAAAAACTCAGATAATGCATAGTGTGATTTTAAAAGTTGCCAAAAAAAAAATGAGCATTAGATAATATTTTTAAAACATAAAATGAGTAAAGACAAAACAAAATGAGAATCAGCTGTTGGGAAAAAAATATGTAACAAAGTATGTACAGCATTGATTCTTCCTCCTCTTGCTTTATTAATTTCAGTGTAAACATTGAAGATTTCCATGGTGTGTATAGTAATAAAAATGTAGATTTGGTAAAGACGCTGTGGAGTTTTCAGCCACTTCATAAGCAAGTCCCTATGACCCTCCCTCATGTATTATTTATTTATCATTTATACAACTGGGTATTTAGATCCATTAACACATAAAATAATCAACCAAAACTAAAACACACATAAACAAAAAAACTAAGGTGTTCTTAATGTGATTTTAAAGACTTGTGCAAACTGTTAAGTGTGTGAGGATCAAGGTGAAGAAATCCAGAAATTATAAATTAAAAAAGGAATATAGTTTCACATTTTACACTAAGACTAACAAAACATGAATTTGGAAACAACTCTTAAGAGAAATGGAGTTTAATTTCTCCATTTAAAATACAAAATTATCCAGAAAGAGATACTAAGAATTTCACAACTTAAAAATGTTTTCATTTGTATAAATGATTCCAAAAACGTAAGGAGTCCCTACACCTAGGTCTCACTCTAAACTTAATAAATTAAACAATGAGTGATTTTTTTCAGAATATTTGTGATTGAAATACTAAATAGTCTGATAAATTGTTTACGTGTTCCTTGATAAAGGCATATACTGCTTACATAGTGGTGACCTTGAGCAAAGAAGAGAAAAAACAAAGAAGTGAGAAGACTTACCTTCTCCTTAAATTCTGGGCAGCACTGGAAAGTGGAGCAAAAGGAAATGGATACTATTTTCCTGGGTTCATGGATCAAATAATACCTTTTTAAACAATAATTTGATTCTTATGGTTTTTAACTAAGAACAACAACAGGAAGAGGCCTAAAAGACTGTCTGTCCTCAGTGTCCCCAGGGGTCAACCCAGATTACTTAACTTAAATGTATAAAGGAAAAAACAAAAGTTTTTGCAAGGGTCATTGCTCTGTTTTTGACTATACGCAAGCACTGACTTATAAATTATTTTGTTAACTAGCATCAGTACTTAGTTTACGATTAAATAAAGCAGTCTGCTCAGCATTGACTATATCTAGTTATTCCCAGTGTATTTAGAAAACTTCAGTTTGAAATATCATGATTCTCTAAACATAGTTGCCCAGACTATTGTTGCAATATCCATCTGACTAGTACTACAATTATGATGAAAATAGTGGTACCTCACAGTTACTGAATACTTAGTTGAAAGCCCATCATTGTGAATTTTTCAGGCACAGTTGGAGAGGATGCAAAATAACCAGAACACCTGGGGCTTTAGTTCAATGCAGGTAGGAAAAGAAATGGTATGAACCACTCCGGAAGAACAATTTGGCTGTTTCTTAAAAGGTTAAAACATATACTTAGTACATGGCCTACCCATTCAACTTCCTGTTATTACCTAGAGAAATGAAAACATATGTCCGTAGAAATACTGGAGCATGAATTTTCCCAGTTTTATTTATTATATCCCCAAATTGAAAGAACTCAGATGGCCATCAAGAGGTAAATAAAGACAATGGAATAAGCATAAAAAGAACAGATGATTTTTAAAAGCAACAAAGTAGATGAATCTCAAAAACATCACACTGAGCAAAAGCCTCCAAGCACAGCCTTAAGGGATATATTCCAAGATCCCCAGTGGGTGACTGGAACCATGGAGAGTACTGAATGCTATATACACTGTTTTTTCCTCTGCATACATACATATGATAAAGTTTAATTTATAAATAGGCACAGTAAGAGATGAACAATAACTAATAATAAAATAGAAGAATTATAACAATATACTGTAATGAAAATTATGTGGATGTGGTCTCTCTCAAAATATCTTATTGTTCTGCATTCACCCTTCTTGAAATGAGGATGTGAGATGATGAAATGACTGTGTGGTGAGATGAAGTGAGGGGAATGACAGGCAGTGTCCTGTCGTGTTAGGCTGCTACTGACCTTCTGACTATACATCAGAAGGAGGATCCTCTGCTTCCAGATGGCTATTGACAGTGAGTAACTGAAACCATGCAAAGTAAAACTGCAGATAAAGGGATATGGAAATACTATAAATTTACCAATTTCCACAAGATAGTGCTAAGATACTGATAGTAATCCAATGTAGTCTTTAAATCAATTTTGCCAATATTGACATCTTTATATTATTTAGACTTCCAGCTCATTAATAAAGTGTATTCAGTCATTTACTTAGATCTCTTTAAATTTTTCTCAGTAGTAGTCTGATGATTTCTATTTAGAAGTCTTACATATTCTTATTAAATTTATTGTCAGTTTTTTTATTGCTATAAAACACACATAAAATGTGCTATTGCCTAGGAATATATTTGGCATTTATATATTGTGTATCCAGTTCCCTTATTAATTAGTTCCTTTATCAATTGTCAAAGTTGTTTATATATTCTATTGGAATTTCTTTGTACACAATCACATTGTATACAAATAATGGCAGTTTTATCTCTTCCTTTAAATACTTAGACCTTTTAATATTTTATTGAACCAACTGGAATATCTGGTAGCCATAGTGAACACAATTGGTGATACAGGGATTTTAATACTATTCCTGATAATGGGGAAGTACTTTGAGTAGCCAAAAATTAAGGTTGATATTTTGTTTAGAATTTTTATAGAAATACCTTATCAGATTACAAAGGAGCCACTATCTTCATAGTATATTATCAACTTTTATCAAGAATCGGTGTTGGATTTCATTAAACATTCTTTTATAACCCACTGACATAATTATATTCATCTTCTTCATTGCATTTAGAATTAATATCTTCTATAATCACTAATTATGTCTCTAGAATTGAAAATGATGACTTTTATTCACTTTTATATTGTATATTGTAAATTGTCTTGTGTGTCTTGTTAGGCATTTATCAGTTTTGCTAATATATATATTTTAAAGAACTAATTTTAGTGTTTGTTAATTTCTCCTGTTAAACATTTTTTATTCCTCTTATCAATGTAATTTCATTATTTCTACTCTTGCATTTAATTTTCTGAGATTATTTTTCCTAATTTCTTGTGATGGACATTAGGTTATTAACTTACACTCTTTTTCTGTTTGAATTAGAACATCTCTCTGTTGATTTGTTCCTTTGTGTAGTTGACCTATTTCTAAACAGTTTGGTTTAGCATATACTATTTTATTTTAATTTAAAATATGTTCTAATCTCCACTTTATACCTTTTTTGACACATTAATTATATAGAATTTATTTCCTGAATTTGAAATATCTTACTATATTGTTGCTATTATTTATCTTAATGTTTTAGCTTAATATAGTTTATTTCATTCAGATCAGAGAACACTCTTTGAGAAAGTTAAAATACTTAAAAGCATTTACATTTCTTTAAATTTACTTTACAGCCAAGTGTTATAGCCAGCTCTGGAAAATATTCCCTGAGTAGTTGGAAACAAGTCATGTATTCCATAAAGTATTCATTTCCTATTGCTGCTGTAACAAATTACCACAAGTTTAGGGGTTTAAAGTGACACAAATTTATTATTTTATCATTCTACCAATCATAAATCTAAAATGAGGCTATGGGAACGTTTTTTTTCCCCTAGACTCTCAGGAGTGAATCTGTTTCCTTGTCTTTTTTTTTTTTAATTAAAAAAACAATTTATTGAGGTATCATTGATATACACTCTTATGAAGGTCTCACATGGAAAACAATGTGGTTACTACATTCACCCATATTATCGAGTCCTCCTATACCCCATTGAAGTCACTGTCCATCAGTGTAGTAAGATGCCACAGAGTCACTACTTGTCTTCTCTGTGCTACACTGTCTTTCCCGTGACCCCACACACACCATGTGTACGAATCATAATACCCCTCAATCTCTTCCCCCCTCCCCCCTCACCCACCCTCTCCCACACACCCCCACTTTTGTAACAGCTAAGTCCCTTCTTGGAGTCTGTGAGTCTGCTGCTGTTTTGTTCCTTCAGTTTTGCTTCATTGTTACACTCCACAGATGAGGGAAATCATTTGATACTTGTCTTTCTCTGCCTGGCTTATTTTGCTGAGCATAATACCCTCCAGATCCATCCATGTTGATGCAAATGTTAGGATTTGTTTCTCTCTTAGGGCTGAATACTACTCCATTGTGTATATGTTGCTTGCACCCCTTGGCTTCTGCCCCCAAACTCTAGCTCTAGAATTTAACAGTGTAGACTTCTGAAATCTCTTCTTTCTGCTTCTGTCATCACATTGCCTTTTCCTGGGCTCACCCAGATAATCTAGGATAATCTCCCCATCTCCAAATCCTTAGTTTAATCACATATGCAAAGTTTCTTTTCCATATATGCTAACATACAGTTTCTGGAAGCTTAGGCATGGGTATCTCAGGGGCTATTATTCTGTTTATTTATTACATGCAGTTTGGAGCATAGGATGCTAATTCAAATGTGGTAACTGTGCTTTTCAAGTATTGTATATTTGCTGAATTTTGTCTTTTTTTTCTGTTATTTACTTGGAAAGCCAGGCTAAAATCTCCAATTGTGATTTTAATCGGTCTTTTAGTTGTCAGTTTTAGTTTTTTTTATATGATTTGAGGCTATGTGATTGATGAATACAATTTTATTTTATGATTGGATTGACTTTCATTTTATTGAATGCCTTTCTTATAAAATTCATATCCTTACTTCTTCTGAGATGATGTGTATACCTTATTTAATTCCTACACCTGAGTACACCTTCCATATATGTTAGTGTTTTAATATTTAATGCTTTAACACTAAATGATATCTCTTCCTTCAGATATGCTTCCTTCTGGAATAACTTTCCTCTAGCTTTGAAATTTCTTCTAGGGTATCATAAAAAGTTTAGAAGTTCAGCCTGATGATGATAAACATTCTTAGGTTTTGCTTGCTTCAAGATGTCTTTGACTTCATTTCTGAAGAATATTTTCTACAAATTTAGAGTTTTACCTAGATAATTTTCATGCAACATCTTGAAAGTTTTTAATCATTGTATTTAATGTTCTCTCATTCCCATTAACAATACAGCTTTTCTCTTATTAATATACATTAGGAGAGAATAATATGTATATTAAGATAATTCATATTAGAAGGCATTTTTTTAATATGATGTTTTATAAAGATTTTTCTGTTTAGTTTTCTGGTATTTTTAAATGATACCTCTGTATGTGATTTTCTTTTTAGTAATTTGGAAAAGAGTTGTTTCTTTCATTAATGTTGAAACATCTTTAGCTTTTATGTCTTCTATTACTGCTTCTGCACTATTTTTTCTCTTTTTCTAAGACTAAAATTGTTTGCAGTCTGTTTTTTTTTCTGTTCTCACATATGTTTTCATTTTTTTTTTTTTTTTTTTTTTAGATAATTATTTTTTATTGAAGGGTAGTTGACACACAGTATTACATTACATTAGTTTCAGGTGTACAACACAGTGATTCAACATTTATATACATGATAATTCTAAGTACCAGCTATCACCATACCAAGTTGTTACAATATTTTGACTATATTCCTTATGCTATACATTACATCCCGGTTGCTTATTTATTTTACAATTGGAAGTGTGTACTTTTTCTTGGTTGTTGTTGTTAGGGCATCTCTCATATTTATTGATCAAATGGTTGTTAACAACAATAAAATTCTGTATAGGGGAGTCAATGCTCAATGCACAATCATTAATCCAACCCAAGCCTAATTTTCGTCAGTCTCCAATCTTCTGAAGCATAACGAACAAGTTCTTACATGGAGAACAAATTCTTACATAGTGAATAAGTTACATGGTGAACAGTACAAGGGCAGTCATCACAGAAACTTTTGGTTTTGCTCATGCATTATGAACTATAAACAGTCAGTTCAAATATGAATACACATTTGATTTTTATACTTGATTTATATGTGGATACCACATTTCTCTCTTTATTATTTTTAATAAGATGCTGAAGTGGTAGGTAGATACAACATAAAGGTAGAAAACATAGTTTAGTGTTGTAAGAGAGCAAATGTAGATGATCAGGTGTGTGCCTGTAGACTATGTGTTAATCCAAGCTAGACAAGGGCAATAAAACATCCACATATGCAGAAGATTTCTCTCAGAACAGGGGGGGTGAGGTTCTAAGCCTCACCTCTGTTGATCCCCAATTTCTCACCTGATGACCCCCCTGCGACTGTGCCTGTCTTAGGTTGTTCCTCCCTTGAGGAATCTTACCCGTCTCTGGCTAACCAGTCATCTTCCAGGGCCATACAGGGAAATGTTAAGTTGGTAAGTGAGAGAGAAGCCTTATTGTTTGAAATGGTTAGCTTTTTATTTCTTTGCATATTTATGCCCTGTGGCTTCTATGCCCAGCTTTTGTCTTGAGGTATCTTTACCACTTGGAGGAGTTATGATACTCGGTAAATTTGATATGAGGCACGAATTCTATTTAAGAATTCGTTGTAATTAGGAAGGAAGAAGAAAAGCTATAGAAGTAGCAGGCGGGAGAAAACATGGGAAGATTGATTATTTCTTTGACATATCTTCTTGTAGAGTAACTTCAGCATGTATATATTTTAAGCTACTACTTAAATTGCGCACACACATTAACATAATAGGAGTATAGTTACATAACCAAAGCATACCTATAATTACCAGCCATCTCCAGTGAAACCAAGAAAACCAGTTAGGCACCCTAGGCATTTGTGAAAACTTATCAATGATATGATGGTTATTATCTAACTGAATTTGAATAGTTTGAGAAAAATCAGACAAATTAAAACAACCCATTCCTGGGCACTGTTCACATCCCATATGTTCTTTTAACAGTAAATAGTCTGTAGCTGTAAGATTTTGGAGCGCTACAATTTGCACTTCTCCTAATTCTTGGTTGAGTTCCAACAGTATAGATCCAGTCAAATTTGTTGTTTTACTGTATGCACAGGCCAGCTTAGATATCTCCTTCATTCCCATGGCAAGTCCAGGAGCTGGTGGGATGAGTGCATCTACAGCTGTAGCAGTGCGTGGATCTTTGTTGGGGTTTTTTGATGATCATCTTCTGGCATGAGTCTTCCCGAGAGTGCTGATGTTGGAAGTTCTCTTTCATATCGTTTCTTAGTTCATTTTCGGGGTAGCCAAATTAGGCCTTGATCCTCTGTATAAACACAAACAGACCCTTTGCCTACACTTTTATATGTCCTTTATATCATTGTGTAGAACTCATTAGAGGTCACCACATAGGAACTGCATTTTTTTTTTTAATCATTAATCTACACTTACATGACGAATACTTTGTTTACTAGGCTCTCCCCTATACCAGGTCCCCCCTATATACTCCTTTACAGTCACTGTCCATCAGCGTAGCAACCTATTGTAGAATCACTACTTGTCTTCTCTGTGTTGTACAGCCCTCCCCTTTCTCCCACCTCGCTATGGATGCTAATCTTAATACCCCCCTACTTCTCCCCCCCTTATCCCTCCCTACCCACCCATCCTCCCCAGTCCCTTTCCCTTTGGTACCTGTTAGTCCATTCTTGAGTTCTGTGATTCTGCTGCTGTTTTGTTCCTTCAGTTTTTCCTTTGTTCTTATATTCCACAGATGAGTGAAATTATTTGGTATTTCTCTTTCTCTGCTTGGCTTGTTTCACTGAGCAAAATACCCTCCAGCTCCATCCATGTTGCTGCAAATGGTTGGATTTGCCCTTTTCTTATGGCTGAGTAGTATTCCATTGTGTATATGTACCACATCTTCTTTATCCATTCATCTATCGATGGACATTTAGGTTGCTTCCAATTCTTGGCTATTGTAAATAGTGCTGCGATAAACATAGGGGTGCACTGATCTTTCTCATACTTGATTGCTGCATTCTTAGGGTAAATTCCTAGGAGTGCAATTCCTGGGTCAAATGGTAAGTCTGTTTTGAGCATTTTGATGTACCTCCATACTGCTTTCCACAATGGTTGAACAAGTTTACATTCCCACCAGCAGTGTAGGAGGGTTCCCCTTTCTCCAGCCTCGCCAACATTTGTTGTTGTTTGTCTTTTGGATGGCAGCCATCCTTACTGGTGTGAGGTGATACCTCATTGTAGTTTTAATTTGCATTTCTCTGATAATTAGCGATGTGGAGCATCTTTTCATGTGTCTGTTGGCCATCTGTATTTCTTTTTTGGAGAACCGTCTGTTCAGTTCCTTTGCCCATTTTTTAATTGGGTTATTTGTTTTTTGTTTGTTGAGGCGTGTGAGCTCTTTATATATTCTGGACGTCAAGCCTTTATCAGATGTGTCATTTTCAAAGATATTCTCCCATACTGTAGGGTTTCTTTTTGTTCTATTGATGGTGTCTTTTGCTGTACAGAAGCTTTTCAGCTTAATATAGTCCCACTTGTTCATTTTTGCTGTTGTTTTCCTTGCCCGGGGAGATATGTTCAAGAAGAGGTCACTCATGTTTATGTCTAAGAGGTTTGTGCCTATGTTTTCTTCCAAGAGTTTAATGGTTTCGTGACTTACATTCAGGTCTTTGATCCATTTTGAGTTTACTTTTGTATATGGGGTTAGACGATGGTCCAGTTTCATTCTCCTACATGTAGCTGTCCAGTTTTGCCAGCACCATCTGTTGAAGAGACTGTCATTTTGCCATTGTATGTCCATGGCTCCTTTATCAAATATTAATTGACCATATATGTCTGGGTTAATGTCTGGATTGTCTAGTCTGTTCCATTGGTCTGTGGCTCTGTTCTTGTGCCAGTACCAAATTGTCTTGATTACTATGGCTTTATAATAGAGCTTGAAGTTGGGGAGTGAGATCCCCCCTACTTTATTCTTCTTTCTCAGGATTGCTTTGGCTATTCGGGGTCTTTGGTGGTTCCATATGAATTTTTGAATTATTTGTTCCAGTTCATTGAAGAATGTTGCTGGTAGTTTCATAGGGATTGCATCAAATCTGTATATTGCTTTGGGCAGGATGGCCATTTTGACGATATTAATTCTTCCTAACCATGAGCATGGGATGCGTTTCCATCTGTTAGTGTCCCCTTTAATTTCTTTTAAGAGTGACTTGTAGTTTTCAGAATATAAGTCTTTCACTTCTTTGGTTAGGTTTATTCCTAGGTATTTTATTTTTTTTGATGCAATTGTGAATGGAGTTGTTTTCCTGATTTCTCTTTCTGTTGGTTCATTGTTGGTATATAGGAAAGCCACAGATTTCTGTGTGTTGATTTTGTATCCTGCAACTTTGCTGTATTCCGATATCAGTTCTAGTAGTTCTGGGGTGGAGTCTTTAGGGTTTTTTATGTACAGTATCATGTCATCTGCAAATAGTGACAGTTTGACTTCTTCTTTGCCAATCTGGATTCCTTGTATTTTTTTGTTTTGTCTGATTGCCGTGGCTAGGACCTCTAGTACAATGTTAAATAACAGTGGGGAGAGTGGGCATCCCTGTCTAGTTCCCGATCTCAGCGGAAATGCTTTCAGCTTCTCGCTATTCAATATAATGTTGGCTGTGGGTTTTTCATAGATGGCCTTTATTATGTTGAGGTACTTGCCCTCTATTCCCATTTTGCTGAGAGTTTTTATCATGAATGGATGTTGAACTTTGTCAAATGCTTTTTCAGCATCTATGGAGATGATCATGTGGTTTTTGTCTTTCTTTTTGTTGATGTGGTGGATGATATTGATGGACTTTCGAATGTTGTGCCATCCTTGCATCCCTGGGATGAATCCCACTTGGTCATGGTGTACGATGGTTTTGATGTATTTTTGAATTCGGTTTGCTAAAATTTTGTTGAGTATTTTTGCGTCTACGTTCATCAGGGATATTGGTCTATAGTTTTCTTTTTTGGTGGTGTCTTTGCCTGGTTTTGGTATTAGGGTGATGTTAGCTTCATAGAATGAGTTTGGGAGTATCCCCTCCTCTTCTATTTCTTGGAAAACTTTAATGAGAATGGGTATTATGTCTTCCCTGTATGTCTGATAAAATTCCGAGGTAAATCCATCTGGCCCAGGGGTTTTGTTCTTTGGTAGTTTTTTGATTACCGCTTCAATTTCGTTGCTGGTAATTGGTCTGTTTAGATTTTCTGTTTCTTTTTGGGTCAGTCTTGGAAGGTTGTATTTTTCTAGGAAGTTGTCCATTTCTCCTAGGTTTCCCAGCTTGTTAGCATATAGGTTTTCATAGTAGTCTCTAATAATTCTTTGTATTTCTGCGGGATCTGTTGTGATTTTTCCTTTCTCATTTCTGATACTGTTGATTTGTGTTGACTCTCTTTTCCTCTTAATAAGTCTGGCTAGAGGCTTATCTATTTTGTTTATTTTCTCGAAGAACCAGCTCTTGGTTTCATTGATTTTTGCTATTGTTTTATTCTTCTCAATTTTATTTATTTCTTCTCTGATCTTTATTATGTCCCTCCTTCTGCTGACCTTAGGCCTCATTTGTTCTTCTTTTTCCAATTTTGATAGTTGTGACATTAGACCGTTCATTTGGGATTGCTCTTCCTTTTTTAAATATGCTTGGAGTGCTATATACTTTCCTCTTAAGACTGCTTTTGCTGCGTCCCACAGAAGTTGGGGCTTAGTGTTGTTGTTGTCATTTGTTTCCATATATTGCTGGATCTCCATTTTGATTTGGTCATTGATCCATTGATTATTTAGGAGCGTGTTGTTTAGCCTCCATGTGTTTGTGAGCCTTTTTGCTTTCTTTGAACAGTTTATTTCTAGTTTAATGCCTTTGTGGTCTGAAAAGTTGGTTGGTAGGATTTCAATCTTTTGGAATTAACTGAGGCTCTTTTTGTGTCCTAGTATGTGGTCTATTCTGGAGAATGTTCCATGTGCACTTGAGAAGAACGTGTATCCTGTTGCTTTTGGATGTAGAGTTCTGTAGATGTCTATTAGGTCCATCTGTTCTAGTGTGTTGTTCAGTGCCTCTGTGTCCTTACTTATTTTCTGTCTGGTGGATCTGTCCTTTGGAGTGAGTGGTGTGTTGAAGTCTCCTAGAATGAATGCATTGCATTCTATTTCCTCCTTTAGTTCTGTTAATATTTGTTTCAGGTATGTTGGTGCTCCTGTATTGGGTGCATATATATTTATAATGGTTATATCCTCTTGATGGACTGAGCCCTTTATCATTATGTAATGTCCTTCTTTGTCTTTTGTTACTTTCTTTATTTTGAAGTCTGTTTTGTCTGATACCAGAATTGCAACACCTGCTTTCTTCTCTCTGTTGTTTGCTTGAAATATCTTTTTCCATCCCTTGACTTTAAGTCTGTGCGCGTCTTTGGGTTTGAGGTGAGTCTCTTGTAAGCAGCATATGGATGGATCTTGCTTTTTTATCCATTCTATTACTCTGTGTCTTTTGATTGGTGCATTCAGTCCATTTACATTTAGGGTGATTATTGAAAGGTATGAATTTATTGCCATTGCAGGCTTTAAGTTTGTGGTTACCAAAGGTTTAGGGTTAGCTTCTTTACTGTCTTACTGTCTAACTTAACTCGCTTGTTGAGCTATTATAAACACAATCTGATGATTCTTTATTTCTCTCCCTTCTTATTCCTCCTCCTCCCTTCTTCATATGTTGGGTGTTTTGTTGTGTGCTCTTTTTAGGAGTGCTCCCATCTAGAGCAGTCCCTGTAGGATGCCCTGTAGAGGTGGTTTGTGGGAGGCAAATTCCCTCAACTTTTGCTTGTCTGGGAATTGTTTAATCCCTCCTTCATATTTAAATGATATTCGTGCTGGATACAGTAGTCTTGGTTCGAGGCCCTTCTGTTTCATTGCATTAAGTATATCATGCCATTCTCTTCTGGCCTGTAGGGTTTCTGTTGAGAAGTCTGATGATAGCCTGATGGGTTTTCCTTTGTAGGTAACCTTTTTTTTCTCTCTGGCTGCTTGTAATACTTTGTCCTTGTCTTTGATCTTTGCCATTTTAATTATTATGTGTCTTGGTGTTGCCCTCCTTGGATCCCTTGTCATGGGAGTTCTGTGTACCTCTGTGGTCTGAGAGGCCATTTCTTCCCCTAGTTTGGGGAAATTTTCAGCAATTATTTCTTCAAAGACATTTTCTATCCCCTTTTCTCTCTCTACGTCTTCTGGAATGCCTATGATTCTTATATTATTTCTTTTATATTGATCACTCAGCTCTCTTAAAATTCTTTCATTCCTGGAGATCCTTTTATCTCTCTCTGCATCAGCTTCTCTGCGTTCCTGTTCTCTGTTTTCTAGTCCATTAATGGTCTCTTGCATCTCGTCCATTCTGTTTTGAAGTCCTTCCAGAGCTTGTTTTATTTCTGAATTCTCCTTCCTTAGTTCTTGCATATTTCTCTGCAAGTCCATCAGCATGGTTATGACTTTTGTTTTGAATTCTTTTTCAGGTAGACTGGCTAAATCTATCTCCCCAGATTCCTTCTCAGGGGAAGATGTAGCAGATGCTGAAGCTGTCTGGGTTAGTCTTGTCTGAATCATATTTTTTTGCCTTTTCATGTTGACAGGTGCTATTGACTGTCAGCTGGGAGGGCCAAAATTTTCACTTACTACTGGCCTTTCTTTACTGGGGCAACTGCGACCCCTAGTGGCTTGTGTTGGGTAATTGCGTGTAGAGTGGGTCTTTGTGTCTTGCCTGGCCGGGAGGGAGAAATTTCCCTTTCTGTGGGCGGAATTTGTCTCAGGCTGCTTCTCTGCTTTCGCAGCTCCCGGTGGGGTGATGGATGGGAGGGCTGCTTGACTGTTTGCCTCCGTGAGGGGTCTCAGAGCTGTTGCCCAGGGGGTTAGTGCACCCGGTTTTCCCTGTAATTTCCAGCTGCTGTACTGTGACCTGGGTTTTTTCCGTCAAGCTGTTAAGTCCCTGTCCCTTTAAGACTTTCAAAAAGCCCCCGCTTTTCTTTGTCACAGGGGCATCAGCTTCAGCACCCGCTCTGAGGTCTTACCCCCTGTTCTCCCAGTATCCAGGGCCCCCTGGGCATATACTGTGTCTGCGCTCTGGCCCGGATGGCTGGGGCTGGGTGTTCGGCAGTCCTGGGCTCCGTCTCCCTCCCGCTCTGCCTATTGTTCTCCCGCCGGGAGCTGGGGGGAGGGGCGCTCGGGTCCCGCCGGGCTGGGGCTTGTATCTTACCCCTTTCACCAGTCGCTGGGTTCTCGCTGGTGTAGCTGCAGTCTGGCCACTGTCCTGCGTCTTCTGGTCTCTCTTTTAGGGCTAGTTGTGTTTGTTGTATTTTCAAAAGTATATATGTTTTTGGGAGGAGATTCCCACTGTCCTACTCACGCTGCCATGTTGGCTCCGCCCCCTGTTTTCATTTTTTATGCCCTTTTTTCCTACACATGCTTCATTGTCCATATTTTCTAATTGCATATTTTCAAAGACTATTTCTTCCTGTTTAAAGATCTGTTTTTCTGCTTTGTCTGGTCTGCTTTTAAAACCATCTGTTGAGTTCTTAATTTTTTAGTATTATTTTTCTGTTCTATTTGATCATTCCATACTTTAAACTTACATCTCTACTCTCAGTTTACTGACTTTTGATGCTTATTAGTTTCGTTTTTAAGAAAAACTTTAATAATGCTGTGTAATAGGAACCATAAAAGTAATTACAAGAATCTATTTCAGCTTAAGAAAGCTTCATTGCTTAATTGTTACTCTTATGGACATAATTGTGTTAAATTATGCTAGTGCTAGTTTGAGTCCCGAGTTGATTATATTATAAAGAAACCATCACTGAACTTAAGTATAAATTGATTAGGTTGAAGACAAAGAGCATGAACAATAATGATGCTGAAACAAACAATAAAATCTAAGCAGATACAAAATAATTGCATAGTTATGTATAACTAATCATAAAGCATCTCTTTTACATGATATACTCAGTGTATATTTTACAACATACTCCATGTCCACCAATTTGTCATAATCTTAAAATGGAAATAGTTCTGTCCTAAAAAGGAGCTGGAGAAATCTACATGGATAAAAATGAAACTGCTCCCTTATAATAGAGTATAGACAAAGGGGGAAAAATGGTATAAGAAAACAATAACAGAACTTCTCCACAGATGTGAAAATACCTTAAAAATTGCATGGATAGGGGATTAGATTAAAGATGGTGGCATGAAAAGTGAGAGAGACCTCCTCCTAAAACCACATACAATGTGAAAATATAATTTAATACAACTAATCCTGAAAGAGCAACAGCAAAGAAACCTGCACCAGACTGCAAACACCTGGAGAAGAGAGCAGACCTCATGGAAAAGGGTAACGTACCAAAGCTGTGACCTGGCAGGGCCCAAGCCCTTACTCCACCCCAGCTCACTGGCAGGAGGAAGAGAAACAGAGTGGGGAGGGAGTAGAGGCCTGGACTGCTGAAAACCTAGCCCTGGAGATCTGCTCTGGGAGTATGAACGTACATTGCATGGTGCTCTGATGATTTACTTTGGTTGGAAAGCTAAGACATGTGGAATACCTGGAGAGATGGAGATCCCAGCTGCTTGTGGAAAACAGGGATTCATATCCAGCTGATCTGGGTGGGCAGTCTGAGAGACTTCCTCAAAGCTCGAGAGCTGCTAAAGGGGCAAGGATTGCAAAGGGCTTACTGCACAGGAGAAAGGACAGGTATACAAAATTGTCTGCGTGTACTCTGCCCAGAAGGTTGGGAGCTTAAATGATCTTCAGGCACTCCATCCTCCTGGCTGGCTACACAGCTCCAAGGGCCCCTACAGTGATACACAGCCTGCTGTGTTTTCCTCCTGGCTAGCCTGCACCTGGCTTGCAAACTGGCAGCCCTGGCCCGGCATCAGGGAAGCCCCACATACGGCAGCTACAAACACAAAGTATAGAGGCTTACAGTTGTATGTTTGGCCCACTAGTTCTGGCAGTGGAGACAGGCATAGCAGCCTGGAATCAGGAAACAGCTCCCCCAAGAGCAAACACTGCTCATATGTGACCTCCAACATTGCTCCAGGGGCTGAGCAGCACCAGAGAGTAGAGGTTTTGGGTACTAGAGGCACCACAGACATGAAATGCCAAAGGAAACTTGTTCAAAGCAAAATTATGAATACACCTGAGGAACATTCAAATGACATCGACCTGATGAATCTTCCTGAAAGATATTTCAAAATAAATATCATTAACATGCTCATGGAGGTACAGAAAAATATTCAAGAACTCAGGAACGAATTTAGGATGGAAATCCAATCATTGAAGAACACAATGGAGGGTATTAAAAGCAGATTAGATACAGAGGAGGAGACAATAAATGAAATAGGAATTAGGGAAGAGGAATACAAAGAAGCTGAGGTACATAGAGAAAAAAGGGTGTCTAAGAAATAAGAATACTGAGAGAACTGTGTGACCAATCCAAACAGAACAATATTCACATCAAAGGGGTAGCAGAAGAAGAGGAGAGAGAAAAGGGGATAAAAAGTGTCTTTCAGGAGGTAATTGCCAAAAGCTTCCCCAACCTGGGGAAGGAGATAGTCTGTCAGGCCATGGAGGTGCACAGATCTCTCAACACAAGAGACCCAAGGAGGACAACACCAAGACATATAATAATCAAAATGGCAAAGATAAAGGATGAGAACAGACTATTAAAAGCAACCAGAGAGTGAAAAAAGATCACATACAAAGAAAACCCACCAGGCTATCATCAGACTTCTCAGCAGAAACCTTACAGGCCAGAAGGGAGTGGCATGATGTATTTAATGCAATGAAGCAGAAGGACCTTGAACCAAGAATACTTTATCTGGCAAGATTCTCATTTAAATTTGAAGGAGGGATCAAACAATTTCCAGATAAGCAAAAGCTGAGAGAATTTAGCTCCCACAAACCATCTCTACAGGGTATTCTGGAGGGAATGCTGTAAATGGAAATGTTCCTAAGGTTAAATAGTGGTCATTGGAGATAATAAAAAGGGATAGACAAAGAGTACAGAATATGATACATAATATATAAAGAATCGAGGAAGAAGAAAAGGAGGGAAAAAAAGAACCTTTAGATTGTGTTTGTAATAACATACTAAATGAGTTAAGTTAGACTCCTTGATAGTAAGGAAGTAACCCTTGAAACTTTAGTAACCATGAATCTGAAACCTGCAATGGCAATAAGAACAGACCTATCGATAATCACCCTAAATGTAAATAGTATGAATGCACCAATCACAAGACATAGAGTCACTGAATGGATAAAAAAACAAGACCCAACTATGTGCTACCTACAAGAGACTCACTTCAAACCCAAAGACATACACAGACTAAAAGTGAAGGGATGGAAAACGATATTTCATGAAAAAATGGGAGGAAAAAGCAAGAGTTGTAGTAATTGTATCAGACAAAATAGACTTCAAAATAAAGAATGTCACAAGAGACAAAGAAGGGCATTAAATAATGAAAAAGGGGTCAATCGAACCAGAGGATATAACCATTATAAATATCTATGCACCCAACACAGGAGCACCTTGTTATGTGAAACAAATACTAACAGAATTAAAAGGGGAAATAGAATGTAATGCATTCATCTAGAACACTTCAACACTCCACTCACTCCAAAGGACAGATCAACTGGACAGAAAATAAGTAAGATGACAGAGACATTGAACAACACCTTAGAACAGATGGACCTAACAGACACCTACAGAACTCTACACCCAAAAGCAGCTGGATACACATTCTTTTCAATTGCACACAGAACATTTTCCAGTATACACCACATACAAGGCCACAAAAAGACCAGCAGTAAATTCAAAACTATTGAAATTTTATCAACCAACTTCGCAGATCACAAGGTATACAACTAGAAATAAATAAATTGTACAAAGAAAAGAAAGGGCTCACAAACACATGAAGGCTTAACAACATGTTCCCAAATAATCAATGGATCAACGACCAAATTAAAACAGAGATCAAGCAATATATGGAAACAAATGAAAACAGCAGCACAATGCCCCAACTTCTGTGGGATGCAGTAAATGCAGTTCTATGAGGGAAATATACAGCAAACCAAGCTTATTTAAAGAAGGAAGAACAATTCCAAATTAAGTCTAAATTAACTATTATTGAAACTGGAAAAAGAAGAACAAATGAAGCCCAAAGTCAGCAGAAGGAGGAAAATAATAAAGATCAGAGAAGAAATGGATAAAATTGAGAAAAACAATAGAAAAAATCAATGAAACCAAGAGCTGGTTCTTTGAGAAAATAAACAAAATAGATAAACCCCTAGCCAGACTTATTAAGAAAAAAGGAGAATCTACAAACATAAACAGAATCAGAAATGAGAAAGAAAAAATTATGAAGGACCCCACAGAAATACAAAGAATTTTTAGAGAATATGGGAAAATCTATATGCTAACAAGCTGGATAACCTAGAAGAAATGGACAAATTTCTAGAAACATACAATCTTCCAAGACTGACCCAGGAAGAAACAGATAATCTAAACAGACCAGTTACCAGCAATGAAATTGAATTGGTTATCAAAAAACTATCCAAGGACAAAAACCCCCAAATCAGATGGATTCATCACTGAATTTTACCAGACATTTAAAGACATAATACCCATTATCCTTAAAGTTTTCCAAAAAATAGAAGAGGAGGGAGTACTTCCAAACTCATTCTATGAAGCCAGTGACACTCTAATACCAAAACCAGGCAAAGACATCATAAGGAAAGAAAACTACATACCAATATCCCTGGTGAACATAGATGCAAAAATACTCAACAAAATATTAGCTAACCGAATACAAAAACACATCAAAAAGATCATCCATCATGATCAAGTAGGATTTATTTCAGGGATGCAAGGATGGTACAACATTTGAAAATCCATCAACATCATCCACCACATCAACAAAAAGAAGGACAAAAACCACATGATCGCATCCATAGATACTGAAAAAGCATTCAACAAAATTCAGCATCCATTCATAATAGAAACTCTCAACAAAATGGGTATAGAGGGCAAGTACCTCAACATCATAAAGGCCATATCTGATAAATCCACAGCTAACATCATACTTAATAGTGAGAAGCTGAAAGCTTTTCCTTTAAGATTGGGAACAAGACAAGGATGCCCACTTTCCCTACTTTAATTCATCATAGTACTGGAGGTCCTAGCCATCTGACAACACAAAGAAATAAAAAGCATCCAGATTGGCAAGGAAGAGGTCAAACTGTCACTGTTTGCAGATGACATGATATTGTATTTAAAAAACCCTAAAGGATCCACTCCAGAACTACTAGAACTAATATCTGAATTCAGCAAAGTTGCAGGATACAAAATTAATACACTACACAGAAATCTGTTGCATTGCTGTACACTAATGATGAACTAGCAGAAAGAGAAATCAGGAAAACAATTCCGTTCACACTTGCATCAAAAATAATAAAATACCTAGGAATAAACCTAATGAAGGAAGTGAAAGATCTACAAGACAGTCTTAAAAGAAATTAAAGAGGACATTAACAAATGGAAGTTCATCCTGTGCTCTTGGGTAGGAAGAGTTAATATTGTTAAAATGCCATCCTGCCTAAAGCAATCTACAGATTCAATGCAATCCCTATCAAAATACCAACAGCATTCTTCAATAAACTGGAACAAATAGCTCTAAAATTCATACGGAACCACAAAGACCCCAAATACCCAAAGCAATCCTGAGAAGGAAGAATAAAGCAGGGGGTATCTCACTTCCCAACTTCAAGCTCTACCACAAAGCCACAGTAATCATGACAATTTGGTACTGGCACAAGAACAGACCCATAGATCAGTGGAACAGAATAGAGAGTCTAGATATTAACCCAAGCATATATGACCAGTTAATATACAATAAAGGAGTCATGGATATACAATGGGGAAATGACAGCCTCTTCAACAGCTAGTGTTAGTAAAACTGGACAGCTACTAGTAAGAGAATCAAATTGGATTACTGTCTAACTCCATACACAAAAGTAAACTTGAAATGGATCAAAGACCTGAATGTAAGTCATGAAACCATAAAACTCTTAGATGAAAATATAGGAAAAACTCTCTTGAATATAAACATGAGCAACTTCTTCATGAACGTATCTCCCCAGGCAAGGGAAACAAAAGCAAAAATGAACAAGTGGGACTATATCAACTTAAAATGCTCTGTACAGCAAAGGACACCATCACCAGAACAAAAAGGCTTCCTATGGTATGGGAGAATATATTCATAAGTGATATATCCAATAAGGGGTTTACACCAAAAATATATGAAGAGCTCATGCACCTCAACAAACAAAAAGCAAATAACCCAATTAAAAAATAGGCATAGGATCTGCACAGATACTTCTCCAAAGAAGAATTTCAGATGGCCAACAGGAACATGAAAAGATGCTCCACATCGCTAATCATCAGAGAAATGCAAATTAAAACCTCAGTGAGATACCACCTCACACCAGTTAGGATGGCCAACATCCAAAAGTCAAACAATAACAAATGTTGGTGAGTATGTGGAGAAAGAGGAACCCTCCTACACTGTTGGTGGGAATGTAAATTAGTTCAACCATTGTGGAAAGCAGTATGGAGGTTCCTCAAAAAACTCAAAATAGAAATACCATTTGACTCAGGAATTCCACTCCTAGAAATTTACCTTTAGAATGTAGGAGCCCAGTTTGACAAAGACATATGCACCCCTATTTTATCACAGTACTATTTGCAATAGCTAAGAAATGGAAGCAACCTAAGTGCCCATCAGTAGATGAATGGATAAAGAAGATGTGGTACATATGTACAATGGAATATTATTCAGCCATAAGAAGAAAACAGATCCTACCATTTGCAACAACATGGATGGAGCTAGAGGGTATTATGCTCAGTGAAATAAGCCCGGCATAGAAAGACAAGTACCAAATGATTTCACTGATCTGTGGAGTTTAAGAACAAAGCCAAAACTGAAGGAACAAAACAGCAGCAGACTCACAGAACCCAAAAATGGACTAACAGTTACCAAAGGGAAAGTGACTGGAGAGGATGGGTGGGAAGGGAGGGTTAAGGGGAAAAAGGGCATTATGATTAGCACACATAATGTAGGAATGGCACATGGGGAAGGGAGTATAGCACAGAGAAGACAAGTAGTGATTCTATAGCATCTTACTACGCTGATGGACAGTGACTGTAATGGGGTATGTGGTGGGGACTTGATAGTGGTGGGAATCTTGTAACCCAATGTTGTTCATGTAAGTGTAAATTAATGATATAAAAAAATTACATGGATAAATTCTAAACACTTAAAATTAAGGTTGATGACATTTTTATTAATGTAATTCATCTATATCATCAATAAATAAGTCATATTTAGATACCAAATATAATAAAATGTTTCAATAACATTTTATGGGTCATATAAACTTAGTGCAAAATTTTACTATCTTTATAGAAAAAATTCATAAACAATAGTAGAAGATGGGGAGAAAAGTAATATATTTAATCTTTGTATAAAATAATAAAAACTGTCTCCAAGGAATGAAATATCAAATTTGTGTGACTGAAAATGTCATATGACGTAGGACATACTATCTAAAATATTTTTCCTTTGGTAAATTTACTACATCATAATTTTAAACTAGCCTAGTCCACTTTAGATATCCTTGGTTTTGTATATATACTGAACAGCTACCTATCAAAAGTAATCAAATCAAGAATTTCATAGTGATAAATTTCCTGGAGGAGATTCTGTTGCAAAAATATTGTGACTTTCTGATCTTTTTCATTTTTCACTTATCTGTGTCCTAGAGGATCATTCTCAAAATATCTGCTGTATTTATAAAAGTAAAATGTTAACATCATTATAGACAAAAGGCAATGCCCTTTTAAACACTTTGAAAGTACTTCACTAAATGCAACTGCCTTGAGTGCAATAATTACATATTGTAATACCTATGAACAGGATGATGATAATAATTGTGAAAGATTAAAGTTATGGAGTGTTTATTCTGTGCCAAAGACTGTGCTAAATCATTAACATTCGTTGTCCAGTATCTACACAGACCTTCAGCTTGAACATGTTAAGTAACTTGCTCGATGTCATTTAACTAGTACTTGCGGAATTTGAATCCTCATACAGCATTTCAGAATCTAGAGATGTCATCCTAAAACACCTCACAATTTGACTCTGGTAGTATAGTATTTACCACTAATATATAAGTGAATTTAATTCTTAATCTGGTAATCTTAAAAAATAAACCCAGGAATATTTTGAAGAGAAGTCATATTTGGGTTTCTAATAACCCAAGGGAAAAAATAAAGTACATTTCTGAATACGCATGTTACTGAATTTGTTATGTTAGATATATTAAAAGGAGAGCAACACAAACTGCATAAAGACAAACATGTTAAGTAGCACATTGATAAACTGAACTTGTTTTTCAGTGTTTCCCTCAGTTAGGCTGCTTCCCAAACTTTGACCTACTTAATTTTCTATGATTTTTTATTATTTAGAAATGTCTACAGAATATTTTAATTAACCTCATGAGTTCCAGTGAATATCTAAACATGTCTCTAACTTCATGATATTTTTATTAATAAAATCACCCATGTATTTCATCAAGCCATAGAATTCTATGACTGGAATTGCTTCTGTCTAGTACTATCCTGAAAAGTACTTAATTGACTTCCCTTCAGTATCCAAATATGATATATAAATATGAAATCAATAGAAAAAACTGATTCTCTGGAAATTGTCTTTAACTTCTTATTTTTTTCATACTCAAACCTTGACCAAGTCAGAATCAAATATGTATGCATTCTTACTATCAGTGACCAAAGGTTACTCTTCCATGTAATGTCCATGTCATCCCCCATTGAGAGGACTTATCTTCCTGGGTTCTTAACCTTACTTAGGTCATCTGCAACCCCCCTGGAGATGTACACAAAATTCTGTGACTATGTGTGAGATTCTGATGTGAAATTAAGGTATATAAAACATTCAACACTAAAAGTGATGAAGAGGGGAAGATATATTTGCACAACAAAATGTAAATATTTTAAAAAGAATTATATATTAAAAGAGAAGATTGATAAGCAATTATTTCCTTATAAAAACAAAATACAGAATGCATAATACTTGTTATAAGTTATTTGAAACACTGACTTAACACTGCAGCTATTTTCTCAAAAGCTCTAAAAACAAACTAAATTTCCTCCCTGGTACAACTGTCAAAATATCAAAGATTATAGTGTCTTCTACTTACAGGTGATATTTTTCTATGTACTATTTTTTTAAGACTTAATTTTTTTAAGAGAAGTTTCATGTTCACAACCTTCTATAGTTAAATACTTTTCCACCTTATTTATTCTTCCAGGGTTGTTCTTTCTTTTTCACACACGTACAATTAAATGTGAATTCATTTTTGCCTAATTTTGGAGTTATTTGAAATGCATATTATGTGAATTTAAAAATGGGACTAATAGAATTATTTGAAATGCATATTATGTGAATTTAAAAATTGGACTAACAGAATTTAAAAACAGTGGATTGCTCTGGGTTGAATTCTGGAAATCAAAGGGCAAATGTATTGCTTAACGCTGACACTCCTCAGATTGCTGGGTATTGTCAGCCACTCTACCTGTGATATGCTCTTAGAAATGGTCACACAGACTAACTGGAAGGCTTTGCTCTCTCCTGTATTCTGGAAAGAAATATTCCTCAGCTTGAAGATGTGAGCAGAATGGTTCTGAGTTATGAAGAAGTAAATGTTTTACTGACATAACAAAGACTTTTATTTTTAAATGTGAATTATACCCAGAAGCAAATCCATCTATTACATATGGGGACAAAATCAGTGTTCAGAGGAAACTACTTACAGTTTATTTCAAAGATCATGAATTACAACAAAAATATAAATGAAAAGAAAAAGAATTTATGATAAAACCATTGTAGCATTACAGTGAATTTTAAGAACAGAGTAAGTTTTTCAAAAAGACATTATATTTAATGTACTACAGTCATATTTACTTTATAAAATACTTTATTTCTTTTATAATGAGATATTTACTCTACCTCTGGGTCAGAAGCACTATTTTTCATCCCTAAAAATGATTCTATCCCAGTTGAGTGTACATTTAAAACTGAAGCTCTAAAACATAGTATATGTCAGACTGTTACTAGTATTTTCTCTAAAGAAAATGGGCTGATTTTTAAAGAAATGAAGTAAAATATTTGTGTTCTTTCCTAATTTCTGGAAAACCATATCATTTTCCAGGTAATTTATAAAAGGCAACATATTCCAAGAGGTTATATATTTTTACCTATATTATATAAGCACTTCATTAAAGTTGGAGGGAGAAGGTAACATATTATCTATGTATCACTTATTCAATTGATAGCATATTTTGTTTGACTTGTGTAAGTTGGTGTGCAGAAAACTCTAGAACTGGGATTTTAATGTGACTACGTCAAAGAGTGATCTTGTTATGCAGGGGCCACCCGCAGATGATAGAATCAAGCGTATCAGTCATCTGTCCCCTCTTCCAGCCCCACCCTAGGTCAGATATCAAGTGTCCACAGTCTACTTCCAGTGCATATACCTGGTGATGTCTTTCCTGTTAGAGCTCCATGATCTCATTGCATCTCCTACACACATTTCCCATTGCTTTTCATTCTGCTGCTATTAACAACAACAATGGTATTCTATTTTTATCATGGTGAGATTGAAAGATATTTTGATAGGTCCCAAAAACCTAGATCCTAGAATCTTGGTAAAGGATGCTTAGTTAGCAAATGGCAGACTTCCTAGATCTGTGGAGGTTTGGCCTCAGTTCCCTTGTAGAAGCCATAATCCAAGTAAGCATGGTGACTCACACATGAGTCTCAAGATCTTTGTTCCTTTGGCCAGAGGACTAGCTAACCATAGTCCAAAATACTTCCTTCATTTCTTATTCTTTCTCCATAATTTTCATCACTAACGACCTAAACCTGAGAACACAAACAGTTAAGGCAGTCTTCCTCAGGCCTGTGCATGCCAGGAAGGAGACACTCGCTAGAATCAGTTTAGCAGCACTTTAGCTCCCAGCAGCAAGTAATCCAAAGATGCCAACATCCAAATGGATGTTGTGCCTAAATATTAATTCTATTAAATTATTATAAAATGAAATATTCTCCCCCTTGAGTTTTTATAGAATCTCTAGGAATCTAAAGCTGCTTTCCAAGGTTCATTCTCTCAGACAGTAAATGATGGGGAAAGAATCTTGAGTGCCCTCCAAATCTGCAATGTCTAATTAAAAACCAAAAATGATGCTTCTTGTGTGTTGGTGTTGATGCCCATGATACTAATAAAACAACATTAAAATTTTTTTTAACATTTAAATTTTTTAACTAAAATTAAAAAAAATTTAAAGACTAATGATATCATTTGCATGATTTTGCTATGATCTAGGCTATGTACTAGTACTACAAACAACTCACTGTAAGAAAAACATAACTGCATACATATGTTTGTAATTTCTGAAAACTGGTTTAGAACATGAGTGTACCCATTTCCAAAACAAATAAGGTAGAGCCAGTATTTGAACCAATGTCTGTGTGACTGCAAAATTGGTGCTTGTTCATATGGTGCTTGAAACAATGGGTTTTCAGACATACACGTTTGCCCTCCAAAGAGACACTTGGTCCTGACTTCCACCTTGGGAGGAAATGTGCATTTTTCCAGCATGTACAGTTAAGGTAAAAAAGCATATCAGGGCTCTCATGCAACTAACAACATCTATGGGACCCTCATATAAACATCTTCTTATTCTTACTGAGAGCCAATGTTATTAGTTAACAAGTATACTTTCTACATAGATTGTTTTTCCTGCCCAATGCCCATTTTATTGGTGGTTAACTAGCCTTGTTTCAAATGTGAGCTTTCTCATAATTTTCTACAATTTGGATCATCACTTTAGGAAACTAATTATGATGTGAATGGTATCGTGTTTACAAATTAAGTTTCTTTAAAGTTGTACTGCAACATTTTTCAACAATTATTTATTGAGTAACTGCCAATACAATTTCTAGTGATTAACACTTTATAGGAAGATTTACTGAGCCCCCTGTTCTTAATCAAAGAATAATAATTCTCACAAGATTTCATGTTAGACAGCCATAAGACTTACACATGATATTAGACACTACACATTCAAGTTCAATCTGAAGATTCAATTTAACTCTAGTAAAGTATCCATGCTTCCTATTGGAAATTTCTTCTAATCATGGCATTAACTTCTCTGAAGTTGTATTTTTTTTTGCCTCTTCTAGAATGAGCATATAGTGAGGAATGTTGTAAAAGGCTGCATAAAAATTTGAGGATGCCGGAATTTTCAAGTTACTCAGGAGAAAATCATTTGGGCCTCATACCATGAATTCTCATAAGAAAAAAATCAACATTGGTAGCGTTTATATTCAAAATATTAAGTCTGATGGATATTCGAAATAGTGCCAGCCTTTTCTAATACACTACTGAGATATTCAGTATTTTTTATTAGTTAGGTAGTATGGGTTTGGCAAAGTGATTGTATCTAATTTTTATTTTGAACAAGGAATGGTTTGTTTCTATTTTGGCTCTTTCAAATTCTGAAAAATAATGTGTTTTTTTATTGTGAAATATACTCTCATTCAAATGTGGTCTCCACTACAAAGTCTTTCATAAACTATGTTTAATTTGCAGCATTGCAGTTAGTCTTACTGAAGAATGTTTTTGGATGAAAATGTGATCAGCCAATCTAAAGAGTCTGCCAAGACTTTTATGTATCTTTTAATTTTTTTTGGAGGCTACACCTAGAAAATAAATAAGCTGCCTGAAAAACTGCCTTAGTCCTCAGAAGGATCCAGGATCAAGATAAGTATTCCCCATATGACAATATTTTTTATTACAGTCTAAGAAATAATTTTTTAAATTGAAATCTCTAGCCATTTTGGCTACCTATCAGATCACTAAAACTTAAAAAGATATCTGTACTCTAATCTTTATAACTGTCATGCTAATAACATTCTTTGACAAGTTTGGAGATTGAAATAAGTCACAGGACTGCTGAGCATCCTATATGGCTGGTGCAAACAGAGGGAAAAGCTAAAATTACAAAGAGTTAATAAGTAGGAAAACTTTGTCCTTGACAGATGCTGATCTCTTTCCACATAATTGCCACCCAACAATAAACATCACCTCTTATATCTATCTCACCTTTTGTGCATATTCTGTATCTATTTTTTATAGACATTTTCCTGAGCACACAAAAACATATGGTTCTTTATCTTAGAGAGTGCATGGTCAGGAGCCTGGAAAACTGAGGCAGGCAATTATGTAATTGCAATGATAGAGGGAAGCCCAGTACGCTGTTGAAACTCTAAAATCTCCAAATGTGTATATGTGGGCCATGGCAGGTGAGGTGACTTGAGAGCTGAGTCATCAATTATTTGACATTAAACAGACAAAGAAAGAATGAATCATCTAAGAGCATTGCTAGAGAAGAGTTCTGTTTGCAAACTCACAGGAGTTTAGGCAGTTCTGTGTAAATTATTAATTTGAAATACACATAATGAGCTAAGGCAAGAATGAGGAGAGCATTTTATGACTTGCCAGATATATGATTTTATTCCAAAAAAGGGGCAGGAACAATTGATGGGCTTTGATGCAGGAGAACAAGCACTCATGTGTTCCCATATACTCCTGTGCTAAATTTCTGCTCTTCCCATTCTGTCCCAGATATATAAGCACATGAAAAGGTGTATGTGTCCTTTTACCAGTTGCTGTGTTTTCTGAAATGACTTGGAGTTTACAAGGCTGACTTCCTGAAAGTGTCAGTAATTAGATCATATATTCAGATATTTGTGTTGGAGCAGCTGGATGACTCCACCCCAAACTAGCTCACACAGAGGTGAAGTGGGTCACTGATTTTGCTCACTCGTGTGGTCAGCCCTATTTTTACATTTACATAAAAGATACAGGGGTGGTGTTGAATGGACTATGAAAGTAGTAGTCACATTATTGGATCTTAAACATTAAGGGCCTTTCAATATTTTGATTACACGAAACGAAATGAAAAGAAACAAGAGAAATAAGAAGTGGAAGTCACTGAGTTGGAAGTGCTTACCTCCTATATTTATTGCACTGGAAAGACTTCTGGATTAGACCAGAGGAGAATAATGATGCTTCTCATGATTTTAAACATATGTAGTCCAAACTACAGGAAAACTCTCCAATATGGTAGCATAGGAAAGGAAAAATGTTTCCTTCTATCCTC
Organism: Manis pentadactyla; assembly: GCF_030020395.1. Taxonomy (NCBI): domain Eukaryota; kingdom Metazoa; phylum Chordata; class Mammalia; order Pholidota; family Manidae; genus Manis; species Manis pentadactyla. Next base: position 82,902,097 of record NC_080025.1, read on the forward strand.
TGAATTCTTGAGTGAGGTACTTATAATAAGACAGATTTACAAGAGAAAAGCAGTTTAACTTCTATAGCAAGTGTATATATCAGAGATGCCCACAGAAAAATAACTAACTTCCTAAAGTGGATTAGAGTGCAGAATTGAATACCATCTTAATTAGAAAAGGGAAGTGGGAGTGTAGGCCTTTTAGGGGAAAGTAAATGATTTTTAGGAAATTTGAGTGGGCCCTTAGAAGAATAGTTAGGGGAGCATTTTGGACAATTGAGTTCCTCTTGGGGGATTTGTCTTTAGGCAGATAAAGGGAGTTCAGAGAAGGCTTCTTCCTGTACTTGCTGTTTTCCAAGTATCTACAGCTCAAATAGCAGCCTATTGTGAGGTTGCATATCCTGAACTCCTAGAGTCATATTTAGAGGTAGCATATTCTGCTAGCCTTCAGTAGTTTACATTACTGTTTCCTGTATATAAGGAACAAAGTATTTTCAGTATAGCTTCAATATGATACTCTGGTTATAAAGAATAATAATATCATGTAGGTAACTTTTAAAGTATTTTTTAAAATTTTGGTATCATTAATATACAATCACATGAGCAACACTGTGGTTATTAGATTCCCCCCATTATCAAGTGCCCACCACATACCCCACTACAGTCACTGTCCGTCAGCATAGTAAGATGCTATAGAGTCACTACTTGTCTTTGTGCTATACTGTCTTCCCCGTGCCCCGCCCTACATTATGTATGCTAATTGTAATGCCCCTTATTCACCTTCTCCCTCCTTCCCACCCACCTCCCCAGTCCCTTTCTCTTTGGCAACTGTTAGTACATTCTTGGCTTCTATGAGTCTGCTGCTCTTTTGTTCCTTCGGTTTGGCTGTTCTTAAACTCCACAGATGAGTGAAGTCATTTGTTATTTGTCTTTCTCTGTCTGACTTATTTCAATGAGCATAATACCCTCTAGCTCCATCCATGTTGTTGCAAATGGTAGTATTTGTTTTCTTCTTATGGCTGAATAATATTCCATTGTGTATATGTACCACATCTTCTTTATCCATTCATCTACTGATGGACACTTAGGTTGCTTCCATTTTTTGGCTACTGTTAATAGTGCTTCGATAAACATAGGTGTGCATATGTCTTTTTGAAACTGGGCTCCTGCATTTTTAGGGTAAATTCCTAGGAGTGGAATTCCTGAGTCAAATGGTATTTCTATTTTGAGTTTTTCAAGGAACCTCCATATTGCTTTCCACAATGCTTGAACTAGTTTACATTCCCACCAACAATGTAGGAGGGTTACCCTTTCTCTGCATCCACACCAATATTTATTGTTCCTAGTCTTTTCTATGTTGACCATCCTAATTGGTGTGAGGTGATATCTCATTGTGGTTTTAATTTGAATTTCCCTAATAATTAGCGATGTGGAGCATTTTCTCATGTGCCTTTTGGCCATCTGAATTTCTTCTTTGGAGAAGTGTCTGTTCAGATCCTCTGCCCATTTTTTATTATGGTTATTTGCTTTTTGGGTGTTTATATGTGTGAGTTCTTTATACATTTTGAATGTTAACCCCTTGTTGGATGTATCATTTACAAATATATTCTCCCATACTGTAGAAGCCTTTTTGTCCTGCTGATGGTATCCTTTGCTGTACAGAAGCTTTTTAGCATGATGTAGTCCCACTTGTTCATCTTTTATTTTGTTTCCCTTGCCCAAGGAGATGCGTCCAGGAAAAAGTTGCTCATGTTTATTTTCAAAAGATATTTGCCTATGTTTTCTTCTGAGTTTTACAGTTTCATGACTTTCATTCAGGTCTTTGATCCATTTTGAATTCACTTTTATATATAGAGTTAAACAATAATCCTGTTTCATGTAGTTGTCCAGTTTTGCCAACACCAGTTGTTAAAGAGGCTGTCATTTCCCCATTGTATATCCATAGCACCGTTATAGTATATTAATGGACTATATACATTTGGGTTTATATCTGGGCTCTCTAGTCTGTTCCACTGATCTATGGGTCTGTTCTTGTGCCAGTACCAAAGTGTCTTGATAATTGTGGCTTTGTAGTAGAGTTTGAAGTCAGGGAGCATAATCCCCCTGTCTTTATTATTCCTTCTCAGGATTGCTTTGGCTATTCGGGGTCTTTTGTAGTTTCACATGAATTTTAGAACTATTTGCTCTACTTCATTGAAGAACGCTGTTGGTATTTTATTGCAATTGAATCTGTAGATTGCTTTAGGCAGGATGGCCACTTTGACAATATTAATTCTTCCTATCCATGAGCACTGGATGTGTTTCCATTTATTGGTATCTTCTCTAATTTATCTCATAAGTGTCTTACAGTTTTCAGAGTATAGGTCTTTCACTTCCTTGGTTAGGTTTATGCCTAGGTATTTTAATCTTTTTGATGCAATTGGGAATGGAATTGTTTTCCTGATTTCTCTTTCTGCTAGTTCATCATTAGTGTATAGGAATGCAACATATTTCAGTATATTAATTTTGTATCCTGCAACTTTGCTGTGTTCAGATATTAGATCTAGTAGTTTTGGAGTGGATTCTTGAGGGTTTTTATGTACAGTAAGTATCATGTCATCTGCAAACAGTGACAGTTTGACTTCTTCCTTGCCAATCTGGATGCCTTTTATTTCTTTGTATTGTCTGATTGCCATGTCTAGGCCTCCAGAACTATGTCGAATAAAAGTGGGGAGAGTGGGCATCCTTCTCTTGTTCCTGATCTTAAAGGAAAGGCTTTCAGCTTCTCACTGTTAAGTATAATGTTGGCTGTGGGTTTGTCATATATGGCCTTTATTATGTTGATGTTACTTGCCCTCTATACCTATTTTGTTGAGAGTTTTTATCATGATTGGATGTTGAATTTTGTCAAATGCTTTTTCAGCATCTATGGAGATGATCCTGTGGTTTTTGTCCTTCTTTTTATGTATGCAGTGGATGATGTTGATGGATTTTCGAATGTTGTACCATCCTTGCATCCCTGGGATGAATCCCACTTGATTATGGTGTATGATCCTCTAGATGTATTTTTGAATTCGGTTTGCTAATATTTTGTTGAGTATTTTTGCATCTATGTTCATCAGGGATATTGGTCTGCAATTTCTTTTAAACTATTTTATAACATTGAATAGAAATATCTGGAGATAATATAAGAAAATACATAAAAGTTAATAAAATGTTTTGTAGCTGCTATTAAGTATAAATACAACATGAATATATATATAAGCTACCAGACAAAAATATGATTTTTTTATATCAAATTGGATAATAAAAGAACATTGGAAAATAGTCAAACACAACACCTTGAAAATGGATGTAGTAAATAGGTTCTCTAATAGCAGAACTATAAAAGAAATCATTCAATTCACGAAAACGGTCATTGTCTTCAAAAACAATGACTCTTTCTTAAATACCAGTTTGAGCTGGCATGAAAGATTTTATAAGAAGATGATATGGACATAATCTCTGATAAGACTAAAATGTATTTGTGTGTGTATATTTGTGTTCAGAATGCATCAATGGTTTCAAAATTATATGTAGGATTCTTTTTTTCGTGAAGAAAATATTCGCTTGAAATATGTCTAGTGTAATTGAACTAAATTTTTAAATTTTCATTTTCATCACAATATAAAAACTGAAGCCATGTGTTACAGGCTGAATTGTGTCTCTTCAAAATTCATATTTTGAAAACCTTACCTCCAGTACCTTAGAATATAACTGAGTTTGGAGATAAGATTTTAAAAAGGCAATTAATTTAAAATAAGGTCATAGGAAAAGGTCCTAATCCAATATGACCGGGTCCTTACAAGAAGAGATTGGAATGCAGACACACACATAACGATCATGTGGTGACACAAGGAGAAGATGGCACTCTACAAGCCAAGGAGAAAGCTCAGACTGAAGCCAAGCTAGCCTGATCTTACCCTTAATCGTGGAACTATAGCCTCCAGAACAGTAAGGAAACACATTTCTGTGTTTAGACCACTCTGTTGTAGTACATTTAAATACACAGTGTAAAATATATTTCTGTTAAATGCAACTTTATCATTTTATGAGACTGCATTTTACTTTAACACCTGAAAATTTAACATTCAAATTTGTATATGCTGTAAGTTTAAAATATATACTGGGTTTCAGAACATTCCCTGGCAAAAAAGTATGTAAAATGTGTATAATTTTTGTAGTGATTACATGTAGAAATCACAATATTTTCTATATTACATATTTATCATGTTGGGTTAAACATGTTACTAAAATTAAGGTCACATTTATTTTCCTTTTTAATGTGACTATCATAAAATTTAAAAGCATTTGTATTTCTTATATTTCTACTGGAAAGCTGTGTTCTAGGCATTCTTCTCTGCTACAATATAAGGAAAAAAAGGAAAACAAGCTCAAGGGAGAGAAAGATAAGCTCAATTCACATATTTGTAGAATTAGCACAGGTCAAAAAGTAATATCTCACCCCTAATTTGAATTGTTCCCATCACACACAGATGTGACCATAATTTCTGTACAACTGTTCCCTTATCCAGACTGATGGCCAGTATCTGTATTTTTCTAGCCTTTCTTCCTGATAGACATTGTAAAGGGATTTTAAATACTATGTTTCTGATTTTTTAGCCAAATAATTAAGCTGTTATTGGTTTCTAAATCCTAGAGAATAAATGAATATATAAATGGAATTTTACATATCTGTCAAAAAGCAAACTGTGTGCTTTCTTTACTTATTTAAAACATCAAGAGTCTCTTTGACATCATTCCCTTATTATAATAACATCCTTCAAAAATGGACCAGAATAGAGTAAAACTAAAGTTTTCTGATAATATGAAGGATTGGTGGCATACAACTATAGTTAAAGAAAATAGTCTCTTGATTTTAAGTAAAGTTTATTTAAATAGAGAAAAATAAAGTTTAAAATAGTTAAATATTTTTTAAAGTTTGAAAGTTACAAAAAAATAAAAGTTTATTTAAACAGAGAAGGGCTTATTTAAAAATAAAAGACCTAAGAGCAGAGTTTAAAAGACAGTATTAAATTTTTGTCCCCCTTTATACCCCTCATGTTCCACCCCCTATCCAATCATAAGGTGGTCATAGGGATGGTAGTAGGCATGGAGAATATAGCCAATGATTCTTTAGCATCTTCCTATGTTGATAGATAGTAACTGCACTAGTGGGGGTGAGGATTTAATAATATGGGTAATTGTTCAACCACTGTGTTGTATATTGGAAACCAATATAAGATAGTATATCACTTATACTTTAATAAAAAAAAAGATAGTATTAAAAACAACATGTTGCTCATTGTATACCACTTTCAAGGCTTCTAAATAAACATCAATTTTGAAATTTTCAAAACTAATTCATATATAGGTTTTTTTTTTTTAAATAAAGGAAATACGTCAATGAAAGTAAGAGGAAATCTTAAGTATTAACTTTTCCTGCAGGGTAATCTAGTAAAATATTAACATTACTTTTTATCTAGTCATTGTTAGAGAGTAGACCCAGGTAAAGTATCTGGAACAATTATACCTCATAATCTCTGTGACCTTCTACTCTATTAATTAGAAAGTCTGCCTTCACTCTTCTTGATAAAGCTCACCCACTGATCTGTTCTGGGCCCACTGAACATTTACACTGATAAATCAGGTGTAATGAGTTCCAGTTCACAGATGCAGCCCTGGGGTCTTTTGGCATATTTCCTGAAAGAGATCACCAGACATTACACAGGTAATGATGCAATAATTCATCACTCTGATGTCTTCCTCTTGGAGGCTCAGGAACTACACCCGCCTGTCTAAAGACTCTGAAAATTTCCAAGTTAATGCCATATGCTTTAGAACATTTAATAATAAAAAATACATTTTAGGTCTAGTTACATGCCATGAAATATGGGTAAACTCTGCTTTTTTGCACTTTGTTGCATTTCAAGATAGGCATTTTTTATAAATTTCAATTTTGCGGCAGCACTGCATTGAGTGAGTCTATCAGCACCATTTTTCTGATAGCATTTGCTCACTTCCATGTTTCTGTGTCATATTTTGGTGGTTCTCACAATATTTCAAACTTTTTCCTTATTCTTTCATTTGTTATGGTAATCTGTAATCAGTGTTTATGACTTTCTGAAAGCTCAGATTATGGCACTTTTTAGCAATGAAGTGTATTTTTAATTAAGGTAATTACTTTTTTTTACACATGATTTTTTTGTATACTTAATAGGCTACAGTATACAGTATACTGTAAGCATAGCTTTTATATATACTGGGAATCCAAAAATTTCATTTGACTTGCTTTATTGCAATATTTGCTTTTTTGTGGTTTTCTGGAACCAAACCCACAATGTCTCTGAGACATGCCTGTATATAAGGGGAGATGCTGGCATAGAAAGCCAGTTTGTCAAAACTCACTAGAAATTACTTAGGTCTATTTTTGTGAGTTACCTTACAAAGTCCCAAGACCTACCTGTTGTTAATTTTTGACTCATTAGTAGAATAGGGCTCCACAAACAAAATAATAATGCACAGACTATCTGACAAGTAATGCATTTAAAATTTTATGAGTTTTAAAATTTGGGAGTTTAAAATCACTTAAGGGAGAATATTTTCATAAGAGGAGTCCTTGAGCAGTGTTGGCACTTTCTAATCAAGCTGAACTATCTCATAGATGGCTGTGAATAGCATTGAACTCATATTTATATTCTATTTAACTTTTCACAAGTGTCTTATTTTTCAGAATGGTAATTTTTTATCATAATATTTTCTATGAATGCAAATCCTGTAAAACAAAGTTATCATATTTCAGCTGCCAAACAAGCATCTTTGTAGTTTAAGACTATAGCTGAATTAATTTAATGAAGTAAGTATGCTGCAATAAATAATACTCATTGGTTGGGTTGAAAATTTTGATAAAATTTGTAGATTAAGGATAATAATATCTCAACTTGAAGGACACACATAGCTCAAAGTGAAGGAATGGAAAAAGATACTCCATACAAGTAGAAACTAAAAGAGAGCAGAGGTAGCTATACATATATCAAATAAAATAGACTTTATGACCAAAATGGTAATGGTAAAAGAGACAAAAAAGGTCATTATGTAATGATAAAGGGATAATTTATCAAGAGGAAATAACAATTATAAATATATATATATATATATACATATATATATATATACACCCAATATCAGAGCATCTAAATATATTCAGCAAATATTAACAGATTTGAACAGAGAAATAGACAACAATAGTAGAGCCCTTCAATACCCTGTTTTCAACAATGGACAGATCATACATACAGAAAATCAGAAAGGAATCATTAATTTGTACCATACTGTATAGACCAAATGGACCCAATAGCTGTATAGGACATTCCACCTAACAGCAATAGAATATATGTTTTCTCAAGTATGCATGAAAAACTCCCCAGGAGTTTTTCATAATCATATGAAATATGTTTTAGTAAAATTAAATAAGTTTTAGTAAAATTTAAGAAGTTTTAAATCATACCAAGTATATGTCCTAGCCACACTGGTATGAAATTAAGAAAAATTGCTCAATATCCCTGGTAAATATAGATGCAGATATTCTCAACAAAACATTAACAAACTGAATTCAACAGCACATCCAAAGGATCATACACCATCATCAAGCAAAACCTATCCCTAGGATATAAGGATAGTTTAATATATGCAAATCAATAAATGTATTACATCATATTAATAGAATGAAAGATAAAAATCATCTTAATAGATGTAGAAAAAACTTTTGATAAAAACTCCATTCATGATGTAAACCCACAACAAATTGGTTATAGAAGGAGCATACATCAATATAATAAAGGCCACGTACAACAAGCCCACAGCTGGCATCGTACTCAATAGTGAAAGGGTGACAATTTTTCCACTAAGATCAAGAAATAGATAAGAATGTTAAATCTCACTACTCCTATTTAACATAGTATTAGAAGCTCTGGCCAGCACAATCAGGCAAAATAAAGAAATAGAGGCATCAAAATAGAAGAAGTAAAATTGCTTTTGTTTGCAGATGATATGGTCTTAGTTAAAAATCCTAAAGGCTCCACCAAAAAGCTGTTAGGATTAATAAATGAATTCAGTAAAGTTTCCAGGATACAAAATCAACATACAGAAATCAATTGTGCTTATATACACTAACAACAAAATATCTAAAGAAAAAAAATTACAGTGCTATTCACAATAGCACAAAAACAATAAAATGCTTAAGAATAAATTTAACCAAGAAGGTGAAAGATCTGTACAGTGAAAACTACAAGGTTTTGATTCAAGAAATTTAAGAAGACACAAACAAATGGAAATATATCCAATGTACATGGATTGAAATAATTAATATTATTAAATTTTCCATACTTCCTAAAGTGATCTACAGATTCCAAATTTGAACAGAATAAAAATTTCATGAAAAAAATTGGTATGTTTTCCCTCAGAAATAGAAAAGAATTTCAAAATTTGTACAGAACCATGAAAGACTCCTGATAGCTAAGGCAATCCTGCAACAGAACAAACTCAGAGACATCAAACTCCCTGATTTCAAACTATATTATAAAGCTATAGTAATCAAAACAATATTGTACTGGCATAAAAACACACAAAATTAAGTGAAACAGTGAAACAAAATTAAGAGTCCAAAAATAAACCCATGCAATTATGGTCAACTAATATTTGAAGAGGAAATTAATAATGTTCTATGGGGAAAGGAGAGTTTATTAAAGGGTGCTGGGAAAACTGGATAACCACATACAGAAAAAGAAAATTGGGCCCCTATCTTAAACCACTCATGGATATTAACTTAAAAATGAATTAAAGACTTAAATATAAGACCTGAAACCATAAAAATTCCAGAAGAACATATAGGAAACAGCTCCTGGCATTGGTCATGGCAGTAATTTTAATATAACATCAAAGGCACAAGGCACAAGAGCAAAAATAAATGAGATTAAATCAAACTAAAAATTGCACAGCAAAATAAAACAATCAATAAAATGAGAAGGCAACCTATGGAAGGGGAGAAAATATTTGTAAACCACATATCTGGTATATATCCAAAACTATAAAGAACTCATATAACTCAATAGTAAAAGTAATTAATGATCTTATTTTAAAATGGGCAGAGAAACTGAATATACATTTTTATACAGTTGAATATACATTGAAGAAAACATACAAATGGCTAACAGGTGTATGAGAAGAAGCTCAACATCATTAATCAGCATGGGAATGCAAATCAAAATCATAATGACATATCTCACAGATTGGAATGACAATCGACAAAAAGACAAGAGAAAACAATTGTTGGCAAAATGTGGAGTAAAGGGAAGCTTTGTGCACTATTGATGGGAAATAAACCAGTATACCCATTATGGAAAACAGTATGGAGTTTCCTCAAAAAAATTTGAAATAAAACTAGCATATGATCCAGCAGTCTTACTTCTGGGTATTCATCCAATTGAAATGAAACAAGATTTCAAAGACATATCTGTACTCCCAAATTCATTGCATCATTATTTACAATAGCCAAGATATGGAATCAACTTAAGTGTCCATCTATATAGGAATGAATAAAGAAGATATAGTATGTATATAAATGTATATATATATATATATATATATATAAATGTATATATATATATATATATACACACACACATATATATGTAATTTAAATATTGTGTGTGTATATATATGTATGTATATATTCAACCATGAGAAAGAAGGAAATCCTGCCATTGTAACAATATGGATGGTGTACTTGAGGGCATTCTACTATGTAAAATAGGTCAGATAGAGAAAAATAAATACTGTGTGTCGTCTATATGTGGACTTTAAAAACACCAAATGCGTAGAAACAGAGAAGAATAGTGGTTACCAGGGGCTGGGAGGTGGGGAAAATGGGGAAATGTTGATCAAAAGGTACAAACTTCCAGTTAGAAGATATATACATTCTGGGAATCTAATACACAGCATTGTGAATATAGTTAACAATATTGTACTATACATTTGAGTATTTCTAAGAGAGTAGGTTTTAAATGTTCTCACTAAAAAAAATAATTAAAAAGAGTTATGTGACTTGATGGAGGTGTTATTTAATGCTATGGTGGTAATCATACTGTATCAGTGTATCAAATCAATACCTTAAACTCACACAACGTTGTTTCACTCATGACATTGAGTATAATGCCAATTATACTCAATAAAGCTGGGGAAACAAAAACAAAAAACAGTTTTGAGATATTATTTGCTTATTTTCATTACTTATCCCTTGTGAAAGACAAAGACAAATTATATATCTTCTACCTTCCTTTGCACAATAGAAGTATTCTCAAAGTTAAGAATAACTCATTTTACTGGTAAATTGAATTATAATTTAAATAAATGCATTTTACTCACTAAAGGAAATATATCATAATTTAATGAAACTCACCATCTATTGTGAGCATTTCAATTTTACGTTCTCTGAGTTTCTCAAAGCAGTACACATCTGTATTTCTATTAATCATTCATTAAGCTTAGAATGATTCCCATGCTGGTGAAAACAGAAATACCTATGGGGTAATTGCAGTTCCAGGCTTTCCTGACTCTACTTCTGTGCTTCTATGTCCTCTAGGAAAATAAGTCATAAGTATTGAAATGGTGTTACATTCTGCCAACTTCCCATTCATTAAGGAATTGATAAATTGTAATTCCTAAATAATATAAATCCCATTCATTAAGGAATTGATAAATTGATAAATTGTAAATTATACCTAATATTAGGCATAATATTAAAAAAGAGAAAATGTATTATTGGTACTGAGTCAAAAGTGAGTAGATGTTTCTTTAATCTGATTCCTAAAATAAGAAAGGTAAAATGAAGGATTCTTCATTAGTTCAAGTGTTACGGGTTAGTGGCCAAGGCAAATCATCATTAGGGCAAGACAGGTGGTTGAGGGATCTAAGAGAACATTTTGTCCAGGTGTAGAGGAGGTGGGGCAGGTTGGCAGGAAATTCCTTCTTCTGTGGGGCAAGTGCTCTGGAAACTCCTGGGAAGTGCTATGGGTGTCAGTTTTGAGCTGCAATTTCAGGAAGGCGTACTTGTAACTGGAGGGAACAAACTAATAGAAATTGATTCCTATGCTGAGCCTTCGTCCTTTATCCTTCCTTCTGTAGTTGCTGTTGTTAACAGCAAATGGACACAAAGCTAAATCACACAACTGCTCAGCTTCTCTGTCTGGTGGTACTGACCATTAGGGACCTGCTGCAATAATATATTCTATATTTTGCACCTCCTTCATCCTCCATCCCCTTCAGTTTACTCATTACTCAGTCTCTGCCAATGGTCACTATTGATATGTGGAGGTGTGGGGTCTGCAGATGGCCCCCTATCTGCATGAAGCAAACCGGTTTAGTTGTAGGGCTGATAATTTGTTCCCAATGCACATCACCAAATGCTCCATGACCGGCACATGTTCCCACTCCTTCTTTGTGCCTGGAGTTGCTGTGATAAATCCTACACTTGTATCTCATCGTTTATATCATCCGTCCAGGTCAGAGTTGAAATCTGAGCTAGTCAGCCTTGCTCCTTCTTCAGTACAATTCCTTGGACTCCATATGCAGAAGCTTCTTAAATAGGCAGGCACTTTGATTTCAGCTTCCTGTTTTTTAGGACTACACATTTCTTTTGGTCTTATTTTTACATGTATTTAAGCATTTCAAGGCTTTTAGAAAAGAGTGGAGAAAATATGTGAGCTCAAATCTCCTTTGTTGCTTTTAGGGTAAGTTTCAAATCCTAGTAAGGCTACAAAGTTCTTCATGCCTGACTCATCTCATTTACCCTTATGCTCCATTCTCAGATTTTCTTCAGTCCCTCAGACTGCCAAGTCTCGAAACTCTTAGGTTCTCGAGCCTGCAACTCTCCCTGCCGACAACCACATTACTCTTGTTCACTGAATACCTGAAGCCTAAAACAGCATCTAGTAAAAAGAAATCACTCAATGAACATCAATTGAATGAGTCATCTCTGAATAGTATAATTAAAAAACATTTTATATGAGATTTAAAAGGAAACAACAGCACAGTATAGCTTCCTCAGTATAATTTCTGCTAGCACATGTGCAACCTAAATTCTCAAGTGATAGTTCATTTTAACCAAAATACAGTGTGAACAATATAAAATATTTCATGAATATAACCTTAAATGCATAAAATGTATTTGGGTAATCATACATGAAAATCACTACATTACCAATTTTCCCAGAGACAGGTCTAGCTTGGGTTTTCCCTGTGGGAAATTACTCCCCAGAATAGGAGATATTGTACATTTTATACAATATATTCATCAGTATGACAATCCTATAGTATAGACTTAAAGCATGCACTCCTTTGAACATTTTTTTATTTTGGAATAATGATACATTAATTTATTCTGCTGAAAAACTGGTTGTTTTTCTGTGTGTTTTGGTATAGCTCCTAGTACAATTCTCCACATCTGCAATCCTGGGAAGGGAATGAATTAACTGTACACATGATTTAATGATAACCAACTCTGAAAGTTGCTGAGTTAAATTTGTGAGAATTTACTTATTATACTTATCTTTGGATGGAAAATATCCATTCATAACTGATCCATATATTTCATGTGTGATTCATATATTTCAAATGCTATAGCTAGTTGATGCCATAGTTGGATTTGAACCCAGGCAATCTGATTCCAAAGTCTGTGTTATAATGTCTCTATTGTTTTGTTGATACTGTTTTAAATACAGAAAGAATTTTTCAGTCAGTTGAGATAACAGTTATATATTTTTGAAAACATATTATTTGGAGTTTGTATTTGATTGAATTTTTCAACCAACAGAGATAACAATACATTATATTATTTGGAATTTGTATTTGATGCATTTTTATATAGTTGTTGACTCTCATATGACTGCAAAATAATGTCCATTTCATTTACATAAGTGACCAGGCTACCAGATCTGGCTCTTCTCTACCTCTCCAGCTTCATCTCTTAACATGTTTCTGTTTGCCTCTCCAGTCAAACCTAAAAAATGGCATGTTATCCTTATCCTTACCTTGAGCTTTTGCTTTGGCCCTTTGAAAGTATGGATTTTTAAGTTTTATTAATAAACACTTATATAAAGTATTTACTGTTTTTCAAGACTGAGTTGAAGCTTTTCTCTTTTGTGCCTCATGTATAGAGTATTATCATAGTTCCAACTGCATTGTATTGAACTCTTTTTTTTTTTTCCCTGGAACTGTCTCTTATCAATTTTGTTGTGAGCAAATGAAGGCTGGAACTCTGTCTTATTACATTTTGTATTTCTAACACATTTCCTAAGACAAATTGGTAGGCAATAGATTCTAGGCTAATACATGAAGAAATGAATGAATATATGTGTGATATGTACATCTGAGACACTGCCACTAGAGCATAATAGAATGCGCCACTGTGCAAATACAAAACATGGATTATTGATGGTACCTGTCCTAGGGTAGCTGAAAAAAGTTGACCCCAGTGATGTTATTTATGCTAGCAGAGCTCAGGCAGTTCCATAGTCCTTTTTTGTTAGGAAGGTTCTTTTTGTTAGAAAGGGTTTCAGAGAGTAACTTTTGAGATAGTAATTGTTTGTTCAACAGGGGAGAGGAACAGTGGAGGTAATAATTGTTACCTGTTTGTAGCATCATGGGCTCACAGAATACGGACAGTCACTTCTATCACTGTTTCAGTGATAGGAGAAAGACAGGAGCTGGTTTTGTAATCCAAGTCCATTTTCATTCTTTTATAATCCTAGGCAAGAGCCAAATAGTAAAGGAATGTCCCTTAGAGTCAAGAAACTGACTTGGAGCTGCTAAAAGAGTGCATCATTAGTCTTGCTCCAGCTAAATTCAATTAGAACCCCTGTGTGAAGTTTTAAGTTACAGAATTTTCTTCCCATCAGATTAACTTCCAGGAGATTGTTTCCTCTAACAAGATGAAAATAAGTATATAGTAGTTTACTCAGTAAACAGGTAGTTTTTAATAAAAGCAATAGGTACTCAATAGATTCTAATATAAAATTTCTAAGTAGCAAAATACTTTCCTGGAAATTTTTTCTAATTGTACCCTAATGAATATAATGTAAAATTTAAGGTCCTTATATTTCTTAATCAAAACAACATAAAACTGAGGACTTAGACTTCATAGTAATATAAAAATTCCAAAGCTGTTTTCATACAAATAAAAATGTTAAGTAGTGTGTTGGAAAAATGCCAGCTTTGTTAATTACATTCTGCCTTCCTAAATTCTGGTGATTTTTAAAAGTAAAGTACTTTAGAAAAATTTGTTTTTATTAAATAGTGATTCATGAGATTTGAACTAAAATTAAATCAGCAATAATAACTTTTAAATGCCAGAATTTCCATATCCATATCAAAATAATTGGTTATTACTTTCTTTTTGTTATGAAATCCTTGTTACTTTTCCATATGAAACTTCAGGAGTATGCTTTTCATCATGTTATAGCAATATTAATGAATATGAGTAATGTAATGACTATATTGATGTTTGCAATAATATCACTATCTCAGAGTATTTTTTAAATCCCTCCCACCCCATTTTAATTTAACAAAAATTTGCATCTGACTCACTTATTTTGTCTCACCTTCAACCTTTGTTTTTTGCTTCAATTTATTACACACTTTTGAAAGAATAGTTTATGATTGGTTGTTCCCTCCTTTTATTCCACAACTAACATCCATCTGCCTTTGGAATCAAGGGAAAAATTTGCCGCTAACATCACCAATTCCCACAGGATTGCTTACCACAATAGCCTCATATTGGATTTTATTTTGCTTGGTTTATATATAATAATTCCCCTTTTTTCTGCAATCCATTTTTTCCTTGGTTGTATGACATTACTTGTTCCTGTCATTTTATGCAGAACAGGATAGGCCATATTTTGGTAATAAATAAACCCTGAAATCTCAGTGGTTAACATAATCTGATTTTTGCTTATGCCAGTTTCATTGTGGGCTGTGTGGGGAATTTCCCCATTTTGGCTCTACACCATTTAGTCTCCTAGGCTGTGGTGACAAGGGAAGAGAGAAGAGGAATCATACTGGTCCTTGACTTCCTCATGTCGCTGTTGCTTAGTTTATTGGCCAGAATTAGTTGCCATTCCAAGTGCAAGGAACTGTGCGGTGACATGTTTGGAGGTTACTCACTGTTTCTGCTGCAACTGGTGTTATAATCCAGCACACTAAACACTCCCTGTCCACCTCCTGGTCTTCCATTCACTCCAGGAATCCATTTTCAGGCATCTTTTTGACAAAAATATTTGCTGAGTGACTCAACTCTATCTGGTTTACTATCTCTGTACTCAGATGAATCCCAGTTATTTGTCCCTGACTCGACATTTTTCTAAGGATTTGACTTGTATTCTCATGTCTTCCCAATATCACAACCTGAAAATGCCCCACACATCTCTACGAATGTAGCATGTTTAAGACTGAAATTAATGTCTCCCATCCCAAACTTTCTGCTACCTTTTGTGTACATCCAATCACCCAAATAAGCCTTTCTAGTCATAGTAACTTCCTCTTTCTCTCCCACTCTCCATAGCTCTAACCAATTATAATTACATATTACATAAAAACTTCTAATCCTTACTCCTGTTGTCATAGTTTAAGTTACCATTACTCACTTAGACTATTGAAAAAGCCCCTTTAGCTGGTCTTTCTCTTTGTCTTTCCTATTTTTCTTGAGTGATTCTGCTTCATATCAGTCACACTTATACTAACTTTCCTTCATTTTATCACGGTAAACAATGAAATTTCAAGTTGGAAGTGGCTTTTTGCCAGTGCTAAGGAATGTGTATTTTGTCTTGTCAGAATCAGTATTTTTAAGGACATAAACATGAGCAGATTTTGTTTTTTTAAAGAAGCTGTCTTAAGAGGAGAAAAATTCAATGAGAGAGAAAAGCTAGGAAACTATTTCAAAAGACCAGATGATAATAGGGAGGCTGTTATTATTTTTCACTAAACATATAATTGAAGTTCAAGTATAATTTTAGTATTCCACAGGTTGAAGTCCATCATTACAAGATAATTCGTCATTACCTGTATTCAAATATTTAAAAATATACCTTTCAGAACATAACTTTTAAAATAAAAACTCCACATCAGTTCGTCTATGTAGCAGGAGGTAATGCTATCTTTTAAATCTAGCATCATGATGAGGCTATCCTGAAATAAGTATATTTGCTGTAATTGTTCTTTATAAAAATGACCTTTCTCTTTCTTGCAGCAAAACTAATCAAGTCAGCTGAACTTACTATTCATATAACATCCACTTTATGAAGAATATAGTAACTAAGCATGAAGTCACAAAATAAATCTTAAGAAATTATTTCTAATTCAACTTTTAAGAGACTCAAAACCTTACACCTTTCCTCCTTGCATACAGATGTTGATTATTAGTCCATTATCTTCTCTTTTGGAAATTAATTAATTTTGTAGGTTTCAAAATCCTTAAATATTTTTATAAAATTGATATATAGATAAACAGTCTTGTTTTATAGTAGGTAAATTTAGGGTATATCCTAAAAAGGGTTAAATTCTCTGGTCATAGTAGAGCCTAGAAAGAACATTGTGTTGTCTTCAAGAGAATAATAAAGATTGAAAAATATCTCCATAAAAGAACATTACAAAAACATTCAGGTATTATTATAATATAATCATAACTTATATCAAAACAACTGTCAGTTTACAGTCAAAATATAGTGATCACATACATGCCTTTTTTTGTAGTATTTTGTAGTCCCTTCATTCCACACCTCCCTGCACCCTCAGTCATGCCCAGAAAATCACTGATCTGCATTCTGTCACTGGAGTTAAGTTTGAATTTTTGAGAATTTTATATAAATGGAGTTTAAAAGTATGTTGTCTTCTTTGTCTGGTTCCTTCCCCTTAGCAAATTCTGAGACTCATGCATCTTGTTGCAGCTATCAACAGATCTTCACATTTTATTGTGGAATATTATAAGGACACAGCACAATTTTTTTTGTCCATCTTCTGTTAACGGACCTTCAACTTATTTATAGGATTAGTCTATTAAAAATAAAGTTGCGAGACACATTTCTGTTTGTGTAAGACTTTGGATGGACATGGGCTTTCATGACTCTTAGGTTAGAAACCTAGGAATAAATTGCCTGGATCATTTAGTAGATGTGTGTTCAGTTTTTTAAGAAACTGCCAAACTGTGTTGTGAAGTGATTGCATCATTTTTCACCCCCATCATCAGTATATAAGACTGCCAGTTTCTCCGCATCCTTGCCAACTCTCGTGTGTTAGTTTTAAAAAAAAGAAAAATCTAATAGGCTTGCAGAGTTTCTAATTTTTGTTTTAATTCCTATTTCCCCAGCAACTAATAATATTGGCCATCTTTCATTTGCGTATTTGTCATCCCTCTGTGTTTTCTGAAATATTTGTTCAAAATCTTCTCAGTATTGTTATTAGATTATTATTTTATTAAGTTTTCTAAGTTCTTTCTGTATCCTGCATACAAATCCTCTAGCAAATTTATGCTTTGCAAATATTTTGTTTCCAGTCTGTTATTTTTCTTTTCATTTTCTCAACAGTGTCTTTAGAAGAGCAGAGTTTTAAAATTTGTAGCTCAATTTATCATTTTTGTTTCAACTATGATTCATTCTTTTGGTGTCATCTCTAAGAAATCTTCACCTAACCCAGAGTTATTACAAGAAATGTTAAAAGTGGAAGTTTTATAGTTTTAGGGTGTATTTATTTATGCCTGTAATTCATTTGAGTTCATTTCTGGATGTGGCTCAAGGAGGGTATCAAAGCTCTTTTTATAAAACTCATGAATATTCCGGTTATTCTAGCACCACTTGTTGAGAAGGCCACCTTTTCTCCACCTAAACTGCCTTTAAACATTCATTAAAACCGTTTGTACACATATGGCTGGACTCAGTTCTACTGATCCATTTTTCTATCTTGACATCAGTCCACCCTGTCTGTAAACTATGGCATTAAAAATAAGTCCTGAAACTGGTTAGCCAGAGACGGGTAAGAGTCCTCAAGGGAGGAACAACCTAAGACAGGCACAGTCACAGGGGGGCCATCAGGTGAGAAATTGGGGATCAACAGAGGTGAGGCTTAGAACCTCACCCCCACTGTTTTGAGAGAAATCTTCTGCATCCGTGGATGTTTTATTGCCCTTGTCTAGCTTGGAATAACACTTAGTCTATAGGCACACACCTGATCATCTGCATTTGCTCTCTTACAGCACTAAACTATGTTTTCTACCTTTATCGTGCATCTACCTGCCACTTCAGCATTTTATTAAAAAATAATAATAATAATAATAAGGGAGAAATGTGGGATTCACATATAAATCAAATATAAAAATCAAACGAATATTCATATTTGACCTGATTGTTTATAGTTCATAATGCGTGATCAAAACCGAAAGTTTCTGTGATGACTGCCCTTGTACTGTTGACCATGTAAGAACTTATTCACTACGTAAGAATTTGTTCACCATATAAGTACTTGTTCATTATGCTTCAGAAGATTGGAGACTGATGAGAATTAGGCTTGGGGTGGGTTAATGATTGTGCATTGAGCATTGAGTCCCCTATACAGAATTTTATTATTGTTAACAACCATTTGATCAATAAATATGAGAGATGCCCTCTCAAAAAAAAATAATAAGTCCTGAAAGTATGTGTTATTATTCCTCCAATTTTGTTGTTCTTCAGTTATTTTTCTTCCAGTCTATTATGAATAGTGTTCTAAATTTGCTCAGCTGCATTATTGTGTTGGCATCCCACAAAGGTTTATGTGATGTGTTTCATTTTTGTATAACTCAAAACACTTCCTAATTTTGACTTTGATTTCTTTTTTGAGGATGTATTATTTAATTTGAGAATGTGTTACTTATTTTCCAAGTATTTGGGGACTTTCCAGAGAATATTCCACTATTTATTTCTAATTTAACCCATTTGGGATTAGAAAATATACTTTTATAGATATAAATTCCTTTAAATTTTCTGTGTTTTGTTGTGTAGACCACAATGTCATGTTCAGTGTTAATGTTCCCTGGTATTTGCAGAGAATGTGTTGTCTACTATTTTCTGGGAGGAGTAATTTATAAAAGTCAAAGGCATCAAATTGGTTCTGTTGAAGTCTTTTTTTTTTTCCTGAATTTTCAATCAACATTAATCTTATCTCCATATCTCTGCTTTGTTTTTTGAACATATACAATACTGTTCTCTATCACCTCTCTATCTACTCCTTCTCTATATCAGTTCTGGTTTGGCTTTGATTGATCTTCCTTATGGATCATATTTATATTCTTTTTTGAATGCCTATATTTTTTTTTTTATTGTATGCTAGACATTGTGTATTTACCTTACACTTGCTGGATATTTTAAATTCTTATATATGTTTTTGAGCTTTATTTGGATCGCCGCCAAGGTATTATCCCTTTCTGGAAGTAGGAACACAGCAGCATTTAGTCTATGGCTCCTTTTCCCCCCATTATTGAAGCAGTACTTTGAGTACTTCTAAATATTCTTCTGATACCAGTATTCTTTGGAATATTCTGTGAATACCTAATGCCAATGAATTACCAGGTTTTCCAGTCTGGATGGTGGAGATACTATAGGTTAGTCTGGGCATTGCTACCTCTGACCTACTTGGGTGGTTCCTTACTCAGTATTAAGTAGTTCCCTCAGATACATACTCACCTAAATACTCAAGAGAAACCATTTCAGATCTCAGGAGTTCACTATGCCACTTGCTTCCTACAGTATTGTATCTTGTAAAACTCTAGCAATCTTAATTTCTCTGGACTCAATTCTGTCTCTTCAATTCAAAGATTCCCCGGGGCTTTGTCTGTGTTCCCTCTCTTTGTACATTGTGCCCTGAATGTTCTCTCTGCAAGCTGACACACACACACACACACACACACACACACACACACACACACACACACCCCTACACTCCCTATCATTGATTATCATTATTCATTGCCTAGTGCTCTGTTGTCTTGAAAAACATCATCTCATATATTTTGACCATCTTTTGTTTGTTTTTGTTTTGCTTCAGGTGGCAAGGTAAATCCAGTCTTCTGTTGCCCTATTTGGAAAGAAGAGGTAATCCCTTATCAGACTCTTAGTTATCACTAGGTAATCACAACAATAGATAACACATTTTGTGCACTTTCTAAATGTCCCAGACAATAACTAAAATACGTATCCAACATGTCACTGGTAAACCTCAGTTTCAATGAAAATCCTGTATCCTTACTTCCTAAGTTATTCTGCTAATAAACCACCTTCATTAAAGCATGGACTCGGGGCAGTCTCCACTGAGGCAAATATGTTTTGCTAAATAAGATATATAGTTTGACATAAACAAGCAGAAAAATATATAAACATAAATATAAGCAGAATTTTGTTTGACTTGTTTTATTCTTAAATAGTACACAACCATATTTTGTTTTATGTAAAATTCTCCCTAGCATGATTTTAGAATTAAATCATGGGTGCATTCTTTATTCTCTCAGTAATTACTGAAAGCTCTAATTGGATGAGTGGGGTCTGTGGTTGGAACGTCCCTCCATCCTTTGTGTAGGTTGGATAGACCACAATGAAAATAGTCAAACTATTTATCTTTATGACAAGAGGAACTTTGGAAGACCTGTTGGGACTATAATCATTTCCCTACCTCAGTTAACTCTCATATCAATGGAAGATGCCTCCAAACTGCTACAGCTGACAGCTCTCAAATCCCCCCATCACTCATGCAGAACAAAAGCCTATGACCAAACACGTGACAATTATTTACCACCTCTTACTTCTGGATCTTGGGCAAACTTCATCTAGAACTGCTATTTCTTCTCATAATGAACATTGAAGGTATTTAAAAACTGGCCTTATAACAGCAGTTTCAAAATTAGTGTGACAGCTCTAAAAGGGAAAAGATCATTTTTTTTAAAAGAAGAAAGCAGGTTGAAAGTCATTTCTAAATTGAAAAATAAGTTACAGTGAAATTTTCCTCTTTGAATCAGTCTCATTTCTTTTACTGTTTTTAGCAGTTTTTTCTTTTGTTTTACTTTTGTATAAAATTCCCCTATCATTTAAATTTAGTTCATATAAAAATTCCTGCAAATTTTTTGAACTTTGTTAACAGTATATTGTCACATATATTTATTTAGAGAGTAAATTTCTACTCCACCTAATCTGACTTTAAAACTTACATATATTTTGGTAGATTTGAGCCACAGTATTTAATGGTTTAAGCTAAGGTTGACCAGACCTCTTGGTTTTCCCATGATAATCTTAGTGAATATCTGTTGTACCAGTGTAAATTGCACTGCTTTCAACTCTCAAAATTGCCTTGGTTTGGATGATATATTATATGTCAGTCTAGTTTCACCAGTGAATCTAAAATAGTGCAGAAATATTGAAGATTCGACCAAAGCAGAAAATCCAGTGTTCAGTGACTATCCAAACTTGGAAGGAACACAGAAAAAAAACAAAAAAAAACAAAGAACCTTGACGGGGCCCAGTTGGATCCCTGTGTATAGCACCGGAGCTCAGCTCCTGGCAGGTTCATACTGGATTCAGCGAGACGAAAAAACAAGGCTATAGGTTCATACCAAGCTTTATTCTCCTGGGAGCCAGTTCGACGCTGAAATCACCTCCGCTACACCCGCATGCAGCAAGTCCGCAATCCACAGTCCACAAGAGGGCACTGGCGGACGTCGTTATGTAGCCGCACAGGCAATAATGACCCCTGCCAACAATTACCACAGCCTGCATGTGCTCGATAGACAGGTGTGAGGTCGTGACGCATGTGCCCTGTGACGAGTCATGAGCCCGCATAGGTGCCAACTGGGTAAGCAGGTCAGCGTCAGGCGAGCATCCTGTCCGTGGGAACTCCATTTTCCCTATACTCTCCTTTTCACAGTCCCAAGCTCTAACTCTTCATTGTCGTCTTCACCCTGCCTTACCTTTTCCTTTTCTTCCTCATATTTTGTAATTAATTTTTAAAGTGTTTCAAGATATCTTAGTTCTAAGAAGAGTAAAATGATTTTTCTTAACATTTATACACTCTTTTTAAATTAAAATTTATAACACTACAAAGTTGACCTTTCAATTATATTCTGACTTAGTCCTTTGGATGATCTTAACATTTAGTTCAAGTAAAACATTCATGCAGAACTTTGTTTGAAAAAGACACAGAAACAAATTCAAAGGTGGTGGTGATCACTAACACACTGGTTTAATGGTAATGCAGGCTGTTCAGAGTATTCCACTGAACACATGTATTTCAAGTGAAGCTAAATGTAATCTCTATTGCATAGATTTAAAAATTATAGGATTCATATTAGAGAAATTTTGAATTCCTCTGAATTAAATATATAATTAGATGTATGATTTTAAACTGTAATACACTTATTTGGCATTTTATGTCATAGGAAAGTAAAACACTGTAGCAGACATAAAAAAAAAATTGTTTCAGCCAGATAAATTTTATTTCTGTTTACCTGAAGTTGTCTGTCACCAGGCTTAAAGAAAATGTAGTTGCAAATTGTTTGCAACAGTACCATCTTTGGAAGTTGAAAGAAATAAATGATTTATAAACAAATCCCTTTTATTGTATATTGGTTTCTGCCTGTTTGAAAGTGATATTCTGTGTAATGCTTTGGAAAAAACAAGTTAGTAGGAATGTAATTTAAATAAATGAATACAAAATGTAAGTATTTAATTTTAAAAAAAAGCACAAAATTGCAGCTTTTGGTTTTTCTTTTTACTTCTTTTCGTGCCTATACCTGCAAAGACCCCTGTGGTTTAAATAACCAGTGTGTGTACACTAATAAAAATCCCATTAAATTAAATGGCCAGTAGGCACATAGAATGTTCTGTTGCAATTTCAGAAGACAGTTACCAGACACCCTGCTATGAACATTTTATTTTTATCAGGGTTAAGAAAAACATTTATAAAATCTATTTATTTCTATTTTAAAAGTTTAGAGGATCCTGGAAATAGTGGTTTTGTAATTTTTTTTCTCTTCATTGAATGAAACGGTTGGGTGGATTCCACATCAGGCACTATGTAGAGTACCATATAGGAAAGGTGTATAATCAACACAATCGGTCAGTAATTTTCATTCCGTCAACTATTATTTCTTTCTTCCATTTGTGAGCAATAAAAGTGGCACTTCAGTGCATATTGTATTACAGGAAACTGTTTACAGGACATACTGTACCTGTGTTCTGACAGAAATAATTTCAGAAATACAGAACTGTTTTTCCTTACAAATATTCATCTTACTTTAACTCTCTTTTTAAATATTAGCATGAGTTCACATTGTGAAAGTGGACCTTCTCGTAATAGTTTAAGGTAATTTATGGGTAATAATTAATATAATATGTTCAGAGTTTTGTTTGGGAGAGAATGAAAGAAGTCTGGGGTTTGCAAAACCAGTTGAAGAGAAAGGAAGATAATGGGCAACAGTCAGTAATTCTCTGGTGGAAAAAGGGAAACCACCAAAAGAAACAAAAGTCACCTACAAAATCAGAGAATCAAATACCCTCTGTGATTGGAAAAAAAAAATGGTAAGAGTTTTGCATCATTTAGGATGAGTAAGCGGCAAATATGTTTTGGGCTCTGTCTTCTCATAAGACTGGAAGCAAAGGACAACAGACATCAAGCAATCTGCAGAGTATAAAACAGATGTTAGAAATAGCAGTTCAGCTGCACTGAACAGGAGGTACTCCTGCTAACTCAGAGACTCCATGCAGATTACATGTTGGGGTCAGCACTAGATGGGAAGTATTATCATTTAGTGAAGGACAGTGAAGTCAGCACAGACAACCAGAGTCTCAGGACAGCTGTGTGGCTCTGGAGACTGAAAAGAGAAACCACTTTCCTTATAAAACTAAAATGCCAGCATGGGGGATGGAGAACATTTTATACTTACAAGCAAGGTGATGGATTTACAGCTAAAATAACCCCAAAATTCTTAATAGATTAAATATTCATAAGATAATTAATATGTGAAATAACATTTTTAAATCAAATTGATTTTAAAATTAATTTCTTAAAGATATCCTATGTGCAAATAAAACTGCATTTTTAGTATTTTCACCAACACTAGTAAAGGAGGAGGCTGTTCACCAATGCTAGTAAAGAAGTAATGATCAATGAAATATTGTCTCAGGGAAATTATGTGGAAACTACATAAATGAGATACTATGTATAGAAATAAAATAAAGCTTTTTGAATGAGTCATCTGGGTTATGAACCAATTAGTAATCAAGAAACTTAAGTATATAAGCTATGTCATCAGCGTTGGATTTTGGTTTTAAAGATGGTTTTCAGTTCTACTGAGATAAAGGCTAGAAGGGTCATGTAAAAATCCCAAACACCAATTAGATGTGCTTTTTTTTCCCTGGCAGAGGGGTGTTTTATTGAAATGTATTTAACATGTAACATTGTGTAAAATTAAAGTACAGCATGTTGACTTGGTACATTTATATATTGTAATGTGATTGCCATTGTAGCAATAATTATCACCTGTATCCATCACATAATTGTCATTTCTTTTAGTCTCTTAGCAAGTGTGATGATTATTCTACAACATTGTTTACATTCACTATACTGTACATTAGATCCCTAGGATTGACTTACTAACAGTTGCAAATTTGTGCCCTTAAACAACATCTGTCCTAGCCTCCCACCCCTATCCTCTGGTAACCACAATTTTACTCTGTTTTTAAGAGTTTGTTTTTTTGAGATTCCACATGTAAGTGATATTATGCAGTGTTTTTCTTCTCTGTCTGACTTATCTCACTTACATCTTACTCATTATGCTCACTTGAGCATAATGCTGTCAAGATTCATCCCTGTAGTTGCAAGTAGCAGGAAGTACTTCCGAGTAATATACTATTATATACAGATATAGCACATCTTTATTCATTCATCTGTTGTTGGGCACTTAGGTTGTCTCAATAATTTGGCTATTGTGAAAAATGCTACAGTGAACATGGGAGTGAAAATATCTCTTTGAGATACTGATTTCATTTCCTTTGAATATGTAACCAGAAGGAGTATTGCTGGATCATATGGTAGTTCTATTTTTAATTTATCAGGGAATTTCTATACTTCTTCCCACAAACGTTGTTCCAATTTACATTCCTACCAGCATTGTACAAATGTTCTCTTTCCTTCACATCCTTATCAACACTTACTTTTATCATTTTGATAATAAACATTTGAAGAGGTGTGAGATGATACTATTTTTGAATTTATTGAATATTTATTGAGTTCCTAATATGTACCAATTCATGTTAGAGCTAGATACCAGTTCTGAAGTAAACAAAATAGACACTTCTCCTCATGATACTTATTGGCTGAGTATACTGAATCAGTACTTAAATATTAAGTGATGGGCAATACAGAACACATTTTATTCTAGACACAACCACAATGGCATATGTAATTGGGAGTGAATTTTTTCCTTTAAAAATATAATGAAAACAATCTAAAATCATATTTTTTCTGGTTAAAACACTGATCTTATAAGTTCAAGTTAGAAAACCCAAATTGGATTTTTGTGCAATCTGTGCACAATGAGACCCAAACTGAGAAGCTATACTACCACTAATTCACTGGGTGGCCTTGGGCAAGAAGCTTAGTGTTCATGTGCCTCTGTTTCATTATTTTGAAAATTAATCTTTAAAGTTCCTGAAAATAATTTTGTAACTTGCTGGGAGAAAATTAAGCTCCATTCCTGTGTGGCTAAATCCAATAGGGAATAAGTAAACTGTGCATGAAGAAATTAACCTGTGAGTTTGCATTAGGTTAGTGGGGATAGCACTGTCAGATACAGATGGGTATCTTTATGCATTTGAGGGCTGCCTCTCCAGTCTTATCTAACACTGGTTGAACTACAATCTATTGTTCTTCCAAAGGTTGTATGTCCCTTGTAAGCCTCACCCACACTTCTGCTTTACTGTACCACAATTAGTTTCCTCATTAGCTTCACCCCACAGAACACCTTTCTGAGTGTCTGACCTTCATCTGCTCCTTTGCCATTGACTCCTGATTAACTTTGTCCAGAAGCTTAGAAGTCACGTCAGAGTCATTTCCCTGATAGAGCACTGCGTGTAGCTCTCATGTAGCCAGAAAAATATTTCTGAAGTGTCACCATCTCTTCTCTTAGAATGTTAATGTAAAGTGGGGGAAACTGTATAAGTGCATATGACATTTGCAATTAGTAAACTATACTGATTCAAATATTATGACCATATTTCTCTTTAAAAGAATAAGAATGGGAGGGTGGGGCGGAAGATGGCGGCGTGAGTAGAGCAGCGGAAATCTCCTCCCAAAACAACATATATCTATGAAAATATAACAAAGACAACCCTTCCTAGAATAAAGACCAGAGGACACAGGACAATATCCAGACCACATCCACACCTGAGAGAACCCAGCGCCTCGCGAAGGGGGTAAGATACAAGCCCCGGCCCCGCGGGAGCCGAGCGCCCCTCCCCCCAGCTCCCGGCGGGAGAAGAGCAGGCAGAGCGGGAGGGAGACGGAGCCCAGGGCTGCCGAACACCCAGCCCCAGCCATCCGGGACAGAGTGCAGGGCCCTCGATACTGGGAAAACAGGGCAGCAAGAACAGTGAGCAGGCACTGGAGGCTGGGCGACAGAGGACATAAGAAAAGCGCGCGACCATTTTTTTTTTTTTTGCTTTTTTGCTGCTTTGTTTTGGCGAGCGCTTTTTGGAAGTCTTAAAGGGACAGGGACCCCAATATTAGGGAAACAGGGCAGAAAGACCGGTGAGCAGAGGCCTGAGGCTGGCACCGGAGAATAAAGAAAAACGAACGACCACCTTTTTTTTTTTTTAATTAAAAATTTTTTTTTTTTTTTTTTTAATTAAAAAAATTTTTTTTCTTGTTTTTTTTTGTGGTCGTTGTTTTGTTTTGGCGGGTGCTTTTTGGAAGTCTTAAAGGGGCAGGGCGGGCCACTTAATCCAGAGGTAGGGAATCCGGGATCTCTTTGCACCCTAACCCCTGGGCTGCAGGGAGCAGGGAGGCCCCTTACGGAGATAAATAGCCTCCCAGCAGCTCCTGCTCCAACGCGACTCCACCATTTTGGAGTAGCTGCCCGAGCCAGGCCACGCCCACAGCAACAGCGGAGATTAACTCCATAGCAGCCGGGCAGGAAGCAGAAACCCTGTCTGCATGCAGCTGCGCAGCACAAGCCACTAGAGGCCGCTGTTCTCCCAGGAGAGGAGGGCCACAAACCAACAAGAAAGGAAGTCCTTCCAGCCGTCACTCGTCCCAGTTCTGCAGACTATTCCTATCACCATGAAAAGGCAAAGCTACAGGCAGACAAAGATCACAGAGACAACACCAGAGAAGGAGACAGACCTAACCAGTCTTCCTGACAAAGAATTCAAAATAAGAATCATAAACATGCTGACAGAGATGCAGAGAAATACGCAAGAAAAATGGGATGAAGTCTGGAAAGAGATCACAGATGCCAGAAAGGAGATCGCAGAAATGAAACAAACTCTGGAAGGGTTTATAAGCAGAATGGATAGAATGCAAGAGGCCATTGATGGAATTGAAATCAGAGAACAGGAACGCATGGAAGCTGACATAGAGAGAGACAAAAGGATCTCCAGGAATGAAACAATATTAAGAGAACTGTGTGACCAATCTAAAAGGAGCAATATCCGTATTATAGGGGTCCCAGAAGAAGAAGAGAGAGGCAAAGAGATGGAAAGTATCTTAGAAGAAATAATTGCTGAAAACTTCCCCACACTGGGGGAGGAAGTAATCAAACAGACCACGGAAATACACAGAACCCCCAACAGAAAGGATCCAAGAAGGGCAACACCAAGACACATAATAATTAAAATGGCAAAGATCAAGGACAAGGAAAGAGTGTTAAAGGCAGCTAGAGAGAAAAAGGTCACCTATAAAGGGAAACCCATCAGGCTAACGTCAGATTTCTCAACAGAAACCCTACAGGCCGGAAGAGAATGGCATGATATATTTAATACAATGAAACAGAAGGGCCTTGAACCAAGGATACTGTATCCAGCACGACTATCATTCAAATATGACGGTGGGATTAAACAATTCCCAGACAAACAAAAGCTGAGGGAATTTGCTTTCCACAAACCACCTCTACAGAACATCTTACAGGGACTGCTCTAGATGGGAGCACTCCTAGAAAGAGCACAGCACAAAACACCCAACATATGAAGAATCGAGGAGGAGGAACAAGAAGGGAGAGAAGAAAAGAATCTCCAGACAGTGTATATAACAGCTCAATAAGCGAGCTAAGTTAGGCAGTAAGATACTAAAGAGGCTAACCTTGAACCTTTGGTAACCACGAATTTAAAGCCTGCAATGGCAATAAGTACATATCTTTCAATAGTCACCCTAAATGTTAATGGGTTGAATGCACCAATCAAAAGACACAGAGTAACAGAATGGATAAAAAAGCAAGACCCATCTATATGCTGCTTACAAGAAACTCACCTCAAACCCAAAGACATGTACAGACTAAAAGTCAAGGGATGGAAAAACATATTTCAAGCAAACAACAGTGAGAAGAAAGCAGGGGTTGCAGTACTAATATCAGACAAAATAGACTTCAAAACAAAGAAAGTAACAAGAGATAAAGAAGGACACTACATAATGATAAAGGGCTCAGTCAAACAAGAGGATATAACCATTCTAAATATATATGCACCCAACACAGGAGCACCAGCATATGTGAAACAAATACTAACAGAACTAAAGGGGGATATAGACTGCAATGCATTCATTCTAGGAGACTTCAACACACCACTCACCCCAAAGGATAGATCCACTGGGCAGAAAATAAGTAAGGACACGGAAGCACTGAACAACACAGTAGAGCAGATGGACCTAATAGACATCTATAGAACTCTACATCCAAAAGCAGCGGGATATACATTCTTCTCAAGTGCACATGGAACATTCTCCAGAATAGACCACATACTAGGCCACAAAAAGAGCCTCAGAAAATTCCAAAAGATTGAAATCCTACCAACCAACTTTTCAGACCACAAAGGCATAAAACTAGAAATAAACTGTACAAAGAAAGCAAAGAGGCTCACGAACACATGGAGGCTTAACAACACGCTCCTAAATAATCAATGGATCAATGACCAAATCAAAATGGAGATCCAGCAATATATGGAAACAAATGACAACAACAACACTAAGCCCCAACTTCTGTGGGACACAGCAAAAGCAGTCTTAAGAGGAAAGTATATAGCAATCCAAGCATATTTAAAAAAGGAAGAGCAATCCCAAATGAATGGTCTAATGTCACAATTATCGAAATTGGAAAAAGAAGAACAGATGAGGCCTAAGGTCAGCAGAAGGAGGGACATAATAAAGATCAGAGAAGAAATAAATAAAATTGAGAAGAATAAAACAATAGCAAAAATCAATGAAACCAAGAGCTGGTTCTTCGAGAAAATAAACAAAATAGATAAGCCTCTAGCCAGACTTATTAAGAGGAAAAGAGAGTCAACACAAATCAACAGTATCAGAAATGAGAAAGGAAAAATCACAACAGATCCCGCAGAAATACAAAGAATTATTAGAGACTACTATGAAAACCTATATGCTAACAAGCTGGGAAACCTAGGAGAAATGGACAACTTCCTAGAAAAATACAACCTTCCAAGACTGACCCAAAAAGACACAGAAAATCTAAACAGACCAATTACCAGCAACGAAATTGAAGCGGTAATCAAAAAACTACCAAAGAACAAAACCCCCGGGCCAGATGGATTTACCTCGGAATTTTATCAGACATACAGGGAAGACATAATACCCATTCTCCTTAAAGTTTTCCAAGAAATAGAAGAGGAGGGGATACTCCCAAACTCATTCTATGAAGCTAACATCACCCTAATACCAAAACCAGGCAAAGACCCCACCAAAAAAGAAAACTACAGACCAATATCCCTGATGAACGTAGACGCAAAAATACTCAACAAAATATTAGCAAACCGAATTCAAAAATACATCAAAAGGATCATACACCATGACCAAGTGGGATTCATTCCAGGGATGCAAGGATGGTACAACATTCGAAAGTCCATCAACATCATCCACCACATCAACAAAAAGAAAGACAAAAACCACATGATCATCTCCATAGATGCTGAAAAAGCATTTGACAAAGTTCAACATCCATTCATGTTAAAAACTCTCAGCAAAATGGGAATAGAGGGCAACTACCTCAACATAATAAAGGCCATCTATGATAAACCCACAGCCAACATTATATTGAACAGCGAGAAGCTGAAAGCATTTCCTCTGAGATCGGGAACTAGACAGGGATGCCCACTCTCTCCACTGTTATTTAACATAGTACTGGAGGTCCTAGCCACGGCAATCAGACAAAATAAAGAAATACAAGGAATCCAGATTGGTAAAGAAGAAGTTAAACTGTCACTATTTGCAGATGACATGATACTGTACATAAAAAACCCTAAAGACTCCACCCCAAAACTACTAGAACTGATATCGGAATACAGCAAAGTTGCAGGATACAAAATCAACACACAGAAATCTGTGGCTTTCCTATATACTAACAATGAACCAACAGAGAGAGAAATCAGGAAAACAACTCCATTCACAATTGCATCAAAAAAAATAAAATACCTAGGAATAAACCTAACCAAAGAAGTGAAAGACTTATACTCTGAAAACTACAAGTCACTCTTAAGAGAAATTAAAGGGGACACTAACAGATGGAAACTCATCCCATGCTCGTGGCTAGGAAGAATTAATATCGTCAAAATGGCCATCCTGCCCAAAGCAATATACAGATTTGATGCAATCCCTATGAAAGTACCAGCAACATTCTTCAATGAACTGGAACAAATAATTCAAAAATTCATATGGAAACACCAAAGACCCCGAATAGCCAAAGCAATCCTGAGAAAGAAGAATAAAGTAGGGGGGATCTCACTCCCCAACTTCAAGCTCTACTATAAAGCCATAGTAATCAAGACAATTTGGTACTGGCACAAGAGCAGAGCCACAGACCAATGGAACAGACTAGAGAATCCAGACATTAACCCAGACATATATGGTCAATTAATATTTGATAAAGGAGCCATGGACATACAATGGCGAAATGACAGTCTCTTCAACAGGTGGTGCTGGCAAAACTGGACAGCTACATGTAGGAGAATGAAACTGGACCATCGTCTAACCCCATATACAAAAGTAAACTCAAAATGGATCAAAGACCTGAATGTAAGCCATGAAACCATTAAACTCTTGGAAGAAAACATAGGCGAAAACCTCTTAGACATAAACATGAGTGACCTCTTCTTGAACATATCTCCCCGGGCAAGGAAAACAACAGCAAAAATGAGTAAGTGGGACTATATTAAGCTGAAAAGCTTCTGTACAGCAAAAGACACCATCAATAGAACAAGAAGGATCCCTACAGTATGGGAGAATATATTTGAAAATGACACATCCGATAAAGGCTTGACGTCCAGAATATATAAGGAGCTCACACGCCTCAACAAACAAAAAACAAATAACCCAATTAAAAAATGGGCAGAGGAACTGAACAGACAGTTCTCCAAAAAAGAAATACAGATGGCCAACAGACACATGAAAAGATGCTCCACATCGCTAATTATCAGAGAAATGCAAATTAAAACTACAATGAGGTATCACCTCACACCAGTAAGGATGGCTGCCATCCAAAAGACAAACAACAACAAATGTTGGCGAGGCTGTGGAGAAAGGGGAACCCTCCTACACTGCTGGTGGGAATGTAAGTTAGTTCAACCATTGTGGAAAGCAGTATGGAGGTACATCAAAATGCTCAAAACAGACTTACCATTTGACCCAGGAATTGCACTCCTAGGAATTTACCCTAAGAATGCAGCAATCAAGTTTGAGAAAGACAGATGCACCCCTATGTTTATTGCAGCACTATTTACAATAGCCAAGAATTGGAAGCAACCTAAATGTCCATCAATAGATGAATGGATAAAGAAGATGTGGTACATATACACAATGGAATACTACTCAGCTATAAGAAAAGGGCAAATCCAATCATTTGCAGCAACATGGATGGAGCTGGAGGGTATTATGCTCAGTGAAACAAGCCAAGCGGAGAAAGAGAAATACCAAATGATTTCACTTATCTGTGGAATATAAGATCAAAGGAAAAACTGAAGGAACAAAACAGCAGCAGAATCACAGAACTCAAGAATGGACTAACAGGTACCAAAGGGAAAGGGGCTGGGGAGGATGGGTGGGTAGGGAGGGATAAGGGGGGGAGAAGTAGGGGGGTATTAAGATTAACATGCATGGGGGGGTAGGAGAAAAGGGAGGGCTGTACAACACAGAGAAGGCAAGTAGTGATTCTACAACATTTTGCTATGCTGATGGACACTGACTGTAAAGGGGTTTATAGGGGAGACCTGGTATAGGGGAGAGCCTAGTAAACATAATATTCATCATGTAAATGTAGATTAGTGATAGCAAAAAAAAAAAAAAAAAAAAAAGGGCAGTTCCTGTGTGGTAACCTCCAACGAGTTCTACACAAGGGTATAAAGGGCATATAAAAGTGTAGGCAAAGGGTCTGTTTGTGTTTATACAGAGGATCAAAGCCTAATTGGGCTACCCCGAAAATGAACTAAGATATGATATGAAAAAGAACTTCCAACATCTGCACCCTCTGGAAGACTCATGCCAGAAGATGATCATCAAAAAACCCCAACAAAGATCCACGCACTGCTACAGCTGTAGATGCACTCATCCCACCAGTTCCTGGACCTGCCATGGGAATGAGGAAGGAGATATCTAAGCTGGCCTGTGCATACAGTAAAACAACAAAATTGGACTGGATCTATACTGTTGGAACTCAACCAAGAATTTGGAGAAGTGCAAATTGTAGCGCTCCAAAGTCTTACAACTACAAACTGTTTATTGTTAAAAGAACATATGGCATGTGAACAGTCCCCAGGAATGGGTTGTTTTAATTTGTCTGATTTCTCTCAGACTGTTCAAGTTCATTTGGACAATATCCACCATATCATAGATAAGTTTTCACAAATGCCTAAGGTGCCTAACTGGTTTTCTTGGTTTCACTGCAGATGGCTGGTAATTACAGATATGCTTTGGTTATGTAACTATACTCCTATTATGTTAATGTGTGTGTGCAATTTAAGTAGTAGCTTAAAACCTATACATGCTGAAGTTACTCTACAAGAAGATATATCAAAGAAATAATCAATCTTCCCATGTTTTCTTCCGCATGCTACTTCTATAGCTTTTCTTCTTCCTTCCTAATTACAACCCTTAAATAGAATTCGTGCCTCATATCAAATTTACCGAGTATCATAATTCTTCCAAGTGGTAAAGATACCTCAAGACAAATGCTGGGCATAGAAGCCACAGGGCATAAATATGCAAAGAAGTAAAAAGCTAACTTTTTCAAACAATAAGGCTTCTCTCTCACTTACCAACTTCACATTTCCCTGTATGGCCCCGGAAGATGACTGGTTAGCCAGAGACGGGTAAGATTCCTCAAGGGAGGAACAACCTAAGACAGGCACAGTCGCAGGGGGGCCATCAGGTGAGAAATTGGGGATCAACAGAGGTGAGGCTTAGAACCTCACCCCCCCGTTCTGAGAGAAATCTTCTGCATACGTGGATGTTTTATTGCCCTGGTCTAGCTTGGATTAACACATAGTCTACAGGCACACACCTGATCATCTACATGTGCTCTCTTACAACACTAAACTATGTTTTCTACCTTTATCTTGTATCTACCTACCACTTCAGCATTTTATTAAATATAATAATAATAAAGAGAGAAATGTGGTATCCACATATAAATCAAGTATAAAAACCAAATCAGTATTCATATTTGAACTGACTGTTTATAGTTCATAATGTATGAGCAAAACCGAAAGTTTCTGTGATGACTGCCCTTGTACTGTTCACTATGTAACTTATTCATTATGTAAGAATTTGTTCTACATGTAAAAACTTGTTTGTTATGCCTCAGAAGATTGGCGACTGACAAAAATTAGGCTTGGGGTGGAATAATGATTGTGCATTGAGCATTGACTCCCCTATACAGAATTTTATTGTCGTTAACAACCATTTGATCAATAAATAAGAGAGATGCCCTCACAAAAAAAAAAAAAAAAAAAAAAAAAAGGACAGACTTCCAATGGTAAAATAAATTAGTAACCGGGATGTAATGTATAGCATAAGGAATATAGTCAAGATATTGTAACAGCCTGGTAGGGTGATAGCTGGAACCTAGAATTATGTATATAAATGTTCTACCACTGTGTTGTACACTTGAAACTCATGTAATGTAATACTGTGTGTCAACTACCCTTCAATAAAAAATAATTATTAAAAAAAAAAAAAAAAAAAAAAAGAATAAGAATGTTACATGAAAAATTGTCAGTATTGTCATAGTAATAGTATTATTTATATTCTGTGCTGTTTTTTATTGAATTCATGAAGTTCACAAAGCATATATATTTATTTTTAAGCACTTAATGTTATGATATGTTAGGGAGCTGTTGCAATTCAACTTTGTTAGAGAACTTAGCTTAGCATAGTGATGCGAGGGGGTAGGTGTGGCTCTCATGAACCATAAGAAATCTGGGGTGGCACAATTAGTTTTACCATTAGGCAGCAGTGGGAACTTGTGTAGGTCACTTAAATTCTTTGGGATGCCATTTCATTAGTAGGAATGTGATGATGTGGCGTTAGATTATAACCAACATTACTACAGTTCTGTAGTTACCACCATACCAGTATTATTGTGTAAATCTTTTCTTGGCTTTAAAGGATTTTGTATATCAAAGCCAGATAGAGAGCTAGCAAGAGTTCTGTTTGTACTGTGATTCAAAGCATGTCAGGGACTGCCAAGGAAGCTAATTTGCTCTCTAGAGACCTATTAATAAATTAAATGGATGCTTCTCACTGATGAGGCATATAAGTTAATTAAGGATGATTGACCCTGTTTTGGTAGATGGGATATATGAGCTGTTTTAAGCTGAGACTCATGCCAGAAGATACAGAGCCAGTTTCACACTTTGACAACAATGAAAGTCCCTCCACCAACCTTTTAACTTTTAATAGAGTTAATATTTAACTTTTTAAATACTTAACTTCTAAAAGTGTTGATAATAAATGCATATATAAAAGACTGATTAGTAGGTACTTTTTCTTTTATTTGGAGGCATTTATGTAATTTCTGAATGTATGCTGTGAAGAACTAGTTTTGCAACTCTTATTATTTTTAAATTTAGATCGCAATTTTTGTTCATTAAAAATAGCTCATAAAAGACAGGCTAACTTGCTAATATTTCTACTCTAACCATCCATTGTAGAGTTGGATTAGCTATCTATGTGATGTAACCGAATGCACTATTACCATCTGGTGGGTGCAGTCCAAATAACAGGTGTTAAGATATCTAGAGGAAGAGCACAGAAGCCTTTTGAACATTTTCTTTAACTTCATATGTCCTTTAAGACCAAAGGAATATAAATACATACACAGCTTGTGGTTTTGAAATTATTCTAAAGTACCCTACCACTAGTATTTCAACTATTACCCTAAAAACAATATAAATATTGTATTATTAAAAACTGGCTACCCAAATAATAACTTTGGAACCACAGCAGATTCTGGGAGCTTGTTAGAAACACAAATCTCAAGAATATTGAATCCTAATCTGTATTTTAATAAGATCCTCAGGTGACTTATGTGCACATACAATTTGAAAAGTACTGACAAACACCATAATTATATTTGCTTAAAATAAATGTAATGTTCTAATTACTAAACTTCCAATCAACCAACACTCCAAGAAGTTACACCATCTTTAGCTTGTGATTTTTGAATGCTTACCCACCACCCCAGTTCCTCACTCCCTGTTGTACACACAGTGAGAACCCATGGGGTACAGTTGGAAAATCTTAGCTAAAAATGTAATAGTGGGACTTTGCTAAGTCACTTTAATTCTCTAACTTTAACAGTCTAACCTTTTCTCCTTCCGTCTCTCCATCAGACTTGCGCACTCTATTCCAGACCCATTCACCTCCTCATTTTAGTTCATGTTTTAGATCCTCTACACCTGTTGATCCTCTGCTTGCATATTCTTTATCCCAGATAAGCACATAACGATCTCCCTTCCTCATTTCCCCCAGCTCCCTTCTAAAATATGACTTAATCATAGAGGCTTACTGTGTCCTACAGTAAGCAGCCAGCCACACATCACTCAGTTCCAAGTACCTACAGACCAAGAAGTGAAATTGGCTCAGCTTTGATCTTTATCGTTTGATTGTAGAGTGGATTTCAGTAAGCATGCCTTACCATAGTGAGAAGAATAACCACTATAGTGATAAGAATCAGCAACTTGAAATTTGAGATGATATTAAAAGAAACTGAGTTATACAGTCTGGAAAAGAGAATAATGCAAGTGGTGATGTGCAAATGGTGAAGCACCTGCTGATATGTGATCTAGTGTGGAAATATGGGTTAATATTGAATAAGATTGTTCAGTTAAAGTTGAGCTCAGGACTGGGACCACATTTAATTACTTTCATTATATGTCCCACTGTATTATTGTATTTCACCATAAAAGGGAAAACTTTTAGGGCTGGTAGCATAAAACCCATCTTCACATATTTGAAAGATCATCCCTCAGCAGGTCTCCACAGCAGTAGAAAATAAAGACACACTGGAAAGCAAAGGATGTATTTTTAGATAATACTAGGACTTTTGCAGCCTATATTATTTATACACAGAACGTTAAAAATCTGGTTACACCTATGGGACTGTCTCAAATATGTACTTCATCTGTTCACAATGTCCCAGCAAAAACAAGCAAAGAAAGGACCACAGATCTAGAAAATAAATTCTACTCATGGTGTGCAGTTTCAGAAAACAGAATAAGTATCTGTATATCAAAGTTATAAATAGGCTATTTTACTCATTAAAAAGAGAAATTTTAATCATCATAGCTCATAAATAATTGAATAAGTTTCTCTAAGTAGGAAACTAATTGGGTTGATTAAAAAAGTTTTATGTTCAATATGTGATTTTAGCACGACATCTAAGACACTCGCTAAATTTGAGAATATATTAGTCTGTGCTTCAGTTTCGGTGGTTTAGAGGAATTTTGCTTATTTTTGTGCCTCCTGGTAAAATTTTAATAATTAAGATGATCATGTCTTGGTCTTTGGATTAAGTGGGATTCTAATTGTACTTGCACATGTTACATCACTCTACCTTGCACCCAAAATTGTTCAGTGATTTCTGTTGATTGAATAATTTGTTATATAGTAATATATAGTAATCATATAGTAATACTTTAAAATCACATAGAATGATGGAGCATGTAATGAAAGTAATTTAATGTGCTCTGGTCCTGAGCCCAACTTTAACTGAACGACCTTATTCAATTATAACTATGTGCATGTAAGTGTCCTGAGTCACTGTAAACCACTGTCCCAAGTGGACAATTTTTACAGGGCTCAGCAAAGTCTGCATATGTGTATGGGTGTCACATTTCCTTTCTCAGCACTAGTGGCATGATGTAATTCTCAACTTAAAGCTTTTACCAAGGTGTTACCAGAGAAGAAACGTTAACATGGGTCCTCATCAGAGCTCACCTTTGCAGCTCTCTTGGATGGGCACTACTATGGATAAATGGTTCAATTCATTGAAGTTTCCCAGTTTCCCTACAACTGATGATTCTATCCCCCCTTTCCTTGTCTGTCTTCCAAGGACTTATATCCTTCATTAATGTCAACTTCCTTTACAGTTAATGTCCACCCTACTCTCTCACCCTGTCTGGTCCAATAGAGACAAGGCACACTAGTCTCATGCCCCAAGTTCTCACATTCTTTTGCATTTATTGTTTGTTTCTTTTCTTAACAAAATAAGTTAAAGGCTATTGCTACCCAAATTGTAATTTCTGACTGGGAACCAAGAGCCTGTTTTGAAAATTAGATTAAAAATAGTCCAACTACAATAACTACTTAAATTTTATATTCCCATGGAAACAGTCCTAACTCTCCAGGTTCTTTGGACCCATCTGAATGAGAAAAAGGATTATATATAAGAATCATAGCAAATAAAAGCTCAAAGAGAAATTATTTTAATATAACTATAGGTCTTAATATAACAACATTGAATCTGTGAGCAATTCATTTTTATCATTGTATTCTTAGGATATAGCAGAGTACTTGGTTTATAGCAAGGGCTTTATAATTATAAGTTGCAAAAATAAACTACTTAGATAAATGTGGCAGTTTAGTAGTAGTTAGAAGGAAGCATAGTATAAAAAAATAATAATAATAAAATATTATTTTAAAATATTTTCAAATAACTTAAGCACCCCTTAAATATTAACTCAGGAATTTGGAATGATGACA
The DNA here is from genome assembly GCF_030020395.1 of Manis pentadactyla. Taxonomy (NCBI): domain Eukaryota; kingdom Metazoa; phylum Chordata; class Mammalia; order Pholidota; family Manidae; genus Manis; species Manis pentadactyla. Next base: position 82,940,629 of record NC_080025.1, read on the forward strand.
GATCATGAAAAAAAATCTAATCTACACTGGGTATAAAAATTACAATAAAAACTTTAGTAAGTAAAGAAACATTTCAAAGTACTTTCAGAAATCATGTTGTCATATTCAGGAAAAGAGAAATGTCAAATATATTTCTTAATTGTGCTAACGTAAGTAGAATAATAATATGCAATATGGGAAAGTTATTATTGTCATGTTATTACTCTTATATCATTTGGTTTATAAATATATTCAAATTTAGATTACATTAAATATGTTCCTATAATGAGTCTGCATAGTTTCTCAAATCTTTTCTAGTTTTAGCATACCACTAGTAGTCCAAAGTCAGAGACAGGGTGGAGATGGGGAAAGGAGGAATCCTAGACCATGTACCGTGTACCAGAGAAACACATGGTTCTTTACTAGACGGTAAGGAGCTAAATGTATGACATGTGTATCTGTTTATTGCTAAAAGTATTTTGTATTCTTGGTATTTGGGGTGTGGCTTGATATTTTAATTGTAACTTACTCCATATCTAGAGGCAAATTTGTTATTAAGTGTGAAACAAGTTTCAGATCTTCTCACTCCTCAGAGCCATTAGTGAATGAATGTGTTCTGTGGGTCCGGGCACCAGAAATAGAAGGATGACGAAAGGACAACTGAGGTAGAGGTGTATGGAGCCAGAAGACAGTCTGGAAAATTCATCAAATACCCAACGTGTAAACCTGCAACCAAAGGTTCAATTATCATTAAAATAGATCAAATAATCAGTGATAATAAACATATTTTGATTAGCCTGGAAAAAAGATTAAATTTCTTTCACTTTTTCCTCTATTAAAAGATTTTCTTATAATTGTTGTAATATGAACAGAGAACAAAGAGAATGCAGACAAAAATGTGGAAAAACATAAAGATATGCCAGGATATTAATTAATAAAAATATTATCATAACTTTCTGCTTAGTTGTTATTTGTTAGTATTTTTTAAAATTTTGGTATCATTAATCTACAATTACATGAAGAACATTATGTTTACTAGGTTCTCCCCTTCACCAAGTCCCCCCCACATACCCCTTCACAGTCACTGTCCATCTGTGTAGTAAGATGCTGTAAAATCACTACTTGTCTTCTCTGTGTTGCACAGCCCTCCCCATACCCCCCACCCCCGCACTATACATGCTAATCATAATGCCTCCTTTCTTTTTCCCCACCCTTGTCCCCCCCTTCCCACCCATCCTCCCCAGTCCCTTTCCCTTTGGTAACTATTAGTCCATTCTTGGTATTTTTAAATGTACAATTATTGTAATTTCTTTTTATGTTTTAATTAAATATTCAAATTTATACATTATTTTCTTTTCATAATTTTGCATCATCTTCCTTAAGGAGGTATCCTCAAATTGTTTAAATTTTAGGCTTCACAAAACCTGGATACATCCCTCTATACCAAATAGATGCTCACAAAAATAGTTTCTTGAGGGATAAGTTGCAAGCACAGAAAAACATATATCTACAGAGAACACACCTAGTGAATACATACAGCTGCTACATACAAATAGAAACTCATCTTCTCACCAAGCAAAAAATATATTCATATAGGTCCTTAGAGCAGTTCAGTCACTCTTCTATCCTTTGGTTCCTAATTTCCTTAATAGGTTTCTCAACTACTTCAAGGAGCTTAATGGAACTGCTACCAACTTTCACCATAACACAACAATTATAGATGTATTCACTCTAATATGGACATATCATGGATCCATACTGGGGAAGTAAAAGTAACAACAAGAACTATTTTTTAATACAGTGTCTCTGGTCACATCATTCCCCTAACAAGGACATAAAGGGAATTATTCTCTGCAGTTGTGTATGCCCATGTAGAAAACAGCAAGTCAGTTACAGCCACCACTAGGAACAATGCCCTCCACCTTTCCTTCAGCCTTATTTGAACTACCACCTCTTCAGTCTTCAATTTTTAACTATATCATCACAGTCTTGATAAAGTGACAGTATCAGAAATTATTTTGCTTATATTCATTTACTAAGCAGAAAGATTCTACAAAGCTCATTGGCAGTTGTATACTAGTAAACCAGCTAGTCCTGCTTGTTAGCATTTTACAATTTCCATGGTGTAATTATTTTCACTGTGGCCAATTTCAGGCTAGCAATGATGTCACTAAACATAAAACTGGCAGAGATGTCAGCCATGGGTTCTCATAAGCCGGTAGGAACTGGGTCCAACACAATGTTACATACAAACTTTGAAGAAATCTTTGAAGCAATTTGATAGCTGGTAAGCTCTTTTATAATATCATTTACAACATCACTCTGCTTTTTAAATAATTATATACAAAATCTGTAGGAAATGTTTAACATAGGTTTTTAGTCAGCAATTTGCTCACATTTCTGTAGTGCCTCTTTCTCAAATAAGGTGAGTAGAAAGTTTTACATCATCAATCAAAAATTAATAAGCATGGCTTCTAATAAACCAGATTATATACTCTGCCCTGCAGTCTGTTCTATATGTATGGGTGAACAGGCATGTCCATTTAATTTTTTGTTGTTGAATACTATGTCCCTATGTTTTCTTTTATTCTTTATTATATGGAGCCAAATGATCTATGTCTGGGATAATAAGAATTACAAATGTCCTTCAGATAAAAGTCATTTTTATTTAGTAAATAGAAAGCCTGAATAATGAACAATACAAGAAAATTGTAAAATAATTAGGAAGTGGTTCAGAGGTGCTCATTTACAACTGAGGAAATTAAAAATGCAAATGCCTTATTATCATAAAGGGACTTAACAGTCAAATGAGTAAAAAAAGAGCCTTCCTTCTAATTCATCATTGTTTAAAAGACACCTGCAATTTATAACTGGAAAAGGCAAGACTGAGAAATGCAGATGGTCACATTTTGTATTATACCCATCACATTTTTTATACTCTAATTAGAGGAAGGGAATTATCTCCTTAGGAAGAAGATACTGCTAATTTGAATATTTGAATAAAAGCCAGTTGATATGGAATTCAGAATACTGGCTGTTTTTTGTCCTCATGATAGGAGCAGTACAATATTTATTTTCTTTGACTGAAAGAAACTGCTGGCAGTCTGCCCCCCAAAACCTATATTTGGATTGTGAAAATTAAATGAATTTAAATTTCCTCTTTATTCCAAGGCTGAGTTTATTGGTACTGAGTTATAATGTAGTTTCACAAGATGTTAACCTACAAGCCAAATGTTTGCAGTAGCAGTTTGTTTTGTCTAACACTAGATGTTACTTAAAAATACTTTTGTGAAATTTATGGTTTAATTGTTTTCTTAAACACATGATTATTTCAATACAATCATCCTAAGAGTAAGATCTAATTTAATCTTTTTTAATAACTATGTCATATATATATATAATTGTATATTTTTCTTTTTAAAGTTTGAATATGCAAAGAGAAATAAAAACATAACATCAGAGCACAATAAGAAAGATCCAAATGTAAAAAGGGAGAAAAAAATGTGTACATATATTTTAAGAATATTAAGATTTGAAAGAGTTCATATCCATGAAGTTAGAGATGAATAAGAACAATATACTTGTTCTAACTACAATAACTCAGCCATTTTAAAACTTTTCCTTTTTCCCACTCCAGTCTCATTTAGAATCAAACAGAAAATACTGCAAATCATATGATTATTTCATATAGTCTGATAAATATAATTACACATATGTATCATATTTATTCTCTCTTCACAAGTGCTGTTTATTTGATCTCTACCATTTGTCCTTTTAGGCCACAGGGAATAGAAATATGATCTAGTGTATTTAACACAATAGTGAGAGTGAGTTTGTGCAGATCACTGCTCTACTACAGTGCCTAGTTCAATGCCTGGCACACTTAACAGATTGCTGCTCAACTGGTTTCCCTCATTTGTGGAGTATAACAATGAAGCAAAACTGAAGGAACAAAATAGCAGACTCACAGACTCCAAGAAGGGACTAGTGGGTACCAAAGTGGAGGGGTGGGGGCGGGTGGTGGGGAGGGAGGGAGAAGGGGATTGAGAGGTATTATGTTTAGTACACATGGTGTGTGTGGGGTCATGGGAGAACAGTGTAGCACAGAGAAGACACATAGTGAATCTGTGGCATCTTACTACCCTGATGGACAGTGACTGCATTGGGGTATGGGTGGGGACTTGATAATATGGGTAAATGTAGTAACCACATTGTTTTTTATGTGAAACCTTCATAGGAGTGTATATCAATAATATCTTTAAAAAATAAAAAAATAAAAAATCATGTAATTACATAGACTGGAAAGATGCTACAGGTAAGTGTAATTCCAAATTCAAGAGAATAAAATGAACAATATAGCTTCTGTACAGTTTCCCCTTTTCCCTTAATCCTCTCACTGATTACAAAACTCTGTTACTTTCTTTCTCCTTACTTTTCTTTCTCCTGGACGCATCTCCACTTCTCCTTCTAGGCTACCAGCTCACATATTCTTCATTTTCTTATTCTTGGTACCACTACCCAGTCAGCTGTCATGAAAGATTTGTACCATAATAAGGGTATTCCTTTCTAAAATCTTTACTAGGATACACAGAATTCCAAACTGATACTGTATCACTGTTCATTCCCACTACACACCTAGTAGCTTACACAGATAGGGAAGATGTTCTTTTTTAAATAAAATCAGTAATTTAAGATACACATGTGAAAATTCAATGCTATGATTATATAAGTATATTGCCTTTTAAAGAAATCTGAGTAAGAGAGGCATAAAAATATGCAAGAAACCTCATCATATGATATGGCAGGATTATGACATGGGGTCCACATAGCTTTGTCTCCCACACTCAGATTTCAATTAGGAGAATCCAGTCTTGTCTCAAAGCAGCTGCCACCCCACTCAGAGCAGCACGGGCTTCACAAACACCGACTGGGCGGGCTACCGAACGGAGTGTAATAGTGGTCACTATGTGTGCAAATATTTGTAAACTAATGAGGATTAGCATTTAATAAATGTAAAGTCCATTAAAATGATAAGCTGAGAAACCTTTGTGAAACTAGAAATTACCTCTTTGATCTGCAAAGTCCAAACTGAGAATATGAGAAATTCACATTCTTCAGGTAAATTGCTGCTCAGATAAAAGAACCATGAGTGAACTTGAAAGGAAATCAAGGGCACACATTCTAAAGAAACTATTCTTTCTTTGAAAATATGTGTACATTTCTGAGATGAAAAGTTAGGTGCACACAATAAAAAGAGAAAAGTTCCTTTCTTTACCTTCACAAATACATTCAGAGTTTCAGAGCTGTCTGTAAGTTGTGTAAACTATAACCATTAATATATTACACTAAGCTGTATATGTGGCTAAAATGAGTCTCCATTTTGAACTTAGCCTTTCTTCTTTAGTCATTTTCTCCTTGTGCCCAGTACTTTGCCTTCCTAACTCTGCTTTCCCTTACATTCAAGCCACCTTTTCTTGAATGCCTCTGGACCCATTTGAACCAGAAAGGTATGAACGTATCATAAAAGCTTTAGTGTTGTAAGTATAATTTAGTAATCATACCGCAATTCATTTTAAAAGTGTCTAAAAATTCCAAGTAATAGGTATACATAAAAACACAGCTAATTAAAAATATTTAGGCCTGAGGACTTTAAAAGGCATCTGCACTGTCACCTAACTGTGATGAATTCTAGTTCTAATAACTGGACCTCACATGTCTTCTCACATACAAATCCCCTCCCTGGAAATGTTAAGCTAAGACTTCCATGTCCAAGAGCCTAATTCACTCTTGCTGGGCAGGCTTCCTTTAGGAACTGAATTCTATGTCCCTGTCTACATTTCATGAATCCCCTCTACCCTTAACATTAATTACCACTTTTTCATTGTTGCTTTGTACTTCCTTTACATTTGCTTGCTTAATTTAGCATTTTCCTCTAAGAGCCTACTATCCTTTAGATAGAGCTAGTTCTGGCATATCTTCTTCACCCAGTCTTTTTGCATTGAATTACAGCTTGCTCAAGATATAACTACCTTTAATTCCGTTTAGCAAATTTTTTCCTTCAGAGAAAATCACTGCTTGTCATCAGTGGCTATATTTTCTAAAAGTTATATGAAAGAAATATTAAAGCATAATTTTACTCTGCCTAGTTAATAACAACCAATCTTGAAAGATTACTAAAATCACTCACCGATTTAGAGCATGGCTTTCACTCTGTATCTTCAATTTGTTGAGATTTCTCTCACACAACAGAATAAAAATCAATCTAAGTACATCATAAATAACACAAATTCTGTGATTTTCTGTTCCTAAATCTACAACATGTGATACATTGGCAAACAGCTGTTTATATTTTAGTTTATAAAGACATTTAGACATTAAATCTGACATTTAAAACGTCATGGAAAAAGGTTACAATAAAATAAAGCATCTAATGCATTTTAATAGTTAATCACAGAGAAAGGCATTCTGCAGAAAATGATGTTCAGAATGTTACTGGAGTCCATGGGCTTCTATTCCAGGCTTCACTCTCTGGAGTTTCCCTACATAAATAGGCAGGTAGACACCCTCTATCCTACACAAAAAATGTGTGGTTGAGGAAGTAGAAAAAATAACCCCCAAATCTCACAGATCTCCACAGGAAAGAGACTCCTTCCTCCAGAGTGACCTCAATTTGCCTGCATGTAATGCTTCTTTCTAATGCAGAGAATGACATTACTGTTATTGAGAATGCTTAGCAAATTAAATTATTTCATTCTTCACTGAATAAATACAGTGATTTGGAAGAACTTGAAGTAAATGTGTTGGAGCTGACTTATTAATTGTATCTCATAAATACTAATTTAATGATGTGTAGTGGCTTAATTTAGAACATTGACCTGACCAATAAAATGAAGCTCTTTATATTTAAAAAAACATCTAGTAATTCTGTTCAACTTTCTCTTATTTAACAAGAAAGTTGTCCTGGAAATTGTGCCTGATTCAATTCCACAAATCAAGTCTAGGTCACATGTGATGAAAACCTTTTTAATAATGTAATAAGTATTATAATAGTAATAATTAGTAGAATCTATTGAACACTATGTGTCAGATATTATGCTAAATGAAGGGCACAGTGTTTTTACTTTAATCCTCACAAAAATTTTATGAATTGTATATTTTTGATATGTCTATTCTACAGATGCAAGAATGAGGTCTAGGGGCGGAGCCAAGATGGTGGCACGAGTAGGACAGTGGGAATCTCCTCCCAAAAACATATATATTTTTGAAAATACAACAAATACAACTAATCCTAAAAGAGAGACCAGAAGACACAGGACAACAGCTAAACTACATCCACACCTGCGAGAGCCCAGCACCAGGTGAAAGGGGTAAGATACAAGCCCCAGCCCAGCGGGACCCAAGGCCCCTCACCCCAGCTCCCAGCGGGAGGAGAGGACTAGGAGCGGGGAGGGAGAGGAAGCCCAGGACTGCTAAACACCCAGCCCCAGCCATCCTCACCAGAGCGCAGACACAGTGCATGCATGGAGGGCTGGAAACTAGGTAAACAGGACAGCAAGACCTCTGAGCAGGTCCCGAAGCCGATGCCCCTGTGACAAAGAAAAGCAAGTGCTTTTTGAAAGTCTTAAAGGGACAGGGACACCACAGCTGGACGGAAACATCCCAGGTCACAGTCCAACAGCTGGAAATTCCAGGGCACTCTGGGCGCACTAACACCCTGGGCAAAAGCTCTGAGAACCCTCACGGAGGTAAGCAGCCAAACAGCACCCCCGTCGCCCTGCCATAGCAGATTAGCAGCGTGAGGCTGGCCACGCCCACAGTGAGGGAGCTTCCTCAATAAAAGCCGGGCAAGATACAAAGACCCAGTCTACACGCAATTGCCCAACACAAGCCACTAGAGGTCGCAGTTGTCCCAGTAAAGAAAGGCCAGGAGCCAATGGAAAGCTGATAGACACATCAATAGCACTCCACTGCACCTATCAACATGAAAAGGCAAAAAAAATTTGATCCAGACAAGACTAACCCAGACAGCTTCGGCATCTGCTACAAGTTCCCCTGAGAAAGAACCTGGGGAGATAGATTTAACCAGTCGTCCTGAAAAAGAATTCAAAACAAAAGTCATAAACATGATGATGGACTTGCGGAGAAATATGCAAGAACTAAGGAAGGAGAATACAGAAATAAAACAAGTTCTGGAAGGACTTCAAAACAGAATGGATGAGATGCAAGAGACCATTAATGGACTAGAAAACAGAGAACAGGAATGCAGAGAAGGTGATGCAGAGAGAGATAAAAGGATCTCCAGGAATGAAAGACTTGTAAGAGAGCTGAGTGACCAATCGAAATGGAAAAATATCCACATTATAGGGGTACCAGAAGAAGAAGAGAGAGAAAAAAGGATACAAAGTGTCTTTGAAGAAATAATTGCTGAAAACTTCCCCAAACTAGGGGAGGAAATGGCCTCTCAGACCACAGAGGTACACAGAACTCCCATGACAAGGGATCCAAGAAGGGCAACACCAAGACACATAATAATTAAAATGGCAAAGATCAAAGACAAGGACAAAGTATTAAAGGCAGCCAGAGAGAAAAAAAAGGTCACCTACAAAGGAAAACCCATCAGGCTATCATCAGACTTCTCAACAGAAACCCTACAGGCCAGAAAAGAATGGTATGATATATTTAATGCAATGAAACACAAAGGCCTCGAACCAAGACTACTGTATCCAGAACGATTATCATTTAAATATGAAGGAGGGATTAAACAATTCCCAGACAAGCAAAAGTTGAGGGAATTTGCCTCCCACAAACCACCTCTTCTGGGCATATTACAGGGACTGCTCTAGATGGGAGCACTCCTAAAAAGAGCACAGAACAAAACACCCAACATATGAAGAAGGGAGGAGGAGGAATAAGAAGGGAGAGAAATAAAGAATCATCAGACCGTGTTTAGAATAGCTCAACAAGCGAGTTAAGTCAGACAGTAAGATAGTAAAGAAGCTAACCCTGATCCTTTGGTAACCACAAACTTAAAGCCTGCAACGGCAATAAGTACATACCTTTCAATAATCACCCTAAATGTAAATGGACTGAATGCACCAATCAAAAGACACAGAGTAATAGAATGGATATAAAAGCAAGATCCATCCATATGCTGCTTACAAGAGACTCACCTCAAACCCAAAGACATGCACAGACCAAAGTCAAGGGATGGAAAAAGATATTTCATACAAACAACAGGGAGAAAAAAGCAGGTGTTACAGTATTAATATCAGACAAAATAGACTTCAAAACAAAGAAACAAGAGATAAAGAAGGACATTACATAATGATAAAGGGCTCAGTCCAACAAGAGGATATAAGCATTATAAACATAAGTACACACAACACAGGAGCACCAGCTTATGTGAAACAAATACTAACAGAATTAAATTAGGAAACAGAATGCAATGCACTCATTTTAGAAGACTTCAACATGCCACTCACTCCAAAGGACAGATCCACCAGACAGAAAATAAGTAAGGACACAGAGGCACTGAACAACACACTAGAACAGATGGTCCTAATAGACATCTACAGAGCTCTACATCCAAAAGTAACAGGATACATATTCTTATCAAGTGCACATGGAACATTCTCCAGAATAGACCACATACTAGGCGACAAAAAGAGCCTCAGTAAATTCCAAAAGATTGAAATCCTACCAACCAACTTTTCAGACCGCAAAGGCATAAAACTAGAAATAAATTGTACAAAGAAAGCAAAAAGGCTCACAAACACATGGAGGATTAAGAACACACTCCTAAATAATCAATGGATCAATGACCAAATCAAAATGGAGATCCAGCAATATATGGAAACAAACAACAACAAGAACACGAAGCCCCAACTACTGTGGGATACAGCAAAAGCAATCTTAAGAGGAAAGTATATAGCAATTCAGGCATATTTAAAAAAGGAAGAACAATCCCAAATGAATGGTCTAATGTCACAATAATCAAAATGGAAAAAGAAGAACAAATGAGGCCTAAGGTCAGCAGAAGGTGGGACATAATAAAGATCAGAGAAGAAGTTAGTAAAATTGAGAAGAATAAAACAATAGAAAAAATCAATGAAACCAAGAGCTGGTTCTTCGAGAAAATAAACAAAATAGATAAACCTCTAGCCAGACTTATTAAGAGGAAAAGAGAGTCAACACAAATCAACAGAATCAGAAATAAGAAAGGAAAAATCACAACGGACCCCACAGAAATACAAAGAATTATTAGAGAGTACTATGAAAACCTATATGCTAACAAGCTGGGAAACCTAGCAGAAATGGACAACTTCCTAGAAAAATACAACCTTCCAAGACTGATGCAGAAAGAAACAAAAAATCTAAACAGACTAATTACCAGCAACAAAATTGAAGCGGTAATCAAAAAACTACCAAAGAACAAAATCCCCGGGCCAGATGGATTTACCTAGGAATTTTATCAGACATACAGAGAAGATGTAATACACATTCTCCTTAAAGTTTTCCAAAAAATAGAAGAGGAGGGAATACTCCCAAACTCTTTCTATGAAGCCAACATCACCCTAATACCAAAACCAGGCAAAGACCCCACCAAAAAGGAAAACTACAGACCAATATCCCTGATGAATGTAGATGCAATAATACTCAACAAAATATTAGCAAACCGAATTAAAAAATACATCAAAAGGATCATACACCATGACCAAGTGGGATTCATCCCAGGGATGCAAGGATGGCACAACATTCGAAAATCCATCAAGATCATCCACCACATAAACAAAAAGAAAGACAAAAACCACATGATCATCTCCATAGATGCTGAAAAAGCATTTGACAAAATTCAGCATCCATTCATGATAAAATCTCTCAGCAAAATGGGAATAGAGGGCAAGTACCTCAACATAATAAAGGCCATATAGGATAAACCCACAGCCAACATCATACTGAGCAGCGAAAAGCTGAAAGCTTTTCCTCTGCAATCGGGAACAAGACAGGGATGCCCACTATCCCCACTGTTATTCAACATAGTACTGGAGGTCCTAGCCACAGCAATTAGACAAAACAAAGAAGTACAAGGAATCCAGATTGGTAAAGAAGAAGTTAAACTGTCACTATTTGCAGATGACATGATATTGTACATAAAAAACCCTAAAGACTCCACTCCAAAACTACTAGAACTGATATCAGAATACAGCAAAGTTGCAGGATACAAAATTAACACACAGAAATCTGTAGCTTTCCTATACACTAACAATGAGCCAATAGAAAGAGAAATCAGGAAAACAATTCCATTCAAAATTGCATCAAAAAGAATAAAATGCCTAGGAAGAAACCTAACCAAAGAAGTGAAAGACCTATACCCTGAAAACTATAAGACACTCTTAAGAGAAGTTAAAGAGAACACTAACAAATGGAAACTCATCCCATGCTCTTGGTTAGGAAGAATTAATATCGTCAAAATAGCCATCCTGCCCAAAGCAATATACAGATTTGATGCAATCCCTATCAAATTACCAACAACATTCTTCAATGAACTGGAACATACAGTTCAAAAATTCATATGGAAACACCAAAGACCCTGAATAGCCAAAGCAATCCTGAGAAAGAACAATAAAGTAGGGGGGATCTCACTCCCCAACTTCAAGCTCTACTACAAAGCCATAGTAATCAAGACAATTTGGTACTGGCACAAGAACAGAGCCACAGACGAGTGGAACAGATTAGAGACTCCAGACATTAACCCAAACATATATGGTCAATTAATATTTGAAAAAGGAGCCATGGACATACAATGGGGAAATGACAGTCTCTTCAACAGATGGTGCTGGCAGAACTGGACAGCTACATGTAAGAGAATGAAACTGGATCACTGTCTAACCCCATACACAAAAGTAAATTCAAACTGGATCAAAGACCTGAATGTAAGTCATGAAACCATAAAACTCTTAGAAAAAAACATAGGCAAAAATCTCTTGGATGTGAACATTAGCGACTTCTTCATGAATATATCTCCCTGGGCAAGGAAAACAAAAGCAAAAATGAACAAGTGGGACTATATCAAGCTGAAATGCTTCTGTACAAAAGACACCATCAATAGAACAAAAAGGTAGACTACAGTATGGGAGAATATTTTCGTAAATGACAGATCCGATAAAGGCTTTACATCCAAAATATATAAAGAGCTCACGCTCCTCAACAAACAAAAAGCAAATAATCCAATTAAAAAATGGGCAGAGGAGCTGAAGAGACAGTTCTCCAAAGAAGAAATTCAGATGGCCAACAGACACATGAAAAGACGCTCCATATCGCTAGTTATCAGAGAAATGCAAATTAAAACCAAAATGAGATATCACCTCACACCAGTAAGGATGGCCACCATCCAAAAGACAAACAACAACAAATGTTGGCGAGGTTGTGGAGAAAGGGGAACCCTCCTACACTGCTGGTGGGAATTTAAATTAGTTCAACCATTATGGAAAGCAGTATGGAGGTTCCTCAAAATGCTCAAAATAGAAATATCATTTGACACAGGAATTCCAGTTCTAGGAATTTACCCTAAGAATGCAGCACTCCAGTTTGAAAAAGACAGATGCACCTCTATGTTTATCACTGCACTATTTACAATAGCCAAGATATGGAAGCAACCTAAATGACCATCAGTAGATGACTGGATAAAGAAGAGGTGGTACATATACACAATGGAATATTACGCAGCCCTAAGAAAAAACAAATCCTACCATTCGCAACAACATGGATGGAGCTAGAGGGTATTATGCTCAGTGAAATAAGCCAGGTGGAGAAAGACAAGTACCAAATGATCTCACTCATATGTGGAGTATAAGAACAAAAGAAAACTGAAGGAACAGAACAGCAGCAGAAGCACAGAACCCAAGAATGGACTAATAGTTACCAAAGGGAAAGGGACTGGGGAGGATGGGTGGGAAGGGAGGGATAAGGGTGGGAAGAAAAGAAAGGGGGCATTATGATTAGCATGTATAGTGTTGGGGGGGCACAGGGAGGGCTGTGCAACACAGAGAAGACAAGTGGTGATTCTACAGCATCTTACTATGTTGAAGGACAGTGACTGTAAACTTGGTGACAAGTAGTGATTTTACAGCATCTTACTATATTGATGGACAGTGACTGTGAATGGGGATGTGGGGGGGACTTGGTGAAGGGGGGAGCCTAGTAAACATAATGTCCTTCATGTAATTGTAGATTAATGATAACAAAATAAAAAAAAAAGAAAAAAAAAGAAAAGAATGAGTTCTAAAGAGATACAGCATAAAATCACGTGGCTAGTAGTTTTGGTATAGAACTTGGACCATTATGTCTCACTGTAGTACTTTTTATTAAAAATGTTTATTTTCTATGTTTTCATGATTTTATGATTTCATTTAATTAAACATATAGTTTTGATTCATATGAAGTTGATTTTTTAAGAAGTGATAAAGCATTAGTCTTTGTTTACAAAGACAAGCTGATCATCTCATCACTATTGAAAAAGCCCCTATTTTTTCCCACTGTTGAAATGTCAATTTTCTTTTCTCATCTATTTCCTTTTTGTTTGTTTATATCTGCTCTAGAGTGTCTAGTCCATTAATTTTTCTGCTTATCTGAATTTATATCATTCTGTATCATTTACTAGAAATTTCTGGAGATTAACAATATATTCAAATATGTAGTAATAATAATTCACTCAAACCTGTTTATTTCATGCATCCGCAGCATCCTCTGCAAGTGTTTGGATGTCACTGAAGAAATTACAACTTTATTTTTTTTAAAACATTTTTTTATTTTTAAATTGTGGGAAACTACACAGATGAGAGCTCTATTTTTTAAGTTATATAATGTTTTGAATTTCAGTCCATGCTGTAAGGGTAAAATGTAAGTACTTGAGTTTATTATCATCTTTCTTTTTTAATTAATTAATTTTCTTAAGGTATTATTGATATGCACTCTAATGAAGGTTTCACATGAAAAAACAATGTGGTTACTACATTCACCTCTGTTATCATGTCTCCCCCACCCCAATGCAATCACTGCCCATCAGTGTAGTAAGATGCAACAGAGTCACTATTTGCCTTCTCTGTCCTACACTGTCTTCCCCCTGATCCTCCCCACACCATGTGTGCCAATCATAATACCCCTGAATCCCCTTCTCCTTCCCTCCCTACCCGCCCCCAACAACCCTCCCTTTTAACAACCCCTAGTCCCTTCTTGAAGTCTGTGAGTCTGCTGTTTTGTTCCTTCAGTTTTTTTTTTCATTGTTATACTCCACAAATGAGGGAAATCACTTGGTATTTGTCTTTCTCCACCTAGTTTATTTCACTGAGCATGATATCCTCCAGCTCCATCCATGTTGTTGCAAATTGTAGAATTTGTTTCTTTCTTATGACTGAGTAGTATTCCATTGGATATATACACCACTTCTTCTTTACCCATTCATCTACTGATGGACACTTAGGTTGCTTCCATATATTAGCCATTCTAAATACTGCTGCAATAAACATAGGGGAGCATATATCTTTTTGAATCTAAGAAATTATATTCTTTGGGTAAATTCCTAGGAGCAGAACTCATTGGTCAAATGGTATTTCTATTTTTAGTTTTCTGAGGAACCTCCATATTGCTTTCCACAATGGTTGAATTAGCTTACATTCCCACCAGCAGTGTAGGAGGGTTCACCTTTCTCCACATCCTCTCCAGCATTTGTTGTTCTTAGTCTTTATGATACTGGCCATCCTTACTGGTGTGAGGTGATATCTCATTGTGGTTTTATTGGCATTTCCCTGATAATTAGTGTTGTGGAGCATATTTTCATGTGCCTGTTGGCTAACTGAATTTCCTCTTTGGAGAATTGTCTCTTCATATCATCCACCCATTTTTCAATAGGGTTATTTGCTTTTTGGGTGTTGATGCATGTAAGTTAATTATTCCTTCTCAGGTTTGCTTTGGCTATCTGGGGGTCTTTTGTGGTTCCATATGAATTTTAGAACGATTTGCTCTAGTTTGTTGAGGAGTGGTATGGTATTTTGATAGAGATTGCATTGAATCTGTAGATTGCTTTAGGCAGGATGGTCAATTTGACAATATTAATTCTTCAAATCCATGAACACAGGATGTATTTCCATTTATTAAAATCTTTAATTTCTCTCCTGAGTGTCTTGTAGTTTTCAGTGTAAAGGTCTCTCACTTGCTTCTTTAGGTTTATTCCTAGGAATTTTATTCTTTTTGATGCAGTTGTAAATGGAGTTGTTTTCCTCATTTCTGTTTCTGTTAGTTCATCTTTAGTGTATAGGAGTGCAACAGATTTCAGTGTATTAATTTTGTATTCTACAACATTGCTGAATTCAGATATTAGACCTAGTAGTTTTCGAGTGGATTCCTTCGGGATTTTTATGTATAATACCATGTCATCAGAAAACAGGGACAGTTTAACTTCTTCTTTACCAATCTGGATGCCTTTTATTTCTTTGTATTGTCTGGTTGGCATGGCAAGGACCTCCAGTACTATGTTGAATAAAAGTGGAGAGAGTGGGCATCCTTGTCTTGTTCTCAATATTAAAAGAAAGGCTTTCAGCTTCCTCCTGTTAAATATGATGTTGGCTGTAGGTTTGTCATATATAGCCTTTACTATGTTGAGGTACTTGCCTTCTATACCAATTTTGTTGAGAGTTTTTATCATGAATGGATGTTGAATTTTGTCAAAAGCTTTTTCAGCATCTATGGAAATGATCATGTGGTTTTTGTCCTTCTTTTTGTTGATGTGGTGGATGATGTTGATGGATTTCCTAATATTGTACCATCCTTGCATCCCTCGAATAAATACTACTTGATCATGATGGATGAACTTTTTGATGTATTTTTTAATTCAGTTTGCTAATATTTTGATGAGTATTTTGCATCTTCATTCATCAGGGATATTGGTCTGTAATTTTCTTTTTTTGTGAGGTCTTTGTCTGGTTTTGGTATTAGTGTGATGCTGGCCTCATAGAATGAGTTTGGAAGTATTCCTTCTTCTTCTACTTTTTGGAAAACTTTAAGGAGGATGGGTATTAGGTCTTCACTAAATGTTTGATAAAATCCAGTGGTGAAGCCATCTTGTCCAGGGGTTTTGTTCTTAGGTAGATTTTTTATTACCAGTTCAATTTCCTTGTTGGTAATTGGTCTATTCAGATTTTCTGTTTCTTTCTGGGTCAGCCTTGGAAGGTTGTATTTTTCTAGAAAGTTGTCCATTTCTTCTAGGTTATCCAGTTTGTTAGCATATAATTTTCATTGTATTCTCTCATAATTCCCTGTATTTCTATGTTGTCTGTAGTGATTTTTCCTTTCTTATATCTGATTCTGTTTAAGTGTGTAGACTCTCTTTTTTTCTTGATAAGTCTGGCTAGGGGTTTATCTATTTTGTTTTTTTTTTTGAAGAACCAGCTCCTGCTGTCACGGATTCCTTCTGTTGGTTTATTCTTCTCGATTTTATTTATTTATGCTCTAATCTTTATTCTGTCTTCATTTGTTTTTCTTTGTCTAGTTTTGTTAATTGTGAGTTTAGATGGTTCATTTGGGATTGTTCTTCTTTCCTGAGGTAGGCCTGTATTGCAATGTACTTCCCTCTTAGCACCGCCTTTGCTATGTGCCACAGATTTTGCGTTGTTGACTTATTGTTGTCATTTGTCTCCATATATTGCTTGATCTCTGTTTTTATTTGGTCATTGATTCATTGATTATTTAGGAGCATGTTGTTAAACCTCCATATGTTTGTAGGCATTTTTGTTTTCTTTGTGTAATTTATTTCTAGTTTCATACCCCTGTGGTCTGAGAAGCTGGTTGGTACAATTTCAATCTTTTTGAATTTACTGAGGCTCTTTTTGTGGCCTAGTATATGATCTATTCTATAAAATGCTCCATGTGCACTTAAGAAGAATGTGTATTCTGCTGCTTTTAGGTGGAGAGGTCTGTAGATGTCTGTTAGGTCCATCTGTTCTAATACGTTGTTCAAAGTCTCTGTGTCCTTACTTATTTTCTGTCTGGTTGTTCTGCCCTTTGGAGTGAGTGGAGTGTTGAAGTTTCCTAGAATGAATGCAGTGCATTCTATTCCCCCTTTTAATTCTGTTAGTACTTGTTTCACATATGTTGGGTGCATAGATAATTATAACTGTTATATCTTCTTGTTGGATGGACCCCTTTATCATTATGTAATGTCCGTCTTTGTCTCTTGTGACTTTCTTTGTTGTAAAGTCTATTTTGTCTGATATAAGTACTGCAACACCTTTTTTCTCCCTAATAGTTGCATGAAATATCTTCTTCCATCCCTTCACTTTTAGTCTGTGTATGTCTTCGGGTTTGAAGTGAGTCCCTTGTAGGCAGCATATAGATGGATCTTGTGTTTTTTCCATTCAGTAACTATATGTCTTTTGATTGGTGCATTCAGACCATTTACATTTAGGGTGATTATTGATAAGTATGTACTTATTGCATGCTTTAGATTCATGGTTACCAAAGGTTCAATGGTAACTTCCATACTATCTAAGTCTCTAACTTAACTCACTTAGTATGCTATTACAAATACAATCTATAGGTACTTTTTGATTCCCTTCTTTTTTTCCTCCTCCATTCTTTACATATTAGGTATGATATTCTTTACCCTTTGTCTACCACTTTTTATTTCCTCTGGTGACAGCTATTTAACCTTAGAAACATTTCCATCTATAGCAGTTCCTCCAAAATACACTGTAGAGATGGTTTGTGGGAGGTAAATTCTCTCAGCTTTTGCTTATCTGGAAATTGTTTAATCCCTCCTTCAAATTTAAATGAGAATCTTGCCAGATAAATTATTCTTGGTTCGGGAACCTTCTGCTTCATTACATTAAATACATCATGCCACTCTCTTCTGGCCTGTAAGGTTTCTGCTGAGAAGTCTGATGTTAGCTTAATGGGTTTTCCCTTGTGATCTTTTTTCTCTCCCTTGCTGCTTTTAATAGTCTGTCCTTATCCTTGATCTTTGCCATTTTAATTATTATATGATTTGGTATTGTCCTCCTTGGGTCCTTTGTTTTGGGAGATCTGTGCACCTTCATGGCCTGACAGACTATCTCCTTTCTCAGATTTGGGAAGTTTTCAGCAATTACTTCCTCAGAGACACTTTTGATCCCTTTTTTTCTCTCTTCTTCTTCTGGTACATCTATAATACGAATATTATTCTATTTGGATTGATCACACAGTTCTCTCAGTATTCTTTCATTCTTAGAGATCCTTTTTTTCTCTGTGCCTCAGCTTCTTTGTATTCATCTTCCCTAGTTTCTATTTCATTTATTATCTCCTCCACCGTATCTAATCCACTTTTAATACCCCCCATTGTGCCCTTCAATGATTGAATCTCCATCCTAAATTGGTTCCTGAGTTCTTGAATATTTTTCTGTACCTCCATGAGCATGTTTATGATTTATTTTGAAATTTATTCCAGGAAGATTTATTAATTCAGTCTCACTCAGTTCTCTCTCTGGTGTTGAGATTTTGCTTTGAACCAGGTTCCTTTGACATTTCATATTTATCTGTGGTGTCCTCTAGTGCCCAGAAGTTCTACTCTCTGAGCTGCTCAGCCCCTGGAGTGATGTCAGGGGTTGCAGGGGAGTGGTGCTGGTGAATGGGGGAGAGAAAAAAGCCTTTCCTGTTTCCTGCCTGTTATGCCTGTCTCCACTGCCATTACCATTGGGCCGAAAACACAGGTGTAAGCCTCTATGCTTTGTGTTTACAGCTGCCATAGGCTGGGCTTCCCTCTGATTGAACTGACACCAGGGTAGGGGTTGCCAGTTTGTGAGCCAGGTGAAGGCTACCAGGGAGGAAGACACAGCAGGCTGTGTATTAGGGTAGGGTTGTTGGAGCTGTATAGTCAGTTAGAGGGATGGAGCACTTGAAGATCATTTTTATTTCCATCCTGCTGGGCAGAGTGCACCTGGACACCTTTGTCTACGTGTCCTTTCTCCTCAGTCATTTTTCTTTTTTGCACCAGGAATTTTCCAATTTTGTTAATAAGAACAATTGCTATGTAAATTTTTCTTTTTAACTATTCATGCATGGTTCTGTTGAAATTATACTACTATTGGAATCTAGTTGTGAAAATTTCTCTGTAAGAATATTTTAAACATAGGCCCTTATGTTAGTTGAAATTTTAATAAAATCTGCTTGTAAACATATAGATAGGTAAATTTGTAGTATGGATTACATCTCTTTAATGTTTTTAGGTCTATTTTTTTCAGTTTAGTCAATGTCCATAATTATATGTTCAATCAGTTTTATTTAAATTTTAAAATGTAGCAAATTTGTAGTGTTATATAACTATTTTATTTACTATCCTGTTTTGTAATTTTGTAATGCCCATTCTTATTAATGTTCATCGCTGATTTCTTTTTTTTTCTTATTGGTCAAATATACAGAGATTTGTCTATTTATTAATATTTTTTATTATGTTATCATTAATCTACAATTACGTGAAGAACATTATGTTTGCTAGGCTTCCCCCTTCATCAAGTCCCCCCTACAAACCCCATTACAGTCACTGTCCATCAGCATAGTAAGATGCTATATAATTACTATTCTCTTCTCTGTGTTGTACAGACCTCCCCATGCCTCCCCCCACCACATTATACATGCTAATCGTAATGCCCCCTTTCTCTTACCCTGCCCTTATCCCTCTCTTCGAACCCATCCTCCCCAGTCCCTTTCCATTTGGTAACTGTTAATCCATTCTTGGGTTCTGTGATTCTGCTGCTGTTTTGTTCCTTCAGTTTTTCTTTGTTCTTATACTCCACATATGAGTGAAATCATTTGGTACTTGTCTTTCTTCACCTGGCTTATTTCACTGAGCATAATACCCTGTAGCTCCATCCATGTTGCTGCAAATGGTAGGATTTGTTTTCTTCTTATGGTTGAATAATATTCCATTGTATATATGTACCATATCTTCTTTATCCATTCATCTACTAATGGACACTTAGGTTGCTTCCGTTTCTTGGCTATTGCAAATAGTGCTGCGAAAAACAGACGGGGCATCTGTCTTTTTGAAATAGGGCTGCTGAATTCTTAGGGTAAATTCCTAGAAGTGGAATTCCTGGGTGAAATGGTATTTCTATTTTGAGCTTTATGAGGAACCTCCATACTGCTTTCCACAATGGTTGAACTAATTTGCATTCCCACCAGCAGTGTAGGAGGGTTCCCCTTTCTCCACAACCTCGCCAACATTTGTTGTTGTTTGTCTTTTGGATGGTGGCAATCCTTACTGATGTGAGGTGATATCTCATTGTGGTTTTAATTTGCATTTCTCTGAGGACTAGCTATGTGGAGCATCTTTTCATGTGTCTGTTGGCTATCTGAATTTCTTCTTTGGAGAAGTGACTGTTCAGCTCCTCTGCCCATTTTTTAATAGGATTATTTGCTTTTTCTTTGTTGAGGTGCATGAGCTCCTTATATATATTTTGGATGTCAACCCTTTATCAGATCTGTCATTTATGAATATATTCTCCCATACTGTAGGACACCTTTTTGTTCTATTCATGGTGCCCCTTGCTGTACAGAAGCGTTTCAGCTTGATATAGTCCCACTTGTTCATTTTTGTTTTTGTTTCCCTTGCCCGGGGAGATATGTTCATGAAGAAGTCACTCATGTTTATGTCCAAGAGATTTTTGCCTATGTTTTTTTCTGAGAGTTTTATGGTTTCATGACTTACATTCAGGTCTTTGATCCATTTCAAATTTACTTTTGTGTATGGGTTTAGACAGTGATCCAGTTTCATCCTCTTACATGTAGCTGTCCAGTTTTGCCAGCACCATCTGTTGAAGAGACTGTCATTTCCCCATTGTATGCCCATGATTCCTTTATCATGTATTAATTGACCATATATGTTTGGGTTAATTACTAGAGTCTCTGTTCTGTTCCACTGGTCTGTGGCTCTGTTCTTTTGCCAGTATCAAATTGTCTTGATTACTGTGGCTTTATAGTAGAGCTTGAAGTTGGGGAACGAGATTCCCACCACTTTATTCTTTCTTCTCAGGATTGCTTTGGCTATTCAGGGTCTTTTGTGTTTCCATATGAATTTTTGAACTATTTGTTCCAGTTCGTTGAAGAATGTTGTTGGTAATTTGATAGGGATTGCATTGAATCTGTAGATTGCTTTAGGCAGGATGGCCATTTTGATTATATTATTTCTTCCTAGCCAAGATTATGGGATGAGTTTCCATTTGTTAGTGTCCTCTTTAATTTCTCTTAAGAGTGTCTTATAGTTTTCAGGGTATAGGTTTTTCACTTCTTTGATTAGGTTTATTCCTAGGTATTTTATTCTTTTTGATGCAATTATGAATGGAATTGTTTTCCTGATTTCTATTTCTATTAGTTCATTCTTAGTGTGTAGGAAAGCCACAGATTTCTGTGTATTAATTTTGTATCCTGCAATTTTGCTGAATTCAGGTATTAGATCTAGTAGTTTTGGAGTGGATTCTTTGGAGTTTTTTATGTACAATATCATGTCATCTGCAAATAGTGACAGTTTAACTTCTTCTTTACCAATTTGGAGTCTTGTATTTCTTTGTTTTGTCTAATTGCCATGGCTAGGACCTCCTGTACTATGTTGAATAACACTGGGGAGAGTGAGCATCCCTGTGTTGTTCCCAATCTCAGAGGAAAAGCTTTCAGCTTCTCGCTGTTCAACATGATGTTGGCTGTGGGTCTTTCATATATGGCCTTTATTATGTTAAGGTATTTGCCCTGTATACCCATTTTCTTGAGAGTTTTTATCATGAATTGATGTTGAATTTTGTTGAATGCTTTTTCAGCATCTATGGAGATAATCATGTTATTTTTGTCCTTCTTTTTATTCATGTGGTGGATGATGTTGATGGATTTTTGAATGTTGTACCATCCTTGCATTCTTGGGATGAATCCCACTTGGTCACAGTGTATGATCCTTTTGATGTATTTTTGAATTTTGTTTGCTAATATTTTGTTGAGGATTTTTGCATCTAAGTTCATCAGGGATATTGGTCTGTAATTTTCTTTTTTGGTGGGGTCTTTGCCTGGTTTTGGTATTAGGGTGATGTTGGCTTCATAGAACGAGTTTGGGAGTATTCCCTCCTCTTCTATTTTTTGGAAAACTTTAAGGAGAATGGGTATTATGTATTCTCTGTATGTCTGATAAAATTCCTAGGTAAATCCTTCTGGCCCGGGGGTTTTGTTCTTGGGTAGTTTTTTGATTACTGATTCAATTTATTTGCTTATAATTGGTTTGTTTAGATTCTCTGTTTCTTCCTTGGTCAGTTTTAGAAGGTTGCATTTTTCTAAGAAGTTGTCCATTTCTTTTAGGTTTTCCAGCTTTTGGCATATAGGTTTTCATAGTATTCTCTAATAATTCTTTGTATTTCTGTGGGGTCCATCGTGATCTTCCTTTCTTCCTTTCTTATTTCTGATTCTGTTGATGTGTGCTGATTCTCTTTTTCTCTTAATATGTCTGGCTAGAGGCTTATCTATTCTGTTTATTTTCTCAAAGAACCAACTCTTGGTTACATTGGTTTTTTTTCTATTGTTTTATTCTTCTCAATTTTATTTATTTCTTCTCTGATCTTTATTATGTCCCTCCATCTGCTGACCTTAGGCCTCATTTGTTGTTCTTTTTCCAATTTCGATAATTGTGATGTTAGACTATTCATTTGGGATTGATCTTCCTTCTTTAAATATGCCTGGATTGCTATATACTTTCTTCTTAAGACTGCTTTTGCTACATCCCACAGACGTTGGGGCTTTGTGTTGTTGTTGTCATTTGTTTCCATATGTTGCATGATCTCTATTTTAATTTGGTTGTTCATCCATTGATTATTTAGGAGCATGTTGTTAAGCCTCCATGTGTTTATGAGCCTTTTTACTTTCTTTGCAGAAGTTATTTCTAGTTTTATACCTTTGTGGTCTGAAAAGTTGGTTAGTAGAATTTCAGTCTTTTTGAATTTACTGAGGCTCTTCTTGTGGCCTAGTATGTGGTCTATTCTGGAGAATGTTCCATGTGCACTTGATAAGGATATGTATCCTGTTCTTTTGGATGTAGAGTTCTATAGATTTCTATTAGGACCATCTGTTCTAGTGTGTTGTTCAGTGCCTCTGTGTCCTTACTTATTTTCTGTCTGGTGGATCTCTCCTTTAGAGTGAGTGGCATGTTGAAGTCTCCTAATATGAGTGCATTGCATTCTATGTCCTCATTTAATTCTGTTCGTATTTGTTTCACATAAGCTGGTGCTCCTGTGTTGTGTGTACTTATGTTTATAATGCTTATATCCTCTTGTTGGACTGAGCCCTTTATCATTATGTAATGTCCTCTTTATCTCTTGTTTCTTTCTTTGTTTTGAAGTCTATTTTGTCTGATACTAATACTGTAACACCTGCTTTTTTCTCCCTGTTGTTTGCATGAAATATCTTTTTCCATCCCTTGACTTTGGTCTGTGCATGTCCTTGGGTTTGAGGTGAGTCTCTTTTAAGCAGCATATAGGTGGGTTTTGTTTTTTTTCCATTCTATTGCTCTGTATCTTTTGATTGGTGCATTCAGTCCATTTACATTTAGGGTGATTATTGTAAGATATGTACTTATTGCCATTGCAGGCTTTAGATTTGTGGTTACCAAAGGTTCAAGGTTAGCTTCTTTAGTATCTTACTGTCTAACTTAACTTGCTTGTTGAGCTATTCTAAATGCGGTCTTATGATTCTTTATTTCTCTCCCTTCTTATTCCTCCTCCTCCCTTCTTCATATGTTGGGTGTTTTGTTCTGTGCTCTTTTTAGGAGTGCTCCCATCTAGAGCAGTCCCTGTAAGATGCCCAGAAGAGGTGGTTTGTGGGAGGCAAATTCCCTCAAGTTTTGCTTGTCTGGGAATTGTTTAATCCCTCCTTCATATTTAAATGATAATCGTGCTGGGTACAGTATTCTTGGTTCAAGGCCCTTCTGTTTCATTGCATTAAATATATCATGCCATTCTCTTCTGGCCTGTAAGGTTTCTGTTGAGAAGTCTGATGATAGCCTGATGGGTTTTCCTTTGTAGGTGAACATTTTCCTCTCTCTAGCCCCCTTTAAAAAACTCTGTCCTTGTCCTTGATCTTTGCCAGTTTAATTATTATGTGTCTTGGTGTTGTCCTCCTTGGGTCCCTTCTGTTGGGAATTCTGTGTACTTCTGTGGTCTGAGCGACTATTTCCTCCCCAATTTTGGTGAAGTTTTCAGCAATTATTTCTTCAAAGACACTTTCTATACTTTTTTTCTCTTCTTCTTCTTCTGGTACACCTATAATGTGGATATTGTTCCTTTTGGATTGGTCACACAGTTCTCTTAATATTGTTTCATTCTTGGAGATCCTTTTATCTCTCTGTATGTCAGCTTCTATGCATTCCTGTTCTCTGGTTTCTATTCCATCAATGGCCTCTTGCATCTCATCCATTCTGCTTTTAAATCCTTCCAGAGATTGTTTTATTTCCGTAGTCTTCCTCATTATTTTGTCCATTAGCTCTTGCATTTTTCTCTGCAGGTCAATCAGCATGGTTATGACCTTTATTTTGAATTATTTTTCAGGGAGTTTGGTTAGGTCTATCTCTCCAAGCTCCTTCTCAGGGATTTTCTCTGTGATTTTGGTGTGGATCAAATTCTTCTGCCTTTTCATGGCTATAGAGGTAGTTTTGGGGAGCTGGCACGTGTGTCAGCTGGGAGAACTTGCCTTCTTGCTAGTTTGTGGCCTTCCTCTCCTGGGAGAATGGCGACCCCTAGTGGCTTGTGCTGGGCAGCTGTGCACAGGTGGGGTCTCTGATTCTTGCCTGGCCTCTGTAGAGCAAGGTCCACAGTTGCTGTGGGTGTGGCCGCTCTGAGACTGTTGCTCCACTATGGCAGAGCCGTGTCAGAGGGGGAATGGGTGGGAGGCTGTTTATCACAGTGAGGGTCCTCAGAGGAGCGCTGCCACCTAGGGGGTTAGGGTGCCTGGTGTTTCCCGTGATTCCCAGCTGCTGGGCTGAGTGTGCCGGGAAGTTTCCATCCAGCTGTGGGGTCCGTGTCCCTTTAAGACTTTCAAAAAGCACTCGCTTTTCTTTTGTTCCAAGGGCGCTGGCTGCGGGGACCCGCTCGCAGTATTTACTGTTCCGTTTCCCTAGTATCCAGCACTCCACACACTGTGTATCTGTGCTCCCAGTGCAGATGGCTGGGGCTGGGTATTTAGCAGTCCTGGGCTCCCTCTCCCTCCCTACTCTGACTCCTCTCCTCCCACCGGGAGCTGGGGTAAGGGGCACTCGGGTCCCATCAGACTGTGGCTTGTATCTTACCCCCTTCGTAAGGCGCTGGGTTCTCACAGGTGTAGATGTAGTCTGGCTGTTGTCCTGTGTCTTCTCATCTGTCATTTAGGAATAGTTGTTTTTGTTGTATTTTCAAAAATATACATGGTTTTAGGAGGAGATTTCTGCTGCTCTACTCATGCCGCAACCTTGGCTCCTCCTATTAATATTTTTAAATTAACTTGTTACATTAATTGTATTCTTTTATATTTTATTAAATTTTGTTCTTAGGTTTTAGTACTCATTCTTTTCTAATATTTTGTTGACTATATATGCATATATTTATGCATCTCTATATAATTTTAACATAAATAATTTTTAATATTATTTCTATTCATTTATTCAAGGTAATATATTGACCATTAAGTACTTATTAACTACTTCTTACAAAATCTAATAGTGACATCCTTGTCAGACTGACTGGATTTTAAAATTTCAATGATCATTAATTTTTGGTTTTCTTTTATCTTAGAAATTCATTTGTCATGAAGCATTTATTTTATCTGATACAGATAACAAAACACGAACTTTCCTTGATAATACCCAAATTGTTAATGTTTTTTACTTGTATTATTTATTTCAAATACGTTTTTATATAAAATCATATCCTCTATCACATTTATTTCTTCTTTCCTATTTAAATCATAATGTAAATTAATTATCCATCAAGTCAAATTTTTAAAGATGTATTTAATTTTACTACCTTACTTTTTTAAATTGAAAATGGGTTTTTTGTCATATGTTCTATTTTTCTTTGTGGAGATGACCATATTGTTTTTGTCCTCAGAAACATAGATTGATACAATGAATTTTATTAATTGATTTCTCAATATTGAATCATTTTGTGGTTTATAGCTATTAAAAGAGCATGATTCTGATAATGAAAATCTGTACTCTGCTGTTTTTTAAAATCATTTTATTTTTTTTCCTTTGATATTCAAGGTTATATTTGTTTATACACTTTTCCTTATGTATTCTTTAGTATCTGTGCTACATATCTTCTTAGGAAGACTTTATGTAGCAGATCGTTATAAGGTTATGAACAAGCTTCCATCTGCAGTTTGAGATGAAAGGAGCAGAATCACGACTAGAAAAAAATGATAATGCAGTTTTCCTGTTGTATATTTATCACCAGAATTCTCAGGGAAAAATAGAGACAAAATGATACTTCAGCTGACAATAGTTATTCTTTCAACTTTGGCCCAAAGCACCACAAAATTTCAGCCTGTGACTCATTTTAATAATTAGATCTGGAGTGTGCTATATTGAGCACACACATTTATGATAATCACTATAATACCAAAACACCAAATGGTGCTCTTATTTTTTTCTTCCTCAATATTGCTGTTTGCTGTGTATTGCCATAACATTTGCAAAAGGCCTTGTCACTTCCCAGTTTCACAGGCAAAACAGAATTCTAGTCAACAAAATGTGAAGAACAGAGTCTGAGCCGGATAATAAAACAAGAGTAAACAAGGCATAGACACAGAAGGATTATTGAAAAAAATGTTTAATGTTTTCTTTAAAAGAAGTCCTTTCATTAGAAGAAAATTCAAGTTGGCATATTGCAGAAACAGACAGAAGACTGTTACGTTTATATGCTACTGTTAATATTTAATTTAAAAACAAGTGTTAAATAAACATTAACTCCAATTGTTTTTGAATGAAGATATATTTTTTCCTCCAGAAATTTATATTCAAATGAATTATAGAGCCCAAGGTAAGGCTTTTACATTAGAAAATACAAAACTTAAAAAAAAATTCCAGAGGTGTTAAACATTAAAAGGAGAATTTTAAGCTCGGCTTCACTTATTCAAAAACATGACTACATTTAAATATTAGAAATTGAGTTTAATATCATTTGATGGCAAATTTGTTATTTAGTAAGATTACTAATGCTCACACATCGTCCTGTTCACTGACTTATTTTGATTGACTTATCTCTAAGGTGGGATTACTACACCTTTCTTAATACTGGGAGAAACAAACTTCTAGTGATGGCTGTCTCTGAGACAGCAGGAAGAGATTAACATAGTGTGAAATAGAATGGCATAGGGATATATCTTCCAGTGGCACAATCTTCCTTCAAAGATTGTTGAAACTTGAGGTCAAGTGAAGAACCAGATATTCAAAGTATCCACTTAGATGGTAAATTTAATCATATTATTTGTAACATATGCTGAAATTATACCAGTGCTTTATTATCTATTGACTTTAAAGGGTCTATTTATCCATATAGAAGTTAAGATGCAACATATATAGCTTGCTAGTGGTTTTGTTTGTGTTTCTTAAACCCTAAGGAAAACAATTGTTACACATACAGGTTAAATAGTTAGAAAAATCTCCATACTATCTTCACACCATATGAGAGAATAAACAGTTTGTCAATAATCCTAACATAAAGACTTGTAAATACAAAACTACAGATGTATTCCATAACTACAGGAATTCTAGATAAATTCAGAATACTATAGTATTCAAATCTGCAGAAAATAGGAATAATTGCATTTGTTATTAAGTCAGTAGATATTAATTCCAAGAGGTCCCTACAATCAAACATCATTTTAAAGATATTTTCCTACTAATCAAATTAATTATTATTTATAACAAACCATGCAAAGGAAAAAATATAAAGCAAGGAAATCAAATATTCCTATAGAGAAATTTTCTGTATATTATTAAGTTTACATATTATTATTTTATATGTATTATATATATGCTAATGGTCATATATTTATAGACTTTTTGAATACTACACATTGGAAATAAATATCCTTCCAAAATAACATTTTCCTGGCTTCATAGAATCCATCAATGAATGCACCTTAACATCCCCTTTTGGTGAGCATTTAAGTTATTCCCCATTTTTCATTAATATCTTTCTACCATATCATATTGAAAATATTTGATTAATTCACTAGAGTGAATTTCTAGAATTGGAGTTTTTTATAATGTTCAGTTTACTTAGCCAAATTTTACTCTAGAAAATTTGTACTTGTCTATAATGTCACTAGATACAAAAAATAGGTACATATGCTCACATATGTACTATGTTGAAATATATTTTTAATAGCAGTCACTTTTGTAAGGAGAAAAACATCTCATTTTTGTTTTAGCTTTAGTTTTTTACTAGAGAGACCAGTGCATTTTTGTTTTTTAAATTATCACTATTATGGTTTTAAGTTATGATTTTTCTTAACTGTTGGTTTTAAAAAAGTCTTTTTTTTGGGTATCATTAATGTACATTACATGAGCAACATTATGGTTACTAGACTTCCCCCATTATCAAGTCCCCACCACATACCTCATTGCAGTCACTGTGCATCAACGTAGTAAGATGCTATAGAGTCACTACTTGTCTTCTCTGTGTTATACTGCCTTCCCCGTTCTCCCTCTACATTATGTGTGCTAATAGTCATGACCCCTTTTCCCCCTAAATAAACCTTTTAAATTATAATCTAGAATTTTATTTTTATTGAAATTCTTGTTCTGCCATTTTAATTCAGCCTAGGATTATATAAATTAAGCCTAATAATAACCACTATTTTAGATTACCAGAAAATATTATCAGAAATTTTTAAGGTAAAGATTCTGTCCTATCAACATTCTATTGTGCAGTAAGATTATGTTTCTTAAATTCTAAAAACTGTAATCTTTCAGAGCCACCCAGACCTACATGTTAGAAGAAAAGGCGAAATATGCAAAAAATATTTATTTATTTAGTGAAATTTGGAAAAGTATAATTAGTATTTTGAGTAAGTGTTGTTCCTGATTGAAATATTGAGAAGTTATACCAATTGGGGACTTCTGAAATATATATGATATTTTCTCTTTTAGAAGAATCTTTGAGTATTTTTATAACAATAGTAAAATCTTTGTGTTTATACATTGATTTATTATATATAGGCACTTTCTGTTTAATTTACCACATCATTTTAATCATTCTTTTCATTAAAATCATCTCCTCGCTTTAAGTCTTTTGCCAAAAGATAATGACAGTAAAGGGAGTATGAGACAATATTCAGAGATGAAGCTCAGACAGAGTATATATGACTGTCAAGAAATATTAAGGTATTGATACTTTCACCTCTGAGGTGGCTTGTTGAATATAGGACAAAAAGATACAATAAAGATACTGCATAGTCAACGTCTGAGAAGAAACTAACTACTTGATCCTTTAGCAAGGCTGTGGGGAGTAACAAGTTTGGGAAGATAGATGGCACTCATTCTACATGAAAATCTGGAGATGGGAAGTGAAAATATTTCATCATCTACTGAAGCATTTTTAGTGAGGTACATCTTGAAGAAATACTAAGTGTTGATATCTCATCACTCCTATAGGACATTCACATGCTCCACGGTTTGCCTAGTTCTTTATGACTATGCCTTGTCTATCAAGCTACATAATATTCTCCATTGAAGACAAACTGTTCTCATTTGTTCCTATAATGTTTGTCATCCAAGAGTAAACCCTAATTATATGTAATGAGGAAAATCCATAGGGCAGCTTTCAGACTTCATTAAGACCACAAAAAGCACAAAAAAATGTTGGGTTTTTAAGGAGGTTTGCTTCCAATAAACACATATCCAAATGACAGGAAAGAGGTTCTTGGAAAGTAGACAGACTCCAGACCCAGATCCTAAATAACTGCTATATAGATGTACTTTTATCTTGGTATACATGTTATTTCCTATGAATAAAATCTATTTCCTATGAATATATGTATATTTGTGTGTGTGTGTATGTATGTTTGAAATGTGTGCATTACTATTTATTACATGATATTACCTTTTATAACAGGCTTTTAAAAATTATATTACATGTTACCTTAAAATCTGGGTATCTTAAAATTTTAATTTGTGTTTATACTGTCATTATCTAAAATAATTCAATCTCCCTCAATTACTGTAGATTACATGTGTTCCTCTGACTCTCTAAAATATGTATGTATGATATTTACATATATATGTGTATATATATATATATATTATACATAGTTTCATGATTATTACATTGCCTTATAGGATTTTATTTTACCAATATACTTCTTTATTCTTTTGTTTTAGTTATAGTTTATATTTTTCCTCAAATTCTATTTTTTTAGTGTTGTGACATTTCCTTTTATATTTATTAGCATTGATTTGTCTCATAAACTTTCACATATAATTTAAAATTAAAATCAGATCATGGTATTCTGCTCACAAATTTTGTTTACTTCCCTTCTACTCAAATTAAAATTCCAACTTCTTTCTTTGTTTACAGCCCGAGCAATTGTCCTTGCACAAACCCAGCTGTCTAGGCCCGTCATTGTGACATTCACCCTTTGCTCCTTGACTCTAGCCACACTAAACTCCTTACAATTCCTTCAACAGGCCAAGCACTCTTCTACGAGTTCTTGTATTTCCTCTCTCTCTTGCCTGGGATGTTCTTCTGTTAATAGCTGTATGACTTGCCTCCTTACTTCCTCTTGTACACTCTTCAAATGTCACATTATCAGAGAGGTCTTCTGTGATAGGCAGAACAATTACCCCCAAATATCTCCATATTTAATCCCCAGAAACTATGACTATATTAAATAATATGGCAAAAGAGAATTAAGGTCACAGATGGATGGAAATTTGCCAGTCAACTGACCTTAAAATAAAGGCACTATCCTGGTTTATCAGAGTGAGCCCAAGGTAATCCCAGAATCCTTCAAAGTGGAAGAGGAAGGCAGAAGAAAAGATCAGAGTGGTGTAATGCAAGGATTCAACCCACTGTTGTGGACTTTGAAGGTGGGGGAAGAGGGCTGCAAATCAAGGAATGAAGGCAGCTTCTAGAGGCTGAAAAGTCAACCACACAGATGCTTCTGTAGAGCATCCAGAAAGCAACTCAGCTCTGTAGACACCTTGGTTTTAGCCCAGTGAAACCCATGTCAGACTTCTAGCTACAAAAGTATAATTCCTTTGTCTTACATTAAGCCACCAACTGGTAGTAATTTGTTACAGCAACCACAGGAAAAATACACCTTCCATGACTAGTTTATATAAATAGCATACCTTAGCCTTCTTTTTTACTGTCCCTTATCTGTTTTACCTCATTTCATAGCACTTATTACCACTTTTAATATATTTTAATAGATAATATATTAATGTGTAAAAGTAGAATATGATTTACTATGTATACACATATATTATTAATATTAATATATTATTCTATCTTTATTAAGACTTTTTTCTCCAGTCTTTATCTGACATCTTTATCTGACTTTATCTGACTTTATCTGACATTATACTCACTTTCTAAGATCCAGACCAAAATCTTCTATGTAAACTTTTATAGAGTTCCTGTCATTTTAAAACAATTCTTCAGAGAACATAATCAAGTGTAAAGACTTTCTTTGCTTATATATCTGAATCTTTCTATAATTAGACTATAAACTCTTTGTGAAGGACACATTTAGTTCAGCTTATAATCATAGTGACAAAAGCTATTTATTTAAAATACCCTGTGTCTACTAACTGACAGGTATGAAAACAAGACAGGTAAGTATAAAGGCAAATAAATATATAAAAGTGGTAGATACACGCTATGCATAATTTCAAAGAAGTCCAAATAAAGAATGTCTGGTGGTGATAACGATGGGTGGGGCAGGCAGGTCTGGACTGGTTAGTCAGGAAGGGCCTCTGAGGAGCTGCCGTTTGAATTCAGATCGGATGACCAGAAGCAGCTAGTTATGAGAGGATCTGAAGGAAAGGCATTCCAGGGAGAAGAAGTAGTTGGTGCAAAGGCCTAAAGTGGAAACAAACTTGGACGTTGGAATAACAGAAGCAGAGCATGTATGGCAGGGAATGGTGTAGGGTGGAGCTGAAGAGGGAGGCAGGGATTGTATTGGCAAGGTGGAATATGGAGTTTGGATTCTATTGCAAGTGAAATGAGGAGCCACATGACATGCCTGGTTTATATTTTAGAATATTATTTCTGCTATGAGATGTTTGACTAGTGCCAGGGCAAGAGTGAAATCAGAGAGACCAGTTAGGGAATGATTGTAGTAGTCCAAGCTGGAGAAAAGGATAGTAAGAGGAAATGATGAGAGGTTGTTGATGCATTAGTATTTGTCCAGAAGGGATTTAACTAGGAAACTAACAAAGCTTGAGCTCCTGGTCCCTCATTTACAAGGCATCTATCTCCTAAGGTCATTTAGTTTTTCTGTATTAATAGTTCTATGATGTTTTTCTTAATAAAAAATGGTCCAAAGTTGTATAAACTTCAAGCTCCACAAAACCTGGATTCAAATTGTGCTTGGAACATAGTAAATTCGAAAAAAAGTTACCTAAATATATTAACATAAACTGTAAACCATAGGGGCAGTATTATTATATATAAATATATTCATACACACACACATATATATACATATGCACCTTTATATCCAGTACTGAATTTAAAGTCAGGATATATACACATTAGCATGTAACTATAAATTATAATTATATAATTAATACATAAAATAGTAACGAGGACTACTACATTAGTTACAGATACATATGTGTGTGTATATATATATATATTTAAAAATATGGACAAAAAACAAAATGCCATAAAACATGGAAAGCATCCTTCTAAAGGTGCCCCAGACAACTGACTTTTGAACTAGTATAGCCATTTACCTTGCCACTAGATTCTACAGTCAAAAGAAACTCGAACTAGAATAAAATACATTATTTTCTTAAATATTTCTTGCTTTTTTTGCCAGAGAATTTATGGAAAGAGACTAAAGCTGTCCAGAATTGAGGTAACTATCTCAACCAAGTAATGTTATGTTTTATCAAAGGACACTGATTACCACTTAGAAGAATATTTCCATCTATAGCCAGTTCCATCTGAGTGATAAGGTCCATCAGTTAGGAAGTGGAACATGTGCATGTCTTTGAACATATAATCACCTGAAATCTAAATAGCCAATCATTCTATTTTAAGTATCTGAATATGCCTTTTTAACATATGTGGAAATACAATGGACCTTAAATATATATATCCTTTCTCTATATACTAAAGACACATTGGTTGGATCTCAGACGTAAATATTTCACTGTGTACACCCCCCTTTATTTTGTGGAGGAGGTTTATCTAAAGAGAGGTAAAATGAATGGTTGATGGAAGCAAAGATACACTGAGGTATTCTTCCTTCTCTTCCATATTTTTAATCCCAATTTTTATTATAAAATAGCACATAATTATATTAAAAAAAAGACAAATGAAAGTTGCTCCATTCTCCATTTCCAAGTCCCAGAGATAATCACTGAAAATAATTTGACATGTATTCTATATCACGCATCCAGGCATGCACACTTGCTCATACACACATACAAACCCTTTAATACATGTGCATATGTACTTATTTTACAAAGATGAAATGACAATAAAATTGTCTAGTTTTCATACTTGTAATATAGAATGGAGATAATTCCATATTAGAACATAAAACCTCTCTCTTTTCTGATAAGTATGTAGTATGCCATAATATATATACTAATATATATTTAAATTCTCTTTCCCTCTTCTGTTATTAATGTCATCTTGAAAATATTACTCAAGAAATTTCGAGAGACTATTTCTACATGTTATATTCCTTAAAAGAGGAATTGCTAAGCAAAGGCTATTCACATTTTATATTTTGATTATTACTGAATAACTTGTTCATCAAAAATGCAATATTAATTTAATTTTCCTAAAAATTTGTTCGGCAATGTTCTTTGTCCACACAACTGCTAACAAATATACTAAGATCACATTTCTTTCTTATAAAAATGTTTGTTTTTCCTTGAGTTAGTAACTTCTGGTTTTATTAGCACTTGCTTGTTTTGTCTTTATTTCTATTCTAGGGTTCTGATAAAACTTCCCAAATATAAAATTCCCAGTACGGCCAAACAAACGAAGCCATCTATCAGTTCCTTTAACTGTTTATTTGTGTTCTTTTTTCTCCCTTCCAGTAGGAGCGCTGTCCTCATTACAACAGTTAGATCTCTAGGTCCTAAGGGTGCCTTACACTTGGACTTCCCTTCAATATTGTCCTGGGAAACTCCTTCATCTGTTTCTGATGTTTGGGCTCCTATTTCTGGGATCTCATACCTTCTTTTTAGAATTACTATCTCATTTTAGGAGTAAGAATATTAGATTGGTAAGAAAGTGGTTATCAGAAATCAATTGTTTTAATTTACTTGCCTGAAATGTCTTTATTCTAACCTTACACTGGCTCCATCATTTGGTTGGATTTAGGATTCTAGGTTGAAATAATCTTTTTTTCAAATAAAATGTTTAGTTATGGAGCCTACACTGAATTCTGAACTTTTATAAGGGTCTTACATTTTTTCTTGCACAAACTTTTTAGAACTATCTCTTAATTATGGTATTTTAATTACATGATAATGTAATAGTATGAGTCTTCATGCATTGTACGAGAGACTTCTTGACTCTACAAATTAGTGGGGGTTTTTTGGCAAGTTTTTTTATCTTATTTATTTGATAATTCCCATCCCTCCATTATTTCTCTGCTCCGTTTTTTTTTCTTTTTTTGTGTGTAGTATCATTAATATACTTACATGAGCAACACTGTGGTTACTAGATTCCCCCATTATCAAGTTCCCACCACATACCCCATTACAGTCACTGTCCATCAGCGTAGTAAGATGCTATAGAGTCACTACTTGTCTTCTCTGTACTGTACAGCCTTCCCTGTGCCCCCTACCCCCGCTATATTGTGAGTGCTAATCGTAATGCCCATTATTCCTTTTCTCTGTCCCTTCCCACCCAAAAATCCCCCAGTCCCTTTCCCTTTTGCAACTGTTAGCCCATTCTTGGGATCTGTGAGTCTGCTGCTATTTTGTTCTTTCAGTTTTTGCTTTGTTCTTATGCTCCACAGATGAGTGAAACCATTTGATACTTGTCTTCTTCCACCTAGTTTATTTCACTGAGCATAATACCTTCTAGCTCCATCCATGTCGTTGCAAATGGTAGGATTTGTTTCTTCTTATGGCTGAATAGTTTTCCATTGTGTATATGTACCACATCTTCTTTATCCATTCATCTACTGATGGACACTTAGGTTGCTTCCATTTCTTGGCTATTGTAAATAGTGCTGAGATAAACAGAGGGGTGCATCTGTCTTTTTCAAACATAGCTACTGAATTCTTAGGGTAAATTCCTAGAAGTGGAATTCCTGGGTCAAATAGTATTTCTATTTTGAGCTTTTTGAGGAACCTCCATGCTTTCCACAATGGTTGAACTAGCTTACATTCCCACCAGCAGTGTAGGAGGGTTCCCCTTTCTCCACATCCTCGTCAGCATTTGTTGTTCCTATTCTTTTCTATGTTGGCCAACCTGAGGTGATATCTCATTGTGGTGTTAATTTGCATTTCCCTGATAATTGGCAATGTGGAGGATTTTTTCATGTGTCTGTTGGCCATCTGAATTCCATCTTTGGAGAAGTGTCTTCAGATCCTCCACCCATTTTTTAATAGGATTATTTGCTTTTTGCATGTTTATGTGTGTGAGTTCTTTATATATTTTGGATGTTAATGCCTTGTCGGATATATCATTTACAGATATATTGTCCCATACTGTAGGATGCCTTTTTGTTCTGTTGATGATGTCTTTTGCTATACAGAAGCTTTTTAGCAAGATGTAGTCCCATTTCTTTATTTTTTATTTTGTTTCCCTTACCCAGGGAACTATGTTCATGAAGAAGTAGCTAATGTTTATGTCCAAGAGATTTTTGCCTATGTTTTTTTCTAAGAGTTTTATGGTTTCATGACTTACATTCAGGTCTTTGATCCATTTTGAGTTTACTTTTGTACATATTGTTAGACAATAATCCAGTTTCATTCTTTTGCATGTAGCTGTCCAGTTTTGCCAACACCAGCTGTTGAAGAGACTGTCATTTCCCCATTGTGTATCCATGGATCCTTTATCATATATTAATTGAACATATATGCTTGGGTTTTTATCAGGACTCTCTAGTCTGTTCTATTGATCTATGGGGCCGTTCTTGTGCCAGTACCAAATTGTCTTGATTACTGTGGCTTTGTAGTAGAGCTTGAAGTCAGGGAGCATAATTCCCCCCCACTTTATTCTTCCTTCTCAGGATTGCTTCGGCTACTCGGGGTCTTTTCTGGCTCCATATCCATATGAATTTTAGAGCTGTTTGCTCTAGTTTGTTGAAGAATGCTGTTGGTACTTTGATAGGGATCGCATTGAATCTGTAGATTGCTTTAGGCAGGATGGCCATTTTAACAGTATTAATTCTTCCTATCCATGAGCATGGGATGTGTTTCCATTTATTGGTATCTTCTTTAATTTCTCTCAGTGTCTTGTAGTTTTCAGAGTATAGGTCTTTCACTTCCTTGGTTAGGTTTATTTCTAGGTATTTCATTTTTTTTTATGCAATTGTGAATGGAATTGTTTTCCTGATTTCTCTTTCTGCTTGTTCATTGTTAGTGTATAGGAATGCCACAGATTTCTGTGTACTAATTTTGTATCTTGAAACTTTGATGAACTCAGATATTATATCTAGTAGTTTTGGAGTGGATTCTTTGGGGTTTTTTATGTACAATATCATGTCATCTGCAAACAGTGACAGTTCAACTTCTTCCTTATCAATCCAGATGCCCTGTATTTCTTTGTGTTGTCTAATTGCTGTGGCGAGAACCTCCAGAACTATGTTGAACAAAAGTGGGGAGAGTGGGCATCCTTGTCTTGTTCCTGACCTTAAAGGCAAGGCTTTCAGCTTCTCGCTGTTAACTATGATGCTGGCTGTGGGTTTGTCATATATGGCCTTTATTATGTCGAGGTTACTTGCCTTCTACACCCATTTTGTTGAGATTTTTTATCACGAATGGATGTTCAATTTTGTTGAATGCTTTTTTAGCATCTATGGAGATGATCATGTGGCTTTTGTCCTTCTTTTTGTTGATGTGGTGGGTGATGTTGATAGATTTTCGAATGATGTACCATCCTTGCCTCCCTGGGATGAATCCTACTTGATCATAATGGATGATCTTTTTGATACATTTTTGAATTTGGTTTGCTTATATTTTGTTGAGTATTTTTACATCTATCTTCATCAGGGATATTGGTCTGTAATTTTCTTTTCCTGTGGTGTCTTTGCCTGGTTTTGGTATTAGAGTGATTTTGGCCTTGTACAATGAGTTTGGGAGTATCTCTGCTCCTTTTTGGAAGCTCTGCAAATCTGATAATAAGGCTGCCAAAAAGATTCTCTCCATTTTTTCTTTTCTATTTTTTTTTCCTGTGAGATTTCCTCAACTTTAAATAGCCACCTATTGACTTTTAAGTTAGTGTTTCCTATCTTTGATTTCCAGGAACATCTTGACCTGTGTTGCTCTAATATTCTTTTCCTTTCCTTAATAATATTTTGTTTTGTCACATAGTGCAACATTTTATCTTTTTTATAACATTATATATAGGACTTTTCCCCTAAGTTTCTTCTGTTCACTGAGTTTCTTTTTCCTCTAACATCCTTCATTCTATTTTCTTACTTTTATTTAATCTTTCATGTTGAAGGATTTTATCAGATACCTGGTGATCTTTGGCTATGTATTCATGTTTAAAAACAGCACATTAAAAATGTTCGAATCTTGGCATTTGTACAAAGCTAGAATATAGAGTTCTTGTTGACTGGAATTTTTCTTGTCCCTTTTATAGTTCATTTATCACAAGATGAATCCAAATTCTTCTGACCAATGAGGTTAATTTCAGATATCTTATTGGACTGGAGGATAATCCCTTGTATTCAGAGAAGTGTCTCTTCTGTCCTTAAACTGTTTCTGATTTTACTGAGTACAAAGAGTCCAGGATAAACTTCTTCAGAGTGAGTCTTCTACCTTCTATAAGGTCTAGAGAGGAACAGAGACTTGGCTTCTTGGGCAGATGAAAGACGTCTCAGGATCTAACTGTTCCAGAGACATCCAAACATACCCACAGTCTTAGCCCTACTATGCACATTTGCTTTCAAGTACCTAATACTCTGAATTTATAAGCTTTATTACAAAAACTAGCATGCTTTTAATTATCTCCTAAATTTCCCAGCACAGCTCCTGGCAACATACACTCATATTCTTGGACAGGCAAACTGTTGACATGAAATATCTGTATCCCACAAAACCACTTTTGTCAGGTCTTCCTGTCTCCCTGTCTCTGGGCTCTCTATGTGCTTGATTCCTTAGCTGTTATTTCAGTACAATTTTAGGAAGACTCAAGATAAACACATGTTTTAGCTTTAAAGTATAAAACAAAGAGTATAATTTTGATTTGTCTTTAAATTCAAGAACAAGTTATATGTTTCTATTTATTCAAGATTCCTTTTATATCCTTCAATAGTGCTTTAAATTTTTCTCCAAGGAGGGACATAATAAAGAATATATCATAAATAAATAAAATCGAGAAGAATAAAATAATAGAATCAATGAAACCAGAAGCTGGTTCTTCAAGAAAATAAACAAAATAGATAAACCCCTAGCCAGATTTATCAAGAAAAAAAGAGTCTACATACATAAACAGAATCAGAAATGAGAAAGGAAAAATCAATATGGGCACCACAGAAATAAAAAAAATTATTAGAGAAAACTATGAAAAATTATATGCTAACAAACTGGATAACCTAGAAGAAATGGAAAACTTTCTAGAAAAATACAACCTTCCAAGACTGACCCAGAAAGAAAAAGGTTATCTGAATAGACCAATGACCAACATTGAAATAGAATTGGTAATCAAAAACTAGTACTTAAGAACAGTATTCCTGGACCAGAAGGTTTCACCACTGAATTTTATTAGATATTTAGAAAAGACCTAATACCCATCTTTCTTAATTTTTTCCAAAAAGTAGAAGCAATACGTCCAAACTCATTCTGAGGCCAGCATCATTCTTATACTAAAACCAGGCAAAGAAACTACAAAAAAAAAAAGGAAAATTACAGACCAATATCTCTGATGAACATAGATGTAAAAATCCTCAACAAAATATTAACAAACCAAACTAAAAATACATCAAAAAGGTCATTCATCATGATCAAGTAGGATTTATTCCAGAGATCCAAAGATGGTACAACTTTTGAAAATCCATCAACATCATCTACCACATCAACAAAAATAAGGGTAAAAAATCACATGATCATCTCAATAGAGGCTGAAAAACCATTTAACAAAATTCAACAGCCATTCATGATAAAACTCTCAACAAAATGGGTATAGAGGGCAAGTACCTCAACATAATAAAGGCTATATATGACAAAACCACAACCAACATTATACTTAACAGCGAGAAGCTGAAAGCCTTTCCTCTAAGATCAGGAACAAGACAAGGATGCCTACTCTCCCCACTTTTATTCAACATAGTTCTGGAGGTCTTTGCCACAGCAATTAGACAACACAAAGAAATACAGGCATCCAGATTGATAAGGAAGAAGTCAAACTGTCACTGTTTGCAGATGACATGATAATTTACATAAAAAATCCTAAAGAATCCACTCCATCCAAAACTACTAGATCTAATATCTGAATTCAGCAAAGTTGTAGGATACAAAATTAATACACAGAAATTGGTTACATTCCTATACACTAACAATGAAAAAGCAGAAAGAGAAATCAAGAAAACAATTCCATTCACAATTGCATCAGAAAGAATGAAATACCTAGGAATAAACCTAACCAAGGAAGTGAAAGACCTATACTCTGAAAACTACAAGACACTCATGAGAGAAATTAAAGAAGATACTAATAAATGGAAACACATCCATGCTCATGGATAGGAGGAATCAATATTGTCAAAATGGCCATGCTGCCTAAAGTAATCTATAGATTTAATGCAATCCCTATCAAAGTACCAACATCAGTCTTCAACGAACTACAGCAAATAGCTCTAAAATTCATATTTAACCAGAAAAGGCCCCAAATAGTGAAAACAACCCTGAGAAGGAAGAATAAAGCGGGGGGAATTATGCTCTCTGACTTCAAGCTCTACTACAAAGCCACAGTAATCAAGACAATTTGGTATTGGCACAAGAACAGACCCATAGACCAATGGAACAGACTAGAGAGCACAGTTATAAACCCAAGCATATATGTTCAATTAAAATATGATAAAGAATCCATGGATATACAATTGGGAAACGATAGCCTCTTCAACAACTGGTGTTGGCATAACTGGACAGCTACATGCAAGAGAATGAAACTGGATTATTGTCTAACCCCATAAACAAAAGTAAACTTGAAATGGATCAAAGACCTGAATATAAGTCATGTAACCATAAAACTCTTAGAAGAAAACATAGGCAAAAACATGAGCAACTTTTTCCTGAACACATCTACTCAGGCATAGGAAACAAAATCCAAACTTAACAAGTGGGACCACATCAAGGTAAAAAGCAAAGGGCACCATCAATAGAACAAAAAGGCATCATACACTATGGGAGAATATATTCATAAGTGACATATCCAATAAAGGGTTAACGTCAAAAATATATAAAGAACTCACACACCTCAACACACAAAAGGAAAATAACCCTATATAAAAATGGGCAGAGGAACTGAACAAACACTTCACCAAAGGAGAAATTCAGATGGCCAATAGGCACAGGAAAAGATGCACCACATCACTAATCAACAGAGAAATGCAAGTTAAAACCATAATGAGATATGACCTCACTCCAGTTAGGATTGCCAACGTTCAAAGATAGGGAACATCAAATGTTGGCAAGGATGCAGAGCAAGGGGAACCCTCCCACACTATTGGTGGGAATGTACAGTAGTTCAGCCATTGTGTAAGCAATATGGAGGTTCCTCAAAAAACTAAAAATAGAAATACCATTTGACCCAGGAATTCCTCTCCAAGGAATTTACCCATAGAAAACAAGATCCCAGATTCAAAAATACATATGCACTCCTATGTTTATTGCAACACTATTTACAATAGCCAATATATGGAAGCAACCTAAGTGTCCATCAGTAGATGATTGGATAAAGAAGATGTGGTAGATATACACAATGGAATACTATTCAGCCATAAGAAGAAAACAAATCCTACCATTTGCAACAACATGGTTGGAGCTAGAGGGTATTATGCTCAGTGAAATAAGCCAGGCGGAGAATGACAAGTATTGAATGGTTTCACTCATTTGTGGAGTATAACAACAAAACAAAACTGAACGAACAAAACAGCAGACTCACAGACTCCAGGAAGGGACTGGCTTTTATGAAAATGAAGGGTTTGGGGATGGTGGGTTGGGCTGGAGGGAGAAGGGGATTAAGGGATATTATGATTAGCACACATAATGTACATGGGTCATGGGGAAGGCAGTATAGCACACAGCAGACAAGTAGTGACTCTATAGCATCTTACTACACTGATGGACAGTGACTGTAATGGGGTATGTGGTGGAGACTTGATAATATGGGTGAATGTAGGAACCACAATGTTGCTCATGTGAAACTTTCATAAGATTGTTTATTAGTGATACCTTAATTTAAAAAATGGCATGTGCAGTAACAAATGTATAGATATTACGTGGAATTATAATTTATAATTATTTTATATTTGTATTTATATTTAAAATTTCTTTATAAGTCAAACAGAACACGGTGACTTTATAAATGTCGAACTGAATCTCAGAACAATCATATGGCCTTTGGCCAGGTAAAGAGTCTCTCACAGCTACTCGGATTCAGGAGTGTTCTTCTTTGTTAAAGAACACTTGACACAGAAAAAGTAACTTTCAGATAGGTTTCCAAAAGTGGGATCAAAAGTTCATAATAAATACTGAGATATTTGATTGGTCTGACTGGTTGATTTGAAATATAAAAATAACAATAAAATTAAATAGTTTATTGAATTGTTATCTGTCATATTTTAGGTTATAATTACAAATATAAGCCCATGTTTAGAATTGGACTAGTTGTAATTTTGGAGAGATAATTTTTCTGACAAAATTAAATGGTAGCACTATATTTAAAATTAATAGTCTGAAGAGGCAGATGGATGATTTTTTGCAAGGGTTTTCAAGGAATTCATCAAAATTTGATAAGTTCTATATTTTTTAATATTCAAATAATTCTCTCTTAAAAGATCTCTTTTTAACTTTTACATCTCTCTTCTTCAGTCATTAACTGTGTTAACTGTTAGAATCTTCATTTGTTGATTGCTTTGCATTGACTATATTAGTTCTCCAAAATCACTTTACTAGATTTCATGAAATCTTGCAATCTTTGTTAGGTTAACAAGCTCCATGCATTTTTTTGCTTAGTATGTGTATGAGTAGGTTTTTACATTAAATATTTACATTATCTAAAAATCTGTGCTATGACAACATAAAACATAGTGCTTACTCTAAATGGAATCACTTAATAAATAATCAGTTCATTAGTGACTATGTTCATGTTTTGATCACAGTAGGTACCCTATTAACTATTAGCATTGGAATAAATGCTCTCTTATTTGCAAGTTTATTTGAACCTATTCTCCATATTGCTATAAACTTTATTTTTGTTTAATGTTTCTTTGGTTTCTATTGTTAAAATTACCTCTCCATGGCATGTCTGTTCTTGTTTGTGTCAATGAATCTGACTAGAGACAACTTCCAACACCCTCCTCCTTGCCTGCCCTCGCTCTGACACCCCACCTCCTGCTACAAACACATTCCCTCCACTTTCCAATTTCTTACAACGACATCTAAAATAGCAGAAGGCAAGCTCTGGACAAAGATATAAGGAGCAATCTTATAAGGTGTATGAGTTTTAAGATGAAAATCCTATAAATTTTATGACTTCCCTTTGACTGCTTAAAATGAGCCTGGAGACTCCTATGTCTGTGAGAAGTTATATAGTATATACTGATACACACACACATGCATATTACACACATATATACCCCAAGGGTAAATATTGAAGGTTCTTTTATTTTAACTACAGGATATTTTAAAGCCTTTAATATGCTTTTGGGCAAAATAATTGATGTGGAGATGTGATATGTGGCATATTTCAAAATCTAATTAACTTTAGATTTCTTTATTCTTAATAATGTCTTGATAGACTACTATCCAGAGAATATTTTGAAAAACGTAGCTTGCATATTCTTTTTTCTCACTTATTTTTAATCGCACTTCATTCAATTGGGAGTACCACATCACTCACACTTTAGAATTGAAATATTATATTTGGCATTTTAGTCTTACCATGGGATGCTATGTACTGATATTCTACTTAAAGCCAAGTTCAATTAAAAATTTCAACTCTTTGTTGACACTTCTATGGCATTTTCAGTTTCAGTCTTTATATTTTTTCACCAGAGGTAATGAGCCACATTTTCCTTTGGTTTTCCTATAGTCCAGGAGTTCTCGATGAGGAATGGTGGATGGGGCCAATTTTGCCCCCAGGGGACATTTCATAGTATCTGGATACATCTTTGGCTGT
Source organism: Manis pentadactyla (assembly GCF_030020395.1). Taxonomy (NCBI): domain Eukaryota; kingdom Metazoa; phylum Chordata; class Mammalia; order Pholidota; family Manidae; genus Manis; species Manis pentadactyla. Next base: position 82,984,410 of record NC_080025.1, read on the forward strand.
CACAGTTTGGGGGGAAAGGCTGCTACTGGCATCTAGTGGGCCAAAATCAGAGGTGTTCTTAAATATTCTATATTGCCAAGGTCAGCCCCCAAAACAATTAGCAGGTGAGCTAAGGTTGCTGCTATGGTTGACTGTGCTTTCCAGCAACCCTTTTCCACAAACCTCTAGAGTGATTATTATGGTAAAAATCTGGGAATGCTCAAGTTAAACTGAAAAACCAAAAGATACATTAATATGGGTTTCTTCCCTTTCAGGTAAAATAAACGTTGACAAGGAAAAAGCAACTTTCTCAAACCCCGAAAGTGCAAATCTAATTATAAACTCTTAAATAGTCTAAAACAAACACTAACAGAACTTGATAGGTAAATTAACGCCGTGGGCCAATCTCATGCAATGCTCATTCTGTGACACATTTCTTAACATTCTCCCTCCTTTCTAATACTTAGATTGAATGCGGATTCCTAATTCTTATTCCACTCATTACTTAACAGGAACACCGAGGTCACCGCAAATAAAGCAGTATGAGTTAATGAGAACAGCTTTAGCCAACGAGGAGGTATTTCTCCAAGTACATCAAGTGCTTCACATATATTAAGAAACCCCAGCTGAATCGATTTAATAATGTTGGGATTTGCACAATTATTACAGATCCTTCATTATTCACCCAGTCTGCGCATACCACAGCACAAATGAACATCTCAGTCTGGTGGTATTAACATTGCCATTTTCTCACCCATTCCCAGACCATCTGCTCCATGCTGATCATTCACTGCTTTAACATTTAACAGTTACCCAACTGCAACTTAGCAGATTTGTGTACTTTTGAAAACAGCTGGTTTAATAACTGCTTCAGAGCTTTTGGATAAAGAAATTATTTTGTAGTGCTTTATAATAGTCTTTTTTTATCAGTGCCTCTGAGGAAAGAGTATTACACTTGCTCCATTTATGCATCTGCAATCACTTGTAATATTTCTTGTCACATTTGGAAACATATTTTCAGTATTTATAGCACAATAACCTAGAAGTCTTTATTATCCTCCTTGTTTTTGCTGTTTGTTTTTTTAAATGTCTCTGAGGACCAGAGTGAAGCCTTTTGCATAGAATAATTTAGAGTGGCACAAAGGTATAAATTTGAGTTGTCTCAGAATTTCTCCATACTTGCTATGTCTATTTCAGTGAAGATTCTCTATTCCCTTTTTCCCTTTTTGCTGGAGAAAAGCAAGCAAGCAAGAAAGAAAATAACTATTTGCTTCAATATGCCAGGCTTCCAAGTAGACATATCTCCCCTGGGAGTTTTTTAGGTAACTTTGTGAATTGGCTATTCCATTAAAGATGGGAAGTAGTCTAAGGGGTGCTCTGGGTGCTGACACTGTTCAGATTTCTTGATCTATGTAGGGGTTACATATGAGTGTTTACTTTGTGAAAATTTGTTCAGGTGTACATTTTGTGTACTCTTTTGTATGTATATTATGTTTCAATAAAATGTTCAAAAATTTAAAAAAACAAACAGAAGGGAAAATTGCACTCGATTCTTCTCATGTGTATGGGCTATATCCTAAAGTCCCTAATGGCACAGAATGTCTATGGTCCTGTCCTGACTATGGCACCAGTCTAATAATCTACCATTCTTTACTTTATATATCATATTCAGCAATGCAATGCTATTTGCAATTTCTAATACAACTTTGGGTGTGCCACTGATGCTATTCACTGGTAGTGGTAAGAAAAGAGGATGGCTGTCTCTTAATCCGTCCTTCTGACCCTTGTAAACTTAATTCAGTGTCAAATAATAAACAATAATATTTGACATGCTAGACCTAATCAAATTTTTTAAAAATCATGTCTCTGTGGCAATTTATTTTTGTCCTTTTCTCTGGTTCAAGGCATTTCACACAAATACCTTTATAAGTATAGAATGTTTGCTTCTTTCTTTACTTATTTATACATTAAAATAAGTCAAGAGATGAGACTTCTGCTTTCAGTCAAATAATAAAAGGGACTGCATTTATCTTTTCATATGAAACAAGCACACAATAATTAACAGGTAAAATGTAAAATGATAATATTCAAGTCACTAGATATCAGACAACAAAGCAGAGGAATCCTGAGACAAAAAACAAATGACCAAGGTGGCTAAATTTCTAAGACAAAGTAGTGGCAAGAAGAGAGCTACACAGAGAGAGACTCCCAGGGATCTGCAGAGTCCAAACATAAACTCAGCATAGTAGTGATCAAAGTTTCCATGCATGCAAGGAAACTGTCTGAAGCTGTGGAAAGAATCATCCAAAAGGATAATAAGAAAGAGCTCGAGCACTCACATAGGAACTGGAATAATACCTCTTCTGACCATCCAGATAGAACATGTCAAAACTCCCAGAGAATTCACTAGAGTACTTAGAAGGAACTTTCTTCAGTAGTCAAGAGTAATTATTCCTAGATTAAATGATGTTGTTCTGGTTCTGCCTAACAACTTAACTTACTTTTTTTTTTTTTTTTTTTTACAAATAAACTTATTGGATCCCAGAACAAAGGTAAACACATATATTTAATATAAACCATAAATATATGTAAGTATATGTTTGAGGAATACACAAACATCCAGCTTCCCAAAAGGTTCAATTTACAATGACTGATGTCCATAGAATCACCCAAATAAACAGGAAAAATAACATAAAAGAGAAGAAATCATTCATAGAAACTGAGCTACATAGAACACTAAAATTAAAAAATTCAGATTAAACCTCTAGAAGTGAAATATGAACCCCCTGAGCTGAAAAATACATTGGATGGAAGTACTTGCAGATTATATATTACAAGAGAAAATGATAGTGAAATTGACAACATAGTAATAAAAACTATCTGAAGTTAAACATACAGAAAATCAAAGTTAAAAGAAAACAAACTGAATGTGTAACCTAATCTGTATCCAATAGGAGGCCTGAAAGCCCTAGAGAAAGGAGACAGAAACATCTTTTGGAGAAATAATGGCAAAAAAGATTACAGATATAATGAAAACAATAAATCTGAAGACTGAAGAAGTTTATCGAAACTCAGGACAAAATACATGAAGACTGAAATACATGAAGAATTTCACTGAGACACATTGTAATCTAACGGCCCAAATCAGAAATAAAGAGAAAATCTTAAACCAGAGACCAAGTAAGTATAAGGAGATTTGTTAATAGAAACAATGCAACTGAGAAAGCAGGTGATCAAAATCTTTAAAATAATGAAAATTACTGCCAATCTAGAATTCCATATTCTGCAAAAATACCTTTCCAAAGCAAAGATGAAGAAGAATTAGCAGAAAAAGGATATCAAATAATTACAACTATAATTTTGAAATATACAAAAGCTGAAAGAATTGCTAGTGAACCCACTTTATAAGAAAGAAAAATATTTCATCAAGTAGAAGGAAAATGATATTGCAATAAGGATCTATACAAAAAAAATAAACAACACAGAAAGTGGTAACCACATGGGTAAATATATAAAGTATGTTCAGGCTATTTCAGCATCATTAAGTGATAAGCTACTGTTTAAAGCAAAATAAAATTTAGTGTATAATTTATAACACATGTAAAAGCAAAATGTATGAAAATTATAGCACCAAATTCAGAGGGAAAGAAAGGAAAGCATACTAGTGTAAAGTTTGCATATTATGTAGAATGTGGTTTAATATCACTCTGCTAAATTAAAGATGCCTTCAATAAACCCTAAAGCAGCCCTAAAATAGCAACAGAACCAGTTACAATTTATAAATCAATAAAGAAGGTAAAATGAAATTATGAAATTAATTAATCCAAAGAAGGTAAAAAGAGGAAATAGGGAACAGAGAACAGATAAGGCAAATAGAAAACAAATAGCAAGTGCATGAAAAGACAAGACACACACAGAAAGAACATTTGCAAGTCAAATATCTGATAAAGAGCTTGTATCTGGAATACATAAAGAACTTCTAGAACTCAACCATTAAAAAAAAAGATTTGAACAGATACTTTTCATCAAATAAGAAACAAATGGCAAATAAGCACATGAGAAAATACACATGATAAACGATTAAAGAAGTGCTTACTACAACCAGACAAGACTCTACTCACACTCAGTAGAATGGCCAAAATTAAAGACTGACCATGCCAAGTATTGGTGAGGATATGGAAGAGCTGGAACTCTGTTACACTTCTAATAGGAATGTAAAATGGAACACTTTAAAAAAAGTTTCACAGTTTCTTAAAAAGTTAAAGACACATTAGCCATATATCCAGGCACTTACTCCTATTTATTCAAAAGAAAGAAATGCGTTTGTCTAACTTGTGTACAGATGTCCATAGAAGGTTTATTTGAAATATGACTAAATTGGAAACAATCTTAATGATCCTCAACATGTGAAAAGACAAATTATGGTATCTCCATACAATGGAATGCTATTCAATAATAAAATGTAATTAACTAGTGTTATATGCAATAACATTTACATATTTCAGAAAACTTATACTGATTGAAAGCCAGACAAAAAAGGAACATGTACAATTAGTCACATGAAATTCTAGAAAATTGTATAAAACACATCTACGTTTGCCTGGGATTGAGTGGGACCAGGGAGCAGAAAAAGGGAGGGACTGAAATGGGATATGAGGAAACATTTAAAGGTGATAAACATGTTCTTTATCTTGATGGATAGAATAATTTCTAATGTGAACATATTCCCAATCTTTTCTATTTATGTAATTTAAATATGTTTATTATATGCCAATTATACTCCGTAAAGATTTTTCTAAATGTTAAGTAATGTTTGGTGCTTCTCTAACCTTGCTTTTCTCAAACATTATATAAGCAAGAAACCCTTATTCTGGTGCTTATAGAAAAAAATATTGTAATTATAGGTTTATAATTAGAATATGCTACAGATTTATAAAATACATTATTTTAATCAGGTTACAAAAATTTAAACATCTTTTAAAAATTCTATAAATAATATATCAGTCTAGTAGAAATTCGTATTTTTTGAACATACAGCATTCAAAGATTCAATTGTTTGTTTTATCAATATTCTTTGTCTATTCTTCTCTGTCCTGTGTGGGCTTCTTTTAAAATGTGGTAATTGTTATGTACACAGAAACATTAGTATTCAGTATCATTCAGTAGAATTCAATCAGTTAAACAGACAAAACCTTGTATTTATGTGCCCACAGAATGACAATTCACGGTGGTTTTTAAAGACTTCTTCTCTCACACAACCATCAATCAAAGTGACAGTGTTCTTTAGATTAACTTTGGATTCCCCAGCACAAATTAATTAATCTGTCCACTACTTCCTATCTCAGTGTTTCAATCAGCCAACAAATAAAGTCAATCAAGATTTCAATTCTTTGCTGATTAGCCAATAAACTGTGACAGTAGACTTGTGGCAGGACTTCTGGGACTCTCATAGAAGATTATTTATAGATGTAGCAATGCTGTGATCAGTCTCTAAAGCACAAATAAGAACATTGCTTTTCTTCCCAGTTACTTTCATCGAGGCAAAGAACCTTTTCAGGTAGAAATAAAACTGTTAAAACAACGAGCTGCAAGGATACTCTCTTTGAAGTGATATTAATGACATTTTGGTCACTGTTGCTTTACTAGCCTCAAACTGGAAATGCCATGGAATTCTAGAATTTAAAGAGCTGCTTTTGTTCAGATGAAAGGATGCGTGATACAGCTGTCACTGCTTCTATTGTCAAGAATCCTTATGGACATGAATCCTAAGTACTCTTTCTTACCAAAAGAGAATTACTTCCTGCTCTTAATATATTTATGCTTTATAGTTTCTCTTAGAATTAAACTAGTATCTGTGCTGTCATCCAAAAATCCTTCTGATAAGAGAGTAAACCCAACTAGAGGAAAGAATATGGACTGGGAGTCAGCAGCTTGGGGTTAGTCCAGGCTTTGCCAGTGTTAAAAAAAAAACAAGCCCCGAGTGGAGTCACTTCTGCCATGCCCCGCCAAGCCGTAATACCTAACCTAATTATAGCTTTAACCTGGGGGGTTGTGGGTCGAGGGGTTTAGAAGAATTTTATACCAGTTAGTCTGGAATTTCCTTATTAGCACAAGTGAGGTAATCTGAGAAGACCCTTGTGCTTCACCCAAAGGGAAGATAACCTTGCCTAAAATAACTTACTCATTTAACCTCCTTCTCTATAGAATTCTCTATAGAATTCTTCCTTTTTGTGTGGCTCCTTGGATCTCCTTTCTACTTGCTAGATGGGATGCTGCCCAATTCATGAATGAATGAATAAAGCCAATTAGATCTTTACATTTACTTCGTTGAATTTTGTTTTTTTAACACCAGCAATAAGTTGTGTAAGCTTGAGAGTCATTTAATTTGTATAAGCTTTGGTTTTCTCTTGTGTGAAATTAAAAGTGTAGACAAACCTCTAAAATTTGATGGCTCAGGAAAGCACTTGTGTCTTTTTTTCTTACAAAGACTAGATAGGGAAAATTTTTCCTTTTTTTGTTTTTACCACCATCACTTTTTGAAGTTTGTCCAAATGACAGTGACCTCATGAACTCAACACTGAGCAGTAAGCAAATGTAAGATGAGGTTGGTGACCCTCCATTTCTTCATTAGACTTTGCATTCCATTTCTTCACCTCTTTCCTGGGAGGAGAGGGGAAGGAAATAAAGAAATCAGTCTCCTTCCTCAAAGTGTGTGAGTGCCATCTATTCCTCTTGACAGTTCATGACCTTTACCATTCTAATCTTCTAGCCATTCTACTTAATTTCTAAAAGATTTTAGCCCCTGTATAACAATCTTATTTTAATGCCTACTTCTGTCTTCTTGGAAAGAAACCCATCAGTTCCCTGACTTCTTTGTTCCTTGGTGTATTTATTTCTAATAACAGTTTTGTCCATACCACCTCAATCAGCCATTTCCAATTTTACACCAGAAAGTGAATCACTACTGAAATCTCCATTTCAAATATTTTAACCTTTGCACACTCTCCTTTCCTTCCATATAATTTATTTCAGTGTACATGCAACTACAACTCTTTGACTTCACAAAAATATTAGTTATATTCTATTATCCATCATTTCAGTCTCACCCTTGGTTTCCTTGCCTCTCTCACCCTCCATCGATACTGCCTTGCAAACTCTAAGCCAAAGATGTTACTTGTGTTCAGAGCTTTCATATGTTTCATTTATCACTACCTAAGAAAAGAGCTGTTCTCTACTCTTAAGCATGCTTTCCTACTTTCTGTGATGACTCTTCACCACCATAATCCATTAAGAAAATACAAGCCAGAAATCTGAAACTCCCTTATCTTTTCACCAATAAATCTACCTTTTCACCTGCAAAAGTCCCCAACTTCTCTTCCTTGCCATTGTAACGAAAGAAGCATGCCTACTCATCGAATTCCATTCTCTCCATTTCTGTCCTTCCTGATTGTCTCTTTCTCTGAAGGGAGCTTATATTTTTGGTGATTTTCCTTATTTCCTGCATTTTCATTCATTTCTACTCTACTGAGTTAGCTCCATTGATGTTCACAAATTCTTTATTCTCTCTTATTCTATAAAATCAAGCAAGAATTGTAAAACGTTGGAAACACCCTGTCTTCACCTATCAAACAATCAAACTCCTACACTATTCCTTTGTTCCCTTTATACCATGCTATGTCTAGATTTCTTCCTCAATTCTCACATACTCTTCAGCCATTCTAATCTTTCTTAAAAGTTCTTCCATACCACTCTTTAAGTCAGTCTTAAATTATCAAACACCTTTATTTTTCCAAACCCAAGTGACACTTCTCTGTTTCAGTCTTACTTAGTATCTAAGCAGCTCTGAGGCTTTCATAGTCAACCTTTAATTTGTAGCAGTCACGGAAATATGCCACTCAGCTCTCTGTTCAAGAAAGAAATTGCCATTTGGCTGTAAGGAATGAAATTAGCTGACAGTCTTCAGCTTCAGTGCCTTTGAGATCTGCTTCAGCTTCAAACTGAGACAACTTCTTCCCTGTCAGACCCCAGATGATGACTGTGTATGGCAGGGGTACTAGAGTCCAATCATTTATGCAAACACTGGTCTCCTCAAGCATTCAATTCATCATTCTCTATTACAGAACTATTCTTTGTACCACTAATAAGAAAGCAAAATTATTTTCTTTATGTCATTATATTATTGTGCCCATGTATGTATATTCTTTACTTTATTTTTATTTTATTTTATGTTACCTCTCTCCCAAATAGATAGCACATACTGTTACAGGCAGAACTCTTATAAGGTCCCAAGGAATCCCCAATTCCTAACATAGCATTCATAATATATTCCAAATAATGTTTGTTAAATTGATGGATAAATAAAAAAGCCAATAAATGCTTCAATATTTTATATATTTCTCTTTTAAGAATTAATCTTTAATTACTCCAAAACTCTAATATCTGCTAAAGGCATGATAAAATCATCCAAAATGAGACATATAATGAGATATCCAAAATGAGATATAAAATACAATCATCCTGACATTACCTTCTTTAGATTTTATTCATTTGTTTTATTTTCAACTACTTAGTTTATTTTTAAAATTACTTCTGTTTTATTTTACTTAATAAGCATTATAGAATTTGAAATGCTTTCAAGGTCTTTTGTTAGCTTATATGGAAGATCCTGAAGAACATGAAAGTATAAAATCAATGATGCTGTCAACCTAGTCTACTAACTTAAAATAGTCCCCTCTCATTACACACACACACACACACACACACACACACCCTGAGTTCTGGCTCTATGACATAGCTCTATAAACTCAGAAAACTTGATTTTGAAAATATGACAACTCTGGAGAGACTTTGAGGAGCAAGCAGGAATGTGTTTGTGTGTGTGTGTGTGTGTGTGAGTATCCGTGCTTCCTCTAGCTGATCACCTTCCTCATGTTATGCCCTGGCACCACTCTTCCAGTTTTGGCCAGGCTTAAATAGCTGTACAGAAGAAAACCTGCACTTAAATAAAGAGAAAAGACAACACACAGAGGCCAAAATCCCAACAGAACATGATAAAAGAAAATCAAGTTAATAGTTTAAGATATGATTTTATTCAAATGATGGAAAAAGAACTGTTTAAAGTTAAATAAGATTACCAAATACAATGGAAAGCCTAATGGTAAATTGTAGAAACTCCAGAAAATAAGTCTATGCCATTCAGTGATATGCAACTGAGAACACTTTGTTTAAAATTTTAATTTCTAAGGATTTCAAAATAATTTCTGAAGACAAAACATCAAATTATTTTCATTTTCACAATTACAGATTGCAAAGCATGTGGCACATTATTAAAATGTTCCCTTCCTTTTGGCAGTTTTTTAATGTTAGTATAATTAGACACATTAGAATTTTCTAGGCATCGAAAATGGTGAAACATAGTATTTAATATAACTCACCTTAAGAAAGTACATAAACTATATTACAAGTACAGTTAATTTTCATGTGATTTACTTAAATTCAGTGTTTTAATCTTAATCCATTAACCACCATGCCTATTAAAAGCAATGATATTTACGTAACACAGATAAGAGAAGAAAGACATTCTATTAAAAAAATGTAAGTGAAAATTCATTGAGTAACATAATGTTTTAGCCAGCCTTATTCTTGTTTTGCTCAGTTTTGTGGATTTTGTGTATGTGTACATGCTTGTTTGGTCTGTTGTGTTGGGAACTAAGAAGACAGGCTCTTATTTTTAGAAGTTCCTTAGAAATAACTTATAGGAAAACATTAAGAGAGAATCTGGATGTTTCCTGGAAGTTTTAATTGAAGTTTGGGTATTCAGAAGGCACGGGCTGCTGACAATTTTCCCAGGAAACCATTTATGATACTCAAATCTGTTTGAAAATTACCTTGTACCAGTCATGGAACTTCGTGTGCTCTGTGATTACAAAGGAGCAAACCCCACAAGGGTTAGTTCAGTTTGATTAAGCATTCCAGGAACAGCAGCAGTTTAATGGGAAGAGTAATTAACTGACAGATAAAGGCTAATGGATGTCCTCAAACCCCTAAAGAGATGTGGGTTTTGTTCCTTCAAAAAAAGAAAAAGACATGTCCTCCATCCAAGGCAATGAAAAGCCAGCATGAGCACATTACTGTTCTCATGCAACTTTATAAAGCACCAAACTCATGAGAGTTTAACTGGAAAAATTATTTGGTTCTGACATACGTTGTCAGAAGATTCATTTCATCCCATTTTTTAAAAAGTAGACCTGATTTTCATGTGTCAAGTTCTTAAGAAATAAATCTCCTTATGCACAAGCATGTATTAAACACCTATAGTATTGGATCAAGAGCTTGGCCTAAGATAATCCAGAGTCAAGGTGAAAAGACTGATACATAGATAAATAAGTATTTGTATATTTTGTGATCAATATAAGTTAATTTGTACTAATTGGCTAATATAAAAGTGATAATGGAAGAGAGACATTGGAGATATATGTTTAGCCAAATACAAATTCTTACCACAATATTACTTAATATATTTTAAATTATCATATCTTTTTTTTTGTACATTCAACTAATAAACAAAAAAAATATTGCTAATAAAAATGAAGATATTTTTCTGGCTATATGATAGACCAGAAATCTTTCCCACTAAAAATACCTAAAATTTTTATAAAATTTTAGATAAGGTAATTTTCTGAAGCCAAAAATGTATGGTGAATTTTCTGAGGTCAAAGTCTCCCAAATAACAACTTTTAATTTGATGTTAATCACAATGACAGTATTCTCTATTAATTAGGTTCAGTTATAGAGCATAAACTCCACTTGAGCTAGTGGAAGTAGAAAGTGATGTATTACAAGGAATTATATGACTTAGAGAATGTTTGGATGAAATGAAGAAGCAGACTATCATTTGAACTTTCAGGAATCTCTGTTATGCCACATTACAGAACTAGGCCACCAAAAGATCATTAGAGCTTGCCACTGTCCAGAAACTGGAGAATCAGGACCCAGCTGCTTTTGGAAACAGCTTTAAAGTTGCTGTTTCTAACACTCAACTATCATTCTCATGCACAGAAAAATTGAATGTTCAGCCATCCTTCAACCCCAATCCTGAACTTAAACTAGAGTTTCCATTGGTAAAATCTACATCTCAACCCAGGAACTCAGTGACATTTGAGACAGAGAATTTAGAGAATTTGATGTGGGTTTTTACTCTAAGAAGGAAGCTTTTTTCCTTAGACAAATGCATTTTTGCATACTCCAATGCAGTTATTTACAATATATAATAAGTTGCTTGGCAGGGATGGGGGACCTTCTTCTAAGGAAAGCATATCTTAAAGAAGCCCAGGACACAAAGTACTCCTAAAAATTGAGTTTCAACAATTCTTATTGTCTCACATGAAAATCACAATCCAATATGACCAGTGTCCTTTTAAGAGGAGGATATTGAGATACAGACACACAGAGGAAGCCCATGTAAAGACATTGGAGGTAGTCATCTAAAAGTAAGAAAGAGGCCTTAGAAGGAACCAACCCTGTGGATGCCTTAACACTGGATTTCTAGCCTCCAGAAATGTGAGAAAAACATTTTTGTTAGATTCATTGGCACTTTCTAATGACAGCCCTAGCAAATTAATACACTGCCTGAGTTGAGAAATACATTGAATAGTTCTGAGACTTGGTAGATGAGAGCACTAGCTACTAGACTGGGCTTGCCAATCTTTTTATGTATAGGTCTGAAGAGTAATTATATTAGGCTTGCAGTCTGTGTGGTCTCTTTGGCACTACTCAACTCTGTAGCATGGAAGCAAACTTCGACAATTCTTAACCAAGTAAGTATGACCATACGCCAAGAACACACCATTTATAAATACAGGCAGCAGGCTGGGTTTGGCTCCTGGGTAATGGTTTGCTAGCTCCTGTATGACAGAATCAAAGGGGGTTAAGGTTGAAAGAGATCAGAGATGGTAGTCTGGATAAAGCACTGCTTCTGGGAAAGAGAAAAGTAATTTGGAAGTTGGGAATACCCAATGATTCTTGGTGGTGAAGAAAAGATGAAGTTATAAGACATCTAAAGCTCTCACCTCTGTCTATATATATACCTGTTAATCCCAGTCCAGGAAAACAGAAATTAGTTTCAGCAAAACAATAAATGAAGAAGGAAGAAAATATCCAAATATAGAACTTCAATGAAAAAAAATACGTATTACGAGATTTAGAGTGCTGTAATTTGGGGTTTGGCAAAGTTAGAAAACTCAAGTCTTAACAAATAAGATAATGTCCAAGGAATAGCATTTTAGAACACAAAGCTGGGACTAAGCAAGTAACTTATGTTTAGTCAGGACTAACTAGCTTTAACCAGAAACCAGGGGCCAGCAGGTATTTCCTATTTACCCCTTATATAGAAGGGAGTTTTTGTAAGCCGTTGTTCCCTTTTCATCAATTTGAAAGGAATGAATTTGAACTGGATGAATTGTCCTTCAGCCTATGGGTTACTAGACCGTGAGAAAACACATGAATCTGATCTGGAAAGCTACACAATCCAGATCTAGGTACAGTAATGACTTAACAAGAATTTGTGGTTGTGTGAGGTACAATATTCTAAAATGAAGGTGGGAAAGGGCAGACTGTGGTTGACTCATCATTTTATACCCAAATCAACTTTCTCCCACTAGTTTTGTAACAGAACTCAAATTTTTACCTGGGCATATTTGCTAGCCTGTACTCCTCAGCCTTCCCCCTGCTAGGTGTGACAGTGAGAATCAGTTCTGGCCATGGACTTGTAAGCAGCAGTTATGAGGACTCCCAGGAAGGCTGATTCAAAATGCTGACCCAGCTGCTTGGGGCACCGCTTCTGCTCCCGGTCCTCTCTCCTTCCTTTTGCCTGGAAGAAGTGAATGTGATGGCCACACTAGTTATATTTATTCTATGCTGTGGCCTTGATTATGGAAGTCAACCTGGGGAGATAAGAGTAAAATGACTTTATGGAACTTTCACATACTGTCTCAGGGCTGCTCGGATTTTGTTGTAGTTATTGGCTTTTTCCCCCCCTCCTTGGTGGTATTTGTTTTGCTTTTTCATTTTAATGTAAGTGAATAAGTTTCAGTGTGTTTAATCCAAACTATTATTTTTATTGTTAAAAATTCAGGTTTAAGACATTAATATCTATTATTAGGTAGACTCTTATGTAGATGCAATAATGTTCCAATTACCTGATTTTGAAATAAAATCATCCTGATAGTTAAAAACAAATCAATCCCAAATATTTTATGCATGTTATATCAAATTATTTGCCCTATTAGTTCCTCAAGCTACATCAAACTAAAAAGTTTCTGTATGGCAAAGGACATCATAAACAAAACAAAAAGGCATCTTACAGTATGGGAGAATATATTTGTAAATGACATATCTGAAAAGGGGTTGAGATCCAAAATATATAAAGAACTTACACACCTCAGCACCCAAAGAGCAAATAACCCGATTAACAAATGGGAAGAGGACATGAAGAGACGGTTCTCCAAAGAGGAAATTCGGATGGCCAACAGACACATGAAAAGATGCTCCACATCACTAATCATCAGGGAAATGCAAATTAAAACAACAATGAGATATCACCTTACACCAGTAAGGACGGCCAGCATTGAAAAGACTAAGAACAACAAATGTTGGCAAGGAAGCAGAGAAAGGGGAACCCTATTCCACTGCTAGAGGGAATGTAAGCTAGTTAAACTATTGTGGAAAGCAATATGGAGGTTCCTCAAAAAACTAGAAATAGAAATACCATTTGACTCTGGAATTCCACTCCAAAGAATACAACTTCTCAGATTCAAAAAGACATATGAACCCCTGTGCTTATAGCAGCACTTTTTACAATAGCCAAGATACTTAAGCAACCTAAGTATCCATCTGTAGATGAATGGATAAAGAAGATATGGTACACATATATAATGGAATACTATTCAGTCATAAGAAAGAAACAAATCCTACCATTTGCAACAACATGGATGAAGCTGGAGGACATCATGCTCAGTGAAATAAGCCAGGCGGAGAAAGACAAATGCCAAATGATTTCTCTCATTTGTGGAGTACAACAATGAGGTGAAACTAAAGGAACAAAATGGCAGCAGACTCAGAGACTCCAAGAATGAACTAGTGGTTACCAAAGGGGAGGGGTGTGGGAGTGTGGGTGGGGAGGGAGGGAGAAGGGGATTGAGGGGTAGTATGTTTAGTACACACGGTGTGGGGGATCACGGGGAGAACAGTGTATCACAGAGAAGGGACATAGTGGATCTCTGGCAACTTGCTGCACTGATGGACAGTGACTGCATTAGGGTATGGGTGGGAACTTGATAATATGGGTAAATGTAGTAACCACATTGTTTTTTCATGTGAAACCTTCATAAGAGTGTATATCAATCATACCTTAATAAAAAATTTTAAAAAAATAAAAATAAATGACATTGGAAAAAAAGAAAAGAAAAGGATTGTGTGCTTTAATATTGCTGTTAAGGATAGATTTTGATGGAAAATACGTTCTCCTTCTCTGGTGATCCATTGCCTGTGACTTCTCAAGAGTCTCCAATGTCTTTAACTCAAGGCGTTTGATACCATGGCTCTCTGGATGAATGAAGAAGGTAGCATGCTTTTGAGATAGTCTGAAATAAAAACCCAGAGAGAAAAGAAAGCTACTTACAGTTTTTTTGCTAAGGTTGGAAAATTTCTCAGACTATAAGTTTCTTAGTCTAGCATTAAAATCTAGCTAAATTCATAGTCTTAGTCATAGCTTGGATTTATTTGTAAATTTCGTGTCAGGGAGAAATACTTTGAAAAATGTATATTGTGTTTTGCATCATTTACTGCATATTTAGTATGAGAAAATAAAGTATTTTCCTGTAGATATGTGTGTGTGTGTGTGTTTGTGCTTTCATCTTCTATTACTCTTTATCTTCCACTGTTTTAGAAGAAAACTAAAAGAAAAAAAATTTGATCTGCTACATTAACTTACATTGATTCAGTGGTAGCTACAGCCCGGGCTGTTCAAGTGAATACGTAATTATCCCATTGCGAGTCTTTCCAAAACAAATGCCTTCACACACAGAATAGGCTGATTGGCTCACAATGCTGATGTTCTGGTTTTCAGAGATCTTAGAAATGCTGAGTTCTCTGATTCTTTGCTCAATAAAGACGATTTTCTAATGTTAAGTTTAAAAAAAATTATCAGTTGGCTTTCTATTCTGTATTGCCAATCCCCTTGTCTGAAGGGAGTATTAGTATACAAAGGAGAATTGGTGGTTCACTACAGAGGCAAAGCACGAGGTAGGATAGAAATAGCTAGCATCTACTGAGCACCTATTGTGTAGGCAATGCGATACACTGTTTAAGGAAGTTATCAATAGAACAATACTGCGAGGTAAAAAAAATCAATATCCCCATGCAGCAAATGAGATAATAGAGACCAAAGCATTTAAGCAACTTGATCTTACATTCTATAACCAGGACACTTGAGCTATGCCATTTTGATGCCAACATTCTTGCATCCATAACTAGTAAATATTGGTGAATAGTCAAATAATTTAAATATTACAAACAGAGGGCCATACATTATGTTTTAGTTCAGTTTAGCATTTTTTGACCATCATCTTTTTGTCATCATTTTGTGTCTCAGGTATACAAGAAGAAACATCTACAGTCCTTGCCTACAGGTAGCTTACATTGCATTACAGTGCAACATGAGTAAACAGTTTTTACAGGACTCATGCCATAGTAGAAGTGATTTGAATGACTAGAATGAGAAGGATGTAAATAGATTTGTCTAGAGAATCGAGAAATTATGTGAAGAGTCAGTGATCTCTAAATAAGATTGTTAATGGTGGAAAAGAGTCTGCCAATTAGATGAAGCATTTAAAGGGGTTCCAGAAATATAGAAGCCACAGCACCGAGCATGGGGTCATCTGATACATGCAGAAAAAAAGTAAGGATTTGATTCTGCTGTAACCCAACTGATGTGGGCATGTGGTCCATTATTTTATTAAAGTAGCTGGCAGGGTCCTGAAAATGGGCCTAATAGAAAGTTTTGAGAATCCTGGATGCCAATCTTCAGGTCATGAAAACTATTGAAAAAATGTCAGCATTGAGCTGATACATGATTTTTATTTCAGAAAGCTAACTGCAGCGATGCTATGGACAAAGAGAAGAGATGCCACCAATGATACAGAGATCAATGGGGAGATTATACAAGGTCAGGATACTTCTAATTTTCTTTATGTGTCAACTTCATTCATTTGTTCTCCTCATTAGGGTATTTAATGCTGTGGTCAGAACAGTTTGCAGTTTTCAAAACAATTCTCCTTTTTGATTCCCATCATCTTAGTTTGAGGTCTTTTCAGGCACCGCTCTGTGAGGGAGAATACAGAGGTGAGTAAAAGAAACTGGCAAGCATAGGATAGTTTCAAGGAGGCTTAAATAAAGAAGAGGTTCAGGGAGAGTTTATGAAGGGGGACAAGAGGACGGACATGTTCATATTCTGAGAGGAACTTGCGTGGAAGGAAGATTGAGGAGAGAGAAGGAAAGCTCCTCAAAGTAAACTAGAAAATAATGATGGAAACACTGACAAAGGTAAAAATAATTTTTATATGATCAAATTTAAAAAGTGAGAGTTTGTCTTCCATAATGACTTGAACTAAATTAGTCACTTAGTTTTTCCCTGTACAGGAGATGGATATCCATTAACCTGAGAACGTGGGAAGAAGCCTGGCACTCCTCTGAACGCTGCGACCCTAGAAGAATGGGTGTGTGTCCAGCTTTCTGTGAAGCATGAAAACAAAGCCTCTAATCAGTGTTTATGTCAAAAAGGGAAAGTGCTACTTTCATACTCAGTGTCCGTGAAAACACTTTGTAACCTCTGCCAGAGAGATTAATAGCATACATGTTACACACTTACTTATAAAATTTGTAAAGTTAATAGGGCATATTTTAAGCTTCCATTCAGCTCACATATTTTGACTACATCATTGCTTTTGAATATTGTTTACTAATGAAATACATAAGATATATTCTAGCAAAGTTTGGTGTACTTACATGAGCTAGTATTGCAAAGATTTAGAGAAGGTCCTTCTTACAAATACAATCTTTACAAGGTTTTAGAGAAAAACAGTTTGGGAAACATTTCTTAACCTTCCTTTCCAAAGGAATTCCTAAAAAACTATGTTTTACTTAAAATTCTTACTTTTTTATTGATGCTGTCCATTGTTTTAAGCATGTATTGCATTTTTTCAATGTCAGGCTGAAACTAGGTGGTTTAGATGCACTGTTTACTTAATTCTCTTGTTAATATTATGTGAAGTATAAGGCAAGTTTCAAGTTATTGTTTAGAATCATGTAGTTAATAAGTGGTAGATCCTGGAAATATTACATTGTTTTGATAATTCTTGTTATGTGAGGGACTTGTCTTTTTCAATATAGTAAAATTAGACTTAATGCCTTCCTAATTGTATTTATTCAGTCAATTTTTCTCTCTTATTTTTACTGAGTGTCTACTATGTGCCAAGCAACATGCTATGTTCTGGAATTTAGTGGTGAGATATGCACATGTGATCAGTCCATAAAAGAGCTATGATTGTGCAACAGCTGCATTGACTCATATGTGACTGAAACCCAATGCACATTCCATGACAGATGCAGCAGTTGTCATCACAAATGCGGATGTGTTCATACGGGTGAGGGGTAAAGGTGTAGTGGACATATTCATTTTTAGAAATTATAATGTGCATTATACAAGTAGAATGAAATTCCCTGGGTTAATCATGAAAAATATGTCTGCTGGAGTCATTATAAATCTTTACCTGAGGCACCTTTAGCAATACGTGACACTCAGTTGCTGAGCATGCTGGTAAAATTAGCACAGGACTAAAATATATAGATATGTTACTAAGCTGTTTGGGAATAGTGACTTCCAGAGAGTCAGCAGCTAGTTTAATTTCTGATTGTGTGTTATAGATAATAGCATGTAAAAACAAGAGGGGGCAAAACCACACGATAGCCATGAACCCACTGGAAATCTTGTAAGACCATGGTTTTTCTATGGGTAGATAAAATGTCATTGAGGAGTTAGTTTAATATCAAGAGTCAGAGTAATTATGTTCAATTTTTTTTCCAATTAAATTCTGTTTATTTAACTTTTAGTTTACTCAGTTCTGAAATTACTTTCTCCTCCATTCTTTTACTACTGTTTTTTTTAAATTGAAGTATTATTGATACACAATCTTATATTGGTTAAGGTGTTCCTAAACCAAAATCTAAGTGATGCCTGTACCTCTAAATTTAAATTAACATTTCCTGTCAGAGAAAAAAATAGTTCCTGACTTCATACAGACTGACATCTTCAAATGGTGATCTTGACTAAAGCTCCATTGGAGAGGCTATAATGTATATGGGTGTACAAAAATTAGGTAGTGCCATAAAATCCTGGAGAATTTTTAGTTGAGAATATAAATATGGTTAATTTTAGTTTCTACTCTATGTGAGTGACAATTGGATAAAGGTAATTTTGAGATGAATCAAACATGATGCTCAACCTAAAGAAATATATAGTGTATTTCCTAGCATATTATCTAGGATAATATATTTTAATGATATTTAAAATATCTAGAATAGTGATTGCATTGTTCTAATTAAGAGATGAGATATAATTTTATACAAATTTTCAATTTTTAAATCTTACCTGATTAGCCAAACTAATACTCTAAAGATCATTCCCTTCATAAAAGAAAAAAATATATAGTCAGTTGGGTGTATTCATTATTTATGTCATAATATACTCACATACTATACTCAGAATACTTGGACATTTATTCAATTTAATTTTTTTAGGACATATTCCAAAGCTTTTTTTTGAAGCCAACAACTAACTCAGGGCTACAAAAGTGTTCCCGTAAACAGATTAATCTAATGATGTCATTTGATCACCCTCCTTTAAGCCAGCAGCAGCCTTCAGAATTTTTTATTTGAGACTGGTAGAGTTTTCTTGTGACTTCCTATCTTACAGGCGAAAGCTCACATTAAGAATCACTGTTTTTTGAACTGAGGTTTTATTGCTTAAAGAGTAGCCTTTAACTTGTATGTTCAAAATTTAGTTACCAATAAAAAACTTATCTTGCAAATTTATTTACTTGAGGTCTCACAATACTTAATGTCTATTCTAAAAGCATATTATATCAGGGATTCACCTTACACAAAACTATTTCTTTGGAATATTTAAAAACTTACAAATATTTATATGAAGACATATTGTTTATTGTATAAGCAATTTTCAATTTTTTGTCACTTTTAAGCTAAGGTGATGTTTTTCTGAAGTATTATATTAAAGCATAAAGACACATAAGATACAGGTAAATCCATGCAAATATTTTTTCATTTATTTGTCCTGTAAGTTAATTGGTTTCGTTGTTTGAATTTCCTTATCAGAAACACCTAATAGTGAGTCAAAGAGTTGCTCTTAATTCTAAAGAATAAATACCTATTTTACCATATTCCTACATAGCTATGTTTCTGTACAGAACATTAGAAAGGACTATGACAGAGGCATCAGAATGCAGGGAAGCATATGTGAATTCTACAACATATTAGTAGTGGACATTGAGCTACACACTAGTCATCTAAATATTTCTTAGGGACAATGCCTGTCCTCCAAACTTAGAGTTTTAGGGAAAACTAAGTAAGACAATATTTGTATCTGTAGCCCTTAATGTACCAAAAAGGAGTTTTGGTAGAAACAGTGGTGGTTCCCAAATAGCTCTTCTTGTTTTCCACATTTCCCAGCATTGTACAAGTAAAGGTGATCAGATCTAATCAATCATCTTTGGGTAGAAGTTGTATTTGGCATTCAGAGGTAGGAATATAAAGAGACAGTACATAACCATCCAACTGTCTGTCTCCCTTTCATTGTTCCTGATGGAATTTTATGACATGTGAAAGAAAAGGGATGATTACAACGCACATGGTCTAAGCAATTAGAAGGATGGAATTGCTAACAATTGGATGAGAAAGACTATCCCATGGGACAGATTTAGAGGTAAATTTAGAGGAAATTTTGGAGACTTAAAGTTTGAGGTGGCAATTACATATCCAAGTGGAGATGTCCTGTAGTCCATTGGATTTATCAGTTTAGTCTTGTAGCAAATTCTGGATTGGAGGTAAATTTAGGAGTTGGCTTATGGTTGGAATCTAAATCTTTGACACTGAGATGACCAAGGGATAGAATGTAGGTATAGAAGAGGAACAGGGACACAGCACTGGGTCACTTCAACATTATGGAGTTATGTAGAATAGAAAATATTACCCAAGGAGTGCAAGAAATAACCAGAAAGTTAAAGCCCAGAAGTATGTGACGTGCTAAAAGTCAAGCAAAGGAAGTATATCAAGCAAAAGGGAGTTATCAGCTATGTCAAGTGATGCTGATTGGTAACTCAAAGAAAATGAGGAGTAAGAAAATTGACCATTGAGTTAGCAAAATGAGGTTCCCATTATCTACAGTGTTGTAGCAAACCATCCTAAAACTCAGGGCTGAAAACAAAAATCCATTGCTATCTCTTCTGGTTCTGTGTGTTGACTTGTCTCTGTTGGGGGATTCCCACTTGGCATGTCTCAGGCAATTGCAATTAGATATCACTTGGAGCTGTAGTTATGTGAAAGTCCTGCTGGTCTGGACATCTGTGATGGCTCACTCACATGGCTAGCAGTTATTGCTTACTTTTAGCTGGATGCTCAGCATGGGGTGTGTGGTAGCAGAAAAGTGACCTCCCAAAGATGTTCATGTTCTAATCCCCATAACATGAGAATAGGCTATGTTATATGGTAAAAGGAAATCAAGGTATATGGGATTGAGGTTGCTAATCTGCTGATCTTGGATTATCCCACTGAAACCAAT
The DNA here is from genome assembly GCF_030020395.1 of Manis pentadactyla. NCBI lineage: Eukaryota > Metazoa > Chordata > Mammalia > Pholidota > Manidae > Manis > Manis pentadactyla. Next base: position 83,005,297 of record NC_080025.1, read on the forward strand.
GGAATCTCAAGTGTCCTTGAATGTGGAATAGGCAGGCAGAAAACTCAGTGTGAAAAGAAGTGATGTGAGAAAGGCTCAACTGTCACTATTTCCTTTGAAGGTCAAGGAAGTGGACCATGAGTCACTCAATGCAAGTGCCACCTATGGAATTCTGACCTCCATTATCTGAAAGACAACAAGATCTTATTGTTGTTGGTTAAAGATACTAAGGTTGTGGTAATTTTTTACATCAGTAAGAGGAAACTAATACAGGCTTCCAAAAGAAGCACCTATTGTCACCTCCTCACCTGGCTCAAGTGCCTCTGATGAAGGAGGCTGATTCTAAGAAGCAACATCCTGAGAAAAAGCTACCCAAGACATCCATGCAGAAGCTCAGAAGTTTCAAAATGTCACTTCTCCTGCATGCTATTGGTTAAATAATTGAGTAGAGTTCAGATTCAGAAGTAGTTGAGGTAGACTACACCTGTTAATGTGCAGAGCAGCATGCTTGTATAGGAAAGAAGGAGTTGATGGCAGACATCTTGAAGAGTATCTATCACTGTGGATGAAAAAGGAGAGCAGTAGCATTATAGCGGGGGACTGAAAGCCTGTGGGAGAGGGCTTAATGGAGAATCAGAGGAGGAAAGTGGGATAAGGAAAGTTCAGATAGTTACTTTGAGGAAGCTTATGCAAAGAAAAGAAAAAGTAGGATGGCAATGGGAAGAGAAGTGGCATCAAAGAAAAAGCTGGATATGAGAAAGAATAACATGTTTGTGTGCTAAGTTAATGTTTTTCTAAAGAGCCAAATTTTATTATTTTTTTCATTCGTATGTATATGCATGTCAGAATATTATAAAATTATTATTATACAACATAGGAGTGCTCAAATAAATTTTTAAGTAATCCAGTCTCAGCATTGGTTCCAAGGAAGCAGATTCTGAGGCAAAATCTTCTGTTTTAATAGTTATTAAGGCATGTGCTATGGACTGACTGGCTTCTGTCCAAAATTCATGTGCTGAAGACCTACCCTCCAGTGTGACTATAGTGGAGATAGGGTCTTTGAGGAGTGATTACAGTTAAATGAGGTCATAAGGGTGGAGTGTGATCTGATAGAACTGGTGCCCTTAACAGAAGAGGAAGAGACACCAGCTTATTTAAAATCCCTACAGGTCCACTATAAAATAGAAAATTCAGAACTTACTATAATTCACTTTAACAATCCAGATAACTAAGACAAATGTGTAATTACAGTTTCTTTGTAATGTGTGTAATGCCCCAATCTATTTAATTCTTTCTGTGAAAACAGACCCTAAGACTGAACTTCTTCCAGTGCATAAACTCCCTAGTGGAAATAAGTTAGATACATCTTTATGAAAAACATATTAATAAATGTATGATATATTTATGAAAAATGCTTTATATTTTTCAGAATAACAGGAAGAGGATTTGCAGCTGACACTTAGAAGCTGCCTCAGATCTCTTTGGTCTCCCCATGTGTGTTTTTGGTTGGTTGCTAGTAAAATACTCCTTGAATGCAGGTCTTCCCATAAATTTGAGTAGGCAAACAAATTTAAACAGTTCCTTCAGCAATCACATAACATACATACATATTTTTTCTTTATTTAAACCCAAAATTTAATAAGCATAAAACATAATATGTTCTTTCGAATACTGTTGCTACTCATGGAATGTCATTATTTATAATGTTAAACATACTTGTAGCTGTCCTCCTTTCATACCTCCAGGGAAAAAAATAAGAATGGATTATTCAAATGATTTAAATCCCTCTGAGACATGGCCCTTACAGCAATACTGTAAATTTTCTTTTCCCTTCAAGGTTAGTTGTGATGTTGGCCTTGATTTAAAACCCAAGATTCCATGGGAAATGGCAATGATATTGAGCTCTGACAAATTGAATTGGTCTCAGGGTATTAGAGGATGACTAATAAATCTGTAACCTGATCCAGAAAATATTCTATACAAGATACTTTTTCTTCTTGAAACACATGTGACACCATTAAGTGTTAATACCACTAGCTGTTTGGTTTACTTAAATGGGGTGTTTGGGAGTGATTTCATTCTTGTTATGATCAACACCCATGAGTCTATGACAATTGCTTTGAATAAAGATACAAAGAAGTTTGCTTTGTTTTGTTTTCCATGCAGTGTAACATTTTATTTTTAATGTCCTCTCCTTTCAAGAATTCAGGTACTGTTTACTACTGTATTTTGCATAGTTTGTCATGCCATGAAGGGGAACACTATATTTTCATAAGACTGTTCTAGGAATATGACTTAAAATTTACCCCTTTACTGTTTTACATCAAAATACATACACACTTTTACATATACCAAAAAGAATGAGATAACATGTCTAAAACATAGTAAGCATTTTTAGGAGTTTAATGAAGAAGTTCAAAGATGGAATTATGCATGTAAGCTTCTTAATCCTATATTTGACAAGGTTTTTTAGAGGTCTGTTTTGAAAGGAATACCATTATCTATCAGGATTCTTGTATGGAGTATTTCTTCTTAAAAACATTCTAAACTCATCTCAGAAACTTCATCACTTCTACTCATTGATTTATAGCTATATTTATAGATACTGATGATATAAATGACTTATTCACCAGGATTGAAAACGGCTTTGAGATCCAGCTCAGACGCCTTCTCTCTCCCAAGGACTCCCCTATGGCTTTATCTCATAGGAATCTCACCTTTGGAGACCCCAACCTTTAACTGGGGTTCAATTACACAATTACAGTTTTATTATATAGAGTCCAAATTTAATTTTGCATCGTATAAGTAACTTTAGGAATAGACAGTAAATTCTATATACAAAGGCTTACGTTCCTATAATTTCATATCCTACCTTCATGGGTAAGGTTTGCTCGACCATATTAAGCTATATTATTTGTTTAATTCCTCACACCATGTCCCACTTGATATTGGTATCATACTTTACATGTCCCACATTATTAATATTATAAATTTAGTTTTCAGATGTACATATTTGGCTTATGCACTTCTTTCTAAAGTCAAATGAGGGTAAGTACTAAGATTTACATATTTAATAGAAAAAACACATGGCTTAGTGGCTCCTGAGATGACTCTATTAGGGGGATTATATTTGCTATGCATATAATTTGGTTAATAATTGGTGACATAAATTATAACTATGCTATTATCTTCCACTAAGATATTTTAACTTTGAGCTGTTAAATTCATAAAATAGCTTTTCAAATTATAGAACTCTATATTATGATCATGAATAATTATGCTAAAGTAAGAACAAAAACAATACTGATCAAAGATTTTGAAGGAAATGTTTTTAAATTTACAAGAAAAAAATGACGGAAATAAATATCTAATATTAAGTGATTGGTTAAATTGTGTGTATAGTGTGCTAAAGTGATGGGGTACTATGAAATTACTACAAACTAAAAGCATGCAAAGAATTTGTAAGGTTTTTATTCAAGATCTATTAAACTAGAAAAGTGAACTTTTTTAAAGTAAAAAGTATGGTGATAACAGTGCTCTTTTTCCTGATACTGAGGAATATCCCAGGATAGGATCTTTCAGTGCTGAAATTAGAGAAGTCCCAGGCACTTTATATGAGATTCTACTTTAAACTTGTGTGTGTGTGTGTGTGTGTGTGTGTGTGTGTATTTGACTTACTATATACATATGCATACACACACACATACAGAATATTTATATAACCTATACAAAACCTTAGACATGCATATCTTATATACATGTACATACTGAGAAAGACAAACAATGGATGTCTGAAATAAACCATGCCAGAATGTGTGTGTACATACATACATACACACACACACACATATGTAACATCTCCGTTGAAATGTGGTGTATATCTCAACTTTGCCGTATAACAGGCAACCTCAAAATCTCCTCAAAATCTCAAAGGCTTGTAATAAGAGGCATTTATTTCAGGCTCAAAAAGAGGCCAGATGGAACTTAGATGGCTCTGGCTTGGGTTGGATCTGGAGTTTTGTGCAGGACTGTTTTGCATGTCTCTCGTTCTAGAGCCCAGACTGAGAGAGCAGAGCCAGCATGAGGCAAGGCCATGCAATGGTGGACAGCGAATACAAGAGAATAGGCTTCTGAAATGTTTCCTGTAAACTGGCATTTCTGTTCATATTCAACATATTACTTCTTTCCACATTCCAGAGCCAAAGGAAATCCATGACCAAGCCCAAACTCGGTGGGGCCAGAGGTTATACCCGGAGTAGGAGCAGAGTGAATATTTGCTGAGAAGTAATCCAATATGCCAGTGTGGAATTTTAAATAATGTTTACATTTTCAATGATATGTTTTCCTAATTTTCTAAAGATTTATTATGTACATATGTATATTAGAAAAATATATATTATGTATGTAAGTATATAACATATATAAAAGAAAGTACATAATTTAACACAAAGTAACTGACATCCCATTAAAAATGTCCTACTTATAGTAAAGGAACAAATGGTACTATTCTTGTCTGTATATAAATCTGTTTTTCCATTACACTTTTATGCAAATAGAATAAATGACTATATAAGTTTAAGATGTGCAAAGCTGAAAATAAAAATTGAATAGTGTTAGAAACAGGATCTGAATTTGGGCTGAAGTTTTAGTACTTTGGATAGAGATGGACATGTGTGTGTCTCAAGGATGTCTGTTATTTTTAAGGTCCTAAATTAAGAGAAAGGGGATATCATGGGAAGATTTTCATTCATAGTAGTGGGGAAAAAGCTCATAGAAAGATGCTCTGTTCTTCAGGGATTTGACAGAGAATAGAATGCAATCCTCATTTCCTTATCTGATAATTCTCTAGAGAAAGTATCCAGACTAGTTCTTATTATTTAAATGGGTTATTCTAATCTACTCTCAAGCAACACAGCCACTATAATTAACAATATTTTTTGTGAGAAAAATCATAAAAGAATTCTTACAGTGCCCAAAGTGCCACTTCTACCTACCTATTCATTTCTAATTTTGAGGCATATAATTTGGCCCATGACAGAGCGTTTTAGCAATTAAACTTCCAGTGTGTCAGGCTGCCAGCTGTGGAGATGGACTTCTTGGCTTCTAGTTTTCAGTTACTTATAGCAATGTATTTAATTACCAAGCCACAAAACAGACAAAACTAATTAAGAGATGGGATGCTAGGCTAGTAGTGTAGGTACACAGAAGTCATGGCCACCACTTGTGGCAAGTCTCTCCAGCTCGTGAAAAGTGAAATTTTTTTTTCTTTCATATTGTCAGACACTAGTATCACCTTAATATAATCTATGTATCTTTTCCCTGTCTAAAGTTACCATATGTCCTGATATACTAATGAAATGGACTCTTGTAATGCAAAGCTAATATATTTATATATAAGTACACACACACACACATATATACTTATATATAGCTTAAATAACACTAGTAAATTATTTATCTTGTGCTCACCATTTAGTTTCAAATGGAAAAGCCTCAATATTTTAAATGCCCTGTATGCCTTTACTGAATATCTCTAAATCTAGCTCCCCCTGCTGCTGAGGTTACAATTATCCTAAGTGTTCACTGGTTTTTTTATTTTGTTTTATCTTTTGCTATTTTTACATAACTTTACCATATGTGTCTTTATCTCTTAAATACTTTTTATCTGTTTTAAAAAATTATATTATGTAATAAGATTATACATACTTTCCTGTGACTTAACATTTTCTCTCTTGAGTTTGTTTTTGAGATCCAAATACAGCAATGTATATATCAATTCATTATTTTCCACTATATGTTTTATATTATGTGTCGATACCAAAATTTACATTGATTATATATTAAGTATATAATCTTATAAGATTGTTAATACCTCTCAAGAAATGGCTTAATATTACTGAGGATAAATTGTGTTAAGTTAAAGCTATATATTCGAAAACTTTAATCAATCAAAAAGGAGGGACAGCTAATAAGGCAACAAATGAAATAAAGCAGAATCATTTAAAAAATTATAACATGCAGAAAAGACTAAAATAATGAATAGAAGGATGATAGAATTTAACCATATAAGTAAACACATGAAGTGAAAATGGTCTAAAGAACTTAATTAAAAGAGATTGTCAGACTGGATAAAAAGCAAGACCCACTTGGTATGTTGCCTATAAGTAATATACTTTAAACATAAAGACAGAAAAAAAAAAGTTAAACCATGCTAACAAATTAATGAAATCTAAGAAGGCTATATCAGGAATAGTACACACTTGAAAGCACAGAATATTCCTAAGAATAAGAAAGTCATTTCATGATGATAAATTGACAAACTCATTGAAAGGTCATGACAAGCATAAAAGATTATGTGAAAACTAACAAACCTTCAAAATAAAAGAACAAAACCTGATAGGATGGCAAGGAAAAATAGACAAATACACAATTATATTTCAACATTCCTCTCTCAATGATAAATAGAAGTAGACAGAAAAATTAAGTGTTTATCGTCAGCAGAATATACATTTTATTCCAGAGCAAATTGAATATTAAATGAAATAAACCATATTTTGAGTCATAAAAGAAGTCTTAATAAATCCAATAGGATTCATATCACCCAAAGAAAAAAAGAAAATCAATAAATTCATGATCTGTTTTTTGAGATCTATAAAGTTATTAAACTTTAGCAAGACTAATAAGGAAAAATAATACAGAAGACCCAAACTGTCCATATCAATTATGAGAAAGGTAACTGATTTACAGATATTAGGTGTATAATAATGTTATAATCTACTTTATACCAAAAATTTGGCAGTTTTAATGAATAAGATAATTCTTTGAAAAAAACACAAATTTTACTCAACAAAAATTAGAAAACTAAAATGGTCAATATCTACTAAAGCAGTTGTACTTGTATTTAAAACCTTTCACAAAACAAAAACAAAAACCAAACCAAGCAGCATGTCAGTCTCAAATGGCTTTATAGGTGTGGCTCCAGGAGGAAGGCAGTTACCCACCCAGAGTAAGGTCCCTATGAATTCAGGGAGGCCAAAGGCATGGGAAAAAGCAGGTTGGGTTAAAGGTTTATTTCCCATGGCTCAGTCTCTCTCTCCCAGGGCAGTTTTCTCTGAACCCCGGCTGCTCTGCGCTCTCTCTCCCGGCTGGCTTCGTCCCCTCTCACTCCTCTCCGCTTCTCTCCTCTCCTCAGGTCGCTCTCTCCTTCTGCAGTGCACTCCGCTTCACCCCAACTTTTCCAGGAGGACCTCCACTAGGGGGGCCCTGGTGACTGGCAGGCACCTGACCAATTAGGTACCAGGAACGGAGGGGAGTAGAGAATGGCTGCTCCTTTCTACCCCTTACATGAGACCCAGCAATACCGGGACCAACAGGCAGCTCTGCCATAGTTAACATCACACTGATGTGCAAACAGGCCCTTAAATGCATATCATTATCAAGGCCAGGCGGGAATTCTGGTTGAAAACTTCCATTTACTCCACGATAGGTAAATACTTCCAAACATTTAAAGAAGAAATAATACCAGTAATGTATAAATCCTTCCAAAAAATGGAAGGGGGAAAAAGTTCTGAACTCAGTTTGGTGAGGTCAAGAAAAACTTATTATCAAAGCCATCCCATGCAAAGAAAAGTATAAAAACCAATGTTTCTCATGAATTTAGATGTAAAAATTCTAAACAGAAGTTTACCAAACTGAATCCCACTATATGTAAATGTAATAAAACTCTATGACCAAGTGGAGTTTATTTTAGTAATTCAAGGTGTCCTCTTAACATTTGAAAATCGGTCAATGAAATGGACTACATTAACAAACTAAAACAAAAGCCACATGATCCTCTTAATAGATACACCAAAAATTCATTCAACCAAATTCAAAATCCATTTCTGATATTTATAAACAATCTCTCAGCAAACTGGGAGAGTTTTTTCTTTATTGTGTACAACATAATATTTACTGAAAGTTTGCTATCATGTGGAGAACAGTAGTTACTGTGATAATTTGTATTTTGCCTTGAAATGAGCCTGACTCCTTTCTCTGTCAGATGTTGATTTAAATAGTTAAGTCATCTGCTCAGGAGTTGAGTTGAGTTTGGGTTTTATTGTCACTATCATTATCTTCCATGAGCAACAGGATTCTAATTACTCAAAGGATCCTTGTGATTAAGGTAGGAGCTACGTTACCAGAGGGTATTTCTCAATGTTCTATTATTCAAACCTCAGCTTTCAGTCATCCTTCCACAATTACAACAGATGGTCTCTTTCTATAAAGCAGGACTCTTGGTCCTCCTCCAGGGATGAATATGACTGCCTGTTACTGCCTTCTAGGCTGTTTAACAGGCAACAGAGGCAATTCTCTTTTGCTCTGGTTGAGGATCAACCTCAAGTAAGGCCCTGTGATCCTGAACTTCATAGGTGGGGCTTTCTCACCATTCCTGTCTCTCCTTCCTATGACAGCCTCTGGTGGGCGTTGTGTGGGAAAATTTTCCTTCTACAGTGCTAAGAGACTAAAATGCTCTTGATATAGAATGCTTTCCTGCCATTTCCTTCTACAGGGCTAAGAGACTAAAATGCTGTGTAGGACGCTTTCCTGCCATTTCCTCAGGAAAGAGGTTTGTTTCTACTTTCCTTCCCACAGCAGTATTGGGTATCTGTGTGTGCCCTGAGAGTGACAGAAATTGCTTTCTTCCCCAAACATTGGAAGGTTTTCATTTAATATGAGAGAAGCTGCAGGAAGGAGAGGTGGAGCTTCCTTCCCTTCATCTAGTGGCAGATGAGTCCTCCCTCTGTGCCTGTACCACCCACCCGAGGCTTGCTCTGGCCTCTTAGACTCACCCAAGCTTGCACAAGCTTGCTCGTAAGTATTCAGTGGAGCCCATGGCACACAGCCTCAAAGTGAGTGAAAACCCCTTGTGTCTGGGGCTCAAAGAGTTGGGCTGCCCACACTTGTCCTGCAACAAGGCAATGAAATCTGGTTGCTTTGTGCCTGCTGCAGATGCCTGCTGTTCCCATACATTCTGTCCCTCCTGGCTTGACTTCTCTGTCATGGGAATTTAACCTCGGCTCTTTGATGGAATAAAAGAGTAATGATTTTGTACTTCAGACAGTTTATTTTCCTATTGTTAGAGTGGGAGTGATGCCCTTTACCAGAATTGTATAAATGAGGTAAAAGTGGATTATCATATTAGTAGTATATCCTTTATTTCTTTAAAAAGATCACAAACTCACTTTTAATTCTAGCCTATAGCAAGTTTGTGGGTCTGCTTCTCCAAGTAGTTTCTTTTATTTTTTCCCCCCAGATAACTTTATTTATGATGGTTTTGTTTCTTTAGGGACTTTTTTTTTAAGTTGTTAAGTTTATGTTATTTGGAGGTTATTTTGTGAGACTATTGAAATGTTTATATTTTTGTATTTCAGTTGCATTCATTCTAATTATAATTCACATTGCTTCTCATAGGTATCTTTCTTAGTTAATAAACTATTAGGTAAGAGAATATTTAACTGTTTCTCATTTTTTAAAAAATCACAACCTAAAAATCAGCCAAGTTTGAAAACTAAACTGTAACTTGATTTTTTTCCTCATTGTGAGAAAAAATAAACAAACAATCTATCCAAATTTAAACCAAACTTTTATCTTGTGTTTTAACTTACATCTTCAAATAGCAAACTTGAGGGTATTTTAAAAACCCATGGGGAATAGGATTAAAGATGGCAGCATGAGAGGTGAGACAGAGGCTTCCTCCTAAGACCACATAAAATATGAAAATATAATTAATACAACTAATCCTGAAAGAACAACAGGAAAGAGAACTGCGCCAGACTGCCTACACCTGGAGAAAAGAGCAGACCTCATGGAACAGGGTGACATACCAGAGCTGTGGCCTGTCAGGAGCAAGTCCTTCCCCCACCCCAGCTCACCAGGGGGAGGAAGAGAAATGGAGTGGGGAGGGAGTGGAGGCCTGGGACTGCTGAATACCTAATTCCAGAGATCTGCTCTGGGAGCACAAACCTACATTTCATGGTACTTTCATGATACTCTCATGATTAGGGGATTGGAAAGCTAAGAGAGGCAGAATTCCTGGAGAGACTGAGATTCCAGCCACTTGTGGAAAGCAGGAATCAATATCTGGCTGCTCTGGGACAAAAGAAAGGCAGGCAGTCTGAGAGACTTCCTAACAAGGAGACCCTTAGCAAGAGGGCTGCTAAAGGGGCAAAGATTGCACAGAGCTTTATTGCTCAGGAGAAAGGACAGGTAGACAAAATTGTCCAGGTGCACTCTGCCCAGGAGGCTTTCACGATCTTCAGGTGCTCCAGCTCCCTGGCTGGCTACATAGCTCCAAGGACCCCCTCCGTGATACGCAGCCTATTGCACCTTTCTCCTGGCCAGCCCCACCTGGCTCACAAACTGGCAAACCTTACCCTGGCATTAGGTGAGCCATAGGGAAGATCTGTCTACAGCAACTACAAACACAAAGCATAGAGGCTTATACATGTGTGCTTAGCTCACTGATTCAGGCAGTGGAGATAGGCATAGCAGCTGAGAAGCAGGAAACAGCTCTTTCCTCCCACCAGCACCAACACCACTTCCCTAGGACATTGCTTCAGGGGCTGAGCAGCTCCAAAGAGTACAGATTCTGGGCACTAGAGGGCGCCATATACAATATGAAATGCCAAAGGAACCTGGTTCAAAATGAAATTATTAATACAAATCCTGAGAAAGATTTAAGTGACATTGACCTCATGAATCTTCCTGAAAGGGAGTTCAAAATAAAAGTCATTAAGATGCTCATAGCGCTACAGAAAAATATTCAAGAAATCAGGAATGAATTCCAGTTGGAGATCCAATTGTTAAAGAGCACAATGGAGGGTAGTAAAAGCAGATTAGATCTGGTGGAGGAGATGATAAAAGAAATAGAAACTGGAAGAAGCTGAGGTTCAGAGAGAAAAAAGGATCTCTAAGAATGAAAGAATATTGAGAGAACTGTGTGACCAGTCCAAAGGAAACAATATTTGCATTATAGGAGTACCAGAAGAAGAAGAGAGAGAAAAAAGGATAGAAAGTGTCTTTGAGGAGGTAATTGCTGAAAACTTCCCCAATTTGGGGAAGGAGATAGTCTCTCAGGCCTTCGAGGTGCACAGATCTCCCAACACAAGGAACCAAAGGAGGAGAACACCAAGACATATAATAATTAAAATAGCAAAGATCAAGGATAAAGACAGACTATTAAAAGCAGCTAGAGAGAGAAATAAGATCACATACAAAGGAAATCCCATCAAGCTATCATCAGACTTCACAGCAGAAACCTTAGAGGTAAGAAGGGAGTGGCATGATATATTTACTGCAATGAAGCAATTTGAACTAAGAATACTTTATCTGGTAATATTATCATTTAAATTTGAAGAAGGGATTAAACAATTTCCAGATAAGCAAAAGCTGAAAGAATTTATCTCCCACAACCATCTCTACAGTGTATTTTGGAGGGACTGCTATAGATGGAAGTGTTCCAAAGGTTAAATAAATATCACCAGAGGTAATAAAAAGGGATAGACAAAGAGTACAGAATATGATACCTATTATATAAAGAATGGAGGAGGAAGAAAAGGAGGGAAAATAATACTTTAGATTGTGTTTGTAATAGCATACTAAATGAGTTAAGTTAGATTCTTAGATAGTAAGGAAGTTACCCTGGAACCTTTGGAAACCATGAATCTAAAGCCTGCAAAGGCAATAAGTACATACCTATCAATAATCACCCTAAAGGTAAATGGTCTGAATGCACCAATCAAAAGACATAGAGTCACTGAATGGATAAAAAAACAAGACCCAACTAAATGCTGCCTACAAGAGACTCACTTTAAACCCAAAGACATACACAGACTAAAAGTGAAGGGATGGGAAAAGATATTTAATGCAACTAATATAGAGAAAAAAAGCAGGAGTTGCAGTACATGTATTAGACAAAATACACTTCAAAACAAAGAAAGTCACAAGAGACAAAGAAGGACATTACATAATGATAAAAGGGTCAATCCAACAAGAAGATATAACCGTTATAATATCTAGACACCCAACAAAGGAGCACCTACATATGTGAAACAAATACTAACACTATTAAAAGGGGAAATAGAATGCAATGCATTCGTTGTAGGAAACTTCAACACTCCACTCATTCTGAAGGACAGATCAACCTGACGGAAAGTAAGTAAGGAGAAAGAGGCAATGAAAAACACATTAGAACAGATGGACCTAACAGACATCTACAGGACTCTACACCCAAAAGCAGCAGAATACACATTCTTATCAAATGTACATGGAACATTTTCAAGAATAGATCATATACTCAGCCACAAAAAGAGCCTCAGTAAATTCAAAAAGATTAAAATTGTACCAACCAGTTTCTCAGACCACAAAGGTTTGAAACTAGAAATAAATTACACAAAGAAAACGAAAAATCACACAAACACATGCAGGCTTCACAACATGCTCCTAAATAACCAATGGATCAATGACCAAATAAAAACAAAGATGAAGCAATATATGGAGACAAATGACAATAATTTAACACCACAAAATCTGTGGGATGCGGCCAAGGGCATGCTAAGAGTAAAGTATATTGCAATACAGGCCTACCTCAGAAAAGAAGAACAATCCCATATGAGCAGTCTAAACTCACAATTAACGAAACTAGAAAAAGAAAAACAAATGAGGCCCAAAGCCAGTAGAAGGAGGGACATACTAAAATTAGAGCAGAAATAAATAAAATCGAGAAGAATAAAACAATAGAATCAATGAAAGGAAGAGCTGGTTCTTCAAGAAAATAAACAAAATAGATTGACCCCCTAGCCAGATTTATCAAGAAAAAAAGAGAGTCTACACACATAAACAGAATCAGAATTTAGAAAGGAAAAATCACTACAGAAATTTTTACCACAGAAATACAGATAATTATTAGATAATTATTATACAGACAATTATTAGAGAATAGTATGAAAAATTATATGCTAACAAACTGGATAAACTAGAAGAAACAGACAACTTTCTAGAAAAATACAACCTTCTAAGGCTGACCAAGGAAGAAACAGAAAATCTGAACAGACCAATTACCAGCAATGAAATTGAACTGGTAATCAAAAACCTACCTAAGAGCAAAACCCCTAGACCAGATGGCTTCACTGCTGAATTTTATCACCCAACATATAGTGAAGGCCTAATACCCTTCCTCCTTAAAGTTTTCCAAAGAGTAGAAGAAGAGGGACTACTTCCAAACTCATTCTATGAGGCCAGCATCAATCTAATACCAAAACCACACAAAGACACCACACACACAAAAAATTACAGACCAGTATCCCTGATGAAAATAGATGCAAAAATACACAACAAAATATTAGCAAACCGAGCTCAAAAATATATCAAAAAGATTATTCATCATGATCAAGTGGGATTTGTCCCAGGGATGCAAGGATGGCACAACATTCAAAAATCCATCAACATCATCCAGCACATCAACAAAAAAAAGGACAAAAACCACATGAACATCTCAACAGATGCATAAAAAGCTATAACAAAATTCAACATCCATTCATGATAAAAACTCTCAACAAAATGGGTATAGAGGGCAAGTACCTCAACATAATAAAAGCCATATATGACAAACCCACAGCCAATATTATACTTAATAGCAAGAAGCTGAAAGCTTTTCCTTTAAGATCAGGAACAAGACAAGGATGCCCACTCTCCCCACTTCTATTCAACATAATACTGGAGGCCCTTAGCCATGACAATCAGAAAACACAAAGAAATAAAAGGCATCCAGATTGGCAAGGAAGAAGTTAAACTGTCCCTATTTGCAGATGACATGATATTGTACATAAAAAACCCTAAAGAATCCAAACTACCAGATCTAATATCTGAATTCAGCAAAGTTACAGGATACAAAATTAATATGCAGAAATCTGTGGCATTCTTATACACTAACAATTTACTAGCAGAGAGAGAAATCAGGAAAACAATTCCATTCACAATTGCATCAAAAAAATAAAATACCTAGGAATAAACCTAACCAAGAAAGTGAAAGAACTATACTCTGAAAACTACAAGACACTCATGAGAGAAATCAAAGAAGATACCAATAAATGGAAACACATCCTGTGCTCATGGATATGAAGAATTATTATTGTCAAAATGGCCATCCCATGTAAAGCAATCTACAGATTCAATGAAATTCCTATCAAAATACAAACAGCATTCTTCAAAGAACTAGAGAAAATCGTTCTAAAATTCTTATGGACCCACGAAAGACCCCGAATAGCCAAAGCAATCTTGAAAAGGAAGAATAAAGCTGCGGAGATTATGCTCTCCAACTTCAAGCTCTACTACAAAGCCACAGTAATCAAGACAATTTGTTACTGGCACAAGAACAGACCAATAGACCAATGCAACAGAGCAGAGAGCCCAGATATATACCCAACCATATATGGTCAGGTAATATATGATAAAGGAGCCACGGATATACAGTTGGAAAATGAAGACCTCTTCAACAATTGGTGTTGGCAAAACTGGACAGCTCCACACAAGAGAATGAAACTGGATTATTGTTTAACCCCATACACAAAAGTAAACTTGAAATGGATCAAAGACTTGAATGTAAGTCATGAAACCATAAAACTCTTAGAAGACAACATAGGTAAAAAAATCTCCTGAATATAAGCATGAGCAACTTTTTACTGAATGCATCTCTTTGAGCAAGGGAAACAAAAGCAAAACTGAACTCATGGGATTACATCATGCTTAAATATTTCTGTATGGCAAAGGACACCATCAACAGAACAAAAAGGCATCCTACAGTATGGGAGAACGTATTTGTAAATGAGATAACTGGCAAGGGGTTAACTTTCTAAATGTATAAAAAAATTTACATGCCTCAACACCCAAAAAGCAAATACCCTGATTAACATATGGGCAGAGGATATGAAGAGACAGTTCTCCAAAGAAGAAATTCAGATGACCAACAGACACATGAAAAGATGCTACACATCACTAATCATCAGGGAAATGCAAATTAAAACCACAATGAGATACCACCTCACACCAGTAAGGATGGCCAGCATCAAAAAGACTAAGAACAACAAATGCTGGCGAGGATGCAGAGAAAGGGGAACCCTCCTGCACTGCTGGTGGAATGTAAGCTAGTTCAACCATTTGTGAAAAGCAATATGGAGGTTTCTCAAAAAACTAAAAATAGAAATACCATTTGACCTCAGAATCCCACTCCTTGGAATTTACCCAAAGAATACAACTTCTCAGATTCAAAAAGACATATGCACCCCTGTGTTTATCACCCCACTATTTACAATAGCCAAGATATGGAAGTATTCTAAGTGCCCATCAGTAGAAGAATGAATAAAGAAGATATTGTACATATACACAATAGAATACTATTCAGCCATAAGAAAGAAACAAATCCTACCATTTGCAACAACATGGATGGAGCTGGAGGATATTTTGCTCAGTGAAATAAGCCAGGCAGAGAAAGACAAGTGCCAAATGATTTCCCCCATTTGTGGAGTATAACAACAAAACAAAACTGAAGGAACAAAACAGTAGCAGACTCAGAGACTCCAAGAAGTAACTAGTGGTTACCAAAGGGGAGAGGTATGGGAGGGAGGGGAGGGATGGAGAGAAAAGGGGACTGAGGGGTGTTATGTTTAGTACACATGGTGTGGGGGATCATGGGGAAAACAGTGTAGCACAGAGAAGGCAAATAATGGATCTGTGGCATCACACTACACTGATGGGCAGTGACTGCTTTGGGGTATGGGGAAGGGACTTGACAATATGAGTGAATGTTTTAACCACCTTGTTTTCTCATGTGAAAACTTCATAAGAGTGTATATCAATAATACCTTAATAAAAAATTTTTAAAAAAGAAGTGGGGGATGGACAAGCGATCCATCTCCCTTGCTTGAGCCCATTCCACTGAAGCTTGAGGCCACAGATAAAACTCCAGCACAGGGGATGCAGCTGTCCCTCCCTGAGAAAAAACAAAACAGAACAAAACAGAACATAGGCATGCTGTGATTAGTGAGTCTCCTCTGTAAGCAAGGTATAAAAATATATAAACCAGTTCTTCTATAATAAAAATGATAATTAACTTAAATATCCAGACCTTAAAACCTGACATTTAAGAAACTCTCTGATTATGTTAGTTACTATAGCCAAGGGGGAAACCATTAGTGACAGTGTTACCTGTAAATGGTTCACTTGGTAATATGTTGGTGGAAAGTTGTCAAGTGAGATTTCCATTATTCCTTGGAGCTTTTCTTTTTCCTTTTGTAAATTCTCAATTTTTTGCTAAGAAGAACACTTCTTATCATTTATTCAGTTGTGCATTCACTGGATGAAATTAGATTTGACTACTTTTTAATGCATAGATTAATACATGCATTTTGGTTCTTACTCTGCTTTTTGCATTTTATATAGATGCTAGACTATTCCAGTAATTACTTTAAACTGAAAAGGAAAAAAACCCCAGAACCTTCTGCTTTCTTGTTAATGATGTTGTTAGTAAAGTGAAAAATGAACTAGTATTAGGAGTGTTTATATGGCTTTTCACACCTCCTTTACTGTAATGCTTGGTGTATTCTTAGATGAATACTACCATTTGAAATTATTTCAAAGTATTATTAAGAACTAAGATGATGCTTGGCTTAGTGTTTTAAACTATTCCCAAATGTCTCCTTTTCTGAGTTAAAATATAGTAACAGAATAGAGCGCATGTTTACTGGATGACAGCAGTTGGAAATAAGCTCAAAACAAAGAAAAATATATGATTTGTATCCATTGAAAATGAATTGAATTGAAATGCAAATAATTATGGATTAACAAGAACCAGAAATATGATTACACTGACTGGCCTACATCCTTAATGTTACAAAATTTTCAGTGAACAATGTGTTCAACAGATTCTGTATCTAGCAATATGGCCGGGGATTCGATGTCATGATCAGGCAAACAAACTGGTTAATGGAATCTAATGAAGAAGGCTTAAAAATTTCTGAAATAAAAATTTCCCCAAAAGGCAAAAGCAAGACAAGCAAGCTAAGGTTTTGGTACTAATGGATATTGTGATACCACTGCCTAAAGTAATTTCCCTACCTAATTCAAATATATTCCCTGTACACATCGTATTTTTAATATTTTCTTTTACAGCTCTTTAGACCAAGGGCACTAAACCACAAACAGTAAACTGGTGATACTGTTAGGGCAAGCTAGTACCCAAACTTTCTCAGTCCTGGGTGTAATGCCAAAATCTAATGTCAGACCACATTTCTTGATTTGAATTTGGGAAATACAATCTTCATAACTACATAAGTCACATGCATTTTCTATTTTAAAATAATACTGTTAAAAAACACTCAACACCAGAATAATTCTGATTGTAGTTTGATATCATTTTAATAGTACAAAAACATCTTTTGAGGTCACAGCATAATTTTGAGGAAATCAACTATTATGTTTTACATGTGCAGTAGGCCTGACTGGCTGGTTGATAATGAGTTCTAATTATCAGAATATCAAGTAAAGATGGAACTTTTTTAAGCTTTTTTAGCCAATATCTATAGAGTTAATGGTTGGAGAGTTAAACAGTGAACCTCAAAAACTAATTCAGGAAATCAAACACTGTTTTTTCAGCAAAAAACAATAAAAGAGTATGTTCAGTTTTAGAATAAAAAGGAGCAAATTATGGAAATTAGGTCAGTGGATCCAATGTATTTATTGAATTTAGCGGAGTGCGAACAACAGTGATTTTGTTTGTTCTTACATTTATTCTCTTTGCAGACATTCTGAGGGCTTGCTCTTTCCTTCTCCTGGAGAAAATCTTAGGCAGATCCCACCCCTTTCTCTACGACTTAATGAGGTTTTAACAGGTACTCTCACTTTTTCAGGTATTAAAAAGTTGAATCTAATCTAGGATATCCTTATTCATGTTGTTCAAAACTTCACTCTTCATCCCTCTCTCCGCCCCGTGGCACCAGCAGTTAGGTGAGCCGTCAGCCCTGAAGCTTGCGCTGGGAGGCGGGGTGGAGGTCCCTTTGCTCCCCCTCCTTGCTCCGCACATCCCTCACCTGTAGGTAGCTCCTGCACTTCTCACTCCAGAGTTGAGTCAGAGAAGAAGGGTAGAGGAGGGAGAGATGGGAAAAATCAAACCTTATGTGGCTTGTGCTCCTTCAAGCCAGTGTTGATATCCTCTTTGGCCAAATATCCAAACATTGCCTCTTTCACTCACAGGGTGTTTGCCCCTCTCCCTGCTCTTTCTCACTCCCATTTTCTCAGTTTTAGGGACCCTGGCAGAACAGGACATTCCATCTGCGGGTCCCCAGTTTCTGATGAAGCCTCATCCTGTCAGCTCCTTGCTAGTGAGGATCCATGCTCCTTTAAGGTCACTTTGTTCAGATGCACCCCCACCCATTAGTATGCTATTTTGCAAATTAGAAAAAGGCACATATTCTCTACACTGACAGGGCCCTGCTAGCATAGGGACTAACAGGCTGGATTTCAACCCCAACTTGAACCTCCGTGCAGAGCACCAACTAGAGCACCAGAAACCATGGCTACACTCTGCCTTTCCACAAGGGTGTTTGAAGTGATCTAGCTAATGACTAGTTTTCAGGGCATCAGATTTATGTCCATTATTTTAGGATAGAGACTATTGGCTCTACAGTTTTAGATGCTCTGCTTACTGTATGTAAGGGTGTATATATATATAAAGGGATATTGATCATAAGCAAAAAACAAAATCAGAGCCAAACTATTATTAAAGTGAGGCCTTTGGTGTTAGGATCATTTCACAGTAACAAACAAAATTGAACACATTCTGGAATCTAAGTATTAAATCACAAAATTTGGTTTACTATTTTTCATATCTTGACATTTTAAAGGCATGATATATCATTTTTCAGCCAATCAAGGGCCATTTATTGGAAGCCAACTCTAAGCATCATCTCAGAGTAGAGGCACTAGGGGAATATCTTGACAGACGTTTGGTTGAGATAACACAGCAGACAGGGAAAGCATCAAATGATTCACTGAAACATGCACCCTGTGCTGAAACCACAATAGGAAAAGTATCTGAAGTTATATCAGCAACACTGAATTTAATAGACCTGCTTAAGGAAATCATCTCCGTAATCAGAGGTAAGGTGTATATTCCCGTTTTAATAATTTTATGTAGTTTTGATGTGCTGTGTTCCAACTAAATGTGCATTAAGTAGCACCCTTTAATTATTTCCATATGCATTCACAAAAGCATGTGTTTGAAGATGCCAGCACATACAAAAGCTCACTCAGTAGAAACTAATGAAAGCTCATTGAGCAGAAACTAACTTCATTTTTAGAAAAAAGTAACTAATTGAATTTTGTAATGTAGCCAGTAATATGATTCTCAGAGTGTGTGGCATCTGCAAACAAAGTGTTTTGTTATCTACAATATTAAGAGACATTGCCTCAAAGATGACTTAAATCTTTCATCAGAGTGCTTTCTTTATAACTGCCTATGGAGAATTGATATGCTCTGATGCTTTTGATATAAATATTTTGAATGTTTTTCCTTCCAGCTTTCTCTTTATACCTAACGTGTAAGTTATTGTTGAATTACAGTGATCATATCAGTGGGAAAAGGAGACTCCTGAATTATTGGGAGAGATTTGTAGATACTTACATGGGAGCAATCTGGAGGCTAAGACTTTTAGTTTCTTTAGTAGTATCTCTCATGATTATTAAACCACTGATATTGAGGTTAAAATAGAGAATGTTTAGGGGGTCACAAAGTCAGAAGAAAGGTACAAGCCTTAGTTGGCACTACTGAATAGCAATCTATCAGGTACAAAGATAATACACTGAAATCATATTTGTTTATATAACATCTGGTATAATTTACAAATATTTACAATAATATTTATATAAAAATGAAGAATTCATTTTTGTGTATATGTGTATACATGCCCATATAAAAGTTTTTAATGCTTATTATCTATGTATCTTATAAATGATTTATATTTATTAATTCTTTAAATAATACAAATACTCTATGAAAGGCATACTATATTTATTCCCATTTTATGGAAGAGGAAACTCAGATATGAAAAGATTATATAGATTCACATGATCACCTATCTAAGAAGCAGGAGAGCAGGAGACAAGCACAGAAAGCTAACCTGATGTTGAATTGCTTCCTAACCACTATGTGTCTTGTTTTATGCCTGCCATGCATATTCTACATTATAGACTGTATGTTACGTTTCCTTTCCTAGAATAGATACCAGAAGGATGATATGCCATTATACTCTTTATTATATATTCAGTATACTCTATTAATAAGCATTTTTAATGACTATTTTATGCCAAGCTTTATGCTTGATCTTGAGGTATTTATAATCTAACAGGGAGTTATCTATACAAATATCACAATGTAATGGGGTAAATGCTATCAATGAGATTGAATAACAGGTAATGGCAAAAAAACTACATTCATTAGTTCATGTGGGCTACATTATACTTTTATAATAAACAAACTCTAAATCTCGGCAGCTTAACAAAACCAAGTATCATTTTTCACTAACACCAATGTCCAATGCTGGTTGGAAATAAGTGGCCTACTGTTTGTTACTGAAGTTCCCAAAATATTCACAAGATTATTGTGGCAAAGGAAATCAACATTTGTGCACAGAAATAACACATCACTTAACATTTGCACTTCATTGGCCAAAGCAAGGATTAAAATGGGTAATCAGCATGGAAAGAGGGAAAAAAATATCAAAATAATGGCTAAAGCCCAAATAACTATGACATGGATATAAAGGAAGAAGAAATTGACTCTGCCTTTGAGGTCAAGGCACACTAATAATTAACTAAAAAGAGAACTGAAAATTAAATAGACTACATTACTTATACACACCTCTCTGTCTTTTTTTTCAGCATTAATTAGAAGAGAATGCATTTCTATCTAGTCATTTTCTGTGATAGAAACATGCATATGTATATGTGTATATTCATATACATGTGCATATGTATATATAGTTTATCTCACAGAAGATATTTAATACTCACTGTTAAAGTAGATTCATGGCAAAATATAATTTACTCTAAAAAAAGACATGTAGTTAGTGAGAAAACAAATGATACTGAGTGATATTTACTAAATCTCACAGAATGCAATTTGAAAAATACAGATGTCTTACTCTGTGATAAACAAGTACTTGATTTATATGTCATCAGACCACACTTAAAATCACATACATGTTTTTTTTCAATCAGGTGAAATTGGGAGTGATTAGATAAAAGCCTGTACTAGTTCCTGCATGCTGTGGTTTAAGAAGTAACCATAATATGGGTTGGATGAGAAAGCTATTGTTTATGGAAGTGAGGAAACTATGGGATGAAGCTATGACCACATGTGTATGGTATATTCATTTGCAAAACATGTATGTACATGTAATATTATTAAGGAATAGATTTGCCAAACTATTTTTAATTGTTGCTGTTTGAAGTAGTAGAAACCAGAAACTCAAACTCAACTCAAATTAGGTTAAACTAAACAGAAACTTACAAGGATGTTATTCTTTATCTCCATCATTACCAGCTGCTCTCATTCTCTTTACTGGCTTTCTTGTCTCCCCTATAGGTATAGTGAGGGCCCTGAGGACTTTAAGCTTACCTGCTCCACAGACCCAGTGATCCCAGAGGAAAAACACAACTCTCTTTCACCCGACATCCACATTAATCCAAGGGCCTTGCAGGGGTTTCATGCCCACATCTGTGGCTAGAGAATCAGCATCCCCACAAACATATGTAGTTGCAGAATGGTTCTCTCCTCTATGAATGGAGGTTTTCTTAACGGAAAAAAAGGAAAATAAAGTTAGGCAAACACTAAAGGAAAACAGCTGCAATAGTGAAAAATTAAAAATCTGTGCTCTACAAAAGATACATCTCTGTAAGGGGTGAAAAAATTACCCCTGCGCAACAAAAACATATTAAGTCAAAACATAGAGACATAAAGGGAAATGGCAAGCAACATGTGGTTGTGCCTGTAATTTTTCATGGACTAGTCATTCTACAAGTGGTTTTGAAAATTAACTCTGGTTCATTAAAGCCACAGAGGTAGGAACAGATATGTCTCAGATTCTGAAGAAGAGTCAGAAAAGATTAAAAGAGGTTGTAGTATCCAATGTATCACAAAAACTCTCATAGAATATAAGAAGGCCAGTCCAAATGAAATGGTGTGGAATAAGTATTTTATTCAAACTCATGTATTTATGATTATTTTAAATCTGGTTTTAAACAATATTGTGCTCTATGGTTTTGTCTCCCTGAAAATGGTTGTTTTATAATTATATTTCTTTCAACAAACATTCAAAGATGACTGTGTTTAAAGTTTACCTATCATTTAAATTACATAAAGTAGTGGAATAAGCCAGAAAGCTTCCTACAAAGCACTCACATTTATTATTTATTATCAAATTCTGTAAGTCATAGCATGTTTGGAAGCATTTGCTTCCTTACAGGTAGGCTAGAAGTCTCAAACTTCTCACTCTTCTGTCGGGAAAAAGGCTGCTTATTTATTGCCCACATTTCATGATTTTTGTGTGACAAAGGGGCAAAGTTGAAGAGTTTCAAATAGAAATTACCTAAAATAGATAGAAAACTTTCAAAGCTTGGAATAATTTTCCCTAAAGGGAAACAACTATTTAGCATCCACTCATAAATCAAGAACTGTAGTGTTAGCTGTATTAAATTTATCTTATAGTCTCGTTTTCAAGAAAAAGTGTGCTTGGAATGCATTCGGTAATAATATATCTTCTAACATGAAATGACATTCCAAGACAAAATTATTAATATCAGATCCGAGACTACTTCCAACTTTTGCAGAGCTTCCTTAGTATAAAAACCCAATATATTTTGATTGAATTTGTTTTATAGTCAGCTTATCTATCATACTTTTTATTAACAAAAGTTGCCAATTTTCAAACATTCCATACTTATTATATCTAACAAAACCATAACACATGAGCTGTCACATCAAATCTCATTCTGTGTATAGAAAAATAGACTCTCAGTGACTCTTTCTTCTATGCTGTATAGTTTAAAGATCAGTTAGTCTTACCTTTCCATATCAGAATTATCTTTGAAATAGCACTCCAATAAACCACTATCAATTTCCTCAACTATAGAATTCTTTTCTAGAAGAATAACCAGTCTCTTCCCTCTTCCTGTTGATTTAATGCACTACTATAGCTCCTTTAGGCAACTTCACTTCACAAAGATTCATATGTACAACCAATTGAAGAATATAAACATTTATTTTTAATCTAAATTTAATAATGTAATAATCTCTCATAGTCACTGCCATCAAATTACTTTCACTGAATGACCTACGGTCTGGGCTTAAGTTGTTCTTGCCTTTCTTGTTTTTGTTGATGACCCTGCTTTTTAAAATGCACTTTTCATCAAATTGTAGATTCTTGATTGTTGCAATGGTATCTTCATGCATGAGTATTCAGCATCTATTATAATGCCTGTTACATAAGTTCAAAACTTGCTCAAGAGAGCTTATTAGCACTTTTGAAAAACATTTTACTTATGTAACTATCATGTAAATATTGCAGATTTATATCATCAGACCTTTATCTTAACAGACTGCATTTAGAAGCTGATTTCAATTATAATTTTTCATTTCTTAAATGATTTCTTAAAGTGTAAACATATGAAAACTACACATTTCCAGAAATAGAAGTTTCCTTGCTTTATCTGCTAGAATAGAGAAATTTGTTTTCTGGTGTTGTTGACAATAAAGATGTTTTTTTCTAATTTCTTAAGAGAAATGGCATCAAGATTTAACTGCATGCATTCAAAGCTTATACCCCATCTATGACCTTTTAATAAAGTACATTACACGAAACACACCATTTAAAAATATTGGATAAATGTGTTAATCCTTAAAAAAAAGGAATTTAAATTTATTCCTATATTCTAGTTCTTCATACCTAATCGCATAGCAAATTTGTGCACAAAATATTAATTTCCATTTTACAGATTAAATGTTACACTTACCTTGCTTCCACTTACTGAAAATCTGGATTTGAATTGTCATTTTTCCAATTGTAAAATATGCTTTTTTCTTTACTGCATAATACTGTTTCCATTTCACTATCATCTAATGGATAGGGGTGAGAAAATTCATAGTGTTAAAATAATGTATACGTTGATTTATTAGAAATGCAAAACTAATAATAGATAAAAAGTGTTGAGGCAATAATATGTTATTCCTGAAAAATTAGAGAATTGTTGCTAAGGGGATCACACCTAATTCTCTCACTTTTTCTTTCACTCAGATATTTTAAATGAGAACGCTCCACACAGGATTTGTAATGCGTTTAAATGAAAAACAAAAAGAAGGCAGGTATTTATATCTCTGAAGCAAGTTGCTGAATTATATTTTTCTTTGTGCATATTGTCCCTGACTTTTGTATATCAATTCTGTACATTATCAATAGTGTACCAGGTATGTTTTCCTGTACATACCTGGTACACTAAAAAAGATAATTTTTACACTTCCTCCTCAATAGAACAAAATTATTTTTATTTGTAATTATACAATTGTTGGGAGCAAGCCTATGGACTTTAAGCAATAACAGTTATGTAAGTCTTAAGACAACAGCAATCATTTCTGCAGTATCCTAGGAAAAGCAAAGCTGCTCTCCTAGCCAAACAAATATAAATCTTGCGGTCAAGTTGCTAAGCAATATTTCCTCCCCTGTTCTTTCCACTGGCCTTCTAACCCTGCCAACACCCTGCTTCTCAAGAATACCCGCTGCCCCAGGGGAAAAGCCCACCCTTAAACCTCCCTCCCAAGGGCCCCCACCCACAAGATGGCGAACTTCCTGCTTCTCTTCTGGGTCCTCGGTTCCCGCCGGCGCCAACTGAAGACCAATCACCTCTTTACATATATTTTCGTCACAACCTATATAAATTGAGCCTGAGAAAAATAAAATTTGTCAGCTTGATCAGATATCCTGTCTTGCTGTCCGTTCTTTGTGTCCCTTGCCCCTTCATTCTCTCCTCCAGGTCGTCGACCCCCGTTGACTGTCCTGCGGGTCGCGACATACAATGAAATGAACAATAAAGGGCGGAAATGAAAGACAATGAAACTTCTTATATTTTACTTTATAATCAATGTCAATAAAAACAAATGTTATTGTACAAAAGAAAATAGATTAATATTTTTAATACCACAAATCTATCTTTTTAAAATTACACCTAAATATCAGTCTGCCACAATAATGAGCAACAACATTCAAGTTTCTGTTGAAGGGCATTAACTTCTACCAATCTGTCATAGACTTTTTCAAAATGGATAATTTTTGCATCTTTTTTCAATAAACCTTTTAACCAGATTTGTCAGCCTGTCTTAATTAACACTTGTTTAAGAATTTTTTTATAAACTTTAATTTCAAAAGTTTCTTCATATGATGCAACAGATATGCAAGTATTTAGAAAAGTCTTAAATATAAGGACAGTTTCAAAAAAGAATTTCTCAAAAAATTTCAGAAAATTTAACACAGACATTTCAAATGGACCATATAATACTGGAATTGAAGCAATTAAGGTTCTATTTCTACACAATCATTAGGTTATCATTGTTTATTCCAAACCTAATGTCTAAATGTAAGAAAGAATATATAGAATAACCAGACTTGAAAACACAAAATTTGCCTTAAAATGCTCAAACACTTTTGAAGCAGTACAAACCTTCTCTCAAAACAAATTGTAGCCAAGTCCCTAACTGTGATAGCTAACATTATCACTAGGAGTTTTTCAAATTAACTTCCTCATAGGATATAATACTTATTAAATATATGTAGTAAAATATGCTAAAATATGAAGCTTAAAAATACATTATTACAGTCCATAACTCAGCAACCATTTAGAGGTTATACAAACAAAAAATTACTTCAAGGAAGAATAGTAAACCTCTGACAGTTTGGAATCATGGAGATAATAAAATGCAAATTGACATTCAGTCGGTTTTATTATTTTTAGATCTTAAGAGACCACTTACTACAGCCTAGTGTGTTTCAGGTACATCATGAACCTTAGTGAATCATAGTGTGATGGTATTCGAATTTGCTCTAACACTGAAGAAAGAACCAAAAAGAATTAACTTTAAAAAGTCAGGGAAGTGAAATCAAAACCACAATGATATATCACCTCACACCAGTTAGAATGGCCACTATCTAAAAGACAAGAAATACCAAGTGTTGTTAGGGATATGGAGAAAAGGGAACCCACCTACACTGTTGGTGGGAATGTAAATTGGTACAGCCACTGTGGAAAGCAGTATGGAGGTTCCTCAAAAAACTAAAAATATAAATACCATATAACCCAGTAATTCTACTTCTAGGAATTTACCCAAAGAAAAGTAAATCCCTATTCAAAAAGATATATGCACTCCTATGTTTATTGCCACATTATTTACAATAGCCAACCAAATTGTATAGAAGCAACTGTAATGTTCATCAACAAATGAATGGATAATGGATGTGGTACATATACACAATGGAATATTATTCAGCCATAAAAAAGAAATAAATCCTGCCATTTGTGACAATATGGATGGGCCTAGTGGATATTATGCTAAGTGAAATAAACCAGGTAAAGAAAGACAAATACCATATGATTTCACTTATTTATGGAATCAAAAAAAACAACAAAATGAACAGAACAGCAGTAAGCTCATAGACACTGAGAAGTGACTGGTGGTTACCACTGGCAGGGTTTTGGGTGGGTGGGTAGAGTGGGAGAGGGGGATAAAGGGGCACAAAAATCTCAATCATAATATAAATTGGTCACAGGGATGGAAGTACAACATGGAGAATATAGCCAATGATTCTATAACATCTTCCTATGTTGACAGATAGTAACTGCACTAGTGGGGGTGAGGATTTAATAAAGGGTACAATTGTTGAATCACTGTGTTGTATACTTGAAACCACTATAATAATGTATATTAACTGTACTATAAAGAAAATACACTTAAAAATCAGAATACAGTAAGAACTTCAAGAGTATGATTAAGGAAAATTTCAGACATGTTTTTATCATTTTTGGTTTTATTAGAGACAGTAACAATTTTCAAAACAAAATAAATTTTTAAACTCCTGAAAATATTTTGTGGCATAAAAATAAATTTAAAAAATTTAAACCATTTCTTTCCTTTATTTCAAGGTGATTTAGATGGCTAAAGATAAAAATTGAATCCAGTTTTAAAACTTCAGTTTACTTTGAAGGACTGTCTTTTTTTTTTTTTTTCCTGGTAGACATTAATAGCTGCCATTACTTGTCTAAAAACTAAGATTCAGACCACAAATGCAGTTGGAATCCCTTGACACAATACAATCTGGAACATTTAAACTTGGTTTTAAAAATGTAAGCAATGTGAAATATCCTACAATTGCAAAGTTAGTGCTAAATTAATTCCACACATTTTTCATAAATGAAATAGATTAAAAGAACATTGTCCCTGAGAAGTAGCTAATAGTCATAGTTTGTTTCATTCTGAGTCAGGAAACATGGCCTTTATAAGCACTATTATCAATGAATTTGAAATGACTCCAAAGTTCAAACATCAGTGAAGCATCACATCTCATGTTCAAATCGAATGACCGTTTGGGTAGGCAAATGCCATTTATATTTCAGAAGACATTCATGTTACAATCAAAAATGAATTAGCAGACATGGAAACTTCAAGCACCATTTGTCATCTGGAACTCATGTGCATTAATATGCCTCGTATCTGTGACTCTGAGAAAAGCTAAGTCAACTCCAAAATTACCATAACATTCAAAACTAAACCGTAATGCATTTTAAAGTGAATGTATTGAAAATTGAATGCCAAATCAAAATAAATGATGGTACCATTTAAAATTAAATTACAAAAGGCTTTTTCCTTGTCCTTTATCCTATCATCAGCCTCAGTTAGCATAGCTGTCACAATTCCACCACTTATATCCTATAACAAAAATGGTTTAGAATATAAAATGAGACAAAACACACACCTAATTCTACTTAAGTGAACACCTGATAAATAAACCTGATTTCTTCTGAAGGGCAGATCCAATACTCTGCTATCAACTGACATGGATGTACACTGGACTCCTTTATAAATCTATCTGGGTTCTATTCTTAGCGTTATTATTTCCAATGTCCAATACTCCTTAAGTATATTTGCACTTCAGTAAGAAGAGGCAGAAGAAACCTAATCATTAATGTGCTAAAACGTTTAATATACCAAGAGGGAACATATATTTTATGGTAAAAATGAAGTTATGAAGCATTTGGTTTTTACTTCCTTAATTAGCCTTAAAAAATGAACACATAAACTGAATTATGTTTTAAGCCTAAAAGCAAATAAAAATCAAACAAAAGACAGCTGAAGATGTGTTTTGCCAATAGATAATTCTCTCTTTGTATACAGATGTGTATATGTGTAGTACTACACAGAAAACACTGCCAGAACACATGAATCATTCTAATTATGCAGGGAGGAAAATTGTAAAAACAGAAACCTAAAATCCTAACCATCAAATACTATTAACTAAAGCTAATTCACAGAATTCCACAGTTTCTAATTAACAAAAAGGATAATAGTCAAGCATCTGAAAGCAGTAACCCTTTTCCTTTTTCAAAACACTTTAGTATAGCACTTCAGTCATGGTATGGTATTATACTTACTTATAATATATATATATATGCATATATATGTAAATGGATATAATGTAGTTGTGTGTTCCTTGAGGGCAATAATCATATCTTATTTCGTTTGGTTTCACATGTAAGAGTAAGCGTGCTGCTTGAAATAGAGCCAGCCCTCAAAATCTGTTTATTGCATGACTGCAATTTTCCAGATGAATTAATCCTAAACTGTAAGAGATGGCTCTTAAATCATTACAGCTGCCATTTAGAAAACACTGTGTCAGTCGGTGTACTAGATATGGTACATACCTGAGTTTCCATTACAAGCAACCTGTCAGCAGAATATTATTATGCTTGGTTTATATAACAGTAGCTACAATTATATTTTAAATATTGTGTTAGGATTTTGTATATCTAATTTAATCCTCATAATAACTTTATGAGATTAATAGGGTTATCCACATTTTAGGGATGATGAAATAAACACTCAGAGAGGTTTAGTTACATTCTCAGAAACAGATAAGTGTTATTAGTTCAAGTGGAATTCCATTTTAATTTGAAATTGTGATTATGTTCTTGTTGTTACACAGTGCCACATCTCTTGGGATTCTATAGCTAGTACACAAAGGGAGAGTAGAGGTGCCCTGTGTACCCAGAAATGAGATTTACACAGATAGTATCATTATATACAATAAATGAGATTAACCACCTCTTAAAGTAAAATAAGACATTATCAGTAAATGTGCAACTGAGGAACTAAAGTAATATCCAAGTTTGGCCAAAATGTCTTGGTTGTAGTCTTCATGTACAGGTACCTAAAATGGAGACCTAAGAAACTGCATAATGTGTCACAATTGAGAAAAACAGCCCTTCCTCCCAAAAAGGAGATCTTCCTGGAATATAAAAATTAAAGTCCCAAGTATAAGAATATGTATAAAGCTGGTTTGTCTAGCTGGTAGTCTTGAATATCTGATTAGAGCATAAGCTTGCTTAAAATGTACAGACTTTTGAGCCACCTAGAATTGTTTGTCATCTAAGCTCTGCCACTACTTAGCTAGCAAACTTGGCTGATTATTGAGTATGTGCAAGACTCAAACTTCTCATCACTAACATGAAGAAAGTACTACATGCCTAACATGGTTGTACTGAAGATTAAATATGATTGTTTAAACATGAAAGCTTTACATTGTTCTGGGATAGAGGAAGAATAGAATTCCCACTGGAAAGAAAAATACCAAATCTGTGTAATCAGAAGTTCTTGACTCTTGAAAGTTGTTGACATTATTGTTGTGAAAATTATTGTGTGACATCATCAGAATAGCAAAATTTTCACCAAGATAGAAAACAATCATTTTCTCAAATAAGCAGTAATGGAGCTTAATTTTTAATTGAAATGAGTCTTTATATGGGGGTGTATTATGGAGGTTAGCTAGTCCTATGGTAGTAGTCATTTTGCAATACTTAAGTATATGAAATTAACTTGTACATCTTAAACGTATACAATTTTATATATCAATTATGTTTCAGTAAAGCTGGAAATATTTTTTAAAGTAATTACTGTAGTTTTAATGAGGTAGATGTAAACTTTCCAGGATTTCTATATGTATTGGTAGTTCAAAATATATCAATTGTCAATATAACAGCATAGCAACATCATAAATTTGGTAAAGAATTAATTTGAAATGTTATATTATGAGTATAAAAATAAAAATATGATGAATTTTTAAACTTAAGTTTACATTATCACTTGACAAATATGTGGCTGAGATGTCACATAAAATATTTTCATTAATTTTAGCAACTTGAAAAAAATTATGTATTTTTAAAACAGTAGTATCTTTTGTAAACATTAACCATTCATTTAAGTCAATATTTATAACATGCATACTGTAATATACTTACATGTGTCCACACACAGATATACATATATATACATATATATATATATACCCATAGCTACTTACAATCATAATGAAAATCAGATCCCATAACCTATATTCTTATCATACTTGTATAACTTCAACTAGGCTTTTTTAGCTTTTAATTTAAACATTGATACAGTTTGATTTTTCAGTAAATTTGATTCATATCTCAGTCCAAAGAGATGTTTGGGTCTATTACAAGTCTTTGGATGAAGCAACGAATACTGTCCTGGTATCACACCACATGCCTCCCTTGTTTTTTAATATCTAAGGAGTAAAATTGTGTGCTGATGACCAGAGTGAGAAAATTTGAGATGAGATCACTTTTTTTCAACAAATGATACCACTTACATATGGCAGCAGTATTTGTTTTCAGGGATTTTTTTTACACAATTAGTGACATTATTATTTATGCTCAGGCATTTTACACTGCAGAGTGCATGACGTGTCTGAGAGTAATAGGGCTCCTGCTTTGAGGGGCTTCTCATTCATCATTCCTTAATTGCCTGCTTGGAGCAAAGTCAAACCAATTCCCTTCTTGCCTGACCAAAACAGCATTCCTCTTGGCCTTGAACACCTGACTTTCACTTCTCTTTATAACAAAACTCATGTCAGTTTGAAAAACATTCACCATAAAAAGAGGGTAAGGAAATAAAATATGTTGAAATGATTCTTATTCATGTCACTGTTGCGCCCATTTTCAGGTTGTAAGGCATGACAAACAAGACTTCATAGCGTCCTCAGACATCCTGAACACCTTGCCTGCCCAATGAGGATTGATTTGGGTCTGGAATCACATTAAGTAATAAAAAGAATAATACAATAAAATTAGAGAATTTTTCTGTGACAAAATTCCGAAGTTCCAACTCTGTCACCATTTTTGGCATAGAACCAGTATTTTTTATGCTTATTCATCAAGAGAAAATAAAAGTTTTTGTTTGCTTTTTGCTTATGGGATGCCAACAAGGGAATTTTGGTAACTTTGGAATGATTTTTAACCAAAAATCTTAAATTGAGGAAAGTTTGAGGAATAAAGTAAATTAAATCAAAATATTATTTTCTATGTAAGTATAAAAGACGTTCAATAATTGCATGTCCATCTGCAGCAAAGCTGATTTTCTTGGAACATCTGCTGTCTGTTCCCTCTCTGCTCAGTTCCTTCCTCCTCCTGTGGCTTTGTCCCTGCTGAAGTAACAAAGGCCTTCATCAACTCTCAGGGTTGATCTTGTAACAGCACTCCTAAAATTACAAGGAAATCTCCAGTGCTCCAGAGAGTCCTTTCCAAAAAACATACCCACCTCTTGCTACATTGCCCAAGACTTTTTGCCTCAATGGAAGGCATGTTTGTTAAGCTTATTTGTTTTAGATTATTTTCGCTACCGTATCTGGATTGTTACATTCCATAAGGAATAAGCCATGCACAAAAGTAATTCATTTATTAATGACTGGTAGACTATTACATATTTCTAATGCTATTTTACACAAGATGGCCACCTGACGTCCCTCAAATTATATGACCATAGATAATCACCTGGCATGTCTGCACAGACCTGGACACTTATTTTGTGGCTCTGTCCATGAGCTCTGGTGAATTGCTGCTCTGATATTGCATAGCACCATAACAACTAATGTGTAAAAATGAGCACTCAAAAACCCAGGCACCTGTACAGGAACATCAGATTGACTTCTCAAGGGGTCTTGTTGCATGTCCTGAACCTCTTCAATAAAATGCCTCAGTAGAACAAGGATGGCCTATTAAAATAGAAGTCAGCAAGTCAAACCACAGCCCATGGGCTGAAACTGACTTGGAGTCCATTTTTGTATAGATCATGAGATACGAATAATTATTATACTTGTGAAGGGCAGTAAACAGAAAAAAAAAAAAAGAATGAGACAGATTTTTAGTAGCTCAAAAGACTAAAAGATCTTCTTTCTGGCCTTTTTTTTTTTTTTTTATAGGAAAGGTTAATCTACTTTTACTGAACAAAATGATGGAATATGAAAACAAAGGTAATGGAAGGAAAACAAAGTCCTCCTGCCAGACCACTTCACTCTAACTAAACAGAAGACATTAAATCATGAAAAATCTTCCTTCTTAATTTATAAAACCCAACAAGAACTAATCTACTAATTTAAACAAACATATACAAAACCACTGTCAGAAGCATAGGATTTTTTATATTCAACTATAAAATATATTTATTGGAATGTCCTCTTGACACTTGAATAAAAAAAAGACTGAACTTATTTATGTTCACCAGAGCTTGCTTACTTCATGCTAAATGGGTAAAGATGAGTCACATATTTATTACCCTTAAGTAAATCAATGCAAGTTTTAAATAGGCTTGGAAAATATGCCTAATGATGGATCTTTTGCTAGTTGGCATAATTTTATTGATACATCTTGCAAGTTTATATTTTACTCTACAAGTGGGTTACCCTTAGGACCAAATGTCACTATAACCTTGGTAGTGGCCCTGTGAAAGAGGTACAAACTGGAGATATCGGTTAATCAGTGAGATTGACAAAGTAATTTTTAAGTAAAATAAAATTCAATGATTAATTAGAAAATTCCACATAAATATAGTAGCCCAGCAGTTCTCTACAATTTTTTAAAATGTTATACACTTAAATGTAAAATAATATTTCAAACTCATGCCTAATAGAGCATATATCAGCTTGTTATTTCAGAGTAGTTCATGATCCTACAAATCTTGTAAGCACCAAGCAGGAAATGAATCTGCAACACAGATGGTGAGAGCACTCGGTTTTTCAAAGACCTCAATATTAATTCATCATCAGAAAACTCTATAAAGTAAGTGTTCTTGAAAGAGATAATGCAGATCAGGAGTCAACATACCTTTTTTTCTGTAAAGTTCAGATAGTATTTTCTTCTTTGCAGGCCATATAATCTCTATCTCTAGTACCTAATTTATGTAAACTAGTGGGTGTTGCTGAGTCACAGTAAAACTTTATTTACAATGACAGGCTGTGATATGCCAAACCGTGATACAGATCACAGAGCTGAATCTAATTCCAAAATTTCTGTAACTGTAGATACACAGAAACAACTTAAGACTGATAATGCTGTTTTCTTAGTTATCAAATAAAAAGTGATTTATCTCCATAAAATTCTCCACATGTACATGTAACTTGCAATGCATGAAATCAAATTCACTTTATTTGTTCCTCACGTCCATAGAATAAATTGGTGCCATTCATTTGGGAACCTGAGAGAAAACAAAGGATATAAACATTCTGAGCATCAGAACAAAAGAATGCTTAACTTTTAAAAATAATGCCTTCTTTTATGGGAAAAGAGGTGCTGCTACATTCATTGTTGACATGGGAAGGGAAATGGCAAAAGAGATTTATGTAAATAAAAGAGATCATAAAAGCAGGTACTGTGTGAAGGAAAAATCAATCCAGTAATACTGCTGACAAAGGTTAACCACAAAAGAAACCTCACATCAGTGTTCAATATAAGGGCAATTAGAAGGAAAACCACAGTATGTCTCTTACCCTAAGGATATGATCAGATTTAACTGATAGAATGTGCTTTAAATAGGAAAATTCTAATCATAATACCTTTTTGTAGTAACATGTCTTATTACATGGACTAGTTAGTAGTATCAATATGCAGCAAGGACCCAATGTAAAACTGCCTAGGCTCTGAAATGAATGTTGAATGATGCAAGTTTTATGCTCTCTGTCTCTCTTGCTTTCCTGATAAAACAGTACTTTCTAAAGAAAGCAACAATCCAGTGAGAGACTGTCATTCCTTTCAACATTTTTTTCAAATTGTGAAGACATATCTTATAGACACACTAGTGGTCAAATTACTTATTTTACTTTGCTTTCCCCAGCAGATCATTCACAACTTATACCAAAAATGTATTTGATGATATAAAATCAAATGTTCCTATTCTTATTCATTGTATTTAGCCATTACCTTCTCTGAAACTACACCTCCCTTTGTATCTGCATTTATATGTGTGTTTATGGAAAGTAGTATAATTCAGGTGATTAGAAACTCCATTGATACCAACTCTGTAATTTCCTAGTTCTGTGACCTTGAGCTACCTGCTTTAGAGAGTGGTGGTGACTACTGAATTAAATTGATAATTACTGAAGAACTTTGTATTCTGTCCTTATCATCTCATGCTTGATAATTGCAACTGTCTAACTGATCTTGATTCCACTCATATTTCCAATTTAGTCTACTCTCTGAGCAGCAAAGAAACAGATCTTTTATATGTAGATCAAACTATGACATTCCTTTTCTCAACACTTTCAAATGGCTTGAGAACACATTGGGAATAAAATCCAAAGTCCTTACTATGACAAGTCTATTCATGACCCTACCTCTTTTCCAAACTTGCCACTCCTGAACCAAAGACACAGAGGGTCTCTTCTTTTCTGACAATACAACAAGCTTTTGACCTTTTTCTTCCCTGGGTCATTCACCTGACCCTCTCTACTTCTTCCAAGTTGCTGTTCAAATGTCACTTTATCATGGAAGCTGACCTTACATATCTTGTCCAAAATAGCTCAATTGCTGTACATAATTTGGTCCTACTCTCTTCTCTCCGGTCTGCTCCATCTCTCTTTCCTTGGTTTTCCCTCCTACCCACTCTAACCACAAGGACCTCCTATCAGTTATCTGTATATTGCTTCTAATCACACAGTGACAGGATATCAATCTCAACTTAATTTTAGTTAGTGATGTGAGGGTAGGAGTTACGTTAAATTATGGATATCTAGATATGCAAGAAATATTTTTAAAAAGAAATTATTTTCTTCACTGAATTACATCATTGCTTTTATCAAAGGTAATTTGACTATTCATGTGTAGCATGATTTTTGGACATCTTTCTGCTCCTTGAAGTATTAGTGTGTCCTTTGCCAGTACCACACTGTCTTGATTACTATTGCTTTATATCAACAGTTGGCAATTTCTTTTCTGAAAAGGGCCAGATAAATATTTTATGCTTCAGGGGCCACATTGTATATTTTTCTTTGTTCATTTTTATAACCCTTTGAAATATAAAAACCATAGCTCTTAGGCCATACAAATCTTTTTCTCACAGTAGGATGGCCCACCAGCTGAAGACTTCCAGCTGTAGATATTATTACACTAATAATTAAATCAGGTAACATAAGTTGTCTAATTTGTTCTCTTTCAAAATGTGTTTAATGATTTTAAGTACTTTAACTTTGTGTATAAAATGCAGTATCAGATTGTCAATAACTATAGAAAAAACTTGGGAAATTTATTATAATTGCATTGACTTGCATTGACCAAATAGATTAATTGGGGAATAACTGGTATCTTTATTCACATACTCAAACGGCCGTATCAATTCATTTTATGACTGAAAATGATAAAATAATTTAGTATTCAGGCTACTGAAACACCTATCTCACTGAAATAACCTTGCTCACTTGATAGTGCCACAGTCTTCTTTTATATGTGTTTGTTTGTGGACACTAATGTGTGATTCCTTGATGAGATGAAATTATGGACTTCTCCCAGTCCTATCACCAATTAGAAGATCAGAGAGTCTTACTCATCATATTCTTACCTAGTAATTGAAAGAAAGCATGGATATAACTGTGGTTGTGATCCATAGCTTTTCAGAATAGAAGCCACCAAATTTTTGTAACAACAAATTCTAGAACTTTGTGACTAACTGTAAAGCACAAAAATGACAGGATGACAGTGTACTGAAATGGTTCATTTTACTTGTCACTATCTGAATGTCTTAATAACAATATCTCAGCTCAATCTGGTCACTTACATCAGTTTTTGAGGCCACATTTTCATCTGGGGCCTCCTATGTGATATCCCTGTGTCTGTGACATGCAGGGTTGTTTCAAAAAATAAACAAATAAAAGAAGTTACTGGAGAGTTTTTCAAGACTTGTGGCTGATCTTTCTATAGATATCTTGTTAAACTGTCACACTTTCATTTTATGCTCCTTGTATTCCTGTTATCTTCTTCCCAAAGTACAAATTTGAGTTAGTTTAGAATGATTCTGAACCACTAAAAGAGTTATTCTCAAAGTTTTCCCTGGTTCATGAGCTGGCATTATACTTCCCAGTACTGCATTTGTCATCTATTAGCCCTATTGACAACATTGTTTCTAATTATTTACTGATCTTCTTAATTTAGAATCACAAGGAATCACAAGGAACATTTCTGATTCAGTTATGGTAAAGATCTGAGAATAACACAGTAGTTAAAGGAAGTGTTCTTCCACTTGAATCTCAAACCTTTCCACTAATAAACTTTTATCCTTAAGA
The DNA here is from genome assembly GCF_030020395.1 of Manis pentadactyla. Classification (NCBI taxonomy): domain Eukaryota; kingdom Metazoa; phylum Chordata; class Mammalia; order Pholidota; family Manidae; genus Manis; species Manis pentadactyla. Next base: position 83,042,247 of record NC_080025.1, read on the forward strand.
AAATACCTAAAAATTAGGGGAAAACAAGATGGGAAAGGAAAACTTTGATTTCTGCTCTGGGCTTTCCAAAATCCAATCTGTAATTCTGGTCTACAGGTTCACCGAAACATGGCTGGTAACTATGATCAATACTGACATCATTAATACTGGGCAAAAGTGATATGTGCCTTTTGATATGGGGTAGTATGCAAAAAATTTACCTGATTCTAATCATAGGAAATATCAGGCAAAGCCAAATAGTCATTATGCAAAACAAATAAATAAGCGAAAACCTGGCCTATACTCTTGAAAAAATATCAAGACCAAGGAACACAAAGAAAGGCAGAGAAACGATTCTAGAATGAGGAAAAATGAAGGTATATGACAACCTAAGGCAATGTATACCATGGACTAAGGATGAAAAAAGCTATAAAGCACATTGGAACAACTGATGAAATTTAAATATGTACTGTGTATTTGTTAAAACAATCTTATCAATGTTAAATTTTCTGATATTTATAACTCCACTGTGATTATTTGAGAGAATGTTCACATTCTAAGAAATACACCCTGAAACATGTAAGGAAAATTGTCTACAACTTATTCTAAAATAGTTCAGGAAAACATTTGTGTTGACAGATCAATGGAACTGATAGGACAGAGAGCAGATGATGAACAAATGAGTCAAAATATAAACAATGACCAATCTGAGAAAAGAGGATATACAGTCTCTACTATTCTTGCAACTTTCCCATAAATTGGAAAATATATCAAAAATTTTAAATTACAAAAATAAAAACCCTGGCTGTTTTTTCCCCCCCTTTCTCCTATAGCATTTCCTGATAGGTTTATTTCTTTTCCATCATGCCTTCATGGGAAAAAAGAGACCATTGGTCTTTTCTCACCTAAGAAAGTTTGTATTTCCTTGGAATTTATTTCATTTAGACTGTTTCTTCTACACATCTACAGCTCTGAATGGTTTAAAAATGTTTGCTGGGTCTTTTGTCATTGTTTGGATAGAAATGATGATCTCTTGAAACCTCATTGCCCTAATCTGAAATGGTTAGATTTCTTCACCACAGTCTTACAATAACTATTTGCTTAGGATAGATGTTTTTTGAACAGATTTATGTCTTTAGGACTTTAATGTAGAAATTCAGACATATGGCCACTCCAGTTATAAAACTGATAATTTTTTATATGGCTGGCTTTAAAATGTGTTCTTTTTCACCATCAGTGGAAATGTTTTACTACTACTTTCCAATGATCTTGAGATTAATGGTTTGCATTTTGTTATTTGCATAGTTATGCAATTTTATTCTATAGTTCCTAAAAACTAAGAAAAGATTTACAATGATTTTCATCCAAGAATAAAATCATAATTGAATTATAAGTTAAGACTTCTTTTATATAAACTATTCCAATGACTCTGAAGCTATTCTCTGAGGTCTGTATGATATTTAGGTGTTACTTGATGTATCTTAGCTCCCTAGGTAAGTTTTCTTCAGTTTCCCAGAGCCAGAGCATTCCTATGAATTTCAGACTAAGATATTTTTTTAAAAAACAGCTTTATTTTTTCTTTTATAAAAGTAATATTAAAGAAAACTTATATTCAGTTATTAATTTATAGAGGATTCCTATGTATCCAGCACTATTGGGCAAAGAAAATGCATCAATAAATAACATACACTTCTTTCCTTAATGGGGTTTATATTATATTAGGTTGGAGAAAAACAAAATTATTAATTAATAAAATTAGTAAGTAAATCCTATGGTAAGTTAAATGTTAACTACTATGGGGAAAATAAAGTAAAGCAGACTAAAGGGCATCAGAAACACTGACTCTGTGAATAATTTAAATAAGCTTGTCTGGGAACACCTACCTGATAAGGTGACACTTGAAGAAGATTTGAATATAAATATTTGCAATGGAAAAGAAGAAAAGTCAGCTCTAAGAGACAATTACTGTTAAAATTTTTGGTGTTTGTATTGCTTTTTTTTCTATACATGTTTATATGTTTATGTCTTTTATAACTTCTGTTTTATTTGTTAGTGACATGTTTTAAACAAATATGAAAAGTTATTATATAACGTTCTGTAACAGTGATTCTCCAAATGGGCTCCGGGGTGCCTCTGGGTTCCATAGAAATGCATCAGCCTGTACCATCAATGGCAGCAGAAAAACCAAGTAGCATCCTCGGCTCCCACAATTCTCAAATAGAGAATGGAGCACTATAACTAATTCATCTTGGGGGAAAAATACACGTACTAAAGAAGTTTGGAAATACTGGGAAGAAATGTTCCATATTTTAAAGCTAGGTTTTATTACATCATTTTATAACTTCCTGAAACAGGCCATTATTGGTTGTGCTTTTAGTTTGTTGCAGTTTTTCTCCATCACATATATGCCATCAATGGACATCTCTGCAGTGTTGTTGAACATACCCACAATTATTTTAGTAAGATACAGTAGTATAACTGGAATCCTGTATGTAAATGCTACACAAAATTCTAACATATTTTATTCATCAAATAACCTACAGCAAAGATTACTATTTATATTTCCCCAATCATTGCTTAAATGTAGTAATTCATCTGAAAACTTCTTTATACAGTATTTTATTTTAAATTTTAAATCTAATTAGAGGGAATGGTATTTTAATTAACTTTTAAATATTTTAATATTTCTTCGCTATTCTCTCAAGGGTTTTGATAGTCCTATTGTGTAATTGGATCCACAAAAAATATGCCTGTTGAATGTTTTGAAAAGAAAATTCCCTTCCAGTACCAGAGATATTTAGAAGATATTGCTGGATTTTCACTAGTTAGTGAAACACTGGGCTTAAACTTGCTTACTATTCTTTCTTTACCTGCTCCTCCTTCTAGTCCATCTTTATTAACTAATTAATGTTTGTCAGAGAGCTATGTGGTGTCTTAGGTTCTAGGGCAGATGCTGGGATTTGCCTTTGTGCATGTACCAGTAGATCATTTGTAAGATAAAAATAAGCTTTTAATGTAAGAATATCAATGCTTATATATGTGCTGTGCAGGCAAGAGTAAAAAGCAACAGGGAAAAGATATGCACAAAAAAAATAATATATTACACTCAGAAAATGCTTGTTTTGCCTTATTAACAAAGAAAAATCTATGAAGAAAAATCATTTGGCTGGTTTAGTTGTTTGGGGAATTTACTTGTTCCCAGAGAAGTTATATTAGGATTTCATCTAGTTTCTCATAATTTATCCAGATGCAAGAAATCTAATTTATGTTTTAAATATAGTAAGTGTTCAAGATTAAATACTGAGTACTTGCCAAATTTTAAGCTCAGCTATTTTATTTTTTGCTTGAGATATGAAAAAAACATCTTAAGCTATATAAAACCAAGTTATTTGCTTCCTAATTTTTAAAAGTTTGCTGATTTATATCAAATTATAGAAAGACCTCACCAGGCTGAGATGCCTATATGCTAGGATGGAGCCCAAGGGATTTGTTTTAAAAAATCCATTTTTATGGGATTGAAATTTTACTAAACATACTGAGATTTGCATCTAACTTTGCTTTACAAAATATCTTGGAAAAGTGCTTATTCTTTAATTTGCTGATAGTTTTGAGTGTTACTAATGATAAGTTTACTTTAGAAAACAAGATATATAACAAACGTTTGAAAAAATTAAGCAATATTATTTTCTGTTCTGTTGTAGTTATACAAATCATTAGTCTTTTTAAATAAAGTCAATCCAATATGGATATTTCTCATAAAGTAAAGTTTCTGTGTCGTGGTTGTTACCAGCCATTGTCTTTTCCTTGATTTTATTTGTAATTAAATATCTTTTTTAGAAATACAGGTTTCAATAACAACTTGATTGCCCTTTTCCCAGGTAGACTTGGGCTGTATTAGATAAGACTAAAAATTTTCAATGTTCCCTGATTTATTAGGGTAAGATGTAAGGTCCCTTTACTGATATGTAGGAAACACACAGTGCTTTCTTGTGCCTTTCAAAGCTTCTCATTCTAATGAGAAAGAAATGGAGACGCAGAAATAAAAATAGACAAAGAGAACTATTCCATGGAGGGGGTGTCTCTTCAACTGCAAGGTTAAAAGGAAAATAGAAGACACTCATTAGAATAACTCAAGAAATTAAAAGAAAATACCTGGAAAATGAAGCTGGTTAAAAATTCAGGTAATGACCAGTAGTCAACGTTTACTTTAGTGCACATGAAATTTTAAGAGGAAGAGCTATAGTAGGTAGATAGCCAGACATGAGCAGGGAAGAGGAGAGGGACTTTGGCCAGTGCTTATATTCTGCTAGATGATTGTTTATATTATATGAATTCCACGTAAGCTGTTCTAGTGGAATGTGGAGTGAGAATATAAATAATACTCTGGCCAAAACTGGCTAGTTCCAACATGGAGGAGAAACTGACCCAAACTTCACCCCCAAATCTGTTAACATAATAAAAATCACACTTCTCCATCATTAACATAGTAAAAATTACACCTCCCTGAGCCATGATAGTTCTGATGGGGACCAAATATAATCAAAAATCCCTCTACTCATCCAAAGTGAGGTGGAGCAAGCCTGAACTCCAGGAAGACTCCACCTATTCCCTTTGAAACCTACCCCATTTAGTGAATATTCATCTCCCTTCATGCAAGAAAGGCTCCCTACTGTTCTCTCTGGGTCTCCCTGTGTCTCAACGCTCAGGTGTGTACTCTTGTCTTTTTCTGAACTTTATTTTTTAAATAAACTGTTAATGCTCAATAGCTTTTCTGCATCCATTCTTGAATTCTTTCTCACAATGAGACCAAGGACCCATCTCTGGTAGTGAGGGAGTGAGTCAATTGTCAGAGAAGAAACCTTTTGGATAACAATATGATTCACTTTTGAAGGTCTATGTTTGAAATGTCTCTGATGTTTGAGATGAAGCTTATGTTTGTATGCGATCATAAAATGGAACTGAAGACACTCTAAAAGGAGATTCACCACATGGAATGGGGTTATTTTAACTTCTGAGCCAGGGTCCACATCTAGGATTTCATGGGTGAGGGCTGGTTCTGTAGGGCACAAACTCAAAACTAATAAAACGGAGTTGTTTTAGACATACTGGCTAAGTGAATGTGGTATTTTTAAATGTCACCAGACAGCCTAGATTGATAATTAGGCTCTCTTTGATCATAGTTTAGCACAGGAATAAGTGAGGCATGCCTGAGTTTTGACCACTGTAGATAGGTGAATGAAACACATATCATGTCAGGAAGCCATGTGCAAAATCCTGAGGAATTATATTCTATTTGTTGCTTGCTCATTTATTTTGGTGGTGAGGCATTACAGAAAGATTATGAGGAATCAGGTTAAAAATCATATATGTGTCTAATTCTAAAAGTCTTTGGTTCTCCAAGAATGGGAGTTCTTTTATTAATTAAGAAAAATAAAACCATCAAAATATTTTAAAATAATGGAGTGATAACAAATGTATTATCTTAGGAATAATGAATACAAGCAGGTGACTATAGGAGAGAAGGAAGATTTGAGATTGATGGCAAGGTTTTTGGATTGAAAGAGTATTATACAGTGAAATTATATGCCATTAGCTGATAAACTTCCTGTCCAGGGCTCAATCTTTCACCTAGCCAGCATCTGTAAAGGCTCAATGAATCCTTCTCTGAAGAGCTCTCTTGGTCTCTAGAGTTTTTGATTTGTCAGGTTGTGGGTGGGAGCTAAGATCACACTAGAGTAAAACATTTGTGAGCTCAATAAATTACATGCATTTCTCCTTTATCTTAATTAATGTTTTAGATATATAAAATTGAAAAAAAAACTTCCTCTATACTTTTCTTCTCATTGGTTTACATTCGCAAATTTTATTTATTAAGAAAAATTCCCAAAGATACAGGAAGATGGGGAAAATAAGCATTTATCATATTGAAATAAAATGCACGAGATTTGCTGACATCAAGTCAGTAAGTAAACAGTAGGGGAACAACTTAAATATTAACTGCATCAGTTAGTTATTTCTAAAAATTGCAGCATCATAAACCATGTTCAGACTAAGTAGTTTAAAACAATATCATGTAGTTCGGTTTTTACATCTGCAAAAAGGCTGTGATTCAGTCAATCTGGCCTGGATTGTGCAGCTGTTTCAGACTTTGGTGACTGAGGTGTCTCTGTCCCATCTCATTCTCCTTCTCATTTTCTTTCTATAAACAACAAACCCCTATATGCTTCTCACAGAAGTGGAGAAGATATAAAGAAATGTAAATACATGAAGACTTCTACATGGCCAGTTTTGCAACTTGCATGTTGGTGCTTCAACTCACATGTCATTGGTCAAAGAAGCCACGTCTTATCAAAAAAGATGTCAATGTCCTAACTCTCAGGGCCAGTAAATGTGGCCTTAGTTGGAAATAGGATGTTTACATGTGAACAAGTTAAGGGGAAGTCATTAGGATGGGCCCTGACAAAGGCACTGATTCTTATATACTAGAAACACTGGAAGTTCCAGGAGCAAGGCGACAGGCATGGAACTAATTCTCCCCCAAAACCCTCAGAAGAAAACCAACCCTCCTAACCTCTTCATTTCAGCAGTCTAGACTCCAGAATTGTGAGACAGTGTTTCTTTTGCATTTAGTAGAGCATTTTTGTGTGTACACTTCCACACAGGTACGTTATTCCTACCATTCACTTTCATATATTTGGAGTGAGAAACCCCCTAGTAAAATTCCTCATTCCTAAGAGAAATCAGTATTATACTTAAACCTTTTTATGTGTTTTTATTCAACTGCACAAATGGCAGTGCTTAAAATATGGTAAAACATTTCTTTAAAGAATAGAAACCATTTTTGCCACCTATACTTGGCTTTAAATGAGGTGACAAAAAAGAAAGAGTGAATTACCCAAACAAATAAGAGCTTTCCAATTCATTAAAAAAAAAAAAAAAGGATCTGGCATTATTCAGAAAGATACAAAAGCAGTTCTGAATATAGCTCTGTAAATGAATAGCATGACACTGGGCAAGTGGAATCCAGTGAGTTCAATAAAAGCAGAAAACCTATTTAAAACCTGCTACAAACCACAGATTGTTAGAGGCGCTACAGAAATTTCTTCAGAAAATTTCCTTCCAGTAACTTTTTCCATTTAGTTACTCTGTCAATATTATTGTGTGCTTATTGGATACAAAAAGTTTACTACCTAGTGTGGAAGTTTAGAAGAGAGAAATGCATACTTCCTACTCTATGCATGTGGGAAGTTACACATCTTGAGTGTGTACATATAATAAATACCTACAACTTAAAAATTATTTATTCTTATGAAGGTGTTGTCTATGTATAATAAAATATTTAAACAAATCAGCAGTAAAGTTTTTATCACAGCCAAGACCAGCAAAGTTAACAGCTATGGAACATTACCCACTTTCTTTATTAAGGGATAGGCAGATTTACTATGAAGATATAAATCTTAAATGTCAGGACCCCTCAGTTACATGAACCCTTCCCAAGGCTCCAAGAAGGCCTCTCTGTAAGGGATATTATATGTTCTATAGGATTCAAAAGTTTAAGAAAATATTTAAAAATTTGGCTGAAAAGATGTAATTTTCCTTCACTCTTCATCTTGCTATCAGCATTTCACTCTTGAAAAATGCCATGGGGCCAGTCATGGACATCTTTAGAATATCACTAAAGGAATATTGAGTTGAGACATGACTGGATTTAGTGGAACATTTTTGTGTATATATTTCCATATACAGGTAAGTTATTGTTAATTTTCTACCATTCACTTTCATTCAGAATACTGTATTCTGAGTTTTATATTGCATAAAAATGGAAATATGGAATCAATATGGAAAGGTTAGACCTTACACCATTTTTTTCCTAATTTGTTTGAAAAAAATTACAGTTTTTCTGACAAACTATTGTTACTAATTAACAAGACAGAGAAGTCTATTATTTCCTCTTCTCCTCTTATCTGAATTTGATAATACAATCCTTTGAACCACTGGAGAAAGTTTATTTTCCCTTCACAGTAACTGGACAATGAAAGTAGCCCACTAAAAGCCGAGAACAGCGTGACACTGATTAACCTGCTTCCCTGCCAGTTAGGCCATCTATATGATGATTGAATCCATGCCACTGTAAACATGATATGTGTGTGTGGAAGGCAACTTTAATTCATGCCTTAACATTTTAGAACTTTTGGAGTCCCCAGGGCAAACATTAACTTAGAAAAGCTTTTGAAATACTACTTTTGAAATCTGCGTAACAGTTTTTTTTGGGTGTTATTGATTTATTTAGTATGCAGATGTTAGAAGTAATTATCTTTAGCAAAATGAGTGGTTCTCAAGAGCTAGGTTTACTGCTGGATACTGTACAGGTGCCACCATCATTGCCTCATCTGATGCCCAGGAGCATCAGAGCAGCACTTACATGCTGTTTGGTCCTCTGCATCCCGAATTGTTCCAATGCACTTCATTTCCTGAGAACTGTCACCTGAGCCATGTTGGCTGAGCCTGCCATCAAAGATCACAGCACCAATCTTGTGGTACACCTCCTTGAGTGTGTGTGGAAAGAGGCTGCATAGATAAGAAAAATTAGTTTATGAATGTGTTTATGCTGCTAAAAATGTTGTTATGTTTGACAGAATATTGTAACTTTGTAAAGTACCATACAGTGGTAAAATTACAGCCAGATTCACAAACTTTGTTCATCTTTAGCTGTCTGAGGTTGCTGAAATTTATTTTAAAAAATTCTTTTATTCAGTTTACACATGACTCACCCAACAATTGCTCAAAAGACACAGAATTACATGTGTGTTTGTGTGAGAGAGAAAATGAAAGAGATTTAGATAGAGAAAGAGAGCTTGGAGTCAGGGGAGGGAGGGGAGAGACAGACGGACAAAAAAGTAAACTTGGTTTGTTTGAAATTTTATAGAGGGGTGCAGGTGAAGGAAGAAATTACATTATTACAATCCTGCCTTCTCAGTTGCAATTCCCGTTCTCAACAACCGTAGTAAATCCAAGCCACAGTTTCTCTTGTATTCTTTCTGCATGGTCTATGATCGTGGGGTGCTTTTATATTAATTTTGTATCTTTAGGGTCTAACACAATGGCTGGCCCAGAACAAGTAATCAATAAATGTCTGGTACATTAAAAAGTGAATGAATGAATGAATGAATCATATTTTCCAGTTGTTAACAAATTACAATAACATCTTCTTTTTCCTTTTGTGTCTCATCTAAATTGTGTTAGGAAGGAAGAAATTTACTCTAGCTGGTTTAAGAATCTTCTAGCTGGTTTAAGAATCAAATTGACACGAGACAGATTAACAGGAGACAAAACCAACATTTAATTACATACATACGGGGAAATCCATAGACATGAGATTTCAAAGACAGTCAGGGAGAATGAGGTATGTATGTCATCCTGGACTAAGGAGAAGGGCATAAGGGACCCAGGACTTCATAGGGAAAGGGAAACAATTCACAGGAATATGAAAAAGTCAATGTTTGATGAACAAGTGTCTGTTGGGCCACACAGAAGCAAGGAGATCTACAGAGGAATTTTAACAGGCTTTGCTACATTCTTCCCTGCCTACCACCCCTCAGATATATTATACTACAGTAATCCCTGGTGATAGCTCTCTTTCTGGAACACGTGCTCCATTTAAATTCTTTTGCAGTTGGAGTGGTGTAGCCCCGGGAGTAAGGGGGTTCCTCTCCCAGGACAAATTCCCTATGAATCCATTGAAATCAAAGGAGGACAAGGGGGAGGACAGGCTGGGTTAAGGGGTTTTATTTCGCACAGCTTTGCTTCTGTCCACCAACCAGCCCTCGCTCCATCCATCCCCTCTGGCAGCCGTGCGCTCTCTCTGCCCCCGTGCATGCCCCTTCCAGCAGGAATTCCATGGACCCTGGTGACTGGCAAACACCAGACCAATCAGGTACCACGAGTGGAGGGGAGGAGAGAATGGCCATTTGCTCTCCAGCTCTTGCCCCAGATCCACCCGGAGGCTCTGCTGTGGCAAACACCCATTGGTATGTAAAGGGACTAAGGCCAGGAGGGAAATTCTGGGTGAAAACTTCCATTTACCCAACAGGTGGGAAGCCAAAGGTTTTTTCTGAGTTGTTTGGGCCTTGATTATCTTCAGCTCTGACATAAGCTGCACGCCACAATGGCAAACCTTGTGGCAGCCTGTCCTTGGCCCCTAGAGGAGAAAATAATAAGTGATATGATCATCATATTATTTTAATACTTGTAGACAATCATGCCTAACTTCTGTGCCTCAATTTTTCATGTTTAAATACAATAATATTTAGTTCACAGATGTGTTATACATGGATTAAATGCATGTGAATCGCTTTGAACTGTGCGATTCATAGTCACATAGTAAACACTATGGTATCTGCTATTAGCATCTTAATTCTAATCAAGATTTATTAATCTTGATTATTATCATACCATTTTGTCAATATGGGATACAGCTCAATGTAATAGTAAAGGTACATTTATTAAAACTGCTTTATGTTGCTTTCAATCTTTTAATCTCTTTAAATGCACTGTTAAAGTCTTTGGCATATTAAATTCTGCCACAAACACAAAAATATTTCAACCTAATTTAGAAGATCAGAATAATATAATTGATATTATTGATTTAATAACTATACTCAAATTTGTGTTCTATAAGCTGAGAATATTCTTTATTAGAAGATCAGAATAATTGATATTATTGATTTAATAACTGTATACTAAAATTTGTGTTCTATAACCTGAGAATATTCTTTATTCCTCAGTGTCTATGGAGCATTTACAAAATTTCTTTATTTTGCTGGCCACAAAGAAAAGTCTCAACAAATTTCAAAGTGTCACAGGAGAAGGCGGAGGCCCTAGCCCTTGGGCGTCTATCACAGTGGAGGGTTTATGGCTACATGCAGAAGAGAAATCAAATGTTCCAGGTTCAGCATGAGGCAGATTTATTAAGAGGAAGAAGGTATAGATTATTCTCCATAGGCAGAGTAGCCACTGCTGGTGATCGGTTAGCGCTTCTGTTGGAAGTAAACGAATATGTAAAGTAGGGACCTAGTGGAATAGTCATGATATATCTGGGGCAATGCTTAGGAAAGGCAGTGTTTTTCTTAGTAAGTATCTTCTGGGGCTTGTCACGGCCATAGTAAACTGTCATGGTGCCGATGGGGGTGCTTTTACTTGGTAAATGAGATTTTAATGAAGTTGGAGGTCTATACCCAGTTAAATCAGATGCCACCTTAGTTGGATCTATTTCTAGCCTGTTTCTGCTGTATCTTGCTTATCAAGCTCAGGCTATTTTGCCTGTTGCTCCTGTTTCTGGCCAGGTAAGCCAGCTCAGGTCCTTCGTCTGTCTCACCCTGCCACTCCTCTTTGCTACCTCAAAACTGGAAATTGCAGAGGTCACAGTTTATGGCCACCAAAGCATAAAACTAGATTTAGCATTTAAAAATTTTAAAACTTGGAAAATAAAGAACACTTCCTTAAATCCTGAGTTAAGAAGGAAATAAAAAGTGTAATTTAGTCTATTTAGAAAATAATTACAGTACATGCACTATATTTTATTTTACTGTGTTCAGCTGATACTTTACTGGCAGAAAATGTGGTGTGCCTTAAGTGTTCTCACAATTTTTCAAGTAAAAGGAAAATAATAAACTGAGTAGTTAACTCAACTAATTAGAAATATAGTGCCAAGGAAAACAAAAAAGCAAAAAGTAGGAATTAAGATGCTAATAGCAGATACCAATTAGGATATAGGGACATGTAAGTACTTACTGATAAAGATATTTTAAGATTTTCCTTTAAGAGACTAGTATCATCCACACATACCTTGCAGGCAAAGTCAAGACAAAAAGAAAATTGCAAACAGATAGTAATGAAAATAAGAAAGGCTTTCAAAAAGAAAACAATTAAAAAAGAGATCAACAGATACTGAAAAGAGTTTTAAAATACGAGATAATCTTCAGACTTATTTGCTAATATGTTTAAAATCTAGAAAAAATAAATGCTTTTTGTGTGAAATATAGATGAATAAAACTATATTGTGAATTAGAACACCTGAAGACTTGAATATGGACTTTGAAAATTATATCAAAGAGGGATTTCCAAAATAGTGCCAATTTTCTTTCAAAAGGTGAAGAGCAAACTAACTTCTACTGTATTTTAAATGTTCAGAAGCATAGAAAAACAAGGATTTTTAAAAATTTATATTTTAAGCCAGCAAAACTTAACAATATTAGCACAGAATAATGGATGGTGAGAATCATAGCCAATCTCACTTAAAAAGAAGCATGCAAAAATTAAAAATAAGATAGCAGCAAAAATTAATCTAGGTCTATACTAAATAACATATCTTTACTAGTGGAATTTATTTCTAAGATATGAAGCTTGTTTAGTATTTGGAAATCTATTAAATCAATTCACTATGTCAAAAAATCTATGGATAAAAATGTAAGAATAATTATCTCTAAAGATATGAAAATATTTATTTGAAAATATTACGAAACATTCTAGAAATAGTTTAAATTTTGAATTTTAAAATATCTGTTAGAACCCAATGGATAACATTTGTAACAATAATAAATGAGAGGCAATAATGTCAGTATCTGAAGGAACACAAATATACCAACTGTGGTGTCACTTGATATTGTTCTGTTTTCTGGTGCTATAATTAAGAAAATAATCAGACTCCCAAAGTATAATACTTGAAGAAATAGAGTCAAAGTAATCACATATTGTAACTGATACGATTGGAGACTCCAGAAATATTCTTTGAGTAACTCTTGGAGTTAGTGAATATTAAAATTTTGTAAGAAGGATGATTAAAATAACTTACATTAACAATTCTTTTTATTGTTTAGAATATGGAGTCATATTATAAATATGATAGAAACTTCTGTGTACAACTCTATTAAAAAATACTAAAATAATTGGAGATAAAATTTACCAGGTAAGTGTAGCATATAAAGATGCATTAATTAGCTTGACTATACTAATCATTGCACTATGTAAACGAATATCGAAACATCATATTGTACACCTTAAATGTATGACTTTTATTTAAAAAATAAAACAAAAAATGAAAAAAAGAGATATTTCAGAACTTGATTGAGATACATAAGGAGATGTTTAACTCATTGAGGGGACATCCTGCATTACTTGGTGCAAACTATGTAAATTATTCCCAATTAAGCAATAAATAAACTTCAATTCCAATTAAAATTCAATGTTGGTGAGTTGGGAGAATATGTATTAACATTACAAAACTACAGTAAATTAAGTGTTCTAAAATTGCCACAAGCATTTTGGAGAGAAAAATGTTGGCATGGCTATAAGTAAATATACATAAATTATAAATGAAAAAGCTGAGCAAAAGTTTGCCGTGCTTCATCTGTCTTGTTCAGATTTATATATTTAAGCTACTTCTGTGCCTTGGTGCCTCACCCACAAAAACTGTGGGATAATAAGTGTGTGTTTACTATTTTAAGTTTAGTAAATTTTGGTGTAGATAAGTAATAGGGAAATATGGAAGCGTATAACTAGCAGAAAAAAATATATGTGTATATTTGTCTTAAATTCCCCATGGGAAGATTTTCTAAACCTAATGTTAAAGAAAGAACATACTATATAAAAACTGAAGACTTTAGGACAAAAACACTACCAATATGGAGTTCATGAAAAGGCAAATACGTAACAGAAATTTTGGAAATGATTTATATCTATTAAAAATACTGTCAATATTCTTATTCCATAAGGAGCTTTTCAATTAATTAAAGAAGAAATGGGCAAAAGACATGAAAAAGCACTTTACAAAAGAATAAACACAGGGATCCAATTAAAATATGGATTAAGCCTCACTAGTAATTAAGAAACTGTAAGTTTAAATCAACAGAGAACAGAAAACACCTATCTATCCACCACTTCTCTTGTTGCTGAAGGACTTTTCCTTACTTGCTCTGGCACTGAAATGTCTCCCATTCATGCACAACTTCATCAGAGTTATGCAGACTTTCACAGGTTTGTCCTCTTTCATTTTGACTGCATGGTGGGCTCCCATGCTTTGTGAGTGCCTTTGCATTTGTACTCCTAGTATTTGCTTGTTTCCCTTCTCATAATTTCTGTTTTAACTATACAATTAAAACTTTGTCTCTTAACCTGTTTTTAAGCTTGACAACAACAATAATAATAACAATAACAATAGTAATACAGTAGGGTGCTATGTCATGCACATCATACTGGCACATACATAAAGATTTGAAGCAAGACGGAAAGTTCACACTTTCCTGGAGGGAGTAGATTGATACAACCATTTTTTAGAATGATGTAGTAATATCTAAAACCTTTTACATATGTGAAAAGATGTTTCCAAGAAGATGTGCTGTAGCACTCAAGTATCAAAAACAAATAAACAAAACAATGTCTACCTACAAATAATGAACAAATAAGTATGGTATATTCATATAATATAATTATAACTAAATATGGATCAGTCATAAATTAAATGAGAACTATAACACCATAGGTAAATACCCAAGGCTTCCCTTTTGTCATTCTATGTTCTTATCTCTCACAATTTTTATAGTATAAATATAGTATAAAAATAAATATTATAGTATAATATTTTTGAAAAAATGTCTGTTATATTGCAAACAGATTTTGAAAACAGAGGCTAACTTAGGGGTCCAGGTGCTAAATGAGAACGACTTGGATTCTGGCAATGGTCACCATGTGACAAGTGGCTTGACAGGTTATTTTTTTAACATTATGGTTGACAGAATTTTCTGTAGATATTTGATAATATGAGAACTATGGATTGAATTAAAGTGATCAAAAATTAAGCAAAACAGATAAGAATTATTTTTAAGTTTGAAGTTCTCATAGCATATTTATGTTCCAATAGGAATTATTCAGTAGAGAAGTATATATTGATGACAGAGATTAAGAATAACATACAGACTGGAGCAAAAGCTTTGTGTGGAGGAGAGGAAGATGGACCAAGGACACAAGTAGAGGAACTGTGATTGGCAGAGTAGCTATCATAACAGAGGGAAGTATGTAGGTACAGAGGCAGAGAGTTACTAGATTTGAACATGGATAGATATTTTGGTTCACACCTGACTGCTTCTATTTTCTTGGCAAAATAAAAAGCAAGATTATCAACTGACAATGGGAAAGGAGAAGTGAGGATAGTGAAGGTCTGAGAAGACAAGAACTAAGGTACTGATTTCAGTGGGATCATCAACTGGGGAGGGAAATTTATGCCTGATCCATATTCAGTTAGTAAGTAATGGTGGTAAATGGAGTGGAGGAAAGTGAAGGGAAGAGTCAGAGAAAAAATCAAGAAATGTGAGTGGAGGCTGAGCATAACAGAAACAGATCAGATGTGCAGAGGCACATGGGATTAAATGTCTGAGTGCCATGGATGACTTGCAAGGCTTGGGATTCTGCTCAACACTGAGGAAATGAGCATGTAAGCTCTACTGGGGTAAGTACTCTTCTCTTAGTCATTTAGAAGGTGTATATCAATGCGAACCATGAAATCCTCATTGTGCCTGGACTCTTTGGTGGACTTCCATTCAGGGGCGGGTATGTGGGACAGGAATAGCAGTTTTACCCAGAGTACCTGGAACTTCAGGGCTTAATTTAAATTCTGTGGTGGGATTAGAGTTCTTTATTCAATACAGACACAGCTCTTGATCTCTCAGTGTTTATAGTCTAAATCATAGTTCAGATCACAGTGTTCATTTAACTCAGAAATAAACACTAAAAATAGTAACTCTGACAAATATGATTTAGTACTCATTAGTTTACACCAAGCTAGAGGAGGGTAATTTCACATCTGTGGGCTGCTTCCTCCTTAGCTCTTTTTTTTTAAGGTCCACTCCAAACAGGCATTTTCTGTTGGACAGTCATCATCTCTTGAGGCAGTTCACTTGTGTATGATTTAAAATGGAAATTAGTTTAGGAAAACACAGGTTATTTTCTATTACCTAACAGTAATCCTGCTTAACATCTTTCCAACTGGAAGTTCATACACGTGGATTATTCTAGCTCCTAGCAGAAATGTGTCCAGACATATTATTGCATGCAGGGCACATTACTGTAATCATGATCACAGAAGAAATGGACAGCAAATCATCATCATGTTTGTCACAGCTTCAGTCGAAACATGGACCACTCCATTTTTCAATGCCCCTTTATATTTCTACAAGATACAGAGACACAATATTTCAAGTCTCCTTTATATTTCTATATGCATCTTGTCATTCAATGCTTGGCATAGTGGTCTTTACACTCCCTCTATTAAATAATAAAGTCATAGTTCCCCTTGTAGCTTGGGTACTAGGAAACTCAAACTAATTAAATGTCCCAATGTAAGTTTCTCACGAGCTACCTTTTTGTCTGTTTTTTGAGGACAACCATTTTTAACCAGCCTCAGTCTTTCCTATTCTTTTGTCCTGATTGCAATGGGCCACTTGTCCTGATACTATTTATTACAAGTTTCCTCTGGACCTATTGGATGTAGTCAGGGAAAACTCCTAGGTATTTATTTTTATTTTCACATAATTTGGAGTTCCTCTACCTGATTATAATGGCTCTACTTTGTCTCTTGCCTTACTTGAAAAAAAGAGAACCTTGGAAATAGTCATTTAAGGAAGTCTGGCTTAGGCTTACTTCCCTAAGCTGAACTATTCAGTCTAAGCTCTCATCCATTAAAATCTAAATTCCCTTTTCTTCTGTCAGATCCTTGAAGGCACCATGCTTCCTGGGGTCTTTACATCTATTGTTCCCTTTATTTTTGACATTCTCCCCACTTCCTCCTTCTCCTCTACTATTTAATTACCACAGCTCCTTCAGGTGTCCCATTAGAAGTCCCTGTAGAAGTTCCTCTGATGGTCTCAACTGATGTTTTCAATTGTGTCACCTGTTGACCAATTGCGTCTCTGTGCTCTTATTCTCCTTGCAAACCTGATTAAGTGTTCTTTTCTGCCCTTCTGAAGTCCTCCCCATCACAGTGCTAGTGAAGCTGTATTTTAATTATTTGTTTATATAACTCTACTCCTCATTATGCCATCAGCTCCATATGCCAAGTCCATAAGAATATGGACTTTGTACATTTTGCTTATTGCTATGTTCTTCAGAGCTATATATGCTCAGTTAACATTTCTTGAATAAAAGTATATATACTTCCTCTAACCCAGAATACTAGAAATATTTTAACTAAGAATCTTGTAACATATACTTCTTATTTTTTATCTGAATATGAATCTCAGTAATCACATATTCCATCCAATATAGCATGATGGTGATGAAATTATTCACTGAACATTTTCTTTTTCTGCATTATGCAGCTCATTCCCTATCTTTCAGGCCAACAATATATGGCAAATTTTATTGGTCAGATTACTATGCTGGATTTATTCAATTTTGTTTTACTTAACTGTGGTATAAAGAGTTTCAATTAGCACACTGGCAGCAATAAAATCCTTTGTCAATACATTATAGTAATATTCTAAGCATGAATGCACTTTAGTAGGGACACAAATCATTAGTAATGAAGTGGTCCTTTGACAGATCAAAAAAAAACTAACTAAGCAGAATGACCTAGCAAGCATTTTGCTTATCAAGTGGAGACTAGACATGGGTTGCACCATCCGGCAGGCTACAGATTACAGAGATCCATAGTCATCGCAAGATTTTCTGAATATAAGAGTTTGATTTATGTAATGAGATTATTTTTCTTCCTAGTTTACAAATAAGACATCACATTTTCACTTTTAAGAAGTGACAAATTAGTAAAATTATAGAAATTTAAAATATATATATTTAGTTTGGTGCTCTTATTTATTAGATGAGATGAGAGAGCAAAAATCTCAACTGATGAAGTTTTTTTTCTTTTTACCCACTGTGCTTTAACTTGTAAATAGTACAAATGTTCCTAGTATCCAAACGTTTTGATTTATAGAGATTTGTATCTGAAAGGACATCCTTGTCTGTATTATTGGTTCTAGAAATGTATATTTCAGACTACCAATGGGAGTTAATAAAATTATCCTCTGCCTCTTGCCTCTTCATCCCTTCTGCAGAAATGATTGTATGCAGACATCTGTTCCTGAAATATATCAGTTGAAGCCATCTAGGTGTCAATAACAGACTATGCCATGCTACACTGAAACAGAATTGATCAATAAATAAGATCTTCATAATATGAGGACTGTTTTCTTGTGGAGATAAGAGTTATTGCATGTTAATCTCATTGTAGAATATAAAATGCTTGTAATTAAATTTTTCTGAGTCAGTAAAAACCTTGGATTATGTATTTCCAAGGAGACAGTGTTATTTGTTTCACTATTACATACACAAGGAATTTAAACAAATGGAGAGCAAAGATGAGAGAAGTAGAGGTTCTGAACCAGCAGCTATTGTGGCCAGACAATTAGTTCAGTATTATTTTACTTTAAAACATGATATTAGAGGGCTTGAAAATAGTATACTCTATTAAGTAAGTTGAGCATTGTGTAATGAAATGCTACAAGCTTATTTAAAATTAGTTTGGCAATTCAAAAATAAAGGTGAGCTTTAACAGAGTCTGTATGCAAATCATTATGAAATATGAATTATTTTGAGTTAATGAGATTTTACTGTAATAAAAAGGAATTTAAAGTCCTTGTCTTTCATTGTTTTATTTACACAGATTAATCTTTCCTTAATTTTTCACTCACCTAAAGAAGTAAATTTATGCTATGAATTTTCCACATTAATTTTATCTTGAGACTTGGGAATGTCTGTCTAACTTAAGGCAATTATAGATAGACTTCCTTGCATATCATGCCAAAGATAATACAACATTGAGGTTATAATAAATCTAAGCATTAACACTGTAAAGGTTCTAATCACAGTGAGGTAATCTGCTAGCTGCAACAGTTTTACTAAATCATCACATCACCTTCACATTTCTATGGATGTGAAATGAACATAATGATGTTATTAGTATTTTTAAGGATTAAATAATATAATCTAGATAAAACAGTGAATAAGGTGACCAGTACAGAGTAAGTACTGAACAAACCCAGCTATAACTACTTTTTTCAACTGTTGTTTAATTTTTGATAATCCCTGGCTGAGATAATATTGCCCTTTGCAAATTAGTTAGGGTATAAAAAAAAGGTATCAAGTAAAAAAAGCCTCCAAATATAAAGACTATAGCTTTGACTGATGATATATATTTTTAATCCACTCTTATCCCCTTGAGCTTTATTACCTACAACAAAATACGATAAAATGAAAAGAATCAAAGTCTATACTCAAAGAGAAAAAAAGGAAATTATCAAAATCTAAAGCAGTGATCATGAAGAATATCTACCCAACAGGGAAACTGGGATAAAACAGGAAATTGATGCAGAGCTCCACAAAACTAGCAAGAATGTAGACTCAGATTAAAAAAACATTTAGAATAAAGAACATTATATGCTCGTATAATGACCTTTGAAGACATTGATAAGAACTAGAAGGATGGATAAGACATTACCTCATCGGGAAGTGCCCTGTGTCCTCTCCCTCTAACCCTGCAGTAAAGTAGGTGGGGAGGAGCTAGAAGGGGGAGGAGCTTACTCACCAGGGTGCCATTAGCTACTGCTACGAAGAAGCACAGCACGGACGCTCCCTAGGATACGAGCCTGAAATCATGGTGCACAAAGAATTTACACCATGACATTGAAATGGGATAAACACAGTATGAAAAAAAAATTACAGTGTCATTTTATTCATCAACATAGAAGAAACAATATTGAAAAAATAAAGCTGAAAAATCTTATAACATTTACAGATACTGTGTCATTTTTTTTCCTTTCTGCTTTGATAGGCTAATTTACAGTATACCAGTTTATCTGCCAAAAACACATATAAAAGCCATATGACTTACTAAACACATCCAGCTGAGGAAAGCAGAAGCTGTAGAGACAGCCAGGCATTAAGAGTCCCAAGTGCTTGAGCCAGGAAGGCATGTGGAAGTGACCCTTGTGCTGGTTATTTTTAACTTTGACTTGCCAAGTAAAAGGGACTTAAGAAACATCTAAGATTCTCAGGTGAAGGGGAGGTGAACCAGAAGGAGACCTAATCTAACAAAAACCTTAACAGGTTGGCTAATTTAATAAATGGAAAGTAAAACATTATACATGTTTTTATTTGCATAAGATTTAATTTATTTTCAATTTCTTATTAGACAATTACTTATCTTCTGTTATGGATTGTCCATTCATGAACCCTTGATAATATTATTTGTCATATTTGTTATAAGGGTTTTATCCCATTTTAATGCTATTGGCAAAAGTAATTGTCTTCTACATGATATTGGGCTAATCAGTATGGATAACTGCATTACATTCATGGCATTATTATGTGATTTTATAGCTTTTTAAATTTAACATTTACAGACTTTACATTTGCCATCAATATAATAAATGAGAAACAAGATTCAGTAATATTTCATTCTGTTTTATTTACTCTGCTTTGAGAATACTTCATGAATTTTCTCTTTGGTCCATTTTTATGGACTCATAGTGTCTGACCAGGAGGATTGATGGTGAATAGGAAGCTTGGCGAAGTACCTGGACACTCCCCACAACTCCCACCTTCCATCCCTGATGTCATGCAGACTGTAAAGGTGCATGGCGTCTGGCATGACAGAGGCTGTTGTGAGTATACTAGGCCTTGTTTATTATTGTTTAAAGAGTAACAGCTTGGAGAACTGCCCTAACTTTGGGCAGGTAAAAATCAGAAACTAGAATGTATATGTCGCACAGAAGCTTACATCAAATGCTAGCTTGTTAATTTGCTAAATGTTCACTCCAATAAATCAATTGAGAGTTTCTCTGGAACATAAACTCAAGGAATGACTTGAGGAACCAAATCCTGTAATGATGTATAGTTTAAACTCTAAAGTATAAAAGTTAAAACTCTAAAGCATAGTGTTAAAAACTCTAAAGCAACCACTGAAAAAAAAACAAAACACAGGAGATAAAATGTAATCACAAAAGATCATTGTTTTTAAAGGTACAAAAGAGAAAAGAGAACAAAGAATAAATGAGACAGAAAGAGCACAAATAGTTAACTGGTATATTAAAATTGAACCATATCAATAATGATATTAAAAGTAAATAATTAATCAAGCAATTGAAGAGCAGTATCTGGATGAAAAAGTAAAATCTACTTATGTGCTATATACAAGAAATCTACCTCTCATTATAAAACAAGGATAGGTTAAAAGTAAAAGAAAAGGGAGTGATATACCATGTTAGCATTAATCAAAAGAAAGCTGCAGTGGCTATGCGCATAGCAGGCAAGGTAGATTTTTGGAGTAAAAAATATTTCTAAGGCAAAAGAGGACATATTTATAATGATAATGAGGTAAATTACTCAGGAAGACATAACAACTGTGTTTATGTCCCTAATAACAGAGCTACAAGACACATGAAGCAACACTTGGCAGAATTGCAAGGAGGAATAGACAAATCTACACTAATACCTGGATATTTTATCGCTTTTCAATCAATAATTTATAAAAACAAGCAGACAGAAGATCAAGCTAGAATATCAAAGACTAATAACAAATTTGACCCAATTCATAATTATAGAACATCTCAATGAACTAAAGCAGAATATTCATGCTTTTGCAGTGTACTCAAACCAGTAATTTAAACAGACCATAATCTGGTCAAAATATAATTCTCAAAAAATTTAAAAGATACCAAGTTATGCAAAGTGTGTTCTCTGACTACATGGAATTAAAGATAAATAACAGAAATATATCAGGAAAATCTTTAAATATTTAAAGAACCAGATTATACATATCTAACTAATTGCAGGTCAAAGATTTTATCAAAATATAAAATATAAACTACTGTAAAATTAATGAAAATAAAAGCATAACTTATCTAACAACCTGTTTTTTATTATAAAAATAGACAAAATTTCTGAACAAACACTTTATCAAAAAGCCTATATGGACAGCAAATTAGCAAATGAAAAAGTATTCAAGATCATTAGTTATTAGGAAATGCAAATTTAAATCCAATGAGACACCTCTACAAGCAATTAGAATAGATAATATTAAAATGACTTATCATACCAATTATTGGTAAGGTTGGAGCAACTGGAACTCTCATCCACTGCTAGTGGGAATGTAAAATAGAATAATCTTTTTGAAACATTTGATAATTTCTGGAAAAGTTTAACATTAAACCTGCCATATTACCAAACTGTTCCACTTATAGAGATATGCCTAAGATAAATGAAACCATATGTTTACAAAGACCCATACACACAATCATAGGAGTTCTAGTTAGAATAGCCAACAACTAGGAAAAAACTAATTGCATTAAGAATTATGCAAAAGAAGCAAATAGATTGAAAAACTGTGGATGTTCATACAATGGAATACCACCCAATCATAAAAAGGAATAAAATATTGATATTTGCAACAATGTGTATAAATTCAAAAATAATTAAGCTGAGTGAAAGGACACAGAAAGAATACCTAGTATATGACTTCATTTATATGAAAACACAAAATGCAACTTGATCGATAGTGACAGAAGATCAGCAGTTGCCCAGGAATACAGGACCGTTATGAAGGGAGATTGTTAATGAGGCATAAAGATTGTTTGAGGACGATAAATACATTACTTATCTTGATCATAGTGATGCTTTTTCATGTGTATACACTTTTAAAATTTTAATCAAATTTTACACTTCATATATATATATTGCAGTTTAACTGTGTCCCAGTCAAGTAATTAAAAAAAAAACAGTACTTTGAAAAATATTTATGATGAGTGGTGTTTTTCTTAATTAGACCTAGGTGTTCGTCTTCCTCAGGTACAAGGACTCTGTATAAAACACCAGAAAGAATGGTGGGGAAGAACTGAAAACATGCAAACTTAAGTTGTGTTGGTAATTAAATTTTAACTTCAGAACTGGAAAACAACAGACGGCAAATAGTCTATGCTCACATATGAAAATTGTTTATGAACACCATGGTGGAAATTTAGAAAATCACTATGGCTCTCCTAAGAGTTGTGTATTTCTGCCAATGGCCTTTATGAAAACTCTAGAGGAGATTTGGGTAAAATAAATCTAGTGAGGAGAAGAAATGAAATGGTGTTTCATTCTTTTCAGCGGCATGATTCTTACAGTTCACTTTCACTGAATCACTGGAAACTGCAGCACACTGAACAGAGATGAACTCAGATTCATTTGATAGAATCCAAAGGAGAAAATAATAAAAGAATGAAAAGGATATACATTAGCACATAATAGCTTGTTTTTTTCTTTTCCTGACCAAATCCTTAGTTTAAAAAAAAGCGTTAGTGGCTATCTTCATGTCTGTCTTTTTAAGACAGCCTCCAGCTCTAATCTGTATGTAAGGTTAAAGGATCCTTTTGGACTTTGAACCAAGTAATTTTTGTTTTTCATGTTTATTTGAGCTCATGGAAAGTCATGATTTTAAAAGTATTCCCTAGAAATGGTGAATGAGGTTTTTATTGTCAATCTTTTATTATTGATATTTGCAGATACAGTAAGTGGATTGTTTATTTTGTCTCAAAATATTCCAGTGGTGTATAAAGTTTGAGATTAAAAACCTGGAACTAGAAGGCTAAAGGGTACCTCAGAAAGTCTTCAAATGTCGGATCAGTTCTCATTTGACATCACCAGATATAGAACAATAGAAAACAGGCCGAAATGAAACTACATAATGAAGAATATATATATTACACACAAAGGACAGTTTCTCGGTTCTCAGGATTATTACCTTATGAAATGTATTACTGAAACAAGGATAGTTGGGACTGAATCTTGTCTCAGCTATTTTCAGTGTTGTATATTCAGAAGGCTTGTGGAGAGGATAATTCCTCCCCCACTGATTATGTGAAAGCCAGTCAAACAATGAAAAAAAAATCCATTCATACTAATAGCTCATAATGTAAGATTTTCAATATCACACAGATGAGGTAAAGAACAGAGTTCTAAGATATGTCTATATGTATTTATTTTTACTGATTCACTGTAGAATGTAAAGAGCTTTTAAAATCTATATATTAAGAACTGTATTTACCTCAAGAAAATTTACTTATGTCATATCTTTGATTAGTCTGTATTTTTTTCAGTTGTGACCTTTCTTTAAAAACATAAATAGACCAGATTTTTATGCTCTTTTTCCATTCCTTTTTCAGTGTTTCTTTTATCATCTTCATTTTTTATAACATTCTCATTTGCATCCTGGACAAATCTCTCTGTATTATTCCCATTAGTCAATTTTCACCATTTAGTTCAACTGCTTCTGAGATAATTTTTAATTGTTATTGAGCCTTAAGACCTTTTACTCCCCAATTCTGAAATTTTTGTTGAATACTTTTGAAGTTAAAAAGTCACATGCTTAGTGCAACATCTATCTGTCCAACTACCTACCTATCTACCCATCCATATTCCACCTCTAGTTGTAAACAAAAGCCTTTATTCATATAAACACAAACAAGGTTTATACAAAAATATACAGGTCTTATTTATAAGTAGAGATTTAATTTTCTTTTTTTCTAATTGCAATAGGTATAATAAAGACACATTCACATGGGAGCAACCGTGTGCCTTTTCCTTTTTAACTTTTAATTCAAAGAACTAATGAGAATAATACATTAGAGAGCCATATTCCCATCACCTACGTGACAAATTGTTAATATTACTATTATTTTGTGAGCCACCTGAAGTAGCTGGCAGGTATCATAGCCCTTCATCTCTAAAACTTGGAACAACAAGGGAAATTAAAAGAGCATATGGAAGAAATATATTATTATTTTTATCTTGTGTTATGTTAGAATTTAGTGAACCAAATATAATTATCACATTCAACATTTAACATTGATAAAATATTACCTAAAATAACCCATATTCAAATTTTCACAAATGTCTTTATAGGTAATTTAGGTTTGGTTTTCTTTTTCCCTTTCTCATCCAGGATCCCATCCAGGGTCATGAATTGCATTTATTTTTTATCTCTTGAGTCTTCCTTTATCTGGAAGAGTTTCTTTGTCTTTCTTAACTTGGTATTTTTAAGAGAACAGGCCAAATATTTTGTACGATATTCCTCAGTTTACATTTGTCTGATTATTTTATCAGAATTAGATGCAAGTCAAGCATTTGTGGCAGGAGTATCACAGAAGCGACATTGTTTTCTGAGAGCATCAGATTGCTCTTATTCTGTCCCATTATTGGTCACGAAAACATTGATTGCTCAGTTAATGTGGTATCTACCAGATACCACATTATATTTTTCCTTTTTTAATTTACATTTAACCTATGGGGAAATACTTTGAGACTGTGAAACTACCCTTTTAAGCCAGTGGTTTTAATATCCATTTTCTGAATCAATTAATTACCATGGAGATGATTATCTTTCAATTTCTTAATGTTTTACCCCTTCTGTGAACTTCTCCTGAAGCAAAGCCTTCCTAAGACTGAAGGTCCTCGTCTCTTACAAAACCTCTTTCCTTTCCTTTGGATTCCTTCAGGTCTCAGATGTGGTCTCAATATTTCCCTGGTTGTGCCCTCTCTAGGGGTGATTTTTATCCCCACTTCCTGCTGCTTAGTGGTACGTGTGTCCTCATCCTCTCCACTCAGTTTCTGCTTGATATTTTGTTTTTGTCTGGCCTCCAGTCCTCCCTGTATGGATTTGAGCTGTGCATTTCATCACCTGCATGTACACTAAATTTTGCAATATTTTGTTTCCTAGTTATATTTTACATCTGAGGCATGTATGTTTTTCTTCTCTTTATTATCTACAGAAGGATGTGTGGAAATATTCCAATTTAAGTAACTGACATTTTCCTACTAGAAGTGGAAAGTTCCTTTTGTGTACGATGTAAAATACCTTAAATGAAATGTCTTAGATGAGGACATGGAATATCATCTGAAGGTATGAATGGTTATGAACATATTTTTCTGGAGAATGGAGAGAGAGAGATGGGGTATCAGGTAGGTGGATAGTGTGCATGCACACACACGCACACACATACACACACTCACAAACATAAATTAGGGATAAATATACCAAATTTCAAAGATTTGAAAGAGAGAAGCTGAGAGATAAAGTAATAGAGAAAAACAGAAAAATATGAAGAAGCAGAGAGCAAGAATGATTAAGAGAAATGAAAAAAAGATCAGAGAAAAATTAAAATGGCATATAATAAAATCACATTATTTTTATTGTACTTTGTGTTAGATCAGAATTTATTGCAATATCTGGCTACTTGAACACTTAATTTTGCAAAAATATTACCAAAACAATAGCTGCTTCTGTAAGCCCTGGAGGAATGTCCTCTTTTTAGAAGCCATTTTAACATTGCAGATGTTTATTTGATAAATTGTACAAAGATCCAGAATTTACAATTGCTGATGAATGTGAGTACATAAAGGGAAAAATATTACACCAAATAGTTTCACTAACACCACTGCCAGAAACTTAGACTGGGCAGGAAAATAGAACAAATCCTTAGTTTGATTTCAAGGTGTTTCCCAGCTGCTGCATAAAACAAATGCTGTTCATAGCCCATATACGGAGTGGTAGGGGTACTCAAGAGGGACATTCAAGCTTTGCTGATCTTTACTCACCCTTGAGCTCCCATACTTAAGGAATTTTTCTGTATATATTAATGTTTTAGACAATGCACAGAATCTGGCTATTTTATATGGTTCAATGACATAAAAATATTAAGAGTATGGGAGTCAATGCTTTCCTCTTATAATCTTCTGCAATCAATGAAGTGTGACAATCAAGTTTCCAAATTCTGTTAAGCATAAAATACAGAGTTTGACTATTTTAACCCAGGCATTACATTTAGGCTCTTTTTATTTTACACTAGTGAGATAGCATCAAAATGGCCCAGGATAACAGTTCACCTAATCTGTCATGTGAAAAATACATTTAATATCTCTGATGAAAAGCAGATCTATTAAATGGAATGGCCTTTTTCCTATTTTCAAATGTCTTAGGTTCTTACAATGAACTTCTAAAAATATCCCCATGCTACTGAATTGCTAGTGCATTAAGTGAACATTTCACTTACCATTCTACAGATAAATATAAGCATAAACCATGTTTTATTTAAGATACTTAGCTATAGTGTGAAACATGGTTAAATGAGAAATATTTAATAACCCAATCTCAAAAGGTCAGCTTTCTATTTTAATTCTTCAGAATACATAAATTCTTGACATTGCCTGTATTTTATGAAAACTTTATTGAATAGTGTGAATAAATTAATGAATGATCTTGTTACTACAGCACACTAAAACATCAGTTGTCTCTCAAGCAAATTCTCAAATTGGAGTCCATACAATGTTATTTAGCGATTCTGTAAGTCCCAGAGGACTCTATAGCTCTGGCCCTCGAAGAGATTTTATTCCCTGTTAAAACTGTTTTTAGTCTGTCCTTAGTCCAAACCATTCTCCACATTTCTGTGAGTTGAATCATTCATCTGATCACTTTGATGATTAAACTCTGAAACAAACAACCTTAACATCCAGGAACTGCTCTGGTGCTCACAGTGAGGCCGTATGTTTCTGCAGTTGGACATAAACATTCTCAGAGAGCATGAACATCAGACAAGGTCACTCTGAGACCATCATAAAATAATATAAACAAGGTCACTGCACAAGCCACAAAAACTACACAATCTCTGTCCCAGCTGAAGTGAGTGACTGCTGCTTTACCGATGACAGCTTGTCCTTGCCCTTGCCTGCCTTCTTCAGGACAGTTACTGAGATACCCAACCATAGAACGGCTCCCTCTTTCTGACAACACCTCATCTAGAGCCAGCTTCTTCTATGAATTCCCCAAACTGCCTACCCACAGCCCAGCCTTATTACAGGCTTTCCTCTTACTGAGGTGACCGTGGTTCCCCACGGTAAGTCTCCCACCACCCCCATTGCAACATTGCAACAATAA
This sequence comes from Manis pentadactyla, assembly GCF_030020395.1. Classification (NCBI taxonomy): domain Eukaryota; kingdom Metazoa; phylum Chordata; class Mammalia; order Pholidota; family Manidae; genus Manis; species Manis pentadactyla. The sequence continues at coordinate 83,070,238 of NC_080025.1, forward strand.
ACAAAGCTTGTCAACTATAGGTGTAGCACAGGTGCTCTTTGGCGGAAGGACACTGACATTCTTCAATGACTGACTTCTGCCTAACGGAGCCCAGCCAGTCCTTCAAGCATGGCTTGCAAGGTCTCCTCTACTGACAAGCTCATTTGCTGCTGCTTATCCCACAGGCAATGTGCTTCTCAATCAATTTTCCTATTTCCCAAGTGATCCATGCTCAATATTGAAAATAACTACATAACAAGAAGGAATAAGGACTTTGGAAGACAAAAGGGAGGTTAAGAGGATAAATAAGAATCCAGATTTGCCTTGCAGTCTTGCTTTAAAGAGGAGAGGGAGACTGGAAATGAATGCATCATGGCCTCATCATTATTTTTGTTCATATTTTGAACATATTTTGTTCAATAATAAAATCTGAAGAAAGTCGAGTCAGAGAATCTTACAATGGTTGTCTCTCCCTTACATAAAACTCCCATGAACTAAGGCTTTATGTGGAAAATAATATTATCCTATCAGTTAGCCACAGAATATAAGGGCAGTGCTCTAGACCAATAAAATTAGAAACTCTGAGGGTGGATCCCAAACATCAGTATTTTTCAAAGCTCCCATGGTAATTTCAATGTGCAGCTGAGATTGAGAACCACCTACTATAAAGAGAAGCAAGAGAATAATGAGAATATTCAGTTTGGTCGTTGGTTCTGGCACGAGGAGAAAGACAGATAATCAGCAGGCTTAAAGTACCTCGGCAATGTTCTATTGTAAGGGAGGGAAATGCTGTGTTAAGTTTTATTAATCTTTCTATTATAATTGTCATGATCAGGCTTTATATACATTTTTTTGAATGAGGTGGTGATTTAAAAACTAATTTATAAAATTCAGCAACTGCAAATGTCCCTTTTATTTTCAACAACCTCCTTTAGGAGCAGTTGTCTATATCTGTTATCACTAACATATACACAGTCACTCAGATACCACTAGCCCAATATATGCCCTGGATATAAGCAGCAATGCTCTCAAAGAACACCTTGGTATAACACAAAATAAAGTTCTTTCTAAAGATAATTTATTGTATTGAGATAAATAAATTCCTAGAATGAATATCATGGTCTTAAAAATAAAGTATCAAGCAATAAGCAGCATTTCCTCTCTTCTAGAAATGAAAAGACACAGCATATCAGAAACAGAGAAATTTTGCTGTTGCTGAGTGGCTCTGATTACGCTGGGTAAAGGCTCATTCTTTGAGTTCTAGTGACTCTGCTAAGGAACAACTGGGGTTTCATTTTTCCTGCTACCCACAGGATATCAGTATGATCACAAAGAGCACTGATTCCATGGCTCTTGTTCTAATGCCTGGCAAAGTCCTGTTAAACGCTTGCAGCTAAACCTTGTGTTTCCCTCTCCTAGTCAGGGGACTACTGAGTCCCTCCTTATATGTCACAGAAAATATTTACCATCAAAATGGCAGGTTATATCAGGGAAATTTTTGAGGGATTTGATGATTATGTCAAAACTTTGTAAGTAATTGGGATAAATCTAGTGACACTGAAATGATTATATTTGGTTTTGACAGTGAAGGCTGGGAAAAGAGTTCCTAAAATAGAAGTTACCGCTTATTTATTTAAATTTCCACATTATTCCAAGTTGAAGTAAGGCATTTTAAAGATGATATATAATTACCACAAGGATGGCATTGCTGTTGTGTTGTTCTCTTCTATTTTTTAGTGGGAAAATAATAATAAAAAGAGAAGATGGTAATGTGGAAGGAGAGCTGAATGCTATGATTGAGTTGATTGATCTGGCTTGGTATGTGCATGAGAATTGAAGCTAGATATCAAAGAAGATAAGATTCCAAGAGAGATAATTTCTACCCTCAAGGGCTTGCAGCTGCCTGTGTCCCAGCAGAAACATACAGACAGTCTCTCAACCATAACAGAAAAAAGTCTGAGGTAATATGTTTCTAATAATACACAATCTGGAAATCATTTCTGATGAGAATTATAATAGCAATGTCTGAACCTCAGTCTGAGGAAGTGTCACTAAGCACTATAGGGGTCCTCACATTACAGTCCATTTGGTTTATCCCCTATGTTTGTAAATAAAGTTTTATTGGAACCCAGCCATGACCATTGGTTTATGTAATGTCTACGCCTCCTTTCACACTACAATAATCAGCAGAATTAGGTAATTACAACAGAGAACTTTATAACCTGCAAGCCTAAAATAGTTACTACTGACCTTTGGCAGATTACCTGTGTAACTTTGAACACGTTGCTTATCTCTCTCTTAGTTTCTTTCCTCTTCTTGAATATTTCTAGGGCATACAAAGTAGTGTATGGTAATCCATGAAGTGTCTTTCATCTTATTATGGTTGTTGAAATTTGGGAAATGTAACATAATATCCTGAGAATTGTACCAAGATTATTTTAAGCATGCAGTGTCATTTTTACATTTTATTAAACACCATTCATTTTACTGAAAATATTTTTTATTTCTATTTTTGGCATAAAGCAGCAGTTGTCCATTCCAACACAGACTAAGTTATGGTTCCAGCATATCCAGCTTTCCAGGAACTGTATTTCTTAGATCACATTTTAATAATTGAATCTTTCTCTTATATTCTTAAGCTTCCCAGATAAAGAAGTTCTTCCTCTTGTAAAACTATATGATTAGAGACAATCTGTGATTTTTACTTCCTTTGATAGCCCATAAAGACGTCACTGAATCTTTCTTAGTATTTCCCACATTATTTTTTTACTTTATTTATAAAAAATTTTAAAAAATTAAAAAAGAAGAAGTAGGAGAAAGAGGAGGAGAAAGAGGAAAAGGAGAAAGTGAAGGAGAAGAGCACTGATGTACCAGAGTATTTGCTCCTTGGGCTTTTTTACATTTCATCCCTTTCTAAAGAGGAAATATATCCCGTTATGAATTTTACTGTTTAGTAGGGCCACATATTTTATGATGGACTGATTCATGCCACTGAAGTTAATGGTGCAGGACTGTCCACACACTCCTTTCCACTGGGCCCATTCTCTGTGGCCCTCCTAGCTGATAAGGGAGCAACACTTGGCAATAGCACAGTAAAAGGCAAGATTTTAATACTGCCAAGGGACTGTATGAGTGCTTAATGAGCCATTTCACTCTGTTAATATCTTACTCTTTGCTCTGCGGTGCTAGGTCAGTGGGCAAATTGGAACTAAAAAGTCCAAGGCTGCCACACACAACTCTGATAATAGAGTGTGGATTTTTGTCTTTTTTTCTATTTTTTCCATGACATGGAAAAAAGAATTTACCATGTCAGTTTTCAGGAAACAATGCATTATCCTATCAGAATGGTAAATGTTGTGTTACATTAATAGCTTAGTTGGCCCATTACCAAATAGGGCTTTTGGCACTGAATGCTTTCATTTTGTAACTCTACCTTGGACCCAAGTCCCCATTATACCTCCTACTTCTCAGCTTTGGTGTGAATAACTTGTGGTTTTCATATGTCAACAATGTAATTGTATTAGCAAAGGTGCAATCCATCACTCTCTGCCTTCTGGCCTTTGATAATAATAATTTGAGCAGATAACAGTAAAAAGGAGAGAGCCCAGAATTTGAAACCTGGTGAAGTTGGAACAAATATAAAGATCAAATCATCTGATCCAATATCAGAGTCTAATCATAATGCTTGCAATTTTTCCCTTGTCATCTCACACACACAAAAAATCAGCAGTCTACAGATCCTTCTTGTCTCTTATCTATTTCATTACCCTCAAAAGGTATAATATATTTCAGGCTGAGGCACTATAATACTGATTAAGAGCAATAGACTTTAAAGTCAACCTTCCTGGTTTGAAATATTACTTAGATCACTTATGAGCCATGTAACCTAGGACATTCTCTTAATTTCTCTAGATGGAAGTTTCCTCAATTATAAAATAAAGATAACACTAACATGTACTTCATAGCATGATTTGCATATTAAATGAGATAAAGTGTAGGAATAGCTTATCACAGCACCTTGAACACATGCAAAACTGTTTATTATTATTTGAATAATAATGGGAAAGTTTGAACTAAAGTGAGTCCAACATATTATCCTTCTAGTCCTACACATGGTCAGTCCTCAGTAAATGGACAGAAAACTAACAGGTTGGATGAATACTTGGCTTGAGAGATTTTCTCATAAATAACTCTCCTGAAGAGTCAAATGCTTCACAAAATATGTTCCTTATATCTATAATTAATATCCAGATTAGCAAATGAGATGATATTAAAATTTCTCAATAATACCATAGAACACTGTGGTCTTACTTCATGCTAGTCTAGAGAAACCCATCTGTGACCTGGTTAAGTATTATGTTTGCATATTCTGCTCAAAATAGTTCACTTTGACATGCCCTTATTTTTATTTATAGAAAGTAGAGTATGAAAAAGTCACAGAGAGTTAGAAAATTAAGATTTACAAATCTACAGCCAATTTTTCAAATTGCAACATTTTACTGGACTTGCTTTGATTCAGTTTTTAAAGAAACAAAGTTAAGATCCAGTTAGAGTTGGTGATTACAGCTTACCTCCTTGATTCCAGTTCTAGTTCCTGCCCAAGCATAATTACCATATTGTTTGGCATTTATATCTTGTTTATATAATTCCTATAACAATTTATTACTTTTACTCCATGTATTCTTAAATTACATATTTGGAAGAGAGAGAGAGATAGATGATAGATGTGGAAGTAGATAGAGTGGTTTCTAAATATTAAAGGAATCTTCATAATTTCTATATTCTTCTCCAGTTCTTGATTTTCATTCAGCATTTTCTATAAAGTAGATCTGTGGACTGTAACTCAACTTATTCATGTTTTTCTTTGTTCTTGACAGACATTGGGTGGGTCCCATATTGGGACCATTACTGAAAAAAAGCTGCAGAGACATACTTGAGCAGATGCATACAGGCCTGCAGTTTTCTTGGACAGAATTCATAGACTCTATGAAATGTATCCTTTCAATATTATTGTTTTACTGGTGAACGGCAGAGTATGAGAGTTCCCACTGCCATAAACCCTTTCTAATACTTGGTATTGTCAGACTTCTAAATGTTTGCCTGTCATCTTAATTTTCATTTATGTGATTGTTTATGAGACTGAGCATCTTTTTATTATTTTAAGGCTTTCTAAAGTTTTCTCCTCTTGGATGTATTGCTCAAACCATTTGTCCGTTTTTATTAAAAAATATTTTTCACACTAGTTTTTACAAGTTACTTAAGTATTCTACATACTGTCCCTTTGTCAATGTATTCATTGAAAATATTTCCCCCATACTAACTTGCTTTTCCTTTGTATCTCTTTCTTCTTCATACAATAGTTATTTGAGCAAGCTAGTAACATACTACCTTTATTAACAGGTATTCAAAAATATATATATTACCTCTATTTTCTTTATTCTGTGGCTTCACATAATAATAAAATATGCATGATATTTAATTGTACTGATTTTCCCTCATTTTAAAAATATGCATATCCGTTGTAGAGTACTTGAGAGCTAAAAAGAAGAATATAAACCTCCCATATAATTTAAGACATAATTATTCTTGACAGTTTGGACCTTACTTTATTTGATATGTTCACCATGATAAACTCTGAAGATTCATAAATATAGATTTTTCTCAGTGAAAGTGTATGAACATTTTTAAGACTTTTGATATATATTCTTGGATTGCTGTGCAGAAATGTTGTTTCATATCACACTCCCAACAAGATTATACGTACTTTTTGTTCCTCTACACATTTACAAAACCTGGTTATCAGTATTTTTTTAAATAGTTCACCAAGTAGTTAAATAGTTCACTTGATAGTGAAAAGGAAGATTTTGTTACTTTAATTCACAGTTATTATTATTACCAAAACAGTGTACTTTTCTTATGGTTACTGATCTTTAATTCTTCATTCATAGATCATCTTATCTAACAGTTCATTGACCATTTATAACAAAGATCTAAGTGCTTTTTCTATTGCTTATAAGATGACTTTGTATATATCTGCATATATCTGTAATATTATTTGCATGCTTTCTGTTTTGTATATGTGTTTACCTAAATTTATTATTTCATTTAACATTTTTAAAGTATTATGTAGTTAAGTATATTGACTCTTTTTATTTCTGCTATATTTCATTTAATTTATGTTTGGAGTTGTTCTTCATTTGAAATCAATGAACTGTTGATATATATTATCTTCTACTTGAAGTCATTCTTTACATTTTATTTTTAAATGAACAACCAAATTTATCAGTTGCATGTGTTTGCAAATTCCTTTATCATGTTTTTTTCTTGTAGAGATTGCTTCATACCTATTTCTTCATTTAAATTTGTTCCATGCCTATGTTTTTAGAGAAGTATAGAAATTTATCCTCCTTTATGCCTTTCTCAAAACTTTTTACTTTCTTCATTCTGTAATTATTTTATTTAAGACCAATGCATTCCTTGCTAAACACTCAAATCATATTTGATAGTAATTTCTCCAAAATTAAAAATAAATGTAAATTGGGGATAAGTACATTTAATCTGTTTATCCAAAAACAAGTTATCAGTGTAAATTCATTACAACCTTCCTTTAGATTTTCAGTAAATCTTGTCTTTGTAAATTTTCAGTAAATTTTTTTTCTATAAATCCTACTTTTTATTGGTTCTTATTTGTTTGGTTGCTACTGTAATTAGAAATCTTATGAAAATTTCAAGTAACTAGGAAAGCTATTCAATACTGCTTCTTTGTTCTAGGATCACTTTCCTCTCATTAATTTTAAGCATATTTTATAGGTTCTCTTATATTACTTAGACATGAAAATTTATTGGCAGACACAATAATTTTTCCTAATTGTAATAGATTGTTTCTTATTTCTGTTTCATATGCTATAGATACTGCTAAGAGAATACAGAGAAATGTTAAAAAGAAATGAAGATTGCAATTATCTACCACACATTTATAATTACATCTGTTTCACATTTTAACATTATGAACACTTATTGGATTGAGATGTCACCTTTTTACTATGCAAAGGAAAAGATTTTATTGAAAATTGTCTAGGATGTTCATCAATAATGGTTGCTAAGTTTAATGAAATCACTTTTAAGTTTTCTAAATGATCTGTAATTATAGGCTTAATTTAATCTTTTATCAATAATCACATATGAAGGTATTTTATAAAGTAATAAATATTTGGTTTCCTTCTTGATGTTGTTTCAGCTTGTACTGAATAAAGATCAGAAAATTGTAATCTCTATGTTTACTCCTTTAATGAGATTTTCTTTTCAGTTTATTATATAATTATTTTTGATTAGTGTTCCTTTACCTGTTCAATCAAAGTCTGATTGAGTTGTTAAATTGTCGTGTAATAATTTTGTTTTTCTGTTTCCTTGTAGTTCTTAAATTGTGTTGCATGTTGATTTTGGTCAAACATTAATTTGCTATTTAGTGAATGAAGGTTTATGGCTCTTTCATCCACATTGTGGATCTTACACATTATGAATATGAAATAGCCCATAGAATGCTTTCCTCTTTAATGCTTTTTATATAAAATATTGGCATGCAGATAGTTTGTTTTGTTTGCTAGTATTTTCCTGGTAAATTTTCCTATAATTTCCTATTTAATGTTAGTTGTATTAATTTGTGGGCAGTTCTTCTCACAAGCAGTGATCAAGGAACTCAAATTTTTTCAGGTTTGCTGCCTCATCACCTCCACCATTCAGCAGCTGCCATGCTTCTTGGACACTAATGCCCAGCTGACAGGAGATGTCTAATGATGACAACTTTGTGAATAAAAGTCATAAATATAAAAAATAAATTTGATTGAAAATATGTCAGAAAATGAAATAAGTACCTTGACAGCAGTTTCAAGACAACAAGGGCAACTTGTAAGGGTGGTTTATAAATATGAGCAAAATATGTAGTCAGGAGGAGCAAGTTATATTTAAAAGATAAAACAAAGCAAAACAAAAAATAAACTCCAAGTGACTCAGGTTCTTCCTAAAGCCACATTCATTAAGAATCTTTCTAAAGGAGAAGCTAATCTAAATATCACTTGGTGGGTCTTAACTAGTGGAATAAGTATTGGGGAATAATTTGCTGAGGAGAACTGTGGGGTGTGTGTGTGTGTGTGTGTGTGTGTGTGTGTGTGTGTGTGTATGTCTGTGTGTGGTATATGTGCTTATGTGTGTGCATGTAAAATAAATGGAAAAGATAAACCTCAATTTCTGGTCTATCAATCCCCAAACAACCTCGGCTCTTACCTCAGGTATGATGGTACACAATTTTGAAGGTTGCCTGAGTAGATTTAAAGTTTCTATTTCCATTCCTTCCTCATAATTACTGCTTAAAAATAAAAATAAAAAATTCACCAAATATAGGTCTGAGGAACTTCCTTTTATAATATGAAGATATTATACAAGGAATTTTGAGGGTGTCTTGGAACTAACATCTAACCTGGAAAAAGGAAGAAACATTAATATCATCTAACCTGAAAAGTAGATGAAAAACTACTTTCACTTGACTCTATTACATTTTTCTAAATCCTAAGTTGTAATGTGACCTCTCTCATTAGTGGGAAAGAAGGAAAAAACAAACAGACAAAAACTCAAACCAAAATTGAATTTTCCATGGGTTGCCTGAGAACAAAACATGAATCCTGTTTCTTTAAAAGTTTAGTAGAGGGGATGGTGTGGGTGAAAAAAAAAAAAAAGTTTGATACAGAACATAATCAGAAATCAGTAAAAGAAAAATTCAGTATACAAAAAATAAAGGTGTTTTTTTACCAAATTAAAATTTTGTTTCTTAAGCAGCAAATTCTGTAGAGAGCATATTAAACAACTCTGCATTAACTGGAGCTTATAAACAATAAAAGTGTGGTATGGTGAACAATGCTCTGTCTTGAGCCCAAGCTCTAGGGTACACAGACTACCTTAGCCAAAGAGTTTTTCACAGAGCATCTGAAATATTCATAGGTCCTACACTAGAATAAATTTATTACTACTAGAAGATATATAAAAGGTTGATAAACTGCTTTTCTGACCTTGGAGAACTTTGTTGGCACATTGAGAGACTTTGATACATAGCAGAATGCTGGCAGGCTTGGTGATTTTCTGGCTGCTCAGTGCTGGGCCTGCACTATTAGGTGTTGGGAACAAAGGGACTCTTTAGAGAAGGTGGTGTGTGCAAACCAGCTGAGCTCTTGCTGGCAAATGCAGCAACAGAACACTCAGGGGATTTGAATGTTAAACAACTCCATTTAAACCCCCCACCAACCCTAACTTTATGACATATATATTGTTCCCTGCAGTGTGTCTCTTTGGTTTGCCACTGTCTCTTTGCTTTCCTCCCTGGTAACGTAGCATTTGACCCTTGGTACCTTGTTTACAAAGTGCTGCCTCATGCAGCACACGGGGGCTCAAATGACTGACAGCAACAGCAAGGAGAGGCTACATTGTGAAAAGTAAAACCAAGCAGAGTTTTAATAACATGAGCCCCGTTAGTTATACAGAAATATCCTAGGAAATGTAAAGACTTGAATGACAAACTAAGGGGCAAAAAGTGGGAAATGCTGAAATTAAGTAAGCATTGGGAACATAAATTGCTAAAATTCATTTTAGTTTGTACCCCCAAAGACTTCTTTTTAAAACCCATAGCATTACTACAAAACTTACAGGAAAGAATTGTAAATTGTATATTTGTTCTGTAATACTTGACGTATAACTCTAACATTTCATCTGTTTTTTTCAAGGAATGAGTTCAAAGTTACAATGTACACTGGCAACAAAAATATAATCAGATTCACAAAAGTAATGAGACAATTAAAATTTTTCTAATCCAGTCCAGTGTATCATTTATCAAGTGCTGATTGGATCAGGGTTTTTCAGGGACTTCCCATTTAAACCTATCCTATCTTGATGACAAAGGAATATTCTATCCTCAAATAATTTTTTCCTGTTTTTAAGAGATAATCAGAGACATTCAAAACAATATGAGCTGAAGGAAGGGAGCATCCCTCCCAGAGAGGCTCAGGGCATCAGACCACACCTACCCATTTCTTAGTTCACAATAACAATGACTATTTAATATACTTATATTTAAGTGACATAAAATATACTTATATTAAATTATAGTAAATAATCCCTTCCTTGTTTCTGAATTGCAATTTATCAAGGATTGCCCTTCAACTGTGTAGACTCTGTCAACAAATGCATTATACATTCTCACATTTACAAATGGCGAGGGAAGCAGACATCTTGCATATCTGTGGATGCCTGAGATCAACAGTATTTTGGGTTCCCTACATTCTCATACTATGAGCAGGTGGATTCTCAGGGAATGACAAGGAGGAGAACATCTGGGATCCCCCTCTTCTTAACTGCCCAAAGCATTAGATATATTTCAGTATTCTTTATAACTCGACTTAATTAAGTGATGTAATTTTGATCCTTTTTTTTTTCTCCTGGAAAACATTTCCCCCTTGTTTTCAGTAACTAAGATATAAAGTCATAGGCTCTGCTCTCAAAGCACTTACAATTTCATTCAGTTACATAAATTATATACTCATGGATGGAGGAGTCAAGATGGTGGCGTGAGTAGAGCAGAGGAAATCTCCTCCCAAAATCATATGTATTTTTGAAAATAAAAGAAATACAACTCTTCCTAAAAGAGAGAACAGAAGACACAGGACAACGGCCAGACTACATCTACACCTGCAAAAACCCAGCACCTCGTGAAGGGGGCAAAATACAAGCCCCGGCCTGGCAGGACCCAAGCTCCCCTCACCCCAGCTCCTGGCAGGAGGAGAGGAGTCTGAGTGGGGAGGGAGAGGGAGCCCAGGACTGCTAAACACCCAGCCCTAGCCATCCATACCAGAGCGCAGACAAACAGTGTGTGGGGTGCTGGATACTAGGGAAACAGGACAGTAAGATGGGTGAGCGGGTCCCTGCAGCCAGCGCCCCGGGACAAAATAAAAGCAAATGCCCTTTGAAAGACGTAAAGGGACAGAGACGCCACAACTGGACGGAAGCGCCCCTGCACACACACAGCCCACCAGCTAGGAATCCTGGGGAACTCTGGGTGCCCTAAGCCCCTGGGTGGCAGCGCAGCTCAGAGGCCCCTCACTGCAATAAACAGACAGTCCCCCTCCATCGCAGCTCCACCATAGAGGAGCAGCAGCCTGAGGCTGGCCACACTCACAGCAGCAGAGCAGAGCCTCTTCCACAGTGGCCAGGCAAGAATCAGAGATCCCGTCTGTGTGCAGTGCCCAGCACAAGCCACTAGGTATTGCCGTTCTCCCAGGAGAGCAAGGCCACAAACAAGCAAGAAGGGACATTCACCTAGCTGACACATGCGCCAGCTACCCACAACTACCTCTATCACCATAAAAGGCAGAAGAATTTGATCCAGACCAAAATCACAGAGACAACCTCTGAAAAGGAGCTTGGAGAGATAGACCCAACCAATCACCCTGAAAAAGAATTTAAAATAAAGGTCATAACCATGCTGATAGAGCTGCAGAGAAAAATACAAGACCTAATGGACAATGTAAGGAGGGAGACTACAGAAATAAAACAATCTCCGGAAAGATTTAAAAGCAGAATGGATAAGATGCAAGAGGCCATTGATGGAATAGAAACCAGAGAACAGGAGCGCATAGAAGCTGATGCAGAGAGAGATAAAAGGATCTCCAGGAATGAAACAGTATTAAGAGAACTGTGTGACCAACTCAAAAGGAACAATATCCTCATTATAAGGGTACCAGAAGAAGATGAGAGAGAAAAAGGGATAGAAAGTGTATTTGAAGAAATATTTGCTGAAAACTTCCCCAAACTGGGGGAGGAAATAGTCGCTCAGACCACAGAAGTACACAGAACTCACAACACCAAGACACATAATAATTAAAATGGCAAAGATCAAGGACAAGGACAGAATTTTGAAGGCTGCTAGAGAGAGGAAAATGGCCACCTACAAAGGAAAACCCATCAGGCTATCATCAGACTTCTCAACAGAAACCTTAAAGGCCAGAAGAGAATGGCATGATATATTTAATGCAATGAAACAGAAGGGCCCTGAATCAAGAATACTGTATCGAGCATGATTATCATTTAAATATGAAGGAGGGATTAAACAATTCTCAGACAAGCAGAAGTTGAGAGAATTTGCCTCCCACAAACCACCTCTGCAGGATATTTTAGAGGGACTGCTCTAGATGGGAGAACTCCAAAGGCCAAACAGATGTCACTAGAGAAAATAAAATCACAGCAAAGAAAGCAGACCAACCAAATACTAACTAAAGGCAAAAAATAAAATCAACTACCTACAAAAGCAGTTAAAGGAAACACAAAAGAGCACAAATAAAACACCCAACATATAAAGAATGGAGGAGGAGGAATAAGAAGGGAGAGAAAGAATTACCAGAGTTTATAATAACTCAATAAGCGAGTTAAGTTAGACAGTAAGATACTAAAGAAGCTAACCTTGAACCTTTGGTAACCACAAATCTAAAGCTTGCAATGGCAATAAGTACAAATCTTTCAATAATCACCCTAAATGTAAACTGACTGAATGCACCAATTAAATGACACAGAGTAACAGAATGGATTAAAAAAGCTAGACCCATCTATGTGCTGCTTACAAGAGACTCACCTCAGTCTCAAAGACATGCACAGACTAAACGTCAAGGGATGGAAAAAGATATTTCATGCAAACAACAGGGAGAAAAAAGCAGGTGTTGCAGTACTAGTATCAGACAAAATAGACTTCAAAACAAAGAAAGTGACAAGAGATAAAGAAAGATATTACATAATGATAAAGGGCTCACTCCAACAAGAGGATATAACCATTATAAATATATATGCACCCAACACAGGATTACCTACCTATATGAAATAAATAGTAACGAAATTAAAGGAGGAAATAGAATGCAATGCATCTGTTGTAGGAGACATCAACACACCATTCACTCCAAAGGACAGATCCACCAGACAGAAAATAAGTAAGGACACAGAGGCACTGAACAACACATTAGAAAAGTTGGACCAAACAGACATCTATAGAATCTCTACACCGAAAAGCGGCAGGATACACATTCTTCTCAAGTGCACATGGAACATTCTCCAGAATAGATCACATACTAGGCCACAAAAGGAGCCTCAGTAAATTCAAAAATATTGAAATTTTACCAACCAACTTTTCAGACCACAAAGGTATAAAACTAGAAATAAATTGTACAAAGAAAGCAAAAAGGCCCACAAACACATGGACGCTTAACAACATGCTAATAAATAATCAATGGATCAATGACCAAATTAAAAGAGATCAAGCAATATATGGAAACAAATGACAACAACAACACAAAGCCCCAACTTCTGTGGGATGCAGTGAAAGAACTCTTAAGAGGAAAGTATATAGCAATCCAGGCCTATTTAAAGAAGGAGGAACAATCCCAAATGAATATCTAATGACACAATTATAGAAATTGAAAAAAGAAGAACAAATGAGGCCTAAAGTCAGCAGAAGGAGGGACATAATAAAAATCAGAGAAGAAATAAATAAAATTGAGAAGAATAAAACAATAGCAAAAATCAATGAAACCAAGAGCTGCTTCCTTGAAAAAATAAAGAAAATAGATGAGCCTCTAGTCAGACTTACTAAGAGATAAAAGAGAATCAACACACATCAACAGAATCAGAAATGAGAAAGGAAAAATCAAAATGGACCCCACAGATATACTAAGAATTATTAGGGAATACTATGAAAACCTATATGCTAACAAGCTGGAAAACCTAGAAGAAATGGAAACTTCCTAGAAAAATGCAACCTTCCAAGACTGTCCAAGGAAGAAACACAAAATCTAAACAAACCAATTATCAGCAAAGAAATTGAAGCAGTAATAAAAAAAAAAGCTACCCAGGAACAAAACCCCTGGGACAGATGGATTCACCTCGGAATTTTATCAGACATACAGAGAAGACATAATACCCATTCTCCTTAAAGTTTTCCAAAAAATAGAAGAGGAGGGAATACTCCCAAACTCATTCTATGAAGCCAACATTACCCTAATACCAAAACCAGGCAAAGACCCCACCAAAAAATAAAATGACAGACCAATATCCCTGATGAACCTAGATTCAAAAATACTCAACAAAATATTAGCAAACCGAATTCAAGAATACATCAAGAGGATCATACACCATGACCAAGTGGGATTTATCCCAGGGACACAAGGATAGTATAACAATAGAAAATCCATCAACATCATCCACCACATCAACAAAAAGGACAAAAGCCACATGATCATCTCCACAGATGCTGAAAAAGCATTTGATCAAATTCAACATCCATTCATGATAAAAACTCTCAACAAAATGGCTATACAGTGCAAGTACCTCAACATAATAAAGGCCATATATGATAAACCGACAGCCAACATCATACTGAACAGCGAGAAGCTGAAAGCTTTTCCTCTGAGATCAGGAACAAGATAGGAATGCCCACTCTCCTGACTGTTATTCAATACAGTACTGGAGGTCCTAACCACAGCAATTAGATGAAACAAAGAAATACAGGGAATCCAAATTGGTAAAGAAGAAGTTAAACTGTCACTATTTGCAGATAACATGATATTGTACATAAAAAACCCTAAACATTCTACTCCAAAACTACTAGAACTGATATCAGAATACAGCAAAGTTGCAGGATACAAAATTAACACACAGAAATCTGTGGCTTTCCTATATACTAACAATGAGCCAATAGAAAGAGAAATCAGGAAAACAATTCCATTCACAATTGCATCAAAAAATAATAAAATACCTAGGAATAAACCTAACCAAGGAAGTGAAAGACCTATACCCTGAACACTACAAGACACTTTGAAGAGAAATTAAAGAGGACACTAACAAATGGAAACTCATCCCATGCTCTTGGCTAGCAAGAATTAATACTATCAATATGGCCATCCTGCCCAAAGCAATATACAGATTTGATGCAATCCCTATCAAATTACCAACAACATTCTTCAACGAACTGGAACAAATAGTTCAAAAATTCATATGTAAACTCCAAAGACCCTGAATAGCCAAAGCAATTCTGAGTAGGAAGAATAAAGTGGGGGGGATCTTGTTCCCCAACTTCAAGCTCTACTACAAAGCACCAATAATCAAGACAATTTGGTACTGGCACAAGAACAGAGCCACCGACCAGTGGAACAGAATAGAGACTCCAAACATTAACCCAAACATATATGGTCAATTAATATATGATAAAGGAGCCATGGACATACAATGGGGAAATGGTGCTGGCAAAACTGGACTGCTACATGTAAGAGAATGAAGCTGGATCACTGTCTAACCCCATACACAAAAGTAAATTCGAAATGGATCAAAGACCTGAATGTAAGTCAAGAAACCATAAAACTCTTAGAAAAAAACATAGGCAAAAATCTCTTGGACATAAACATTAGCGACTTCTTTATGAACATATCTCCCCAGGCAAGGGAAACAAAAGCAAAAATGAACAAGTAGGACTATATTATGCTGAAAAGCTTCTGTATAGCAAAGGACACCATCAATAGAACAAAAAGGCATCCTACACAATGGGAGAATATATTCATAAATGACAGATCTGATAAAGGGTTGACATCCAAAATATATAAAGAGCTCACACACATCAACAAACAAAAAGCAAATAATCCAATTAAAAAATGAGCAGAGGAACTGAACAGACAGTTCTCCAAAGAAGAAATTCAGATGGCCAACAGACACATGAAAAGATGCTCCACATCACCAGTCATCAGAGAAATGCAAATTAAAACCACAATGAGATATCACCTCACACCAGTAAAGATCACCACCACCCAAAAGACAAACAACAACAAATGTTGGCAAGGTTGTGGAGAAAGGGGAACCCTCCTACACTGGTGGTGGGAATGTAAATTAGTTCAACCATTGTGGAAAGCAGTATGGAGGTTCCTCAAAAAGCTCAAAATAGAAATACCATTTGACCCAGGAATTCCACTTCTAGGAATTTACTCTAAGAATGCGGCAGCCCCATTTGAAAAAGACAGATGCACCCCTCTGTTTATTGCAGCACTATTTACAATAGCCAAGAAATGGAAGCAACCTAAGTGTCCATCAGTAGATGAATGGATAAAGAAGATGTGGTACATATACACAATGGAATATTATTCAGCCATAAGAAGAAAACAAATCCTACCATTTGCAACAACATGGTTGGAGCTAGAGGGTATTATGCTCAGTGAAATGAGCCAGGTGGAGAAAGACAAATACCATATGATTTCACTCATATGTGGAGTATACGAACAAAGGAAAACTGAAGGAACAAAACAGCAGCAGAATCAGAGAACCCAAGAGTGGACTGACAGTTACCAAAGGGAAAGGGACTGGGGTGGATGGGTGGGAATGGAAGGATAAAGGCGGGCAAAAATAAAGGGGGTATTACGATTAGCATGTATAATGAGGGGGTGGTCATGGGGAGGGCTGTGCAACACAGAGAAGACAAGTAGTGATTCTGCAGCATCTTACTACACTAATGGACAGTGATGTAATGGGGCGTGTGTGGTGGAGCCTAGTGAACATAATGTTCTTCATGTAATTGTACATTAATTATAACAACAAAAGAAATTATATAGTCATGGAAAATTTCATATACTAAATAAAATATCACACAGATATTGTGTTAAATGGCTGTTGTAGGTATTAAATGACATGAATGTTCATAGGAAGAAGAGAGAAATATATTCTGGTAGATTAAAATAATCCTGGAATTTTTTTGTTTTTTCAAGTGGATATTTATATTAATCAGTTGGATTTTATTCAGCAGGATCTGCATAGTTAAACAGAAAGTAGCTTACATATCCTAGATGAGCCCAGGGATACTGTCAAGGTCACATTATAAAGCACATAAACAAGAAAGCACCAGCTATGCTCAGTGATAAATTTGTGAGCAGTGAGAAAGAAGGTTGCAGAGGTAACTTAAAAACTAGAGAAATATTTTTAGTAAGGGAGTGACTTTTGGAAAGTTGCAATTTAGAAAGATTAATCCAGGGGCTTGGACAGTTCTACTGAGAAAGCAACTGGAATCATGACTGACCCAAAGCTTCTTTACATATCAAATACATTCTTTCATTGATTGAAAGCTTTACCCTTTAAAGAATGTGTTCTTTGTTTTATTAAACAGTTCATATTCACTGTAGATAATTTCAAAAGCATGCGCACTCACACAAAAGAGCTAAGGAAAGATAAATTTTCACATAGTTTTACCACCTGTTTTGATATGTACATCTTTCTGGTTTTTTTTTTCTATTAGTACTTATATAGAAAGAGATCTCAAATAAATACCAAAAGTTTCTAGGCATAGAACCTCAAAGAGTGTCTAAGACTAAGTATGGCAAATTGTGAAATTAAATCACTATTTAAAAGGAAAAACTGTGACTAATACCTATGAGGCAGTGGCCATGTGGTAATGATGTGTTCATAGAACTTCCCATTTTTAAGAGAAATGGGGAACTGGATTTTCATGTCCATAGATGTTTGCAACAAATTCCATTAAAAAAAAGTATGGGCCAGCACCATAAAGGCCCAAACCAAAACCATCCAATAAGCAAAATGACCCCTCTTTTGTTTGCTATATCTAGCTCAGGAACAGAATCTGACCAAAAAAGCTGAGTTTAGGAATCTAAGCCCTGTAATCAGACCCATCAAGTTCAAGTCTCAACTCTGTTATTTATTAAGTGAATCTTTCACCTCTGTAAGCCTCAGTTCCCTCATCTGTAATTCAAGGTTAAAATCTTTGCCCTCACAGAGTCATAATATTTAAGTAAGATCATGAATGTGTAGTTAATGCACCACTAAGGATATATAAGTGATCCATTTTATATGAGTGGCACCATATATGCTTAATGTTTCACACATATTTTTTTGTTTTGTAAAATGTTTTCTGAGCACCTTTTTGTTAATGACTACACAGCATTTCATCATATATATGCAGGCAAATATTTGTATTTAGCCAAACCCTTATTGTTAAACATTTAGAAATGTTTCTAATTAATATTTCTAAATTTTATCTTTATTAGTGTAATATACATATACACACACACACACAAACACACACACATATGTATATATGACATGCCTTACTGTATTTCTAAGAGTATATTCCTGGAAGTGGAATTGTTTGAATATATTTTTAAGGTTGTTAATGTTTTGTCAATTTATCCTTTCCAAAAATTAAGATATTTTATATTTTTATCAACTGTATCACCACATTTTTCTGTACTTACCTTAGATGCTTCTTAATGCATTTTTAAGTGTTTTCTTATATTTTTCTTGACCCTGTTAACATTAGAGCTTAAATAATACTTTCTTCATTTGATAGTTAAGGAATTTGGGACACAGTAATTTTATCAAGTCTGTGCAGTCAATTAATGAGATAAACAGGACAAAAATGTAAATCTCTAAAAGTCCTTATTTAAAAATATTTTATATAACATATTCCCTTGTTGATTATAAAGAATAATTACCTTTAAAACTATTAGATAGTTAATGGCTATTTAATAATATCTCAACTAAATTAATACTAATGCCTTTTTTAGTTGCTAAAAAAACTCTCCAATATTTTGACATGTGACCAGAATTTGGAAACAATGTGTCAGTTTGGGAAGAGCAACAGCAACCAGGATTAGGGAGACCATTCCAAATTGTTTATGCTACACTTAGAATCAAAGGTAAATGTGATGCTAATTTTTAAATTTAGTAGTTAATTAACCATTGCTAAGTATAAACAGCATTCATTCATTCATATATTTCTTCACTATGTAAATGTTTGTTGAGACCCCACCAGAAGCAAGGTACTATGGAAACACACGGAGAATAAGTCACACACCCTGCCCTTTATCATCATCAGGAATTTATTTGATGTGAATATTTAGCATTTCTCTATTATTCTACTAGAAGTCAATACAAAGAGAAAGAAACACTGTATTTTGCATTAAATATACTTTTTGAAGAACATAATAGATCTAGTATCAAGATACAGTGCATTTTAAAAATTCTTCATGCAAGTGGGAACTATATTAAAATAAATGAAATGGGAGGTCAGAAATTTTAAAAAATGAAAAGATTCATAGACAGTGCAAACTTCTATAATGTAATCGTCTTACCAAGTACAATATAAGAGCAATGCCTGGAACCTCTGGCTGCTTGTTTCCTAGACAACTGAGGTAAATTGTTTGCGTGGACAACTGAAGGGACTGAGCTGTTTTTTTGCGAGTCCAGGTTGTCATTCTCCCTTGGCATTCACTGGTAGCTAAGGGCACATCGCTCCCCTAACAATGACTACACTAACTTACACTTTCTTCTCAAAGTTTCTAAACCAAGCCTTCTGGCCTCTCAGCTGTCTGTTTTTGTTGTTCTTTGTTGTTTGCCCTTACCCCTCCACTCTTCATTGAAAGCAGAGCGAGAAAGACTAGAGGCAAGTTGTGCCTTATAATTATCCAGATATTTAGAAAAGCATATGCAAAATGTTTGTCTGCATTTTTTGAAGCAGTTACTTCTAAGTAAATATGGAAATAACTGTATGAAATAGAATAGAATTGATTTAAATCACTTATTTATACCACTACTGTCATCATTAACAGATGTAAATTAACATACATAGATAAACTACCATTCCTAAAATCTTAGGAAAATTTCAAGGTGATACTGATCAAAAAGCTTCTCTTTTAATGGAAGTCACCTCTCTTACTGCAAATTAATAGTAACAGGCATTCAAGTGTCTTTAAAACTTTCCTGCCCTATTTTGAATTCTATCTAAATACAGGAATTCCTTTTGTAATAAGCCCACTCTATGTGGATTTAATTTTGAAGCCCACTAACCTGAAGCTCAGTTACATATTAGGTTTGCCTCAGCCTTTTATTTTTGTTTGTACCTGTAAAGACTGATTCCATGGTCACACTTTCGAAGTTATTTGTTTCTAAAGACAGCACCTGGGTTATATGTCATCAAGACAGACAGCTGGTATTAGAGGGGCAGAAATGCTCTGGCCCTGTTGCAGGGTTACAGTTCATAGACTGGGTCTCTGTGGAAGATATATGAGTGCTCCCGCCATTGTTCAGTGTTCACTCCAGGAGTTTAACAGAAGAAATCAATGAGGCGCAACTGTGTAAAATAGGGGTCAAATATGTACAGCTGTGGCTCCACATATATCAGAAAGCACTGTTTGATTTTCCTCTAGACAGCATTCATTATCAAAATGGGCTTCAGAAGCTTTTTATTAAAAACAAATTGACATTAATTAATTCAGATTGCAGTGGCCATTAGTCAGCTATCTCATTTCAGGAAACTGGATCAAATCAGGACTATTCCCTCCAATCTCTAATGGTTTGCTATCTCTAAATCCAATTTTAAATTAGGATTCTAATATTTTAAGTTAGAGTGAGCTTTCCTACTCTGGCCTTCTCTTAATTATCAGCTGTTTTGTTCTTTTGCTGTTTAACCTTTTGTGGGGGATCTGTGTTATCTTATTTACCTATAATATTAGTTGACTGATATTTTCCTACCATACATTTCTGGAAAAAAGAAATTGTATGTAAGAAATTTACACTTATTTTGAAACCTAAATATAGGAATAGTTCTAATTTTTCTCCATTTGAAGAGAAATAATCCCTGAACATATGAATTCTAACAAGTTATTTCTCTGGATTGCAACTATCCACATTCTATAATTCTTTTCATGTGTATTATTCTTTTTTCATGCCTTATCTCTTTCTAATAAACAAACATATGCACAAGCAAAACGAAGAATAAAAGGCTTTCAAAGATACTTTATTGTATTCCTTTTTGTATAATTAGTCTGAATAATAACCAGTTCAATTGTTCCTTTTCTCATTGTCTTGGCCATTTGTCTCTCTGACTGACTAGCAAATTAGGCACAAGCAAGCATGGGATATGTTTACTTTTTTTCTCACCTTTTGTTAGACTGATGAACAGTGATATGCCAGAAATAGTATATGAGAGAGAAAGCAAGGGTATATATGAATATACATGTGGAGAGAGGGGTTTAGGGTTGCAGAGGAGTTTCAAATGGTATACAACAGAAAAGATGATTGTGGAAAGACAAAAGTATGGGGCTAGAAGTTGCAATGAGGATGAAACTGAAGGTGATACAGAATTTGTAAACAATGCAGCAAGCAGAGCCCCTGTTCTTCAGGTAGCCCCTAGTGTTTGGAATGTCTTATTCAGAACTTTCTACATCTTGCCCCAGTGTCTCTAAAAAGCTGGGCTGGGTCATCCAAGCGCCTCATGCCCAGACTGTGTGGAGTATTCTAAACTCAGACTGAGATCTAGCTATCTATTTCTTTTTACAGGGGCTTCTCTGACCCTCTACAACCACAAAAACTGGGGCCATCCAGATGACCTGATAGCTCTAGGTGTTGCAATTATGGGGTTATCTCAGGGTCCTCTGGTCAGATCACCAGATTCTGGTTCAAGGAATGGAGACTGGCATATGATTTGCTCCCTCTGGCTAGTTAAGTAAGTGTGTAATGGGATCACATGAAATTAGGCTGTGACATTGGTTCCAGTATGCTAAGTGGGGTGATTATCACTCTAATTAAAGAAGGAGTTCAAGACTTTGAACTACCACCACATAACCTTGGGTGTGAACCTCATATGGGTCCATGAAGTGGATGTGCCTATGCATTCCAAGTATAGAGCTACCTTAGATCTGTAGCATCCAAGGGTGGTAGAGGTGGTCATAGGCACCCTTTACCCTGTGCCCCACCCTAGCTCAACACTAGTACCCATTCCTCATCAGTCTTTACACCACATGTTGGTCAATATTCCATGTCTTGCCACTTATGTTTCTTCTGATGACCTTCCAGACCATTGTTCCATGATGTCAATGGAGCCTTTTGGTCAATATCTTGCATTGCATGCAGACTGTGCTCTCTAGGGTCACACTTAAGCCATGGCAGAGAAGGGAAGGGCATTCCTTATGTGAATTGGGCCACTGTTCTCCACTTACCCACAGATGCCTTACCTATACTCCTGACTGGTAGTGTTATATGAAAAAAGATCACATTTCAAAAAAGAAGTGATCACAGCCTCAAGATTTTAAGGTTGGAAGTAGTGTTATTTAACAACTCTAAAATTCCATATACTAAATTTAACATGATCAGAAAACACATTATCGATCATAATTTCCTGCAAACTCTATGTGAGACTTGGATTTCTGGTCCTCTTCAAAATAGCACCATAATATCCCTTGAGAGAGTCACTGAAGCAGTACCGCGGGCAGCATAACGGATGGTAGTATTATGAGTATACAACCGGCACTGAATAAATGGTATTAGGGACTGTGGTAGCAAGAAGATCTATATTGTTTCAATACAGGTTCTGAAGAGTATGTCCTTGTGAGTAATAACAGTGTTACTACCTTTTCCTCCTGGTGGGAGATGTAAAATTAGTTGGTTACGACACATTTGAAAGGAAAGAACATGAAGAGATGGCTCCTAGATCTGAGCACAAAGAGAATATGCACCTGGACACCACAAACAATCTTCATGGCACTGATGGAACAACAAACAGTTACCTAATACTTCTTTCCCTACCTATTATTCTAAATCTTTACCAGGTAAATCATTAAGCCTCACATAGGCTTATGAATTTTTTAATACATTTTTAATACATTATTTCTTCACTCAAGATATATGTTTATATAAACACTGAAAGACATATTTTCCTAGGATCCAGGATATACTAGGGCAGCCCTACTTTACTAGGTTCTCTCTGATGATCCATTCAAGTACCCAGAAGTATGTACAACACAATTGTACTTTGAAAATGACAAGAATACTTGAAACTTACACTATTGATGAAAATCCTAATTTTTCCAAAATTAAAAAGGAGAACACATTATTTTCCTGATTATGGAAAGATGTGTAAGAGAGATAGGAGAACACCAAAGAAGAGAAAAATCATGGCAGTACACTTGTTTGATTATTTCTCTTCTATTTCAAGCATTCATTCAAATATTATGGTTATGAAATTCACCATAATTCTTAAGTTTGAATACATTTGCTTTTTACATGCTGAGTTCACATGTCTGGACTGATGGAATTTAATGTGTCATTCAAATTACAGATATTATTGAAGGACCATGTAAGGTACCAGATATACAAATATGACTAACATTTTTGTGGAAGAGAAAAACATGTAAACAAATAATTTTGCAATATGTTTTGAGAACAAATAGAAAAGAGAAAGTAATCTGAATGGGGAAACAGGGGCAAGCTTTGTATTGGTTTTGAACAGTCTTTAAAGTTTAACAGGAGTTTCTAGGGACAAGAATAGCAGAAGTAAGTCTATACAGGCTGATGGATATGTATGCAAATATTAACATTGATTCTAACTTTCTGTTTTCGCTTACTCTGTAACTTAGATTCCTGAGACAGGAAATATTTCTCAGCAACACTTAATTAACCTTGTAGTTTAACAGCACTAAAGGAGTGTTATTCAATGTATTTTGAGGCATATTTCCCAATTTTCCTGACTATTGCACAGTGTATTATGCCTAATGTATGTAATAGTTTATAAATTATTTCTGAACCCAAGTCCGCATCCTGTGAATTACCAGAGATTTACCTTCTACAGTCCCTGACCTCAGCTCCTGCCTCCATGCATGCTGTATCATTTCTATACCATACTGATGAAGGTATGAAGCTGAGCCTCTTTACCGGTTCCTTAAGAATGCATCTTATTTCTTGGAGTGTTCAAATCTTCATGTTGCTAGGATCTCACCCTCCTATCTGTTCATGTGCAATTACCAAAACAGAAGTAAAGACAGAAATGAAGGGAAGGAGGAAAGAAAAGGAATTTTATTGTGAAACCAACAAAATAGTTTCTTATTTTCTCACTCAAGACAAAGAGCTGATTTGTAGTCTCTAAACTGGGAAGAGTTTTGCTTTGTTTTGTTTTGTTTTCATTTTTAAATAGGCTCCACATTATTGAAGTATGTGTGTGTATGTGTAGTGTTTTCTCTGTAAGATTTTCACAGTGAGATCCAAAATCCACTTGCCCAACCATTTTAGTGATTTCTTTAATAATATAGGAAGAATAATTCCTGAATTAGGATATTCTTAGCACATTGTTCCACTATGTACACTATAAATGTAAAGCAGGCACCAGTGCTGTCTCTCCACAGGGAAGATTTATGACATGGTACTATTATAAACCTAAAGATTTTATAGTGTTTCATTTTATGGTCTGTTCTCTCTAAAATGACCTAAGGTATAATTTTCCTCCCACTGATAGATGCCATCTACAAAGTGCCACTGTTATTGAAGGGCTGGGCTGAACCAGTAAGGAAATAATTCTCACCTTTATGTCTTTTGCTTCTAAGCCCAGGTGGTAATGAAAGGGTGGTACATCAGTAAAAGGTTATTCATTAAGTGCCCTTAAGCATGTTTGTAAGTACAAGGAACCAGAAACACTCTAAGAACAGTTCTAACTGCAACTTTTGGTTGTTTGAAGCAATTACCAGAGGTGATCTCCGTGAATGCTCCCAGAACAAGTAAATTGTCTAAGGAAAAAAAAAATGTGAATTCCTAGCTAGGTTTTATAAGCCTATGTGGTCTCTGAAATCATTAAGGACATCATCAGGCAGAGGCCAAGAGCCTGGTTATCTCCCCCAAAATATATTTCATCTGTACTGGGTATGTGGGGGTCTCTAAATGTCCTGTTCAAGGTAAAAACACATTGTCTTACAAAATGTCTTGGTGATAAAAATCAAAAAGAGATCCAGGGAGAATGCAATGAATTGTGAAGAATTGAGTTATAGTTGTTTATGAACAAAATAAACCACTCATGGTACAGTCAGTGTATTCCAATTCAGTCAGTGTCTTTGAGTTTCAGTTCAGTCAGTACAATGAAGATCAAGACTCAGAAGTCTTCAGTTTGCCCAGGCACTATCAGATGACTCAGCACTATGGTTCTCATGTACTTAACAATATGCAAACATGATATTAATTATAAGTTAGTCAATCCCATGTTAAGAGATAACAGTACCAAAATGGAGTCACTTGTGCTAAACCCACATTACCAAAGACTTAATACTGAACTTAATCCCAGGAGTGGAATCTTTAAGGAATCAATCTGGAATTACCTGGGGAGCCCTTGTGAGGTCACTGACTTGACAGACCCATGTCATTTCCTCAAAGGAAGGTGGCCTTGCCTGAAACAATCCACTCTTTGCTAGTACCTTCCCTCTGACTATAATAGTCTTTCATTTTGTACAGGTCTTCAGAGCTCCTTTCTATTTGCTAGATGAGATGCTGCCCAATTCATGAATCACTGAATAAAGTCTGTAAGATTTTTAAAATGTACTCAGTTGAATTTAGTTTTTTAACACCACCAGCAAACTAGAGCCCCTCCTACACTTCAGTCTTCTCATGTCTCTAGTAATGTAGAATTGCAATTCTATCATATTTGTTTTAGTGTTTTAGCTCTGCTTGCCTAAATAAATTATAGCTATCTAACCTTTCCTTTTCTTTTTGTTTTGTTTTACAGTGTGCTGATGTTCATATTGAAACTACCCCATTGACTTGTTACATCCTCCATTATAAGGATGAGGACAAGGACCCCACCTGTTTCTTCCCACAATGCCTTAGGGTAGTCATGTGTACTCTAGGAGCAAAGCTACTACTGAGAAGCTGTTGCCTTAAACCTCATATAAAGAAAAAGCTGTACCTATAGGAGTAAAAACTTGAAAGTTTTGTTTAAATGGACTGCTTAAATTTAATCATACAAGTAGTTGTGGAAGATAAGAATTTTACTTTACATAAACAATCAATTTTTCTCATAGGCCATGTGCACTTAAACATTGACTTGATGTATGCCATTGATTCTAGTTGGAATATATTTTTATCCCTTGGAGAATAGGTGAATAGAAATGTATTGGTCTCTTTATTTGTCTGTTGTCAAAATGTGGAGGACAGTGTGGATAAGCTAGTACTTTGATATCCGGGTGCCAAATGACAGGTGTCTGATGGGTGTGCAGTCAGTTGTGAAGAATTTAGGACAGTCGCCTTGCTCAGAAAGAGTGGGGAGAAAGTAAAGTCTTCCCTGGATAAAGGCTGCCTGATACATGATCTAAGGGAATAAAACTTTCCTTTTATTTTTATTTTTTCTAAGCTACAGGTAGGCATTAACCAAAAATTGAATTCCACATAATGAAAAAGAATGACCGTTATATTTTACTCATCTGATGGCTATAAGTGTGCAAGCTTAAAAGGGCTTGGGGCTTGTTCTCCCAAGTAGAGTTAGTTTTCATGCTCAGTCTTTTTGCAACGTTTTGATGAAATCAAAGTTTAACCAGATTATGCAGCTCAAACTGAGAGAAACTATTCTGGCAGGGGGGTTCTTTCTACCAGTATACTGACTGGTATATAAAAAATTCACAAGTAGTCTTCAATGATTTTCTAATCCTAGTTCTTCGTAGGTCTTACATGAGTCACCTTTTCATATGGACTCACCATAATGAAGCAGGAACTGAGGGCTACCCAAAAAGAAGCTGATAAACCCATACTCTTCTTTCTAAGCACAGAAGAATGCATCAACATGATTCCACTCTCATCAATTGCCAGTTCCCAGCTATTTTAGATTAGTAGCAATAGTAAATCTCTTTAGGGAGTAGTATACCACAGTGATTAAACTCACACTCTGGAAGAAGCAAGAATGGCCTTCAATTACACATTCACCTTTTGGTTTTAAATAAAAAGAGAATGCCATGTATTTCACAAGATAATAAAAATATTAACTAAGATGCAAGTGTCTGACATGTAGAGGGCACTCACCAAATGTAAATTCTATTAACATTTGTATTGTATTACTTTAATAGAGAAAATACCTGAAAACTTATTAGGCTCTGTGCTTTTTATGTAGCAGACATAGTGATATAGTTGACTGTGTGTGGCAAGCTGTTAGTTTCTTCTCGATATTCTTTTCCATCTTGGTAGGAAGAAACCTGATTTTTAACTGGGTATATTTTAAGCTATAATTTCCAGCCTTTGTTATTGTTAAAAATGGACAGTGAATTGTTTGTGAAAGTGTCATATGACACTATCAGGAATTACTCTTAGAGGAAGAAGACAAAACCTTTTCTATTCTCTTCCTCCATCCTCTTTGCTGAGAGCTTTGATATAATGACTGGAGCTCTAGCAACTATTTTAATCATGAAGTTGAGTTGTTGCAGATCAGTGAACTGCAAGAGTCCCAACAACTTTGTGGAGATGTCATACAAACCTTGGGTTGCTTAATTACAAATTAATTTTATATAGTAGAAAAATAAATTAAAAATATTTATTACACATTGTATTTCACGCAATATACAATGTATGTTAATACTAATATGTATTACAATATATATAAATATATACTGCACACTTTAAGTAATATATATATACATATTTTTTAATGTGATAAATGCCTATTATGTGATAGAGAAATGAACATCTGTCTTTTCAAAATCACTCTTACTTTAGTTTTTTTGGTTATTCCATTATAAGCAAACTTAATCCTAAAGATTACTCTATACATTCTGAAATCACCCTCTCCTAGTAGTAACTGGTATATACTAGAACCTGGTAGACACTCAGCAATAATTTTTAGAGGAAAAATACACCCGTAACTGTTAGTAAATTTCAATAGTTAAATCTCTTGCAAGTATAAAGGGAAGTTTTTATGAATATAGGATTTTCATTCTTTTGAAACAGTAATATATGTTAATGTAGATTTTTTTAAAACTGGGCAAAACATAAAAAGAGAAAGAAAAAACCATCAGCCTATCGTCTTTTTATATATTTATTGATTTTGTCTGTTTGCTCATCTTTAGAGAAGAAGATGTGTGTATGACCACGATAAGAAGTTGAGGCATGTTTTGTCAGATTGAAAAGGTACTTGTTAAATATTTTTCAAGCCCAGACAAAGGAACAAGGGAATATATCGCATTTACTATAGCTTTACTTTGCCAAATTAGATACTCAGTAGTACTTGGCAAATAGAAAATGGAATGATAAGCAGCAGCAGTCTTTGTGGGGATTTTTTACTTCTTTTTCTAAAAGTTAATTCTCCCTGTTTGCTATGTCAGTCCATAGTTACTAGAATAGCTACCCTTTCTAGAACTGGCTTTTAAAATAGCTAGTTTGCCAAGGCTATTGCTTATTTAAAATGCTTCTTATAGTACCTAGAAGTCAAAAGTACTAAAGTGGAACCCGAACCCAGCTGAGTAGATCAAAATCCCCCCTTCTCTCATTTGCCTTGAATTTAACCTTCACCCCCAACTCCAAGTGTTAGCCTTGGTTCCTTTCTTCTTTTACAAAATAAGCTTTCATTTCACACACAGAAAATCACAAGGTCCATATTATATTTGGTAGAAATTTTCCAAAATTTCTGACACATAATTTTAAAATTTCCCAAGTTATCAGCAGTAATAAAGACCTTTTCCTACAATTATACCATTCTGATGTCAGTCTCCTACCTTAAAACATTGTAGAAAAGGTCTTCCCTCATTCTTCATCTTGTCAACTTTTAGTCATACTGCAAGTCTAGTTTAAATGTTAAAATCCTCAGGAATTATGTTCCTACTACCCCAGAATTTGGGGAAGCCACAGGACACTGGATGGAGTGAGATTATGTTCTGAGACCTCCTGCCACTGGTCTGAAATAAAACAGGGAGAGAGAAAGGCTTAGACTAGAAAGATGAATGAAATAGCAAAACAACAAAAACACTTTCCACTGGAGGGAAAAGTTGCTGAATTCCTGTGTTTATCATGTAAAAGGGTTCACAAACAAGTGGAATAGGTTTATGCAACAAGAAAGTTTATTTTATAAGACAATACACACTCCGATGGGAGTGTGGGTGACCTCAGAGAGGAAGTGTGCTTAAGAGTTTGGGGTTTGGGGTTTTATAGAGACTTTTGGGGTAGAGCTCAGCTTAAGGCATGATGTTCGTAGGTGTCAGATTCTTTGACATTTTGTTTTAAGAATAGGGTTATTTAGGTGACTGTTGATCCTGATCTCAGCATTTTTTACCCACATAGGTTCATTTATATTCTGGAGGTCTGTCACTTGACCTGGTTACAAAGTTACTTGATTTATCACATTTAAACATCACATTATCAATTCTCTCCAAGTTGTGGTTCTAGCCATATATTATAGATTGGGAGATATCTCAGAGACATTAGCAACTTGTCTCAAGTTACACAACTATTGAGAGTTGGTGTCAAGATTTGAATTAGGGTCTAAATGGAAGGCATTTCCACTCCATCTCAACCACAGCAATAAGACACATGCACTTGTATTCCTACTAAATGTGTGCTACACAATTTTGAGACTAGGTCTACATTAGTCATATTCTCTAGTGATAAAGGTAAAGGCTCTGGACTAAATTATCCAGGTTTCAATGCCAGCCACAACCCCCTGTCTCTGCAACTGGCATAATTAACTCAAATCTCTCAGTCCATGAGAAAATTAATCTGTTAAAGGTGGGTAATAGAAGGTACCTAATTCATAGAGTTTCTCAGAATTTGTTCCTTTTCAATATAAAGCTAACTGATACCCTTGTGGTGTAAATTCCTGATTAAGGAGTTGAATAGTTGAACAAAACTATAATAGAGTAGGACTATAACAAACTAAGGCATCCAATTGTCTATTTGAAATACATTAAAAGACACCATAACATTGCCAAATGTTTCTGAACTACTGAAGTTCCTTGCCACATGTAAACTTGCCATCAGTACTCTACACATCTGAAGTTTGCCATGTTTTCAGTATTAAATTCCTAGACCCCACCTTCCACGGGTTCCTTTACTTCTGTGCCACTCAGGCCACAGTGTCCACAGACACATAGAATAATTAGCATAAAAACTTAAAAGTGGAATGAATGTGAAAAGTTGAATAAAATATGTAAAGTCGAGTATCAAGTTTAGTGAACTTTAACTGATTTGACTTTGATTATAAAGAAAATAGAAAATCATCATCCACAACTCATTTACATCAGAAAAAAATATTTTTGATGGTTGCACCAACATGTTGGAATAATATTGGTTCAGAGATGATTTGTTTCTTTTTTACAAAGTTTCTTCTCAAAGACTGTACTGAAGAACTCTGACACAGAAACAGTAACTTTATTTTATTTTAGCAACACAAAAAGCAGGCAAGAAATATATATAGATTCAGTCACCCAAGGCTGCCCAGGTTCAACCACATTTTACTCAAATATACTTTCTACTACCTCTAGAAGAATAAATACAGCCTTTTTACATGCCAAAGTTACTCCTTGTAAATATCCTTCACTTTTCGTTACTGCATGAGAATAGCCAAAAATGGCAGATAATATATGATACAATATAAGCAATATGTAATAATATATTAGACATATATTAATTTTTCTTATTAATGATAGCTTCAATTAATTCAACCAATAGAATCAAATCCTGATATTTATGTTTTGTTTAATTGCTCATTTATCCCTTACACTTTGTCATAAATCTTGCCAATTATTCTGTAAAGTCTCAGTGGTGTTTATTCTTTTCTTTTCATTTTTGCCACTACCAAACTTGTCATATCTCATATCAACTCATATCAACTCATGCCTGGATATTTGCAATAACCTAGCTTAGCTCCGTTCCCAGAACCCTGGTTAAACTGTCATATCCCCCATCCTAAATGATCACCAACAAATAAAGCTAATGAACTTCCCCAATACCATTTTTAATTTTTAAAGTCTTTGACCAGTTTATTCATTTAAAAAAAATATCAAGTTGTGTATTCTTTACATATATGCCAGTTATTTTCAAACTTATATAACTGATGCCTCTAAATGCAAGAAGATAACGTCAGTCAAGCCAACATCAGAGGACATCTCTCTGTCTTACTCCCCTCCCTCACCTACATGTGGTCCTGTGGAGTGAATTCTGAGGAACTTAGAATTCCTTTCCTAAAGATATCTGCATACCAGATGGGCAAATCCTCTCATCAATTCTTCTGCAGTATAGTCCATTTCTCTCTGAGTGATCTTCAAGCACTAGGATGCAACCAGCAGGCTTGGTTTCCTCCTGGCCATTTCCATGGGCTGAGCAGGTGAGAGTAACATTTGAAGAATATAACATGTGGGAAGTGACCTAACAACATTTACTGATTGACCTCCAGTTCCCTTGTTTGTCCTGGGAAACACTTGGAAATATTATTAGCTATTTGTTTGCCTTTTGATGCTTATTTCATGTCACTAAAACATAACGTCATGATGAAAGTATTAGTTATGTTACATGTCAACTTCCAGCATGTTAGTGTACTTTAGCAGTCCTGAAAGGCAATTTCCTAAAGGTCATAGTTTTCTGAGCTAGAAGTTAAGAAATGTCCGTTTGTAACCAAGTTTTGGTACTTACTAGTAGTTAGAATTTATGAGACCACTATTTCTAGACAAAATAAAGAGCTTAGTTTATATTATTTTTATATTTCCAGTGTTGATCTTCCTGCTTCTTTCAAAATTCACCAATTCAATTTGACAGTTCAGTTTTAAAGATGTGATAGACAATGTAATGGACAAAGTCTAAGGAACCCCATATGATCCCCATCTCCTGGTGTTCAAGTCTTTTTGTTATCCACTGCCTCTGAGTGTGGGTAGGACCTGTGACTTGCTTCTAACCAAAAGAAGATGGTAAAGGTGATGGGGTGTGTTGGTTCACTTTCCTTAAAGAGTTGCTCTAGATGCTCTCTTTGCTGGCTTTGTTGAAATTAGTACTAATGTTGGAAAAACCTACATGGCTAGGAATTGCAGATGAATCTAGCGACTACTAGCAATCTGCAGGAACTTCAGGAGACTTCTACAAGTTGGCCAAGCTCAGGTGGCCTCTGGCTAAAGGCAAGAAGCTGGGGCCTTCACTTCCAAAGCCACAAGTAAATGGATTACTACCCTGAGTAAGCTTGGAATTGGATCCTTCCCCAAGCAAGCCTCCAGATGAGAATGCAGCCTGTCTGACAGCTTAACTGCAGGCTTACAGAGAACCCACATAAGCTGTGCCCAAGACTACTGACACACAGAATCTGTGAGGTCATGTGTATGTGTTGTTTTGAGCTGCTAAATAGTGCTAAATTTTCACCTAGTAATAAAAATTAATAGAGACAAAAAGATTTCTTGATTTCTTCCTAGTCAGCTACATGTTAGGATTTGGCACCCACAAGTCATCCAGTTTGCTCAAGTCATCATTTTCCTTACCCTGAACAACAAATCCACGAGAAAGAATTTTTCAGCTCTGTCATACACATCCCACATCTGTCTTCTCATTGTCTCTATTCCTACTGCCATGTTTCTAGCCCAAATCACTATCATCTCCCCTGACAAGTACACTGTCTTTTAACTAGTCTCCCTTCTTGCACTCATGCCCCTTTTCAATTCATGTTCTACATACAAGTCAGGATGTAATTTTAAAAGTGACTCTTCCCAGATTGTGACACTTTTCAGAATAAATCTTCTAATGGCTTCTTCCTATTATATATTTAAAACTAACATTGGTTTTTTTTTTTTTGGGTGAGGGCATCTCTCATATTTATTGATCAAATGGTTGTTAACAACAATAAAATTCTGTATAGGGGGGTCAATACCCAATGCACAATCATTAATCCACCCCAAGCCTAATTTTCATCAGTCTCCCATCTTCTGATGCATAACGAACAAGTTCTTACATGGAGTACAAATTCTTACATAGTGATTAAGTTGCATGGTGAACATTACAAGGGCAGTCATCACAGAAGCTTTCAGTTTTGTTCATGCATTATGAACTATAAACAGTCAGTTCAAATATGAATATTCATTTGATTTTTATACTTGATTTATATGTGGATACCACACTTCTCTCTTTGTTATTATTATTTTTAATAAAATGCTGAAGTGGTAAGTAGATACGAGATAAAGGTAGGAAACATAGTTTAGTGTTGTAAGAGAGCAAATGTAGATGATCAGGTGTGTGCCTGTAGACTATGTGTTAATCCGAGTTAGACAAGGGTAATAAAACATCCATGTATGCAGAAGATTTCTCTCAGAACATGAGGGGGGAGGTTCTAAGCCTCACCTCTGCTGATCCCCATTTTCGCACCTGATGGCCACCTGCGACTGTGCCTGTCTTAGGTTGTTCCTCCCTTGAGGAATCTTACCCGTCTCTGGCTAACCAGTCATCTTCCGAGGCCATACAGGGAAATGTTAAGTTGGTAAGTGAGAGAGAAGCCTTATTGTTTGAAAAGGTTAGCTTTTTACTTCTTTGCATATTTATGCCCTGTGGCTTCTATGCCCAGCATTTGTCTTGAGGTATCTTTACCACTTGGAAGAATTATGATACTCGGTAAATTTGACATGTGGCACGAATTCTATTTAAGGGTTGTAATTAGGTAGGAAGAAGAAAAGCTATAGAAGTAGCAGGCAGAAGAAAACCTGGGAAGATTGATTATTTCTTTGACATATCTTCTTGTAGAGTAACTTCAGCATGGATAGGTTTTAAACTACTAATTAAATTGTGCACACACATTAACATAATAGGAGTACAGTTATGTAACCAAAGCATACCTGTAATTACCAGCCATCTCCAGTGAAACCAAGAAAACCAGTTAGGCACCTTAGGCATTTGTGAAAACTTATCTATGATATGGTGGATATTGTCCAACTGAACTTGAACAGTCTGAGAGAATTCAGATAAATTAAAACAACCCATTCCTCGGGACTGTTCACATCCCATATGTTCTTTTAACAGTAAATAGTCTGTGGTTGTAAGAGTTTGGAGTGCTACAATTTGCACTTCTCCTAATTCTTGGTTGAGTTCCAACAGTACAGATCCAGTCAAATTTGTTGTTTTACTGTATGCACAGGCCAGCTTAGATATCTCCTTCCTCATTCCCATGGCAAGTCCAGGAACTGGTGGGATGAGTGCATCTACAGCTGTAGCAGTGCGTGGATCTTTGTTGGGGTTTTTTTTGCTTATCATCTTCTGTCATGAGTTTCCCGAGAGTGCTGATGTTGGAAGTTCTTTTTCATATCGTATCTTAGTTCATTTTCGGGGTAGCCCAATTAGGCTTTGATCCTCTGTATAAACACAAACAGACCCTTTGCCTACACTTTTATATGCCCTTTATGTTCTTGTGTAGAACTCATTGGAGGTTACCACACAGAAACTGCCCTTTTTTTTTTTTTTGGTATCACTAATCTACACTTACATGATGAATATTATGTTTACTAGGCTCTCCCCTATACCAGGTCCCCCCTATAAGCCCCTTTACAGTCACTGTCCATCAGCATAGCAAAATGTTGTAAAATCACTACTTGCCTTCTCTGTGTTGTACAGCCCTCCCTTTTCTCCTATCCCCCCATGCATGTTAATCTTAATACCCCCCTACTTCTCCCCCCCTTATCCCTCCCTACCCACCCATCCTCCCCAGTCCCTTTCCCTTTGGTACCTGTTAGTCCATTCTTGAGTTCTGTGATTCTGCTGCTGTTTTGTTCCTTCAGTTCTTCCTTTGTTCTTCTACTCCACAGATGAGTGAAATCATTTGGTATTTCTCTTTCTCTGCTTGGCTTGTTTCACTGAGCATAATACCCTCCAGCTCCATCCATGTTGCTGCAAATGGTAGGATTTGCCCTTTTCTTATGGCTGAGTAGTATTCCATTGTGTATATGTACCACCTCTTCTTTATCCATTCATCTATCGATGGACATTTAGGTTGCTTCCAATTCTTGGCTATTGTAAATAGTGCTGCGATAAACATAGGGGTGCATCTGTCTTTCTCAAACTTGATTGCTGCATCCTTAGGGCAAATTCCTAGGAGTGCAATTCCTGGGTCAAATGGTAAGTCTGTTTTGAGCATTTTGATGTACCTCCATACTGCTTTCCACAATGGTTGAACTAATTTACATTCCCACCAGCAGTGTAGGAGGGTTCCCCTTTCTCCACAGCCTCGCCAACATTTGTTGTTGTTTGTCTTTTGGATGGCAGCCAGCCTTACCGGTGTGAGGTGATACCTCATTGTAGTTTTAATTTGCATTTCTCTGATAATTAGCGATGTGGAGCATCTTTTCATGTGTCTGTTGGCCATCTGTATTTCTTTTTTGGAGAACCGTCTGTTCAGTTCCTCTGCCCATTTTTTAATTGGGTTATTTGTTTTTTGTTTGTTGAGGCGTGTGAGCTCTTTATATATTCTGGACGTCTGGACGTCAAGCCTTTAACGGATGTGTCATTTTCAAATATATTCTCCCATACTGTAGGGTTCCTTTTTGTTCTATTGATGGTGTCTTTTGCTGTACAGAAGCTTTTCAGCTTAATATAGTCCCACTTGTTCATTTTTGCTGTTGTTTTCCTTGCCCAGGGAGATATGTTCAAGAAGAGGTCACTCATGTTTATGTCTAAGAGGTTTTTGCCTATGTTTTCTTCCAAGAGTTTAATGGTTTCGTGACTTACATTCAGGTCTTTGATCCATTTTGAGTTACTTTTGTATATGGGGTTAGACAACGGTCCAGTTTCATTCTCCTACATGTAGCAGTCCAGTTTTGCCAGCACCATCTGTTGAAGAGACTGTCATTTCGCCATTGTATGTCCATGGCTCCTTTATCAAATATTAATTGACCATATATGTCTGGGTTAATGTCTGGATTGTCTAGTCTGTTCCATTGGTCTGTGGCTCTGTTCTTGTGCCAGTACCAAATTGTCTTGATTACTATGGCTTTATAATAGAGCTTGAAGTTGGGGAATGAGATCCCCCCTACTTTATTCTTCTTTCTCAGGATTGCTTTGGCTATTCAGGGTCTTTGGTGGTTCCATATGAATTTTTGAGTTATTTGTTCCAGTTCATTGAAGAATGTTGCTGGTAGTTTCATAGGGATTGCATCAAATCTGTATATTGCTTTGGGCAGGATGGCCATTTTGATGAAATTAATTCTTCCTAGCCATGAGCATGGGATTCGTTTCCATCTGTTAGTGTCCCCTTTAATTTCTTTTAAGAGTGACTTGTAGTTTTCAGAGTATAAGTCTTTCACTTCTTTGGTTAGGTTTATTCCTAGGTATTTTTTTTTTTTATGCAGTTGTGAATGGAGTTGTTTTCCTGATTTCTCTTTCTGTTGGTTCATTGTTGGTGTATAGGAAAGCCACAGATTTCTGTGTGTTGATTTTGTATCCTGCAACTTTGCTGTATTCTGATATCAGTTCTAGTAGTTCTGGGGTGGAGTCTTTAGGGTTTTTTATGTACAGTATCATGTCATCTGCAAATAGTGACAGTTTGACTTCTTCTTTGCCAATCTGGATTCCTTGTATTTTTTTGTTTTGTCTGATTGCCGTGGCTAGGACCTCTAGTACAATGTTAAATAACAGTGGGGAGAGTGGGCATCCCTGTCTAGTTCCCGATCTCAGCGGAAATGCTTTCAGTTTCTCGCTATTCAATATAATGTTGGCTGTGGGTTTTTCATAGATGGCCTTTATTATGTTGAGGTACTTGCCCTCTATTCCCATTTTGCTGAGAGTTTTTATCATGAATGGATGTTGAACTTTGTCAAATGCTTTTTCAGCATCTATGGAGATGACCATGTGGTTTTGGTCTTTCTTTTTGTTGATGTGGTGGATGATATTGATGGACTTTCGAATGTTGTGCCATCCTTGCATCCCTGGGATGAATCCCACTTGGTCATGGTGTACGATGGTTTTGATGTATTTTTGAATTCGGTTTGCTAATATTTTGTTGAGTATTTTTGCGTCTACGTTCATCAGGGATATTGGTCTGTAGTTTTCTTTTTTGGTGGTGTCTTTGCCTGGTTTTGGTATTAGGGTGATGTTAGCTTCATAGAATGAGTTTGGGAGTATCCCCTCCTCTTCTATTTCTTGGAAAACTTTAAGGAGAATGGGTATTATGTCTTCCCTGTATGTCTGATAAAATTCCGAGGTAAATCCATCTGGCCCGGGGGTTTTGTTCTTTGGTAGTTTTTTGATTACCGCTTCAATTTCGTTGCTGGTAATTGGTCTGTTTAGATTTTCTGTTTCTTTTTGGGTCAGTCTTGGAAGTTTGTATTTTTCTAGGAAGTTGTCCATTTCTCCTAGGTTTCCCAGCTTGTTAGCATATAGGTTTTCATAGTAGTCTCTAATAATTCTCTGTATTTCTGCGGGATCTGTTGTGATTTTTCCTTTCTCATTTCTGATACTGTTGATTTGTGTTGACTCTCTTTTCCTCTTAATAAGTCTGGCTAGAGGCTTCTCTATTTTGTTTATTTTCTCGAAGAACCAGCTCTTGGTTTCATTGATTTTTGCTATTGTTTTATTCTTCTCAATTTTATTTATTTCTTCTCTGATCTTTATTATGTCCCTCCTTCTGCTGACCTTAGGCCTCATTTGTTCTTCTTTTTCCAATTTTGATAGTTGTGACATTAGACCGTTCATTTGGGATTGCTCTTCCTTTTTTAAATATGCTTGGAGTGCTATATACTTTCCTCTTAAGACTGCTTTTGCTGCGTCCCACAGAAGTTGGGGCTTAGTGTTGTTGTTGTCATTTGTTTCCATATATTGCTGGATCTCCATTTTGATTTGGTCATTGATCCATTGATTATTTAGGAGCGTGTTGTTTAGCCTCCATGTGTTTGTGAGCCTTTTTGCTTTCTTTGAACAGTTGATTTCTAGTTTAATGCCTTTGTGGTCTGAAAAGTTGGTTGGTAGGATTTCAATCTTTTGGAATTTACTGAGGCTCTTTTTGTGTCCTAGTATGTGGTCTATTCTGGAGAATGTTCCATGTGCACTTGAGAAGAACGTGTATCCTGTTGCTTTTGGATGTAGAGTTCTGTAGATGTCTATTAGGTCCATCTGTTCTAGTGTGTTGTTCAGTGCCTCTGTGTCCTTACTTATTTTCTGTCTGGTGGATCTGTCCTTTGGAGTGAGTGGTGTGTTGAAGTCTCCTAGAATGAATGCATTGCATTCTATTTCCTCCTTTAGTTCTGTTAATATTTGTTTCAGGTATGTTGGTGCTCCTGTATTGGGTGCATATATATTTATAATGGTTATATCCTCTTGATGGACTCAGCCCTTTATCATTATGTAATGTCCTTCTTTGTCTTTTGTTACTTTCTTTATTTTGAAGTCTGTTTTGTCTGATACCAGAATTGCAACACCTGCTTTCTTCTCTCTGTTGTTTGCTTGAAATATCTTTTTCCATCCCTTGACTTTAAGTCTGTGCGTGTCTTTGGGTTTGAGGTGAGTCTCTTGTAGACAGCACATGGATGGATCTTGCTTTTTATCCATTCTATTACTCTGTGTCTTTTGATTGGTGCATTCATTCCATTTACATTTAGGGTGATTATCGAAAGGTATGAATTTATTGCCATTTCAGGCTTTAAGTTTGTGGTTACCAAAGGTTTAGGGTTAGCTTCTTTACTATCTTACTGTCTAACTTAACTCACTTGTTGAGCTATTATAAACGCGGTCTGATGATTCTTTATTTCTCTCCCTTCTTATTCCTCCTCCTCCCTTCTTCATATGTTGGGTGTTTTGTTGTGTGCTCTTTCTAGGAGTGCTCCCATCTAGAGCAGTCCCTGTAGGATGCCCTGTAGAGGTGGTTTGTGGGAGGCAAATTCCCTCAACTTTTGCTTGTCTGGGAATTGTTTAATCCCTCCTTCATATTTAAATGATATTCATGCTGGATACAGTAGTCTTGGTTCGAGGCCCTTCTGTTTCATTGCATTAAGTATATCATGCCATTCTCTTCTGGCCTGTAGGGTTTCTGTTGAGAAGTCTGATGATAGCCTGATGGGTTTTCCTTTGTAGGTAACCTTTTTTTTCTCTCTGGCTGCCTTTAATACTTTGTCCTTGTCTTTGATCTTTGCCATTTTAATTATTATGTGTCTTGGTGTTGCCCTCCTTGGATTCCTTGTCATGGGAGTTCTGTGTACCTCTGTGGTCTGAGAGGCCATTTCTTCCCCTTGTTTGGGGAAGTTTTTGGCAATTATTTCTTCAAAGACATTTTCTATCCCTTTTTCTCTCTCTACTTCTTCTGGTATACCTATAATTCGTATATTGTTCCTTTTCAATTGGTCACTCAGCTCTCTTAGAATTCTTTCATTCCTAGAGATCCTTTTATTTCTCTCTGCATCAGCTTCTCTGCATTCCTGTTCTGTTTTCTAGTCCATTAATGGTCTCTTGCATCTCGTCCATTCTGTTCTGAAGTCCTTCCATAGCTTGTTTTATTTCTATATTCTCCTTCCTTAGTTCTTGCATATTTCTCTGCAAGTCCATCAGCATGGTTATGACTTTTGTTTTGAATTCTTTTTCAGGAACACTGGCTAAATCTATCTCCCCAAGTTCCTTCTCAGGGGAAGATGTAGCAGATGCCGAAGCTGTCTGGGTTAGTCTTGTCTGGATCATATTTTTTTGCCTTTTCATGTTGACAGGTGCTATTGACTGTCAGCTGGGAGGGCCAAAATTTTCACTTGCTACTGGTCTTTCTTTACTGGGTCAACTGCGACCCCTAGTGGCTTGTGTTGGGTAATTGCGTGTAGAGTGGGTCTTTGTGTCTTGCCTGGCCGGAAGGGAGGAATTTCCCTTTCAGTGAGCGTAGTTTGTCTCAGGCTGCTTCTCTGCTTTCGCAGCGCCCGGTGGGGTAATGGAGGGGGGGGAGGGGCTGTTTGGCTGTTTACCTCCATGAGGGGTCTCAGAGCTGTTGCCCAGGGGATTAGTGCACCCGTTTTTCCCTGTAATTTCCAGCTGCTGGACTATGACCTGTGTTGTTTCCGTCAAGCTGTTAAGTCCCTGTCCCTTTAAGACTTTCAAAAAGCCCCCGCTTTTCTTTGTCACAGGGG
Source organism: Manis pentadactyla (assembly GCF_030020395.1). Classification (NCBI taxonomy): domain Eukaryota; kingdom Metazoa; phylum Chordata; class Mammalia; order Pholidota; family Manidae; genus Manis; species Manis pentadactyla. The sequence goes on from NC_080025.1 coordinate 83,110,119, forward strand.
CATCAGCTTCTGCACCCACTCAGAGGTCTTGTTGCCCTGTTTCCTCAGTATCCAGGGCCCCCCGCCCACACACTGTGTCTGTGCTCTGGCCCGGATGGCTGGGGCTGGGTGTTCGGCAGTCCTGGGCTCCGTCTCCCTCCCGCTCTGCCTATTGTTCTCCCGCCGGGAGCTGGGGGGAGGGGCGCTCGGGTCCCGCAGGGCCGGGGCTTGTATCTTACCCCTTTCACCAGTCGCTGGGTTCTCGCTGGTGTAGCTGCAGTCTGGCCACTGTCCTGCGTCTTCTGGTCTCTCTTTTAGGGCTAGTTGGGTTTGTTGTATTTTCAAAAGTATATATGTTTTTGGGAGGGGATTCCCACTGTCCTACTCATGCCGCCATGTTGGCTCCGCCTCTCTCTAAAACTAATATTTTTTACATATTTTGAACACACCTTCAATTGTTACTGCATCTCATATCACTCCCCTACTCATTCATTAAGCTCCAGCAACTGGCTATCTTTCTGTTCTTCAAGAAAAGTTTGTGGCTGCCTTAGCACTTTGGCACTGATTGTCTCTCTGTCTAGACTGTTTCAGTGACTGGCATTTTCCTGTCATTCTAGTCTCAGCTCAAATGTCAGTTTCTTAGTGTTAGTTAGTTCTTCCCTAACTACAGTCTAATTACCTGAGCCATTCCTCTACCAGTACCCTATTTTACAGTCTTGTAGCACATATTATTGTCTACAATTATCTTATTATTTTGTTTTTAAGTTTACTGTCTGCCTCTTCTACCAGAATATGAACTCTCTGTGAGCAGAGATTTTCTCACTCTTATTTAACATTGATTGTTTACCACCCACCACATTACCTGATTCATTTAACTGTTTAAATAGTGCTTAAGTGTATGAATGAGTCAGCAATTTTATTGCTTTTTTGGGGGCATACTCTTCATGATACATCAATGAAACAGACATACATAGATTAGCTCAGCTTGAAGTTGGATGGGATCCCAAAACTCCATGCACCCAGAAGAAAGTATAAAACTATTGTTTTAGACAATGTTTAAAATAAATCTATTTTAGACTGGATACCCTAGAAAGTGGATTTTTTCCTTGTTTTTAAGTATACTTTTTAAAATTTAAGTCTAAGTTGATATACAACATTATATTTGTTTCAAGTATATAACACCATGATTCTACAGTTACGTCCGTTATTAATAGAAAGTGGTTTCTGAGGTAAGGATTTAAACAGCTGATGTTTTACTAGGGAATTCAAACCTAGAATAGCCAGAATTAGGATTAAAGCAATGAGGAAAAAAGAGGTAATGTGATGCAAAATGGTGCATCACTACATTGGCTACTGGCTCACAAATAATCATGAAGAAACACAATGGATTCCTCATCTTGTGCATCCACTCAGCACATGTGAATTTCTATAAAGAGGATGTGGAGAGAAATTGTGACTTGGGGCAGTCCAAGAAAAGAAAAGAAGAAAGAATTTCTCTCCCTGATTCCTTCCTTTTTCCTTTTTCCAAGTAGTCAAAGTTTACCCTGTGGGTAATTAACTCTCTTATTCTTCTGGGTAGCAGAAGTTCCTTTCTGCCCTTAGCAATGGCATATTTTGTGCTCTGTGGTGTGGTATTTTATTCCAGCTTGGGGGTAATAAAGGAAACCAAAAGCTTTGCCTCTGCAACTGCTCAGCCAGCTGAGTGGCAGTGGCCCAGGAGGAGGGCCTGCCATGTCCAGGGTTATTTGGCCCTAGTAGTGGAAGTTCAGCCTATCCAGTAGGTAGGGAAGGATGAGGGAATCTGAGATGGCACCAAAAATCTTATGAATAATATAAAATCTTATGTCTTAAAAAAATTCCTTTTCTCAACACATAATAATGAATTGGTTCCCTGAACAGAGAGAATTTAGTAATTCAACTTGTTAGGAGTACATCTTTCATTACATCTTTTCAATTTCAAATCATTCTCTCTTCCTATATCGTCATTCTTCATTAATCACATCACTGTAATAACACTGGTCTTCTAAAAAATCTGATCAAAAATGGATCTTATCCGATCATCAAATGTGTTACTAATTACTGATAATTCTGTCATTCAACTATTCTCAGATTCTTTCCTGCCAATATCCTCAGTTACTTCCATACCTAGCTCATCTCCTTTTTTATTAAGACAATGATTTAAGTGTTGTGAGTTGAAGTATATCCCCTGGAAAACATGGGGAAGTCCTAACTCTAGTACCTGTGAATGTGATCTTATTTGGAAATAGGGTTATTTCCAGATGCAGTCGAGTTAGGTAGGCCCTGATCCAATAGGGCAGGTGTCCTTATAAGAAAAGAAGAGATTCGTGGCTGCACAGGGTGAATGCCATGTGAAAATGGAAGTAGAGATGGGAGTGATATAACCGCAAGCCAGGGAATGATGGCCACCTCCAGAAGCTAGGCAGAAACAAAGAAGAATCCTCTTCTAGAGCCTTCAGAAAGACCTGGCCTTGCTGAAACCTTGATTCCAGACTTCTAGTCTCCAAATTGGTGAGAGAATAAATTTCTTTTGTTTTAAGGCACCCAGTTTGTGATACTTTCTTATCACAGCCCTAGGAAACTAACACCATCACTACACTCTGGGCCTTCAGTCTTAGAGATCTAATAGTCATTTAATACTCTTTGAACGGCTACATGACTCACAGGCTCTTCCATTATCTGATTCCTTGCCTACATCTGAAATTAACAACCAGCAATGGCAGTATATATAGTTAACCATATGAAATGGAGAAGACTTGAGCTTTGGCTGAAATGGTTTGTATTCACTAGAAAAAATAATCAAACAAGACAAACACAGTCACTAAGCTTTGCTTATTCCTTTCTCTTTTTTCCCTTGGTTAAAATTTTTTAAAAGACTTTAAACAAATGACCACTAACCACAATCAAAATAATCAGGAACAGACCCTGCTACATGAATAAATAAGCATGTAAAGTAAGAAAATACAAGACAATGCAGAAGATCAGGGAGTATTATTGTCATCAAATATCATTTATTTTTAAAACTATGACATGTTAATAATATTCCTAATTGCTATTTTGCATATTGTAATTAGCAATAAATGTCAAACACTGTTTTTAAATGAATTATAATTAGTAACCAGAAGTTATGAAATTTATATATGTCTATTATGGTGTGTGACTCCATCAGTAATTTTGACTCCCTTTCTGGGGCATCAATTAGTCACCATTATTTGAATAATTTAGTAAGTGTAAACTTAATTAGTGAAATTTAAGGACATTTTATGCTCTAAAAAGGCTTTGAAAGCATTTGGCAAAACCACTGTAGACAAAGACCATGGCTGTTATGCTCAGTGAGTGTTTGGAGTTGGGGTGGTGGTGCACTTTCACCTTAGCAAAGGATTGGGTATGACAGGTGTGATAAAGACCTAGTGCAAGTTAATGTTGGCCTTCCAGAATATGGGGTTCTTGAGATAAAGATGGTGAGACAGAATAATTAATATGGAAGTAAGAAAAATCAACTAGAGAAGAAGACCTAGGCTCAAACATTTTAAAAAATGATCATCCCAGGAATCTTGAGTTTGGAAATAATCTCTGGGATCTAGTCTGCATGGCAAAGCATATAAAACATATAGTACGATTAATATAAAACTCTATTAAAATGATGGCAAACAAGGGGAACAGCATGAATGCATTGGGAAAATGGATGGGTGTCTTTATTAAAGAATTAAAAGGATTTTATCTTTATTTTTAGTTTTTCTCTAGAGTGATACTACTAAACTTTTATCCAAATGTCCACATTCTCTCCTGCATACACTCTTTAACAAAATTCCAAAAGGATAGCTTTTAAGAAGGTATCTACAAAGGTATATACAAAACATAAACCATATGCCCATCTCTTCCCTATTCCAAGTCCCAATCCCTAGAGGCAGTTCCTTTTAGTAATTTCAATTGCTAGGCCTTTCTGGTAGTTTGTCACCACATCTCTTATATATTTTAAAAAACTAATTTTTCCAGTTACAAAAATATTAACACATCAATAGAAGCTTTGGAAAATATGGGAATTTTAAATAAACTAAAATCAGTCTCTCCTTCTCACAGGAAAATGATTGTTATAAACATGCATAATCATGGTGGTTCATTACTTTTTTATTGGAACTGTGTATGCGTATACATATAGTTTATATTTTAATATATTTACATATATATCTATATATAGTTTATGATGGGCTTGTTTTAAAATTATATTAATATTTTCATAATATCCAAATGAAGGCATTAAATTAATTTAATTTTCCATAGTTTTTCTCCTCCCGGTATACTAGCTGGTCACTCACTCTTTTCATTTCACTGTCCTTTCCAAGTATCCTGAGAGAAATTGTCAGGTTGATCATTCCTGTCAGTCATTCAGCTTTCCACAGTGCCATATCTATGCTTTTCTGTCTCTGTTATAAATTTTAAAACTTTGATCACATTTTATTTACTTTACAGTTTTATACTTGTCTTCATTTTACCTTAAATAAAGGTAAAAAATAAAATCAGTAGCACAGTTCCTATGGAAATATATGTTTAGGCAAGAAAAATACCAAAGGGAAAAGTTCCGCTTGAAAATTACTTACTAGAAGGAGCGTAGTAAAATTTGTAAAATTACTTGGCATTTTTAATAGGCCTTAAGAATAATTACCTTCTAGGAAACAAACCAGATACATAAGAAAACAAGAGTCTGAAATTAAAGGACAACAAAAATGACACTCCAAAGAAATTGTATACCCTTTGGTATTTTTCTTGCCTAAACATATATTTCCATAGGAACTGTGCTACTGATTTTATTTTTTACCTTTATTTAAGGTAAAATGAAGACATTTATCCAACACCATGTTGCTTCTGGGAAATCCCATCCCTTTCCCACTTCTCTCCATTCCTCCCTCTTGGATGGCTGTCAGAGGACCTTATCACATTATAGTTCACAAGTGTCTTACTGTGCACACTTCTCAACCTCTTGCTCAAGGTCACCAGGGATTGATTTTGTATGATTCTGCTGGACTGAGTGGGATTATTTCTTCCTCCTATTGCTTGGTTTAATGACACTCTGAGATAACTGAATGCCCAAAACACATTCTCTCTATTATGTAGAATCTCTAAAACTCTTCTTCTCTTTGCTGCCCATAATAATAAGGTTTAGAGTTCACAGTATAAAATTTTCTACTGACCATCCAGCCCTACTTCTTACCCTATTAGTTGATTATAATTTCACTCTTGGAATGAATGTAGAAAGTAGAAGGGAGATAGAGAGTGGGGAGCATTACTCAGGCCATAATATAATACAGTGTGCCCATAGGAGTAATTCAGATTTATCAAATTAATTGGAATAAGTAGTTATTTTTATGTAATTTAGATCTAGAGTATTGTCATTTGCATTGAATATTTTTTGAGCAGCTGCTAGGTATAGGATGCAGTCCCATACAAATTGGACTCAGTTTTGAAGTCAAAATATGTCCTGTAATAATAATATTTGTTAGGTCACATGTTTTCTATATTAGGCATATAACTGAATGTATTTTAAAAGCTTAGCTTCATTTTTCCCCTTCCTCACTGACCTAAAGGCAATTTAGAGACCTGCTTTTCTCTACTGATCTGCTGTTTGCCTATCCTCTGAGGATGGATGTGGCATTATGTAAAGTGACAAAGCTACATGATACTACCATTATGCTGCCCAGTGAGCTGTGGCCCTGGCCATTGCCCACGAGACAGTTAATTACTGTATGCATGTGGGAACGTGCAGAACCCTCATTTCAGAGACTGCTGGGAAAGAAAAATAAATTATAACATGTAGTTTGTATTGAAAATCTTTTGATGTAGTTAGAAAACAAATTTAACTGGATTTTAGTGTCATAGGACTTTGGATATGAAACATAAAACCTATACATTATGCAGCATATTTACTTTGTTCTTTAATATTCTTAAAATAAAACTAGAAAATTAGATGACAAAGAGAAGTTTACTTTTTTCTCTTACATATAACCAAATGTCAACAAATTTGTGATGTTGGGAATAATTTCATCTGTAATAGAAATTGTCCTCTCATTAGTATTCTTATTTCTTGTTCCCCTAAACCATTCAAATACTTCTTAAAATTGTTTGTAATTTTTAGTGAATCCCCTTTTTTGCATCTAATTTTTAATCTATTAAAAGTAAAATAAAATTATGACAATGTTATTATTATCATGTGGTATTTAAACTTATCAAAGTCTAAAATAAACTATATGTTTGAGGTAATACCTAATTGTTTCACATTGGCAAAACACAGCTCTTTGTAGAGTATGCCCTTAGATATTCCACTACGATTATTAGCAGAAATTTATTTAATCAATACTTTTTATCACCACTGGTTAATGTGATCAAATTAACCAAAGGAAGTTCAAATGCAGACAACAAATTCCACAAACATTTAGTCATCTAATTCATATTTTCCCAAAATGTTACTGGACCTATAGCCCATTTCTGCAAGCTAGTTTGAAGCAGAAATGTTACTCTTGGTGTCAGTAAATGCAGTACAATTAATTAATACCATAAAATTTCCCATTTTTTAAAAAAACACTAGAAGCTTTTGTGAACTCAACAAACCTTCACTATGTATTTTGTGCCAAACTCCATGCTAGAAAGAAAACTTCATGTCCATATTACTTTTGATCATTAATAAGTTTTAAATTTCCCAATATCAAAAGGAAAGAGATTTCTTTAGAAAGCACAGTTTTGAATATGAATTAATGTAAGAGTTCATTAATTCTCTTTGCTTCATTTTTATATATGATTCCTCTAAAGCTGATGTTGGAGAATGGTGCAAGGTAGACATTAGGGTTCTTTGGCAACAAACATTATCTCTGGCAAAAATAAGAAAAGGGTAATTAATAGGAATGACACAGGAAAGCATGCTCATAGGCTTGAAGAGAAACCTAACTGTATTTAGAAAATATCGAAAATCAGCACTAATATCTCTGTAACAGGGACTGAGTGAGAATCTGGACTGACAATTAGAATGAATTAATTCCATCACTTATTTCCTCTTTGCAGTACCTAGTTCAAGATCCAAAGTTCTGGGTGACAGAAACCTACTGCAGTCTTGGTTATTGAGCTGTTGAATGGAAAAATCTAGTAGAAGGAAGCCTCAGACATCCAAGTGGGAATTTACGATTCCACTTTAACTGCACACAATGGAGAGTTAATTCATCAGAAGAAAACTAGGATGCTGTTTATCGTTAAGTAGACAAATGGAAGCTGGATAGTTAAAAGTAATTAAAAACATGTATTATGGATCCTTAACCTTTCTGCTGTGAACCACCTCCCTATACAAAAACATTGTAAACATGTAGATGTATGGCACACACAAATCTCTAACAAATTGCTCAACTATCTTCTAAGAGAAATTAGTTAAAAAGAGCTTCTACTTTAATCTAGAAAGCCCTTGAGTGTACAAATGATAATGCCTATGTGTTATCATCAAGTAACTATTTAGGTAGAGGAACTAATGTCAAACAAATGTTAACTTCAGCTGAAAATCAAATAGATTATTGACAACTTAAATCACTTTTTGACATGTATCAAAGTAGTCATAGAAAATTGTTTGAGCATGAATGTAGAATTCTTAAAGCATAATAAGTGCCTTTTTAAGAAGACATTATATCCAGGGAGCAAATCATGTTCCCAAATAAAGGAACCAGTCCTTCCACCTGTGAAATGTGCAGGCCACTTGGTAAAGAGCCTTTGACAAAGTAAATCTATCATTATACATGTAAATGATGACCAGTTAATTCAGAAGGAAGGTTGGGAAGAAATTGGTTTAAGGAGGGAAACAAAGTTGAGACCCTAGGAAAAAATCAGATTTTTCTTTTATGTTTCATTAAACAGATTCTGGAAACTTTAAGAAAATAATCAAAGAATAAACTAATTTTTAGGAGGGTAGACTAAAGGGGTAATAAAATGTTATGAAGATATATATATAAGTCATACCAAAAGTACTCTTTTTGTGTCTGAATTCAGTAAGTCCTGAAATCAGCCCTGGAAATAAACTTTTTCAGATGGCAAAGGATCTAATGAATGATAAAGCAGGCACTAGAATAGGACAGAGTGTCTTAGTCCAAAGCTCCAATAATCACTGAAGGACAGGTCAGAAAATTATTGCATGTTTGCATAGTTGTAATAGGTCACAAAGATTTCAGTTATTTCAAACCATGAAAGGGATTTAAGCTTACTGTTTTAAAGTAGGAAAGATAACTTTTGAAAATAAATTGGTAAGGACATGCTGCAGGGGAACACAAGTTTTGGAAAATAAGTGCTAATACGATTTTCATGGTTCTGTATTTTCTCAAATCATATAATGATTGATTAGGAGACAGCGCAATGCAAAATCTAACATAACTAAAGATTCTTTTTTATGAAAGACATGGCACATCATCAACATTTTTATGTAAGCTATAATGAACAGTCAACTGTTTATTTTCAAATAAAATATATATGATCAATTTCCAGTAAATAATCTCTCACTGACCAGTAAAAAGGCAGAATGAATATGCTGGAAGGGTTGTGCTTGAATTGAAAGGATAAGGATAATATCTAAAATGTGTACAGTTTTACCAGAAAAAAATCTACAGTGAAAAATATTAGGGTAGAACTCTCTCCCACAAGAGAGAGAAAATCAGGAAAACTGGTTTCAGAAAAGTTTTGACATTTTTGACTCTCACGTACATTTCTTTTTGTAGGCACTCTTTCTTCATGCAATGATTCTGTGATTTGGAAGCCCAAGGTGGCTCAATGACAGGTAGGACCTCCTGACATCTAAGATGGATGGCTCCTTTGCATTTCTTCTTAGAGAAGCTGAAAAAAAATATGAAGTCAGTGAATATTAAAAGTTCAAAACTAGAAAAGGAGAATTTAAAATATTTTATGTGGTTAGGTCAGTTTACTGAAGTACATTTAGAGACTTCTTTTTTTAACTAATTCACCAATAAAATAAAGTGATTGCAACTAATAAAAGGGATATCTTGGTGAAAGCCTACTGATATTGTTTTCCTTGGATTTCATAAGAAGTACAAAATAAGGAAATAATGAATCCATACTTGAAGGATATCACCATCCTTCTGCTACAGAGTTGAGGTATAAAGAGGCTTTAATTTTTAATTCAGAAACACTCAGGTAGCTCAAAGCAATGGATGCTTAGAATGCTGGGTGATTTGTTATTTAAACAGAAGGTTCTCAATTTCCTTATATAATAATGCATTGCAAACGGGATAAACTCATTAGAAATACACAAAAATCTATAAAAAATAAGTTTCTATTAGGTAAATATATACTAAGTTGAAAAGATCTTGACAATTTTTCCTTAAAACTCAAGTTTTAATTGCCTCAGCCCCAGGGCAACCATAAACTTGAGAAGTGACAATTTATATGGGTTTTATGAGTCTGTTTATTCTGTTATTCATGAAAAAACTTACTTTAACAACTGCTGTGCCTCATGTTATTGATGCTACCTATGAATTAACTAGTATTAAAGAAACAAAAAAGAGCTTGTATTAATAAAACGACATGTTAGCAATGCATGTTTGAAATCTGTATTTTTGCAAAATTGTTTTAAGAGTTAATTTAGATAAATAGCTTCTACTGAAGGAGATTTGTGAGAAGGCTATAGTCCATGGGAAGCTCATATACTCGAATTTGGTTTGCTTGCCCAGTCAACATTTATAGAACATTCAACCATAACAGAATAGGTACTGGGTTACAAAAATTAAAAGCAGCTGTTCATGCCCCTAAGACCTTCACATTCTAAGGGAAACATTTCAAATCATTCTCCAGCTAGAAATGATAGTGATTTTTTAATTTCTGGAAATTTGCAGCTTCCTATTGAATAATTAAAGTCACAAATTGAAAGGAAAACAGGGGATGTGAACTTAACAGTCCAAACAGGTTTATTGCTAAACCTGAGAGTGATCCCTCTGTCCTGGCCAGCAGAACAAAGAAGTTGTCTCTCACAGGCTAAGAGGCTTTTTATGGCCAGGCTTTTTGGCGGGCTCTTTGAGGAGAGGAGTCAGGGGAAAGGTGGGCTTGTGGCTTGCTGATGGGTCCTCTGGAGGATGCTTGTAGCCTAGGGAAGATGACACCTAGGTCTCTCTGAGATGGCGGGTGGGCTTATTCAAAAAGGCGGTACTCTTGTCTGGATTCTACCACAAATCAAATTTATATCCCAAGTTAAAGATGGTTGAATTTCAAACACAAGTACAGAATATAAATTTTCCTAAACATTAAACATATGTAAATATGCAACGGTTTGATGATTTACCATGTCACAAGCTGTTGATAAGTTTTTCAACCACCAACCTTTTGATTCTAGTAATATTTGTTGGACATTGCAAACTGCAGAAGGTTTTTTGGCTTTTGACATAAAAATATTTGGATGGCATACAATGTGGCAGAGAATAAAGCAATGTCTGTGATTTTTGCTTGAGAGAAAAACCTAGGTTTAAACTATCTGCCTCCAGTTGTTTTAACTAGGGGTAGATATTTCATTTACTAAATCAAGAGTTTCTTCATGTTTATAGTGATAATGATAGCTCTGTGTTAGAGCGTTGTGGCCATTGTAAGGGCTAAATGAAGAAAACATATGTAATACAGGGAAGTTGTGATTAAAAATTGTACTATTATTAATACTTAAAAGCCCACCAGAATGTAAGCACCTGGAGAAGAGGAACAGTATCCTGTGCTGCTGAGTGGATGGGCCAGAGAACAACATCAGCATCATGAAGACCCTATCCAGACCTACTGGAGGAGACTTTCTGTATTAGACCCAGGAATCTGTGTTTTAACAAGGTTGCCATGTAATTTTATGTACACTAAATTCTGAGAAGCATGGCTTTAATCTGCTCTCTGGTATACTTTCAGTGTCCAGAATTAACAGTGGGCAATAAATAATAGCTCGATCAATATTTGTCACCATTCAATTGCAAGTATTTTTTTTCTTTATTTTAAATCATCTTCTGTGACTCTTACCATTGGGAAACACTTTCTGATGAGAAACAGTTGTCAAGTCTTTTTGGTGTTTTTGCAGGTAACAGCAAAAATAAGGAACCAAAATTATATTTCCAGATATGTTCCATTGTTGGGAATTCCCTTCAGAATGATAATATAGCAGTGGCTACAGCATAGGGAAGTTGTTAACATATTGGGTAATGCATGTAAAACATTTAGCAAAATTCCTGATATATCATACATACTCAGAAATACCATCTCTTATTGTGTTTGGTGGTCTTTTTTTTTCTAACTGAGCTGAAAGGTGAATTTTATTAGAGACATGAATGTATAGAACCTTAACCAAAAGAATTCATTTTACAAGGATGAAATAGAATATTGTCTTTCTTTACTATTCCTTTTTGGACTGTTTCCTGTTTTCAAGCATACAGTATTGATTGTGATTCAAAAAACCTACTTAGCATATTAAATGAAAAGACAGCTTAAGCTGCATTTAAGCTCTTTTATTGTACTATAAGAGGGTTAAAAATGAAAAAAATAACTAGCCTAAGCAAACTACAACTTCAGCTCTTGTCAATTCAAAGGGTTTACTCACAAAATGTGTAGAAACTGAATCTTTGGAAAGGAAGGTCTTACGGAAGTTTAAATGTAGTAATAATCATGCAAATGAAGAGTAAGTTATCCACTCTATTAACAGGTCAGTCTCTCAACTAATTGTTATGTTTGTAGTGAAATACACGTTCATTAGCAAAGAATTAAGACTTTGGGTTTGATCATAAGTGAGATGTGGATGCATTTGATGACTTCCCACCGAAATAAGAAATAAGATAATGTGCAGTTATACCTGCAGCTATAAAAATGGTGAGAAGCTTTAGTAGCTTAAAAAAGTTTTCCTCCAGGAAATATACTTTTAAAAGCTTCAAAGAATGTTAAAGATTTTCAAATAAGCTATAAATGGACATCTGTAGTCTGTGCTGTACTTCAATAAAATGAGAATGGTTGTCATGTCAAATCTCTACAGGCCGTCTTTGCTCATGTTTTCCTGGTTAAGAAATTCCACTCAAGCAGAATGAAACCTAACCTTTAATAATACATTCTGTAGAACAGGCCCCAGTGACACGTAAGAGGATCTTATCACTGGATCACAATGGATTTGGTTTAAAACAGCTTTTTTTCTGCAAGACAGATATCAGATGGGAGTTCTCTTCAAAAGAAAGAGCCCATTTCCTCTTTATATTAAGACCTGAAAATGAAAATTTGTTCCAAATAATCACAAAAAGCAGACGAGGATATTAGCATCACAAAATACTTCATGCAATATGCAAATCTCAAAAATCTGTATTGATTCATGAACAAAATAAATATCTGAAAGATATCCTACTCTATCTCAGGTTGTAACTACCAAGCTATAAAACTCACAAAGCACCAAAAGTGACCTGGTGTGAATGCAACTTATAAATATATGTACATTTCCCTATGTAAAAGTCAGTAAGTTGAATAATTACATTCAAATATTATAAAATAAAACTGATGTTGACCCCAAACTTAATAAAGTATATTTAAACTAATAATGAGTTTGATTAATTATTTAATATGATTTCTATTTACTTATTAGTCATTTGTTTTCTATTTTATTTCCTCTGAAAAATCAAAGTGGAAATTGTTAAGTCCTGAGGGAAAATATAATTTCTTCTATGATCAGAAGAAAACAAACATAAACTTGTTATTAGGTTTTGGACCTTAATTAAAAAATGATTGACTATATATAACAGCAATATCTCACCAAAAATTTTAAATATAAGGAGAAATAATTTCAGATTTTATTAACATTAATTTAAAATACTATTCTTTTAAATGTGAATTTTAGTATCTTGAGATATCATGTGGTAACAGCTAATTAAAACAGATCTTGTGGTATAAGTATCTCTTCTGAGGAATAACATGAGGATATAATTAAACTAATTCTGATGCCTATAGACTTGAAATACAAGGAAATTAAATTATCCAATTTACTTTGATTCTTGATTGTGCTCTCAATATTAATTGCATGAATAGAATATTTCAAGACATTTTTAAAAGTTGGTTGACAGATGTTCATATAGCATTTACTATGTACTGGGTACACAGAATTCTAAGCACTTTAAGAATATGAGCTCATTTAATCCTCAAAACAAGGCTATGAAGCGGATGTTACTGTAATCCCCATTTTTCACTGTGGAAGTGGAGGCACCGAGGGGCCCAATAACCTGCCCTGAGTCGCAGGGCCGTGGCGCTGGTGTGAGCTTGTGTACTCTGCTGCACGCATGCATGTGTTACCCACCATGGCAGCTGCTGCTCCACTGTGGCCTTTATGCAAACATTCATTTATTAAAATAATAAATTTCTTGACGAATATGTTTTAATTTAATGAGTTAGAAATTAGGGATTTTCAGAAATCCAGTTGGCACTTGGTTTTACACAGACAAGAGTTATATCATCTGTTCCAAGCCAAAAGCATCAGAAATCTCTGGGGGGAAACCAAAGTGTTCAAAACCATTCAAATCCAAGTTTCTAGAAAGAGGAAGTGGAAGTTCAATCAATACAGAAGCAAAGGAATACTTTTCACATAGAGAACATAGGCCCCAGTTCTCCTGGGTTCCAATTTGAGACTTGTAACCCAAATGATACACATTTTGAAGTAAAAGTCTGTGGGGAATTTGAACTAGACTGTAATAATATAAAACCCTAGGGAAAATGGATATGCTTTTAAAATGTTCCTTTTCAAGAGGAGTAACTGATCATAATGAATCCTGGCAGAGGCCTAATGGTCGTATGAGGCATAAGAATGAGGCTTGTCCATGCTGGCAAAGGGAACTGAGAAAAGTTTTAATTAAACGCTGTTATTTTGGGAAGGGGGCATTTTGTGTTTATCATTTAGCTTTGATGAATCCTCTAAGTAGAAATGAACTTCTGAAGTCATACATCAGGAGAATGTAGAAAAGGGTTGTTCAGTTGAGTTGTTCACTGGGCAATGAAAGGCGTAAAGTGGGCAAGGGAAGTGGTGGGTGATGAGGTGTCCCCACGATACAGCCCCTGCTCATTTGGGGTGCTTCCTGCCATTCATCAGTGGGATCCCAGAATTGGCAGAGCTCCCAAACCTCAAGAGAATTGGAAAAGCCAATGTGTATCAATAATATCTCCAATTTGAAATGGTGGTTAGAGACAAATTTGTTACTTCTTGAAAAGTAAGCCTTTTGAAAACCCCTTGTTGGATATTTGATGTAAACATATAATTCACGGCAGGTAGAGGGAGAAGAGCTGGGTGAGCATCACATTGAGAGAAGTAAAGAGAAGAACAAAGAAAAGTAGTAGTGTGTTGAGAGCAAGCAAAAGAAATATTTCCAAGCAAAGCCAGGTTGCTGTGCAAGAGCACCACGGAGACGTTGTGGATCCCTGTCAGAAATGTCAAGTCACCAGCTTTGAAAATTTGAAAGTACCACAACTGTGCATATTCAGCAAAGAATTTACACTGTAGCCAGATTGTGAAATCAAAATTTTTAAATTTACAGTCTACAAACAACCTACAAAAAACAAAAGAAATTATATGCAATACACTTTATTGGGTGGTAAATAAAAGTGAAATGAATACACCCAAGAGTAAGGGAGATGCTAGCTTGAAGGGGAAATTCCCTGTTCTTACAAATAACTTGGAAGGAGCTATAGAAAAGAAAGGGACTGATAGTGAAAAAGAGAGATTAATTTTTGAAGACACTGTCCCAGAAACCACTGAGGGATGAGATCTCAATCAACAGAAAATGGGTTATCTTAGGAAAGGTGCCAGAGGAAGTGACAGCCTGACCAACTACACACAAGACTGTCTAGCTTTACTGCTAATGTCCCGCGGGCAGGAGCCATGTCTGTCACTCTGCTGCTTGTCCTCAAGTGGGAGGCAGAAAGATGGATCCAGGATTGAATGTTGCTGGGGTTTACCTGGGCTTGTTTAAGGTCACTTAAAAGTTTGCAACTGAAACAGCAAACAAGAAGCACAAAGATAAGGCTACAAATGAGTGGATGCTTTCTTTCCAATGCCTCCATTACACAGATTCATAGATTAATACAGTGACTCCATTCAGAAAGTTTGGTCATAAATTTGTGTTTTTAGAATGAGAAGTTTGTCAGACTATAACAGCTCCAAACTATAGGATAACTACATTTTTTAAACACTTTAAGCTGTGGGAAGGGTAAAGAGTAAGTACATGGATGGCATGACATCAAGAAACAAGTCTATATCATACAAGGAAGTGTTCATAGTTAAATATTTATTTTTTAGGGGTTTTTGTCTTTGTGTTATTGGGCTTATCCTACATTTATTTTCCTACAAAAGGCACTAATGCACTTGTTAAGAAAAAGTATATCAATGAGTTTTGAAGGTTCAGCCAGGATTCGAAACCGTATCTATGTAGAATGCCAATCAGGATGGCATTTTTATTTCCTCTGCTAATGTAAGAAGACTGACATCAGGATTAGGATTTAACAAAGCAGAGAAGAGAATTTAAAATATTGGTGGGAATGAAGTTGTAACAGTTGATTAGCTACTGAGATAAAATTCAGAGCAGGCTTCTAGAATCGAAAAATAGCAAGGAGCCAAAAAAGTTGATGTCACAAAAAAATGAAGAACAAGTTCAGTAGGTGACATTGACAGAAAATGGACACTAAAATCAGAGGTAACTTTGCTAATGTATTATATCCAGACAGTATACTAAAGACCCTAAATTCACTGAATGGGAGAGGATTATACATAAGTATGAATACCAAGATGTAGGATCATCTTTTTTTTTTTTTGAATAACCTAACTTCTGCTCACAGTACAATGAAAAGGGGAGTCTACCTATAGGCAAATAGACTCGCCATGAAAGGAAGGCCACAAAATGTTATTTCATGATGCTCAGTCAATGATTATTGCCTTCCCTCTAATCCCACACGTGTAGAAATGAAGACTATTCTCTCAGGGAAATCATACTTCTTTCTAGTTTGTCTCTTCATTTACCTTGCAATTTATTTCCTAATTTATTATTGATAAACTGTTTCATTCTCCTCTTTACTAGGAGAAATTTTAATCCCAGATCAAAAATCTACCAGTACCTTGGGAAATCAGTTTTCATTCACAGTTCACATTGCTGATTTCATCAATAATTACAACTCTAGCTAAAAGGCAGTTTTCAAAAAGAAATTATCTAGCAAGTGTTCACTATGTCAAAATGCCTCTGATAAAGAACACATTTTTGTGTTGTATTGGAACAGCCACCAAACAACAATAGTATTAGTTCCAGTAGTGCAATGCCTAATATGCTGTAGGTTTTTAAAAAGTACAGGTTTTACTATTTGACAGCATGTAAGGCCTTACAAGTAATTTTACTAGAAGGGAATTTACCATGAAACTAATGAAGCTGAAGTTTCAGGGCCCTTCACTTAGGCATCTTCTAAGGCTAGTGTACTCTAATCCAGGGATGTGGGGATGGGGCGACAACAGGGAGCACAAGCCTGCCCTATGTCAGAGGTACAGAACACTGCCCGTGCTCGGTGTCACCTTCTATACCCTGGTGGTGATCTTGAGACTGCCATCCAGTACCTCCATTTCCATCTGTCCCTAACAATCACTGTAGGTCCTCAAAGACACAGTTGGGATCAAGCACCTTTGATTTCATCAATAATTGATCCCAAGGAGAGGGATATGAGCAGGGGGGACTAAGGCATTTAAGGTTCCATGTGAAGTGGCCTGTAAGGATCAACCCAGTAGAGGCAGGAATGGGACTGTCCTGGGGAACGGGGCAGTAGGGAATGGCCAAGATGAACAAGCTGTTCTGTAAGGACCACTGGAAACTACATCCACAAAATCAAAAGTGTGGATGTCTCCAAGGACTTCCTTAAGGCAAGAATCATGGTCTAATCAAGTAGCTGCAGAGCACATTACAGATGTGGCATCATCAATAAAGAACTGTGGAGCTGAAAGAACCTTCCCTAAGCTATCAATGACTTCTTACTGATAGCAATCAACCACACTTGACAGAGTTTAACTTTCTATTCTTTCTACAGAAAACACTTTAAAATTGATGCATAAAAGAGACAAAGGGGTATGCAGCCAAAAAGTGCAGATGTGTTAGACAGATAATTAACATTAATAACAATCCATTATTTTTTTTGAATGTTGCAATGTTAGTGATATTGCCAGTTTATTTATATTTTGATTTGTTGGGATTGGTTATCTGAAAAAAAATGTTGGTATTCATACCTTGTTTTCTATTTGTAAGTTTGTAATTTCTCCGCTAAAACTGAGTCTCCTAAGCAGTATAAAGTTCTGTCCCCTCAAAACCTGGTTCTGCTTTGGTGCTTCTTAAGAAGAATTCATCACTATGGAAGTACTTCTATCACCATTTGTGTGTGTCTCTGTGTGCTACGTATATTCGTGTGCACAGTACTCCTGAGCCATTCCTTCCTGTAAAAACCATATGAAGATTTTGCTTCTTTTTCTCCTCCAGTAGAACTATTCTTCTGCCTGTAGTTTCTGGATGAATATGCTCTCCTGAAACATCTCCTTCCTGGAGTAGACCTCTGATGCCTAGATTAGGTTTATTAATTCAGAGAGATTTTTCAAGATAATGCCTAGTCATAATGCTCATTTTTAAAAACTGCAAATGAGAAAGGAAAATTGACTTGTCATTTGAGTTGAGGAAAAATTAAGAGTTTTTTAGAGAAAGTCTCCATAATCCCACTGGCATGATTGCAAATGTAATCACCAATAAAAAAAGGTTCAAAGGCTCTGCAGAATTGGGCTGTGCAGTTTTAGCAAACAAAGGCCTCTGTTCAGGGAGTGCAATGTGGCTTCTGGGTTTCTGTACGATGGCAGTGAACAGAGCAGCATTCTTAAACCCTGGGTCAGCCTAGCATCAGCACTGTTAACAGCCAAAATACAAAATATGATAGGTGGTGCCTTCAAAGAAGAAGAAAGAGTAAAATCTCTCTTTACATCACAACTTCATATCTGGCCTGCCTTTACTCTGGCAGCCACTTTCATCCAGGCTCACAGAGGTTTAATTGATGTCTAGGGTGTGGGTAGAACATAAGGTCTCCCTTAGCAAAATCTGTTGTTTGTTGTGCTCAAGAGAAACACCTTCATAATTCATTAGGCACTTCTGGGAATGGAAGCCATTAAGTGAGTCACAAGAGAGGGCTCATGCAGTCAAGTGGGTTTGTTTTCACTATGCTTTTTTATCCTTTCAAGATTGAGGGCTAAAATTTCTAGAATGCTTGAGGACGTAAATATGGAATAGACCAAGGGGTGCATGTAACATTAGGTTAAAAATAATCAAAATAAGACAAATACTACCATTTTCAGTCTAACTCTGATTTCACTCTGATTTGGAAAGGGAGGGTATGGTACTTCAAAAACAGAATCCAATTGTGGAGAATTACATGCATCAAGCCTGAGGGTCAATTCTGTACTACTGTGTTTGTTCTTAAAAATCTACTTACAAGGCCCACTGGAGTTTCTGGAGGGTATGGCAAATATTTCAATTTTTCACTCTAACCAAAAATCTCAGGAGAGTATCAAGAATCTCTCCCTTGGATTTAGCATTTTACTTTGACCTTTCACTTTCATTTAGATTACTGTGGATAATTTTCTTATGTAAGAGCCAAAAGGCAAAAGCCTTTGGAAAGTACAGATTCAGATGATGAGTAGCAAAAGCTCAGTTAATTATACATTTTAACTGACTTCTTGAATGTTCAAAAGATTATGACCTGCCTGTCAGAGATGATGCCACAATGTCTACCCTCAGACAGTGGCTCACTGAGCTCAACAGTACATTGGGGACTTGCATTCGGGGAGGTACAATCCAGGAGCTTGATGACTGCTACCCCATCTGTAGATGAGGTCACTATTGCCAAAAACTGGGAGGTAAATCTATTAAATGTGATTGTAAAACTCTTTGGAAACATAAAGTTATTGTGCACATTCTGAAGGGCATAGGGCCATAGGGGCACACTGACGGGTGCACACAGTTTCTGAATATAAGATAGGGGAGATGTTTTAGCCCAAGCAGGTGACTGAATGGATTGAGTTCACTGCAGTGGGGTCTCAGCCATTAAACAAAACTGGAGTGAAGAGAATCAGGAGTGGAAAGGAGGAGATAGAAAAAGAGAAGTAGGAAGGGAATAAAGGAGGGAGAGTTGGGGGGTATAGCCAGAGGTTACAAAAACTGTCGTATATATTAATATGTGTCAAAGCCCTTTGTCCTTTCTTTATTTTCTTACTGTGGTTATTTTTATTGTTCATGATAGAAATGTGTAAATTTCCTCACCTCCAAAACATTTTCCTCTATGGAACCTTCTATTATTAATTCACCTTTCTTTGATCATTCCATTTAAAAAATTTTTAAAAGACATTGATTTCATCTTTAGTGGTATGCTGCTTTGACATTATGCTTAGGTTAAAAAATGGATATTATGTTCTGTGTAACTGATGAAAGAAAATAGTATGAGTATGTGTTTGCTTAGCTTGTTTGGAAAAAAGGATAAACTGAAACTAATTAAATGATAATATATAAGGGATTAGGGACAAGAATATGAACAAGGCTATTCTGACTATAACTTTTAATATAATTTGGTGTTTTGAACCATATCTCCAATTAATACATTAATTAAAATAAATGAAAAAGCAAAACTTATATTCAATACAAACAGAAACAAATGAATTTCTAATCAAACTGAAAAAATAATCATCAAATGATACCAACTAATTTAAGTAGCCTTTGAATTCAGTATCATTACTGTACACCCTTAATAGTCATAGACATTTCACATATACACACCTACATACAAATCTGAATCTTATTTATTATGGTTTTTGTTATAGTTAGTAGTGAAATAGGTATCAAATTTGTGTGTGTATTGTCAGATATATGTAAATGTATTGGTGCTATAAAATACCAGAGTTTTCACTTTGGAAAAAGGTAGATAGAGATATGGAGTGAAGAATGTGAGAAAGAAACTATGTTTTTCATTTTGAATTGGAAGTATCAATATGGAATCATTACATGTCTCTAGCTAGCTAGCTTTTAGCTGTCCAATGAGAAGCAATGACACCTTTCTAATAATGAACATACCTAGTCTGTAAATTTTTTTTCTCAGTGGCAATCTGCAATGGAAGGAACCAGGGATCTTAACAACTGGTTGATTCAAAGTCTGAGTCCTGGGAGGTTCAGAGTAAGCCTGGAACATCTTTTTTTCATAAAATAAAGAAGTGGTTAAATAATAATGAAGTGATGTCAAAATGATACCAAAGCTGTTTTAAAGGGCTTACACTGACCAAATTTGGGACAATATAAGTGTTAAAAGAATAATGACACCAGTAGTTTTAAACACATTGAATTTTACATGTATATGTATGGGTATGTGCATGCGTGTGTGTGTGTGTGTGTGTGTGTGTGTGTGTGTATGTGTGTGTGCGTGTGTTAAAGTTCTAGAATAACAGGCTCTAGGGACAAATGTGTATAAGGCTCCCAGTCTTCTTTCTTTCCTATCTTTCTTCTCTCATCCTTGTTATCCCTCCTTTTTGGCTTTATGGACTTTATACCTCTGGTCCTTTACCCAAAATAATGTATCCTAAAATGTTGGTGACATTACCATCTCTCCCAGAATTCTTTAAAAGACAATTCTGTACAAGTACAATACTTAAACTAAAAGAATCAATTTTTAAGGATGTACTATCTAAAATTAAGTTCCTTAGTTCTCATCTGTACCTCTAAAATAATACTAATAAGGTAAAACCCAGATCTGCTCAGCTGATGGATAAGCCTATCTTATGTTAACTAAGTTTTACATGTAGTGCATTTAATTTTCTGAAAAATTTTTTTACTCTTCCAATTTCTGCTTAGGTCTAATGCAAATTAAGTCCATGGACTACAGAAGTGACTGTAGATTTAGTCTGACTTTTGCATTGCCTTTTAATATGTTTTCCCAAAGACTAAGTTTTTCAGAACCAAACTTATCTTTCTACATTTTTCACAAAGTTGATTTTTAAAAATATGTGCTATAGGGTGGCTAGTATCCTTATATTCTCAAGAATATTCTTTCTACTGTGTTTGAAAGTGAGAAGACCTTTGTCTCTGGACACACAAAAAGGTCTCTGTTTTAGACCCTAGATGAGTAAGAATCACTCTAGGTTGAAAGATTAACAGTAGCAATAGTTGGAGACCACATCAGTGCTGCACAGATTTCTTTTTTACAACAGTTTCCCACACAAACTACCCAAAGAAGGGAAGTTTATCTGGCTTAAGTGAGTAGTAGTGAATAATGAGGGCATTCAAGCCATGGTCTGTAGTGTTTATAATACAAAATACATAGACATGAGGTCATAGCATATAGATATAATATAATTATATCATGTGCAGACAATTATTTTTGATTGTCAAGCTAAAATGGCATTCATCCAGTGAATGGCTCTTGTTACAAGGTTATTTGAAGCAAAAATCCTGTTGTACTTTTTTTTTAACCTTGACAATTTCAAAGGATGTATTAATGGATGAATTCCCTTTGTTCATTTTGATCATTTTACCAAAATATGGTAATATGCTTGAAATACTTAACATAGCTCTTCATATATAGTCAATATTTAATACATAGTAGCTATTGTATATATAAATACTATATATTTTATGTAGATGTATATATATACATATATCACATTTATTTGTGTATTATTGTGTTATTGTTTAATGTCTGCCTCTTCCAACTTCTTGGAGTGGATTTCTCCTTATGATTTCATCCTACACAGCATGGTGCCTAGAGCACCACAAGGACTTAGTAAAATATTAGTTGATTAATAAAAAAAACAGATTTCATATTTATTAATGCCTGTTTTATAGAAATTCTGTATTCAAACAGTAAAGTGGCTCTTGATCTTTTGAGATTTATAATCTAAAACATACTTGAGATCGCATTGCCCATATTATTAGAAATAATAACTATGACCATTTATTAAGCACTGACTTTGTACTAGGCACTGTGCTAAATGGTTTAGTTGCATTAGCTGTTTGATACTAAATATAGCCACATACTATAAGTATAAATATTATCATTTTACAGATGAGGTTATGAAAAGTCAGGTAAGTGGAAGAGGCCTGCCCTTGTCATGATTTCTGAACCTCAAACTTATCAGAAGTGTATGTGAGACACTTTCACAATTATCAAAAAAAAAAAGAAAGAAATGCTACTTCCTAAATTGATGAATGTATCTATAGTTCTAGAAAGTATCCTTCTTACAGGGTACAACTGCTCTATGAAAATAGAGCTTTACTGTATGTGACCAGCTTGGAAAGAGGTGTGGAAGTGCTGTTTGAAAGGGCAAATACCTTCACAAATAAGGCTGTTATTTGACAAGCTTCTTGCATAGGCTATATGAGAAATAGAATATGTAATAGGTAAATGCCACATATACAAAATGCTTTAGAGATACTGTAACCACTGATTTTTTGGGGGTTGTGATACAACCTTGGCATCTGTGGTCCCTGAATTATGTGTCAAATAGAATGTGGAAAACTAATTATGTCTAGATAAAATGGAAAAGAAAGTTGGATACCTGAAAAATTTTCAGGATTAAGCAAAATCGAGCATGACAACAGGAAAAAACAGACACAAAGATCCAGATATTACTTTGAAGCTTTAAATGTCATTTCTGTTCACTTCAACAGAAGCAAGACATCAGCAAATTGAACAGTCAACATATGACTCTTTAAAATTTGACAGTGGAATTGAGAACAAGTGATAGCATCTGCATTTGATTTCCAAATATTCTATAAATCTAATGTCTTCTATCAGTGATGGAAATGCCTTAGAGAGTATAAATCACAGTATACTCCAATTTAAAAAATGAATAGATTATACCTGTATTGTAATCATGCTTGAATATTAGCAGTTTGTTCTTGGTCTATTGTTAATCCTGCATAGAGTATTCATAAAAAATAGTTTCAAGTGATCTGTTTCATGAATAAAGTTGCAAAGACAACTGGTAGATCAAGTTTTATTATACAATATAAATTTGTTTAGAACATGTGTATATGGCTATGTAAAATATTTTATTTGATTTTGAAACTTGTATTTATTATATTTATCAGTCTTCATTGTGATAATGTATATTTTGTCCTTGTAAAATAATTTTTTTGCATAGGGCTTGCATAAATATTCCATACATATAGAGATGTTTTTCCTCAGAAAAAAGATAGAAAAAAAATTATATGACTGGGAAAAATTCACTACCACAATATAAGCAAATTTTTTACAATCTTTGCCTGTACTACATGTAAATTACCTCAGATATCATGAGAAAATTGTCAGGATGTAATCTGGGATAGTTTCATGTATTTTAGTTTTCAGATAAACATGCTCATTTATTTGCCTGTGAAATTGGTTGGTATAGCTAACACTTAAAAAAATTTTAATTAGAATGATATAATATCACCTTATTAATCTAATACTAATCATAATTGGAAAGATTTTATCTAGATAGAATTTCATATATTGCACTTGATTTTCTTAAGTTATTGGAGTCTAATATAACACAACTATGGGAGATGTAAAAATGCTATGCATGATTGCTATATTAAAGGTAATTAACCCATAATTCAGATGCAAACAAACACATTAGCAAAATAAGACAAGTTTCTATGTGTGCAGTGTTTGCAGTGTTTATGAGAGAAAATGATGTAACTGAACTAGTTAGGAAAGCCTATATAAAGAAGAATTAATTAGGTAAGAATTTAAAGATAGGTAGAGATGAAGGTGAAAGAACATTCCAGGAACTTGAATTTATATAATCAAGAAAAGGGGGTGGAACATTGCAAAATGCATTCACAGAACACAATATTAAATAGATAAGCTGAGATAAATGAATCAAGATGGGCATAACTGGAAAGGCAGGGCTTTCTAAATTCTACATCACACAATCTTGTAAATCACCCTTTCCAAAGTGTTCCATAAACATCATTATTCCTTGGAGATACAGTAGATAATTTTGAATGAAGTCTTCAGCCAAATCAAGTGGGATAACTTTCTATTTTGTCCTTTTAAAAGTTCTGAGAATTCATTGAGTAAAATTCCTCCTCATAGAGTAAAATTTCCAGTATTCTACTAGTGATTTGACCAGTGGACCCCAACTTTTTTCTTTTTTCTGTTCTAATAAAGTGCCTTGCACAAATACAGCTGTAGGCAGTGAGAAGCCATAAGTCACTGATTTTAAAGCAGTTCAGTGACTTAATAAAACCAACAAATTTAGAGGAATCATTTAATGACTGTGCTATGTGGCAAGAATGGGAGAAAAGCTGGAGATGGAGAGACCAGAGTCAGAGACCAGTGAGAAAACTAGCAAGCTTATCAAGGAATTAGACTTGGTGTGATGGCAGGGAAAATAGATAGGAACATGAAGAGCACAGAATATGAAGTCTCTGATAGTAAATTAAATATGGAAGTACAAGCACAAGGCAAAACGAAAGGTAATTCAGTGAAGCGCAGTGTCAGAAATCATCCCTCGCATATTGATGTATGTGAAAAGGCCTTCAGAACAGGAGTTCTACATCCGTCCTGGAACTCCACGTCGATGTTTCAATAACTTTCCTGCCAGAGAATTGTCTCTGAGTGTTAATCTTAATCACTCCGGCTATATTTCATATAGCTTTCGTGGTAGTATGTCAGAGTTTTTCAAGTAGACTTGAGCCCTTCAGAATTTCTTCCTAATCTAATTTCTCCTGGTTTATAAAACCCAAGATGATTTAATCTGTATTGAAAAGTGACTGGAACAAAGGCCTTAATTAATAGTAAGGGAGCAACTTGTCTGTAGTTTGCACATATGGCTTTCAAATAATTCTATGCTCACTAAATTAGGAACAAAGAGTATACTGAGAACCGTATGTATTAGATTTACTTTAAAATACTTCCAACAGCTTTGAAAACCTTTTATTTGATGTCGATAAACTACCGTAACTCAGAGATGTGGGACCACTTTTTATACTGATACCAATATGAAATATAAAGAATGTGGATTTAGGAGTCATTTGACTGCCTGACTTAAAAACTGCCTGTACCGCTTAATAGCCACGCTGGCTTTAGGCAAATTATTTCAAGGATCTGCACCTTTTTTTCTAAATCACCATATTATAAGGTGATCATATTCACCACAATGACTATGAAACGTGTTTATCTATGCATGTAAAATGGCCAGCAGAGTGCCAAGCAGTCATCACTACACTTAAATCCCCTGTCGTCTCCTTTCTCAAACTTCCAAACTTTGTGGTAACTGAATTTTTAAACTGCCTCTAAAGTCTTTGCCATTAACTTTTACTTAAATCATTTTCCTGCCTTTCATCTTTGTCCATTTTATGATAGTGATTCTCTCTCTCTAACACTTTTTTTTCCTACACATAAAGACCAGGTTTTTTTTTTATAGATTTATCATTCTCCTTCTCTTTATCATTGTCACCATTGCCAAGGTAACGAAGTCTGTTTATTTCCAGAAGAGCTGATTCAGTCTAAGGAAACTCAGACCCAGACTTTTCTGAAAAAACCTAGGTGAAGTGAAATGTGTGTTTGGGGGTGTAAATTTAGTTCCATAGTTCTCCACACAAGATAAACATGTTCATTTTGTAACAGATGTTCTCCTGAAAACATCAGTCTAAGTGTACAGCTAGGATATGAAATAACAGTAGCTCTTCATAACTAGCTTCTTTAGTAGAACTTAGAGCCCCCATGCAAAAATTCCTTTCTTGTAACACAGAGTGGAGACAGTCAGACAGCTGGGATTCCAGACAAGCTCATTATATTTTGTATCATTTTTTATAGCCTATGACCTCCCAGTCCACTGGATCAGCAATGGCCACCTACTGTCAGTGTGGCTGAGGAGCTGGCATTACTGGATACACGCATCCTGCCCCCCTGCATACACCCAGGAGCAGCTTTTGCCTGTGTTTCTCTTATGCAAGAGCACAGGTGATGAAACCTAACACCGACCCATAAGAAAAGCTCCCCACCTCTCACCTTTCTCACTGCAGCAGGACCCTGACCTTGTCATTCTTTTCTTCTTAGTTTTCTATTTACACTACATAAAGAATACCTTTCAAAGAAGTGAGCTTCTTAACCCTGGTCTGCCACACTGCAGAGTCTCTTGCGGTAGGTTTGGGCTACTTTGATTCCCTGATTCGTTAAACAAGTTATTGAACACTTAATACACAAAGATTATGTTATGTATCATTATATACACCAGACTGAGAAAGAACCAATGCCCTTGCTTCCACAGAGCTTTTGCTGTTATGCTGGGACAAAAGCAAACACTAGAATGGAAACCTCATGAGGACAGTCATTTTTGTTTTGTTCTCCTATTTTATCCCAAGGCCCAGAACAGAGCCAAGCATTAATGAAGTCTCAATAAATATTTGCTATATAAAATAAATGATACAATGTTTCTAAGTATTTAAGTATGATGAAGTAAAATAAAGGAGATCTAGAGAATGGAATGCAAAAGATTGGTTATTGTTTCTGACTTTGTTCCACTCCTGAATGTCTCCTCCAGCAAGTGAGTGATTTATTATGTTCTTTTTGCATCTGACCCATTCACCACTCTCCAGTGGCCCATTGCCCATCCCTTTGGCATAACTCTATCTTGTTTTCTCTCCTTAGAAACCACTCTTTGTATTTAGGCCACCTATCTCCTTCCAGAGTTAAGAGTACAAATTTGTCTTAAGATTTTGTTTGCCTTTGAAATATTTGCTGCATCTTTAACTTAACTCCAAATATACTTTCGGCAATAAAATATCAGATTATTTATTCCAGTGAGCTTCCAAAGAAGGGTGGATTGCAAAAGCCTGCCATGACAGAGACTTCACTGTCCACAGTGAAATGAAACACATGAGAGTAATATAGTAAGTTTTTAAAAAACTGTATTTATTGCAATTAAGAGGCTCCATTTGGAGCTATGAGATTTCCTTTATTTTTGGTTTCAAAATGCCTTTAATTATACCATTATGATCATTTCAAAAAACAATATTGTTTTTCTGGTTGTATTAGCAAAAATAAAAGTGAGTAATCCTATGTGAAGATCTAACTTTGGGAAGGGAAGAATTTACTACTCTATAAAATCAACATCATAAAATTTTTCAGTAGTAAAGAGGAATTACTACACACACACACACACACACACATACGTAAATACATGCAGACAGACATGAACATACACTCATTTGTGACCTTGTGGGTAAAATGGAATTTATATTTGATACTTCAATTCCAAGTACTCAATGCTTGAATATAATACATGCTCATTAAATGTTTATTTACTGAATAAAAAATTCTAGGTTACTATTAACATAAACATAAAGAAGGAATATGGAATAAGTAACATCTAGGAAAGTTAAAAACTTTCTGGAATCACATGGAGGTGTTGACCAGATCAGTTTGGACAGAAAATAAAGAGCAAAAGAAATTCAAATAATGGATCTTTGTAGATAACAAATAATGGATAAAGGAGAGCAGAAATTTTCTGCTTAGCCAGTTCCTATTCTCCCCCACCCCCACCCCTATTTCTGGACCAGTTACAAGAATAACAACTATAAAGCTTTGCTAACACCCAATTTCTACATCATATGTACTTTACTACATGGTATTGACAAGTTAAGCAGCTATGTAACTTAGAGAATTCTATAGTAGGTTCCAATTGCAACATGGAAAACATCGTTAAACTAGATTCAGCTTTGGCTTGATTGTTCACTAATAATTACGAGCTTATGTTTGCTTTGCCTACTGTCAGTCAGTCTTCCTCTTAATACCCTATGTTCTATGGTTCTACACTGCCCAAATCATTGTTTCCATGATTAGGTTCCAAATGTTGAATCTGAAAAATACGGAGGTGTGAGTGAATGTACCTCAATGGAATTTTACACTTTTGAGAAAGAGAAAGAGAGAGAAAGGAATTGGGATATCAACTCCCATCTGCTTCTCAAGACAATACATTTTAAAATTACTGTCTTTGAGCCTACTCCTATCTAGCAGTCAGCTACACTATTCATAAGCTACTTTAACACAATAAAGTTGAAAAATAGGATAAAGAACCTGAAGACAAACACAAAACTGAACAGGCACACAGGCACTAGCTTGTGCAAAATTAAGACAGGAAAAAAAAAACACCGTAGCTTAAAAGCATCCTAAATAGTTCAGAATGCAACTGAGATAATGAGTATTATTTCATATAAATATCTAATGGCTTCAACATGAGAAGCTAACTATAATGTGTGGTCTTACTGAAATATAAAAATCACTGAGGTTGCAGGCAGAAGCAATCCAATCTTAGCAACACCAATTTATAGGCAGTTCTTGGTTTGAAGATCAGTGAAGGTGACAGTGCTTCTCAATTTATGTTAAGCCTGATAATTTGTTGTTCCCTGCAACTTTTCCCCTAACATATCAGAACTTGTATATTGAAGTGAAATCAAAGTAACACAATATTTTTTTTTTAGATAATTATTTTTTATTGAAGGGTAGTTGACATACAGTATTACATTAGTTTCAGGTATACAAAACAGTGATTCAACATTTATATGCATGATAATTCTAGGTACCAGCTAAAGTAACACAATATTTTTCTAATGTGTTTGTGCTAAAGTTTAATTAGAACATCAAATATCATATAACACTAAAGACTGGTTATAAATAAAGCTTTTAGGCACACATAAGTTAGATTTAACTAGCAGATAGTAGTTGATATTTCATACTTTGAAGCAGTGTTTGTTAAAAGGCAATTGAAGGAAATCATATATATTTACACTTTCCATAAATCATACTAGTATCGCTGCACATACCTCACAAAAATAATTATAATTATAGTTATAATTATAGTAATAAGAGTGTTCAGGCCAGAAAATATAGGGTTCCTACAGGATTTGCAGTAAAATTTGAATTTCAGAGAAGCAATGATATATATATGTTTCACATAGATTCATGCAATTTGGGGGAATATTTTACTAAAAATATTTATTGTTTATCTGAAATTCAAATTTAATGGGGCATCCTGTATTTTATATGGAAAACCTAAGTTCAGTCCAATGTTAATAGTGATACATTGTATGAATGGTTGCTTAATGAGTAAAGAAAATAAGCCTATTTATATATTATTCTATCCTTAGGTAAAGCAATGATTTGAAATAGATTTTAATTGAGAGAGATAATGCGACAGCTTAGCAATATTTATGTTTAATTTCTTCCAGTAAACACCAATGAACATCACTGTGTAACCCTCTTGAAGTTAGGTGAAGTCGTGTGACTTGAGTTCTAGACAAGTGATTGTAGGCAGAAGTGATTTCCTCTTTTGGAAGACCTCTTTCAGTCCTCTCTCTCTTTCTCTGTTTTCCGTTTCTGCCAATTGGAGGCAAAGACTCTAGTGGAAAACAGTGAGCCTTTGATGTTAGGAGCAGAAGATCCACATGGAGCAGAAGACTCACTCTCTCTTACCACTAACGCCCATTAGATGGTGATGTGAGGAGAAAGAGGCTTCTGAGATTCTGAGGTTGTTTCAACAGTTAATGTGACTTGACCTATCTAAATCATATATTAGTGCCTTTCATGAGATTGCTTTTGCAGTTAAAACTTCAATTAAATGATAACTGGCTTAGCAGGCTAGATGTAGACAGCGAGGGAACATTTACAACAGGCTGGACAATGCATAACTGTATCAGCTAGTCAAACATTTGGTAAAATATAGAAGGGAAATCATGCGTTACTGTCCTTTAGGAAAAGAGGTGAGTGAAAAGAATGTTATTGGTATCTGTTGGATATGGCTTTTGACTATGCTGGGCAATATAGTACCCAAAAATTTTAAGTTTAGCAAAGAACAGGCCAACTGGCAACATTAAATGAAAGAGAATATAAAAAATCCAAAAATTTGGTTTCTTAAGGTTGGAAAGTCCACTTGTCTAGAGCCCAAATTAAAAAAAATAAGGGCATTTAAAAAAACTTTGAATTACAAAGACCCAGTAAGATTTCTTAAACAAAATAATGCAGTTTTGGAACAGGTTTAGATTGAGGGTGTGGCTATCATATCTATTGCTTTTAGATAACCACCAGATCACTGTTATTAAGTTAAGAAAGAGGATCTCGGGAGTGAGGAAGCAAACAAATAAATATGTCAAGACAGAATTTTAAATATAGTTGCTGTTGAGTCACATGGAAACTAAATAGATTAGGAGTCTACTAATACTTCAGGGAATTTTGTTCCCTTCAGTTGTTCAATCTGTAGCACAACCTTCAGAACTCCAAGCTTGCTTCTTACAGAAAATCATGCAGGATTAACATCCACACTAAAGACATGGCCAATTAGTTAAAGACACAAGGAAGAAATTTCCAGGGCCTAGTCAAGAACCAAGAATAAAAATGGACAGTATGCTCTATCAGTTGTAGATATTAGACTTTGATACATTAACTAGATGTGATTTTGGTACTGATTCCCTTAGAGAGGAGTTTGGAGTATTTCATGGGTAGGAATAAATGGATATGGGGATAAGCACTGCCTGCTTATAACTTTTGTCCTGGAATAACTTTTGTCCACATAGCCCCTCCTTTGGGTGATATGCTAGGTATTTGCTGGCTTTGGACTGACCAAATTCAGGCTTGCCTTATTGATGGACACATCTTATTGGGAGGCAGAGTCCTTTGGCCAAGGTTTGGTTCCTTGGGGTGCTGGCTGCATGAGAATGATCTGAACTAGGAAAACATGTAGTCTTTGTCCCCTCACCCCTGGCACATATGTAGTCTCTGTCCCCATATAAATAGTCCCCATATAAGCAGCTCCTCTCCACCTTGTCCAGTTGGCCATTCCTGGACTCCCTGTATGTAAGTCCCAATAAAACTGCCTGCCTCTTACACTGTCTCTGGGCTTTTCTAGTGGTGTCTCAAGCCCTTTCCCATCACAACTTGCCCACTTGGGCACATGATCATACTTGTGACCACACAATGGAATAAAAGGATATTTGGTGACTAGAAGTGTTGCCAGGCAGTCCTGTCTGGGGAGGTCTCTCCCTGTGTGCTAGGTGAAAACTCAACCAGGATGGGGGAGGGAGGGCTTTTGACCCCAACTGGGAAAGAATTCATGAACAGGTCAAATTAGTGCCAGCAAGAAAGGAACTCATTAAGCAAAAGTAGTAGCAGGTGTCAAGAGTTGCTAGTGCCAGGAAGAATGGCTCTTCTATTTGTGCAGCTGCACAGGTGGTGGAGAGCAAGGAAGAACAGACAAGGAAAAGTCATTGGACTCCTGCTCAGCATAGGGCAAGTTCCTCACCAACTTCTAAAGTCAGGGTCATCTGGCCTCCAATGTCTTGGATCTCTGTGGCATGGGAATTACATCCCTACCACCCCAGGATTAGGGGAGTGAGGAAGCACTAGATGGAGTGAGTTTATGTTCTGGAAACTTTCCAAAGCAGAGGAAAGGAGACTTTTGGGGCAGGCTGCTGAAGAACATGATTATACAGCTGCATTTAAGACCAGAAAGTCGAATGGAATAGCAAAGTAAGACATTAACCAGCAGTGGTGAATGCTGCAAGGCCCCCTTGAATAAGATTAAGGTCCAGGTTCTTGCCTTCATCATAAGAAATATAATTCAGAGACAGAGCACAGTAGGGTTAAGCAGCAAGAAAGTTTTATCTAAAACAAAGTATGCACTCAAAGGGAGAGTGTGGGCAATCTCAGGGAAGAGGCAATAAGTAGGCTTTATTTAAAGGGAGAGTACATACTCTGCGGGCAAACTCAGAGAGGAGGCATGCTTTAGGGTTTATAGTTGGGTGTTTTATTGGGCCTTTTGGTTAGGGGTTGGAATAAAGCATTGTGCATATAGGTGATTAATCATTCATTTGAAGTTTTGTCTTAAGTATAGAGTTATTTATGTGACTATGCTGACCCAGATCTTAGCATTCTTTATCCACATAGGTTCATTTACATTCCAGAGGTCTGTATTCTATTCTGGTCACAATGTAATTAATTGATTAAGGTGACTGGAAGAAGGGAGAACAGCATAAAGGTTAAGTTACAGAATAAGCTAGGACTTTGTTTACAGCCTAAGTAGATTTTATAATGGCATGACCCATGTCCCATGTCCCTGCTCTATCTCAGAAGGACAGAAATCCATGTCTCTTCTCTTGTTTTAAACAATAGACTAATTTCCTAGTGACTTTTGCAGTAAAATGAGGTCATGTGCCTGAACTCTGACCAATAGAAAGCAGGAAGGGACTAAGACACTTCTGGAAATGGCAGGATATAACGCTTCATCACCCTACACACATCCTCTGTCCCTTTGTCTCATAGCTGGAAGCAGAGGAGCTAAGGGAGGACAGCAAGTCTGATAGATGGAGAAGCCGTGGGATGGAAGGAATCTTGTCTGAACAGCAGCATGGAACAAAACAGAGCTCCTTTCCCTCACCACCCACATCCTCCAGGTCCCCAGAAATAAAGCTGTATTTTATGTAACCAGTGAGATTTTAGGATTAGCAACTGGCCTATACTAATGGACACAATAATGCAAAAAACACAACCATACAGTATGTTCATGTAAGTTTTGTAGAGGCCAGGCACAGGCTTCTCCAAGATGTGCCACTGTGACATGCAGTTTATTTCAGAGCTGAAAAAAAAAGGCCTAAAAGACTGAGAAATAAGTTTGATCTCCCCTGCTCAAATGCATGAAAAGAATTTTGATAGAGGACTGGCTCCAGGAAGAGAGCTATCACTACAGATAAGTACATCATAATATAACCTAGGGGTGTTAGACAGGGAGGAATATGGCAAAGTCTGTTAAAATCCATCTCTGTCTCATTACTTTTGTGTGGCCCAGCAAACTTTGTTTACCATTTGTTCTTTTATATTCCTGTGAATTGTTCCCCTTTTCCTCTGAGTTCTCAGACTCCTACCCCATTTGCCTTGGTTTGGGATGATAAACATACCTCATTTTCCCTGGCTGCCTTGGAGTCTATGTCTATGGATTCCTTGTATGTACATAATTAAACTTTGTGTTTTTTTTCCCCTTGTTAATCTATCTCATGTCAATTTCTTAAATTAGTTAGAAGAGCATTGAGGGGTAGAGGAAAGTCCTTCCTTCTCCACAGTTTTAAAACTCAATTTTATACATTTGAGAGATAAATCTTAGGTTTGGCTGTTTAGACACACTATCTAAAATGGTCTCTCATTTTGCAGAGAAAGCAAACAAATTTAAGTTTTACCTTTGATTTTGGACTATACCTTTTATTAGCACTTTCCTTATATTCCAACCAGATCACTTTTATTTACCCTTTATAGGTAATAATTTTGAAACTCAAGGTACTGAAAAACAGATCAGTTTATAGCCCTCTTTTTTGAAACACGATGAATTAATCGGATAATTTTTAAATGCTCAAAGTTTTATGACTTAACCAAACCCAGTATCATATTTATTATATTCTTGAAGAGAAGTCTGTATAACAAGACAAAAACCATGACAGAATAAGCCAGTTTAAGATGGTATTACTGGGAGAGGATTAAAGATGATGGCATGAAAGGAGAGACAGAGGCTTTCTCCTTAAACCATATACAATTAGAAAATATAGTTCATGCAACTAATCCTGAGAGACCAACAGGAAAGAGGACTGCACCAGACTGCACACACCTGGAGAAAAAAGCAGACCTCACAGAACAGGGTAACGTACCAAAGCTGTGGCCCGGTGGGATCCAAGCCCTTCCCCCACCCCAGCTC
This sequence comes from Manis pentadactyla, assembly GCF_030020395.1. Classification (NCBI taxonomy): domain Eukaryota; kingdom Metazoa; phylum Chordata; class Mammalia; order Pholidota; family Manidae; genus Manis; species Manis pentadactyla. The sequence continues at coordinate 83,143,891 of NC_080025.1, forward strand.
ACAGCTCACTAGCAGGAGGAAGAGAAATGGAGCAGGGAGGAAGTGGAAGGCCTGGGACTGCTGAATACCTATCTTTGAGGTTTGCTCTGGGAGCACAAACCTACATTCACGGCGCTTTCATGATACTCATGTGATTACAGGGTTTGAAAGCTAATACAGGAAGAATTCCTGGAGAGACTGAGATTCCAGCAGCTTGTGGAAAGCAGGGATCCAGATCTGGCTGCTCTGGGAGAAAAGCTTATACCTGTGTGCTCGGCCCACTGGTTCAGGCAGTGGAGACAGGCACAGCAGCCAGGAAGCAGGAAACAGCTCTTTCCTACCCCCAGGCACCAATACCGCTTCCCTGCGACTCCCCCGGCATTTATTCAGGGGCTGAGCAGCTCCAGAGAGCAGAGCTTCTGGATATTAGAGGGTGCCATACGCAAATATGGAAGACCAAAGGAATCTAACTACAGAGAAAGATTTAAATGACATGGACCTTATGACTCTTCCAGAAAGGGAGTTCAAAATAAAAATCATCAACATGCTAATGGAGGTACGGAAAGATATCCAAGAACTCAGGAATGAAATCTGGTCAGAGATCCAATCATTGAAGAGCACAATGGAGGGTACTAAAAGCAGGTTAGATATGGTGGAGGAGCCGATAAATGAAATAGAAACAAGAGAAGGAGAATACAAAGAAGCTGAGGCACAGAGAGAAAATAGGATCTCTAAAAATGAAAGAATATTGAGAGAACTGTGTGACCAATCCAAACGGAACAATATTCGCATTATAGGGATACCAGAAGAAGAAGAAGAGAGAGAAAAGGACAGAAAGTGTCTTTAATGAGGTAATTGCTGAAAACTTCCCCAATATGTGGAAGGAGATAGTCTCTCAGGCCATGGAGATCCACAGATCTCCCAACACAAGGGACCCAAGGAAGACAACACAAAGACATATAGTAATAAAACTGGCAAAGATCAAGGATAAGGACAGACTACTAAAAGCAGCCAGAGAGAAAAATAAGATCACATACAAAGGAAAGCCCATCAAGCTAACATCAGACTTCTCAGCAGAAACCTTAAAGGCCAGAAGGGAGTGGCATGATGTATTTAATGCAATGAAGCAGAAGGGTCTGGAACCAAGATTACTTTATCTGGGAAGATTATCATTTAAATTTGAAGGAGGAATTAAACAATTTCCAGATAAGCAAAAGCTGAGAGAATTTACCTTCCACAAACCATGTCTACAGTCTATTTTGGAGGGATTGCTATAGATGGAAGTGTTCCCAAGTTTAATAGCTGTCACCAGAGGTAATAAAACCACAGTAAAGAAAGCAGAACAGCTAATTATGAAGCAAATGCAAAACTAAGTTAACTATCCCCACAGTCAATCAGGGGATAGACAAAGAATACAGAATATTATACCTAATAATTAAAGAATAGAGGAGGAATAAAAAGGAGGAGAAAAAGAAAAGATCTTTAGATTGTGTTTGTAACAATATATTAAGTGAGTTAAGTTACACTCTTAGAAAGTAAGGAAATTAACATTGAACCTTTAGTAACCACGAATCTAAAGGCTGCAATGGCAATAAGTACATACCTATTGATAATCACCCTAAATGTAAATGGACAGAATGCACCAGTCAAAAGACATAGAGTCACTGAATGAATAAAAATACAAGACCCATCTATATGCTGCCTATGAGAGACTCACTTTAAATCCAAAGACATACACAGACTAAAAGTGAAGGGATGGAAAATATATTTCATACAACTAACAGAGAGAAAAAAGCAGGAGTTGCAGTACTTGTATCAGACAAAATAGACTTCAAAACACGGAAAGTAACAAGAGACAAAGAAGGACATTACAAAATGATAAAGGGGTCAATACAACAAGAAGATATAACCATTATAAATATCTGTGCTCCCAACAGAGGAGCACCTACATATGTGAAACAAATACTAACAGAATTAAAAGGGGAAATAGGATGCACTGCATTCATTTTAGGAGACTTCAACACTCCACTCCAAAGAATAGATCCACCAGACAGAAAATAAAGAGACAGAGGCATTGAACAACACATTAGAGCAGATGGACCTAAGAGACATCTACAGAACTCTCCACATCAAAGCAGCAGAATACACATTCTTCTCAAGTGCACATGGAACATTTTGAAGAATAGATCATATACTAGCTCACAAAATGGGCCTCAGTGTATTCAAAAAGATTGAAATTGTACCAACCAGTTTCTCAGACCACAAAGGTATGAAACTAGAAATAAATTATGCAAAGAAAATGAAAAAAATCCATAAGCACATGGAGGCTTCACAACATGCTCCTAAATAACCAATGGATCAATGACCAAATAAAAACAGAGATCAAGCAATATATGGAGAAAAATGACAACAATAATTCAACACCGCAAAATCTGTGGGACGCAGCCAAGGCTGTGCTAAGAGAAAAGTATATTGCAATACAAGCCTACCTCAAGAAAGAAGAACAATCCCATATAAGCAGACTAAACTTACAATTAATGAAACTAGAAAAAGAACAACAAATGAGGACCAGAGTCAGTAGAAGGAGGGACATAATAAAGATTAGAGCAGAAATAAATAAAATTGAGAAGAATAAAACAGTAAAAAGAATCAATGGAAGTAAAAGGTGGTTCTTCGAGAAAATGAACAAAATAGATGAACCCCTAGCCAGACTTATCAAGAAAAAAAGAGAGTTTACTCACATAACCAGAAGCAGAAATGAGTAAGGAAAAATCACTATGAACACCAAAGAAATACAAAGAATTATTAGAGAATACCATGAAAAATTATATGCTAACAAACTGGATGTCCAAGAAGAAATGGACAACTTTCTAGAAAAATACAACCTTCTAAGGCTGACCCAGAAAGAAACAGAAAATCTGAACAGACCAATTACCAGCAACGAAATTGAACTGGTAATCAAAAACCGACCTAAGAACAAAACACTGTACCAGATGGCTTCACCACTGAATTTTATTAAACATTTAGTGAAGACCTAATTCCCATTCTCCTTAAAGTTTTCCAAAAGGTAGAAGAGGAGGGGATACTTCCAAACTCATTCTATGAGGCCAGCATCACTCTAATACCAAAACCACGCAAAGACACCACACACAAAAAAAATTACAGACCAGTGTCCCTGATGAACATAGATGCAAAAATACACAACAAAATATTAGCAAACCGAACTCAAAAATATATCAAAAAGATCATTCATCATTATCAAGTGGAATTCATCCCAGGGATGCAAGGATGGCACAACATTCAAAAAATCCATCAACATCATCCAGCACATCAACAAAAAGAAGGACAAAAACCACATGAACATCTCAACAGATGCATAAAAAGCTATGACAAAATTCAACATCCATTCATGATAAAAACTCTCAACAAAATGGGTATAGAGGGCAAGTACCTCAACATAATAAAGGCCATATATGACAAGCCCACAGCCAACATCATACTTAACAGCAAGAAGCTGAAAGCTTTTCCTTTAAGATTGGGAATAAGATAAGGATGCCCACTTTTCCCACTTCTATACAGCATAGTACTGGAGGTCCTGGCCATGGAAATCAGACAACACAAAGATATAAAAGGCATCCAGATTGGCAAGGAAGAAGTTAAACTGTCACTGTTTGCAGATGACATGATATTCTACATAAAATACCCTAAGGAATCCACTCCAAAAGTAGTAGATCTAATATCTGAATTCAGCAAAGTTGCAGGATACAAAATTAATACACTGAAATCTGTTGCATTTCTATACACTAACAATGAACTAGCAGAAAAAGAAATCAGGAAAAAAATTCCATTCACAATTGCATCAAAAAGAATAAAATACCTAGGAAAAATCCTAACCAAGGAAGTGAAAGATGTATACTTTGAGAACTACAAGACACTCATGAGAGAAATTAAAGTGGATACTAATAAATGGAAACATATCCCATACTCATGGACAGGAAGAATTAATATTGTCAAAATAGCCATCCTGTCTAAAGTAATCTATAGATTCAGTGCAATTCCTATCAAAATACCAACAGCATTCTTCAATGAACTAGAGAAAATCATCCTAAAATTCATATGGAACCACAAAAGACCTCGAATAGCCAAAGCAATCCTGAGAAGGAAAAATAAAGCTGGGGGATTATGCTCCCCAACTTCAAGCTCTACCACAAAGCCACAGTAATCAAGACAATTTGGTACTGGCACAAGGACAGACCCGTAGACCAGTGGAACAGAATAGAGAGCCCTGATATAAACCCAACCATATATGGTCAATTAATTTATGATAAAGGAGCCATGAACATACAATGGGGAAACGACAGCCTCTTCAACAAATGGTGCTGGCAAAACTGGACAGCTACATGTAAGAGAATGAAACTGGATCACTGTCTAACCCCATATACAAAAGTAAACTCGAAATGGATTAAAGACTTAAATGTAAGTCATGAAACCATAAAACTCTTAGAAGACAACATATGCAAACATCTCCTGAATAAGCATGAGCAACTTCTTCCTGAACCCATCTCCTGGAGAAAGGGAAACAAAGGAAAAATGAACTCATGAGACTACATCAAACTAAAACGTTTTTGTACGGCAATGGACACCATCAAGAGAACAAAAAGCCATCCTACAGTATGGGAGAATATATTTGTAAATGTCATATCCTACAAGGGGTTAACATTTAAAATATATAAAGAACTTACACGTCTCAACACCGAAAAAGCAAATAACCCGATTAACAAATGGGTAGAGTATATGAAGAGAGAGTTCTCCAAAGAAGAAATTCAGATGACCAACAGACACATGAAAAGATGCTCCACATCACTAATCATCAGGGAAATGAAAATTAAAACCACAATGAGATACCACCTCACATCAGTAAGGATGGCCAGCATAGAAAAGACTAAGAACAACAAATGCTGGTGAGGATGTGGAGAAAGGAGAACCCTCCTACACTGCTGGTGGGAATGTAAGCTAGTTCAACCATTGTGGAAAGCAATATGCAGGTTCCTCAAAAAACTAAAAATAGAAATACCATTTGACCCCGGAATCCCACTCCTAGGAATCTACCCAAAGGATACAAGTTATCAGATTCAAAAAGACAGATGCACCCCTATGTTTATCTCAGCACTATTTACAATAGCCAAAAAATGGAAGCAACCTACGTGTCCATCAGTAGATGAATGGATAAAGAAGATGTGTTATATATATACTATTCAGCCATAAGTAAGAAACAAATCCTACCATTTGCAACAACATGGATGGAGCTGGAGGACATTATGCTCAGTGAAATAAGCCAGGCAGAGAATGGCAAATGACAAATGATTTCCCTCATTTGTGGAGCATAACGATGAAGCAAAACTGAAGGAACAAAATGGCAGCAGACTCAGAGACTCCAAGAATGAACTAGTGGTTACCAAAGGGGAGGGGTGTGGGAGGGCGGGTGGTAAGGGAGGGAGAAGGGGACTGAGGGGTGGTATGTTTAGGGGGATCACGGGGAGAACAGTGTATCACAAAGAAGGGACATAGTGGATCTCTGGCATCTTGCTGCACTGAAGGACAGTGACTGCACTGGAGTATGGGTGGGGACTTGATAATATGGGTAAATGTAGTAACCACTTTGTTTTCTCATGTGAAACCTTCATAAGAGTGTATATCAATCACACCTTAATTAAAATTTTAAAATATAAAAATAAAAAAGTAATAAATATATAAAATGCTCAGTTCACAGGAAAAAAAAACATGCTATTACTGACTGATTATGCATGCAAAGGAAAAAAGGACTTGAGGAGAATCTGGATGGTGTTTTGCACAGCTAATAGGCAAGAGCCTTGAGGTGCTGTTTGTAAACCTTAAAAATTGACAAAATACAATGGAATATCAAGAATTTAAAGCTCAAGTAAACTTTCAATCCATTTCATCTATTTCATCAGAACCCTTAGAAACATCCTTGTTCATTAGTCATTCAGTTTATAACTTCATATCTCAAAAAATGTGGGTATCACTACATCCAAATACCCAGCTTATTTTGTAATTTGATGTTTAGAAGCTTGGTTATTTTTCCTGATGCCAGGTTAGATGCCTTTTAACTCAGTGGTTTCTATATTTTATTCCATATTTGACCCACTTGAAGATCTTTAAGAAAAACAACTCACTCATGCTTCCACCAGACATTCTGATTAACTGGTATTGAGTGCAAACATGTATTGGGAATTTTTAAATTTCCTCAGTTGATTCCAATACACAACATAATCATCAACATAGCAATCACCATTTCTATGTCTGGTCTCTAAACTCAGCAGGTTTAACTTGGAGGAAATAGTTTTATGAAACTTTTTTAATGTCTTCCATAGGGATGCTTGAGAAAGGACTCTAATCTATCTTAGATATTTTAGGTAAGGTAAAATTTCAGAATCATGTTGATAATTACATTCAATTTGAAGAACAGTTATAATTCCTTTCCTTACATAATGCAGTGAGAAAAGATGAGGTCCAGTGTGATCAGTTAATTTCACTCTGTGTTGGTCATCATCTTCTGTTTGTTTTTATATAGACAAGATTTCCTTTAAAAGGTACTGTCAAAAGCATTGATTAGAATGCCTTTTTTTAATGATGGAGGACAGTGATTATTCATGTCAGAATCAATAAACATGGTTGTCACTGAAAGTGGCTAAAATGAAAGCTTGAAATTTTTAGTGGAGTAAAAATCCTTAAAATAAAACTTCTATGTTATGATGGCCAGCATAATTCTGTTCCCTTATGAGTAATAATACATATGACTTTCTTTTTGATTTTCAATTTTCAAAATATGGGGAAAAATTTCCTCATATAAATCTAAACATTCCAGCTCTACCATAATTTTAACAAATAAATTTGGCAACAAAACTAAATTTAAACATGGTTATAAATTTGCTAAGTATCAGTTTGTTCTGGCAAGCTCCTAATTTTTAGATGAAACATCTAATGAAATGTTGCTAACATTCTTTTTGTTATAGTTTTCTCCTTTTATAAAAACTCCATATTTATTTCTCCACCTGACCTTCCTTCAATTCACAAAAGGCAGTCAAAGTATATCAATCATATTTTATTTCTGTGCTTGAGTGAAGATCATGTTGTTTCATTTCAGAAATCATTTTCTGATGCTGTATTTAAGCAGTACATTTTATGTCAATGAAAAAAGCAGTGTGAAAGAATGGGAACAGGCCTGATTTAAGAGAAAACAAAAATAATCTGGTTTGTGATATTCATAGTCATCTTTTCAACTATTCACCTGGGAAAGGTTCACAGTGCTTCCTCTGTTTGTTTATTTTTGAATATTTCTTCATGATGATATTTAAACACATTAAAGACATTAAGTCACTTGATCAAAGACCTCCACTTACATATTATTGAAATAATAGACAAAATTATTCATTTTTCACCACAAAGACTACACCACAAGTGAACTGTTGAAATGAGAAATTACAAAAGCACTGAATATATTTGAAGTAAAAAACAAACCTTTATAATTTATACAAATAATATTCATGCACAGAGTGTCTACTGAAGTTATTCTTGTTTTGAAATTATATAATTACCTGTGCTTCAACTCTATTGATAGGAAAACAATTGTGGAAGTTAAGATCCATTTACTATTTTATGTTTTTTTTTTCAGAAAATGTTAGTATCATTTTTATTTATAATGTGCATTAATCTTGGAAAAAAGAAAATATGGGAAAAAAGCATCTAGCAGAGTTCATACATTTTCTATTAGGTTAATGACTTTCTTTACCCAAAAATATGCCACATCCTTTTGTGAATATCAAGAAGTAAGAGTTTGTGTTTAGAGCTTGTAAATTAGCTGGAAGATTGTGGATACACACTCAGATGAGAAGTTTACTCTTGCTGTTACAGAAAATCTCAAATATTATTTTAAGTAAGAGAAAATTACAAATATTCAGAGCTGACCAAGATGGTCTTAATGTTCTCTTCAGCTTGACTAAACTTTCCACTGGTTTCTTCCTGATTCTAGGTCCCTGACTTTCATTTTTAAGGTTATTTACTTTAGAATACTTGTAATGAGAAATTGTTTCACTGCTCCTTTGCGATGTAAATCCTCTCACTGTCTCTTGCCAGTTTTACAACCAAGCAATGTCTTTTCTCAAAGACCTGGGTCCCATCCCTTTAAAATGTAATCATCAAGAAAGATAAGGCTCCCACCTCCCCACCAAAAGTTGTACAGTAATTTTCCAAGGGCTCATCCTAGGGCATAAAACTCTCCCACCTTTTGTTTCAAGGGATTTGAGTTCAATCTCTCTCCCCTATATCAATGTCTTGAATAAACTCTTTTGTCCTATTTTACTCAATTTGATCAATTTTTCTTTGACAGAGTCAGTATTGTTGCTCTGCATTATATAGGGTGTGTACATTGGTTCTGTTTTATTATTGCTAAATTATCTTTATTGATTGTTTTTATTATGATATTTTAAGGGACTTTGCCCATATAACAGAAGTTGTGTGGCCCTGAGAACTGAATGACTGAAAATAAAATGTAAATGAAAGCATGGGCTTCATGATTAAGCAAAGAGTATATTAATATAAATGATTCAAATTAACAAAAATTTGCATGGAAAATGAAATTTGGAATATACAGAAATGTGCATATATATTGAAAAGTGTCCAAAACATATAGCTATTTCAAAGAGAGTTTAAGAACAAGAGCACTAAATTAGTCAGACGCTTGCTTCATTTCTCCATTCCACTTTCCATTAAAGACAACCATGATACTTTTCCATAAGATGATCTGCAATCCTTTAAGACTGGTAATGGAAAGAATAAAGTACTAATTTATGTAAAATGCTCCAACTGCTGAGATAACTGACTCCTTTTAACATTTTGTCATTAATTATAATAGATTTTTAATTACCATTGGAAGGTTTTGTAATTAGTAACATCTAGCTATATAATCAGTGACTCTAAGCTCTCTAATTGACATAACACCTAAAAATTACTCAAAGCATGTCGTAATGTTGCTTGATGTCAAGAAATTGAATCTGAATTACACTTGTTTTGGAGAGGATGGACTTAAGAAATCCATCAAGGATATGCTGTGGCCTAGTGCTTTTTGGCACACCTTGAAGAGGCTAGAACAGAAAATCCACAGAGTTTGGAAAAAAATAGATTCATGTGCACTATGGACCCATTAATAGATAGGTTGGACCAAATAATTTTGTTTATCAAGCTGTCTTTATAGAGACTTACAGGTTATCATATTATAACAACATGCTTTTCAATGGTACAAAGAGCAAACTTGAAGGAAGACTGAAATAAGTACTTGAAATTTGAAGGACAATTTGTTAACAAGATTAATTTTTTTCTCAGTTCTTGTAACTCAAAACAGTTACTGAAAAATCATATTCTAAGAAATAGAAATTCATGAAAAATCTAGAAAAATTTTGATGAATGCAGTTGCCATATGCAATGATGGCTTATATCCTACCTACATTTAAGCATAGTACAATTATAGTTATGTTTGATTCAAAGATAAACAATGTATTTCAAGTACATTAAGGAAAGTGGCTACTTTAATATACTTAGCTCTTCAGGTGATTATTTCTTACAATATGTCACTGAATTCATCTAATGAAATGATTTTAAACATTAAGGCAGCAATTACATTTTACTTTTTACATTTCACAAGGCAATATTTAGGATAATGTTTAAATATCACTAATGGGTGTTTTTAACAATGTAATGCTCTATGAAATGGTGGGTTTTTGTAAGTATTTCTGTAATAAAATTTTTCTATGGTGTAGCAATATCTTAGAATGTGTTCTTAATTGTATGCATTTGACTTGGTACTTAAAATATTGCCTTTTTCAAAGTATATAAAATTTAACTGAGAAAATGTTGATTTTGAAGGGAAAGATAAATGACATTGTTCCAAATTTTCTTCATTATCAAGATGACTTTTTAAAAGAAAACTGTTGTCAAATTTCTTGCAAAAATTGTTTGTATGTTGATTTTTATATGTAGTTTTATGTATAGCTTATGTATAAGCTGCAAATCTCCAGTCCTACCATGTTAAGTTCTTAGAAATATTTTCTTTAATTAATATTCTAATTTTAAAATATCTTTTCATTATTTTCTGCATTACCTTACTACCACCACTCTAGGTTGCTTAATAAGAATATGGCTTTTAAATATTGAAAATTGAAACATCATATTCTATGAAAATTTCAGTGGAGTACAAGCATCGCTGAATAAATCTAAACATAATCATTAAGGCATTCTCATGTGAAGTGTGTTATGTGCTCTTTCTACAGTAATATTGAAAGAGTACACAGATGCTGTATGAAAACCAGTCTATTTTATGCATTGTTTAAAAATAGTGATTTTTCAATAAAAGTTTGTATAAGATCATTTCATTGAGGCAGGGAGGGTCACAGAATGTTTCTCTCATAAAGGTGAATAATTTTAACAATTAACTATCCTTATATACTTGTAGGATATTTAAAAGTATAGGTAGTATTATTCTTTCATACATGCTGCTTTTTGTGGATATAAACAGAGACAGCATACAAATATTTCCTCAAAGTTTATCAATGGTTTACTAGCTGATACTCTGTTTGCACTTTGTCCATTGGGATTTCCTCCCCATTGAAACTGCAATCATCTGAGTTCATAAAACCTAAGTGTGTTTCAAACAAAGAAACAGCAAATAAGACTCGATATTTTCTTTAGTTCAAAATATATTGAATAGCAATTACTTAAAAATTAGCTCTTTAAATCTAATATTTAATACCAATATTAAAACTCTTTAAAAAATTTCTTCCCAAGACCATACAGGCAGTGGTTTTATATTAGTAAAACATCTTAAAAATAACTAAGTGATGGTGAACATATAGATGTTATTAGGAAACTTTTACCCCCATCATGTATTTATTTATGCCTATAAACTTAGGTTAATGAAGACCTAAGAAGAGACTAGATTCATTATACAATTATACAAATCAGTGAATATGTTCTTATTAATATAGGTAATTTTTAAAATATGCAATTATATAACACTAAACATTTAAATCCAATTAAAACCTAATATATTTATTAAATTGAGAGATTTCTACAGAAGTATATCTTTTGTACCCCAACTCTTATCTGTTTTCATTTATCTCCTGGAGAAAGTTTCATGTAAAATCAAGTTTCATATACATGCCAAAAGGCAGTGCTTGTTACCAAACTGGTGGTAGTTTCTACCCCCAGCTCTAGTTTGTTTATAGTTAAACAATTAATTTCCAGTGTCCCAGGGCATATCAAACTATGTTGAACAACTCACAGTCCACAGATTATTTCTCTTTATCTGTTTATTCCCAAGGACCATTTTGTCTTTGCTTGACTTACTCTTTCCAATTTCTCATTTGTAGCCAAATTTTTCAAATACTGTTCAGCACTGGTTTCTTGGCTAAACTTTTTTAAAGCTAATTAAGTGTGGAAGAGACTTTAACCTGCATACATCAAACATATGTTTTTTTAGAGCAACTATCCCAAGACCAGTCTAAAATTAAGTGATGATGAGTACCTTTGAATAATCTATTCATCATATCTGAAATATGTACTAGAACACTTGTAAATTAAAAAAAAATCCAAGACATATAGGTAGTTGCTAATTAACTAGTTTAGTCAAACATGTAGGATACACTCCTACTCATACAACTTTTCATTGTATAGTTTGGAAAGGAAAATGATAGTCCCTTCAGTCACTTGACTATTCTTGTTTTGGAGTTATCTGTTTACGAAGTTTCAAGTGACATCCGATACTAAAGCACTTTATATTTTGTGTCATCTTTGTTTCATTTTGAAAGCTTCTCAGGGTGTGAAATACAAAATGACAGTGATGCTATATTGGATAATAATGTGCATATCCAGGGTGAGTGTTTTTCTGCTATTAGGTGTGGGTTCTTAAAATAAATTTTGATTGTAAATTACAGCAACCTATGATTGCAAATTAAGAGCTTTTGATTTTTAATTATTTTTATCTTCAGATACTTTATGAATCATTTATTCATTAAGATAATTATTTTTAACTCTTTTAAATAGGAGATGACATGTTTAAGAGACAAAACTGAAGAAAAACTCTTTTTCTATGTTTTCTAGAATTTAGAGATGAGTTATCTGTTTCTTGAACTTACAAATGATATTTCTGAATTAATGAATGCGTAATGAAACAATAGCTGTTTCCCAAGAGGCCTGAGTCAAATAGTGACCAAGCCACCCTTTCTCTCTCCATTTTGAGCAGAAGGATTGAAGACTCCTAATGAGTTGATTATATACTTTAGAAAATAAATTGAAGAAAAAATAATTAATTAGAGTCGACATAAGGTGATGGATTTTCATAGGGTAATTTGTAGTTAGTCTTACATGACTCCAACTACAGAAAAATTATTGTGAGGAGTGTTGCTATTAAAACATTAAGATATTTCTGAACAATTAATGCTACTGCTTTTCCTTAGCTAATTCTCTAAACTTTTCCTGAAAAGGAAACAATAGTAGTAGCTTTCTGTTGTATACAAAAAGAGTATTTTAAAAAATTAACTCTGTATTTTTGTGTTTATCACAATATATGGGGAAGCACTGGGACGAGGAAGGAAAAGAAAATTACATAATTGCGTCAGGACTATTAGTAAGACATACACAAAAATGAACCTGATTTCTCCACTTTAAAATCGTGATGGTATATTCAGATGGGAATCATCATGAAGAATAATTATAACAAATATTAATGCTTATCCTGGGAATGTTTACTACATATTAGGTTCTGGGCTATGCTTTTTAAAAAGTATTTTTTTCTAATTTGCTCCTATTATTTCTATGATATAGGCTACATAATTAGCCTCATGTTATAATTAATATAAAAAAAATTTAGAGAAGTTTGAATCAAGGTCCCACAGCATAAAGTGGCTGGGTCCACATTCAAACTCCTGCTGAGTTATCATGCTCTCAGCTTTACTGGCCCCATTAAAGGTAACACTATAAAAAGAATAAATGGGCCTGGCCCAGTAATACATGCAGGACATTTCTTGAAAGGCTCAGGAGTGAAAGTGCGCATCTCTCACAGGTCTCTATCTGCCTAAGCAGAGACAGACCCATCTCCCTGTTCCACCTCTCTTTGCTTTCTCTGCCAGAGTAAAGCCTAGAACTCCTCATCTGCCTTTCTTTTCAGTTTTTATTTTCATTTTGAAAAATTTTGTATAGGTCATACAAGTATAAAACTAATATGATAAACACCTGTATAGTCACCTCAGAAATAAAACTTGTAAAAATTGTTTTATTTACTTGTAGCTCTGGAAAGAGGAATTCCCCGCCCAGGGAAAGTGCTCTGTGAATTCAATTAGACCGAATTAAGGCAAGGGCAAGAAGTTGGAAATTTAAGGGTTTATTCTCATGGCTCAGTGTCTTCACGTTTCCAGTGACAGCTTTGTAGGCTCGGTACTGGTTCTCACTCCAAACCCGGGCTTGGCTCTCTCTCTCTCTTGCACCACTCAGTGGATGGGTCCCTGGTGACTAGTGGAGGCCTGACCAATTACCTACCAGGAACAGAGGAGAGGAGAGAATGGGCGTTTCTTCAGCCCTACCGTGAGCCAGCAGTCCTGTGACTGACTGATCAGCAGCTCTGCCCCCAGTAAACATCCCCACAGGTGTGCAAACAGGATCTTATATATGGTCAATGGGTGCTATTAAGGCCAGGAAGGAATCCCGGCCAGAAATATTCATTTTACCCACATTACTTCAAGTAATATTTTATAAAAAAACAAAGAAGTACAAAAAAAAAATTGCAGTACACCTTGTACCTGAATTCGTTTTATTACCGCCGACCATACACAGAGTCAGTTGCTATGATGAATATAGTTCTCCTACCTTAGTTGTCTTCATTTCAATGATCTACCTTATTTTCCCTTCCCTTTACATGCTCAGGGACTCCAGCATATTTTTTAAAATTGTTTTTTCCTAGCGGCAGCTTTGGCATAGCTTACTTTGATATGTATGGCAATTTTGTGTAGGATAAAGGCATAGCTCACATCAGTGGAACAAGGATGGTCTTTTAAATAAATGAGATAAGAACAATGGATGGAAATGTGGAAAAAGTTGGATTTGCACCTGAAATAAAGATCAAGAAAAATACCATATGGCTCCAAGCTTCACATGTAAAAAAGAAATATGAATATTCTTAAAAGGAAATATGAGCAAATTCCTGTAACTCCTTAATATGAGGAAAACTTTATCACTCAAAATCTAGTCACCAATGACTGAAGGTTATTCTTACTAGCCTACAGATGACTCCTAGAAATTAGATAAATAGGCTCTATCCCAATAGAAAGTTAGTAATATGTGAATAGAAAAGAAATCCAAATGTCTCTTAAAATTATGAAAAGATATTCAGACTCATACATAAGAGGAGTACAAAATAAAACCCACTGAAAATATGTGTTTACTCATGAATTATTTTAAAAATTAGGTTTATCAAAATTGACAACTGTTGGGGCCACTGCAATAATTGCATTTTTGCTTTGTTTTGCTTTTAATAAACTTCATTTGGCTAAAATTTTTTCATTCCTAATTTTCAGAGTTTGCATGATAACTGAGGGTGAAATTTAAAAAAAATTCTATATCTATTGAGAGGATCTTATTTTTTATGTGTTAATTACTATAGGCAACTATATTAATGGATTGTTTAATGGTGAACCATCCTTATACTCCTCTGACACTTGATAAAATAGATGTTATGTATTTTTCATAAATAACTAATTTTGACTTGTGTTATTATCTTTTCTTGCATTGCCTTGTGCGGTTTTGGAATAAAGTTTGTACAGTACTGTTAAAATGAGTTTGGGTAGCTTTCCTTATCTCTGTTCTCTTTGTAAAGAATAATTATATGTTTTCCTTGCACATACTTTAAAATTTGCCTGTAGGAACATATGACCCATAGCTTTTTTATTTTTTAACGAGGAACAATTCTGTTCATGAAATCAAACTTGTAATGACTGTTAGTTATAGCCTTTTGTTTTCTATTGCTCTTCCAGATCCATTCTCCACTTTTCTCCGTTCAATAATCTTTTCACTTGATATTTTCCCAGGCATAACTCTTCCTACAGGTCCAGTTCTCACTGGATTCTGGCTAAACAGCTCCTCTCCTTTCACCCAGAGTATTAATGAGTTTCCACTGTTGCTGCTTACTGTGGTGTTTCCATTCTTGTTGGTTACCTTACCTCTGCCACATCTCTGTAAAGAGACTGTAGGAAGTTCTCTTCCCTTAAGCCTTTACATGTTATCTATTTCTGTCAGAATCCTGACTAATAGAAGCCTGTTCAAATTTTCTATTCTTTCTTTGAGTCAGATTTAATGGTTTATAATTGAATGCAGCAGGACATGATCTCCTCATGTAAGGCTTCAAATGGCATGGAGTATACTTGCTAGTATTATTATTTTTTACATCTCTGGGTTGTTTTGTTTCCAAGAAGCTTCTTTTTTCTTTTTTCTTTTCTTTTTCTTTTCCCTTTAAGCCTCTACCTCTGGGCTTCTAGTGATATAACATAATTAAGAATAGAATTATCTGTGGGGCTAGGATGTCTGTCTGAATTGTAGCTTCACAATATACTTGATATATGATTCTTTGTCCCTCAATTTCTTCATCTTTATTCATAATATAAAGACATGACTACCACCACCTCACACAGTTGTTTTGTTTTGCTAAGGAATAACTGAGTTAATTAGGCTGGCATATAGCACATGCTGTATGCTTTTACCTTTTATCATTATTATTATTATTTGCAAGAGTACATCAGTGAATAAGTACAAATTATTATAGTGACGGTCTGAGGGTAGAAAGTTTTCTTACATTTTGCATGTTAGGAAATGTCTTTATTTTGCCCTCATCCTGGACTAACTGGTTGAGTGCAGAATTATTTATTTATTTGTTTGTTTGTTTAATTTTTGTATCATTAATATACAATTATATGAGCAACATTGTGGTTACTTGATTCACCCCATTATCAAGTCCCCACTACATACCCCATTACAGTCACTGTCCATCAGTGTAGTAAGGTGCTATAAAGTCACTACTTGTCTTCTCTGTGCTATACTGCCTTCCCCGTGACCCCCCACCACTACAATATGTGGGCTAATTGTAATGCCCTTTATTCCTCTTCTCCCTCCCTTACCACCCACCCTCCCCAGTCCCTTTCTCTTTAGCAACTGTTAGTCCATTCTTGGGTTCTGTGAGTCTGCTGCTGTTTTGTTCCTTCAGTTTTGGCTTTGTTCTTATACTCCACAGATGAGTGAAATCATTTGATACTTGTCTTTCTCTGCCTGGCTTATTTCACAGAGCATAATACTCTTTAGCTCCATCCATGTTGTTGCAAATGGTAGCATTTGTTTTCTTCTTAAGGCTGAACAATACTCCATTGTGTATATGTACCACATCTTCTTTATCCATTCATCTACTGATGGACACTTAGGTTGCTTCCATTTCTTGGCTATTGTAAATAGTGCTGCAATAAACATAGGGGTGCATATGTCTTTTTGAAACTGGGCTGCTGCATTCTTAGGGTAAATTCCTAGGAGTGGAATTCATGGGTCAAATGGTATTTCTATTTTTAGTTTTTTGAGGAACCTCCATACTGCTTTCCACAATGATTGAACTAATTTACATTCCCACCAGCAGTGTAGGAGGGTTCCTCTTTCTCCGCATCCTTGCCAGCATTTGTTGTTCCTGTTCTTTTCTATGTTGGCCATCCTAACAGGCATGAGATGATATTTCATTGTGGTTTTAATTTACATTTCCCTAATAATTAGCGATGTGAAACATCTTTTCATGTGCCTGTTGTCCATCTGAATTTCTTCTTTGGAGAAGTGTCTGTTCAGATCCTCTGCCCATTTTTTAATAGGGTTATTTGCTTTTTGGGTGTTGAGGCATATGAGTTCTTTATATATTTTGGATGTTAACCCCTTGTCAGATATGTCATTTACCAATATATTTCCCCATACTGTAGGATGTCTTTTTGTTCTGATGATAGTGTCCTTTGCTGTACAGAAGCTTTTAAGCATGATGTAGTCCAATTTGTTCACTTTTTATTTTGTTTCCCTTGCCTGAGAAGATGGGTTCAGGAAAAAGTTGCTTATGTTTATATTCAAGACATTTTTGCCTATGTTTTCTTCTAAGAATTTTATCATTTCATCACTTACATTCAGGTCTTTGATCCACTTTGTGTTTGCTTTTGTGTATGTGGTTAGACAATAACCCAGTTTCATTCTCTTGCATGAGTGTCCAGTTTTTCCAACACCAGCTGTTGAAGAGGCTGTCATTTCCCCATTTTATATCAATAGCTCCTTTATCATATATTAATTGACCATATATGCTTGGGTTTATATCTGGAGTGTAGAATTCTAAGTGTGCAAATAATTTCCTTCATCATCTTGACAATATTGGTACTTAGTTTTCTGACATATGTTATGACTGATGACAATCTGCTGTCATTCTAAATGAGGTCCTGAAGGTTCTCCATCATTTTGTGTGAGAATGTTTAAGACTCCTTAATCATAATATGCATTAGTTACTCTGGGTTTTGATTCATTTTTACTTTTTCATATCAGAAATTTAAGTTTATTTTCAGTCCATGGATGGCAGAAGGTTCAGCTATCACTTCCTCAAATATTGCTTCTCCACCAGTCTTTCCATTCTCTCTTTTGGATATTTGAAACTACCATTTTATCATCTGTTAGTTGTACAGCAGTGTTATCCAAACAACTTTTTGTGATGATAGAAATGTTCTATACATGCATTGTCCAATAAGGTGGACAAAAGCTGCATAATATGGCTATTGAGCATTAAAAATTCCTACAACGAGGAACTGAAACCTTATTAATTTTAATAAATTGACATGTAAATAATCATGTGACTGGTAAATACTATAGGTGGTATGGTGCAGAGTATTTGTTCATCTTTTATGAACTTTTTTCTTCTACATGTGCTGAATTCTGTGAGTATATTCTTGATGAATTCCTAAGTATATTATTTCCAGTCACTAACTGTTTATGTTCAGCACAGTTCCATGTCTTTGGTTATTATAATTTTCCCCATGATTTCTCATTAATTTTCTTATACATGTTACTTTTCTTATTGTAGTTTGACTTGTCTTTAATTTTTGGTTTTTGATTAAATAAAAGTTTGCCCTAAATTAATGTCATTGAGCATTTTGGATGTATACACATTGAAGTCTTTATCAGATATTTCTATAAAACTATTTTTTCTGGAGTTCTTTTTTTTTCCTGAGTGTTGATTTTGTTGACTTTATAAGCAATTCATTTTTGTTATGAATCTCAAAATTTCAATAAAAAGATGTGTTCAAAGAGTTACTTTACTTCTTCACTTTGCTTTTATCCCTCCCTATCTAACAAGTTTGTGGTTCCCTCTGTCTCCTCCCAAGACCGTTAGTCAGAAACAGGTTGTAAAGCTGAACTGTGGGTTCTTTTGCTAAGATTAAATCAAGGACATCTCAGATACAGGTACTATAGGCCTGGATTGCTTGCTATAATTTTAGGTTAAATAGCTTTATGTCTTCCTGTTTCTCTAGGTCTATCTTGATGGTGGTAGTTGGAAACAGCCTTTTTTTATTTGTTTCTTTCTTTGTTTAATATTATCCTTTCACAAGTAAGGAGATCCACCTGAACTTTAGACTTCAAGTGGTGAATCAGGGACCTACTGTAAAAGCCTTTTAAAATCTTTACCTTGGATGAACCAAAACCACAAAATTTGTATTGCCTTTTCTGACCAAGAACTTGATGATTCCATGGTGTAACTCCACTCACAATTTTGTAGTTTCGTTTTATTTCTGTTCTGTTCTAAGCCTATTTATTTCTTTCTGGTTTCTACTTATGTTTTATCTATCACTGAATCTGAGGGAATGTATCAAATGTGTTCTTACAGAGTTATCCTAATAGTAGTCTAAAATGCATGTTTATAGCATAAGCCCAGTTATCTCTTGTGTGTTATCTGAGGAGACTGAAAATCAGTGGTTTTAAAGCACACTATACCTCATTATATAAAGGATACCACTTTAAAAGTTAGAGAACTAGTTTCTCCATTATGGTAAACACACCTACAAGGTGACTTGTTTTCCTGTAGAGTTTTAAAAATGATTTTTGAAAGATTATTTTTAGCCTGAATTCACTATTTTCCCTACCATTATAATGACTAGTGTAAGAGACAATATAGTACTAAAATATGCCAATCTTAGAACAGTGTGTGACTTACATTAAACCCTTACAGAAGTGAAATATGTATTTAATAAGACTTTCATGGAGTAAATAGGAACATTCTAAATTAGTATTTTTCCCAACAGATTTCTAGGTAATATAGGGGATATTGTTTTAATATTAAGCTAAATTTATATGAAAATTTTATTTGTAGAACTTATCTTTTCATTAGGTTGTGACTTCCTAATGGTCTTCTTTAAATGACCAATACATCTTGCTTTGCAAAATAATACATTAAATGTGAAGAGCATACCTGTAAAGTCTTATGATTATTAAAATCAATGTATGAGAATTGCTTAATCAGTAGATTTAACATAAAGGTGATGAGTATTCTGTGTTGAAAAATTTATGTTTTTAATGCACATGAGGGAAGCTGTAAAAAAATAGGCTTCCAGGTGGAAGAATACTAAATGTTTACAAACCACAGCTTTCTAACCTCTGAAATTTAAATGCATTTTTATGTTCCTCAGTGGAAAAGTGCATTTTCTTATGATCAAGTCCATGATTTCTTGCAAATTTCTCCTTTGTGCCCACCACAAACCTGATGTACCCTATATACTTTTCAAAGGAATGTGTGAGGCAAGAGATCAACCTTTGCATATAAAGAATTGCTCCTTGTGCAGAGAAAAGCTCTTGAGAAGTTATGCAGGATCCACAATGCTATGCTGAATTATTTTTCTTATCATAGGAGTTTGCCCTATTGTCACCGATGATAAGTCAGGAACTGCCCTGGGCATTTCATATGTCCTCTCATGCAATCTTTAGAGGGTTACTGAAATACTGACCGCTCTCTCCATGTTTAGATGAAGAGCAGAGGCACAGCCAAACTTGAATCTGAATCTCTTTGGCTTTAAAGTGAACTTTCTACCACAGCAATGGTTATATGTATACAGCTATTGATGCGGATATTTAATAAGCTAACATCATATCAGAATCCATTTCTCATATATAATAATAATTAAAGAGGATAACATTGTTAAATAAATTTACTTTACAAAGGAATTTTAAATAAAAAATTGCAGTGAGGTTTGGAAGCAGATCCCACAGCAAAAGCTAGAGTCAATAACCAAAAAGGGGGAGGTTGGACTGAGTCATTAGTAAAAAACAATTTAAGTCTGAAATGAAATTGTTTAGCCCTAGAAGAGGAAAGATAATATGAAAGACATTACATGAAATGTAACAAGTCCAGAAAAGAATTAAGCTATAAGAGAAAGCTGTGCTGCTGGGGGATATTCTGGGAAGATTTGATGAAAATGCTTCCATGAGAACTTAAATTTCATGTATTGATTGGTTGGAAGTATAGATTCTTTACTGGTGACCCTAGGTCAAATTTAGTTTCTATCTTATATTGCATGCTACTTTCAAATGTTTTCTCTATATCTGTTGCAGGGTGAAATGTAAGAGTGGATCCAAAATGGGTTTACATTTAGTTAAGGTGTAGAGGAGTTGGAATACTTGCTCAAAGTCACACCATAAGTTAGCACAGGGGTCTCAGAGCCTACAGTCTGGTTTTCTCCTTTCATTTGTTATCTGTCCTCTGTCCTCTTTTGGAGTCTTCTTTCAAACCTTCTTCCCCCCTATTCTCTATCAACTTTGTATTTTTCAATACTGTTTAGGGCAAAGAGAATAATAAGGACTTTGGAGGCTTTTCTATTTTTCCAAAATATTCTTTGACTCCTCAATTTCTCCTACAAATAAATTTTCTCTGTTTGAAAGCTACTTAGTAAACTGACATCACCACCATTTCTCAAATTTGCTATGTGTCCTACTTTTTATACATTTTACAAAGTTGAAGAACTGAAGATAACTATCAAATAAATGTAAGAAAGAGGGAAGACATTTTAGAAAGCAAACCAAGTGGCTTAATTGCATATAGTATCATAAACCTTAGAATAGAACTAAAAAAAAGTTGTCTGAAATTATTAATTCAGACAAAGAACAGAAGAATGAGTGACAAAGATAAAATTCAAATGTATGTACTAATATGAAATACATGTACTAATTTATTTGGTCAAAAGTGAAAATAAATTTTATTTAAAAATTTGTCAAATCTTTATTGAAAAAACTGGTCTAGTGAAGGTAGGGTAATTTACATTGATATTTTCACATTTTTGGTGACCTTTAAGTCCAATTGACTGGAGGAACTAAAACTTTGATTAAGACATCAAAAATTACTTTGATGAAACAATTTAAATAGTCTCCAAAGTACTATCCAATTAATTTTTGGTATAAATTTAAGCATAAATCAATTACTATAATATAGGTATATATAGGAAATAAGCCAATATGCTAAGCATTGATCTTCCTTTCTTTAGCTTCTTTTGTCCAAAAAGAGACTTAATAAGGAGAATATGATTCAAGAAATTATAAATACTGTTTGAAAACCATAATAGTTGTGCATGAATATTTGAAACTAAACAAAGGTAACTAGAGATCATAAAGAGTAGAATATATTATATTAGAAATGTTAAATGAGAAGGAAGCCATAATTTTTTTATCTGACACATTTTATGAAATAATGCAAAGGAGGAAGAATGTAAGCTAATACTGATGTATATTTTATTGATAATTTATTAGAACAGACAATCTAGAAGGCAATTGGTTATGAATTTGTTTCCTTTAAAACAGCCCTCTAGATCATAAAATATATGAAGTTCATTTCTGGCAAAATATAGAGGGTATGTTTCTTATCCTTATCTGTGAACCACTCTTGTTTCTATCTATTTACTACCACTATTTCCAGAATTTATAGTTTCACATTTATCACCTCCTGCACAATGAGGCTTTTGTAAAGACCTATATATCGCTGTGGCTATAACTGAACAGGTTTCCACTGTTGCTTTTAGTCGTTGTCTTCCTAGTTTAGTCTCTGGCTATTTATCTCAGTGTTCACACACAGAAATTGAAATGTGTAAAAGTGAAAGTTATTACACGGAGACCACACAAGATACCTGCTCTAATTGAATGAAGACCTTTCCAGGATGCCAATTCAACTGCAATATCTCAAAAGTCATTCAGTGATGAAGCCAGAATTACTATATAAGGGAAGTAGGGCTTAAGAGCTGTGTTCTGGTGGAATGGGAAAGGGTGAGTCTCATCACCAGGAAACTAGTTAGAGAACAAATTGTGACTTACATGTCTGGAGTGGAGTCTAGGGCTGTGCATTTGTAAAAAGCCCCAAAGAGCTAAAAGAACAAATGTTGAAGAGTATGGGTCTAGTGAACTAATTTGAAACTGTAGAAGAAGGACATGGTGTTTTCTTAGGTTCTTGGTTTATTTGATGTGGCTGTAAGAGAATGAAGAATATTGGGGCTAATTACATCTTCCTGAACACCCACACTCTCCAGCCTCTCTTGTTCTTGCAACTGAATTAAAATCAGAACTCAAGTCCAACTTTACTGAATCAGAAGCTATTGTAGACTAAATTATCACCCTGCTCTAAGGATAAAAATGATCCTTTTGACACACATAAGAGGGTAATAGGAATCAAATGCCAGGTAATGCCAGGTACAGATACAAAACAAAGTACAACTTTACATAATAGTTTAATGGAAAGATGTTAAGCCATAAGTTATTTCATGTTTCTATTACTCTACAATGATATTTTCAAACTTTAAGCATATGCTCACTGGTTGTAGATTTCAACTTTTTAATTTTAAAGCAAACTCTGGATAAACACGGGAGTGAAGCACAAGTGTAAGAGCATAGATAATAAAGAAAGGCACTTTTTCTGAGCTTGAAATGCATTGTTTTCCCTCTGTGTTTGTAAGACTGTGCAGACTTGTATTAAGTTTATAATAGTGTAAAGTTCATAAGAGTGTAAAGTTCATAACCCTTTAAATTAGATAAAGAAACTAGTGTAAAATTTCACAGTTCTATTCTGTTGCATGTTTTGCCACTTTCTCCATACATGGAATTGACATCAATATTCATTGAAATATTGTAAAATAGCTGCATGATAAATGTTGATTGAATCATCTCTGCTAAATTATTGCCATTATTAAATTCATTTACAAACATAAGTAACAATTAACGTTCTAAAAGACAGAATTTTAGCCTTTGTCACCTTTACTTAGATACAAAAGAAAAGTTAGTGATTTCTATAAAGAATTTAAGGAAGTGGAGCCATACTAGTGCCAGAAAAAAAGTTCAAGGAATTCTTACCACTATAGAAAATCAAAGGTAAAGAAAAATGGTGGATAAGAATTCAAGGACTGGCTCAAAAATGCTTTAGTTCAAGGAACTCATCAGTCCCTCTTTTGCTACAGATAACACCTTGGACAGGAAACCTAACCATCCAAGCCTCAGTTTCCTTCCTTACAAGAAAAACAGTGACAGTGATGATTATACCAATCTCATGTTGTTCTTGGAGTTAAGGGAAATAATCCATATGAATTGTTAGCAAAATGCCTTCTCTATAGAAAAGACTCAGTGTGTCTTGGGAGATGCTGCTCTATGACTTTTTATTTTGTAAAAAAATCATTAAATAGTTAAAAGTCAGAGATACTGCTGAACAACCTATAATACACTGAACAGCCCTCACCCACCCGTGCCAAAACAAATAATTTTCTTGTCTCAAATGTCAATAGTGCTATTTTGAGAAATTCTGACTTAATCTCATGATGTTATTCTGTACATTTTGGCAAAATAAAATTTTGTTTGCTCAGAAAAATGTTTATATTTTCATCATTCAGTTTGGAAATTGCTTATAGAAATACATTCCTCTTTGTTTTTGTTGAAAACATTCTTTTTCACTCTTTAATAATTACTATAGATGGAATGTTAATGTTCCTCCAAAATTCATATGTTTAAACCTAATCTCCAATATGATGGTGTTTGAAGGTGGGGACTTTGGAAGGTGATTAGGTCATGAGGGTGGAGCCCTCATGAATGAGGTTAGTGCCCTTATAAAAGAAACCCCAGAGAGCTCCCTTGCCCCCTTCTGCCATGTGAGGGCACAGCAAGAAGACAGCTTTGAACCAGGAATGGGCTCTCACCAGACGCTGAATCTGAAGCACCTTGATTTTGGACTTCCCAGACTCTGTAACTGTGAGAAATAAATTTCCGTTATGTATAGTCCACCCTGTCACTGATATTCTATCAGCCTAAACAGACTAAGACAATAATATCTAAAGGAATAATAGGCAACGAAGTTTGCACCTCTGCTCAAGCTTTGAGTGATCAACAAATCCCTCAAAAGTGAATAAAACTGTTCTATTTTGTTAGTCTCTTTAGTAAAGAAGATTTTAATGTAATCAGTATAAATGGCATATATCTTGTCTTCTTTCTCAATTCCTTAAATTGTTGTTAACATTAAAAGAACTGAAAGAAAGTTTAAATTTGTTAAAATGGTAAAAATATACAGCACTAAAACTTATCATGTAATCTTCAAACTAATTCATAGAAACAAGCACAATCCCATCAGTAACAGTACTATCCTAAATAAAGTGTTTAATGGTCAATAGATTTTCAGGTCTGCTTTTCAAAATGTTTGGCCTAACTCTTTTGCCCTTTTGCTCTTCTTTTTCTGTTATAGTCTTACAAACACATCAGTATAAAACATAATAATTATTTAGCTGTTTCTCAATCCCAAATGCACATTAAGTTTAATTGGGAAGGTGTAAAAATATTGTCATATCTCATCCATTGAAAAGTGAAATTTGAATTTATTTGGGCAAGATCCAATTCAGAAGTTTTCTAAGTGTCCTAGGTAATTCTCACATGCACTATGGTTCAAAATCTATGGGAAAAGTAGCTCCCAGTATCAGTTTTATGCAGATGATAAGTTAATGGGTAAAGAAATAATAGTTCCATTGGCTAAATATCTATCCTTACAGCTATCAAAGGAAAAATTGCACCTGACAGAATTAATCAGGCCAGGAAGTCTTTATTCAAAGTATTGCAAAAGAGGAGAAAATGAATAGAGGAGACAAGAATACAGTCGAACCCATCTCCATTGAAACAAAGGGCAGGACAGTTTTTAAGAGCAGGGGTAGGGAGTTTGTAGGCCATCTACATTACTAAGTGGCCTATTCAAAAGAAAAGTTAAACTTTCTTTTAATGACAGGAGATAGTTTTTCAACTAGGGGCAAGGCATCTGCCAAAGTTAGACTCCTACTCTCCCACAGAAACTTGGAGATTGAGGTGCTAACTTGGAGAGAGAGGTGCTATCTCCTTCATGGTTTATGTTTCGAAGATTCAGTGATGGCCCCTAGGTCCTTGAGACATTCCTGGATTGTAAAACTGTCCAGAGACTCACAAGGGGAGAGAAAAAATTTACAATTATAAGTTTCTAAAGCAAATGCTTTAGAAGGAAGGTCTGGACCTAAGGCAAGGAAGAAGCCTTTCTTAAATTTGGTTGAGCTAAGGGGAATATTAAGGCCATCCTTAATGGACAGAGATAATGGAAATTTTTCTCACTAGAACCATGAGTCTCAAATGTAGCTGTACACTGTATTCACCTGGGAGTTTAATAAAAATATTGATGCCTCAGTCTAGTCACAGAAATAACCAATTTAAACATTGACTTATGTATTGGGATTATAATACCTTCTCAGTTGTTAACAATATACAGCTAAACTTAGAAACTACTGTTGCACAGAAACTGGATTTCCCTGAGAGATTATAAAGGTGTGAAACAAATTCATCTCACAAGTATAACTCCAGCATACCATTGCTTATTTGTATATCAAATGTAAAACATAAATATAATAAATAGGCAGGAGAAAGAAATAAAGAAAAAAGAAGGTTTCTTTTTAAGAAATAAAAAAAGAAAAGAAAAAAAAGTTTGATTTTTCCACATCAAGGACTGGAATTTATAATGCCAGAATTAATGAGTCATCAATATATTTATTTTTCATCAGTGCACAAATTCACTTAAATGAATTTTTTTGATAAGTCAACTGAGGCAAATTTTTTAAATAAATTAAATTTTTCTGTGAACTGTTTTCCTCTCATCTGTACTTCATCCTGCTTGGGTGCTTTGCATTATTCCTGATCTTATAGACTCTCTTACTTTTTAAATTTCCTTTTTTTCTCTTTCAGACTTTAATTGTCCTCTATTTGCCCGATATTTCCTTATATTGGTGTCAGAAATGTTAACTACCCTAGCTGGGAAGCTTATTTGTACCATGAAATCAGGATAGCACCTTTTCTTCAGGTAAAGTTCACGTAACTTAACTTAGGTTTTCCTAACAACAGTCTCTTGGGTTTTTCTGTCCAAATCAAGGTCTGGACCTTGGGACCGATGGTTTGGACCAGTTTGGGATGACGGCTATACTATCAGCCCAGGCAAAAAGGAAAACAGTATCATGTCAGGTTGATGGGTTACATATATTTAGTGTGTATGTGTGTGTGTGTGTGTGTGTGTATGTATGGCCTTTTACTGTATTAATTCCATTACTGCAGTTTCCAGACTCAAGCATGGATCCCTAACTTCTGAAGATTATATTCCTTTTTGAGAAACTGAGGAATGGTAGGGAATATCCTCAGATAAATGCAAAGATACTCATATCTACAAAGCTCTGCACATAATTTAACAATATTCACATATTCATTGAAATCCACCACATACTCTAGGGTTATAGGCCCACATTCATAATCCTTTATAAAATGAAAGGGGAACCTTTAACAAAGTCATTTAATGGCATCACTTTAAAACAAAGACTCTCTGAAGTGAATGATCCAAACCATAATTTTAAAATAAATCATCATTCAAGTGGTATTGTATTATTACTTTATCTCACATAGGCACGGATCAAATTCTTACTGTACTATTGTTTCATTTTTAAAAGTTGTGAAATATAAGGAATGAAATAATCGCAAACACTCCTTGGCATTTTCAAGCACTGATAAGCTCAGAAATAACTGTTAAGTAAAATAGAGGAAAGAGCATCTTTTCTGATATTTATTCATTTGTTTTTGTATCCCTCAGCCTATTTTGGTATTTCCATTCGCATAAAATGATGTACATTTTTCCTTTTATTTTTTAATTCTCTTTATTTTTGATACTTAGCTTTAGCAACTGTGTTTGAGAGGTTAGAGATCTCAGCAGCCACGCTGCACTGACGCTCTGGCTCACGAAGAGGCCGGCGGAGTGTAGTGTATCATGACAGACTGAAATGGAATTCCAGCCATGTGAAGATAAATTTTCCAGCCGCACTAGCACAGATTGAAATGACTCACTCTTGACTGCGGCGGCAGAAAGTGTCAGTCTATATCTCAGACTGTAGCTATCAACCACTTTTTACTGCTGCCTGCAATAGACACACAGAGATTCCAAAGTAACAAGGGGAGGCTAATGCATTTCCCTAAAGTAACTAGAGTATTTAAACAGTTTCAGAGTCTCTACTTTTCTACTAAAAGTTCTTATCTCAAGGCCAGGAATATTTCTATTTGTTATATTAGTTAGTAGATGTCCATTACAATGTACTAGTTTATTACCTTTTGTTCCTATTAAGGTTTGATATATACTTATGAGTTGTCTCCATTTTAACATGGAGGAAATAGGGAAACACATGGACAAACTAGAAATACTTATCAAATTTATAAGGAACATTTAAATAATTAAAATGTTGTCTGTGTTTTTTGTTTCTGAGTTTCAATTAAATTAATGTATGACTTTTCTGGGTTATTTTCAAGTAAGCAAACATTAGTCCTCTCTAAAAATGAATATTTTTATTCTTCATAATTGACTTTTAAAAAACTAAAGTATTTAACAGTGGTATGCTGAAGTTGGCTCTTACTGGCCCTTGAGAACCAATTTTACATACAACTTCGCAACTTCCTGATCAGTGGTATCACTTTAATAACTTGTAATAGGCAATAGTAGGGTTACCTAATACAGAAATTATCAAGATGACTCCAAAATCCCTCTTTCCAAGCCAGGAGTTAATCATTTACCAGTATATGGCAGACTATCATAATACAGTATATTGTGATATGTACTATACCATACATGTTATCATGGTATATATAGTATGACACAAACAGCATACTATCTAGGCCAGTGCAGCCAGATAGCATGTACTCAATTCTTTAGATAAATGCCAGTAGACCCAGGTGATTAGAGATGGAGGGTAAATAGTCCTTTCTCTTCATAACTTTGGAATCAGATGCTATATTACAAGGAAAGCAAGCCTTAGACCATATTCTGGCAATTGTGTATGCATTAATAAGAAGAAAATAGTGATAGGACCAATTCTTCTAGGCTCAATAAAGACTCCATTCTGTATCTACAGACACTCTGTCAAGAACCTTCAATGAAAGACTTTTTTTATGAGTGCCAAGAAATGGGAACAATCTAAGCGTCCTTTGATGAATGAATGGATACAGGAAAAAATACAGACACACACACACACACACACACACACACACAGGAATATTATTCAGCCATAAAAAAGAATGAAATCATGCCATTTGTGACAACATGGATGGACCTTAAGGGCATTATGCTAATTGAAATAAGTCAGAGAGGAAAAGACAAATATTGTATGATCTCACATATGGAATCTAAACAAACAAATACCAAACCAAGAAAACAGATACAAAAAATAGATTGGTGAGGCGGAGCCAACATGGCGGCATGAGTAGGACAGTGGGAATCTCCTCCCAAAAACATATATACTTTTGAAAATACAACAAACACAACTAGTCCTAAAAGAGAGACCAGAAGACACAGGACAGTGGCCAGACTGCAGCTACACCAGCGAGAACCCAGCGACTGGTGAAAGGGGTAAGATACAAGCCCCGGGCCTGGCAGGACCCGAACGCCCCTCCCCCAGCTCCCGGCGGGAGAAGAATAGGCAGAGCGGGAGGGAGACGGAGCCCAGGAATGCCGAACACCCAGCCCCAGCCATCCGGGCCAGAGCGCAGACACAGTGCGTGGGCGGGGGGCCCTGGATACTGGGGAAACAGGGCAATAAGACCTCTGAGCGGGTGCCGAAGCTGATGCCCCTGTGACAAAGAGAAGCGGGGGCTTTTTGAAAGTCTTAAAGGGACAGGGACTTAACAGCTTGATGGAAACAACACAGGTCATAGTCCAGCAGCTGGAAATTACAGGGAAAACCAGGTGCACTAACCCCCTGGGCAACAGCTCTGAGACCCCTCATGGAGGTAAACAGCCAAACAGCCCCTCCCCCCCCTCCATTACCCCACGGGGCGCTGCGAAAGCAGAGAAGCAGCCTGAGACAAACTACGCTCACTGAAAGGGAAATTCCTCCCTTCCGGCCAGGCAAGACACAAAGACCCACTCTACACGCAATTACCCAACACAAGCCACTAGGGGTCGCAGTTGTCCCAGTAAAGAAAGACCAGTAGCAAGTGAAAATTTTGGCCCTCCCAGCTGACAGTCAATAGCACCTGTCAACATGAAAAGGCAAAAAAAATATGATCCAGACAAGACTAACCCAGACAGCTTCGGCATCTGCTACATCTTCCCCTGAGAAGGAACCTGGGGAGATAGATTTAGCCAGTCTTCCTGAAAAAGAATTCAAAACAAAAGTCATAACCATGCTGATGGACTTGCAGAGAAATATGCAAGAACTAAGGAAGGAGAATACAGAAATAAAACAAGCTCTGGAAGGACTTCAAAACAGAATGGATGAGATACAAGAGACCATTAATGGACTAGAAAACAGAGAATAGGAATGCAGAGAAGCTGATGCAGAGAGAGATAAAAGGATCTCCAGGAATGAAAGAATTTTAAGAGAGCTGAGTGACCAATCAAAAAGGAATAATATATGCATTATAGGAATTCCAGAAGGAGACGAGACAGAAAAAGGGATAGAAAGTGTCTTCGAAGAAATAATTGCCAAAAACTTCCCCAAACTAGGGGAAGAAATGGCCTCTCAGACCACAGAGGTACACAGAACTCCCATGACAAGGGATTCAAGGAGGGCAACACCAAGACACATAATAATTAAAATGGCAAAGATCAAAGACAAGGACAAAGTATTAAAGGCAACCAGAGAGAAAAAAAAGGTTACCTACAAAGGAAAACCCATCAGGCTATCATCAGACTTCTTGACAGAAACCCTACAGGCTAGAAGAGAATGACATGATATACTTAATGCAATGAAACAGAAGGGTCTCGAACAAACACTACTGTATCCAGCACGAATATCATTTAAATATGAAGGAGGGATTAAATAATTCCCAGACAAGCAAAAGTTGAGGGAATTTGCCTCCCACAAACCACCTCTACAGGGCATCCTACAGGGACTGCTCTAGATGGGAGCACTCCTAAAAAGAGCACATAACAAAACACCCAACATATGAAGAAGGGAGGAGGAGGAATAAGAAGGGAGAGAAATAAAGAATCATCAGACCGCGTTTATAATAGCTCAACAAGTGAGTTAAGTTAGACAGTAAGATAGAAAAGAAGCTAACCCTAAACCTTTGGTAACCACAAACTTAAAGCCTGCAATGGCAATAAATTCATACCTTTCGATAATCACCCTAAATGTAAATGGAATGAATGCACCAATCAAAAGACACAGAGTAATAGAATGGATAAAAAAGCAAGATCCATCCATATGCTGCTTACAAGAGACTCACCTGAAACCCAAAGACATGCACAGACTTAAAGTCAAGAGATGGAAAAAGATATTTCAAGCAAACAACAGAGAGAAGAAAGCAGGTGTTGCAATTCTGGTATCAGACAAAACAGACTTCAAAATAAAGAAAGTAACAAAAGACAAAGAAGGACATTACATAATGATAAAGGGCTCAGTCCATCAAGAGGATATAACCATTATAAATATATATGCACCCAATACGGGAGCACCAACATACCTGAAACAAATACTAACAGAACTAAAGGAGGAAATAGAATGCAATGCATTCATTCTAGGAGACTTCAACACACCACTCACTCCCAAGGACAGATAAACCAGACAGAAAATAAGTAAGGACACAGAGGCACTGAACAACACACTAGAACAGATGGACCTAATAGAAATCTACAGAACTCTACATCCAAAAGCAACAGGATACACAGTCTTCTAAAGTACACATGGAACATTCTCCAGAATAGACCACATACTAGGCCACAAAAAGAGCCTCAGTAAATTCAAAAAGATTGAAATCCTACCAACCAACTTTTCAGACCACAAAGGCATTAAACTAGAAATAAACTGTACAAAGAAAGCAAAAAGGCTCACAAACACATGGAGGCTAAACAACACGCTCCTAAATAATCAATGGATCAATGACCAAATCAAAATGGAGATCCAGAAATATATGGAAACAAACAACAACACTAAGCCCCAACTTCTGTGGGACACAGCAAAAGCAGTCTTAAGAGGAAAGTATATAGCAATCCAAGCATATTTAAAAAAGGAAGAACAAGCCCAAATGAATGGTCTAATGTCACAATTATAGAAATTGGAAAAAGAAGAACAAATGAGGCCTAAGGTCAGCAGAAGGAGGGACATAATAAAGATCAGAGAAGAAATAAATAAAATTGAGAAGAATAAAACAATAGAAAAAATCAAAGAAACCAAGAGCTGGTTCTTTGAGAAAATAAACAAAATAGATAAGCCTCTAGCCAGACTTATTAAGAGGAAAAGAGAGTCAACACAAATCAACAGTATCAGAAACGAGAAAGGAGTAGTCATCACGGACACCACAGAAATACAAAGAATTATTAGAGAATACTATGAAAACCTATATGCTAACAAGCTGGGAAATCTAGGAGAAATGGACAACTTCCTAGAAAAATACAACCTTCCAAGACTGACCCAAAAAGAAACAGAAAATCTAAACAGACCAATTACCAGCAACAAAATAGAAGCAGTAATCAAAAAACTACCAAAGAACAAAACCCCCGGGCCAGATGGATTTACCTCGGAATTTTATCAGACATACAGGGAAGACATAATACCCATTCTCCTTAAAGTTTTCCAAAAAATAGAGGAGGAGGGGATACTCCCAAATTCATTCTATGAAGCTAACATCACCCTAATACCAAAACCAGGCAAAGACACCACCAAAAAAGAAAACTACAGACCAATATCCCTGAAGATGGTAGATGCAAAAATACTCAACAAAATTTTAGCAAACCGAATTCAAAAATACATCAAAAGGATCATACACCATGACCAAGTGGGATTCATCCCAGGGATGCAAGGATGGTACAACATTCGAAAGTCCATCAACATCATCCACCACATCAACAAAAAGAAAGACAAAAACCACATGATCATCTCCATAGATGCTGAAAAAGCATTTGACAAAGTTCAACATCCATTCATGACAAAAACTCTCAGCAAAATGGGAATAGAGGGCAAGTACCTCAACAAAATAAAGGCCATCTATGATAAACCCACAGCCAACATTATATTGAACAGCGAGAAGCTGAAAGCATTTCCTCTGAGATCGGGAACTAGACAGGGATGCCCACTCTCCCCACTGTTATTTAACATAGAACTGGAGGTCCTAGCCTCAGCAATCAGACAAAACAAAAAAATACAAGGAATCCAGATTGGTAAAGAAGAATTTAAACTGTCACTATTTGCAGATGACATGATACTGTACATAAAAAACCCTAAAGACTCCACCGCAAAACTACTAGAACTGATATCAGAATACAGCAAAGTTGCAGGATACAAAATCAACACACAGAAATCTGTGGCTTTCCTATACACTAACAATGAACCAACAGAAAGAGAAATCAGGAAAACAACTCCATTCACAATTGAATAAAAAAAAAAAATACCTAGGAATAAACCTAACCAAAGAAGTGAAAGACTTATACTCTGAAAACTACAAGTCACTCTTAAGAGAAATTAAAGGGGACACTAACAGATGGAAATGTATCCCATGCTCATGGCTAGGAAGAGTTAATATCATCAAAATGGCCATCCTGCCCAAAGCAATATACAGATTTGATGCAATCCCTATGAAACTACCAGCAACATTCTTCAATGAACTGGAACAAATAATTCAAAAATTCATATGGAACCACCAAAGACCCTGAATAGCCAAAGCAATCCTGAGAAAGAAGAATAAAGTAGGGGGGATCTCACTCCCCAACTTCAAGCTCTATTATAAAGCCATAGTAATCAAGACAATTTGGTACTGGCACAAGAACAGAGCCACAGAACAATGGAACAGACTGGACAATCCAGACATTATCCCAGACATATATGGTCAATTAATATTTGATAAAGGAGCCATGGACATACAGTGGTGAAATGACAGTCTCTCCAACAGATGGTGCTGGCAAAACTGGACAGCTACATGTAGGAGAATGAAACTGGACCATTGTCTAACCCCATATACAAAAGTAAACTCAAAATGGATCAAAGACCTGAATGTAAGTCACGAAACCATTAAACTCTTGGAAAAAAACATAGGCAACAACCTCTTAGACATAAACATGAGTGACCTCTTCTTGAACATATCTCCCCGGGCAAGGAAAACAACAGCAAAACTGAACAAGTGGGAGTATAACAAGCTGAAAAGCTTCTGTACAGCAAAAGATACCATCAATAGAACAAAAAGGAACCCTACAGTATGGGAGAATATATTTGAAAATGACACATCCGATAAAGGCTTAACGTCCAGAATTTATAAAGAGCTCACACACCTCAACGAACAAAAAACAAATAACCCAATTAAAAAATGGGCAGAGGAACTGAACCGACAGTTCTCCAAAATAGAAATACAGATGGCCAACAGACACATGAAAAGATGCTCCACATCGCTAATTATCAGAGAAATGCAAATTAAAACTACAATGTGGTATCACCTCACACCAGTAAGGATGGCTGCCATCAAAAAGACAAACAACAGCAAATGTTGGCGAGGCTGTGGAGAAAGGGGAACCCTCCTACACTGCTGGTGGGAATGTAAGTTAGTTCAACCATTGTGGAAAGCAGTATGGAGGTACATCAAAATGCTCAAAACAGACTTACGATTTGACCCAGAAACTGCACTCCTAGGAATTTACCCTAAGAATGCAGCAATCAAGTATGAGAAAGACCAATGCACCCCTATGTTTATCACAGCACTATTTACAATAGCCAAGAATTGGAAGCAACCTAAATGTCCATCGATAGATGAATGGATAAAGAAGAGGTGGTACATATACACAATGGAATACTACTCAGCCATAAGAAAAGGGCAAATCCTACCATTTGCAGCAGCATGGATGGAGCTGGAGGGTATTATGCTCAGTGAAACTTGCCAAGCGGAGAAAGAGAAATACCAAATGATTTCACTCATCTGTGGAATATAAGAACATAGGAAAAATTGAAGGAACAAAACAGCAGCAGAATCACAGAACTCAAGAATGGACTAACAGGTACCAAAGGCAAAGGGACTGGGGAGGATGGGTGGGTAGGGAGGGATAAGGGGGGGAGAAGTAGGGGGGTATTAAGATTAGCATGCATGGGGGGTGTGGGAGAAAGGGGAGGGCTGTACAACACAGAGAAGGCAAGTAGTGATTCTGCAACATTTTGCCATGCTGATGGACAGTGACTGTAAAGGGGTTTATAGGGGGGACCTGGTATAGGGGAGAGCCTAGTAAACATAATATTCATCATGTAAGTGTAGATTAGTGAAACAAACAAAAAAAGGCAGTTCATGTGTGGTGACCTCCAATGAGTTCTACACAATGATATAAAGGGCTTATAAAAGTGTAGGCAAAGGGTCTGTTTGTGTTTATACAGAGGATCAAAACCTAATTGGGCTACCCCGAAAATGAACTAAGATACGATATGAAAAAGAACTTCCAACATCAGCACTCTCGGGAAGACTCATGACAGAAGATGATAAGCAAAAAAAACCCCAACAAACATCCACGCACTGCCACAGGTGTAGATGCACTCATCCCACCAGCTCCTGGACTTGCCATTGGAATGAAGAAGGAGATATCTAAGCTGGCCTGTGCATACAGTAAAACAACAAATTTGACTGGATCTCTACTGTTGGAACTCAACCAAGAATTAGGAGAAGTGCAAATTGTAGCACTCCAAAATCTTACAACCACAGACTATTTACTATTAAAAGAACATATGGAATGTGAACAGTCCCCAGGATTGGGTTGTTTTAATTTATCTGAATTCTCTCAGACTGTTCAAGTTCAGTTGGACAATATCCACCATATCATAGATAAGTTTTCACAAATGCCTAAGGTCCCTAACTGGTTTTCTTGGTTTCACTGGAGATGGCTGGTAATTACAGGTATGCTTTGGTTATGTAACTATACTCCTATTATGTTAATGTGTGTGCACAATTTAAGTAGTAGCTTAAAACCTATACATGCTGAAGTTACTCTACAAGAAGATATGTCAAAGAAATTATCAATCTTCCCAGGTTTTCTTCCGCCTGCTACTTCTATAGCTTTTCTTCTTCCTACCTAATTACAACCCTTAAATAGAATTCGTGCCACATATCAAATTTACCGAGTATCATAATTCTTCCAAGTGGTAAAGACACCTCAAGACAAATGCTGGGCATAGAAGCCACAGGGCATAAATATGCAAAGAAGTAAAAAGCTAACCTTTTCAAACAATAAGGCTTCTCTCTCACTTACCAACTTAACGTTTCCCTGTATGGCCCCGAAAGATGACTGGTTAGCCAGAGACGGGTAAGATTCCTCAAGGGAGGAACAACCTAAGACAGGCACAGTCGCAGGGTTGCCATCAGGTGAGAAAATGAGGATCAACAGAGGCGAGGCTTAGAACCTCACCCCCTCCTGTTCTGAGAGAAATCTTCTGCATCCATGGATGTTTTATTGCCCTTGTCTAGCTTGGATTAACACATAGTCTACAGGCACACACCTGATCATCTACATTTGCTGTCTTACAACACTAAACTATGTTTTCTACCTTTATCTTGTATCTACCTACCACTTCAGCATTTTATTAAAAATAATAATAATAAAGAGAGAAATGTGGTATCCACATATAAATCAAGTATAAAAATCAAATGAATATTCATATTTGAACTGACTGTTTATAGTTCATAATGCATGAGCAAAACCGAAAGTTTCTGTGATGACTGCCCTTGTACTGTTCACTATGTAACTTATTCACTGTGTAAGAATTTGTACTCCATGTAAGAACTTGTTCGTTATGCATCAGAAGATTGGAGACTGATGAAAATTAGGCTTGGGGTGGATTAATGATTGTGCATTGAGCATTGACCCCCGTATACAGAATTTTATTGTTGTTAACATCCATTTGATCAATAAATATGAGAGATGCCCTCACACACACACACAAAATATATATATATATATATATATATATATATATATATATATATACACACACACACTTCCAATTGTAAAATAAATAAGTAACCGGGATGTAATGTATAGCATAAGGAATATAGTCAAAATATTGTAACAACTTGGTATGGTGATAGCTGGTACCTAGAATTATCATGTATATAAATGTTGAATCACTGTGTCGTACACCTGAAACTAATGTAATACTGTGTGTCAAATACCCTTCAATAAAAAATAATTATCCAGGAAAAAAAAAAAAAAATAGATTGGTGGTTTCCAGAGGCAGGGTTTAAGGAGTAGGCAAAAATGGGTGAAGGTCAAATGTATACACTCCCAATTTTAAAATAAATGTCATAGAGATATAATGTACAGTATGGTGATAACTATAGTTAATAATACTACATTGCATCTTTGAAAGTTATAAGGGAGTGATCTTAAAAGTTCTCATCCCAAGAAAAAAAAAATTGTAACTATATATGGTGATGGATGTTAACTAGACCTATTAGGGCAATCATTTTGCAATATGCATAAGTATTGAATAATTATATTGTACACCTGAAACTAATACAATGTTACATGTCAATTCTATTTTTTTTTAATTCAATGTAAATAAAAGAAAGATAGGGCCCTAATCTCCCAGTCTCTGTGGGAAGGTAGAAGTATGATTTCTACAATTGCCAATTAGCAAGAAATGGATGGCTCGATCCCATTGACCAACCTCCCCAGCAGAAGTCCTCCAGTACTTTTCCACTAGTTCACCCCAGTGCTGAAAGACTCTCCCACCCTTTCTTTCAAGAGAGTGTACTTCAATCTCTCACCCCTATTGTGATAGTCTTAAAGTCTCCCTTGTCTGTTTAACTTGTCTGGGGTATTTCTCTATCAAAACAACCCCCCAATCAATATATCTCATAATAAAATCATAAGAAATTATATATATAATTATGACAGGTCATCTTAAAAAATAAAGACATTAAAATTTTTTTTAAATGACAGAAAAGTAATGTTACAGGGACAAATAAGCACATTTTCAGGTACTATAATCTGTTTTTAGCCTTTAAAGTGTAATATGAGTTAGTTTCTTTTTTTATAAGATCACCATGAAAAGAAAAAACAATATAAAAGACAAATTACTTTGGAGAAAAAAAACAGGGTTTAATTTGTTTAAACTTGCAAAGGAGGATTTTGATTAAGTTTTTCACACAGTTCCATTAATAAAACCAAGGAAATCATAGGGAGAGAAGTTAAAGTCTGATTAAAAGATAGAGAACAAAGAAAAGGAATAATTAGCCAATTCTCAGGATAGGAAGAATTTGCCTGTAGGGTGCCCGAGGGATCAGCACCACACACTTCAATTCATTACATCTCTAAAACGTCTGTAACTAGGAGGGAAATCTATGCTCTGGTTAGTTGGGACTTTGTAAGATTTCTGGAAAGGCTTTTTAAAACCCTCAATAATTGGTTTGGGGGTAGGAAATGAAATTCTACTCAAGAGTAAAGTATGTCATATTAAAACGATCAGCTTAAGCTATTTATACTGACTTCTAAGTTCTAAATCAGTTGTAACATCTCAGAAAACTGACCTGAGTCATCTCAATTCTCAATCAAGACATCTCAAAGTGAAATAGAGCTCATTTATATTAACAGTCTAAGTACAAGAAAGTTCATCTTTCACCTAGACAGCCATCGCCAAATAACGAGACAGAC
Organism: Manis pentadactyla; assembly: GCF_030020395.1. NCBI lineage: Eukaryota > Metazoa > Chordata > Mammalia > Pholidota > Manidae > Manis > Manis pentadactyla. Next base: position 83,182,139 of record NC_080025.1, read on the forward strand.
TGAATAGGGTAGATTAATCCTAAGGCTATTGGCAGTCTCCATTCCACTGCTAACCTGTTCTAAATTTGGAAAACCACTCCAGCACTCTTAAAACTCTGAGATCTAAACCTGACCATCCAAACATTTCCTAATCGGGAAAATAACAACAGAGCTAGTGATTGGGCAATGAAGATCCCCTAGACATATTTTTAAAATATTATTTAAAACCGAGTACTTCAGCCTTTACCAGACACAGCTCAGCCTCTGATCTTGCCTCTTGCCTTATCCTTTGACTATGTGTTGGCCAGAATGAATTAATTTGCATTACAATAAAAATGGAATGATATAAAAGATTTGAATTATTTTTTAATTCCAAGGGGGATGAAGGAAAAGGTTCTGATAAAAATGCAGTCACATTGTCATCTTGGGATAAGAAAAGTGCTAGGATGTTATACCCATTTGAAAAAAGACGAGCAAGCTTCCATATTCTAGTATTAAATAATTGAACAAAGCAAATGTCACTCTAACTTTGAATTAAAGTTTTCTTATTAAGAAAGTTGTATGAGTTCTGTTTTAGGACAGCAATTCTTGGTCAAACAAGGAAAAGGTACTTCTGTGTGAGATATGGGATGTTGTCTTTCAAATATCTAATATGACACGTACATGAGAAAATTGTATTCATGCTCTTACTAGAACAAGTCTTAAGAAAAGGGTGTAATCCCAGACTACAGTAATAGTGAGAACCCTAATACAACAGACTTGTGAATCTTCTCCCCAAAGCCCCAAATGGAAAAGCATCTGTGGCTATGGGCCCAGAAAGACCATCAGAAGTACCACCTGGGTGGGAAATGTAGTATCATTTGCTCTCACAGTGATAGTGTCGGATTAAAGAAACCAGGTACAGAAACACAGGAGAATAAAAAACTCAATAGCACAGAGAATAGTAATAGGAAAAACAGTGTGTGTCCACCATGGCCTTGCCAGGAAAAGGGAAATGACTTGAAGTTCCAAAGGTACTGCAGGGTGGGATTTCAAACTGAAGGCAAAAGATTCTTTGTAATATTTGTCCTCAAATTCTAGACAGAGGACAGAGTCTTAGACTAAATGTATCAGCTGAAAAGGATCCATAACAGAAAAACCTGGTCAACCAGATCTGTTTTTCACCAAAATCTTTGAGTTGGATTTCCACTGCACATATTAAGTTCTCAGTGATTCGATTTTTAGTTGTTTGGTGTTCACTTTATAACAACAGAATTTGATTTGGTGGCATGGTGATCTTATAGTAATTATTCACTCTGTGTTTTCAGATATTTCTGAGGAGCTTACAAAAAGATCAAGTTTTGGTCCTGTTTCTCTCATCCTATATCCATGTTTTCTCTAGCTTCCAAAGAAAACTATCTGGTATTAAATAAAATTCTGCATCTGGAAAAATCTGCCATTGAGAAAAATGAGAAGAGATAGTATATTTTGCTACTGAAGTTTGGACAGGAAACATGTGAGTGGACCTCTGTCTATAAAAGGAAAGAGTCAGTGCTGGGCTAACTAGTCAGTAGTTTATGTCCTTAAAAAAGTTTGACAATTTTGTTAGTGTAAAGTATATATTATGTAAACAAAAGCAATTAGATAGTTTGGCCAATCATTGGAAGAAAAGTATTTTTCCCTGGAATAGTTATTAAATTGAAGTTTGTTTCAATTTGCTTGAAATATTTAGGCAATTGGTTACCTATAAAGTTTACTTGGTTAGTGTAAATTAGACATTGTATAAATGAGAACTACACCAGGCTAATTAATTTCATTGGAACTTAGCTTTCAAAGGTTAGAAAGAAATGAAAAATATCCCTTATAATGAATTCATCTAACATGTCCTTTCTTCCTATACTCCAACATGGCCTTTAGCTGACATTTCCAGAAGAAGGGATATTCCAAGTCAGTTAATTTTAGTTAGCTAAGTTTCTTCTTTCAAGCAGCCAAACATTTTGACAGAAATATGTCCATCAGTGCCATTAACTGAAGTTAGGAGGAAATCTGAGCACAGTGTGCAAAGTGGGTTGAGGATAAGAAAACCAAAAACTGGATGCAAGGAAAGAAAGAGAGAAAATGAGTAAAACTGAATAACATCAGTTCTTAAATCCACGTTCTTCTGCTTTCTCAAATGGGATATATTTAGTATAATTTAATCTTTGCATGATTGTTTAGTCAACACTATGGAAAACTGTAAGAGCTGAACTGTAATACAGTAATACTTAAGGAGTTTTGCAGTTATGTAGAATAGTAAATAATTCTCTATTACCCTTTTAAAATTTTTCTTTTTTTCAGTTTTGCAATCTGTTGTTTTCTATCTCTTCCCTCATCAGCAAGTTATCAGTAGTCAGTTCTTTCTGCTGACAATGTCCCTGCCTGTAGTATTACTATTACCTACCTTCTCATGTTCTGTTTCAAATGTACTCTGAGCTAAGACTTTAGATAATAAGTTATAATGACACTGACTCTGTATTTCCTTGCAATACACAACGCTTTCCCACATATTCTTTATTCTATTGTTTTATTCTGATGTCATTGAGTTAGATTGGTGCTTGGCTTATAGATTCCTAAATACTTAGAAGTCATTAAGACACTTAGAATGTCTAAAATAATACTAAATAGAGAATGAAAGAGGCTCACCTTGGAGTTATCTGCATGGATTTTTATTGCGTGAGCTTTGTATCATTTGTTAGCTAATCTAGCACATTTTTAGTGCTTATTTTCAAATTATCAGCCATATTTTGTAGTTGAGATTATCTCACTATTTATTAACAGTGGTAAGGATTTGAAGGATATATAAAGTAAAAGAACTTGGAAAACTTGGATTCTACTTAATTATCATAAAATTAATAAGTAAATGGCAGAGGATTAAAAACCAGCAGAATTTGCTTTGCAAGTTCTATTTTACAATACCAGAAACTTTGAATTCCCAAGGAACTGCGGAAATAGAATTTCCTAGAAGCAAAGATTCTGGAGGTCAAAGTGGTTTCAGTCTGGTAAAAAAACAAATGCACATCAGTGAGTGGCTTTTGAGAAGACAGAGGAGAGTGATTCCTCAGAGAGCCCAGCACCGGGGAGGGGGTGAGCGTCCCGTGTGGCACTTGCCTCCCACCACTGCAGGGTTTTATTTTCTTGGAACACTGAAGTGAATGTGCTCTTGCCCTTACCTCCTTCATCCCTCTGTCATCACCGGGGAGCCTTCAGGCATCAAAGTCTGTCGGCTGATACAATCTAGTCCTAATAAAGCCAATCAAAATGAATGTGGCACTTAGAGTTATTTTTCTAAATGATTCTTTTCTGACACTTTTTTTCTTTTTTTCTCTTTTCTCTCAAACTCTATTCTAAAATGGGCTGTTGGCCAGTACTTCACACTCAGGATTAGATTCCCATGTCAACTTTCCATTTATTTTCTAGGCTCAAGGACCTCTGTCAGGGAAACATTCCTGGGCTAATTCTCACAGGCCTGCACAATACATAAGACTTCACACATCAGGTAACTACACACATATGACTTTATTGCAGAAATTGAACATAACGTTTTCTTCCCCAAAACTGCTGTCTCCCAGATTTATTTACAAGAGTCAGCAGCATGTTTGGCTTGAGGATCTAGGAATTTATTTTGCAAATTCTTGCCTACTAAGCATGTATTGTTGCTGTATACACTTATACAGTCTGTGTATGGGGAGTGGAGGTGGAGGAAGGGCCTTCAAGGGACAGTGAAGCCACATCGATATGCTGATAACAGGGGTGATGGGAATGTGGGATTCAACACACAACACATGTGTCTTACGCCTGTCCTGGGCCTTTTGTTGACTCTAACCTTGCAGGAATCACAACTTTTCACTCTTGTCAATGGTGCCATTGATTTCACATCTCCAAAGCAAGAATCAAGACATTTAAAATTTCATCTTTATTTCCTTTATCTAAACAGCCACTTTTTACATCTTATATAATCTTGTCACGTGACCCTGAGATCACTGGAGCCTCTTAGCTGGCATCTAATGGTCAGCTCTTCAGCTCAAATACTTCTATGTATCACCGTCCACGTCTCTTCTGTGCATCATCCTTAGGAAAAGAGAGAGAGAGGAGACACAGGGAGACCAAGACAGAGATTCTGTATTTCCTGATTGATCTTAATTTTTCATATCTTCAGTAAAGAGTACAACCTTTGGTATTAAACAGTATTGGGTTTAACTTCTAACAGATTAGTAAGTGAACTTGAAAATACTTCATCTGTACCATTTGAAAATGAAATTACAGTTGCATCTTTTCAAAGAAGACTTCCCAAATTGCTCCAGGAGGAATGTCTTATTTTTTCAATCTTTATCTAAGAATATTTTTACCTATTATAATATTTCTTGCATCTCAGCCTGATTTTTATTGTAATTTTTGTGGCTTTGTGTTTCTTCCAAGAGTTCATAAATTTACTAGGCAGGCATTCTGTCTTGATAAATTTGCTACTTCCCCTCCATAGAAGGCATATAAAGTGATAATCTAAACACATTTATGCATTTCCCTTTCTGGAGTGTACATTGGGAAGTACAAAGAAATAAGTCAAATCTAGGAATTGATAGATAGGGATTATGTCTTCATTTCATCAATAATGTGCTCTCTGCTATTGTACAAACAATTTAACCTTTCTCTATGATACTTATTTAATCTATGAAATAGAAAATAATTCCATTACCTTTTAATTTCCTCTTTGAGATATTGTGCATGTGTTTGTGGTGGAGGGGTGGGTGGGAGTTATTTAGAGGAAAAATACCACATGAATTTAAGTTAATGTTTTCTTAAATATCCCCATCACTGTCCCTTGTTTACTAGACATTTTGCCTTGTTATACTTTTTAATGTTGTATGTTACATCTTCTTCAATTATTTCTTTGCAAGCAAAATTTCAAAAATGATTTAAGAAACTTTTGCTGTTTTCTATAACAAATGATCATCTTAGAGTGTTATACAGTTATGAAGTAAATAATGTATAATAAAGAGCTTGTATTCATTAATTCAAATATTAAGAAATATTTTCAGATGTTGATTTCTATGCTATAGTTTCAAAAGAAATAAAAAAATGGAAAACTCAACATTCTTTACAAATGTCCACGCATCAAATGGATTTAACCCTTACTGTAGTCTTTTCCATCTGTTGTTCATTTATCATGGATGTCAGAATTCTGTGTTTCTAGGTGATTCTGGTAAATGTGGAATCATATCCAGAGATTTCTATTTTAAAGCATTTTTAAATACTTAGATTTGGTTTAACTTTAATATTTAGAAATAGAAGTGAAAAATATAAGCTTCTTGAATTCATCTGTGAGATGTTGTCGTTTGAATTGCATTTTCTTGCTCCAAAGTAAAAGGAATTACTGTAATAATAAAAGGTAAAAAAAAGCACCATGTTCAATTTGCTTGCATCTTCTACTTCAATCTGTATAAACTCTTTAATAAAACATGCATAAAAATTATATTCACATAAAACTTCTTGCCCCATGTTTATTTAAAAGTGAATACTTCCCCCTTTCATTTTACAGATCTCCAAAGACTATACTTTCTATTGTCAATCACTGAGATTCTTAGCTGCACAGTTTCAATAAATATTTATTGAACAACTATTATTTGAACAGTTGTTTTACTATCCATATTAAAAGTATTCATCACAGATAACTTAAAAATATAATGTAACTAAAGGAAATGTATTATTTCTTCTAAAATATCAAGTCTACATAATAGCATTTTAATTTTTAAAATTACATTAATAGTAATGGTATCATTTGTTTCTCAAAAAGTCTACATAATATGAAAGTAGGTAAATCCTTCAAGAACTAATAATAATAGCTAATCTATATTGCAGACATATGTGCAGGCATTGTTCTAACACTTCCATAGTAATAAACTCATTTCATCCTCAAAACAGCTGTATGAGTTAGGATGTCATGGATGCAAGACTCAAGTCACAAAGAATTTAAGTCAGCTGATTGAATCTAAGAAAGTTTTTCAGTCTATCTCCTTTCATCATCTTGTTTACTTGCCAGAGTCAGATCCCTAACTCAAACTCGCTTAGGAAGACAAATCAGAGTTGACTGGCTTATCTGCAGAAGAACATGGGTGTGTGATTTCTCTTTGTAACTTGAAATTAGGCCTCTCACCTCTATGCCATGCCGTGTTTGTCTCTTTTGTGATGTTGTCACATGGGGTGCCTGTGGCCGTTGGCCGAGCACTAGTGTATATATACTTAGAAGTTTTTGTGTCTAGGAGGGGCATCAAGGGTGTGTTCGACAAGGGGGACATGAACCAGCGGAGAATGCTTTAACGCTTCTTCCTATGGGGACACCTTAGATGTCTGGCAACTCGTTTGGAGGTACTGGGCACCAGCTGACCCTGACAGTGCACCTGGGACTGGCTTTCTGTCATTTCTTACGCACCTTCCTTAGTTCCTCAGCTCTTTAGAATCACTTCCTCAAAGAAACTATTACCTTGTTTGTCCTTATCTTAGGCTCTACATTCAAAGAGAGCCAAGGTTAAAACACCAATATAGGAAACATTAAGAAAATAAAACTATAGACATTTGGAGGCATTTTTACTAAAATTCTGTATTCACAAATGTTATTTTGCTTTCAGACACAGTTGACCTAAATGAAGCAAATAAATACCTCTAGTAAATGGCAATATATTTAATGAAATACATTATTCAAATAAAATATAAAATTAAGTATGTCATGACAGTTGATAAAAACTACTATAAAAATTTGGGAAATGAATAATATACTTGACTTCCTCTAAAAAATACATATGTGTTTGTATATGTATATATTTTACTTCAAAATACAATTTCAGAGAGCTAGCAATATTTAAAAGAGGTAGATACTTTTAATTAAAATTAAGAAACACTCAGTTTTAAAAAGGGGGAGGGAAGAGCAAAACATGAACGTACTATTCATGAGAGAAGGGACTCTATCAATCAGTATACAAAAACTGTATAGTTTTAAATAAATAATGTAAATTAAAGTAATGGGAGAAAAATATCTATGAAACAAATATTTAGAAGCATAACATACAATACTCAGTATATAATACTCAGTTCTGGTTAGGATATAATGAAACTGTCCTTCATTAGTGTTTATGAAATAATGCACTTTGATTAAGGTACCATACCAATAAATTGCATTTCAATAAAATAACATAAAACACAGGACAAAAAGTTACCTTGTAAAAACATTTTCTCCAATAACATATATAATAGTGGAAAACAGAAACAAACTTAACATTCATCAGTAGAGTGTTTTCACCTTCTACTATAATAAATCATCAAAAACATAATGGCTTAAAAGTATATAATTTTATAGGTTTGTGGGCTATTCCAGAATCTTGGTATTGACCAATCCATGATCCTGGGAATCCATTCAATCAGATAAGCAAACCACGCCTTGCAGAGAAGCAGGGAGGGAGATACTAGAAAGAGGATAAAGTCCTCTCCTTCTTACTATATATTATGGTATAAACTTAGAAATCAAGACCAATATTTCTCATGAACATAAAAGCAAAAGCCCTCAACAAAGTATTAGCAATCTGAATCCAACAATATATAAAAACGATTATATACCATTACCCAGTGTGGTTTATTTCAGGTATGCAAGGCAGGATCAACATTCAAAGATCAGTTAATGTAATCCATCACATCAGCAGACTAAAAAAGAAAAATCATGCGATAATATCAATAGATGCAGAAAAAACATTTGACAAAAGCCATCCCATTAATGATAGAAATTCTCAATAAATTACTAATAGAGGGGAGCTTGAACTTCCTCAACTTGATAAAGAATGTCTGCACAAAACCTATAGCTAACATCAAACCTAAGGTAAGAAACTGAAAGCTTTCCCATTAAGATCAGTAATAAGGCAAGGATGTTCCCTCTCACCACTCCTTTTCAATATTATACTAGAAGTTCTAACTAATGCATAAGACAAAAAGAAAAGAAATGAATCCAAACACAGAGTTTATACTCGTCACAAAAATTAACTCAAAATAAATAGATCATGGGCCTATGTGTAGAAACACAAACCTATTAAATGGCTAGAAGATAACATTGAAAACCTGGATGACCTGGCATAGCAATGACTTTTTGGATGCATCACCATGAAGGAAATAATGGATACATTCTCTTCATTAGAGTTTGAAAAGTCTGCTCTATGAGGAACAATGCCCAGAGAATAGGAAGATAAGTCACTGACTAGGAGCAAATATTTTCAAAAGACACATGTGAGAAAAGATTTTTATCCAAAATATACAAAGAACACTTAAAATTCAACAATAAGAAAATAAGCAACTAGATTAAAAAATGGGCTAAAGACCTTAACAGACATCTCACCAAGGGAGAGCTAGAGATGGTAAATAAGCATATGAAAACATGTTCCACTTCACTTGTCATCAGGGAATGACAAATTAAAATAACAATGAGATACCACTACACACCTTTTAGAATAGCCAAAACCCAAAACACTGGAGCACCAAATGCTGACAATGAAATGGAGCAACAGGAGCTCTCACACATTACTGGTGGGAATGCAAATGGTACAGCCACACTGGAAAAGAGTCTGGTGGTCTCTTACAAAACTCTACATGCTCTCACCATACAATCTAGCAGTAGCACTCCTTGGCATTTACACTAAGGCAGTTGAAAACCTATGTCCACACTAAAACCGGCACACAGATGTTTATAACAGCTTTATTCATAATTGCCAAAACATGGAAGCAAACAAGATGCCCTTCAGTAGTGAATGGATAAATAAACTGTGGCATATCCAGACAATGGAATATTATTTGGCACTAAAAAGAAATGAACTATCAAGCCATGAAAAGACATAAAGGAATGTATGATTCCTCTATATGTATAATATGTGGAATCACTTATGATTCCAACTATATGACATACTATAAGGCAAAACTACAGAGACAATAAAAAGATAAGTGATTTCCAAGGATTGGGAAGGGGTGAATAGGTAGAGCACCAAGGATTTTAAGGGTAGTGAAAATACTCTGTATGATACTATGATGATAGATACATGTCATAAAATTTGCCTAACCCCATAGAATGTACAATATCAAAAGTGAACCCTAAGTAAAGTTACAAATTTTGGGTGATTATGATTTATCAATGTAAGTTCATCAATTGTAACAAGTGTACCACACTGATGGGGGTAGGCTATGCAGGTATGGACTGTGGTAATGGGGAAGGCTATGCAGGTATGGGAGCAAGGGGTTTATGGAGAATCTCTTTACCTTCTCAACTTTGCTGTGAATCTAAAACTGCTCTAAAAAAATAGTCTTAACAAACACCAAAACTAAAACCATACAAACCTGATTCACTCCAGCCAATTCTTAAACGAAACTTTGGAGACAATCAGAAAAATTTCAGTAAGGACTTACCATTAGAAAATGTCAGGAAAATAGTGTTAATAATATTATGTGTGCTATGTGTGCTGATGACATCAACATTACTTTTAAATGGCTATTATATAAATGTATACTGAAGTTTGTAGGAGTCATATGTCTCATACCTTGTTTTAAATTACCTAAGCAAAGGGAAAGGTTAAAAAAATTTTTTAAACCTGTATAAGGCAAAGTTAGCCATTAGTAATTGCTCATTCTAACTATAGGGCACAGGTAAAAATCTCTCAGCTGTGTATATTTGAAAAGTATTATAATAAAGCTAAAAATGACATACACAAAGAGAAGAATTAGCCTTGAAAAGGATTGTAAGAAATTTATAAATCCAAGATAGTGAAATATATACTAACATCTTCAGACTACCATTGTTGTGGCACTTCTGGAGGACATGTTATTATTTTTAATCCTTCAATTTAGCCAAGTTCTGATTCTTCAAAGAACACAATTTTGGTAGATATAATGTACTATTCCCTTTGGCTTTTTTGAAGTAGATGTGAGAATTTTAGATTATCATAACTTCTGGAGGGAAGTAGTGGGCTTATGACTACCATTTACTAAGACAAGGTCAAAGATACTTAAAAGTCATCAGCATGAGGGCCATTTGCAACCAATAAAGAAATAATCCACCAAAAACACTAATAGCACTTCCTTTGAGCAATACTACATATAATAAAATATTATGTAGGATGAAATGATTTTTGAGGCATTTTGAATAGAAGTCTTAGGAACTGGTAATTTTTGGATTCAGACCTAAATAAGCAGCCCCAACAGCGCCTGTTTTTTTTTTTACTGCTTTGTTTTTTCACATCTAGACATTCAGTTTTTCAGAAATCCTTCAAAAAGTTTCTACTGTCATTTCCATTTTAAAATTACAGACGTTTTGATAAGGGTCACCAGCTGAAAAATAAGTAGTCCAACAGAGAATCAAGCAGAGATGGACATGAACTTCTGCCTATGTTTCTGTTTCCAAACTACTAGCCCACACTGCCATCCTATGGTTTAATTGGTTTCCTTACAATTTGATTTTTTGAAAATATACTGTTGGCTTTAGAATAGTTTTAGATTTACAGAAAATTTGATGATTGTACAGAAAGTTTGCCGCACAAACAAGTGTGTTTATTAACATCTTATATTCATGCAATGTATTTGTTTCAATTAATGAAATAATACTGATACATACTTATTATGTATAATCCATACTTCATTAAAATTTCCTTACAATTTACTTTTATAGAATAAAAGTGATGCCATATTACATTTAGTCATTACATCTTAGGCTACACCTTGTGTGGCAGTTTCCAGACTCTCCTTGGTTTTAATGACCTTTATAAATTTTGAGGGGTACTGTACAAAAATGGTACAAAATACAAGTTTGTAGAATGACTCTCATTTGGGATTTGTCTTGTTTTTCATATGACTAGACTGGAATTATGAGTTTAGGGGAGGAAGATCACAGAAGCAGAGGGCCCATTCTCATCACTTCAAATCAAGGTCTGCTGTCAATATGACTAATTATTGTTGATGCTAACTTTGATCACTTGGATGAGGTAGTGTTTGTCAGATTTCTTCACTGTGAATTTACTCTGCCCTTCTTCCCCGTTCTGTGATATATTCTTTACAAGAAAGATGCTGGGTACAGCTTACATTAAGGAACGGAGAGTTATTTTTTACTTTCTTTATGGCAAAGTATCTATATACATTATTTTGGAATAGTTCTGTATAGGAGATTTGTCTATTTCCCTATCTGTTTATGTACTCAATCATGTATTTATAATTAGTATGAACAGATGGTATTTTATACCTTGGACTATGATCCAATAATACTTCATTTTATTGCTCACATTTTTTCAATCTTGGGCCATTGGAACTCAGCTGGCTTCTGTGCCCCTCTGACATAGTCTCATCGCTGTGGGTTTTCGGAGCACTTCCTTACTTTCTGTCGCAGCTCGATGTTCCATGCTCATTTTATGTATTTCCTGCCTAAATCCTAAAATTGGCCATTTTTCCAAGTAGCCCTGATTCTTTATTGAAGAATGGTAAGAATGGTATCAGAAGCCAAGATCTGGGCCCTGTGCTGCTTGCTGCTGCTTGTTCTGTCTTCTAGGCCCTCAGATGACAGAGCAAGGAAACATATCTGTGCACACTAACATGGAAAGTGGAATACCAGTTGCAGCCAGAGACCAACTGCAGTGATGGTGGCTGTAATTCATTCCACTTATGTTCTTCTTCAAGAATCCCCTCTGAAAGAAATGTCCATGAAAACAATGAAGAAGTTGCTACCCAAACATGTACAGAGCAGTGAATCTGTGTGGAGCAAGGTAGACATGGAGGTACACTGTTCAGATCTTATTCAAGAGAACCTGCTAAAGGAGGCATAGTTTCATGATTCCCTTCAGCTGCCACTCTTCTATTCCACTACTGTTCATCATCAGGCTACACTGCTCCCAGGTTGCCTTTAGCTGATGACTAAGCATGACAGTGGGTGTTAGAGCTGGTCAACTCCCGCCCAACACAGAACTCCTCTAGTGGGTAACTTTTGCTTGGATATTCCCCACCAGCATGGCTGACACTCAAAACTGAACTGATGGTCCAAGATTTTTCATAACCAGTCCTACCTTCTTTCTTTTCTTTCCCAGTTACCTTACCTATATCACACTATGAAGGCAATCCCTGCCTACTCTTCTTTCTTCTCCCTTTCCTACACATATTCTCCCCAATAAATCTATTATTTCTTGCATATCTAATGTTGTTTTGGTATGTTTCCTGCAGAGTCTCAAATGACACAACTGCAAAATGAATATTCTTATCCACAAAATACATTTAAAAATACAAAGTAAAAATGGATGCTTTTAAGAGATCAAGTACAGAGAAAAATTTAAAAAATAGAGTAAAATTAAACTACCAAACAATATTGATGATATTATTTCCCCGAAAAAGTAGCTGGGCTGTAGGTATATAAGAACATATGTCAAATCAGGCAAAACTGTTGTCAAATCCGTTTTGACCCTTCCACTTACAAACTATTTAATTTGGGGCTATTTACTTGGCATTTCTGAGCCTGAGCTTCCTCAGTTTAAAAATAAAGATCATAATAGTTTTCAGAGTATTTGCTGGAAATAGCAGCAGGGCCATATAGCAATTTAAACCAAGCATCAATGTTAAAATGTTGTTAAATATTTTTTTAAGACAACTCCTTTATAAGATGGGTGAGATAATTTAATGAGACAAAAGTACAAAGTTTAGGCACAATATCTGAACATAGTTAAAAATTAAGAACATAGCTACAAATTAAAGATGCCAGATTAAAAATGCAAGATTAAATATGAACACAATTTATTTGACTTGACACCCTTAGTACTGAGACAGGTGGAGTCTATTTTCTCTTCTCATGAATGTGGGCTGGCAAGGTAACCTGTAACTGCTTTGGTCAATAGTACATGGTGGAAGTGACACATTGCCAGTTCTGAGTATAATTTTTTGAGAACTGGCAGTTTATATCTTAGCCTATTAGAGGCCACCATGTAAGAAGCACGAATAACCTAAGATCACTATTTGTGAGGAGCTATTTGAAGAGAAAAAGAGGACAAGAAACACTGAGATGCCACATATGTAAGTGAAAAAGTCATTTTGAAAGTGCTTTCTCCAGGTGCAGTTGTCCCAGCTGACATCACATGGATCACTAACCAGCCCACAGAGCCCTTCCCAAATTACAAACAAAATCATGAACGAAATAAAATGTTTTTTAAAGCATTAAAGTGTGTGGTAGTTAATAATGTAGCAATAGACAACTGAAACAGTAAACATTTGGCAAAACAGAAAATAAAGGAAGATTAAAGAGTTGTGAAATAAATTTTGAAAGTTAATATTGTGGAAGGGTGATTTCTTAGACTTAATGTTTGCTATCAAGGAAAATAGTGTAGTTTTTCACAACTGTTACCACACTTAAATTAGCTTAAACCCTAGCTTCACCACTTGCTAACTGACGGTACATTAAATAAAACCACAAGGCACAGCTTGGTTATTAATAAAATAGAGACATTAATAACTTCTAAGGTTATTGTGAAGGTTTAGTGGCAAATCGGAAAAATTTCTTGGTGCATTTTCACACATACAGCTTATTTGACAGTCTCCGTTAACAACTATAGCTTATTGAGTGTTTTACCTTATGTACTTTGGAGACTTTCTATTTGTGCTCAGAATCACAACTCCTAGTTCATACTGTACCCAATCTGTGTTCAGAATCATTCCAGATCATTCCTGAGATATTAAACTGGTAGCTACTGTGCTCCAGAGCCAGTATGCATCAGATAGATCATTGCCCAAGTACAAGGGAAAAAAATCAGAATTTCTGCTGATTGTCCTTATAAGTCAACTTTGAAATCAAGTATAGTGCTGATAACAGTGAAGAAAACAATGGCTTCCTTTTGGAAAGACAGGAGGTTGTTTTCTCTTTGAAATCAGTTTCAGTGGCTCTACCCATAAGTTATGTCAAGAAGGAATGCATTGCTTTTCAGACTTTGGCACCCTTCAAAAATAAAATTATATTGAATGTGTTCCAAGACAACTGTCATGACTGACTATCAGATATAGTCCAGCAGGACACAGATGTGTGCTCAGAGTGGTAATTGGAGAAAGTTTAATGGAAGGATCATTTAAAGGGTTTGGGAGGGGGCTAAAGGATACACCAAGTCTGAGTGAACACCCAGAGACTAGCAGCTGGAAACCATCACCTTGCCCAGGCCTGAAGGGGTGAAGAGAGAGAGAGCAGTGTTTCTACTTTCCAAATATTCATGGGAATTTCTTTGGCTAAATCTAAATTGAAACAGAACTGGAAGGGTCAGATGCTGCAAGCAGTACCATCAACCTCCTGAGGCACAGCGCATAGCAGAAAAGAGCAAATAATGGACCTCAAGATCCAAGCACAGAATAACTAGTGCATTGCCTGAGTGTCGATTTCAACAGCATGTGTTTTTGCTTGTTTGCTCTGAATGACACGGAATCTGATGTTGAATAGTTGTCAAGTATGCCTGCCCTATTTATATTCTACAGTCTTTTTCAAGGCAGCATTAACCAAGAAAGGGAGAAAGAAAGTCAAAATATATAGATATTAGAGATAATAATTAAAATAAAAGGTCACTAGTAATCAGAGAAAATGAAACATATAATGAGATATTATGTACATAGAACAGATTAGCAAATTTATCAGCTTTTATGACACGGATTGGTGTGGATGTGATCCCAGGAACTCTCCTATACTGTTGGTGGGAATGTATGTTTTTATACACTAAAGAAACTAAAAGAAATCTATCATGGTAGCCCTCTCCAGTCCTACTGGGGTCCACAGAATTGGACAGCCTATCTAAATCTAAAGAATAATTCAGCCCTCATGCTAGACTGCAGCAGGCCTTGCTTCCTCAGGGAACTGTGACCAGTGGGATAAGCCCTCTCCTCCACAACTGGTTCCCTAGTCGTAGATCTCCCAGTACCAGAGCAAATGAAACCAATGTGCACTCTCACTTGAAGCCTGAGAAAAAAGTCATCTCCTCAAAAAATCCTTCAGTCTTGGCCAAGAAGGTTGCCTGAGCAATTGTAGTTAACAAGAGGAAATTTAGAAAGAGAGCCATCAACACATTCTCCTGCCACATTCACCCAGAACATGCTTTGCTGTTTTAAAAAAGACTTATTTGGGGGCTGAAGGACTTTTAGTCATTTGTTGTTTATACTTTCCTATTTGCACTTTTCTGAATATGAAATATTTTTAAATGAGTGGGTATCATTTGCAGGCATACAAACAAAACAAAACTAACAAAAACAACCATGGTGCCTGTTCTTAACACAATTTAAAATTTCATAAATAAACCAAAATTTCATCCTGGAGATGGAAGATCTGTGACAAGAAAAAGTTAAGAAGAAAAAAAACAGCAATTAGTTTGCAAATTGTTCTCATTTCCAGAGGTACAGATAACTTGTAAACAATTATTATTCTCATTTTATAGAAAAACATGTGGAGATTCTGAGTTGGAATGTAATGATCTTACTCATGAGAACTAAAATGTCAGCATCTCAAATTTCTTTTCTATTTTGGTATCATTAACATACAATTACATGAGCAACATTGTGGTTACTAGATTTCCCCCATTATCAAGTCCCTACCACATACCCCATTACAGTCACTGTCCATCAGCATAAGATGCTATAGAGTCACCACCTGTCTCCCCTGTGCTATACTGCCTTCCCCATGCCTCTCCGAACATTATGTGTGATAATCATAATGCCCCTTAATCCCTTATCCCTCCCCTCCCGCCACCTGCCCCAGTCCCTTACCCTTTGGTAACTGTTAGTCCATTCTTGGGTTCTGTGAGTCTGCTGCTGTTCTGTTCCTTTAGTTTTTGCTTTGTTCTTATACTCCACAGATAAGTGAAATCATTTGGTACTTGTCTTTCTCCACCTGGCTTATTTCACTGAGAATAATACCCTCTACCAACATCTATGTTGTTGCATATGGTAGGATTTGTTTTCTTCTTATGGCTGAATAATACTCCATTTTGTATATGTATTACATCTTCTTTATCCATTCTTTTAGTGATAGACACTTAGGTTGCTTCCATTTCTTGGCTATTGTAAATAGTGCTGCGATAAACAAAGGTGTGTATACGTCTTTTTGAAATTGGGCTCCTGCATTCTTAGGGTAAATTCCTAGAAGTGGAATTCCTGGGTCAAATGGTATTTCTATTTCTAGATTTTTGAGGAACCTCCATAATGCTTTCCACAATGGTTGAACTAATTTACATTCCCACCAGCAGTGTAGGAATGTTCTGCTTTCTCCACATCTTCACCAGCATTTGTTGTTCCTAGTCTTTTCTATGTTGGCCATCCTAATTGGTGTGAGATGATATCTTATTGTGGATTTAATTTGCATTTCTTTGATGATTAGTGATGTGGAGCATCTTTTCATGTATCTGTTGGCCATCTGAATTTCTTTGGAGAAGTGTCTGTTAAGATCCTCTCCCCATTTTTTAATGGGATTATTTGCTTTTTGTTTGTTGAGGTGCATGAGCTCTTTGAATATTTTGGATGTCAACCCCTTATCGGATATGTCATTTATAAATATATTCTCCCATACTGTAGGATGCCTTTTTGTTCTACTGACGGTGTCCTTTGCTGTACAGAAACTTTATAGTTTGATATCGTCCTACTTGTTCATTTTTACTTTTGCTTCCCTTGCTTGAGGAGATATGTTCATGAAGAAGTTGCTCATGTTTATGTCCAAGAGACTTTTGCCTATTTTTTCTTCCAAGAGTTTTATGGTTTCATGACTTACATTCATGTCTTTGATCCATTTTGAGTTTACTTTTGTGTATGGAGTTAGACAGTAATCCAGTTTCATTCTCTTACATGTAGCGTCCAGTTTTGCCAACACCAGCTGCTGAAGAGGCTTTCATTTCCCCATTGTATATCCATGGCTCCCTTATTGTATACTAACTGACCATATATGCTTGGGTTAATATCTGGACTCTTTATTCTGTTCCACTCATCTATGGGTCTTTTCTTGTATGGCCAAGTAAATTTTAATAAATTTAAAGGGCATAGAAATACTGTATCATTGTTGGAGTAAATTTTATATGGCTAAGTTGAAATAAATAAATTCACTAAACAAATGAACTAAATAAATAGGCATGAAATCCATCAATGGCCTTTGAAAATTGCAAAGATAGTAACAAAAAGTGCTCTAGTTTTACAAAATCTTTTCAATAAGAGATTTCAAATCTCATTTTCAGATATACTTATTAGTTGTAAAAGCATGAAATTTTAGAAACCATTAAGAAGATTTTCTGTCCTCCTGAAGTAATTCTGAAGCTCATCTGTAGTATTTACACCTTGTTAGAAGCTAAGAGGGGAGTCTAATTTTACTAAAATCTCAGTCATTTAAAAAAGTTTCCCTATGTATTTGTTGACAAACTACCATGTAATATACAGGAGGTGAACTCGATCCAATCTAATGAGAGTTTATTGGGATTAGAAAGTACTGATGCAGTTAATGCTCCTGGGAGAAAGAAGAAGGGTCGTTTTTCTTTTTCAATAAATACATAATTCCTATTTTTTTCCAGATATTCCTGAATAAAAGCAAATCTACTAAAACTTCTGGCCATTACTAAATATTATTATGTAAGTTCATTAATAGGATGCTAAACATGAAAGTGAAAGAGCAAACAACTGTTAGGTAAATACTTGGGATTTCCAGCTTAAATAAGTAAGTTATTTTACAGTAAATTAGGAATTAGCCATAATTAGCTTTAGAACCATAGCATTGCTATCAATTGCAAAATGCATCATTATCATTTAATTACCACACATTATTCTGAATATTAATTTCTTGTAATTATAAAATGTTTAACCAGCATCACGGTCATCCTTGACCAAGGACACCCCATCCATTACAACCAAATGTAAAATTCCATATGACAGAAAGTTAGCCTCTAAAAAAATTATTCTTATTGAAAAAATTAAATAATTTCAACAGTATTTCTTTAAAAATTGTAAGTATATATACTGAATAGCAAATTCATGCAAAATATTGTGAAAGCTCTTTATATTTATACTTTATTTCTAAATAATATAACCAAAAATAAAAATGACTTTGGATTTATGTATGTATATACATTTCAACTCAAAATGGACTAAACTCTTAAACAAAAGACCTGAAACCATAAAATTCTGGAAGAAAACTAGGAAAAATCTCCTTAGTATTGGGCTTGGCAATGGATATTTGGATATGACACCAAAAGCAAAGGCAATAAAAGCAAAAATAAGTGGGTTACACTGAGCTGAAAAGTTTCTGCATGGTAAATAAAACAAAATAAAAAGACAACCTATAGAATGAAAGAAAATATTTGTAAACCATATATATGATAAGGGGTTAATATATAAAATATATAAGGAACTCTGACAATTCAACATGCAAAAAAAAAAGAACAGTAACCCAATTAAAAATGAACAAAAGACTTGAACACACATTTCTCTAAAGAAGACTACAAACAGTCAGTATGTATATGAAAAGGTGCTTAACACCACAAATCAGGGAATTGCAAATCAAAAACACAAAAAGACGCCACTTCATGCTTGTTAGAATGGCTATTATTTTAGAAAAAAGACAAGTGTTGGTGAGGATGTGGAGAAAAAGGGGCTCTGTACACTGTTGACTGGTATAGCCATTATGAAAAACAGTTATGAAAGTTTCTCACAATATTAAAAAAATGATCTAGTGATCCCACTTCTGGTATTTATCCAATGGAATTAAAATTGGGATCTTAGAGAGATACTTGCACACCTATATTCATTGCAGGATTGTTCACAATAACCAAGATATGGAACCATCCTAAATACCTATGGATGAATTAATAAAGAAAATGTGGTATATACATATAATGGAATATTATTCAGCCTTATAAAAGAAGGAAAGCCTCTCATTTGCAGCAACATGGATGGATCTGGAGGACATTATGGTAAGTGATACAGAGAAAGACAAATACTGTGTGATTTTATTTATCTGTGAATCTACAACCGTAAACTCAAGAACAAAGAGTAGAATGGTTCTTGTCAGGGACTGAGGGAAAGGGGAAAACAGAGGTGATGGTCAAAGGGTACAAAGTTTGTTATGCAAGATAAATAAATTCTGGAGGTCTCTCTATATAGCATACTGCCTATAGCTAACAGTACTGATCATATACTCAAAAATTTTTTTGCTCAGGGGTAGATCTTATGTTAAATCTTCTTACCATACATACAAAATAAAAATAACTATAATAAAGGGGGCAGGAGCAAATTTGGGGAGGTAATGGATACATCATGGCTTTGATGTAATGATGGTTTCACAGGTGTTTACTTATCCCCAAACTTACCGAGTTGTATACGTTAAATTTGTAGTTTTTATATGTCAATTATGTTTTGATAAAATTAGATTTTTTTAAAAAGCTAAAACTTTGTAAAAGAGAAAAAATTAATATTACATGTATTATCATACACATACACAGCTATTGTATAACTATAAAGAATTATTCAAATTAAATATAAACAGATACATTATAAATAAATGCAAGTTAGATACAAAAATTAAGGAAGTACAGTTGAAAGAAGATACCACTTGTCACAAATAGAGAAAATACTGAAATGATGAAATGATGGGTAAATATGAGAAATTTTAAATTTATATTATACATCTATGAAAAAAAAGGACAATTTCTTCATTGATGGGTAGGGTTAAATAGTGCTCCCCCAAAATTCATGTCTATCTAGAACCCCAAAATATGACCTTACTTTGGAAATAGGGTCTTTGCAGATGTGTTTAATTAAAATGCCGTGGCAGTAGATTAGGGAGGGCCCTAAATTTAATAACTGGTGTTCTTACGAGGAGACCACATGAGGACACAGAGGGGAAGTCCTTGGGACAGAATAGGTAGTGACTGGAATGCTGCAGCTACAAGACAAAGAATAACAAGGTCAGCCTGGAGTCAATAGAAATTTGAAAGTAGCAGGAAGGATTCTTCTCTAGAGCCTTTAGAGGATACATAGACCTACAGACACACCTTAATTCTGGATTTCTAGCATCCAGAAGTGTGAGAGAAAAAATTTCTTTTGTTTTAAGCCATCCAGTTTATAATTATTTGTTATGGCCACCCTAGAAAACTAGCACAATTTAAAATATAAAAAAACTTTTTTACAGTATCTAACAGTTCATCTTTTTAGGAATAGACAATGACATGTCAGTAGTACATGAAAAGCATACTTCTTAGGTCATATGAACCTTGATAATGAAATATTTAGGAAAACAACATCTAAGTCTAGAGTTAAAATGGTTACTCTTGATGTGTTCTTTTCATACTGTCATTTATACCTGGCTTTGAATGTAATGTATTAGCCATAGATATAGAACAAGTGCTCCCTGGCTGACAGATGTTGGTTCTGAGTTTCTCCTTCTATTACAGCTTCTAAATCTATCCCAAAACATTTTGACTGATAGAATTATTTCAACCCTGAGAGCTTTCAGGAAAAAAAAAAAGGAATAATTGCTTCTTGGGAAGCAATCTGTATTTGAAGACTTTCTTAAGCAGTCTTTTATTAACTTAATCAGTGTAATGTTGTCAAAACCATTACCAAAAATGGAAACTTGACTCCTATTCATTGACTGTCAAGGCCAAAAGTGAAGCTTACTGAGCTGGGAGAGGAGCCCACGACATTTCCTAGTTGTGCTCATATTCACAACCTCAAGGTATAAGCATTGTGTCTCCTTGGTAGAATTTTAGCCTGCTTCCAGCTGCCCTTAATAAAAGACCTGTGTGCAATACTGGTTAAATGTAAATCAATAAAAAAATATTTTGCTTATTTAGATATATTCCAGATGTAACCTACCTTAAGCTTTAGAATTTATTCATGCATATAACTCTTCCTTCAGCTCTGGGCATAAACAGAATTATGTACAGCCTTTTTTGCTGGCAGGAAGTATTGTGACTAAGCTTTGCTCTTGAACCAAATGATTGCTAAATGGACTAAAGCAAGTAAACAAATATTTGTGCTGTGTCTTATGCTAAATAGTTTGATTCTTTCTTGAAAGTTTTTTTCTTGAATCTGCTCTCATACCTCTCATCATTATTGTTGTTATCATCCTCCTCTTCATCATCACCATCCTTATTGAGCATCTCTTACTTGATTTAATTGAGTTGGCAATAAGGTTATGAAGTGAATACAGATCCTACATTTGCTAGAGCAAAATAAAATGGATTGTTGCAATAAGTGTGATATATGACAGATACTATATGGCATTAGAGTGTGCTTAAAGGATTCAGATAGGGGCATTTAACCTGTATTTGGAAACTCATCAATGAGCCTCTAAATAGGACAAGTCCTATTCATTTTTTTTTTTAATCTCAGTTTTGTTATTCTTCTGCTAAAGTTGTATTAGAATTATGAGGTAAGGGATGGAAGGTGCTTAACAAAACAAAAGGAAGTTTAACACAAATGCATAAAGAAAAATAATGGAATTTGGTGTAGCTCAAGTACAGAATACAAACCTGGAAATTGTGACAAATAAGGCAAGAGATGCATTATGGTGCTAGATCATGCATGGTTTTATAAACACAATTATTACATGTAGATTTATCTCCCACAGCTAAGCTGAGCTTCTCCAAGTTCTTTAGATTCTCTATGGTCTCTCCTACCACTGGGCTCTACATATGCTGGTTCCTTGGACTAGAGTAAATCTATTACCATTCTTTGCCTGCATAACTCTAACCCATCCTTTAGGTCTCAGGTTGCATATCACTTCCTCAGGGAAACCTTACTGCAATAAGCAGAATCCAAACATGATCCACAATGATTCACATATTCATCTTCACTCCTTAAAAATGGGTAAGAACTATGAATATGTTGGGATATCACTCAATGATTAAGTTACTAATGATAGTGTCCTGGATGGGCTCGACTTAACCAAATGAGCCCTTAAAAGGAGGTGAAGTATCAGAAAAGTTCCTCTGCGTGGCCTGGAAGAGAGCAGTTACATTGTGAACTGTTTTTGCAAGGAGCCACAAGAAACCTCAGGTGTACTATCACAAGGAACTGAATTTTTCAGCAATTTGGATGAGCTTGGAAAAGGACCCTGAACTCTAAATGACACTGCAGAGCCAGCTGGTATCTTCATTTCATTCTTATAAGATCCTGAGCAGGGAACCCAATTAACCTGTGCCTGAACTCTTGACCTGTGGACTTAACAAAATCATGTTACTTTAAGCTGCTAAGTTTGTGGTAATTCTTAGGAAGCAATAGGAAACTAATACACTTCTCAAACCCTCATAATAGGAGTTTTCCCTTATATACCACCACAGCCCTCAGTTCTTTTGCTTTTGTTTATCTCTGCACCAAGTAGTGTATCTGGCACATAATATGTACTCAAAATATATTTATTATCCATGTGACGCATGGGGAGCCATTGAAAGCTTTAAGCATTGGAATGAAATGGAAAATAACCTGAACATTAATTATAATTATAATTAATAATTATTATAGGAACATTAATTACAATATATAATTATAATTACAGTTTTGTACATGACCTGTTCTCAATGTATTTTACTCCATTTTTCACTATTAGCAGATTACCTAACCAGCACCATGCTATTTTAGACAGTTGTCTGACAGTTGTGTTTCTATATGCTGTTTCTCTGATGATACCTTGTTTTCCCTTCATTCTACTTTCACTTGCCAATTTACCATTTTCTTGTGTTTAACTAAAGAGCACTCACTCCTAAATCCTGTTCACCCTTCATACCATAGGATCAGTAATCCTTACTCTTAAGTTCTGCTTCCCATGAAAGTCACATATGGTATTCAGACAACAGAAATGTTCTCTTAGGGTTCCCAAAGTTAGGATGATTCACACTGATGCTGAGCTCTGGATTTTGCAGAGTGAAATATCACCTGCCTGTTGCTTTTAGGTTTACAGTCTACTCAATAACCAGAGGCATCAATCTTGGAAGCCACTCAGCAACTAGCAGCTAAAGAAAAAAGTAAATATTTACAGTTTGTACTTAGGTATCCATTAGATTAAATTCTAAAAAGACTCTGATTCTGATACTTTTTATGTGATTTTCATAGAATTCCCATTGCTTTCATATGAATGAGGTTTTTTTTCTTTTTTAAACATAACCAGTGTACATTTAAATTTTGAATGCTTGATATTATCATGGATGAATTTCAAAAATTGGTTCTGTCCCCAGAGCTGTCTTTTTAAACTGTCTCCCCTAACCTACCTCAGTGCTTTATGTACAGTGGAAAATATGATTTTTTCCATTTTGCTGTACCTCATTCCATTTTCCTCTCTTCTTCACTAATCATTTCCCACTTCTCTCCTTTTGTGATATCCCAAATATGGCTGCAGAAATCATTACATAGCAAGTAACCCCTTAGGTGAGGCTATTACTGGCCTATAATTTCCTAAGAAGTGGTGGGTCATGAGGCCCTTTTAAGCAAGCTGCTTGAAAATGCACAAAAATGAGCATATGTTATTAGTGAATAGAGCCCTCAGAGAGCCATTGTGGTGGCTAAACTTGTATTATGGCTCATTCTCTGTAATTTAATTCTGGAGTAGTTATTTGAACTAGGAATCTCAAAATGAGAAATCTTTCCTATTTCAAATCTCTGTCTCCTTCCCTCTCTCTCTCTTTCATCATACAGATGCAAACACAGAACCTGCAAGATATTAGAAACAAATACGGAGCTGCATTTAAATCTATGGGCTTTTCTGTTGCTTATCCCTTCAAGAAGAGGGGAAGTGTGGGATGGAAGAAATTGAGACAATGTGCTAACTTTGGGGAAAGTGTACTCTCCATTGCAGGGATCACAGTTGACAGGGCACAGGATAAACATGCAAGCGGTCAAAGAGATTAGGACTGTGCACAGTGTAATCGTTACCCTAAAAGGACACAATCCAACAAGAAATTATAATAAACATATTCTTACATGTCATATCATGATAAATTCCTCAAGGTTCCTCATTCCTGATAATACAATCTCTGTCACAGAAAATAATTAACCTAGCAAAAATCTGCATTAATCTTAGTGTAAATACTTGTAGAAGATTTACATATGTAAATATAAAAGCAATACAGAAGATAATTGATACACCATAATGATCAGTAAGAATATGAAGCATCACCAATATTCCCATTCAAACTTCTTAAATATTTTTTCCATTTAAAATACTGGATAGCTAAAATTTTAAATGACTGCAGAAATAAACAAGGTGTGTAAATACAAATGAGATTAATTAAAGGAATGATTTCAGACATTCAGAAAGAAAGAGCTAATCTTTTCAGGATTGAAAACATTTTCTAGTTCATAGCAATTACAGTCACAGCTAATAAAAACAATTTTGATTTGCACTAAAGATCAGCTAGCTAATTTGTAAGCACAGCAGAATTCTACATCTGCATTTTGCATCAGCCACCAGAAGCTGGGATCAAAATATGTTGGTAAATGCCACAGAGGTCTTCATGTGCTACCTAATAGGGACCCAGTGGACAAGATGGGTGTTGTGTTACCTTGTGTATCTTTAACACATGCCACTAATTATCATGCAGTTGTAACTCTGTAATTTTGAAAATAAATTTACATTCTTGAGTTTCTGATAAGGAATAGGTAATTTGGCTGGATTTCATTGAGTCCATTTTGTCCCAAGAATGCTGGCTGAAGTCTAATGACTATATTTTCATTTTCTTTTATACTCTTACCAGTTGATATGAAGCTGAAATAACTTTGAGTTTAATGGGTTTGGATCAGCTCAGTAGGTGGTTCAGAGCAAAGAAAGTAAAAGAAAATTTCTGCTATTCAATACCATAGTCTAAACAATAACAACAATAAAAAATAAAACCTTGATTTGAGAAAGTTTACTTTTCTCAAAATCAAATTTGCCATGTGGTTCATGTAGATGACATTTGCAATTTCAATTGCTAAGAAAGAACTTAACATGGAGGAAAAATATAGTGTTGATTTTTTCAGATTTTGAGAGTCGGAGAATATGATTTTCTCCCTTCTAACATTAATATTTCAAGAAAAGCTGAAAAAAACTGGAAGAAAATCATGAGTGCTTATTGAACTTAGAACATGCAGCAAGAACTCATTCTACTTATTATAGGCTAAGACTATGTCTATGCAGTGAAAATACAAGGTAAATAGGACAACGTACAGCCCTCAAAAAGACTTCCCTGTGGTGTGACAAATGACATATACACAGATTTTTAATATGGTGTGGTAGCATAATAAAGCTATTTATGGAGTGCTGATAAGTCTAAGATAATATTTGTTTTAAAAGATGTACACAAATAAAGAGTAAAGAGCTAGGCTGTGGGAGCTCAAGTTATGGAGATAGTCAAAGCAAAGCAAGAATAATACCATAAAAGTGAGCAACGTCATGCTATGTATAAAAAACTATAAGCCATTCCATTTGTCCAGAATACAGAATATAAATTGAGTATATAAGTTGGAAGTTGTGGCCAGATAAGTAGGCCTGGTTTAGGTCATGAAAGACTTTGCCAGCCATGCTGATGAGTTTGCTTATTTTCCTGCTACAAAGAGTTCATTAGTGATGTTTTCTCATTTGTTGTATATATAGGATCATGTTAATGGCAAATATGAGAAAAATCAAGATCCATCAGTGTTAAGAAACTATTGCCATAGTCAATGCAAAAGATGAAGTATCTAGAATTAAGAGATCTGGGCAGAGCCAAGATGGTGGCACGAGTAGAGCAGCGGAAATCTCCTCCCAAAACTATATATATTTTTGAAAATACAACAAATGCAACTCTTCTTAAAAGGGAGACCAGAAGACACAGGACAACAGCCAGACTACATCCACACCTGCGAGAACCCAGCACCTTGTGAAGGGGGTAAGATACAAGCTGTGGCCCGGCAGGACCTGAGCGCCCTCACCCCAGCTCCCCCATGTGGGAGAGAGAGGGAGCCCAGGACTGCTAAATACCCAGCCCTAGCCATCCGCACCAGAGCGCAGACACACAGTGCATGGGATGCTGGATAATAGGGAAACAGGACAGTAAGACCTGTGAGTGGGTCCCCACGGCCCGCACCCCTGGGACAAAAGAAAAGTGAGTGCCCTTTGAAAATCTAAAAGGGACAGGGGCCTCACAGCTGGACAGAAGTGCTTGGCACAATCAGCCCAGTAACTGGGAATCCTGGGAACTCCGGGTGCCCCAACCCCCTGGACGGCAGTGCAGCTCATAGGCCCCTCATGGTGATAAACAGCCTCCTGCCCGTTCCCCCTCTGGCATGACTCCGCCATAGCAGCAGTGGCCATGCACACAGCAACCGGGCAGAGCATCTTCCACAGCAGCCGGGAAAGAAGCAGACAACCTGTCTGCATGCAGCTGCCCAGCACAAGCCGCTAGGGGTTGCTGTTCTCCCAGGAGAGGAAGGCCACAACTAGCAAAAAGAGATGTTCTCCCAGCCAACACACACACAGCTCCCGACAACTATCTCTATCACCATGAAAAGGCAGAAGAATTTGATCCAGACCGAAATAACAGAGACAACCACGGAGAACGAGATAGACCGAAAAATCTTCCTGAAAAAGAATTCAAAATAAAGGTCATAACCATGCTGATGGATCTTCAGAGAAATATGCAAGAGCTAAGGGATTAAGTCCGGAAGGAGATTACAGAAATGAAACAATTTCTGGAAGGACTTAAGGCCAGAATGGACAAAGGGGGAAGAGACTCTTAATGGAATAGAAATCAGAGAACAGGAATACAGAGAAGCTGATGCAGAGAGAGATAAAAGGATCTCCAGCAATGAAACAATATTAAGAGAACTGTGTGACCATTTCAAAAGGAACAATATCTGCCTTATAGGGGTACCAGAAGAAGAAGAGAGATAAAAAGGATAGAAAGTGTATTTGAAGAAATAATGGCTGAAAACTTCCCCAAACTGGGGAGGAAGTAATCGCTCAGATGACAGAAGTACATAGAACTCCCAACAGAAGGGACCCAAAGAGGACAATACCAAGACACATAATAATTAAAATGGCAAAGATCAAGGACAAGGACAGAGATTTAAAGGCAGCTAGAGAGAGGAAAAAGTTCACCTACAAAGGAAAACCCATCAGGCTATCATCAGACTTCTCAACAGAAAGCTTACAGGCCAGAAGAGAATGGCAAGATATATTTAATGCAATGAAATAGAAGGGCCTTGAACTAAGAATATTGTATCCAGCACGATTATCATTTAAATATGAAGGAGGGGTTAAACAATTCCCAGACAAGCAAAAGTTGAGGGAATTTGCCACACACAAACCACCTCTACAGGGTATTTTAGAGGGAATGCTCTAGATGGGAGCACACCTAAGACTAAATAGATGTCAACAGAGAAAATAAAAACACAGCAAAGAAAGCAGATGAAACAAATACTAACTAAAGGCAGAAAATAAAACCAACTACTCACAAAAGCAGTTAAAGGAAACACAAAAGAGTATAGAATAAAACAACCAACATATAAACAATGGAGGAGGAGGAATAAGAAAGGAGAGAAATAAAGAATCACCAGACAGTGTTTATAATAGCTCAATAAGCGAGTTAAGTTAGACAGTAAGATACTAAATAAGCTAACCTTGAACCTTTGGTAACCAGGAATTTAAAGCCTGCAGTTGCAATAAGTACATATCTTTCAATAATCACCCTAAATGTAAATGGACTGAATGCACCAATCAAAAGACATAGAGTGAAAGAATGTATAAAAAAGCAAGACCCATCTGTATGCAGCTTACAAGAGACTCACCTCAAACCCATAGACATGCACAGACTAAAAGTCAAGGGATGGAAAGAGATATTTCAAGCAAACAACAGGGAGAAAAAAAGCAGTTATTGCAGTACTAGTATCAGACAAAATAGACTTCAGAACAAAGAAAGTAACAAGAGATAAAGAAGGACATTACATAATGAAAAGGGCTCAGTCCAACAAGAGGATATAACCATTATAATTATATATGCACCCAACACAGGAGCACAAGCATATGTGAAACAAATACTAACAGAACTAAAGGAGGACATAGAATACAATGGATTCATTTTAGGAGACTTCAACTAACCACTCATTCCAAACGATAGATCCACTGGACAGAAAATAAGTAAGGACACAGAGGCACTGAACAACACACTAGAACAGATGGACCTAACAGACATCTATAGAACTCTACATACAAAAGCAACAGGATACACATTCTTCTCAAGTGCACATGGAACATTCTCCAGAATAGAACACATATTAGGCCATAAAAATAGCCTCAGTAAATTCCAAAAGATTGAAATCCTACCAACCAACGTTTCAGACCACAAAGGTATAAAACTAGAAATGTACAAAGAAAGCAAGAAGGCTCACAAACACATGGAGGCTTAACAACATGCTCCTAAATAATCAATGGATCAATGACCAAATTAAAATAGAGATCAGGCAATATATGGAAACAAATGACAACAACAACACAAAGCCCCAACTTCTGTGGGATGCAGCGAAAGCACTCTTAAGAGGAAAGTATATAGCAATCCAGGCATATTTAAAGAAGGAAGAACAATTCCAAATGAACAGTCTAATGTTGTAATTATTGAAATTGGAAAAAGAAGAACAAATGAGGCCTAAGGTCAGCAGAAGGAGGGACATAATAAAGATCAGAGAAGAAATAAAATTGAGAAGAATAAAACAATAGAAAAAATCAATGCAACCAAGAGCTGGCTCTCTGAGAAAATAAACAAAATAGATAAGCCTCTAGCCAGACTTACTAAGAGAAAAAGAGAATCAACACACATCAACAGAATCAGAAATGAGAAAGGAAAAATTATGACGGACCCCACAGAAATACAAAGAATTATTAGAGAATACTGTGAAAACCTATATGCTAACAAGCTGGAAAACCTAGAAGAAATGGACAACTTCCTAGAAAAATACAACCTTCCAAGACTGACCAAGGAAGATACAAAAGTTAAACAAACCAATTACGAGCAAAGATATTGAAGCAGTAATCAAAATACTACCTAAGAACAAAACCCCTGGGACAGATGGATTTATCTCAGAATTTTATCAGACATACAGAGAAGATATAATACCCATTCTCCTTAAAGTTTTCCAAAAAATAGAAGAGGAGGGAATACTCTCAAACTCATTCTATGAAGCCAACATCACCCTAAGAGCAAAACCAGGCAAAGACTCCACCAAAAAAGGAAATAACAGACCAATATCCCTGATGAATGTAGATGCAAAAATATTCAACAAAATACTAGCAAACCGAGTTCAAAAATACATCAAAAGGATCATACACCATGACCAAGTGGGATTCATCCCAGGGATGCAAGGATGGTACAACATTCGAAAATCCATCAACATCATCCACCACATAAACAAAAAGAAGGACAAAAACCACATGATCATCTCCATAGATGACGAAAAAGCATTCGACAAAATTCAACATCCATTCATGATAAAAAGTCTCAACAAATTGGGTATAGAGGGCAAGTACCTCAACATAATAAAGGCCATATATGATAAACCCACAGCTAACACCATACTGAACAGCGAGAAGCTGAAAGCTTTTCCTCTGAGATCGGGAACAAGACAGGGATCTCCACTCTCCCCACTGCTATTTAACATAGTACTGGAGGTCCTAGCCACAGCAGTTAGACAAAACAAAGAACTACAAGGAATCCAGACTGGTAAAGAAGAAGTTAAACTGTCACTATTTGCAGATAACATGATATTGTACATAAAAAACCCTAAAGACTACACTCCAAAACTACTAGAACTGATATCAGAATACAGCAAAGTTGCAGGATACAAAATTAACACACAGAAATCTGTGGCTTTCCTATACACTAACAATGAACCAATAGAACAAGAAATCAGGAAAACAATTCCATTCATAATTGTATCAAACAGAATAAAATACCTAGGAATAAACCTAAACAAAGAAGTGAAAGACCTATACCCTGAAAACTATGAGACACTCTTAAGAGAAATTAAAGAGGACACTAACAAATAGAAGGTCATTCCATGCTCATGGGTAGGAAGAATTAATATTGTCAAATTGGCCATCCTGCCCAAAGCAATATACAGATTTGATGCAATCCCTATCAAATTATGAACAGCATTCTTCAATGAACTGGAACAAATAGTTCAAATATTCATATGGAAACACCAAAGACCCCGAATAGCTAAAGCAATCCTGAGAAGGAAGAATAAAGTGGGAAGGATCTCACTCCCCAACTTCAAGCTCTACTACAAAGCCACAGTAATCAAGACAATTTGGTACTGGCACAAGAACAGAGCCACAGACCAGTGGAACAGAATAGAGACTCCAGACATTATCCCAAACATATATAGTCAATTAATATTCAATAAAGGAACCATGGACATACAATGGGGAAATGACAGGCTCTTCAACAGATGGTGCAGGCAAAACTGGACAGCTACATGTAAGAGAATGAAACTGGATCACTGTATAACCCCATATACAAAAGTAAATTCGAAATGGATCAAAGACCTGAATGTGTCATGAAACCATAAAACTCTTAGAAAAAAACATAGACAAAAATCTCATGGACATAAACATGAGTGACCTCTTCTTGAACATATCTCCCCAGGCAAGGGAAACAAAAGCAAACATGAACAAGAGGGACTACATCAAGCCGAAAACTTCTCTACAGCAAAGGACACCATCAATAGAACAAAAAGGCATCCTACAGAATGGGACAATATATTAATAAATGACAGATCCGATAAAGGGTTGACATCCAAAATATATAAAAAGCTCACACACCTCAACAAACAAAAAGCAAATAATCCAATTAAAAAATGGGCAGAGGAGCTGAACAGACAGTTCTCCAAAGAAGAAATTCAGATGGCCAACAGACACATGAAACGATGCTCCACATAGCTAGTTATCAGAGAAATGCAAATTAAAACGACAATGAGATATCACCTCACACCAGTAAGAATGGCTACCATTCAAAAGACAGACAAAAACAAATGTTAGCGAGGTTGTGGAGAAAGGGGGACACTCCTACACTACTAGTGGGAGTGTAAATTAGTTCACCCACTATGGAAAGCAGTATGGAGGTTCCTCAAAAAGCTCAAAATAGAAATACCATTTGACCTAGGAATTCCAATTTTAGGAATTTACCCTAAGAATGCAGCAGCCCAGTTTGAAAATTACAGATGCACCCCTATGTTTATCGCAGCACTATTTTCAATAGCCAAGAAATGAAAGCAACCTAAGTATCCATTTGTAGATGAATGGATGAAGAAGATGTGGTACATATACACAGCGGAATATTATTCAGCCATAAGAGGAAAACAAATCCTACCATTTGCAACAACATGGCTGGAGCTACAGGGTATTGTTCTCAGTGAAATAAGCCAGGCGGAGAAAGACAAATACCAAATGATTTCACTCATCTGTGGAGTATAAGAACAAAGAAAAACTGAAGGAACAAAACAGCAGCAGTATCATAGAACCCAAGAATGGAGTAACAGTTACCAAATGGAAAGGGACTGAGGAGAACGGGAGGGAAGGGTGGGATAAGGGCTGGGAAAAAGAAAGGGGGTATTACGATTAGCATGTATAATGTGGGGGGGGGCATGGGGAGGGCTGTGCAACACAGAGAAGATAAGTAGTGATTCTACAACATCTTACTATGCTTATGGACAGTGACTGTAATGGGGTGTGTTTGGGGTACTGGGTGAAGGGGGTCCCTAGTAAACATAATGTTCTTCATGTAATTGTAGATTAATGATACCAAAAATTAAAAGATTAAATATCTAAATTAAGTGATAGAGAAGAGAAGAGAAAGTCAAGATCCACTTAGGAAATAAAATGAATCACTAATCACAATTTTAGCAATGACTGGACCCATGAAGACCAGCACAAAGCTGCCAAAACATAATGGAAATGTAACTATTCACCTAAAAGGGACTTAACAATACAACTAGACAAGTGAGAGACAAATTTTTTTATGGGCTATTGTGAAAAATTAGTCATGTATACTCTGAGTTCTTACCTATGATATAGGAATTTTAAATGTGCACTAAGTGAAAGAACAGTATTTTAAAACTAACATTTATACATGCAGTGGAAAAAAAAACCTCTGGATAGCAGATCATCACATACCTAATAAATGCTTGTCAGAAGAAATACCTTTCAGATTATCCATGAACACAGAACAGTCTTCAATTAAAGATGTTGCCACACTGAAAGCCCAGGAAAAAAGTTATTCACGTCCATTCTCTTGACCACTAGTGTTAATACATTAGTTTGCTTATACTCATAACTATGAATGTTGAAAATGGGCAAAATGAGCAGATATGACAAGCAGACCACAGCATAATTAAGCAGAACCAAATGAAAAAATGTGCTTGGATGTATTCCAACTTGTATTCCTAGAAACAAATTTTATGTCCATTCATTATTCGATGTGATAGTGTCTACAAAGCCCCACAGCTAACCTCATGATTAATGATAAAGGACTGAATGCTTTCCTCTGAGATTGGAAACAAGGCAAAGATATTCCCAGTCTCATCACTTCTATTCAGCATCATGCTGGAGGTCCTAGTCTGGGCAATAGGGCAAGAAAAACAAATAAAAGGCATACAGATTAGAAATAAACAAATAAAAAGTATAGACATCATGATTCTCTACATAGAAAATCTCAAAGAATCTACAAAAAAAAGCTATTTTAAATTGATAAAACAAATAAAAGGCATGCAGATTAGAAAAAAATAAAACTATAGATATGATTCTCTACATAGATTCTCTACATAGAAAGTCTCAAAAGAATCTACAAAAAGAGCTATTTTAAATTGATAAGTGGTTCTAAAGAGGTTTTAGGATATAAGGTAAATATGTACAAATTAAACATTTTTACATAAAATATTTTGGCACTTTAAAAATGCTATTTTCATAGCAATAAAATCATTAAGTACTTAGGCAAATGTTTAACAGAATATGTGTGAGATGTATATGCTGACACAACTAAACACTGATGAAAGTAAAACAAAGCAAACCCTAATAAATAGATCCATAAACATACATTGTTCTTGAATTGGAAGATACAATATTATTAAGACACCAGTTCTCTCCCAAACTGATCTATAGATTCAACACAATAAACACAATTCCTATAAAAACATCACAAGGACTTTTTTGTAGAAATCTATACATTTATTCTAAAATTTACATGGAAATGTCACAGAAGCAGAATAACCAGTTTTGAAAAAGAAAAAAATATTCAGGAGGACTTACACTACCTGATTTCAAACGATATAAAGCTGAGGTTATCATGGCAGGTTGTATCAGTGAAAAGATGGGCAAATGGAGCTCAATAAAAAAATCAAACAAGCAGAAAACATAAAGAGAACCCAAGTCACCCTACACATACTTTGTCAGTTGATTTTGATGAAGATGTGGAGGCAGTTCAATACAAAATAAATCATCTTTTTGAGGAATGGTAGTGGAATAACTGGATATACATATGCAAAAAATGAACTTTAACCCATACTTCACAGCCTGTACAAAAACTAACTGAAAATGGATCATAGGACTAAATATAAAATAAAATACTTCCAGAAGAAAACATAAGAGAAAATCTTTGTGACCTTGAATTATATCGAGATTCCATAGGTATGACACCAAAAGCATTATTTATAAAAGTCAAAAATAACAAACTGGATTTCATCAAAATTAAGAATCATTGCATTTTAAGACACTACCAAAAATTGAAAAGAAAAGAGACTGGGAGAATGTATTTGCAAGTAATATATCTAGTAAAGAACTCACATTTGAAGTACAAAAGTCACAAAATTCAACAACAAAAACTGACAAAAATTTTAACAGATACATCACAAAAGAAGATACAGGGACTGCAAAGAAGCACATAAGAAGATGTTTAACATCATTACTCATTACAGAAATGCAAATTAAAGCCACATTGAGATTCTACTACTCATCTACTAGAATGGTTTAGAAAAGAACGGAAAAGGAAAAGCCTGGCAATACCAGGTTCTAAGGAGAATGTGGAACAACTCTAAGTCTCATCTATTGCTATTAGGAATGCAAAATAGTGCTGCTACTTTGGAAAATTTTGGTGGTTTCTTATAAAGGTTAATGTACACTTATCATATGACCCACCAATCACAGTCCTAGTCATTTGAAATGAAATTGAAATGAAAACCTATGTTTACACAAACACCGAATTCTTATAACAGCTTTATTCATAAAGCTCCACAGTGGGAATAACAAGAGTGGTCTTCAACCAGGAAATGTAAACAAACCCAGGTACATCCATACAAGAGAATACTACTCATCAATAAAAATGGAATGAACTATTGCTACATGAAGCAAGAGGAAAAGATTTCAAATGAGTTATACTGAAAAGCGCAGGTTCAAAAATGCATTATTCCATTTATATGACATTCTGACAAAGAAAACAACTATAGGGTTAAAAAACAAAAACAGCACAGAGTGGAAGTGGAGGAAGGTTTTGATTCAAAAGGGTTAGAGAATGTTTGCTGATGAAGAAATTTTCACATAATTTGATTGTAGTAGTGGTTAAACAGCTTTAGCTTACAGTTTTGCCATAGCTTACAGTACTGTACACTAAATAAGTTATGTTCTTCTGTAAGAAAATTATATTTTTATAAAAGGATAGAAGAAACCTAAATTTCAGGATGAAAAAAATTGATAGTACAAAGAAAACCAATAAGCACTCATTAATGAAACTGTTGAACTGAGCACAAATCTAGCTTAAAGAAAAATAAAAAAAATCCTAATTCAAGAGCAATTTAACAAAAGATGAAAACTGAGAGATGAGATCAGTCAGTGTGGGCTTGAAGGAGAATCTTATGGTGGGCATATAAGGCAGGTTAGCAGGTGGCGCATAGGGATGTCATGCAAACCATACATGATTGCCAGGTAACAGGCTGGGTGTGAGGCTGCAGCAGCCCTCAGGAAGGACCTCCATTCCCTAATTTGCTAATCGAGATTGAGGTGGGGGGGCAATATTGTTTTCTAATACACTCATTGGCGGATAGAAGGTTAATGATCAGGAGTTTGTAGACTTCCTTTGTGACTTCAACAAGATCATCTTGAGAAGGGGAAAAAATGACTGACCTTGGCAGAACTCTAATTTGCAGCCATGTCCTGGGTCCCTGGTATTGAACCTGAGGTAATGGGAAGTAGTTATTTCAATCTGATATAAGGTGAGATAATAGCTAGACTTGGAATACTTGGTATCTATTTGTTTTGTTTCCCTCATGTTTCAAATCACCAATAGTAATTCACTATAAAATTACATTTGACTTAAATCTGTTAGCAGCATCAATATGGTTAATTTAATTAGTAACCTATGTGGTAAGCATGTTAGCGTGTGGTTGTAATAAAATATATCAAATGATATTCATAGCTTCCAGAAGTGTTGATGTTGGAAAAAACACTATTCTAAACCATTTATTTTGTAAATGAGCCAGTTGGAGTCCAAGAAGGCTTAGAGAGGTAAAATGCCTTTTCTAAGCCCAGAGAGCTGATTATTGATCAAACTGACACAAAGTCTCTTAAGTACTACAAGATTTTTTTCACTACTTATATTAAAATCTCTGGTGTTTTTCTTTTTTATAAAAAATACTTTTTATCAGTAAAACAATGTATTACATGCCTATTTGCTAGTAATTATAAGGAAAATACTTCTCCTTATAAAGTTAAAAATCCACCATAACCCTATTAATATTTTGGCATATTCCTTTCTCTCTGCATGTACTTTTGTATGACAACATGTAGATTTTGGGATCCTGTTTGTTTTTACTTTAACATGCACTCATAACATGTGGGAAGTGAGTAGTTCTCCCTCTTTGGTAATTGTTACTCTAAAGAAATGTGTAGAATTTCTTAAAGTGGAGACATTATAATTTACTGAGGTCTTTTCCCATTGTTGAAAGTTGAGGGTATGTAGTGCTCCAAATAAAAATTATCATCATGTTATATTCAAAATCCAAAAACACTTGATTGCATTGCTGTGTTCTTTTGCAAAGAAAAAATAATTGGCTAGAAAGCCTAAACATAAAGCTCAGGTGAGATAATTTAAAGTCGATGTAACAAAACAATAAACCATAGGAAACAACTCATAGTCATGGAAAGATGGCTCAGGAAAATTTCTGATACAAGACTTTCTGATTTAAAGCACATTAATAACTGATCTCTAGCTCATTAATTATGTACTTCTTTTTGCATTCTACCTACTTAATTGATTCAGAATTCAGCAAAAAATATCCTCTTTGCTTTGTAATTTCTATACTGCTACACCTTTTCCCCCAGCCCCCCAATCATTAACCTAATTACATTTTCTCATAGATATGTATATACTTTCAGGACTAAAAGAAAATTACATGTCACCTTATTCATCTAGGAAAACAATAATCGTTTAACTTACTTGAAGTTACACATATAGTAAGGGCAGTGTGATTTATCTGTGCAGTTCTTTTCCCGATACTATGCTGCATAGTGGTGGTGGTGGTAATAGAAGTACCAGTGCCAGTACTAGTAGTAGCAATAATAGCAGAGTCAGTAGTGGTAGTGTGAAGTGGTTAAGTTTTATTGATCTCTTTTTATTTTACATGCACAGTTTTAAGATCTTAACATACTTTACCTCATTCAATCTTTATGTACCACTCACAGGTAAGAATTCAGATGACAAAACTGAGAATCAGAAACCATGAATAGGTAGTAAGTAGTGAATCTGGAATGCTAACTTTTAAACATAACTCTAACTTTTAAGCATTTTGCCATGAGAGTAATAGTAAAACATTTAATAACAATGGAATAGAGAAATATTTAAAATATTTATAGGTGCTCTTTTATTAATTAATATTTATTTAAAAATAAAAAGCAGAGCCAAGATGGTGGCATGAGTAGAGCAGCAGAAATCTCCTCCCAAAACCACATATATTTATGAAAATATAACAAAGCAACTCTTCCTAGAATAGAGACCAGAGGACCCAGGACAACATCCAGACCACATCCACACCTGCGAGAACCCAGCACCTCATGAAGGGGGTAAGATACAAGCCCCAGTTCGGGGAAACCCGAGCGCCTCTCCCCCAAACTCCCAGGTGGAGGAGAGATGTCGGAGCAGGGAGGGAGAGGGAGCCCAGGACTGCTGAACACCCAGCCCCAGCCATCCGGACCAGAGCACAGACACAGTGCATGCGTGGGGTCCTGGATACTAGGGAAACAGAGCAGCAAGACCAGTGAGCAGGTCCCTGATGCTGGTGCCTGACGACAAAGAAAAGTGACCGGCTTTTTTTTTTTAAATTATTTATTTAATTTTTTTTTGCTGTTGTTGCTTTTGTTTTGTTTTGTTTTGTTTTGGCGAGTACTTTTTGGAAGTCTTAAAGGGACAGGGTGGGGCACTTAGTCCAGAGGAAGGGAATCTGGTGATCTCTGGGCACTCTAACCCCCTGGGCTGCAGGGAGCAGGGAGGCCCCTCACGGAGATAAATAGCCTCCAGGCCGCTCCCCCTCCAACGCCACTCCACCACTTTGGAGCAGCTGCCCGAGCAAGGCCACACCCACAGCAACAGCGGGGATAAACTCCATAGCAGCTGGGCAGGAATCAGAAGCCCTGTCTGTGCTGCAGCTTCCCAGCACAAGCCACTAGAGGTCGCTGTTCTCCTAGGAGAGGAAGGCCACAAACCAACAAGAAGGGAAGTTCTTCCAGCCATCACTCGTCCCAGCTCTGCAAACAATTTCTATCACCATGAAAAGGCAAAATTACAGGCAAACCAAGATCACAGAGACAACACCAGAGAAGGAGACAGACCTAACCAGTCCTCCTGAAACAGAATTCAAAATAAAATTCATAAACATGATGATGAAGATGCAGAGAAATATGCAAGAGCAATGGGATGAAGTCCGGAGGGAGATCACAGATGCCAGGAAGGAGATTACAGAAGTGAAACAAATTCTGGAAGGATTTATAAGCAGAATGGATAAGATGTAAGAGGCCATTGATGGAATAGAAACCCGAGAACAAGAACGCATAGAAGTTGACATAGAGAGATAAAAGGATCTCCAGAAATGAAACAATATTAAGAGAACTGTGTGACTAATCCAAAAGGAACAATATCCGTATTATAGGGGTAACCAGAAGAAGAAGAGAGAGAAAAAGGGATAGAAAGTGTCTTTGAAGAAATAATTGCTGAAAACTTCCCCAAACTGGGGGAGAAAATAATCGAACAGACCACGGAAATACACAGAACTCCCAACAGAAAAGACCCAAGGAGAACAACACCAAGACACATAATAATTAAAATGTCAAAGATCAAGGACAAGGAAAGAGTTTTAAAGGCAGCTAGAGAGAAAAAGGTCACCTATAAAGGAAAATCCATCAGGCTATCATCAGACTTCTCAACAGAAACCTTAAAGGCCAGAAGAGAATGGCATGATATATTTAATGCAATGAAACAGAAGGGCCTTGAACCAAGAATACTGTATCCAGCACGATTATAATTTAAATATGATGGAGGGATTAAACAATTCCCAGACAAGCAAAAGCTGAGGGAATTTGCCTCCCACAAACCACCTCTACAGGGCATCCTACAGGGACTGCTCTAGATGGCAGCACTCCTAAAAAGAGCACAGAACAAAACACCCAACATATGAAGAATGGAGGAGGAGGAATAAGAAGGGAGAGAAGAAAAGAATCTCCAGACAGTGTATATAACAGCTCAATAAGTGAGCTAAGTTAGGCAGTAAGATTCTAAAGAGGCTAACCTTGAACCTTTGGTAACCACAAATTTAAAGTCGGCAATGGCAATAAGTACATATCTTTCAATAGTCACCCTAAATGTAAATAGACTTAATGCACCAATCAAAAGACACAGACTAATAGAATGGATAAAAAAGCAAGATCCATCTATATGCTGCTTACAAGAAACTCACCTCAAATGCAAAGGCATGCACAGACTAAAAGTCAAGGGATGGAAAAACATATTTCAGGCAAACAACAGAGAGAAGAAAGCAGGGGATGCAGTACTAATATCACACAAAACAGACTTCAAAACAAAGAAAGTAACAAGAGATAAAGAAGGACACTACATAATGATAAAGGGCTCAGTCCAACAAGAGGATATAACCATTCTAAATATATAAGCACCCAACACAGGAGCACCAGCATATGTGAAACAAATACTAACATAACTAAAGGGGGAAATAGACTGCAATGCATTCATTTTAGGAGGCTTCAACACACCACTCCCCCCAAAGGATAGATCCACCAGGCAGAAAATAAGTAAGGACACAGAGGCACTGAACAACACAGTAGAACAGATGGACCTAATAGACATGTATAGAACTCTACATCCAAAAGCAACAGGATACACATTCTTCTCAAGTGTACATGGAACATTCTCCAGAATAGACCACATACTAGGCCACAAAAAGAGCCTCAGCAAATTAAAAAATATTGAAATTCTACCAACCAACTTTTCAGACCACAAAGGTACAAAACTAGAAATAAATTCTACAGAAAAAACACAAAGGCTCACAAACACATGGAGGCTCAATCATTCAAGAAAAATATTCAAGAACTCAGGAACGAATTAAAATGGAGATTTAATCATTAAGAAATTCTGAATCTGAAATCAAACATACAATGGAGGGATTTAAAAGCAGATTAGACATAGTAGAAGAGATGGCAAATGGAATAGAAATTAGAGAAGAGGAATACAAAGAAGAGGCACAGGGAGAAAAAAGGATCTCTAAGAATGAAAGAATACTGAAAGAACTGTGTGACCCCACTCTACATCCAAAAGCAACAGGATATACATTCTTCTCAAGTGCACATGGAACATTTTCCAGAATAGACCACATACTAGGCCACAAAAAGAGCCTCAGCAATTTCAAAATTATTGAAATTCTACCAACCAACTTTTCAGACCACAAAGGTATAAAACTAGAAATAAATTGTACAAAGAAAAAAATAAAGGCTCACAAACACATGGAGGCTTAACAACATGCTCCTACATAATCAATGGATCAACGAACAAATTAAAATAGAGATCAAGGAATATATGGAAACAAATGACAACAACAACACAAAGCCCCAACTTCTGTGGGACGCAGCAAAAGCAGTCTTAAGAGGAAAGTATATAGTGATCCAGGCACACTTGAAGAAGGAAGAACAATCCCAAATGAACAGTCTAACATCACAATTATCGAAACTGGAAAAAGAAGAACAAATGAGGCCTAAAGTCAGCAGAAGGAGGGACATAATAAAGATCAGAGAAGAAATAAATAAAATGGAGAAGAATAAAACAATAGCAAAAATCAATGAAACCAAGAGCTGGTTCTTTGAGACAATAAACAAAACAGATAAGCTTCTAGCCAAACTTATTAAGAGAAAAAGAGAATCAACACAAATCAACAGAATCAGAAATGAGAATGAAAAAATCATGAGAGACTCCACAGAAATACAAAGAATTATTAAAGACTACTATGAAAACCTATATGCCACCAATTTGGAAAACCTAGATGAAATGGACAACTTCCTAGAAAAATACAACCTTCCAAGACTGACCAAGGAAAAAACACAAAAGTTAAACAAACCAATTATGAGCAAAGAAATTCAAACGGTAATCAAAAAACTACCCAAGAACAAAACCTCCGGGCCAGACGGATTTACCTCGGAATTTTATCAGGCACACAGAGAAGACATAATACCCATTCTCCTTAAGGTCTTCCAAAAAATAGAAGAGGAGGGAATACTCCCAAATTCATTCTATGAAGCCAACATTACCCTAATACCAAAACCAGGCAAAGACCCCACCAAAAAAGAAAATTACAGACCAATATCCCTGATGAATGTAGATGCAAAAATACTCAATAAAAAAAATATATATTAGGAAACCGAATTCAAAAATATATCAAAAGGATAATACACCATGACCAAGAGGGATTCATCTCAGGGATGCAAGGATGGTACAACATTCGAAAATGCATCAACATCATCCACCACTTCAACAAAAAGGACAAAAACCACACGATCATCTCCATAGATGGTGAAAAAGCATTTGACAAAATTCAACATCCATTCATGATAAAAACTCTCAGCAAAATGGGTATAGAGGGCAATTACCTCAACCTAATAAAGGCCATACATGATAAACCCACAGCCAACATTATACTGAACAGTGAGAAGCTGATAGCTTTTCCTCTGATATCGGGAACTAGACAGGGATGCCCACTCTCTCCACTGTTATTTAACATAGTACTGGAGGTCCTAGCCACAGCAATCAGACAAAACAAAGAAATACAAGGAATCCAGATTGGTAAAGAAGAAGTTAAACTGTCACTATTTGCAAATGACATGATATTGTACATAAAAAACCCTAAAGACTCCTCTCCAAAACTACTAGAACTGATATTGGAATACAGCAAAGTTGCAGGATACAAAATTAACAAACAGAAATCTGTGGCTTTCCTATACACTAACAATGAACCAATAGAAAGAGAAATCAGGAAAACAACTCCATTCACAATAGCACCAAAAAGAATAAAATACCTAGGAATAAACCTAACCAAAAAAGTGAAAGACCTATACCCTGAAAACTACAAGTCACTCTTAAGAGAAATTAAAGGGGACACTAACAAATGGAAACTCATCCCATGCTCGTGGCTAGGAATAATTAATATCATTAAAATGGCCATCCTGCCAAAACAATATACAGATTTGATGCAATCCCTATCAAATTACCAGCAACATTCTTCAATGAACTGGAACAAATAATTCAAAAATTCATATGGAAACACCAAAGACCCCGAATAGCCAAAGCAATTCTGAGAAAGAAGAATAAAGAAGGGGGTATCTCACTCCCCAACTTGAAGCTCTACTACAAAGCCATAGTAATCAAGACAATTTGGTACTGGCACAAGAGCAGAGCCGCAGACCAGTGGAACAGATTAGAGAGACTCCAGACATTAATCCAGACATATATGGTCAATTAATATTTGATAAAGTAGCCATGGATATACAATGGCGAAATGATAATCTCTTCAACAGATGGTGCTGGCAAAACTGGACAGATACATGTAGGAGAATGAAACTGGACCATTGTCTAACCCCATACACAAAAGTAATTCAAAATGGATCAAAGACCTGAATGTATGTCATGAAACCATAAAACTCTTAGAAAAAAACATAGGCAAAAACCTCTTAGACATAAACATGAGTGACCTCTTCTTGAACATATTTCCCTGGGCAAGGAAAACAACAGCAAAAATGAACAAGTGGGACTATATTAAGCTGAAAAGCTTCTGTACAGCAAAGGACACCATCAATAGAACAAAAAGGTACCCTACAGTATGGGAGAATATATTTGTCAATGACATATCCGATAAAGGCTTGACGTCCAAAATATATAAAGAGCTCACCCACCTCAACAAACAAAAAACAAATAATCCAATTAAAAAATGGGTGGAGGAACTGAATAGACAGTTCTCCAAAAAAGAAATGCAGATGGCCAACAGACAAATGAAAAGATACTCCACATCGCTAAGTATCAGAGAAGTGCAAATTAAAACCACAATGAGGTATCACCTCACACAAGTAAGGATGGCTGCCATCCAAAAGACAAACAACAACAAATCTTGGTGAGGTTGTGGAGAAAGGAGAACCCTCCTACACTGCTGGTGGGAATGTAAATTAGTTCAACCATTGTGGAAAGCAGTATGGAGTTTCCTCAAAATGCTCAAAAAGACTTACCATTTGACCCAGGAATTCCACTCCTAGGAATTTATTCTAAGAATGCAGCACTCAAGTTTGAAAAAGACAGATGAACCCCTATGTCTATCGCAGCACTATTTACAATAGCCAAGAATTGGAAGCAACCTAAATGTCCATCGATAGATGAATGGATAAAGAAGATGTGGTACATATGCACAATGGAATATTACTCACCCATAAGAAGAAAACAAATCCTACCATTTGCAGCAACATGGATGTAACTAGAGGGTATTATGCTCAGTGAAATAAGCCAAGCGGAGAAAGAGAAATACCAAATGATTTCACTCATCTGTGGAGTATAAGAACAAAGGAAAAACCGAAGGAACAAAACAGCAGCAGAATCACAGAACCCAAGAATGGACTAACAGGTACCAAAGGGAAAGGGACTGGGGAGGATGGGTGGGTAGGGGAGGATAAGGGGGGGAAGAATGAAGGGGGTATTATGATTAGCATGCATAATGGGGGGGTGGGAGAAAGGGGAGGGCTGTACAACACAGAGAAGACAAGTAGTGATTCTACAACATTCTGCTATGCTGATGGACAGTGACTGTAAAGGGGTTTGTGGGGGCGACCTGGTATAGGGGAGAGCCTAGTAAACATAATATTCTTCATGTAATTGTAGATTAATGATAAAAAAAAAAAGAAAAAAAGAAAGAAAGGGGTATTACTCCCTGATAGGATAAAACTAACTGTAAATCAATGATCAATGCATGCTTTAAATATCCTTAATTTTGATCATTTAAAGGGTGTCAGATGATCAGCTATGGAAGTACATTTTTCTGATAATATTCCTTTCTCTTAAAAAAAAAAAAAGAAGCAATTCCTGTGTGGTGACCTCCAATAAGTTCTTCACAATGATATAAAGGGCATATCAAAGTGTGGGCAAAGGGTTTGTTTGTATTTATACAGAGGATCAAAGCCTAATTTGGCTACCCAGGAAACGAATTAAGATATGATATGAAGAAGAACTTCCAACATCAACATTCTCTGGAAGAATCATTCCAGAAGATGATCATCAGGAAACTTCAACAAAGATCCTGACAATGTTGCAGTTGTAGCTGCATTCATCCCACCGGT
Organism: Manis pentadactyla; assembly: GCF_030020395.1. Classification (NCBI taxonomy): domain Eukaryota; kingdom Metazoa; phylum Chordata; class Mammalia; order Pholidota; family Manidae; genus Manis; species Manis pentadactyla. The sequence continues at coordinate 83,226,030 of NC_080025.1, forward strand.
TCCTGGACTTTCCATTGGAATGAAGAAGGAGATATCTAAGCTGGCCTGTGCATGCAGTCAAACAACAAATTTGACTGGATCTATACTGTCGGAACTCAACCAAGAATTAGGAGAAGTGCAAGTTGCAGTGCTCCAAAATCTTGCAACTACAGACTATCTACTCTTAAAAGAACACATGGGATGTGAACAGTTCCCAGGAATGTGTTGTTTTAATTTGTCTGATTTTTCTCAAACTATTCAAATTCAGTTAGACAATATCCATCATATCATTGATAAGTTTTCACAAATGCCTAGGGCGCCTAACTGGTTTTCTTGGTTTCACTGGATATGGCTGGTAATTGTAGGTCTGCTTTGGTTATGTAGCTGTATTCCTATTATGTTAATGTGTGTGTGCAATTTAATTAGTAATTTAAAACCTATACATGCTTATGTTAATCTTCAAGAAGACATGTCAAAGAAATAATCAGTCTTTCCATGTTTTCTTCCATCTGCTACTTCTATAGCTTTTCTTCTTCCTTCCTAATTACAACCCTTAAGTAGAATTCATGCCTCATAATGAAATTACCGAGAATCATAATTCTTCCGAGTGGTCAAGATACCTCAAGACAAATGCTGGGAATAAAACCCACAGGGCATAAATCTGCAAAGAAGTAAAAAGCTAACCTTTTCAAACAATATTGCTTCTCTCTCACTTCCCAACTTTACATTTCCCTGTATGGCCCCAGAAGATGACTGGTTAGCCAGAGACGGGTGAGATTCCTCAAGGGAGGAACAACCTAAGACAGGCACAGTTGCAGGGGGGGCCATCAGGTGAGAAATTGGGGATCAACAGAGGTGAGGCTTAGAACCTCACGCCCCCTGTTTTGAGAGAAATTTTCTGCATCCATGGATGTTTTGTTGCCCTTGTCTAGCTTGGATTAATACTTAGTCTATAGGCACACATCTGATCATCTACATTTGCCCTCTTACAGCACTAAACTATGTTTTCTACCTTTATCTTGCATCTACCTACCACTTCAGCATTTTATTAAAAATAATAATAATAATAATAATAAGGGAGAAATGTGGGATTCACATATAAATCAAGTATAAAAAATCGAATGAATATTCATATTTGACCTGATTGTTTATAGTTCATAATGCTTGATCAAAACCGAAAGTTTCTGTGATGACTGCCCTTGTACTTTTCACCATGTAAGAACTTATTCACTATGTAAGAATTTGTTCTCCATGTAAGAACTTGTTCGTTTTGCTTCAGAAGATTGGAGACTGTTGAGAATTAGGCTTGGGGGTTGATTAATGATTGTGCATTCAGTCCCCTATACAGAATTTTACTGTTGTTAACAACCATTTGATCAATAAATATGAGAGATGTCCTCTCAAAAAAATAAAAAGCAGTCATCCATAAAATTACGATTTTTCATAAAAAGACTGCCTTCAACTTCCCTGAATATATTACACACATTTTGAAATGTAATAATGTAAATATATATATGTGGAAATGATAGATTTTATATATAATGTAGATATCTGATGAAATAAATGTTTCATGACATATGATCATATTTCAGATATTTTAAGATGAGATTTCATATATATATATATATATATATACAAGTTGAATTTGGCATTTAATATGCTTTATTATTTATATTAGCTCCTTCCAAATGAAATAGGTATAAATCTAACAAAGATATATAAGATCTGTATGAGGAATACCACAAAACTCTGATAAAAAAATATCAAAAAAGAAGTAAATAAGTGGAAAGATACTACCTGTCATAGACAGGAAGACTCAATATTATCAAGATGTTAGTTCTTCCCAAAATTAATACAGAGGGAACACAATCCCAGTCAAAATCCTAGGAAGCCTGGTGTTGGCAAAACTGGACAGCTGCATGCAAGAGAATGAAACTGGATTTTTGTCTAACCATATACAAAAAAGTGAACTCAAAATGGATAAAAGACCTGAATGTAAGTCATGAAACCATAGGCAAAAATCTCTTGAATTATAAACATGAGCAACTTTTTCCTGAATGCATCTCCTTGGACAAGGGAAACAAAATAAAAATAAAAAGTGGGACTACATTATGCTAAAAAGCTTCTGTACAGCAAAGGACACCATCAGCAGAACAAAAACGCATCCTACAGTATGGGAAAATGTATTTGTAAATGACATATCCGATGAGGGGTTAACATCCAAAATACATAAAGAACTCACATGCCTCAACACCCAAAAAGCAAATAACCCTATTAAAAAATGGGTGGAGGATATGAACAGACACTTTTCCAAAGAAGAAATTCAGATGGCCAACAGGCAAATGAAAAGATGCTCCACATCGCTAATTATCAGGGAAATGTAAATTAAAACCACAATGAGATATCACCTCACTCCAGTTAGGATAGTCAACATCCAGAAGACAAACAACAACAAATTTGGCAAGGAAGCAGAGAAAGGGGAACCCTCCTGCACTGCTGGTGGGAATGTAAAATAGTTCAACCATTGTGGAAAGCAATATGGAGGTTCCTCAAAAAACTAAAAATAGAAATACCATTTGACCCAGGAATTCCACTCTTAGGAATTTACCCTAAGAATGCAGGAGCCCAATTTCAAAAAGGCATATGCACCCCTATGTTTATCGCAGCACGATATACAATAGCCAAGAAATGGAAGCAACCTAAGTGTCCATCAGTAGATGAATGGATAAAGAAGATGTGGTACATATACACAATGGAATAGTATTCTGCCATAAGAAGAAAACAAATCCTATCATTTGGCAACAACATGGATGGAGCTAGAGGGTATTATACTCAGTGAAATAATCCAGGTGGAGAAAGACAAGCAGCAAATGATTTCACTCATCTGTGGAGCATAAGAACAAAGCAAAAACCGAAGGAAAAAACAGTAGCAGACTCACAGAACCCAAGAATGGACTAACAGTTACCAAAGGGAAAGGGACTGGGGAAGGTGGGAGGGAAGGGAGGGATAATGGAATAAGGGGCATTACGATTAGCACACATAATGTTGGGGGGGTGGGGGAGGCACAGGGAAGGCAGTATATAGCACAGAGTAGACAAGTAGTGACTCTGTAGCATCTTACTATGCAGATGGATAGTGACTGTAGCGAGGTATGTGGTGGGGACTTGATAATGGGGGGAATCTAGTAACCACAATGTTGCTCATGTGATTGTATATTAATGATGCCAAAAAAAAAATCCTAGCATGTTATTTTGTGATTATTAGTGAGGCAAAAAAAACCAGAGTATCCAACTCAATATTGAAGGAGAAGAGCAAAGTCTGAGGCTGACACTACCTAACTTCAAGACTTACTATAAATTTACAGCAGTCAAGACATGAAGTATTAGACAAATAATAGACAAAAAGGCCAATGCAATTATATTTATGTTAATATTTCATGTACATATAGTCAACTGGACTCTGACAAAGGAGCAAAAGCAACACAATGGAGTAAAAACTGTCTTTTCAAAAAATGGTTGGAACAACTAGATATCCACATGCAAAACAATGAAAAAGAATCTATGCTGGGACCTTACACCCTTCACAAAAATTATCTCAAAATGGATCATAGACCTAAATGTAAAACACAAAACTATAAAACTAGAAGATTATTGAGCAGAAAACCTACCTGACCTGGGGTATGGCAATGACATTTTTAGATACAACACCGAAGGGATAATCCATGAAAAAAAGAATTGATAAACTAGACTTCATTAACATGAATACCTGCAGTGCAAAAGACAATATCAAGAGAATGGAAAAAATAGGCCACAGAATGGGAGAAAATGTCTGCAAGAGCTATATCTGATAAAAGACTGTTACCCAAAATAAACAAAGAACTCTTAAAACTTAGCAAAAAGAAAATGAACTATCCAATTAAAAAATAGACAGGGAACTAAAAAAACACCTTACAAAAGAAGATATACAGATGGCATGTAAGCATATGAAAAGATCTTCCATATCTTATGTCACTAGAGAATTGCAAATTGAACAATAATGAGATGCTACTATGCATCTATTAAAATGGCCAAAATTCAAAACTCAACACCAAGTGCTGGTGAGGCATAACATGTGTAATGAATGAGAGCAGTAGAACTCTCATTCAATGCTGGTGGGAATGCACAAAGGTACAGCCACATTGGAAAATAGTCGCAGAGGTTTTTTACAGAACTAAACATACTCTTACCATACAACCCAGCAATAATGCTTCTTGGTATTTAACCAATTTAATTAAAAACTTATGTCTATAGAACACATGCACCAAAACAACCAAGATGTCCTTCAGTAGACTAATGGATAAGTAAACTGTGATGCATCCAGAATGAAATATTATTCAGGAGTAAAAAGAATTAAGGCCTCAAGCCCATGAAAAGACATGGGGGAAACTTACCTGTATAGTACTATGTGAAATAAACCAATTTGAAAAAGCTCCCCATTGTGTGATTCCAACTATATGACATTCTGGAAAACCCAAAGCTACAAAGACATTACGGGGATCTGTGATGGCCAGGGGTTAGAGTGAAGAGAGGGATAAACAGGCAGAGCATAGAGGATGTTTAGGGCAGTTAAACTATTCTGTACAATACTACGATGGTGGAGACATGTAATTACACATCTGTCAAATCCATAGAACATACAACACCAAGAGTGAACCCTAGCGTAAACTAGTACATTGGGTGACAGTAATGTGATGAGGTAAATTTAGTGATTGCTAAAAACATATCAACTGTGCTGCGGGAGGTTGACAGTGTGAGAGATTGTGCCTCATGGGGACAGGGAGGACATGATAACTCTGTATACTGTCTACTCAATTTTGCTGAACTTAAAAATGCTCTAAAAATAAAATAAGTAAAAAAAATTAAGATTGGAAAGTAATTTTTATATAGATCATTTCCCACAGAAAAAGTATTTCCTCTTAAAGATTATAGAAAAATATTACAACTGTAGCAGGCAACCAGTGATTATAATAACATGGATATGAATAAGACTTGCTCTTGAATTGCTGTTAAGAATTTCTGTTTTCCCAGAAATGTATAATTATTCAATAGTGAGTGTCAAGCCTTGCACACCAAATTCCTGATTGGCTCTTTTCTTAGCTTAACTGTCAGTATTTGATTTCACATAAAGTAGTAATCTAAAAATAGCACATTCATTTTTCTCATCCTGCTGTCTTCTCTATCTTTCAAATATTAGCTTTTGCCTGGCTTTTCAGAACTTTCTGTGACTCTCAGAAGAGGCTCTTAATTCTTCACTAATCTTGCCTCTACATCTCGCAGGTGCTGTAGCCTCATTTATCTTCTTTCTCACTGGAGTTGTAACAACCAAGAATTGTCACGCCCACCAATAAATCTAGCCATAATTGTGTTAAGAGCTAGAATTCAGCTTCACCTTCCCACAAAGTCCATTTTATTTTCACTATCCCTTGGGGGTAAAATGGAGAGGAATGTAGTCAGAAATTCGCTGAACCAGAAGCATGTCAACTTTCCCTCCAAAGCCATACATAAAATGTGAAATGCAGTTTCCAAACCCCTTATGCCTATGATTATAAATTAGAGATTAATAAGGATTGACTTCGAAATTTTGCAAAAAATCTGTAATTATACCTGAACAATGAACAGGAGGGAAAATAAAAAAGGGGCCAATTGACTAAGATGCCAGTTCAGACATTTCTTAAAATTACAGAGAACTGTTTTCCATTTCATTTTCCAAAGCTACTAAAAAAAAGAAGTGCCCTGCTGGAAAGAAATTGAATGACAGTACATAAGCACGTTTCCAATCTACTATTTGCATTGTGACACCCACACACACTCCACTCTGATCATGTTTTCATATTTTTGATTGGAAGGAGTTGTTATTAAATGTGAAAAGGCTGAAATCCATGAATAATAGCTATTAATTAGCACAATTTATTAAATGAATAAAGGCTGCTGGGGCCTCAGTTTGTCCCTGATACCACACAGATGAAGCTGTAGATGAACAGTACTACATACAAAAATGTTTTCTAGTTCTTTTTACAGTGTTTCACTTAAATATCAAATTTTCTTTATAGCTATATTGTAATTGTTTTTATCAGAACTGTCCATCTCCATTAATCTTACCAGTGTCGCATGTACAAACAAATACATAATTCGCCATCAATCTTCCATTGCCATTGTTCCCTAATTGAACACCCTATTCAGGAGCACTTCTATGCTCAGTATGGAAACATGAGGAAAATAGGACAGGGAATCAAAAAGCTATACAAATGCCTGCTCATTTTGAGTTTTTAAAAGGGCAATAGTGAATAAATGCTTGAGGCATCAAGTGATAAACATGGTGACTAAAATATTTCAGGGACAAAATGCGTTCTACTCTTACATTAGCCCTACCACCTATCTTTACAACGATGCACTGCAGTAACTTCATAGCGCGTTTGGTAGGAAGACCAGTACTTCATTGCTGTTTCCCTTAGTTACTAGTCCCACCTGTAAGTAGAAATATATATCCTGACTCTGATTTTTATTGTAATCCATCTTATCATATTCCAATGAGTGAAAAACAGTCCTAGGTGTACAAATACTTTATTTCTTGGTAGATAGGTCCATCTGGACTGTCTGATTTTAAGTTGGAGTGCTTTTTTTCTAATAATTCTCCTACCCCCATTTCTACATAGGTTGCCTGAAACTATTTTACCTCTTGCTTCCATGATGCCACTCAGTAATTTGCATATTAATAATGTACCTATCATTTCTTAGTTAACGTCATGGAAAACCTTTACTTGTCTTTTTTCTTAAATTTGGGTGTTACCTAAGATCCTGTCTCAGCATTTTTCCCCTTTCTTACCACCTTTCTTCTCATTTGTTTCCCTCTTTCTTTTCCTCTTCACACCAAATATAATAGAAAAGTCATAAAAGTAGAGGCAATTAATAAGGAAAATTGCTGAATTCAGTTCTTGGCATTTTGGTTTGAGCCTCTGTTGGTTTTTTAAAGAAGAAGTACTTTAGTTCTCAGTGGAGGATGCAAGACTGGAAACTTGGGGGAGGAGGGAACAATCTTGGTAACAATTTGGGAGTGAGCATGATCTAGCTGAGAGCTAACGTTGTGAGATGATTGTGATCTTTGAGCAGGAAAATAGTGGGATACCCCTATTAGTGCGAATAAAGGAAAATGAACCAAAATAAGGACTAGGATTAGAGGCATTCTTCCTGTGACTTTATAAATTTTATTCTCTTTGTTCAGGCTGTGTTGCTATGACCAACAGTGAAGGATTAAGTTTTTTTGCAGGTGAAAATTTAACTTGGTCAAAATTACAGTAGCTATCAGACAAGAGAGGTGGATAAGGTAGAGCTAGAGGATACACACCTGAGCAATTGTTATCAAATACTGCTAATGCAATGACGGGGCTCATTGGCAACTGATACCAAGTCAATTAAAAAATGCTATTTCGAATGCAGTATGAAGCAAGATTTGATGGTCCCCAAACTTGAGGCTCATAGTCAGGAGAGAAAGCGTAAAAGGGAAGTTAAGGGAGAACGGCCTGATTGAGGGCATAAGAATGTGGAAGAATCTATAGAGAACTAGAACCTGAGTTCATACAACGCAAAATGAAGTTTGAATTTCTGTTGAATTTAACTGTAGAATCAATTTAGGATGCCCAACTCTTCTCGACTAGCTTTAAAGAGCCATCTGGATGGGAGGAGAAAATGAGAGACATCCATTTGGTGAGCATAAAAACTGTTAAAAATAATACCTTTACTTGACCTAGATGTCAGAATGGAGTAGGAGACATATTAAAGAAAAAAGTTGCTAGTCGTTGCAGAATGTTATTATCACCCAAGTTGGCTGAAAGCTTTGAAAGGTATACTAGTCTGACTCACTTGGCATATTTTTCCTATACCGAGCAATCAACAAATGCATTGATTCAATCACATGTTCAATCAATGAATTAAGTCTAATGTGATAATATCATCACTTAGTATTTTATTATAAAATATTAAAATGAGAAGTAAAACAGTTACAATAAATGAAAATCGCAGTTGGCAATATTGGCCAACATAGGTATTTCATAATTATTCCTTGAGGGACTGTGAAACACCGTCTGTATTAGAAACCACCCACAGTGTGTGAGCGTGGCTTGCAGCCACATATTAAAATGGTGTATATGGGGAACAGTAGCAGAAAAGACGTATGAGGAAATAAAATAGCATCTTCCTTGGAGGAAACATTTATGTACCTTCCAGTGGAGACTCCAGTAGTACTTCAGGGAGCTTGCCACTCTAAGTTGAAAGCATTCAGTATACTTTTAGGATATCTGAAATCAAAGTCTCAGGATATCCTAAGCTTGTTAGCTTTCAGTGACGTATTCTGTAAATATTTTTTAAAAACTAGTTGATAATAACAAAGAGCTTTTTCTACACTAAAGGCTAAAAGATAATAAATAAAACAAAAGGAAAAATTTCTGTGATTTTTTTTCTTTTCTTACTCTGAGGACAATGCATGTTCACTAAGCAACATTTAAAAATCATAATAAAGAAACCCTATGCTGAGTTAAAAATGTTAAGAATATGATGACTCAAAATTTACGATGAACGAGTGCTTAATTCAGCTATGGAGTAACCTGGGCTCCACACAACAGAAGAAAAGCGGATGCAGGCTTCATAGCTTCAGTGGGGAGAGTCATGGGCATTTCTCTTCTATGTATTTATCTTTTATCAACCACATATGACCCTTGCTTGATTACTAGTCAATCAGGCACAATTTCTCTCTGTTAATTTATTAATTTGAAAATTGAGACAAATACCATGTTGTCATGGTTTATTTAAAAAGTAATTACTTACAGGTCAGTATATCCTAATTATTTTACCACATATATTTTTGTATGTTTATTTTCAATCTTTTAAGATCTTTTAGAACTCTGTGTCATGTTAGGAAGGGTGACTAATGACAGGCAGAAACTGGTACCTTCACACACTGGGTAAACACAACACCGTGAGATACATACTTGACAAAATATTTCTTCACAGCAATACATATGACAAGCTTTTCACTCATAGGCACCGTTAATTCCTTCCTGATGTATTTATTAGCAGCCTGGTAGACAGGTTCAAGCATCTGAAGGAAGACAGGAAGAATATGAAACATTCTGACTTTGATCAGAGAGCAGGAGTATCTTTAGGATTCAAAGCAAGACAAAGTAAGTTCTAAAATAAGTAAGATCTGTTTTCAGTAGGCACATAACAAGCTGATTTTAGAATTCTGAGATATTTGGGGATTGAGAAGAGGCTGCTTTCCGGAGCTCACCCACTGATCCTTACCTTGGGTGCCCTTCTTCCCTAGACTTCTCAGGCCCCCTCACAAATACAGGAATGGTGCCCAGAAAACATGAGGCTGGGAGGGGGCCTCCGGAGTCTCTTCAGGGCTGGGAACGGAGTCCACTGACGGTGACACCCTGGCCTTAGTGGTTGTCAGTTATTTTCAATTTCTGTTCTGATTGTTGACTAATTACTAAACAGGCTAATTTGATTTGTTTAAGTGACACCAAAAGTGTGGTATCAAATTTAAAAGAAGAAAGAAAATCCTATTGCACTAAAAATAAAACTCCTTTAAAAAAAAGCAAACCCTTTTCTTCATTAGGAAAGCTGTCAATTCTACTTTTCAAGAGCAGAAGTAGATTACAGTGCTCACTGACTCCTGGAAGAGGGCAGCATCTGTAGCCAGTCAACCTGGAGCCTCAAGGGTGGGGAGATTTTTGAACATAGAACTACACAGTTCTAACTCAGAGGCAGATGGTAGGTAAGTCACAATCCTAACTTGCAGGCCACTGTCCACACAAAGGCAGTGTAATAACAGGAACATCTCCCTTTACAGCAGGTGAGATTATTTTATTTGTGCTGATTTATCATTTATGTGTCAAAAGTTACAGTCTTAATTTTATGAATTATGTATAATTTAAAACATACAAATATGGTTGAAGATATTCATAATAAAGGAATGTAACTTAAATCTTCAATAAGACATACTTTTTTATTAAAAAGATAGATGATTAAAAATGGTTCATAATGTTCTATGTGGTTGAGAGTGCTGAATATTCTTATTTATTATAAGTTTATAAATTAATGTAACATTAAAACAATAAATAGATAAATACTCTTATGTTGACCCTTTAATTTCACTCCTAGGAATCCATCTCACTGGTATGTTCATGTATGAAAGTAATTGCATATGTTACAAGTCAAATCATTACAGGCTTTTTTTTTTGGTGATAGAAAAAGTTTAGAAGAGACAAAAATGTCTTTTAATAGGAAATATTCTATGAAATATTTACATAAAGGGATACAATGCATAAAGAAATGTCCTTTTAGGTATACTATAGAATATTTTCCAAATGATATTGTAGGTGCATAAATCGAGTTCTTGAAGGATATGTAGAGTATGCTAATTTGATGAAATTTATGCACGTTATGTATGCTTGTACATGTGTGTTTGTGTTTATATACACATATACATTTTGTACACATGCACACAAATTAGGGGACCATAATAATAAATCACTTTTGGGTATAGGAAGCGAAATGGTTAGGAAAGAGGAGAAGTAGCAATTAATTTTATTCTTTTTGAATTTTGTACTGTGTAATAGGCTACTTATTAAAAATTTTTAAAATAAAATAAATCATTTATTAGCTGCTATTGGTATAGAGTTCAGAGCTCAGGATTATAGCAAACAATTTCATATGATCTACTTCCTGCCTCCATTCTTGCCTTAATTATTAGTATGCCCCAAATCAACAGAAAGTGGAGACTACTGTCAAAAATTTCAAATGTGCTAGGATTTCTTCAGTGGGCTCTTTAATGTGAAAAATTACTTTGAATTTAATTAGGACTTAAAATGTTAGACTTAACAATAAATTCCATACTTTCCTTAAAAATTTCCTGCAAACACTACCTTAAAATCTGGGTGAAGCTTGGAACATCAGTGCTTCTGGGGATTCTATGTCCTATTTCCATTTTTCTGAAGAAAGTTGCAAGCAGTTTGCGAACAGACTGTTTACTGGTTTGTTTAACACTGTGCTGGTGTTTGCTTCCCTACTACATATGTGTGTAGATACTTTTAAATGACATTGCAGAATTTGGCAGCAAGTGGCTTACTTCTGTAAAAAAGCAACATGTTTATATTTTATTGAAAACACTTTCTGCTGCTAAATGCATTGTTTTTTTAAAGCATTAAGCAGCTCATGCTTGACATAGAAGCAGCAAAATGAATTTAAGTAAGTATGGTAAAGAACAATAGGGTGGCAATGTTGAAGAAGAAATTATTCATGACACTTGTTGAAGAGAATAAAGCCCACTTTATTCAAGGGGGGCCGTGGCAATAGATGTAGGGACCTCTGCAGTAGGGCCTTGCAATGGGTAAGAGAGATTAGACTCAACCCTGAATTCAGGAAGACAAATGGGAATTTATAGCCAAGGAACAGGTTGGAGGTCAGTAGATGGAAAACTAGTATGAAACATTAAAAATAAGAGGAGTTTCTGGCTAAACTGACCAAACAGGATTGTTGCTGAAGACAAGACAAGATGATTAGACATCACCTTGGGGATGGTAGAGGATGAGCAACCTGATCAGATATCAGGGTGATCAGATATGGAGGGGGAAGAAGGGAGCTGTTTGTTAAAATGACTTAGAAGGATTTTTGCTAAAACTGGATTTTATAAGGAAGATGGGGCTAGGAGATGTTTCAGGAGCCTGACTATAGCTTGGCCAAGTAAGGAATCCTTGTATGCAATTTCCTTCTGGCTAGGTAGTAAAATACTATGGTCTTTTTAATATTAAGGAAGTTAATTAATCCCTACATATAAACATCTTCCTGAAATTAGAGATAGATTACCTAAAATATTGGAGTAATTGGTGTTATTTTTTTGGAGAGCAAGGCAAGAAATGGCTACTTCCATTTATTTATTAAATATAATTGAAAGTTTGTAACTTCTCAAGGTCTTTTAAGATTTATTAGTATATTTTTGCATATCAGTGTTTTATGAGTCTCAAAATTGGTCAGCATCAAGAATTTACCTCTAAGTACATTGATATCCCTTTGACCAGATATTGCTTTCTGCTGGTCTCTTTGTATTACAAAGCTGTTTAAATAAAAGGTGATTGGAAGTCTGAAACTCTGGGCTCTCTCCTTTGCCCTCCTAAGACAAGAGACTGGGTAAAAGAACTGTGCTTTACCTAAGCTTAATGAAATCAATTAATAAATTTAAAATTTCTCCCATGTTTTGCCATGTTTCTTCTGCTGGGCTTTTTTTAATGTTAGCTAAAAAAGCAGGCATTAAGGTATATGACCCAGAAATTTCCAGCAGGATACTGTCTTTCAGAATTCATTTTTCTTAATAGGTGTGCATGTACTTAGATGTGTGTGTATGTGTACATGTGATAGAGCAGTTCTGGGGTGAGCACCAAGCATTTTTCTAAATTGAGTAGATTCTACCTAATGACTGTGCTGCTTTGGGAAAAGAGATGTATTTTGTATCTAAATGAGCTTCTCCAGGTAAGGATGGAATTGATAGAGATTCTCACAGTGAAGCTTTGAAGAAGGTGGACCTATTGATGGCAGAGTGAATGAAAGACAGGATAAACTTTATGGGATCATTTGAGAATAAGTTGTAAAAAGTAATATTAGCAACAAATTTTGAATATGTTTTATGAATATGCTCATTTTGTTTTCTCTCAACCATTTAGTATATTCAGATACAACCAAGGCAATAAAAGTGGATGCAGGTAACAAAAAAAAGGCTTCATACTGAGACAGGGACCATGGGTGTAGTCAGAGTAGAGTGAGGGCCTCTGGAAAAAGCAAAGCAAGATAATTACAGACATAGCAATGTAGCAATGTGCAAAGAAGTGCCTTTTGAAACTCTGTGTTAAGCGTTATGCAAAATCAAGGTCACACTAATTCTCTATGTTAAAGATACCAGACTAGGAATATAGAATCTTCAGTGAGATCAGTTAAAGTTCAAAAGGCCAGGAGCAACTTGGCCTGAAATGTTTGAGTGTTCCACAAATAAAAAAGGATATCTCAGCATAACCTGTGACTTCACTGTATCTCAACTATAAACAGCCCTAGCAAACAGACAACCCAGCGCACCTTGGGGGCAGGGCAGGTGGTACAAGTCTGCACCCCTAGCCCTTAGCCACATTCCTGAAAATCCTCAACCAACTATAAACCGCCTAGACAGCACACATCATGGGCTCTCTTGTCCCCTCCTGGCATGAGCCAGTAGCTCTGTTCTCTCACTGTATCTCTCAATAAAAGCCCCTCCCTGGCTCTCCTACATTAGGTGTTTGCTAAGTTCATTCTTCGACTCCACAAACAAGAACCCTGGCATCATACTTTGATGTTATATATAGTTTTGGCATTTCATTTACTTATTTATCCTGAAGTAAATAGAAAACTTACAAGAAGGGAAAAGTCACTATAAGAAATAAAGATAGGATAAGTGCTGGATAAAATGGGGTAAATATAAATTGATATAATTTAATTTAAACGAAACAGTCATTATAACTGAACTACCCAGAAATTTAGGGCAAAATAATATTCACTATCTTATTTATTAGGCAATTCACATTCCTCAGTTCTTCAATAACCTTATTTTGGAACGCTTCTTTCTAATAATAGAGCACTTGTACATTACTGCTAAATGGATGCATAAATTTCCCTTTAAATTCTTCTGAATTACAATAGATGAAGTAACTATAAGGGCATTTACAAAGGAGCAAACTTGCATACTTGGCGGGTTGGACCTGTCACTAGAACCAAAGATACGATTATTTTGACCACTTTGTTAATTATGTCTATTCACACAAAAGGAGAGAATTAAGAAAACCATTCAGATGCATACTACACCAAAATGACACTTTCATCCCAAATCTCTCTCATTTGGATTTGTTTTTTAGATGAAAATCTTCTGGTCTGATTTAGTTTGAGCCACCAAAATAATTAATTAAATTATTTAGCTTGTTCTCTGGGTAGACAGAACAATTGGAAGTACCCTGACACACTCCAACACTGATGGTGCAGTGGTTGTTAGATAACTGATGTAGAAAACTGTTGGGGTAGAGGCGTTGTGTATTTTCCTCTGTTCTTTGTCTCAACAAAGAATTAAAGGGCAGAAACACAGTAGTGAAACAGAGTAGAAGTTTTATTTAAAGTTACTTAGAAAATGCAGGCGACACAGAGAGAGAAGCACCCTGAAAAGGTTGGGAAAATTTAACGTTTCACACTCAAAGTGCATACGACCTCAGAGAGAGGAGCTCTCCAAAAGGTTGGGGGTTCCCCCTTTTAGGGATTTTTTTCAGGACTGTGACAAAGGGCTAGGGGTGTGGACTTATTAAGTGCTCTCAAGTATCTTTGATGAGATACATTAAGTTTCTTATCAGTCCTCTAGGTAATTCTGCAAAATTAGTTAACACAAGAAATTTGCTGCTTTGGTCCCTTCCCAGGATAGCCAGCTTCCTGGTTTGGGAGAATATAAATCAAGACTGTCTGCCCTTCCTCCAAGGTGGGCAGAGTTATTTGTTTGCTGTTTGCTAAAGAGTATGTTAAGAAATCTTTCTTTTTAAACTTCCTGGACTTTTTCAAAATGCAATTTTGGCTTTAAGGTGGGATCTCCCGTCTTTTTCATGCTGTTTATAGCTGGGCCTTTTAGCAGGCTAGAGTAAATCTTAACAATGATCTAACTGACACAGTCAAGACATAGGCTGTACTCAGATACTTTTCCTTATCTGGGGAATATTCAAACATTCAACGCCAAGTTACTCCTGACTTTTTGAACTTTAACTGATTAACAGATTAACTCTGGTGTTTTCTGGCTTTCTAATTTTAACTGGTTAACCAGGTCCTTTCTAGGAGGCTTTACTGACCTTGTTCTCTTTCCACCCTGTTCACATCTATTTTCCTGCCTAACATTACCACAAAAATGACTTGATAGTGATCTATACTAATTTTTTAAATTCACCAAAACAGAGAATAATAGCTAGGTTTTGACTGCATATATTCATTTTTCGACTTTGCAAATGTTTACAATGTTTAACACGAGCAAACAAACAAAAAACTCCGCAACATATATGTATCTTCAATAGCTTAGGGAACATGCTACTATCTGTTATTAGTTTAATTTGTACTGGATACAGATTTTTAGAACATCACTTTTATTCTGAGAGTTTGTTTTTCTGACTTTCTATGGTTCAATACTTAGACTGTTGCTAATGGATTTTACTTATGGAACTCTTCGATGTTGTCTCTATCCTCTAGTCAAATGCAGCTTATATAAACATCTGTGGGAATGAAAGAGTTAAAGTGCTTCCTAATGGAACTACATTGCCTGTGATTGCAAAGTCAATGTCCCTGAGCCAGGTAGATAAGGGCAGGGGGGCTATTTTAAAAGTAAATGGAGAGATAATCTATTTGTGTTTCCTAGGAGAGCAGTCCTTCAACTGCCACTTTTGGAACTGTTTTCCCACTAAATAATCCTACTAAAGACACAGGATTATCTGCAAGCCTCAGATGCTTACCTCCTCATGGTGTTCAGAATGAGTACTTTTCTGCACAGAGGCTGCATGGAACATGACCATTAATCATTGCAGGTGGGCAGCCCGAATGGTTATAGGTACTCTTATACAATAAATCCCCTATAGCCATAGGGGACATTTGCCTCAGAGAACAGCCTGAAATACCAAGTGACAGGATTGGGGCATACAAAGTTGACAGTCCCCAAAAGTTGCATTTCATGGGCAAGTAACATTCTCAAACTATTTAAAGACTTGCTATAAAGTATACATGCTCTTTTGCCACCTAAGGAAATTAAAAAAGGAAAACAAAGTTTTAAGATCAATTCAAGAAACAGGGTAATAAAAGAAAGCTACCAAGACTGCTGTTGAATCCCCCTCCAGTTTTGCTAGCTTCCTCATGTCTCCTTGTTTTTGGTGTCCCCCAAATCCTTTCTTCTGGGAATTCTTCCCCACTCACTGGTGGTTGTGGAGCTGTCAATCATGTCCCCATATCCTTCCAATCAGAGCATGGCCCATGAAGCAAGTTAAAGCTAACTTACATTCTTCTCAATTATACTTGGTTGGATTTTGTTTTTTTTACAGAGGTTTAAATTTTGAGAAATTATATAGAATTCAATATTATCGATGAAAAATGCTCTATTATATAAGGTTGGATTACCTAAACATACCATATCAAACTAAGTTAATAATAAGGAAGACAACAAACAGGGTAGATATATAGAACAAAACAAAATCCACAACAAATTAAACCCAAGTCTCTAAAGAGCCATTACTGAAACTGAGACTAACAACACTCAATAGAATTTTGTAGCATTGCCGAAAATTGAAGATTACAGAGCAGCCTGACTTTTTAGTAGGATATAGAAATAGAGTCCTAACAAAATGTTATAACTTGCTACATTTAGTTCACTGATATTTTATTATGATTTTTAAGAACTTACTAGTTAACTATAAGATTTTTAATAGCTTACTTTGCGACTTTAAAATGACTTTAAAATAGGAGCCTACAAAACCATTTAGTTCTACAAACAAAAGGAAGGATTTATATTTTACAATCATTTGCCAATACATTGGGTTAACAGCAATCCTGATGAAGGCACAAAAATAATTTTAAAATACCATATTAAATAAGAGGTTTGGGCATCCCCTTAGAGAATAGAAGACCAAGCATCAGTTCAGCTCAGAGCTGAAATACTCTAAAGAGTTCTTAAAGTTATCATCCCATTTGGACAATAAGAACTTTTCAATGTTCTAAAAACTGACTCACCAAGCCTTTTACAATATTGGTTGAGTTCCTCAGGTCATAATGAAACAGACCTGAAATGAAGTCTTAAGAGATGCTTTCATTTACCAAACCCTGCCTGAACACTGAATTAGAAGCCTGGAGGCTAACTGTTCTTCAGATCTGTCATTCTTGGTTCCCATGCAACATATAAACCCACAGAACCTAAATTTATTCTCCCATTACCTTCCATTGATGAAAACACCAGTACAGCTCCTGTTGAAGTAGCTTCCTACTCTTCCTCTCATTTTAGTTTAGTTGTGTATTTGATTTGCAACAAAATCTCCCTATTCTCTTCCCCTACCCTCTCACGCTGTCATCATGGAATTTCACTTAGGTAAATCTGACTTTCCTTGGATAATCAGATTACATATCAACTCTTATAGAAGTCCTTCCTTGCCCTCATCCTTATACTGGCTTGGGTATCCTTTTTATAACTCTTAGACTCTGTCCACCATTTTTGTACTTAACAAACTGTGTTGTAATTGTTTATTAGGTTGCACTGTAGACTATACATTCATATAGTATAATTGTAATACCATATTCATCACCAAATTTGTGTTTTTAACATAGTTTTGAATAGAGTTGCTTTATATGTATGTATTTGTTAACTGGATAAATGGGGGGAGGGAAGGAAGGTAGGAAGGCAGGGAGAAGGAATAAGAGAAGGGAGGGAAAGAGGGATGAAAGAAGGAATTGAAATCTAGCAAAAGTAAAATATGTCAAAGAAAAAAATGCAATATAATATGGCATTTAATAGTAACATAGCCTCAGTACTAAGTATGTTACAGGATGAGTTTGTTCTCCTCGGTCCCTGTCCCCGCCACTACAAAGAATTGAAAACCAGACACAACAGCAAAGCAGAGCGAAAGTGTTATTTGAATACAGTCCAAAGGAGGAGAGGTAGACAAAGGACTCAGACTTTTAGGGGAGCATCTATTTATCATGACCTAGCTGGGAAGTACTTCTTCTGATTGACAGGGTGAGGTCATTTGATTGACAGCTCTAGTTATACATCCATTCCTCTTGGTGAGCGTCTTTCCCAAAGTGCACACAGAAAAGCCCATGGGGTTGCGAGGGTGGGAGCAAGACCACAATTTTATTTTAATGAGATTATGAGGAGTTGTGGTTTGGGCAGTTCTTAGTTTTGTTGATTGCGTACCATGGGAACCTGGTTGGTATAGGTTCATCCTGGTCCTGAAAGGCAAGAAGTTATCTGTCTGCGAAGCCTTGTTGTCTTCATGTGGAATCCCCTACCTGGACAATGTGGGCAGTTTTTTTCCTTAAACCTTATCTTCCCCTTCCTCGACTGCTCATGTCTATCTTTCTGCCTAACAAGTACATACTGAAAAATGTGCACATCTCTGAAATCAATCACTAAGAACTTATGAGGGATGTGGATCAAGAGAGAAGGTGATAAGGAAAGAGGCTCAAGCTGTGACTGGAAGGGCACCAGTCTGAGGAAGGTGTCATATGTACATTACAATTACTTAATTAATTATGTTTCAAAGCCAGACTTGACCAAAAAGAGATTGATATGCACTCCCCTCACAGCACAGTTGTGGTGGTAGTTACATATACAGTTCTGAGTCAAAGAACATATTTAGCTGAAGAACATATTTTGATATTATGATACAGAAACATCTGAAACAGAGTAATTGAAAATCTCATAAAGCGCACTGAGGGGAACTAACACCTGTACTGCGACACAGTTGCCCCCTTTACATGGTTGCTGGACAAATAGCTCCAATTTGGCAGTGATCGTCACCTTGAATTTGCTAAGTAAGAACTGCTCATTTATTGCAGAGGTTGCTTCTGTGAAATAATGTTATTTATTCAGTATAACTTTTAACATTTTTCAAAATTTGATTTTAAAATTTTGATGTTCCTCATTCTAATTCTATTAACTATGATGTGAATTTAAAAATATCACTTTTAAAACTGCCTTGCTTATGCATTTTTATGCTATTTTGTAAAAGGCTACCTACTTTTCCTGGAGTATCATAGCAGCTCTTTTCAGTGGAAAACTCTAGTTTTAAAAGGCTAGTCCACCTAAAATCATTACTGTATTTGACTAGTGTTTAAAAGTTTACTGCAGTCACCCAACCATTTACAATACTTACTATGGGCTACCCAAGTTAATAATTTAATGGTTTATAGTTTATAAAACACAGTTAATTTTAAGAGGCAGATTATTGCCAGAACAAAGTAACTTATCTTTTAGACATTAGACATAAAAAGATAGTCATAAGGCACAATGAAAAACTATTCACCTTCTAAATAGCTTCTTTTTTCATATTGTCTTGCCTAGAAGAGTATAAACTATCCTTTTGAGCAACTGCTATGAATCTTCCTTCAACAGCACAGCATACATATTTCTAGAACACATACATCAGTATATAAATATATATTTCAATTATTTAATTCATATCAATTAATTTTTTTCTAATATAGTTGTTTTCTTAAAGTGTTGGTCTGCTTATAAATGAGAAGCTGTAAATTCAGCTAAATTTCCCCAAAATAAGAACATTTAACCAAAACTATGTCAACACTACTTTTAACATTTCTAACACACACCCATTTGCCATTTTTTAGGTTATATTCCTATGTCCAAATGGAGTCATATCTCTTTATTCATAATTTCACCGTTTCTTAATAGTTTTTTCCCTATACCTTATTTTATTTTATATTATTATAGGTGATGAAATATGATTTATGTAAGTGATATTTATTATTGTCTTAGTGATATTCATAGGTTGTTAGGAATCTAAGCTCCTACTAGTTATTATCAGTAGTAACTGCATGTTATCATGATTTAATATACAGCAGTACATAATTCTCCACAATAGTCATATTATAATATGTAATAACAGCAGGATGCATATGTCTGATGGGAGTGAAAGAATAAACTATCAAGCACAGAATTTGCTCAAGCAGCAGGAATCAGAAGTTGAAGAGTATTTTCTGTCTACTGGCATGGCTTATTAGGTGTCCTGACTGATCCCAGACTATTCATCTAAGTATAAACAGCTAATAATTTGGTTGAACTATAACTATTTAAAAGTATCAGCAAGCTAGGAAGTGAATAATACTTAAATCTCTAAAATGAAGAAAAAGCAAGAAACTAGAAGTAAAAAGCTCTAAAGCTGGCCTTTTTCTTGAGAGGACATTTGATTTTGGTTTCACTGTCTCACAGGGCATAAAAAATAGGAGATAAATTCCAGGGTCTACTCAAGTTAGAAAATCTGCAGGCAAGCTCTCTACAAAGTCAACATCTTCCTGCAAAAGCTGGAATTCCCAAGTTGTACACACATGACATATAGGTAGACCTAGAGATAAATCCAATTTATTAAACCACTGTAAGGAGAAATGTCTGGCATACACCTTGGTGCTGAGAAAGGGAGATAAATGGACTCAAAATCAATATTTGTAACCACATAATTTAGCAAATTTGCTATGGAAATTCATCTGGGTGGTACTAAACCAACACACAGAAACAGACTTAAAAAAACAGTCAAAACAAAATTTCAGTGATCATGGAGATCCATTTCCAATGTGGTCACATAGGCTCCTATCAGATCCATCTCTCCTGCAGATAACAATTAACTAGAAAAAATATGGTAAAACAATGAATTGAGATCACTGGAGAGTAGAAAAAGGCACATCAATGCTAGAAGGGAGTTAATATTCAGAAAAAAAGAGATTGACATAGATGAGTTATCCATTTTGATGACTTCTAGCCTTAAGCATTACAAAGATGACATTATGCATGGCAGCTGAAATTCTGAGAAAAAGCCCATAGTTTTTCCAGCTTAAATAATAGAGGACAGATTTCAGGGCAACCAGAACCAATAGAAAGTAAGAAAAGATTAGCCCCAAATGATTAACACTGTTGAAATCTCTGGCTGACTCCTGAATCATGCATATGGGACACATTCTTCAAGGTAAGGAGAAAAACCCTGAGATTTCAGTTGCTTCCCAAGGAATGGAGTTTGCAGTTTGAGCCCAACCAAAGTAATTACCTGCCAAAATAAAAGATTCAATGTTCTTTAAAAGAATATAAACTAATCCAAAATCTCCACAATATATTATTTACAATACCCAGAGTTGAGTAAAAAATACTGAACATTTGAAGAACCAGAAAAATGTGACTTCTTCACAAAAGAATAGACAGTTAATAAAGACCAACCACAAGATGACTCAGTTTTGGACCTGGTGAACAAGATTTTATAAAAGTTATTATGTTATGTGCATTGACATAAAAGAAAATGCTTCGTACAAATGAGAAGCTGGGAAACAGTAGAAAATAGACATTACAAAAACTTGGTGAATAGAAATTCACTTTACCAGAAAGTACAGTATCTTAAAAAATGTATTTTTAATCCTGCATTTCTGTAGCAACAAACACACCTAGCACCCAGATCTTGGTTTTTAAATACCTTCTCTGATAAAAGGAACCAGAGCTCATTGGTGAAATGGCTAATTCTAGGATTGGAGCATCTTGTAGTATCAGAAAGTAAGTGCTAAAAACAAAACAGAACCCTTCAGTAATGGTGTATGTCAAGGGACATAGAAGCCAACTGAAAGAGCTCCAAATGGCTAAAACAGGATTAATTTGAGCAACAAAATAAATCAACCAGTACTGTACTATAACCTGAAGTATAAAATAAATGTTCATGAATTCATATGGATATAAATAAATAATTGAACAAATAAATAAATGGGGACAAAGAGGCAAATCTCCTGTACAGGAATCCAATTAATTTTTGTAGATACTTCATCCTCAAAGAGTGTGGACATAACTCCAGCTCCTCAGAGTTGGATGCATATAGTTTCCTCCTTCCAAAGAATACTGTTTGTAAGGAAAGGAACAGAACTTTATAATATGAAAAACCTGACAAAAAAGTAATCAAAAGTAACATGAACAGTAAAAAGTCATGTTAAAAAGAAAGAAATCCTGTTGTTTGCAACAACATGGATTGACCTAGATTGGCTAAGTGAAATAAGCAAGGTGGAGAAAGGCAAATACCATATGATTTTACTTATTTGTGGAATCTAAAAACAAAACAAAAAATGAACAAAATACCAGTAAACTCATAGACTCTGAGAAGTGACTCATAGTTACCATGGGGGAAGGGTTAGGGTGGGTAGGGAGGGTGAAACAAAATTTCTCAGTGATAAAAGAAGCTGGTCATGGGGTTGGTGGTACAGCATAGAGAAGAGAGCCAATGATTCTGTAACATCTTCCTATGTTGACAGTAACCTCACTAGTGGGGGTGAGGACTTAGTAAAGGGGTAACTGTTGAACCACTGTGTTGTATGATTGAAACCAATATAAGACTGTATATCAGTGATAGTTCAATAAAATAAAAAGTTATGCCAAAAAGAAGTAAGAAGTCACATTGATAATATATACCCTTTATATGTCATGAGAATGGTGCCTTACCACTGTGATCTTTCTCCTAGAAACCCATTATTCCAGTCTGTTTATGAAGAAAACCAGACAAATCTCAATAGAGAGATATTATAGAAAATACTTGACCAATATCTCTTGTTGTGTCAAACATATAAAAAAAAGTCAGAAATCGTCACAGTCATGCAGAGCCTAAGACATGACTATTTAATATTTGGTATCCAGAATGGGGTACTGGAACATATACAGAATTTTAGACAAAAACTAAGGAAACCTGAATAAAGCATGGACTTTAATTAATAATAATGCATCAATATTCATGTATTAGTTTTAACAAGTGAGCTACATTAATATAAAATACTAACAATAAGAGAAGCTAGTTGCAGAGTGTATAAAACTCTCTATACTGTCCTTGCAATTTTTCTGTAACTCTGAGCTAAAATTAATATAATATGAAATTAAATTTAATAACTTTTAAACTTATTACACTTTCCCACATATTGATTCCCAATTAAGATTTCTGCTACATTAACATTATTCAAAATCAGCTCTTTCAATGCAAAAAGCACTATGTTATCAACAAGGAAAGATGAAAAAGAAATAACTAAAAGAAATAATAAAAGTATATCCATGTTCAAAAGCTGTATCAAGAAGGAAGAAATGAGATCATTTCAAAACAGATCAAGTTGAAAAAAAAGGGAGACACACAGGGGCAACATTTTAAAGTACTAAATATAGGTTTACTCATAAGTATACATTTTCTTATTTCTTGAGAGCACAAAATGTAAATGTTTTAATAATAATGTCTTCATTATTTCCTCTCCTTTTAACCATTACTACCAACACATCAACTCATGAAGTTGATGACAATAAAAATACATTAAACACGTTAACCAGATATGTGCAATCATGCTAAAATTTCACAGGCAATATCAACAGCTACTCACTGAGGCATCTTTAAATATATTTTGTTTCATACCTATTTTGCAGGTAAAAATAGGAAATAATAATTTAAATGCCTAAATAATACCTGTTGATGTTTAATGCAGTTTTAAACAACTTAACTCTATCAACCCATTTAAGACTCTACAAAATACTATGATACACACATAATGTTTTTGTGCTATTTTGTGCCATTTAGGTACACTAGTGTAAAATAACTGAACTGAGGACACACAGTGGATAAGTTCTAAGCTAGGGTTTGAACTCACCAGTTTTGCTCTAGAGTGGTGTTCTTACCTTCAAAAAGTTGGGTGCTTAGAACATGGAAGTATGCTCAAAATATCTGTCAAATTTTAATTTCAGAAGATTTTATTTTTTTACTTTCATTTTACAAAAAGTTTTATGTCCAAATTTGCTGATGTTTTCTGAGATGGTGAAGGAGTCTCAACAGAATATTCCCTAACAGATACTTATACAACAAAGACAAAATGAAACAAAACACAATTAGTGTGTCCTTTCCAGGTTAGATTGACATTTTAATGATGGAAGAAAGCAGAACTGCTTATAAGAATAAACTCATGCTATGTAAATGACATTTTGAAAGTATTGGAATTATTTCTGTTGCTATGTGATTCTGTTGGGAAAAGGAAATCTGATTTTTTTAAACAATTATGTTTGCAAAAATAAACTTGAAAAACATTTTCTAACCATTTTTCCAATCTTCCAAATGAAGTATTAAGATTTTGGACTCATCAGCTTTTTAAAAGCTAAGTTTCACATAAAGGTCAAGTCATGATTTTCATATATATGTAAAAATGAACTTGTGTTTAATATTTTAACACATTAATGAGGCAAATGATGAGATGTTTCAATCAGTTCAAAGGAGAATGAAAAAAACAAACATATTTACAGATCTGGAACATTGAAATGAGTGTGCAAATGGAGGCAAAACTTGTTTTTCCAGGCCAAGAAGGTAGATGGGCCGATTGTCACTATACAAAACAGAATTTATTTGAATGTGTACAGACAAGAATTATTTTGTATTGCTACCAATTATCTACAAGAAAAGAATTGAAAAGTAGCTCTAATAGAATCAGAATCAAGTAACTTAGAAGTATGTGCTATGGACAATGAACAGTGCTCCAATGAAGAACAATTTTTTCCCATCACTTTAAAGAGACAAATAAGAAATAACTTTAAAAAATAGTTTGCAATTGGACATTGGATAAATGGAAATATATCACATATTTTATCAATAGCATTTGAATGATTAATGATGAGATTACAAATCACAAATCATGAATTAATTGGCTCAACTGATATTTAAGTTTTCATTGTGTATACATTTCTTAATAAGAAAATATTATTTGTGATGACAGCTGTTAAAACAATGCAATGAACTGAACTTAGTACCTAAACTTGAAATCCCTAAATCACAAATATATAAATCTCAAACCAAATTTTTAAAATAAAGCTCCATCAAGATTCTCATGATGGTGGTGTGAGTAGGATGGCAGAACTCTCCTCCCCAAACCACATATATTTTGAAAATACAGCAAATACAACTATTCCTAAAAGAGTGATCAGAAGATACAGTACACCAGCCAGGCTACATCTATGTCTGCAAGAACTCAGCATCTCACGGAAAAGGGTAAGATATAAAGCTGTGACCTGGAGGGATCCAAGCACTGCCCCCACCCCAGCTCACCAGCAGGAGGAAAAGAATTAGAGTGAGGAGGGGGTGGAAGCAAAGGACTGCTTAATAAACAGCCCTAGTAATCTGCACTGGGAGCACAGACACACATTGCAAGGTGTACTGGAGATTAGAGGAATGGAAAAGCAAAATCCGAGACTAAGACTGTGAACAGGTTCCCACAGCCGACTGCCCTGGGACAAAAGAAAAGCAGGCACTTTAAAAGTCTTAAAGGGACAAGGGTTTAACAGGTGGACAAAATTGTCCTGGCACACTCAGCCCAGCCTGCTGGGAACTTTAACGAACTTCAGGCATCCTAACCCCAGGTTGGCAATGCAGCTCTGAAGCCCCTTGTGGAGCTAAGCAGTCTGCCATTCATTCACCCCACTTGTGCTGCAAATGAATCATCTGACCCTCCATTGCTGCGAGCAACCAGGGACCAGCCCAACCCACAGCAACCACACGGAGGCTTCTCCCAGTGTGTGGCTAATCAGACCAGACCCAGAGGCTGCCCCTTACCCACAGTCAACTGACACAGACAGCAGAGACAGGCACAGAGTCCAGAAGGCACAAAGGGGCTTCATTCTCATGGTGAACATGTGCTGCACGCTTGTAACCCCTGCTAGTGCCATAGGCCATCGCGAGGGCCACCCCACTCATGGCAGCTAGGGGATTAACCCAGTAGCTGCCCCCCCATGTGCAGTTGACCAGCACAGGCAGTGGAGACCAGCAAAGAGTCCAGGAAGGATGTAGAGGCTCTGTTTTTGTGGTGAACACATGCATTTGCCAGCAACCCCAGCCAGTACCCTAAGCCATCCTGAGGGCTGCCCCGCCCATGACAGCTCAGGGGATTAACCCAGAGGGGCCCCTTGTGCACACTTGACAGACACAGACAGAGGAGACAGATGCAGAGTCCAGCAGGCACAAAGGGGCTGTATTCTGGTGGTGAACACTCACCACTGGACAGTGATGCCTGCCAGTGCCCTACACCATCCTGAGGGCCACCCAGCACATGGAAACTCAGGGAATTAACCAAAAAGCTGCTCCCTGTGTGGGGTTGACCAGCACAGGAATCAGAGATGCGCAAGGCAACCAGCAAGCAGGAAGGGACTTTGTTGTC
Organism: Manis pentadactyla; assembly: GCF_030020395.1. Classification (NCBI taxonomy): domain Eukaryota; kingdom Metazoa; phylum Chordata; class Mammalia; order Pholidota; family Manidae; genus Manis; species Manis pentadactyla. The sequence continues at coordinate 83,252,040 of NC_080025.1, forward strand.
CCAGCTGAAACACCCACCAGTTGATAACGACCACTCCCATCACCATGAAAAGGCAGAACAACCTTGTACAGTCCAAAATCCTTCACACACCAGAGAGAGGGCCTGATGGGACTGAAACCACCAATCTTCCTGAAAAAAAATTCAAAATAAAGTCATAAGCATGCTGATGGAGCTACAAAGAAATATGCAAGAGCTAAGGGATGAATTCCAGAGGGAGATAACAGAAAAGGAACAAAAAATGGAAGGATTTAAGAGCAGACTGGATAAGGGGGAAGAGACTGTTAATGGAATAGAAATCAGAGAGCAGGAATACAGAGAAGCTGAAGCAGGCAGAGATAAAAGGATCTCTAAGAATGAAAGAATATTAAGAGAACTGGGTGACAAATCCAAACAGAACAATATTTGCTTATAGGGGAACTAGAAGAAGAACAGAGAGAAAAAGGGATAGAAAGTGTCTTTTAAGAAATAATTGCTGAAAAATTCGCCAGTCTGTGGAAGGACATAGTCTCTCAGACAATGAAAGTCCAATATCCCAACACAAGAGACCCAAGGAAGACAACACCAAGACATATAATAATTAAGATGGCAAAGATTAAAGACAAAGACAGAGTATTAAAAATACCCAGAGAGAAAAAAGACACCCACAAAGAAAAACCCATCAGGCTATCATCAGACTTCTTGGCAGAAACCTTACAGGCCAGAAGAGAATGGCATGATATATTCAATGCAATGAAACAAAAGGGCCTTGAACCAAGAATATTGTATCCAGCAAGATTTCATTAAAATTTGAAGGAGGAATTAAACAATTCCCAGAGAAGCAAAAGTTGAGGGAATTTACCTCCCACAAAACATCTCTACAGTGTATTTTTAAAGGGACTGCTCTAGATGGAAGTGCTCATGAAGCTAAATAGATGCCACCAGAGAAAATAAAACAAGAGAAAAGAAAGTAGACCCACAAAGTACTAAATGCAAAATAAACATAGCTATTCACAAAATTAGTCAAGGGAAACACAAAGAGTTCAGAATAAAACACCTATCATGTAAAGAGTAGAGGAAGGAGAAAAATAAGGGAGAGAAATAAAGAATCACCAGACTGTGTTTATAATAGTGCAATGAGTGAGTTAAGTTAGATGCTTAGATAATGAAGAAGCTACAATCAAACTTTGGTAATAATGAATCCAAAGCCTGCAATGGCAATAAATACATATCTATTGATAATCACCGTAAATATAAATAGACTGAATGGACCAATCAAAAGACACAGAGTAATAAAATGGATAAAAAAGCACGACCCATCTATATGCTGCCTACAAGAGACTCACCTTAAACCCAAAGACATACACAGACTAAAAGTGAAGGGATGGAAAAAGATATTAAATACAAACAATAGGGAGAAAAGAGCAGGTGTTGCAGTAGTTGTATAAGATAAAAAAGACTTCAAAACAAAGAAAGTCACAAGAGACAAAGAAGGGCATTACATAATGACAAAGGGGTCAGTCCAACAACAGGATATGACCATTATAAATTTCTATGCACCCAACACAGGAGTACCTACATATATGAAATAAATACTAACAGAATTAAAGGAGGAAACAGAATGCAATGCATTCATTGTAGGAGACTTCAACACACCACTCACTCCAAAGGACAGACCAAACAGACAGAAAATAAGTAAGGACACAGAGGCACTGAACAACACATTAGAACAGATGGACCTAACAGACATCTAAAGAAACTCTACACCCAAAAGCAGCAGGAAACACATTCTTCTCATGTGCACATGGAATATTTTCCAGAGTAGACCACATACTAGGCCACAAAAAAACTCAGTAAATTAAAAAAGATTGAAATTCTACCAACCAGCTTCTCAGACCACAAATGTATAAAACTAGAAATAAATTGTATGAAGAAAACAAAAATGCTCACAAACACATCAACGCTTAACAACATGCTCCTAAATAATCAATGGATCAATGACCAAATTAAAACAGAGACCAAGCAATATATGGAGACAAATGAAAACAATAGCACAACGCCCCAGCTTCTGTGGAATCCAGCGAAGGCAGTTCTAAGAGGAAAGAATATAGCAAACCAGGCCTATTTAAAGAATGAAGAACAATCACAAATGAATAGTCTAAAGTTAGAATTATTGAAACTGGAAAAAGAACAACAAATGAGGCCAAAATTCAGCAGAAGGATGGATATAATAAAGGTCAGAGAAGAAATAAATAAAATTGAGAAAAATAAAACAATAGAAAAACTCAATGAAACCAAGACCTAGTTCTTTGAGAAAATAAACAAAATAGATAAACCCCTAGCCAGATTTATTAAGATAAAAAGGTAATCTACACACATAAACAGAATCAAAAATGAGAAAGGAAAAATCACAACAGACACCACAGAAATACAAAGAATTCTTAGAGAATACTATGAAAATCTATATGCTTCCAAACTGGATAACCTATAAGAAATGGAGAACTTTCTAGAAAAATAAACCTTCCAAGACTAACCAAGGAATAAACAGAAAATCTAAACAGACCAATTACCAGCAGTGAAACTGAATTGGTAATCAAAAAACTATCCAAGAACAAAATTTCCAGACCAGATGGATTCACCACTGAATTTTATCAGATTATTTAGAGAAGACATAAAACCCGTTTTCCCTAAAGTTTTCCAAAAAGTAGAAGAGGAGGGAGTACTTCCAAACTCATTCTATGAAGCCACCATCACTGTAATACCAAAACCAGGCAAAGAAACCACAAAAAAAGAAAACTACAGACCAATATCCCTGATGAGCATAGATGCAAAAATACTCAACAAAACACTAGCAAACCGAAATCAAAATACGTGAGGATATCATACAGCATGATCAAGTGGGATTCATCACAGAGATGCAAGGATGGTACAACATTCAAAAATCCATCAACAGCATCCACCACATCAACTAAAAGAAGGACAAACACCACATGATCATCTCCATAGATACCAAAAAAGCATTCGACAAAATTCAACATCCATTCATGATAAAAATTCTCAACAAAATGGGTAAAGAGGACAAGTACCTCAACATAATAAAGGCCATATATGACAAACCCAGGCCAACATCATACTTAACAGTGAGAAGCTGAAAGCTTTTCCTTTAAGATTGGGAACAAGACAAGGATGCCCACTTTCCCTACTTCTATTCAACATAGCACTGGAGGTCCCAGCCATGGCAATAAGACAACACAAAGAAATAAAAGGCATCCAGGTTGGTAAGGAAGAAGCTAAACTGTCACTTTTTGCAGATGACATGATATTGTACATAAAAAGCCCTAAATAATCCACTCCAAAACTACTAGATCTAATATCTGAATTCAGCAAAGTTGCAGGATACAAAATTAATACACAGAAATCTGTTGCATTCCTAAACACTAATGATGAACTAGCAGAAAGAGAAATCAGCAAAACAATTCCATTCACAATGGCATCAAAAAGAATAAAATACCTAGGAAGAAACCTAACCAAGGAAGGGAAAGCCCTATACCCTGAAAACTACAAGACACTCTGAAGAGAAATTAAAGAGGTCACTAACAAATGGAAACTCATCCCATGCTCTTGGGTAGGAAGAATTAATATTGTCAAAATGGTAATCTTGCCTAAAGCAATCAACAGATTCAGTGCAATCCCTATCAAAACACCAACAGCATTCTTCAACAAACAGGAACAAATAGTTCTAAAATTCATATGGAACCACAAAAGAACCCAAATAGCCAATGCAATCCTGAGAAGGAAGAATGAAGCAGGGGGGATCTTGCTTCCCATCTGCAAACTCTACTACAAAGCCACAGTAATCAGGACAATTTGGTCCTAGTACAAGAACAGACCCATAGACCAGTGGAACAAAATAGAGAGCCCAGATATAAACCCAAGCATATATGGCCAATTAATATACCATAAAGGAGCCCTAGATATACAATGGGGAAATGACAGCCTCTTCAACAGCTGGTGTTGCAAAACTGGAGAGCTACATGTAGCAGAATGAAACAGGAATACTGCCTAACTCCATACACAAAAGTAAATTCAAAATGGATTAAAGACCTGAATGTAAGTAATGAAAGCATAAAACTCTTAGAAGAAAACATAGGCAAAAATCTCTTGGACATAAACATGAGCAACTTCTTCATGAATGTAACTCTACAGGCAAGGAAAACAAAAGCAAAAATGAACAAGTGGGACTATATCAAACTAAAAACTTCTGTACAGCAAAGGACACCATCAGTAGAACAAAAAGGAATTGACAGTATGGGAGAATATATTCATAAATGACATATCTGATAAGGGGTTGGCATCCAAATTATATAAAGAGCTCACATGCTTCAACAAACAAAAAGCAAATAATCCAATTAAAAAAATGGGCAGAGGAGCTGAACAGACACTCTCCAAAGAATAAATTCAGATGGCCAACAGGCACATGAAAAGATGCTCCACATCACTGATCATCAGTGAATGCAAATTAAAACTACAATGAGATATCACCTCACACCAGTTAGGATGGCCACCATCCAAAAGACAAACTTAACAACAAATGTTGACGAGGATGTGGAAAAAGGGGAACCTTCCTGCACTGCTGGTGGGAAAGTAAATTAGTTCAATCATTATGGAAAGGAATATGAAGGTATGAAGTTTCCTCAAAAAACACAAAATAGAAGATGGCAGTGTGAGTAGGACAGTGGGAATCTCCTCCCAAAAACATATATATTTTTGAAAATACAACAAATACAACTATCCCTAAAAGAGAGACCAGAAGACACAGGACAACAGCCAGACTACATCCACACCTGTGAGAACCTAGTGCCTGGTGAAAGGGGTAAGATACAAGCCGCAGCCTGGCGGGGCCTGAGGCCCCTCACCCCAGCTCCTGGTGGGAGGAGACGAGTCAGAGCAGGGAGGTAGAGGGAGCCCAGGACTGCTAAACACCTAGCCCTAGCCATCTGCACCAGAGCACAGACACACAGTGCATGCCTGGGGTGCTGGAAAGTAGGGAAGCAGGACAGTAAGACCTCTGAGCGGGTCCCGAAGCCGGCACCCCTGTGACAAAGAAAAGCTAGTGCTTTTTGAAAGGCTTAAAGGGACAGTGACCCCACTGCTGTACAGAAGCATCCCGGGTCACAGTCCAGCAGCTGGAAATTCCAGGGTACTCCAGATGCACTAACCCCCTGGGCAACAGCTCTGAGACCCCTCAAGGAGGTAAACAGCCAAACAGCCCCCCGTCCATTATCCCTCTGGGGCCCCACCATAGCAGAGAAGCCGCCTGAGGCTGGCCACGCCCTCAGCAAGGGAGCTTCCTCCATAACGGCCAGGCAAGATACAGAGACCCAATCTACATGCAATTGCCCAAGACAAGTGACTACAGGTCACAGTTGTCCCAGTAAAGAAAGGCTAGGAGCCAAGTGGAAAGAGTCTTGACTCTCCCAGCTGACAGACAAGTCAATAGCACTCCACTGCACCTATCAACATGAAAAGGCAAAAAAATTTGATCCAGACAAGACTAACCCAGACAGCTTCAACATCTTCTACATCTTCCCCTGAGAAGGAACCTGGGGAGATAGATTTAACCAGTATTACTGAAAAAGAATTCAAAACAAAAGTCATAACCATGCTGATGGACTTGCAGAGAAATATGCAAGAACTAAGGAGGGAGAATACAGAAATAAAACAATCCCTGGAAGGACTTCAAAGCAGAATGGACAAGATGCAAGAGACCATTAATGGACTAGAAAACAGAGAACAGGAATGCAGAGAAGCTGATGCAGAGAGAGATGAAAGGATCTCCAAGAATGAAAGAATATTAAGAGAACTGAGTGACCAATCAAAATGGAACAATATCCACATTATAGGGTACCAGAAGAAGAAGAGAGAGAAAAAGGGATAGAAAGTGTTTTTGAAGAAATAATTGCTGAAAACTTCCCCAAACTAGGGGAAGAAATGGCCTCTCAGACCACAGAGGTACACAGAACTTCCATGACAAGGGATCCAAGGAGGGCAACACCAAGACACATAATAATTAAAATGGCAAACATCAAAGACAAGGACAAAATATTAAAGGCAGCCAGAGAGAACAAAAAGGTCACCTACAAAGGAAAACCCATCAGGCTATCATCAGACTTCTCAACAGAAACCCTACAGACCAGAAGAGAATGGCATGATATACTTAATGCAATGAAACAGAAGGGACTCGAACCAAGATTACTGTATCCGGCACGATTATCATTTAAATATGAAGGAGGGATTAAACAATTCCCAGACAAGCAAAAGTTGAGGGAATTTGCCTCCCACAAACGACCTCTACAGGGCAACTTACAGGGACTGCTCTAGATGGGAGCACTCCTAAAAAGAGCACAGAACAAAACACCCAACATATGAAGAATGGAGGAGGAGGAATAAGAAGGGAGAGAAAGGGAGGGATAAGGGGAAAAAAAGGGTACAATGATTAGCACACATAATTTAGATGGGAGTGGCATGGGGAAGGCCATATAACACAGAGAAGACAAGTAGTGATTCTATAGCATCTTACTATACTGATGGACAGTGACTGTAATGGGGCATGTGGGGAGGACTTGATAATAGGTGGAGTTTAGTAACCATGATGTTGCTCATGTAATTATATATTAATTATACCAAAAAAAAAAGAAGATATATCAGCCAACTAGGGAAATGGAGATAATGACAGAATATTTGACATTATTAAGGAATTATAGTCATTTCTGGTAGATATGAAAATAACATTGTTCTAGATGCACTGCTAGTTGAGGTTGAGTCCTGGGACAACAAACAGAACAGTAACAGAAAAAGCTGGTAAAATCTGAAGAATAAAATGTGTGGTTTAGTTAATAGTAATGTACCATACTAATGGATTGCACTAATGTAAGGTGGCAACATTAATGGAAACTGGGTGAGGGGCATACAGGAACTTCCTATTATCTTTGCAACTTTTCTATAAATCTAAAAAATCCCAAAATTAAAATTTTAGTTTAAATCAAACAAAAAATAAAGCTCCATCACATACATTTTTGAAAGAAAATGTTGTTTTTACTGTTACAATAATGTATGATAATTATTTATTTCATGTATAAAACAGAAATAAATAAGTAAAACTGTAGTTAAACTGACTCAATCACTTATCTTGAAAACAAAAATTCAGTAGAAACTTCCTGCTTTCTGCTGCTTTCCTGCTTCCATCATAGCCCCACGTTTGTCCTCTGTCTCTAGCCTCCCTTTTTGAAGTAAACATCAGTTTGCCTTCTCTGTGAAATCCTCTTGGCTCCTGGGTGCTGAGGACCACTCCTCTCTCTGGTGCCCAGAGCCCTTCTTGTCATTCCACAATGACCATGTGCCATGTTGCATCATCCATGCACCAGCCAGCTGTTCTTCCCTGCAATTAAACTGTTGTTTGCTAGAAAGCCATGGGTACATTATGGATCTCTGTACTGTTTAGCACAGTTCTTTCATTAATGGGAAAGTATTAAATATTGATGATATTTTATTCGATGTCTAGATTTTTTTTTAAATTAAGGAAACATGCAGCCTTGTTACTAGTTCCGATGAAACTGGCTACAGGATAGTCTTAAATAAGACCTCCCCTCAACACATATTTTCTTTGGAAATATCAGACAATATTTTTCAGACAGGAGTTAATGTTCCATATTATCTTGTTCATGTTCACTATTAATTCATAGTCTGTTTCTTCAGCCTGATAGATTCAAAACTCACTTAGCTGTCTGAAAGTGGATTAGTCTGTGGGTAAAATTGCAATATTTCCACAATCTCTCGCCTGGCTTTAGTGTATCTCCATATCAACAGGTGTTTCCAAGGTATGGAGAGTAGCCATCTCCATATCAATGGGTAATTATATAGGCAAGGGAGGGCTTTTCTGGACCTGAGAGATTGGGGGGAGGATTTACTTCTGCTGCAGCAGGAGAGAGAGAGAGATGTGGGATGAGTGCCTGTAAGCAATAAATCGGTTTTAAACTTTGTTTCTCCCTTTGACTGATTTTGGTTTCAAAGGTATTTTGCCCCAGAATTTCCCCTCCCCCCAGAGTTACAAGTCTTTGTATATAAACTGACAAATCAGTGTTAAACAGTGTTAAGCAAAAAATAGAGTAATGGCCAACAATTTACACATTAAGACAATTACTGGCTCCAGGGCTAAGATATAGAAGGATCTATAAGAAAACACACAATATGAATGAAACAAAAAGTAACTAGAGAAATAGCTGGAATATCTTAAGATAAGGGGTATTTATTCATCCTTCTTTATGCCCTGATGAATCATCTTTCTATCACTACTGTATATATTCATGTCCACTTAATGCACATAAAACTGAGGCCAATGATTTAAAATAAGATCAGTGTCTTCCCAAGGCAATATAACAAAACTAACATATTTTCCTTCTCCATCTAATTCACAATTCTAATTCCATTCCTTTTTTTTTTGCATTTTCATACATTACTAGTCAGAATATATGCCATTCCTTTGGTAATCCATTATGATTCTCTACTCTTGAATTTTTATAACAGCAAGATCACTCTTTCCTGCTTTACTCAATGTAGTCACTTTTCCAAAAACAGTGTTTCTGAATTCCTTACGTTGACTTGGTTACAAGTCAAGCTTTTTAAATTGATCCCACAGATAGAATCACATTTTTTTAAACTGTGCCAGGATGTAATAAAGTTCTCAGAATTTCAGAGATCCTCAAGTGTCACCTGTCATCATAAAGATTGGTCCCTTTTAAGTTAGGGATTCCTCTAGCCACTGCTACTAGGTGTAACAGAGAGAGAAGTAGTAGAGACATTACTAGACAACGCATAATTGGAGAAAATCTTGACTATAGTTATTTGGTAAATGAGAGGCAGAGAGCAAGCAACTCAAGATAACTAAGTAAAACCTTATAAATCACTTAACTTACAATTTTAACTTCAGGATCATGTTAGACAATCTAAATCATAGTGAGCAAAAGACTAATCCGGAAAACTAAGAAATTGAGGTTCATAATGAGGTTTTGGTATTTTGTCAGTATATTGGAATCTTTCATTTGTTTATTGAAGATAAATGAGTTAAACTTCAGTTTCTTTAACACAAAATTAATCTTTTTCTCTGTAATTTCCAAGGGAGACTAGAGTTTGAAATTTATATTCCTTAAGACAGACTCCCACAAAACAGATTTTTAAATGAAAAAATGAATTTGGCAAGATAGAAACATATGTAATCTCTTGATAGTAGAGTGTTAAGGAAGTTTTTTTTTAATGTCTAATTTCATCACAGTAGCTTAGGCTCTGAAATTATCTGGCTTATTAAAAAAATTGTATTTTTAATGAAAGCCCAAGCCTAACCAAATATTCTTTTTTGTGTGCCTTATTCACTCATCTGGCATAGAATTAAGAATAAAATGAACTTCTTTGATTAATGACCTCTGCTAATCATTTCAGTAGAAGACATTAAGACATTAAAAAATTTTTATTTCACTAACAAATTAAGTTTGAGTTAATCTTAAGTGTCATCCCCACTCAAATTATACATAAATATTCAGGGTGATCTACATTTTATCAGTAGTAACAGAAAGCTTGCCAGTCACTGTGGGTTTAAACAAGCAATTAGTGTATAAGTTATTAAACATTTTAAACAAATGGGCTGCATCAAACCCAAATTAGGAGAGTTCAAAGAAATTTTACAGCATCTTGATTGCACAGGTGTTTGAACTGCTAAGAATTCCTGCATTCAAAAAGATAAACTATGTTACTTTTATATATGCCATAATCCTTTTTCCAAGTTCAATCTCTTATTTTTTGAAAACTATTATCATAACCTAAGTCTTTGCTGTCATCTTTTTTGTGATGCCTATAGGCTCTGAGCAATTCAGGTAATAAGGAAAGTCCAAGAGGGAATAACTTCTGAACCAGAAGGTATAAAGCAGGATCCTTCAGACCTTAAAATTAAAACAGGGTTATTTTTCTCAACTGAACTGATAGGACTCATGTGAGAATGGAATTTGTCGAATGGTAGTGTTGTATCAAAATCTCACAATCTGAGGTTTTATTTGTAGCTTCCTTTAAAAATAAAAAGTTTAATTCAAGACAGGTTCTTATCATTCCTTGGCAACTCTTATTTTTAAGAAATTGCTCATTTCCTAAGAAAGTACAACCAAGGATGACTTAGGCTGAGAAGCAGCTTATTGTGTCAATTCTTCTAGTAGCTAGGACAATCATATCATTTATTAATTCAAAATGGAACAGTTTTGACGAATCACGAACAAAAATGTGAGAACTCACTGCGGTGTGTGTATTAGCATTGACAGCAGGATGAAACCAAGACAACATGAAGCAGAAACAAACAAAACATTGAAAATTAAAAACAAGAATGAGAGGGAAAAGGATCTGGGAGTAAGACCAGGAAGTCGCACTAGTCTACACTGGCTAATTGCTTTACTAATACCCTGATGAAGAAGAACTCAAAAAGGAAAGCACGTTGTAGCCATGGCTATGTGGTGATGAAATGTGCTCCACTGCATTAATAAGCACTGTCATTCATCATGCATTTATGTTCAGACCAGTTTTCTCACTTCATCCTGAAAACCACTCCAAGGGGCAGGCATTAAGAGCTTACACAGCTTAAGTAAGTTTCCCAGAATCAGACATACATACCTATCCAATCTCAAAGTCTATGTTATTCTTTGTATTTGTTTCTAATCCTGTTGGTATCTTTATCAAATCCCAAGTGAAAGATTTTCTCTAGGTTTTGATAAGGTACCAACTGAGAGGCACCAAAACAAGGAAAGTGAACCCTTCACTGTCAACACTTGCCCAGTAACCAAAACCCAAATGAGGCTGAGCAAGTGTCACATCTGTATCTGTAGCTCTTCCTATCACTTATATCTACACACTGTGGAAACTATTTAATAAGCAGAAATTATGTCACATGGAAAGATAAGAAAGAAAATCTCAATATATCAAAAATGTCAAATGAAGAGTTTATAGCCATCTTTGAAGAAGGGAACGATACTGGAATTTCTTGAAAAAAAAAATTTTAGAAGAAAAAATAATTGATGTCTCTTGACATGGCATATAACCATGAAAGACAGAAAAAGAACTTTTGGACAACACTCTTTAGAGTTTGTCCAAGAAAAAAGGAAAATCAGAAAATAGTTTAATTTGAACTTTTTCTCTCCAACACCCCCTACCCCACCCCCACCTGCTATAATCATATCCCCCTCAAAGAATTCAATTAAAATCATTGAGTCTAAATTTCCTTTTAAATTTTAATAGGTGGGAGGAATTCAATTATCACAGGATTGTTGTGAAAATAGTATTAAGTATAATAAAAATAGATGACTGACATATAACAGACACTTAATAATTTGTCAAGTCTTACTTCAGAACTGCAAAGGATACGTATTGGAAATACAAATACAAATAAAACCAAGGCACATTGTCCTACAGAATCTGACTTGTTTAAAGCCCTTCTGAACCAGAAGGTATAAAGCAGGATTCTTTATAGAATTGTTTAAGAAGAGCCCTGAATACTAACCCTGCCTCTGTGCCCAGCCAGGGCAAAGCAGCTATGAATACCTGACGCAAACTTGCATTCATTAGATTACCTTTTCAGTCTGGAGCAGGGCCTGAATATAAATCATTTAGCTGTGATGCATTGAATAGAAAGACCATTTAATCTTATTAGGGACTTAGCTTACCACTTCGGGTTGGCTGTGATGAAATATCCACAAACAGGTGAGAGAGAAGAAGACTGAAATTGAAAGCAAAAGAGCAGAGAGAATAGAGGACCAATGGTATAAGAAGGAAGGAAAGGAGAGAGTTCCAACTGCTATAAAGAAAGGCTAGCTGTATTCCCTTCATTTGGATTCCTGAAGACTCTGCTATATTTACATAATAGCCCCCTCCCTCTTTTTATTGAGTTACTCTCAGTGGGTTTCAGCTCTTTGCAACCAAATTATCCTTGACTAAGGCAGGTTAGGGCCTTAAAATTACATAAAACTACTTAGACTAACAATAATGTTCCAGCTGCTACTCTTCTTATTCTTTAGTAAGAATTGAGCAATTTCTTTACCTCTGATAAATAAATGATTTGTGAGGATGTCCAAGCCTTGATATACAGGATAAGGAACAGAGTTAAAATAACATCAAACAGAATCATTTCAACTTGGAAGGAAAAAAAGGCTAGTAAATGAGAAATCGATCCTAAACCTCTCTGCATGTAACTCAAATGTCTGAGCGGTCTGTAATTACACAGGAGGACACTGACGACCAAAGTTTAAATTCTGGTAAGATTTGGGAGGTGTGGAGGTGGTCTGATTATCTAGACAAGCCACAAGAGTGAGGACCTCTTATGTGTTTAAGCTGCAACTTAGTGTTACTAAGTTTGTTTTGTTTGTTTTCATTTTAGATGAGTGAAAGTAGAACACAATGTGATTTCTGATTATTACAGCATGTATGCAGGTAGAACAGGAAGATACTAGGTGTATAACCATATTGATTTATTGCATGTCCTACAGTAGCTGAAAGCTTATGTGAGAAAATGGCCAGACATCAGTTTATTTCAACTGTGGCCTCTGTGTTTTGAATTACCACAATAGATTCACTGATATTTTGTGGCCCCAGGCTATTTTGTAACTCCATTAGACTACCTTTTTTTACATGCAAACTCGATGAAACTTTCTCTTCTCAAAGACCCAGCTTTGACTATCTTAAAGGCTTAGAAAGTGTCATTGAATTAAGCAGGTGCTATGATTAAAAAATTACATTTCGTGAGTAAGGTTATTTTAAGTGTTATCCAGACTAAATGATAGTATAAATCATACTGTGAAATTTAGACAGTTCAAAATAAAATGATTAAACTTTTTGAATCTAGTGACTCATGACTACTGTCCCTTTACGACTCTTTTATACAGAGAACATTCACCACCCATGGCCAGGAAATGATAGCTCTAGATGTGGCCTGATCCTGCCCCCAGTCATGGGCAATAGATGACTAGTCAAAGATATGACTACCTGGTCTAAGCTGTGTCCATCATAGTTTCCCCCCTGGGAATTAGGATTTAGAATATGGACTCTAGTTTATTGATACTGAGGTGTAGGTCAGCAGAGAAGGATGTCTTAGAAAGAAAGGGTAAAAATTTGAGGTATTTTGGAAAAAAAATAGGTTGAGGGGGTTATGAAAACAAGAAAACAAGAAACATCTCTTTTTATGTTTCCAATTTCTGGTCCCAGTCTATTCTAGGGCCATGTGGTACTTTCTGATTTGAGTTTCTAAAATTTTGTGAGATTCCTAGGATATTATTTTCCTATTTAAAATTAGCACAGATGGGAATCTATCTTTTCCCCCATCTACATAGTTCCCAGTTAAGGTACCCAGGAATTGTGCAGCCTGATGCTATTGTTTTTTCAGTTATGTGGACTGGTATCCTCAATGCAATTTAAATTACAGTAGTGATTGGATGCTTATTGCTTAATTGATATCTGACCAAAAAAAAAGGGCATATTATTAGTCAAGTCAGAATTACTCTTCTGTTTGCTCACAGGTTTTTGTATCTTCATTAAGGCACTGATCTCAACCATTGCATTGACCTGTATGTTTCTCAAAGGCAAAGCAGTATCTTGGGCAGTCTCTCTTGTAGAGATGATATCCTGTGAATGTAAGTTTAATTTAAAGGCCAAAGAAGAAAAGCAATGGGATAAATTTATTTAGAATAACACAACACAAAATAGCCTAACTCTCATAACGTATATTTAAAAACCTGGGCTATCTTTTAGTGCAATGTCAATATTATTTTCAGCTCAACTCTACATTAAAGAATAGACTCACCAGTCAGAAAAGGAAAAGAAGTAATTTGGGAAAGTCTCAAAATAGACAGGAGCTAGTTTTGTCTCTCCAAGAAATCCAGTTTTTGCTATCATCCAAATTGCTTGCATTAGAGATTAAAGTATCTCTGGAATTAAGTACAAAAAAAAGGAAACAGAAAAGAATAGAATTAATTCTCAATCAATAGAAATAGCATGGACTTGGAGACCAACCATGTTTCACACTAGCTGTATGCATTATGATATGTAGCTTAATTTTTCTTATTAAATACAAGCTATTAAATACAATAGCTATGACATAAAATAATCCATCTGAGGGGTGCCTACCACAGTGCCTGCCTAACAGGATCATAACTAAAAATAAATGTTATCTCTCTTCCAATTTTTTCTTGTAAAATTATTATCCCTACACAATTTAAGAGTTTGTTTTGTTACTATTTTTCTTCACACACCCCCAAACACAGTAACATGAACTTTATTCTTAGTATTCTCTTTAGTCTAATATATCATTCAGAGGATAGAATTCTAAGGTCAAGTGAGGATTTATTGCTCTCATACTTACACATAACTATGCTGTGACTAGTAAAAGTACCTACCACATCACTTCTGTCTCTCACATGCACATACACACACATGCCCAGACACATTCTCAGAAGACCTGCAGCATGAATAGAGTCAGTGAAGTATCTGGCTTCATGAAAAGTATAGAGAAGGCCCTATATAAGTTTTGAGAAAGACACATTCAATATGGTGAGTTCATCATTTTGCAAATTTACACTGTTCACTCATGATTACTATATGGGAAAATTTGCTTACCATTTCCTTCAAGATCAACATGGTATCTAACACATGGTAGTGTTTAGTCAAGTGAATAAATATTTTTGAATAACTACATACAAGTGAATTTCTGGATAAGTGAATTACATTGAATAAAAAAATGACTACGTATATAAAGAGACATTAACTCAAGTACCCACTTTAGGTTAAAATCTGCATTCACCAAGAGTAGCTATTTCAGAGTGAATATGTTCATGTTTAGTAATATACATGGATGGTTATTAGCAAGAAGATTCTAGTGGGAGCAAATTTAGTCAAATTTGGTCTGCATAAAGTAAAAAACATTTCAAAATGTACAAGACCAAATATCTTAATGGGAAAATTAAAATTAGAGTATACTAAGGGAGAATTTAGATTTCACAAATGGATTCTGTGGAAGGGTTTATCTGATTGCTATTAAGCAAATGTGGTTTACTGAATTTGTTTTCCCTATATTAAATATTTAGCATTTTCATATTCGCAGACATTGAGGAATATTGGCAGGCTTATTTCAAGTTATTAAATATCAGAAAAGTGTCCATGACCAACATGAGAAAACAGGCTCTCCATGCTTTTCAATGCTCAAAATAAATTTAAAAATAAAAATCCAATAATTTAATTGCAATAACAAACTCAGTGATGTGTATTTATCTTGCTTTTACACACAGGGATTTACTAGAAATCACTTTATGGAAAAATAGTTCTATGTGCTAAAGCCCAAATTCAGTGGAGCACTACACATAAAAGTTATTAAAATCAAATGGTTCTTTTAAACTTTAAATTTAAACCCAGAGAGCTACGTAATCCAAAAGGAAATTAAGGGAAATGTCATTCTGGGAAATAGTCAAACTACTGCTCTTGGGGTAAAAATGTTAAGTGATAGGATACCTTCTCCAAACAAAAGGAAATCTCACATTTCAGTACGAGGAACTACACTTATCATTTGCATTGGAACTGCACAAATAAATTTATTTTAAAAAGTTTAATTTTAAAGGTTTATTTAGTATATTTAACTAAAAGGAGAAATTAATTTTCCTTATGTTCTATATGTGAAACATTACCAACATGAACTTTTAGCAGAGAAGAATTCGCAATACTAACAATTCTTAAATATGATTCCATTCTTACAATAATAAATAGGAATATTATAAAATGTCCCCTTGAAACCAAACAAGTTCTCAAGTGGATTGTAGCCTTTAATTTATAGTTTCCATAATCTATTTTCTGCAACCTTATCACTCTAGCAATTAACAATCAACAGAGCACAAAATATAACTTGTTATTCTTTCATATATTGAAACTATATTTTTGCATATCTATCATCTATTTATAGTTATAAATGCAATATTTAAAGCATTCAGCATTTTTAAAGCCGCTGTGGGATATTTAAAACATATGATAATATACTATGCCACTAATGAAAACATCATTAATTCTTAAAAAGATACCATTTCTGAACCACAAATTATTAGTATTAGAAATTAGAGAAGTAAACAAACAAAATTACACAGGCAGAATGTTTTAAGGAATTCTAGGATAACTACATATCATAGAGAAAGTTATGTACTCCAGAAATACATTAAAACCTTTGGAATATATAGTAAACTCAGAGCATCAAAGTTATGATATTTATCCAAATTACATTTAACCCTAAGTCTTTGCTCTTTATTCAACTCAATAAGATTGAGTGTTAAATTTTGAGAAAAATGTTTAATTAATATATATATTACAGATAACATTAATAATTAAATATTTATCTTAAAATTAAGTACACTATTTAATAAATTAGAATTAATACAATTATATATTTTACATAGTTACATAGCATACTACATATGAATTATATATAAATATTCATTAATAAATTGATTTGAATAAAATATCAAACATTAAAGTTAATTAGAAGAGAAATGCATTAGAGTCATTCATGATAATTAGATTTGATAAATGAAAGCTTAAATCATTTTTTGAAAGAATTCAGCATATTCAAAGCCTTCACAATGAATTTAAAAGAGAGAAAATACATTGAATTTAAAATTGATAATAAAATGTGCATCAATAATTTTCAAAAGTAAAATCAGTA
This sequence comes from Manis pentadactyla, assembly GCF_030020395.1. NCBI lineage: Eukaryota > Metazoa > Chordata > Mammalia > Pholidota > Manidae > Manis > Manis pentadactyla. Next base: position 83,268,790 of record NC_080025.1, read on the forward strand.
AAATGGTAATTCTTCTGCATAAATTTGAATTCGCCAAATTACCTTTGTAAAATGAACATTCAGATATGTAGAAATACTTCAAAAATTTATTTGGGAATTTTCTACTCTTGCTCTGAATGATCAAGATTCATAAGGTTTTAAGAAACTATTTTCTTAAGTAGACAATTCTTAGGCTCTGTGTGCTATTTAAAGCTTTTTGTACATATAAAATTAAAATTTGTTAAATTCACATTATGATATTCATCCAACTTTCTTAAAACAATGAGCAAACAAGAATGGCAAAGAAAATTTGAAAAGTAAGGTTTTGTTGGGGAGGAAACAGAACAAATACTACCATGTATCTAAACATAAGTAAAAAGAACTATGAAAATATGATACTAGTAAAAATATCTATATTGTTCTAGACCTAAAATAGAGGATAAATGCAGCAACAGACTTCACTGTTCTCCGTAATTTAGAAAAAGACACACTACCTCATAGACTGTTCAGGAAGCAAATAACTCTGTCAAGTTTTCACAAAAACATACAGATCTCTACCTTATACCAAAATAATTTCTAAGTGGATTAAAATATAAATTTTTTTTTAAAAAGCAAATAAAATCCTTCAATAAAATATAATTGAATATTTGTCATATTATAGGATAGGTGAGTACTTTCTATCATCAGTTTGATGGTAGAAATCACAGGGAGATGAAAACTTGTTTCAACACAGATCTTTTAAATCTCTGGGCATCAAAAACACAAATTTTAAAAAATGAACAGAATCACAAGACAAATAAAAAGGGGGAGAAATATTTATGAAGTTACTGTCAAGAAATAAAAATCCTTAAAAATGTATAGCTTGTGAGGGGGAGGAGCCAAGATGGTGGCATGAGTAGAGCAGTGGAAATCTCCTCCCAAAAACATATATATTTTTTAAAATACAACAAATACAACTATTCTGAAATGAGAGACCAGAAGATACAGGACAACAGCCAGACTACATCTACACCTGCAAGAACCCTGCTCTTTATGAAGGGGGTAAGAAACAAACAGCAGCCTGGCGGGACCCAGCGCCCCTCACCCCAGCTCCCTGGCAGGAGGAAAGGAGTCAGAGCAGGGAGGGAGAGGGAGCCCAGGACTGAAAAATACCCACCCTAGCCATCAGCACTGGAGTGCAGACACACAGTGCATGGGGTGTTGGATACTAGGGAAATGGGACAGTAAAACCTGGGAGTGGGTCCCTGCAGCTGGTGCCCCTGCGACAAAAGAAAAGCCAGTGCTTTTTGAAAGTCTTAAAAGGACAGGGGTACCACAGCGAGACGGAAACATCCCAGGACACTTAGCCTAGCAGCTGGGAATCCCGGGGAACTCTGGGCACCCTAACCCCCTGGGCGGGAGAGCAGCTCCAAGGTCCCTCATGGTGATAAACAGCCTACCGCCGGTTCCCCCTCCAGCGCAGCTCCGCCATAGTAGCAGAGGCCACGCCCACAGCAACCACATGCGGATCTTCCTTCACAGAGGCCGGGCAAGAATCAGATCTCATCTGCGGGCAGCTTCCCAGCACAAGTTGCTAGGGGTCGCCATTCTCCCAGGAGAGGAAGACCACAAACCAGCAAGAAGGGACATTCTCCCATCTAACAGGTGCCAACCACCCACAACTATCTCTATCGCCATGAAAAGGCAGAAGAATTTGATACAGACCAGAGTAACACAGACAGTCTCCCCTGAAAAGGAATCTGGGGAGATAGACCTAACCAATCTTCCTGAAAAAGAATTTAAAAGTAAGGTCATACCCATGCTGATGGACTTGAAGAGAAATATGCAAGAGCTAAGAAGGGAGAATACAGAAATAAAAAAATCTCTGGAAGGATTTAAAAGCAGAATGGATGAGATGCAAGAGGCCATTGATGGACAGAAACCAGAGAAGAGGAATGCATAGAAGCTGATGCAGAGAGAGATAAAAGGATCTACAGGATTGAAGCAACATTAAGAGAACTGAGTGACCAATCCGAAAGGAACAATATCCACATTATAGGCATACCAGAAGAAGAAGAGAGAGAAAAGGGGATAGAAAGTGTCTTTGAAGAAATAATTGCTGAAAACTTCCCCAAACTGGGAGAGGAAATAGTCACTCAGGCCACAGAAATACACAGAACCTCCAACAGAAGGGACCCAAAGAGGACAACACCAAGACACATAATAATTGAAATGGCAAAGCTCAAGGACAAGGACAGAATTTTAAAGGCAGCTAGAGAGAAGAGAAAGGTCACCTACAAAGGAAAACCTATCAGGCTATCATCAGACTTCTCAACAGAAAGCTTACAGGCCAGAAGAGAATGGCATGATATATTTAATGCAATGAAACAGAAGGGCCGTGAACCAAGAATGCTGGATCCAGCATGATTAACATTTAAATATGAAGGAGGGATTAAACAATTCCCAGACAAGCAGAAGTTGAGGGAATTTGCCTCCCACAAACCACATCTACAGGGAATTTTAGAGGGACTGCTCTAGATGGGAGCACTCCTAAGGCTAAATAGATGTCACCAGAGAAAATTAAATCACAGCAAAGAAAGCACAACAAATACTAACTAAAGGCAAAATAATAAAACCAACTACCCACAAAAGCAGTCAAAGGAAACACAAAAGAGCACAGAATGAAACACCCAACATATAAAGAATGGAGGAGAAGGAATAAGAAGGGAGAGAAATAAAGAATCACCAGACAGTGTTTATAATAGATCAATAAGCAAGTTAAGTTAGACAGAAAGATACTAAAGAAGCTAACCTTGAACATTTGGTAACCACGAATCTAAAGCCTGCAATGGCAATAAGTACATATCTTTCAATAATCACCCTAAATGTAAATGGACTGAATGTACCAATCAAAAGACAAAGAATAATAGAATGGATGAAAAAGCAAGACCCATCTATATGCTGCTTACAAGAGACTCAACACAAACCAAAAAACATGCACAGACTAAAAGTTAAGGGATGGAAAAAGATATTTCATGCAAACAACAAGGAGAAAAAAAGCAGGTGTTGCAGTACTAGAATCAGAAAAAATAGATTTAAAAAAAAAGAAAGTAACAAGAGATAATGAAGGACACTACATAATGATAAAGGGCTCAGTCCAACAAGAGAAAATAACCATTATAAATATATATGCACCAAACAAGGAGCACCAGCATATGTGAAACAAATACTAACAGAACTAAAGGAGGAAATAGAATGCAATGCACACATTTTAAAAGACTTCAACACATCACTCACTCCAAAGGATAGATTCACCAAACAGAAAATAAGTAACGACGCAGAGGCACTGAACAACACACTAGAACAGACGGACCTAACAGACATCTATACAACTCTATATCCAAAAGCAACAGGATACACATTCTTCCCAAGTGCACATGGAACATTCTCCAGAATAGACCACATACTAGGCCACAAAAAGAGCCTCTGTAAATTCAAAAAGATTGAAATTCTACCAACCATCTTTTCAGACCACAAAGGTATAAAACTAGAAATAAATTGTACAAAGAAAGCAAAAAGGTCCATAAACACATGGAGGCTTAACAACATGCTCCTAAATAATCAATGCATCAATGACCAAATCAAAATAGAGATCAAGCAATATATGGAAATAAATGACAACAACAACACAAAGCCCCAACCTCTGTTGGATGCAGAGAAAGCCGTCTTAAGAGAAAAGTATATAGCAATCCAGGCATATTTAAAGAAGGAAGAACAATCCCAAATGAATAGTCTAATGTCACAATTATCGAAATTGGAAAAAGAAGAACAAATGAGGCCTAAGGTCAGCAGACAGAGGGACATAATAAAGATCAGAGAAGAAATAAATAAAATTGAGAAGAATAAAACAATAGCAAAAATCAATGAAGCCAAGAGCTGGTTCTTTGAGAAAATAAACAAAATAGATAAGCCTCTAGCCAGACTTATTAAGAGAAAAAGAGAATCAACACACATCAACAGAATCAGAAATGAGAAAGGAAACATCACAATGGACCCCACAGTTATACAAAGAATTATTAGAGAATACTATGAAAACCAATATGCTAAGAAGCTGGAAAACCTAGAAGAAATGGACAACTTCCTAGGAAAATACAGCCTTCCAAGACTGATCAAGGAAGAAACAGAAAATCTAAAAAAAACAATTACCAGAAAAGAAATTGAATCAGTAATCAAAAAACTACCCAAGAACAAAACCCCTGGACAAGATGGATTTACCTCGGAATTTTATCAGACGTACAGAGAAGATATAATACCCATTCTCCTCAAAGTTTTCCAAAAAACAGAAGAGGAGGGAATACGCCCAAACTCATTCTATGAAGCCAACATCACCCTAATACCAAAACCAGGCAAAGACCCCACCAAAAAAGAAAATTACAGACCAATATCCCTGATGAATGTAGATGCAAAAATACTCAATAAAATATTAGCAAACTGAATTAAAAAATACATCAAAAGGATCATACAGAGGTCAATTAATATACGATAAAGGAGCCATGGACATACAATGGGGAAATGACAGTCTCTTCAACAGATGGTGCTGGCAAAACTGGACAGCTACATGTAAGAGAATGAAACTGGATCATTGTCAAACCCCATACACAAATGTAAATTTGAAATGGATCAAAGACCTGAGTGTAAGTCATGAAACCATAAAACTCTTAGAAAAAAACATAGGCGAAAATCTCTTGGACATAAACATTAGCAACTTCTTCATGAACATATCTCCCCGGGCAAGGGAAACAAAAGCAAAAAATGAACAAGTGGGACTATATCAAGCTGAAAAGCTTCTGTACAGGAAAGGACACCGTCAATAGAACAAAAAGGTACCCTACAGTATGGGAGAATATATTCATAAATGACAGATCTGATAAAGGGTTGACATCCAAAATATATAAAGAGCTCACACACCTCAACAAACAAAAAGCAAATAATCCAAGTAAAGAATGGGCAAAGGAGCTGAACAGATAGTTCTCCAAAGAAGAAATTCAGATGACCAACAGGCACATGAAAAGATGCTCCACATCACTAGTTATTAGAGAGATGCAAATTAAAACCACAATGAGATATCACCTCACACCAGTAAGGATCGCCCCGATCCAAAAGACAAACAACAACAAATGTTGGTGAGGTTGTGGAGAAAGGAGAACCCTCCTACACTGTTGGTGGGAATGTAAATTCATTCAACCATTGTGGAAAACAATATGGAGGTTTCCCAAAAAGCTGAAAATAGAAACACCATAAGACCCAGGAATTCCACTCCTAGGAATTTACCCTAAGAATACAGCATCCCAGTTTGAAAAAGACAGATGCACCCCTATGCTTACCACAGCACTATTTACAACAGCCAAGAAATGGAAACAACCTAAGTGTCCATCAGTAGATGAATGGATAAAAAAGATGTGATACATATGCACAATGGAATATTATTCAGCCATAAGAAGAAAACAAATCCTGCCATTTGCAACAACATGGATGGAGCTAGAGGGTATTATGCTCAGTGAAATAAACCAGGCAGAGAAAGACAAGTACCAAATGATTTCACTCATCTGTGGAGTTTAAGAACAAAGAAAAATGGAAGGAACAAAACAGCAGCAGAATCACAGAACCCAACAATGGACTAACAGTTACCAAAGGGAAAGGGACTGGGGAGGATGGGTGAGAAGGGAGGGATAAGGGCAGGGAAAAAGAAACGGGGCATTACGATTAGCATGTATAATGTGGGAGGGCATGGGGAGGGCTGTACAACACAAAGAGACAAGTAGTAATTCTACAGCATCTTACTACGCTGATGGACTGTGACTGTAATGGGGATTGTGGGGGGCACTTGTTGAAGGGGGGAGCCTAGTAAACATAATGTTCTGTATGTAATTGTAGATTAATGATAACAAAATTAAAAAAAATATGTAGCTTGCATGAGTTGAGGAATACAGTATGACTCTAAAATATAGACTGAATAGGGCTTATATATTGAAGATTTTAAAGGACAGATAAATATATGAAAATATGAATAAAATATAGATCACATAAATATAATACATAAAAAGTCTAATCTCAATCACTTAAAAACTCAAATCTAATCAACAAAGAATCTATTTTCATCTACTAAATGATTGAAGTAAAGTCTGTTGAAATGCACTACCCAGCATTGATTGAATGTAGCTCTTCCTGGCTACAGTGTGGGCCCACCAGCTGCCATAGACTGAATGTGTTTCTGGCAATTTCACATGCTGAAACTTAATCTCTAACATGATAGTATTTGGTGGTGGGATTTTTGGGAGGTGATTAGGTCACTAGGGTGGAGACTTCATGAATTGGGATTAATATCCTTATAAAAAGAAGACCTCAGAGAGCTCTCTTACCCCTTCCAGAACACAGTGAGAAGAAGGCTATCTATGAACCAGGAGAAGGACCCTCACCAGACACAAGACTGTTATTCTTGATCTTGGACTTCCCCGCATCTAGGACTGTGAGAAATAAGCCACATAGTCTATGGTATTCATTTATAGCCGACCAAACAGACTAAGAAAAATGCCAAGAGCATGTCTGTGAAAGATGTTTTCTATGGCAGCATGGCTGGTGACTGAGAAAATGACCCGCTGAGGAATATAAAGCATGCTGACTCTAGTTAATAATACTATATTGCTGTTAAGTTAAATCAATAAAGATCTTGAGTACCAAAAAAAAAATTGGAAGTTATTAAGAGAGTAGATCTCAAAGGTTCTCAAGAGAAGAAAAATATTTTATAACTACGTATGGTTAAAAATGTTATCTAGACAGTGTGGTAATTATTTCACAATATATACAAATATCAAGTCATGTTGTATTCCCAACACAAATATAATGTTATATGTCAATTATATCTCAGTAAAAAAAGTTAATGCTTTTTAAATGGAAACAATTTGACCAAAAATCTGTCACAGTACTTTGAGGCTTAGTAAAATAAAATTTAATGAGAAAAAAAAAGTGGGGAAAATGATCATTATCAGTGCTGAATAGAGTGTGTTAACCACATTTGTAAAATGATTTATCAATAGATATCAAAATGTCTACTGTGGTACATAGATATCTCAAGACAACCATCTATTATAAAGAAAATATATGCTATATATTTCACATATATATGTCAATACATATACCTATATGTACTTTCATTAAATATTTTATTTTGAAATAATACAGAGTGAAAGATTCTGTGTACTCTTTACTCAGTCTCCTCCAAAGAAAGTAGCAAACTCTAGTACATTATCCCAATATAGATATTGGCATTGATAGAATAAAGATACAGAACATCTATAATCACAAGGATCCCTTAATGGTGTCCTTTTACAGCCACATACACGTCCTTCCTATCCTGACACCCTCTTTAACCTCTGTCAACCACTAATTTGTTCTCCATTTCTTTTTTTTTAATTCCCATCTTCCTGGAAGTAGAAATCAGTATATTTAAACCATTTCTTTTACTACAGTGAAACACAGAAAGACAGTGATGGTTAAATTAAAAAGTGATTATAGATAAGATGGAATAAAGCAAATTATTAAAATTTATTTTTAAAGGTTCTAATAATATGAAACATGTTCTTTACTAAGTTAAATGAAAAAATTATATATGGAATTGTGTATATATCTGTGCATCTATTAAATATTTCATTTTATTTTTTATTGAAGTATAGGTGATATACAATATTACATTGGTTTCAAGTATACAACATAGTGATTCAACAGTTATCTACATTATTATATGCTCACCCCAACTAGTGTAGTTACTGTCAGCACAGAAAGATACTACAATATTATTGACTATATTCTCTTGCTGTACTTTCATCCCTGAGACTAATTTGTATTCAGACTGAAATTTTATGACCCTTAATCCCCTTCATCCCACCTATCCTAATCCCTCCTCCATGGTGACCAACAGTCACTTCTCAGTGTCTATGAGTCTATTTCTATTTTGTTTGTTTTGTTTTGTTTTAGATTCCATATATAAGTGTAATCAATCATATAGTATTTGTCTTTCTCTGTCTGGCTTATTTCACTTAACATAATACCTTCTAGGTCCATTCAGGTTGCAATGGCAAGATTTTTTTCTTTTTCGTGGCTGAATAATATTCCATTGAATATATGTACCAAGCTTCTTTATCCATTCAACTACTGATGGACACTTTGGTTGATTCCATATCTTAGCTATTGCAAATAATATGGCGATAAACATGGAGAGCATATATGTTTTCAAATCAGTGATTTTTTTTCTTCAGGTAAATTCCTAGAAGTGAAATTCATGGGACATATGGAATTCCTATTTTTAGTTTTCTGAGAACCTTCCATATTGCTTTCCACAGTAGCTGGACCAATTTACACTCCCACCAACAGTGCACACGGGTTCTCTTTTCTCCACATCCTCGCCAACCCTTATTATTTCTTGTCTTCTGGATAGTGGCCATCCTTACTGGTGTGAGGTGATATCTCACTTTGGTTTTGATTCACATCTCCCTGATGATTAATGATGTGAACAACCTTTTCATGCACCTATTGAACATCTGTATGTCTTCTTCGGAAAAATGTCAGCTCAGGTCCTCTGCCCATTTTTTAGTTGGGATATTTGGTGTTTTTGGTGTTCAGTAGTATGAGTTCTTTATTTACTTTGGATATTAGCCCCTTACTGGATATACCATTTGCAAATATATTCTCCCATACAGTAGGTTGCCTTTTTGTTTTATCGATGGTTTCCTTTGCTGTGCACAAGCTCTTTAGTTTAATGTAGTCTCACTTGTTTATTTTTACTTTTGTTTCTCTTGCCATTAACTATTATAAATTATACAAATAAATGTGTTGACCAGAGTCATTGATCATCAAGGAGGTGCACATTAAAACAATAGTGAGGTACATTTCACAAACATTGAATTGAAATAAATTTGAGCCACTGATAATACCAAATGCTGTGTATGCAGCTTCTAGGGGACTAGGATCTCATACAGTGTGGGTACAAGATGCTTTTATCAGTGCAACCACTTTCAGAGACCAATTTGTCAATAACTAACCAAGTTAATGTTGTGTTATTTTCTAAAACCCAGCAACTTGACATATGGGTATGTATCATAGAAGGAAGGGATGTACAAAGATGTCTGTTGTAATACTCAATGTTTGAAATGTTTAAAAATGAAAGCAAATTAATAATTTATATGTAGGGGAAAAGTTTATTCTCAGAACAGAATATAATAAACTATTTAAATGAATGAATGAACTAGGTTCCCATGTAACATTATGGAAATGTTGCAAAAACATAATATTGAATAAAAAGGACCAATTATGAAAAACATATATGGTATAATATTTATGTAATTTTAAGATACACAAAATACTACATGTGTGTGTATACATATAAAATACAACATATATATAATAATCATATATTCCAACTTCATGATATTCATTACACCTGGGAAAATGATGAGCAAATTATGAAGGAAAAGTAAGGCTTAGCAACACCTGAAACTTTTTTTCCTTAAAAATAAACACATCAGAAGAAAACATCAACATGTGAATTATAGTCATAAGCTTCTCTGGTGCTAAAGCATTATCACGTCATTTTTGAAAGAAAAGTTCATTACAGTGACACACTAGATGTAACCCTGTAATATATCCCTATGGCCATCCACATCTCCAAGACATCTGCCCTTTGTTACACACTCAGCATGCATTTCCAAATGTGTAATCATGATCCTGATATATTTGTAATACAGCAAAATTTACCCCAAATGCCATTTTGTTAAAAATATTGTATTATGTTTTAGAGATACAAATACAAAATCTTCCTCTATAATAATGACTGAAAAACATTATAATGAAAGAAAAGTATATAATATGAAATTTGGATATTGAAAACCGGAAGACATTCTACTGAGAAAATATTAGCTGGAAAAATGTTCTCTGGCATTTACCTGTAGTCCCCTAATGTTGAACACTGACTGAGATTGTTCCTATTATTTCATTACTGTCAATAATATTTCACTGGACACACTTGAGGGTAGCTTTTCCAGTATTTTGGATTATTTGTTTAGTATTCCTCAAAGAGGAATTATTGTGCCTGTGTGTAAAAAGCATTCTTAAGCTTTTAAAAAACGTCTAAATTTCTTTCCTGAAGCTTGTATAATGAGACATCCTGTGGAGCTTGGCAGGAAAAACTGCCAATTTCAAAGACATAAGCATTTTCTACCATCTAAAAAGAAGATTGGAATTTACCTTTTCAATCTAACAGCTCTTTTAAATGGGGAGAATCACTTTATCAGATCACTTAATCAAGCAGATTAAAGTAAATACCCTTTATTGTCCTTGGAAAAGATTTCAATGGTTTGAAAGTAAACTAAATGGAGAATTTTTAAGTGAATATGTTAAAAGTTTTTCTTAGTAATGAAAATAGGTGAGAATTTATCACAAAATTAAGACTCCTTAGATTATACAAAAGAGATATTCAGTGTTATTGTTATTAAACTGAATTTGAGCTATTTTATGCTTGAAAATTTTTGTTTATTCTTAAGGAATGAGATATGGGCTGAAAAGAGACTGTGATGGGATCCAGACTGCTGCAGTCATGATGGTTAGGCTCTTCTCCTGACCTTAACATTGAAGAAGTTAATTGTCAAGGGTTTGGGATTGGGACTGTAGGTAGAGACATGATGTGATTTAACACTGCATACTCGTACTCTTGTGAATTGTAATCTCTGCTTATTATAACTGTCCATAGTGGGTCAACAGTAAGATATATCTTTTCTAATAGAAGGCAAGATTTATCCTGAAAAGAATGGATATGTTTTGTTTCCACCAGCTTTGGACAGAAATTAGATGGGTCCTGGACTGGGTAGAGTAGGAGCAGTGAATGTTAGAGGAAAAATAAAAGAAAATGCTCCTTTCTTTGGGATCAAGGGTCAAATTTTTTTCTGAAATCCAAGGCATTGAGATGCATTAGAACAGTGTCTAATGAACTTAAATGTTCATCAGAATCATCAGAGAGGAAAAATCTGCAAAACTCTTAAATTTATTTTCATACTATAGAGTAAGGCTTTGGCATAAGATTATGATTGAATCATTTACATTAATATTAAAAGTAAGGATGCTCATTTTACTTGCCAAATTGCATCTTTTTAAAAAAGCAAAACAAACAAACAAAAACCCTGTGAATTTGAGAGTCTAGACTTATTGGCCATGAATTAGTATGAGAAAAAACATACACTATTTCTCATAGAAAATCAATAGTGTAGAATAATAATTACAATTAAATATTAGAAGATTGATGAACTATAACTTTCAAACTAAATATTAGGACTCAAATTTAACCCACAGATCCAAAAGAACTGACATTTAAATTATACTTCTTTAAACACTCTCCAGTTCACAACACAGGAGTCATATGGTTCTGGATTAATAATGATTGTAGATGTGTCTCCAGAGTCACATTTTTCTTGAATTGCTATTTTAGAATATGCAAAATGATGATTAATATTGATGATGAAAAATATCTCTGTATTGTACGGTCTTACACATTATCACTGAGATGTAGAAAATTAATATTCAATAAAGGTCCAAAAAATCATGTCAATATGTTTCTTGATGAAGAGAATAATTTCCCCTTCCAAACATGATATATTTCTTGATATATTTCTTGGAATAAATAGAGTGGAAGTCTTCTAACAAGATAATTAATGATGGATTAAAACACAGCCAAGAGATACTGAATTTTTTTTTTTAAATGAATCCCTCCCCAAAGTGAGCACGCAATGTGGTAACCAGAAGTATTCCTAGATTCCATTCTACACAGCACCGTCTTTGAAGTAATACATCATCTAAGCACCTTCTCTGATGATGTATTACTCAAATGCATCATCAGCCAGATTGGTGTTTCTAGTGATTTATAAGCCCACTAAATCATTTGAGGGAGGCATGCAATGATATAGTATTCAAAGACAGTTCCAGATGGACAAGAAGGATTCGGAAGCCAATTTTAGAGATTTGCAAGACAAAACAGGAAAAGAACATTATGCTGAGTATCAGTTCCCTTATTTTAAAAGAAACATATATTATTTTTAATTGTTTCATCAGTAGTAGTAACTGACTAATGAATTCTTTGGTTCCATTGTTATTTTGTTGGAGTCAGCAATACAGGGTAATACTTTAATGGCTAATGATTTGAAATGATTAACAGCAAATCTGAATGATTATGTCATTTAAATCTACAATTATAAACACGAGAAACAGAGCCTACAATTTCCAGTGCTTCTAGACATAGAGAATGTCCATTACAAGCAGTCTTAGATTTTAGAAATTACAGTTTCAGGGCAACATTGCTCATACATATACATTGCTTATACATATATATGTGTGTATACGTATACATTGTTTATACACTGGAGATAAAAACCACTTTGATGTGTTTTAAAGAGACTTAAATTTTGAAAAAACCATCTTTCTACTTTTAAAGAAATGTATATAATCAATATATGTTAACAGTAAAACAAAATTCAAAGAATACAGAAATATACAGATTATAAGTGAAACTTCCCTTTCAACTTCCAATCTCATTTACATGCTTAAATGTAAATAGTTTTAGTAAACAGTTTTTTGTGTATCTTTGCAGATCAATACATATTATCTGTATTTTTATATAGAGATAGTATTATCCTATACTTATTTTTATATGACATGTTTCAGACATGAACTGTTTCTTTGTGAGAGAACATGATACAACTATAATACATACGATACTATGGATTTACTTTATGAAACCAAATACACCACATATTTTTATAAAATGATGTTATGACAAAAAATACAAAAAGTTTTCATATGAAATGTCATTCTTTGGATCCTAGAGAAATTAGTTTGAAATAAGCTCTTTTTAATTTATTCTTCCTATTTTTCTTTTCCTCCCTTAGCAAAACAATCTCTAGGCCTCCTCTATGAAAAGGCATTAAAGACAGCTACGAAATTTCTTTCACCTAATTTACAACAAATGTCAAAGTTAGTCTTCAAGCAGAAAGGAGCATGATACCAGACAGAAAATGGAATCCATAAAAATACATGAGCATTACTGAAAATCTATCAAAGTTAAAATAATTCATTCATTTTCATTTTCTCATATTTTTAATATTCTAGAAGTGAAGTGACTATATAAAATAAAATTGGTACTAACATATCATATGGTTACAGCTAATGTAAAAACAAACTATAGGAAAAAACAGTGCAATGGAGAGGAGAAAGGAACTGGGAATATGATGTCATAGAGTCCTTTCACTACAACTGGAATGGAAAATATTATTTGAAAGACATTGATTAATTTAAAATATATATATTGTAAACCCTAGGCCATAATCCCTCAAAATTGCAAACAACTCACATGTCTTTCAACAGGTGAATATATAAGCTACAGTACATACAAATAATGAAGTACTACCAGCAATAAAAAGAAAACTGTTAATTCACACAGCAAAATAAGTGAATTTTAAATGCTTTTTACTAATTGAAAGACACCAGATCTGAAAAACTATACAGTGATTATTAAATTTATATTATATTCTGGAAAAGACAAATTATAGAGAAGGAAAACAAATCTATCATTCCCAGAGGTAGGAGGTAGTTAAGATGTGGGATTAACTACCAATGAACAGAATGAAGAAATACTGAGTTTATGGGACTGCCATGTATCATATCTGTGTTGGAGGAATCATGATCCTATACATTTATCAAAACCTTTTAGAATTATAAACAAGAGAAACAGAAACATAAATAGTGAGTTTTATTTTTATTTTATGTAAAAAAGAAGTTAGTTTTCTCCCTATTTCAATCTACATTTATAGTTGGGTAGGAGCTACAATAAGCAATATATAAATTATAGTAAATAAGCCTAACTGAATAACAATATGTAAATAAATAACATAACCATTGAAGGAGATGGGTAAGAAAATAATTTACTATGGAAAACAGGATTTTGGTAGTGTGCATAGCAGAGTGGTATGTATCAGTTAATATATATAAATAGTGATAACTAGATTTCCCATTATTGGAGACAGAAATTACAAATAAGTAAAGGGGGAAGGCAAGAATTCACCCTCTGTTGTTGGACTGGAATTGGAGAATCAATATGAACTCATAGTTTTAAATACTGATATCAATAGTATACTAAGGTCCTATTATTGCTGCAAAAAGTTACTACAAATTTAGTGACTTAAAATAACACAGATTTATTACTTTTCAGTTCTGAAGGCCAAAAGTCCAAAAGGGAGTGCACTAGACTAAAATCAAGGTGCTGACAGTGCTGCATTCCCCTTTGGAAGCTCTGGGGGAAAAAAATCCATTTCCTTGACTTTTCCAGCTTCTAAAGGCTATCTACCTTCCAAGGTTTATGTCCTTCTTCTCCCATCTTCAAAGCCAGCAGCATAGCACTTTCAAATATCTTTCTGACACTGATCTTTCCTACCACCTTCTTTTTCTATGAATCCTTGTGATTACACTGAGACCACCCAGATAATCTTCCTATTTCAAGAACCTGAACTTAATCATATCTGCAAAGTCCTTTTTGCCATGTAAGGTAACATAGTCACAGGTTCTGGGTATTAAGACATGGACATTTTAAGGGTGCTGTTATTCTTTCTCCCATAGATAGGTCAGAAATAGATCTAGATATGTGTGTCTATGCATAGGTCAATATGCATATATATGTTTCCAAGATCTGGCTGCTGAGAGGTCCTTAAAACAATGACTGTCCCATACCAATGAACAGATCTTCAGACCAGATCTTGGTCTCTAAATACCATTCTCAACTCAAGAAACTAGGGCTTTAAAAAGTAAGATAAGCCTAGAGCATTTTGTGATGTCATAAAATTTTGAAGGGATACAAAAAATGGAGACATGTTGAAAGGGTACAGAAGCAAATACAAAAAGTTTTCCAATGACCAAAGCTGGAACAATTTGAATAATAAAGTAAACAATGATAGTTTTGGCTTAAAAACCATAGAATAAAATGCATACCTTTGTGTCTATACTGAATAGAGTTGCCAGATAAAATGTAGGACATACAATTAAATTTGAATTTAAGATAAACAATAAATGCTTTTTATATAAGTATGTATAGAATACACATGGGACATACTCATAGTAAAAAAAAATTATTCCTTGCTTAGTTGAAATTAAAATTTAACTGAATGTCCTGTCTTTTTCTTTGCAAAATCTGACAACCACAGTACTGATTAGATAGATACATACATGGATGAATAGATAGACAATCAAGAGATAGAGCTTTTTCTTACAGAAGAATTTATATATAGGAAGAATGAGATAGAGAAAATCACTTTTAGGACACCAGGCAACATCAACTGAACACTGGTAAAATTAGTGGGTGAATGTTTGTGGAGAAACAGGAGAGTACATTATCCCAAAATATCTTCTTCAAGATATCTGATTACAAATGAAAAATCAGTAACTTTAGGTTGAAAATTGTGCCTCGTCCAAAAAAAAATATGCCCAAGTCCTAAAAGGTAACTTGACCTTTTTTTCAAAATAGGGCTTTACAGTTTTAATTACCTTTAAATGAGATCCTTCTGGATTTAAGGTGAAATCTAAATTCAGTTATAGGTGTCCTTAAAACAAGGGGGAGATAAAAGCCATAGACACAGAAGAAGTCTGTATAAAGAAAGACATGGTGATTGGAGTGATGCATCTACAGGCTAAGGAACACCAAAGATTGCTTGCTATGACCAAAAGCTAGAAAAGGGATGGAAGAGATTCTCCCTCAGAGCCTCCTGAAGGAAAGAACACTGCTGACACCTTGAATTTGGACTTCTGGCCCTTCAGAGCTGTCAGAGAATAAGTTTCTGTTGTTACAAACCAACAAATATATGGTAATATGATCCAGCAGCCCTAGAAACCTACTGTACCAAATGATCATGGTTAACATTACTTGTAATGAGACATTGAAATTATGTACTTCCTATTACTATACAAATGAAAAGCAAGTATCACTTTTGTGGTATTCTTGCCATAATGCATGAGTTCAACCTAATAATTAGAAAACAATACATAAGCTAATCTGAGGAACATTTTACAAATTAACTCATCCACAATATTAAAAATTGTTAAGGGCAGGAAGGACAAGGAAAGACTGATATACTGTCACAGACTGGAGGGGACTAAGGAGACAGGGTGACTAAATGCAATCTAGTATCCTGGCTTGTAGCCTGAAGCAAAAAGAGAAGTCTGTATTATTTTTGCAACTCTCCTGTAAGCATGAAGTTATTTTAAAATAAAAAGTATTCAAATAAAAACCCCATTGGTGAGCCCAAAAGAGCAGTTTCATCTTAGCAGAAATAAGACGACAGCTGATTTTCACTGGGATGTAGAGAAGGGGGAGTCAGGTTGTGATGGACTGAACTGTGTCTCTCAACATTCATACGCTGAAATCCTAACCCGAGTACCTCAGAATGTGACAGTATTTGCAGACAAGGCCTTTGAAGAGGTAACTAAATTAACATGAGGTTGCCAGGGGGGCCCTCACCCAACGTGACTGTGGCATAAGAAGAGGAGATTATGACCCAGGAGAGACCAACAGGGATGTGCACCTGCAGAGAAAATGTCATGTGAGGACACAGGACAAAAGTGTTCATCTGCAAGCCAAAAGACAGGTCTCGGAATAAACCAAACCCACCAACACCTTGATCTTGAATTTCCAGCCTCCAGAACTGTGAGACCATAAATTTCTGTTTAACCTCTGAACCTGTGGTACTTTGGTACAGCAGCGCTTGTAGTGAATTCCCGGGGAGGACAAACTGCTGCCCAAGGTGGATGGGGTGGCAACTCTGCAGGCTTTGGATAAGTTAACATCTCCACATTTCCAATTATTTACCAAAATAGGAATAATAATCCTTATTCTTCAAGCTGTTATAATTATTCAAAATCATACAGCTAATATCATGGGTTTTCTTAGTGAGGAGAGAAGTGAATTCTTTGCTGATCATGAAAGAAGAGTTGGAGTTCAGGGCTAAAGGGGAGAGGTGAACATTTGGAAGAGATGGTATGGAAAATGAGAGATCAAAGTGGAGAAATGAAATAAAGGATAATCCTAATGAATGCCATGACTAAATCACATCCCTAAGTAGTTAATTTGCTTGCATCAAAACGTAATTATAAATGCCCTTTCTGCCATTTGTAATTCAAGTTTCTTTTTGTCCTTTTTATGAAACTAAAAATCAAATTTGCAATATAGTATTTGTGATAGCTTGGCTTCTGAAAGTCAGACAATGAAAGCCTTCAAATATTTGACACTGAGTTATCTAATTAATGTCAGTAAAACTTAAAATATACACAATTCACACTAGATAATATCTGTTAAGAGATAATTTTCAGAAAAAGGCAAAATTATATTCCTCATATATATAAAAGAACACACATTAAAGATTGTATTTAACTCACAAGGGAACCAGGCAGAAGTTATAACCGGTTCAAAAGAGAATTCAAAAAACAGAAACATTTGAATACAGAAATAGGAATATTGAAATGTATATGCAAATGGAGGGAGAACCAGTTTTTCCACAGAATGTAAGAAAGATAATTGAACCTCAACCAGACAGGATAGAATTTGTTTGACTATCAATTTCATACATACAAAGAGTATTAAAATACAATGAAATCTCAAATACAATGAAAGACAAGTATTAGATAACCAGAATCCATGTTATTCAGATGGTGCATACACAATTTTTTTGAAACACAAGCTTTTTTTTACATACATAAATAAAGATCCTATAAGCTTCTTCTTCAATGAAATGCTGGATCTTTGGGGCCAGGATATTTAGTGTAACTGTAAGCCAAGAAAGTTGAGAATAATTCGAGTGGTTGTTTATTCTCATGACTGCCAAAGAACCCTCACAGGTGGATTCTAATTCTGTCAGAGTCCATGTCATTTTCCTTCCAATAAAATGCATGAAAACACTTTGGATATTGGTGGTGCAACTTCCATAGAGCCCTGTTGTTAATATCATTACATATAAACAGGCCTAAATTGAAACATCTAAGGGTAAAACTGAATATCAAAATGTTAATTACTCAAGTAAATAATCAAAATGTATTATTGTTCTATGAATAACATTCTAAAGTGAGGAGAAAAGATGCCCTGGAGAACAGAACCTAATGGGAAGGTTAAAATAATTAGACTGGGTGGGGAGAGTAAGGAAGTAGACCTAAAATAAGTCCCTGAAAAATATCAAAAGGAGAAATGCAAAAAATAAGTTTCCAAGGTTATTAAGAGCAGGAAAAAACAGCATTTTCCTTACAAAAAAATACATATTAAAACACATAGATGTGCCAATGTTAATTTTCAAAACACCTACTGAAGTTACTGATATCTTTTGCATACTTTAGCATCTAAAGGAAATATGTTTCCATTATCTAAGATGGCCTAAAAGTAAATAGAAAATGGGCTAGAAGATTGGAATCACTTGGAAGGTTGTGTAACTACTACAAAGACCCATGTCAGAAGACTGAGACTCAGAAATCAGTAGCAGAGCCTAAGAACCTGAAGTTTTCAGCATTTTTCAGTTGTTTTTAATGTGCCTCTAGGGGTGAAATGTATTTCACAAAATAAAGTCAACCCGTTTTGTTTTTTTTGTTTTTTTTTTTGTTTTTATAGGGGAAAGAACGAAAGCAGTCCCCCACTACCAGAAATCATGCAGCCAAGTTTCCCACATTTGGGGAAATGGCAGGGGTCAGCACATCTGGAGTGAAATGGATACACCTTGCACTGGGAAAACCCCTTTCGTGATCATGGTATCTCCCCTGCCAGGTAACCCTTTTTTTTTGACTTACCATCTGTGGATAAAATGAGAGTTCCCAGGGCCAGGATTCTCACCTGGCCATGGTTGACTAGCTTACTGCATACCTGTGGGCAATACATGGCTGTTGGCTCTATAAAAAGAGCTCTGTCCGAGGAAAACAACAGCAAAAATGAACAAGTGGGACTATATTAAGCTGAAAAGTTTCTGTACAGCAAAAGACACCATCAATAGAACAAAAAGGAAACCTACAGTATGGGAGAATATATTTGTAAATGACAGATCCGATAAAGGCTTGACGTCCAAAATATATAAAGAGCTCACATGCCTCAACAGACAAAAATCAAATAATCCAATTAAAAAATGGGCAAAGGAACTGAACAGATAGTTCTCCAAAGAAGAAATTAGGATGGCAAACAGGCACATGAAAAGATGCTCCATATCACTAATTATCAGAGAAATGCAAATTAAAACTACAATGAAGTATCACCTCACACCAGCAAGGATGGCTACCATCCAAAAGACGAACAACAACAAATGTTGGCGAGGCTGTGGAGAAAGGGGAACCCTCCTACACTGCTGGTGGGAATGTAAACTAGTTCAACCATTGTGGAAAGCAGTATGGAGGTTCATAAAAATGCTCAAAACAGACTTACCATTTGACCCAGGAATTCCACTCATAGGAATTTACCCTAAGAATGCAGCAATCAAGTTTGAGAAAGACAGATGCACCCCTATGTTTATTGCAGCACTATTTACAATAGCCAAGAATTGGAAACAACCTAAATGTCCATTGGTAGATGAATGGATAAAGAAGATGTGGTACATATACACAATGGAATACTACTCAGCCATAAGAAGAGGGCAAATCCTACCATTTGCAGCAACATGGATGGAGCTGGAGGGTATTAGGCTCAGTGAAATAAGCCAAGCAGAGAAAGAGAAATACCAAATGATTTCACTCATCTGT
The DNA here is from genome assembly GCF_030020395.1 of Manis pentadactyla. Taxonomy (NCBI): domain Eukaryota; kingdom Metazoa; phylum Chordata; class Mammalia; order Pholidota; family Manidae; genus Manis; species Manis pentadactyla. The sequence continues at coordinate 83,288,587 of NC_080025.1, forward strand.
GGAGTATAAGAACAAAGGAAAAACTGAAGGAACAAAACAGCAGTGGAATCACAGAACCCAAGAATGGACTAACAGGTACCAAAGGGAAAGGGACTGGGGAGGATGGGTGGGTAGGGAGGGATAAGGGGGGGAGAAAGAAGGGGGATATTAAGCTCAGCATGCATGGGGGGCGTGGGAGAAAGGGGAGGGCTGTACAACACAGAGAAGACAAGTAGTGATTCTACAACATTTACCTATGCTGATGGACAGTGACTGTAAAAGGGTTTATAGTGGGGACCTGGTATAGGGGAGAGCCTAGTAAACATAGTATTCTTCATGTAAGTGTAGAATAAAGATAACAAAAAAAAAAGAAAGAAAGAAAAGGGGGATTACTCCATGATAGGATAAAACTAACTGTAAATCAACGATTAATGCGTGCTTTAAATATCCTTAATTTTGATCACTTAAAGGGTGTCAGATGATCGGCTATGGAGGTACACTTTTCTCTTAAAAAAAAAAAAAAAAAGCAGTTCCTGTGTGGTGACCTCCAATGAGTTCTATACAATGGTATAAAGGGCAGATCAAAGTGTGGGCAAAGGGTCTGTTTGTGTTTATACAGAGGATCAAAGCCTAATTTGGCTACCCCGAAAATGAACTAAGATACGATATGAAGAAGAACTTCCAACATCAGCACTCTCTGGAAGAGTCATACCAAAAGATGATCATCAAAAAACCTCAACAAAGATCCAGGTGATGCTGCAGTTGTAGTGGCATTCATCCCACCGGTTCCTGGACTTGCCATTGGAATGAAGAAGGAGATATCTAAGCTGGCCTGTGCATACAGTAAAACAACAAATTTGACTGGATCTATACTGTTGGAACTCAACCAAGAATTAGGAGAAGTGTAAGTTGTAGCGCTCCAAAATCTTACAACTACAGACTATCTACTGTTAAAAAAACATATGGGACGTGAACAGTTCCCAGGAATGGGCTGTTTTAATTTGTCTGATTTCTCTCAGACTGTCCAAGTACAGTTGGACAATATCCATCATATCATAGATAAATTTTCACAAATGCCTATGGTGCCTAACTGTTTTTCTTGGCCTCACTGAAGATGGCTGGTAATTATAGATCTGCTTTTTTTATGTAACTGTATTCCTATTATGTTAATGTGTGTGTGCAATTTAATTAGTAGCTTAAAACCTATACATGCTTAAGTTACTCTACAAGAAGATATGTCAAAGAAATAATCAATCTTCCCATGTTTTCTTCCATCTGCTACCTCTATAGCTTTTCTTCTTCCTTCCTAATTACAACCCTTAAATAGAATTCGTGCCTCATATCAAATTTACCGAGTATCATAATTCCTCCAAGTGGTAAAGATACCTCAAGACAAATGCTGGGCATAGAAGCCACAGGCCATAAATCTGCAAAGAAGTCAAAAGCTAACCTTTTCAAACAATATTGCTTCTCTCTCTCACTTACCAACTTTACATTTCCCTGTATGGCCCCAGAAGATGACTGGTTAGCCAGAGATGGGTAAGATTCCTCAAGGGAGGAACAACCTAAGACAGGCACAGTCGCAGGGGGGCCATCAGGTGAGAAATTGGGGATCAACAGAGGTGAGGCTTAGAACCTCACGCCCCCTGTTTTGAGAGAAATCTTCTGCATCCGTGGATGTTTTATTGCCCTTGTCTAGCTTGGATTAACACATAGTCTACAGGCACACACCTGATCATCTACATTTGCTCTCTTACAACACTAAACTGTTTTCTACCTTTATCTTACATCTACCTACCACTTCAGCATTTTATTTAAAATAATAATAATAATAATAATAAAGGGAGAAATGTGGGATCCACATATAAATCAAGTATAAAAATCCAACAAATATTCATATTTGACCTGATTGTTTATAGTTCATAATGCGTGATCAAAACCGAAAGTTACTGTGATGACTGCCCTTGTACTGTTCACCATGTAAGAACTTATTCACTATGTAAGAATTTGTTCACCATGTATGAACTTGTTCATTATGCTTCAGAAGATTGGAGACTGATGAGAATTAGGCATGGGGTGGATTAATGATTGTGCATTGAGCATTGACTCCCTTATACAGAATTCTATTGTTGTTAACAACCATTTGATCAATAAAAATGAGAGCTGCCCTCTCAAAAAAAAAAAAAAGAGCTCTGCCCAGTGCTCTGGGCGCAACATGGTGGCAGGGCTGCAAGGCTGCAAGGCTGCAGGAGAGCAGAGCAAAGGCTGGAGTAGTGGCAGTGCCAAGGACAGAAGCCCAAAGGATGGCTGTGTGGCTCAACTGTGCAGGCAGAGAGGCCCAGAGGATGACTGTGTGGGACAGCTGTACAGGATGGCTGTGCGGACAGAGGGGCCCAGAGGCAGAGACTGGCTTGCTGCATACAGACTTGCTGTGAGTGAATGGAATTTTAGTGACTGACCAACCACCTGGAAATAAAGTTGGGTATAACCCTTTCACCCCAAGAACATTTTGCTGTCGATATATTTGGTCACACTGAATCCATAGTGAACTTGCCCGGGGCTGAAACCCATTGGCAAGACAATTGGCGAAAGTTGGCAGGGTTCATTGTTGACCAAGGAAAAAGACAGGCTGCCCTTATGGGAGGGGTGCTTCAGTGGGCTGCCCCTGTGAATGGGGAGATAGTGGATCATCCCCCAAAGGGTATGTGGTCTGAGGTAGCTTGCCTCCTAGAGTACTGGGCCCCAGCCCAGGACTGGAGGCAAGTGGAAGTGACACCTGAGGCAGTAGGGTTGGCCCTTGGTATAGTAAGCAGGTCCTTTGAGAAGCAGAGTGCCCGTGAGGCAGCGGGGACTGTGGGTTGGCTGCTTCTCAGTCTTAAAAAGTCTACAGACGAGACCAAAGAAATGATGGCATTAGAATGTGAGCTTCAAACTTCTGTGGATTCCCTGAGTAGGGAAATGGCATTGATGCAAGAGGAGGCACGAGATGTGAGCTGCAGACTTCTGTGGATGCCCTGAGGAGGGAAACGGCCTTGATGTGGGAGGAGGCAGTGTGAGAGCACTGGCAGCAAAGTGCCAATAGAGACAAAATGGCAGCATTGCCAGGTGTTCTGAAGGAGGAAGAGGACATCAAGGAAAAAGACGAACTCCTAAGGGAACACACAGGTGGAAGTGGCATGAGAACATCAGCTGCGAAGCATTGAGCTGAAGGTAAAAGACCTTCTGAAGACTGAGCTGGCATTGTTGCGAGGCACTATAGCAGAGGAGGCACTTGGGGGAGTGGAGAGAAAGGTGACATCAGCCCCAGAAATGGAGGAGCTGGGGAAGGATGAAGGGGTGGTGCCAGAGGCACTGGCCCCTCCTGTATTGAAAGCATGCCCAGTGGTTGTAAAGAAAATAAAGACCCAGCAGCTGAAAGTTCCCCAAGGAGAGGAGCAGCCCCCTCCCCAGGTCATGGAGCACTTATGGTCCACCCCTATACTCAGGTTGAGCCAGTGGCTGTGGGACTTAGGGGTGGATGGAATTGTTCTGTCAGGATCAGAGATGGGAAATTTGTCTTTCCTGACAGTGCAGCCTGCCTTGAGGCAGTGATTACAAAATGTGAGGTACACATACAGTAGCTGAAGCAAAGAGAACCCAGAAAGAAGTAAGACCTGTTACTCACAGGAGGAATTTGAGGGGCCCCATTAGGGTCACGAGGACCCAAATGTGGGTTGATTTGATACAATCAGGAGTAAAGGGAAGGAAATTAAACGGGAAGCCAAATAGGATCTTACTGGAGCTATGGCAACAACTGAAACCAGAGCAGCAGTTCCAGCCATTAAGACCAAAGAGGCAGAGGTCAGAGACAGAGCCACGAGTCCCGCCTGTGTGTCTGCAAGACTTTTTGTTAGAGAGGCTGGAGAACAATGTTCGAGCTTCCTTGTACAGACTAAAGGCACATAGATTGAGAGGAGAGAATCCTGGAGGGGTGGAGCATGGATAAAATGAGAGTTCCTGGGGCCAGGATTCTTACCTGGCCCTGGTTGACTAGCTCAGTGCACACCTGTGGGTAATACATGGCTGTTGGCTCTATAAAAAGAGCTCCGCCCAGTGCTCTGGGTGCAACACCGTGGCAGGGCTGCAAGGCTGCAAGGCTGCAAGGCTGCAGGGGAGCAGAGCAGAGGCTGGAGTAGTGGCAGTGCCAAGGACAGAGGCCCAGAGGATGGCTATGCGGTATGACTGTGCAGAGAGGCCCAGAGGATGGCTGTGCAGACAGAGGGGCCCAGAGGCAGAGACTGGCTTGCTGCATGCAGACTCGCTCTGAGTGAACAGGATTTTAGTGATTGACCTACCACCATGGAAATAAAGTTGGGTACATAACTCTTTCACCCCAAGAATGTTTTGCTTTCGATTTCTTTGGTCACACTGAATCCATAGCAAACTTGCCCGGGGCTGAAATCCATTGGCAAGACACCATCCTATTAACCTCTTGAATTACTTAATTTAAATAATTCTGTGCTATAAGCTTCATGGGAACAGTAATTAGAAAAGTCAACAATTCATTAGTAATTCCTGGATTACGTTTCAATTTTAAACCCACTGCAACCCCAAATGCAATGTTAATATCCCTAGGATAGAAGACAAACTGTCTTCAGTCAGCTGCCTTCTTCTGTTGGAGGGATGCCTTATCAAAAAAAAAATCTGTCCTCAGTACCCTGAGAACATGGCAATTGCCTTGGAAGGTTTGCAATCTGGTTCTGTCTTGCTATATTCTATTTTTACAAGGTTTTTATTTTATTCATTAGTTTTAGCAGGTCACAATAATTTGTTTTGCTATTCATACCCTCTCAAGATTCATTTACCTACTTCGCTGATAATGAAGTGGTTTGTTTCTGTTTTACCAATAGTTATCAGTCTCCTGCATTTGAAATGTTTGTTAATATTCCCCCTTAAGTACTTTTTCCCCTTGCTCTAAAGGTGAGCTCTTAAAAAAAAAAAAAAGACACATGCCCACTGTTACAGTTGCCATTGGATGAAAAAGTCATTGTGAAAGATAAGAATTTTCTATCTCAGTTTTACTTAGTATCTTGTTTTAAATATAAGAAATGGATGATTGACCTGAGAAAGTGAATGTTGAACTGTAGCTTTTCCTTATTACATGTATTGAGGACAACAGCATTATTAAAGGAAACTGATTTTCTGTTTAAACACAGTGAATTTGGACGGTGCTTTCTGCCCCATTGTCAGGCTCCCTTAAAAGATGGAAAATAAAGTAGGGCCAGAAAGACAGCAATATTGAAATGAAATGAGCAGTTCTGACAATAATAATAAATAAATGTCTTGTGAAAATAGGTTATAGGTTTATTATTCATATTAAAGCTGCAATTTAAAATAAATGGGCACAATTTACAATAATCATTTGCCTAAATTACATATACAGAGAAAATGTTACTGTCTCTGGTAATCTCAGACTGGAGAGTATTGAAGTTAACATTAAAATGAGAACAAACTTCAATATAAGGCCCCACTGCAATTGGGAATAACCTAGATTCAAGTGGGATTCAAATGAGTGGTGGTTAATCCTCCCAGGACATACAAGGGTTTTTTGGTAAAACCTGAAACCATAGCAAAGAAAGATAGAACTATCATGCTATTTGCTAATATTCTCCTCCTTTTACTCTGCTGGAAATTTACATGAGTAAACAAACAAAGTAAACAAAACTAACAGTCCAGAGTTTAATGAAGCTACCCCATCGCATTGTTTCTTCAGCACCTGCTGTGTTTGGCTAAGTGGCCTGTGGGGGCCTCAGGCTGACACTAGCCCCCTCATACAAGAGCATGCCCCAGGTGACAGCCTGCAGAGTCTCAAGCATGTCACAGGATGTAAATTCCTGATATGACCCCTCCACTAGCCCTGTGATAGTCACCCACACCTCCTATGGTCTGCCACTTGTTTGCCCCTCTGATAAGACCCTGTGGAGCTGACCAAAACCCCACTCTTATTCTTATTAGTCAATCTGGCCTTAGCCCTAGAAACCCAAAGCACTCCACTTATTATTGAAGCCTAGGAAATGCATGTGACCCAGGTCCTGTTGCTCTCTCTGCCTGTACCCTGCCTTGACCTCCTCATGTGACCCCTTAAGACATGCTTGCTGTGTACTTCCTCCAGGACTTGCCAATAACAAACTTCTCTATCTCAGCTTCTCTTGTGGTCTTTTGTTGAACTCTGGTGGCTCAATACTGGCACCAGGGCTTAACAAATGTTAATTTAACAAAATATTAATTTAATAAAACCATAACGCTAACATACAAGTGAAACAAAAAACTCACTTTGCTGGATGAATCCTCTGGCAAGTCCTGCCACTGGGATTGTATTGCCCAGGTTACCACCTTGCAACTCCAAAGAAGTACAGACCATTCACATTTAGGTTTATGTATTTTGTATTGAAAAATCAGTACTACCCAAAAAATGTAAGTAGATTTTGATTGAAAAAAATAGTTTTAAATATATGGGAATAGAATCTGGACAATGACTGGAAAGAATTACATACATATGCCAAAAGAAAATAGTTTTATTAGAAAGTGAATGAATAGATGATTAAATCTTATTTCACCTTTTTTTAAAAAATTTCCTGGTGTATTTGTTTTCTATGCTGCTTCATCAGCAACAAGTAGCTTAAAATATTTTTATTTTATAATTCTGAAGGTCATAAATCTGCTACATACAGATTTTGCTGGACTAAAATAAGGTATTGGCAGGGCTGTGTGCATTTTGGAGGCTCTAAGGGAAATTCCCTTTACTGCTCTTTTGGGTTATTGAAGGAATTTAGATCCTTACAGCTGTAGGACTGAGGTTACCATTTTCTCACTACCTATAAATGAAGGCTGTTCCTAGCTTCTAGAGGGTGTTCTCATTCCTTGGTTTGTGGACCTCTTCTTCCATCTCCAAAGCCAGCAAGGGGAGATAGTGAATCAAGTCTTCTCACATTGCATATCTCTGACCCACTCTTCTGCCTTCCTCTTCCGCCAAGGACTCACAAGATTAGGTTGAGCCCACCTGGATAATCCAGGATCAAAGTAATCTGCCTATTTCAAGGTCAGTTGATAAGAACCTTAATTTTATCTACAAGTTCAAATTCCTTTGTCCAGTAGTATAGTCACAGATTTGAGGGATCAGAATGTGAATATCTTTAGGGATCATTACACTGCCCCCTATGACAAACTTTCAAAGATAACGAACCCAAATTTGGCATGTCTGATATTGATCCCAGTTTAGTCATTCATCTCTCTTCTTTATCTCTAAGTAAATACCAAAATCTAAACCTATGAGTCACTTTTAATTTCCCACACATTGTTAAGCACTAAATTCAGTTTGGCAATGAGTCTTATAAATATTATGTCTTTATTATCCCTTGAACTCATCCTTTACACTCTTAGTACAAATTTATATTCTTATTCTTCCTACAGATTTCTACACAACAGCCAGTATACTCAATCTAAAATGCTAATGTCACAGTATCATTTCCCTGGTTAAAACCTTCCACTGATTTACCATTCCCACAAGGGAATACCATGATTTTATCCCTGGTCAACTGTCTGCTCCTTCTTCACTGGGTTTTTCCCTATTCAACATCTAAGGGTTGATTCATCTATCATTTCTTTGAGTATGAGTCTCATTCCTCCACTCTGAGTGAGGTGTTTTCCTTTATTCTTTCATATTTGGTTCTCTCATAATATTTATCACACTGTGACCATGATCAGTTTTCTTATCTATTTCTCCCAATAGATTGTAAATTCCTGTTATGTAAGAATAATGCCTTTTACCTTGAGTCCTCAAGTTCAGTTTACACCATGGCACTTAGTATGTATTCAGTAAATATATACTGAATGGCTGATTAACAGTGATGAAAATGATTATCTGCCCTATTTAGACCCACAGATTTCTTAAGGTTCCAAAGAGCCAAGGCATGAAGAAGTAATTTTGTAAAATGCATACTACAAACATTCAGAGTTTTATAATTTTTAATTTATAAATAAAATATCTCTATTGAGTATCATATATTAGTAATCAATTTGACTGCCTTCTTTTCTGGCATATCTACACCTCACTGAAAATTAAAGATTTTAGAAGCTTTTTTTAGAAACTTTATATGGGCCAATCCATGTATCCAGAATCACATCTATCCAGAATCATGTCTCCTAAAACACTCAAGCAAGACCATGTAGTGGGAATCCTGACATGCTGACAACTCATCCCTATTAATTTAATAGTTGATTGAACAACAGTAAAGAAATCAATGGATACTTCTTCTCCTGTATTTTAAACAAGTGCTCCTCTATTAGGTTAATGTGGGGTTAAAACAGAATATGAGTTGCAATACAAATAGTATAAGGGACCTGTCTTCTTATTTAAGCCTTGGTCACAGCTGGGCAGGAAGTTTAATTGCTTATAATCAGACAGTATCTAAGTATTCAGTAAGCAGCAGAAATTTACTATTTGAGCTTATGTCTGGGTTTCACGAGTGTTTCAATATGGTCTTATTCAGATTAAAGGAAAGGTGTTCTTAAGGGCAATCCTTCAAATATAATGTAGTTGTTTGCAAAATAAATATATCAAAAAATAGCCTTCTAATGCACTAAAAAATGAAAATAAACTCCTATCTTCATTAGCAATGAAAACATACATTTCCTTAAAACATAAACTTGAAAAAATTACAATACTTTTTTAAAAGTCTCCAATAATATTTATATAAATTGAAAGCTATAGTATGCTGACAGAAGGGGATTTTCAAATTCTTTGGATTCCAATTATCTCTCCCCTGGTTTACAGCTTTCACCCCTAATTTTATTCCTAAATTGATTTACAATATTCATCAAAATACCAAAGTAATTAATTAACATCACAAAATAATGTTAAATTTCATTTGGAAGGATAAGTAGGTAATGGTAGACAATAAAATATTTAAAAATAACAACAAAAATGTAGTTGTACTGTAAGATATTAAATAAGAAATAGTTTTTCCAAAAGTTAAGATAATGATGGTATCAGAATATCAATAATTAAGAATTGAATATAAATTTCTAAAACTGATGTGATCATGACAAAATTTAGTAAAATTTAGTATATCATTAAGATATAATTTCAAAGTATTGGGGAGAAAAGAATGATTCAATAAATATTACAAGAAAATCTGGGAGCAGGCTAAATTAGGTCCTTATCTTGTGGCATATAAATAAAGCCTAGATGGAATACAGAACTAAGGAGAGAATGGCAGGAAGGGAAGGAAAGAGGAAGGTAAGGGCAGAGAGAAGGTGATACATATCTAAAAGCAAATGCACATGAGTCTGAATGTAATATAGAAGTGAAGAGAAGGTTGGATCTTAGGTGAATGAGGAGAAAATGAACTCAAGTTTATTAGAAAAGTCAAGCTACTATGATACCTAGACCCTATCACATAATTCCATGAAGGTTATTCTCCTATAATTTTTATCAACTGTAAGATTTTTTTCATAAATACACAAGTTGCTTCTTAATCTTAAGAGGTAAGTAGAGTTTAAGGTCTGGAACTAAAAATAAAACAATAAGCCTGATGTACCTTGCCATACATACCAAAAAGCAACAGAGCTCTCAAAGACTACCAGCATCAAGGATTGTGTCCAGAGAATGCAGGAACCAATCTGAAGTGAGTTCTGATTGTGTTAAGGTTCATTTCCCTCGAATCATATGGAAAAATTAATGCGCAGATCATTTTTTTCAGATGACAGTTTACATGTATGTTAATTTCAGCTTCTGGACTACAGTCCTCATAGCATCTGGACCAGCCATGTTGCTTATCAATGTTTCCTGAATTGAATAGGAGTGAACAGGAGGTATTTTTGAGCGAGTACCCTCACTCAAATTTTTTATACTTAGAATTGTCCTATAGTAAAGATAATATAATATTTCAGATGTCAGGAAGTGGATATTCCTGAACAGAGATTGCCAGATCAGAACAAGTTAAACCAGACGGCAAATGGCAGCCCAGGCTGCTGGAGAGCCTCCACCTGTCTCCGGATGACATTGGGTTGACACTCCATTGAGAAGTGCATTCTATTTTGGTAGCTGATTCACGCAGAATCCAGATGGGTGAAAATTCCTGCTTTAAAAATTTGGACAATATTCTGTATTTCCTGACAGTTACTTTGAACTCACCCTTTCCCATATGCACAACCTGAAAAATAATTCATTTTAATCTGAACTGTACCTATACCCTTGAGCCTAATCCATCTCTGCTTCTTTCTCCTAAATACCTGTCCCCATATTTATCTGTAGCTGCAGCCCTCTGAATCTCAGACTTGGCCAAAGCAGTCAGCCTCATCATTTCTCCTTGGATTACGCACTACTGAGCCACGTCCACTCAAGAGACTGCTGGTAATTCTCAGCTTGCTTCTCTCGGCATCACTGAGCAAAGCTGTTCTTACAGGTTGGACAAACTTATCCACCTCAAAGCATGAGGCTTTGGGTGGTAGGATAATTACATTTCTTCCTCTTTTAAGCATATCACCTGATCTTTGGCAGCTCTCACTTCCATTGCAATTTCAGATTTAAAACCTTACACGTTCCTATACCATTAAGTGCTGTGTATATCCTTCCATGATGACTCTCTCTCTATTCTTAAACCTCATATCAGGTATTACACTACTTAAGTAGCATAAGGATAAAGATTGAGTGGTTAACCTAATAATTTTTATCTTAAATATATATAAAGATAAATCAGTAAAGTTCCAGACTTATATTATCTTGAGGACTTCTAAAGTCCTCAAACTAACCTGAATTATTCCTGGAAAATTAATTTAAAGAACCATCTCATGGTATAAGACCATATTGATTTCCTTCACATGAGTGTTCACAAGATGGAAGATTTCCACCAAGAGAGAGACTGGGTAATTCTTATAATGTGTACAGTGAAAATCTGCATGTTGATGGAAAGAATATTGGTCTCTAAACTAGTAGACCTGAATTCTAGTCCTAAGTCTGACTCTAACTAGATGTGGCACATTATTTAATATTTCTGCTGAATTAGTTAATTATTAAATTTCTGCTTACTTTTCTAAAATAGTTGCTGTACAATTTATTTTCATAAACTATAAAAAATTACTAAATGGTTAAAGTGGATCTGCAAGCTAATCTTAAATTTGAGAGTGGGGTGGGAAAGAGAAAGACGATTTTATATCAACAAAACAAATACACTTTGGGTGTGTTTTGGTATTTTTCTGGGAATAGAAGGATAGGTATTGGGATGTCCTGTTGATTAGCTCCAGAATGGGGTATCTATATATATACTGTATTAATAGGCATGTTTGACTCTTGTAAAGGAACATTAGTAGCTGCTATAGGTGCTGTTTGGGAACCCATGTACAATTCCCTTTTTTGTATGTCAGTGCAGGAGACTTTTGTTCTTGTGTTTGTATCTCTTTATAATTGCTATACTGATCCATGCCTTTTTGGGAAGGGGTAAAAAGAGATTTGAAATAAAATTGTTTAGAAATTCTTATATATTAAATGAAAGAATTTAACAAAATTATTTCAAAAGTCCTTTCTGAATCTAAGTTATAGATTCTATTCTATGGAACATTCTTGTATCAGATCATTAATACTTTATAATAATTTTCATTGGGCAATGATTTGTGCTAAGTAACTATCTGCATACCAGCAGGAGAATGAGGATTTTGTGAAATCATGACTAATTTTTTTTCCCCACAATGTGAAAGGCAATTGCTTTTATTATTAGATGTTTTTTTATGTTATTGCAAATAAAAGCATTAAAAACTCTAATTTTGCACTGTACAACATTCTTGTTTATGGTAAATAAATCTGAAGCTTCTAAAAGCTTAGAATTTATATTTCTTTCTTTCTTGAACCTATGCTCACCTGGTGAGACAGATAAGATACATATATCTGGTTAGGGAAACAATATATAGAGGACAATATTTACATATGATGGCTACTCTTGAGGCAAATCCAAATGATAAGATATATTTGAACAATATATCACCACCAGTTAAAACATATAAAAAGTCTGTGTGCCCCTCCTCTCTTCAGATCTGATAAAAAATGTTCAACCTCAAAAATGTTTACAGGTATCTGTGTTCTTAAAGATAAACTGATTATTATGTGAAGAAAGTACATTGTAATTTAATCTACTTGGGACACGAGACACTTTAAAAATGATAATTTAAAACTGTTATCTGACGATGTTGAGTTTTCCAAGGGAACAGCGGTAGTTCTGATATGTCTAGAAATTAGACTCTTTTTATCATTTCATAACAGCTTTTCCATCTGGTACTTATATGCATAGCACTGTGCTGGTTATGGGAGCATGAAATCATGTTAGAGATTATACTTTCATAACCCTTTACACCGTTTAAAAGGAGATCACAGTATCTATTATGCATTTTAGTATCATGTTCCAATAAACTACGCTTTTCAGACTCTGTATTTTTATGTATTTTCTATTTATGTCTGAGAATATCAACAAGGCAAAACATGTCCTTATGCTTTGTAAATTTCCTAATACTAATGACTATGCAACACTATAAAATAAGAATATAGTTGATTATTTCCCCTAATTAATGTTTTTTTTGACCTATTCAATAGAGCTCTGTATAAAGCAATAGCCAAGGGCTTTAGAGAACTGAGTCCATTTTAACCTGCTGAGTTTATCACATCTTAGAATATGACATTTTATAATTGCTGATGAAACCAGGCACAATGAGTTATGCTGATTGTGCATAAAGCTATGATCACTAAAAAGAAATGGTTTACTGAAAATGCATGTAAGGAAACCCTTCTTAAAATTAATATTGCTTTTCTTCAGTTTAAACCAGCCATCCATGTTTATAATTGTGTTATCAAGGAAAACCCAAGGACTGATAAACTACAAGGTATTTTTCACTTTAACCCTATGTGGGGAAAATGGAAGTTAACCATGGCCAGGATACTCACTTGGCCCTAAGATACTTGCCCACTGTATATGTACAATGCTCACAGGCATAGGATTGAACATGTGTGGGTCTCACTGACTCTGTGTAAAGAGCTCCATCCAGTGCTGTGGGCTGCAGGCTGCAGAACAGAGGCTGGAGTGGTGTCAGCACTGAGGACAGACTGAGAGCTACAATGGCAGAGAGGCCCAGAGGCAGAGACCAGCTAGCTGCATGCAGACTGCTCCAGAGGCAGACAGGATTCTAGAGCTTGACTTATCAGCACGAGAGTAAAGCTGGATTACCCACAACGTTCCATTGTTGTGTTTCAGACTCAGTGAACCCAGAGTGAACTTGCCCAGGACTGAAACCTCTGGCAAGACACCCTACATGCTTAACACTAATAAATGGCTCTATTAAAACACATACATGTTCACACACTCTTACATATTTTGAATTTTTTGATGCCTTTACATTTTTTATGTTTTTTATTGGTACTTTTGACTAAGTCAAAGTATGGTTCTCACAAATGTGTTATCATATAAAGAATATTTTTGAAATCCCCCAACAAAATATAGTTCAGAGAGAAACTGACAGATAACAAAAATGAAACTGTAGTTTAACATGGCTATTGACATAAGATTTCATAAGGTTTTAGAAATAATTTTTAGCTAATATTAGACAAAATACTTCTATAAAACAGTTACTAGCTTCTGATAAGGAAAATTTTACTAACAAAGCTAAAAACTCTCTTAGTGAATGCCCTGAAAGTTTAATGTGGTATATACCTCATTTTGTACATAGTAATTGATGCTTTTAGAATAATATAATATGAATTATATATTCATGTTCATTCTTAATTCTTGGAAAGCTTGTACATCCAAGTTTCTGAAGATAACACAGTGTTTAACTTGACTTTCCCAAGTACACACGGGATGACATTTTAGAAAATAGCTGTTGAAAGCTGTCAACAACTTTTACAATTAGCAAGTACTCTATCAATTTTCAATTTTAGGGATTTAGACTGAAAAAGTAGGAGATGAATTTGTGTATTGTCTTGCCAATGGGTTTAGTACCTGGGCAAGTCCACTATGGATTCAGTGAGACCAAGGAATGACAAAGGAATGTTCTTGGGGTAAAAGGGCTTATTACCTGGCTTGTTATCCTGGCGATAGGTTGGGCAGTAGAACTACATCTGCATCCAGCAGTCTGCGGGTCTGTAATCCTCCTTCGTCTATGCCTCTTCCCAGAGCACTGGGCAGAGAGCTCTCTATATAGTGACTCAGTCAATAGTAGCTTATTGCCTATGGGTGTGGAAGCAGTAGCCTAGCAGGAGGCCAGTTACATCATCAAGTAGTTTAGGTTCAGATGAGGATCCTGGCTGTAAGAACTTTCTTTTGAGAATATAGGATTAAAGATGGCAGCGTGAGAGGTGAGACAAAGGCTTCCTCCAAAAAAAACATATAATATGAAAATATAATTAATACAACTAATCCTGAAAGAGCAACAGGAAAGAAGGCTACCCAGAATTCATACACCTGGAGAAAAGAACAGACCTCATGGAACAGGGTAATGTACTAAAGCCATGATCTGGTGGAACCCAAGCTCTTCCCCACCCCAGCTCATCGGCAGGAGGAAGAGAAATGTAGCAGGGATGGAGTGGAGGCCTGGGACTGCTGAACACCTAGCTCTAGAGATATTCTCTGGGAGCACAAACCTACATGGCATGGTGCTCTGGTGATTTGGGGGGTTGGAAAGCTAAAATAGGTGGAATACCTGGAGAGACTAAGATTCCAGCCACTTGTGGATAACAGGGATACATATCCAGCTGCTCTGGGACAAAAGAAAGGTGGGGAGTCTGAGATACTTCCTAACAGTGAGAGGGCTGCTAAATGGGCAAGGATTGCACAGAGCTTACTGCTCAGGAGAAAGGACAGGTTGAAAAAATTGTCTGGGTACACTCTGCCCAGAAGGTTGGGAACTTCCAGGAGCTTCAGGCACTCATCCCCCTGGCTGGATACACAGCTCCAAGATCCCCCACTGTAACACACAGCCTGCTGAGCCTTCCTACCGGCCAGCCCGCCCCTGGGTCAAAAACCAGCAGCCTCTGCACTAGCATTAGGTCAGCCAGATGGATGCCCTGCCTACAGCAATTGTGATCACAGCGCATAGAGGCTTACACCTGTGTGTTTGGCCCACTGGTCCTGGCAGTGGAGACATCCATAGCAGCTGGGAAGAAGGAAACAACTCTTTCCTCCCCTCAGGCACAAACACAGCTCTCCTGTGACCCCCAATAATGCTGCAGGGGCTGAGCAGCTCCAGAGAGTAGAGCTTCTGGGCACTAGAGGGTGCCACACACAAATATGAAATATCAAAGGAACCTGGTTCAAACTAAAATTGCACAATCACCAGAAAAAGAGTCAAATGAAACCAGTCTCATCTATCTTCCTGAAACAGATTTCAAAATAAAAATTATAAACATGCTGACAGAGGTACAGAAAAATATTCAAAAACTCAGGAACAAATTCTGGTTGGAGATCTAATCATTAAGGAATACAATGGAGGGTTTTATTTACTTATTTATCTATTTATCTATTTATTTATTTATTTTTAAGCTAAGCAGTAAGGTTTCATTTAAGGCAAAGTACACACTTGTAGAAAGGGAATTGTGGGCAACCTCAGAGAAGAGGTGCACTTAAAGGCTCAGGATTCATGGTTGTTTGTTTTTTTTGGTAGAAATATTATTTATTTACTAATTTTTTTATTAAGGTATTATTGATATACATTCTTACAAAGGCTTCACATGAAAAAACAATGTGTTTACTATATTCACCCATTTTATAAAGTCTCCACCCATACCCCATTGCAATCACTGTCTACCAGTGTAGTAAGATGCCAAAGATTCACTATTTGCCTTATCTGTGCCACACTGTCTTCCCCATAACCCCCGCCACACCATGTGTACTAAACATAATACTCCTCAATCACCTTCTCCCTCCCTCCTCACCTGCCTTCCCACAACCTCCCCTTTGGTAAAGACTATTCCATTCTAGGAGTCTGAGCCTACTGTTGTTCTGTTCCTTCAGTTTGCTTAGTTTTTTTACTCCACAAATGAGGGAAATCATTTGGCACATGTATTTATCCACCTGGCTTATTTCACTGAGCATAATATCCTCCAGCTCCATCTATGTTGTTGCAACTGGTAGGATTTGTTTCTTTCTTATGGTTGAACATTATTCCATTGTGTATATGTGCCACTTATACTTTATCCATTCATCTAATGATGGAAAATTAGGTTGCTTGAATGTAGGGTTTTAAAAGCATTTTAGATACAGTGGAGGAGATGATAAATGAAATAGAAATTAGAGAAGAGGATTATAAAGAAGCTGAGGCACAGAGAGAAAAAAGGATCTCTAAGAATGAAAGAATATTGAGAGAACTGTGTGAACAATCTAAACAGAACAATATTTGTATTATAGGAGTACCAGAAGAAGAAGAGAGAGAAAAATGGATAGAAAGTGCCTTTGAGGAGATAATTGTGGAAAACTTCCCTAATCTGGGGAAGGAGATAGTGTCTCAGGCCATGAAGGTGCACAGATCTTACAACACAAGAGACCCAAGGAGGACAACACCATGACATATAACTAAAACAGCAAATATTAAGGATAAGGACAGACTTTTTAAATCTGCCAGAAAGAGAAAAAAGAACACATACAAATGAAAACCCATCAGGCTATTATCAGACTTCTCAGCAGAAACTTTACAGGCCAGAAGGGAGTGGCATGATATATTTAGTGTAATGAAGCAGAAGGGCCTTGAAGCAGGGATACTCTATCTGGCAAGATTCTCATTATAATTTGAAGGAGGGATTAAACAATTTCCAGATAAGCAAAAGCTGAGAGAATTTACCTCCCACAAACCATCTCTACAGTGTATTTTGGAGGGACTGCTATATAAGGAAGTATTCCTAAGGCTAATCAGCTGTCATGAGGATTAATAAAACCACAGTAAAGAAAGTAGAACAATTAATTACTAAGCACATGCAAAATTAAATCAACTATGCGCAAAGTCAGTGAAAGAATAGACAAAGAGTACAGAATATGATATGTAATATATAAAGAATGAAGGAGGAAGAAAAACAAGGAGAAAAAAAAAGAACCTTTAGATTGTGTTTCTAATAGCATACTAAGTGAGTTAAGTAAGACTCTTAGAAAGTAAGGAAGTTAACCTTGAACCTTTGGTAACCATGAATCTAAAGCCTGCAATGGCAATAAGTACATATTTACTGATAATCACCCTAAATGTAAATGGTCTGAATGCACCAATCAAAAGACATCAAGTCACTGAATGGATAAGAAAAACAAGACCCATCTATATACTGCCTACAAGAGAATCACTTCAAACCCAAAGACATACATAGACTAAAAGTGAAGGGATGGAAAAAGATATTTTATGCAACTAATAGGGAGAAAAAAAGCAGGACTTGTAGTACTTTTATCAGACAAAATAGACTTCAAAACAAACAAAATCATGAGAGACAAAGAAGGACATTACCTAATGATAAAGGGGTCAATCCAACAAGAAGATATAACCATTATAAATATATATGCACCCAACACAGGAACACCTACATATGTGAAAAAGATACTAACAGAATTAAAAGGGGAAATAGAAGGCAATGCACTCATTCTAGGAGATTTCAAAACTCCACTAACTCCAAAGGACAGATCTACCAGAAAGAAAATAAGTAAGGAGACATAGGCACTAAACAACACATTACAACAGATGGACCTAACAGACGTCTAAAGAACTCTACACCCAAAAGCAATAGAATACATATTGTTCTCAAGTGTACATGGAACATTTTCAAGAATAGAACACATACTAGTCCACAAAAAGAGCCTCAGTAAATTCAAAAAGATTGAAATTGTACCAACCAGCTTCTCAGACCACAAAGGTATGAAACTGGACATAAATTGCGCAAAGAAAACAAAAAATCCCACAAACTCATGGAGGCTTAACAATATGCTCCTAAATAACCAATGGATCAATGACCAAATAAAAACAGAGATCAAGCAATATATGGAGACAAATGACAACAGTAATTCAACACTGCAAAATCTGTGGGATGCAGTGAAGACCATGCTAAGAGGGAAGTATATTGCAATACAGGCCTACCTCAGGAAGAACAATCCCATATAAACAGTCTGAACTCACAATTAACGAAATAAGAAAAAGAAGAACAAATGAGGCTCAAAGTCAGTAGAAAAAGGGACATAATAATGATTAGAGCATAAATAAATAAAATCAAAAGGAATAAAACAATAGAGAGAATCAATGAAAGCAAGAGCTGGTTCTTCAAGAAAACAAACAAAATAGATAAATCCCTAGCCAGACTTTTCAAGAAAAAAATGAGAATCTACACACATAAACAGAATCAGAAATGAGAAAGAAAAAATCACTATGGACACCACAGAAATACAAAGAATAATTATTAGAGAATACTATGAAAAATTATATGCTAACAAACTGGATAACCTAGAAGAAATGTACAGCTTTCTAGAAAAATACAGTCATCCAAGGCTGACACCAAAAAAAACCCAAAAACCTGAACAGCCAATAATCAGCATTGAAATTGAATCAGTAATCAAAAAACTACCTAAGAACAAAACTCCTGGACCAGATGGCTTCACCGGTGAATTTTACGAGACATTTAGTGAAGACCTAATACCCATTCTCCTTAAAATTTTCCAAAAAGTAGGAGAGGAAATACTTCCAAACTCATTCTATGAGGCCAGAATTACTCTAATACCAAAACCAGGCAAAGACACCAATAAAAAAGAAAATTACAGACCAATATCCCTGATGAACATAGATGCAAAAATACTCAACAAAATTTTAGCAAGCCTAGTTGAAAAATACATCAAAGAGATCATCCATCATGATCAAGTAGGATTTATTCCAGGGATGCAAGGATGGTACAACATTTGAAAATCCATCATCATCCACCACATCAACATAAAAAAGGACAAAAACCACATGATCATTTCCATAGATGCTGAAAAAGTATTTGACAAAATTCAACATCCATTCATGATAAAAACTCTCAACAAAATGAGTATAGAGGGCAAATACCTCAACATAATAAAGACCGTATATGACAAACCCACAGCCAACATTACACCTAACAGCAAGAAGCTGAAAGCTTTTCCTTTAAGATCGGGAGCAAGACAAGGATGCCCACTCTCCCCACTTTTATTCAACATAGTTCTGGAGGTGCTAGCCACAGCAATCAGACAACACAAAGAAATAAAAGGCATCCAGACTGGTAAAGAAGAAGTTAAACTGTCTCTGTTTGCAGATGACATGATATTGTACATAAAAAACCCTAAAGAATCCACTCCAAAATTACTAGATCTAATATCTGGATTCAGCAAAGTTACAAGGTACAAAATTAATACACAGGAATCTGTTGCATTCCTATACAGTAACAATGATCTAGCAGAAAGAGAAAGCAGGAAAACAATTCCATTCACATTTGCATCAGAAAGAATAAAATACCTAGGAATACATCTAACCAAGGATGTGAAAGACCTATACTCTGAAAACTACAAGACACTCATGAGAGAAATTAAAAAGATACCAATAAATAGAAACACATCCCATGCTCATGGATAGGTAGAATTAATATTGTCAAAATGGCCATCCTGCCTAAAGCAATCTACAGATTCCATACATTTCCTATTAAAATACCAACAGCATTCTTCATGAACTAGAGAAAATCATCCTAAAATTCATATGGAACCACAAAAGACCCTGAATAGCCAAAGCAATCCTGAGAAGGAAGAATAAAACTGGGGGGATTACGCTCCCCAACTTGAAGCTCTACTACAAAGCCACAGTAATCAAGGCAATTTGGTACTGGCACAAGAACAGAACCATAGACCAATGGAACCAACTTGAGAGCCCAGATATAAGCCCAACCATATATGTTCCATTAATATATGATACAGGAGCTATGGACATACAATGGGGAAATGACAGCCTTTTCAACAGCTGGTGTTGGCAAAACTGGACAGCTACATGCAAGAGAATGAAACTGGATTAGCGTTTAAACCCATACATGAAAAGAAACTTAAAATGGATTGAAGACCTGAATGTAAGTCATGAAACCATAAAACTCTTAGAAGACAACATAGGCAAAATCTCCTGAATATAAACATTAAGAACTTCTTCCTGAATGCATCTCCTTAAGCAAGGGAAATGAATGCAAAAATGAATACATGGGACTACATCAAACTAAAAGTCTTCTGTACAGCAAAGGATACCATCAACAGAACAAAAAGGCATCCTACAGTATGGGACAATATATTTGTAAATGATATATTCGACAAGGGGTTAACATCCAAAATATATAAAGAACTCACATGCTTCAACACCTAAAAAGCAAATAACCCAACTGAAAAATGGGCGGAGGATTATGAAGAGACATTTCTCCAAAGACGAAATTCAGATGGCCATTAGACACATAAAAAGTTGTTCCACATCACTAATTATCAGGGAAATGCAAATAAAGACCACAGTGAGATATCACCTCACACCAGTTAGGATGGCCAGCATTGAAAAGACTAAGAACAACAAACGCTGGCAAGGATGCAGAGAAAAGGGAACCCTCCTACATTGATGGTGGGAATATAAGCTAGTTCAACCATTGTAGAAAGCAATATGGAGTTTCCTCAAAAAACTAAGAATAGATATACCATTTGACCCGGGCATTCCACTCCTAGGAATTTACCGAAAGAATGCAAGTACTCCGATTAAAAAAGACATACACACCCCTATGTTTATCGCAGCACTATTTACAATAGCCAGGATACGGAAGCAACCTAAGTGTCCATCAGTAGATGAATGGATAAAGAAGAGGTTGTACATATACACAATGGAATACTATTCAGCCATAAGAAAAAAACAAATCCTACCATTTGCAACAATATGGATGGAGCTGGAGGATATTATGCTATGTGAAATAAGCCAGGCAGAGAAGAACAAGTGCCAAATGATTTCCCTCATTTGTGGATTATAATAATGAAGCAAAACTGAAGGAACAAAACAGCAGCAGACTCACAGACTCCAAGTAACCACTGGTGGTTATTAAAGGGGAGGGTGTTAGATGGTGGGAGGGGAAGGAGGGAGAAGGGGATTGAGGGGTGTTATGTTTAGTACACATGGTATGGGGAGGTCTCAGGTAAGACATTGTAGCACAGAGAAGGCAAATAGTGACTCTGTGGCATTTTAGTACACTAATAGACAGTGACTGCAAGGGCATATGGGGGAGACTCAATAATATGGGTAAATGTAGTAAGCACATTGTTTTTTCATGTGAAACCTTCATAAGAGTGTATATCAACAATACCTTAATAAAAACAAAAGAACCTTCTCTTTATCCACATTTGCTTAACAAATTTTCATACACTTTTTAATGTGTTAATTTGTACTTATTTGTATTTAAAACTTACTCAGCAACAGGCTGGTTAAATTGCATGGAGTTGCAATTTTGCTATTTGTGCATGAATTTCAATAACAATTTCAATTGACTGAAACTTCTAATGTCTACTATGTAAAAAGAACTGTGCCTGGTACTACAGTTAAGGAGAATGGAAAAGAGAAGAGATAATAAAAAAAATTTTCCTTACCATAGCCTTTAAAGACATATTTATCTGAGTAAATATTTTACTATTTGAGTATTTAATGAAACAATCATGTGAAACAAATGAAAAGAGACATTTCATAGTTAAAAATGAATAGAATTTAATGTTATTTAAACACAATTTCCTCCTGGTGCTGAGGGATGACCAACAGGAATAAACTGAACCAAAATGCTTAATAATAAAGTGTTTGCTAGATGAGTTCAATTTTTTATGAATTTAGTATAAATAAGAAACCAATTATAAGATTCTATACTTTGTGAGATCCACTACCACATTTTTATCACCTGCTGGAGGAGAAACCATTCCAAATTACTGTGCCAACCTACACTTAATTTGGTTCTATATATCTGCCCCTTTTGATGACAAAAAATGTTTCTGCTCAGGTTCTAGCCTAGCCAATCTGTTCCACTTTCAAAAGCAGGTCGTTATTTCTATTCCTCTATTGCGGATTATCTGATTGCTTTTCCTTTCCTGTCATTTTCAAACACCAATACCTTTTCATATCTTAACCAATCCTAGTTTTGATCTCTTTCTTTTCCCCAAGTCTGCATATTAAATCATTATTATATTTTTTCAGAACTCTGCATTCAGCAATATTTTCATACTACAATTAATAATATTTCCCAGGTGATTTTACTTAAGCAGGGGGATGAGAGGAATTATGCAAACATCTGGGATTCTGCCACACCTGACAAATTTTATTAATGATTAAGGTTCTCATCTCAGTTTATTAAAGAGTAATCACTTATCTGCAGATACATAGCAATCACTGATGAAGCCAACAAGATTTTAACATTCAGAATATGTCTTCATTCTTTTCACTTAAAATTTGGAAAAAAAAATTAAGTGAGAGTTATGTCTGCTTTAAAGACCCAAGAAAAGAGAGAATAATAAGTGATTGAAAATAGTACATTTCAGAAATACCCTTTTGGAGTTGGAATTAAGAATTAAAAAATAAATTTCCTTCTACAAATTACAAGAACTGTTACTTTTATTTTTTGCAAGAGCCTACCAATCTGAAGACTAGCAATTTCCATAAGCTGGGAAGGAGTCTGTCGACAATATAGAAAATTTTCTATATTTAAAAGTCTTTATCATTTTTCATTGTCTACAAAGCAGAGCTCAGACCCTTAGTATGGCAAATGGCATCTTTTATACTCCATCCCCAAACTAAATGTCCAACAACATCACTCCCTCCAAATCCTAGTTTGGCACTCAGGTGCATCAGGCTTTGTAATAATAATTTATCTTCGAAAAACTTCTTCCTCTGACAGAATTGCCTTCCTCCTTTACTTTATCTGTTAAATTCCTGCTTCCCCTTTCATGTGTAACTCACTTATCACCCCTAGTATAAAACCTTCCCCAATTCCTGTAAACATATTTTATTATCAATTCCTGTATAATATTAGTTATTTTTTGGCCTATTATAGAATACCCTGAATTATATTGTGATTCATTTATATTTCCCCTTTTATTATTGTAGTTTAGTCTTATTCATGAGAGACAGTGTAATATATAGTTTGAGATCTAATGTTCATTGGTCAAGAAGACCTGATTTAAAGTCCTAGAATAAGTAGGTTCCCAGTAAATATCACATGAATGAGTAAATTAAATGAGCTGAAAACCATCCCTGCACCAATCTATTCTTTATTCCAAAAATTCTTCTTCTTTCAAAGGACTAGTACATTCCTTGAAGGTCTTATTCCCACATATTTTTTTAAAAATTAATCTTATTTAGTGTATAGAGATAAAAAATGAATTTAGGAAGATGCTATGCAAATACCCACTTCATACTGCTTGGTAAAATACTACTTGTTAAATGAGAGTTGAACTGGACAATATATGGTCCCTTCCACTTCTCACAGTCTCTGACCTCAAGGGGCATATCAGTGCTATATGGTAGGCTTATGTTTGGCCATGCCTTATAAAGATTTTATGACATCATTAAAATTATAACTGAGCATCATCTAATTATATACTTAACACATACAAATTATGTGATTAGAGCTATTTACATTAACATGCAATTAGATCGAATTATGCTAATAGGTAAATATAGGATAATTAACTAGAATTAATTTTAAAAGCAGAGAAATTAACTCAGATAAACTACATTCAAATATCATGACATATTTAGAAATGAGCAAGTAAATATTCCCGTTTTGCCTATACTATGTTCAGGCTCTGATCAACATGTCTTCCTGCTTCCTGCTTCCTTCTCCAATCCAAACTCCACATATAACAGAGTTACCAGTACAAAATACAGACCCAGAATGTTACTTCTCTGATTAAACATCTTCAGTGGCACATTTTCCTTGCTAGAAATTATCCAAATTTCTACACCCTAGGACTGGGATTGACCTTAACTTTCAGTGAGTTCTCTAAGTTCTTCTAGTGAATTACCAAATATGAGGATAAACCCCTAAACTTGCACTAGGTGTCAGAGGTGAGGGTGGCCGTTTGTGGAGTCTTCCCTCTAACTATGTAATTAGACCTTAACTCCTTGTACTTGGAGTCAAAGTCTTGGGCAGACTTGATGTATGGAGATTGTACCTCCAACCTTAACCTCAAGGATGGTTAACTCTGGGTAGTAGAATTTGTTCGAATATTTGCAGTCATTTCAATAAATACAATTTATTCCTCAGAACACTACTTTGGCTTCTTTCTGTATGTTTTAATATTGGTACTTCTCAATGTAATTCTATTGAAAGTAGTTTTTAGTTTCCATTTGATTTCTTCTTTAAATCCAAAAATAATTTTAAGTGTGATTTATAATATTCAAGTTAGAGATTTTTGAACCTCCATATTTATTAGTTTCAAATTTTGTTAAATTTCACTTAGTGAGTTAGACCCATCTGAATGTTCTTTGTAAGTAGTTTGATTATATTGTATATGGGCCTAGATTTCTTTGAGATTATCCTATTAAGGGTTTGCTCAGCTCCTTGAATTTGTGTGTGTCTTTTGCCAAACTTGGGCAGTTTTCAGCAATGACTTCAATATTTTTCTAGTGTTTCACTCTCTCTTCCCTCCTTCCGGGACTCTGATGAAACAGACATTAAACCTTTTGTTAGAGAGTAAGTCCTGAAGCTCTTTTCATTTTAAAATATTTTTTCTTCTACTATTCAGATTGGATAATTTTTATTGACCTGTTTTCAAGCTCTCTGATTCTTTCCTTTGTTGTCTCCATTCTGCTGAGTCTATCCAATAACTTTGAGTTTTCTAGTTCTAAATTTTCCACTTTGTTCTTCTTGATGCCTCTTATTTCTTTGCTGACACTATTTATTGAATTTATTGAATGTTTATGATTGCTCATTTGACATTTTTATAATTACTGCTTTAAAAATATTCTTAAATAATTCCAACATTTATTTCATCTCATTTTGGGATACTGTTGATTTTCTTTTTCATTGAAACTTAGAATTTTAATGAGTTTCCTCATTCCAAGTAGTTTTGGATTGCATCCTGGCCTTCTGGATATTATGCTCTGAGCTTGTATAGTCCTATGGATAATGTTAATAAATTTTGTTTTGATGGGCAGTTAGCCTATAGATCAGGTTGTTTTGACAAGCAGTCAAGCTTCAAAGTCTAATTCACCTTCTCTGTGCTATGGTTCCAATGTCAATTCAGTTTCATAGACTTTGCAATGCCATTTATATTTGTCCTACATGTGCATCACTCAGTGGTTCATCTGACATCTGCAGAAAATCTGTGCATTAGCTCAGTCTTAAAGTTTTTGGTATAAAAATTAGATTAAAGTCCAAGGATGTATAAGTTGGGGTAAGCCCAGGGGCTCATTAACCACTTTATGAGTCATTTTCTTGTGGTCCTCAGTTTCTGCAATCATTCTGATAATTTCTAGTTTCCTGGATTTCCATTTATTTTTTCTTGAAGTTCCTCTCCACAAAGTGTCATGCCCATGGCCAGGTGGCAATAGAACAGAGAATAACAAACAAACAAAAAGCAATGAATTTCTTCTTTGCCTTCTTGGAACTGCAGCATTATCACACAGGGAAAGAGGTTCTACATCCTCAGAGTTGGGATCCTGCAGGATCACAGTAGCACCATTCTTACTGCTGTCATAGCAGCCACCATAAAATTGCTTTGGGTCTGGGGTGCAAGACAATAGAGGAGAAAGAATGAAAAAGGAACAAAAAGGATCTTCTACTTTATCTGAGTTTAGGAATTCCCTTTCTTACTCCTTGAGCCAGAATTAAAGGGTTTCTTCTGAGGCTCTTTCTATCTCTACCATAGTTGTCATTTCCATACATATGAGTATGTTAAATTCAGTCCAGTGGGTACTGGAAGAAAAAAGTGAAAAACTCAACATAGTTCTGTGACACATCAGATTCTGGTGTCCTTTCTCAATCTACCTGTTTCTGATTATTATCCAGTCTTTAAATATGTATAAAGAGTGTAGCCCCAATGCTTGTGTCACAGTTGTAGAAATTAAAGCAAATATTAGCAAATCATATCCAAGATATATACGTAGATGCTATGGCCAAGTAAGATTTACTGCTTGACCTGCAAAGATTATTTAGAATTAGAAAATTCATAATAAAATTCATGCTTTTAATAGATTAAAGGAGAAAATTATTTAATTTTTCTGAAGGATGCAGAAAAGTACCAGTCACTAATAAGGAAATCTCTGTGGAAATAGAATGGAAAGAAACTTCGTTAGCTTGGTAATTGACATCTACTCAAAACCCAGAGTAAACATCATATTTTGGTGTAAAATGCTTAGAACAATCCCTTTAAATTCAGGAAGAATTATGTTAGCCATTCTGAGCTACATACATCCCATTGATTTATTACTTGTTTATATAATAAAATACCATGTGTACATAAGTAAACTTTTAAAAAATCTAAAAGAAGAGGTTTTCTATCCTGTGCTCAGTTTTTGGACAAATTCACTGATTCCTATGCAAAAATTTCTCTTTGCTTGATCCAAGGAATAACTCTCTATAACATATTAGGGAAATCCATGTGGTTTTTATAATACTGCATGGGGCTCTATGTTATTTAATGAGGCATTTCTCTTCATCAATCTGAAAAGCTCTGAAATGTTTTCATGCTGTGCACAAAGATGACAATTTATAGAATATGCTTGACTATAAAGTTTCTCTATTTTCATCTATATATAAATCAATAGATCTGAGATGATTATTTACTTGTTTTTTTGCTCACATCTGGCTCACAAAGATTTAGATGGGGTATTGAGAAAAGTATTCACATACTATTAATTAAGTCTGAAAAAATTTTCTAATTACATAGCTTTCCTTTCTCTCTCACTACCCAAAAGAAGAAAAGAATAAACAAATTCACTATTATGAGTTTGGAGTTTGAATTCTACAGATTTTAGAGGTTTCATTTCAAATGTCTTTCCAATGAATTTTATCTGACAGAAAACATGTTAGGAAAGTAGGGGGCAGTGTAGCTGCAGGTCCCATTGTCTCAACCTTAAAAAGGAAACAACAGCAGGTATGACAGATACACAGTTTTAGGCTGTACACATACAACTCATTCAACTGACCAGTAATGACCAGCAAGGGAGCTAAAGTCCTTTGATGTGGTTTATCTGCCCACAGATGGAAACTGTTAATGTAGGAACTGAAAAAGCCTTTGTTTCACTTCATTTTTACTTGCTTTTGAAGCTTTATTTAACCATATCATTACAGTATCTATCTACTCCCTGATAGCCATGTAATAAAGGGAAGAGAGCTTAGTCTAAGACAGACAAAGCACCATCATTTTGAATGTTGGCCCTTTTTTATCTGATTCCAGTGATTTCATGAAGCATCTCTGTTAAGAGATGGATAGGGGTGAAGTTGTGGGCTGGCATCTGTAGATCAACATACATTTCCTTATTTTCTTACAGTGAGACAAATGAAAAAACTTAAATTTTTATGCATAACTTAGTTATATTGCTTATGAGACAATAAAAAACACAAAGACAGTTATGTTTTGGAAGTACAAAAATAGCAAACAGACAGTGGATTTTTTAATAGTATCCACTTCGTTAAATTTCTACACTGTGTGTTAGATTTCTACAGTGCCTTAAACTGAGGAAATGAGGTTATAAGCCTTAATAGTCAGTTAAGCCAAGAATGCTAGTTGTGGTCAGATGATTCACTCATCATCATTAGAGTGCATATGCAGGGAATTTGGTCATTGTGTTCCCAGCTGGCAGCTTTTACTAACATCTGGGTTATTAACATCAGAATCAGCAATCTAGAGAATTGTTGCTTCTAACACATCCAGCTAATCCTGGACCCAAATTAGTTCTCTTCCAAACCCACCTGCAGTCAAACAGATTACCCTTGCACAGAATTGTTTGAATTAAATGTAAGCATATAATATTAGGATTAGATATTCCAGAAGACTCCATGCCTGCCTTTCTATCTGTAGACAATTTTCAGTATCATATTCTTGGAAAGTGAAAATCAAGATGCTGATGTTCACTTAAGTAAGAAATTTCAGTGAAGATTCATAGATTCTGACTGCTACTTAACCAAAGCTATTTGAAACAAGGGACGTTTTCCTCATACTTGAGACAAATAATGACAACTTGAGAAGTATCTTATCATAAATATTTGGACAGTGTTGAAACTGTTTGTTTACATGGAATATGCTCATAGCAAGTTTCAATGGCAGCTCTATTAGTGTCTCAGCTTCTTAGTCCTGAAGATAGTTATTATCTCATTCTTATACAGTTTAAGGAAATTTTTTACAATGTAAGGGACCTAAAGTTTCTTCTAATTACATATCTGTTATCTTACTGCATTTACAAACCATTAAGATAGTTTAATGTCAAAACATTTAAAAATTAGATTTCTCAAGTGGGTTCTTAAAAATTTAATGGATTCTCACTGAGGGAAGAGATTACTGTATAACTCATACATATGCACATAACTTGAGTTTCTTAGCGGTCCCATCAGAAACCAATATGGGTTTTGCTTTTAAAATTTTGTAACAGGGATTACATCAGTGCTGTTTTCTTTGAATGTGTGTCCCTTACATAGAAACTTATGTGCTTTCCCACTGAGCACTAATTTTGGTTCAAACACACATTTGACCAAACCAAACTTCACTAATTATTTTGAATTCCCATTCATGCATCTGTGCCTTGATCAAAAGATTTTCCCATTTTCTCATATTTTCTTCCCCCTATTTCTTTGTTCATGCTGATTCTTTCATTTAGAAATATGTGTTTCTTTTTCAACCCCCATATCATAGAGCAGTTAAAAGCTTTATCTGAATACTACATCCTTTAGGTCTTTCCATAAGTGATCGTTCTTGAGTTGCCACTTCTTATTTCGGTTTGTTTTACTTTTTCCCTATGTCTGGAATTGCTGGATCTCTCCAGCATACTGAAAAATTCTTCAGAGAAGAATCTCACATTGAGTTATTCAGAGAGAGAAGTAATTGTTACTTGGTCGGGCAGTTCATCCTTTATTTAGTTCCCTGCCCATCATCTGATCCCAGTACAAATTTTTAGGGTCTAAGCTTAGCTTAGATCACAATTTAGGTATTCTTCTGCTTCATACCCTGACTTCAAGGCTATGCATATTTTAAAGATTATTCTCTAAAAATTACATGGACGATATTCTGTTGTTGTGATTATTAGCACAGGTACAAGGGCCCAACCTAAAAAATCATCAGCCCTACTAACAGAGCCCTGGAATCTGAATTTTAGGAACACCCTCTCTTCCTCTCCTCCGCTGTGAGTTTTATCTAGTTAGTCAAGCTCTGATCAGCAGGTACCTAAAAATCTCTGAAATATAAAACTGCTTGAAGAAGCATAAATCCCTGGTTATTAAACCCATGTAAGCTTGTTAGGCACAAACATGACAATGTGTACAATGACTCATTTTTTGACCTGTGCTTCAAAGAGGATTATTATACTCAACAATCCTTTATGTAGAGTATCTTAAAGCCTAATGATATTAATAGGTATTAAATGAAAAAAAGCTTCAATAATAAAATAAATTTGGTAAGTTCCTCTCTAGGAGCTGTATAAAATACAATGTCCATCTTTAGAGCATGAAGTTTCAGAAAAATTATCCAGTAAAGATTCCATATTCCCATAATCTCATACAGAATCTTTCTGTGACATAACATCAACACTTAGACATTTAACATCCCAAAAAAGGACCTTATCTATGTGTGTATATATGTATACATACATTTTTTTCCATTGACAAGAGGAATATTCACCATATATTGACAATAATTACCTTTGAGGGGTAGAATCATAGATGTTTAATTCAAATATTTAGCTTTATTTCATTTTCAAAATTTTCTCTAATGGAATTAATTATTGATATCAAAATAGATAAAGTCATTTAATTGTTTTGAAACCTACTTTATCCTGCAAGTCTTTTGTGGTTCTTTAAGGCAGAGTTAAATGTTCTTTATTCCATCTCACAACTGCACTTCATTCACTTACAACATCAGTATGGATTCACAGTATAAAATCAGTATAAACTTGCATGCTTCTTTGACTCCATAGCTGGATTTTGAGCCTCTGAAGAGTAGGGGCTATGATAAATCATCTCTTTTCTCCCTGGTATTAATTAGCATAGTGTTTGGCTCATAATGGCACTAATTATGCATAGTTTTCGGAATAAATGAACAAATAAGTCATCAAGAAAGTTTGATCAAATGCATAAAAAGAGAACTGAAATTGTTCTGATTAAGTTTAACTATCAAAATCACTTTAAGTTAAAGTAAATGCTACAGGTATTTGATGCATTTCTACCTTTTAAATTAATATAGCTCATCCAGAACCATACATACTGTGAGCCCTCAGTTAGTACTGATTGAGATAATTATATGACAGGCATGAGTTAGGCCAGTAAATGACACAGAGGACCTTAATTCAGACCATGTTTCTAAATGATAACTAAAGCTTCAAATGAATCTGTTAGGTGGCAATTCTATGTTGAAGGGAGAATGGGAACTGGACTTTTATTTAGCTTTTATCAGTCTAAGAAGATCTCCAGCATATTATAAGTTGAAATATATTTACATTTCTTTCTAGTATCACAACACAAAACCATAGAACATCTGTACATGCTTAAGACACTACTAATAAATGTTACAATAGATTTCCTAATTATAGTTATTTATTCTTATTTGAATAAATAAGAAATATTTCTTTTTCTGTTGTTTAAAAAACCTAATCTTGGCAACAGCAAATACTCGCTCTCTTTATCAACTTGTTGACTAGGGCTTTGAAACTAATTTACATATCCTTGTGATCATCTTAACAACTGAGTAGTTATTATAATTCTGAACATTTTACAGTTGAGGAAACAGTGATACAGAAAGTATAAATTCCTCCAGGGTCATAACATCTGGTATTTTATGGAAATGAGGCTCTCTGATATCAGAATCTCTGCTTTTAAATGCAGTGTCAAAGTGAGAAATTCATCATGACCAGAAAAAATTCTCCACTTGATGGTAAATATTCAATTGTGTGTGTTACATGTTAACCAGTAATTGTTTTTACATACTTAGAAATTAATTCCCCATATTTTAAAAATTATTTATGTGTTGAAATGGCTTGTATTTATACCTCTAGAAGATAATAATAAGGATACATTAAATGATGTCTGAAAGGTGCTTTTGATTCCTTGTGAAAAAGCAATATATTAAATGTGAAAGGGAGTGTATTAAAATACTTATTTCAAGAAGAGAACCATAGGTAAATGTCTGAATATATATTTTTTGCTGGATATTAAAGTAACACATACCCTAAATAAGAAATATATATTAAGTATTTTAGAATTTTTAGATATCTCCAGTTATCATACTCAGAATTTTGGTCCACTATAAATAGTCTCTAGAAGAGAAAGACATTACTATCACCAGATGTTTATAAAATGAGATAAAACATATCTTGGGAGAGGAGTCTAAGCTACAAAACCAAGATTAAAGGCACTATTATTTCTTCACTGAAAAAGCAAAACAATCTGCAACCAGGAAAATTTCCCATCTTAAAAGGAAGGTGAAAAAACTCAGGAACTAGGGATGGAACTGTATTCATCAGGCTACAATAACAGAACCTTAATGTTGTCTACACGCAACATCAAAGGATATATATTTGAACATTCCCAGCTGCTTGCTTCCTTAGGTTGTAAGAAATGTAACAGTAGTCCTTGTCTGAAATATTGTAAAATAAAACCCCCAAAACGCCATGTATTTGTTAGTAATATTTTTAAATTCCCCTGGATATCATGACTTTCTCAGAGTTGATAATACCTTGCTTGTTTGAGTGAGAACTAGTTCCCAGATCCGATGGGAAAAGGGGATTATGATAGGCAGTAGAGTCTCTTAGAATCCACTTCTGAAAGGGCTGTAAGCCAAGTTAAATTTGTCATGTACTGTAATATACAACAACACCTGTAATCTGGTGAACATTTCCAGAACCCTGAAAACAACTTCTTTTCACAAATGAAAAGGTTTTAGATATTTTAAGAAAACTGTTGTTTGTATCTTAAGCATTTTTATGTTTAAATACATCCAGAAGGACCTTATTAAACTAGGAAGTGTGAAGAATGAGCTAAAGGTCCATAAACTAGTGGAATTGTTGACTTAAACATGGTACATCTATATACAAAAAAATTACGCAGCCAGCAAAACTTTGTTCAGTTCATTTTAATGATGTGGGAAAATGCTTTATAAAATAAATTCCAAATAAAGTAGCATACAATTTCTGAGACATTTCCAGTTTCATAATCAGAACTAGCAGTTAGCCTTGCTATTACTGTGTCCAGTTGTCCATCCCAGTTACCCATTAACAATGTATAAAACTCCTTAGAAGATCAATTATATCACTAGAGAGGATAACAAAGAGGGAGTGAGATGTGAATTTTAGGTGTTCATTTAGTTCATTTACTGATTTCCTAAATCTTGCACACCTGCCTTTAGGGCATTGTTTAAAGGCATGCCCAGCTAAATTACAAACTCACCACCGGTCATGAACTTTCAAATTTGCCAGTAAGTGCAGGAAAATGAAAAATTTATATTTATGAATGAACTATTAAAAACATGAAAAATATCTCTTAAATCCTCCTCCAAGTCTGTAAGAAAATTTATTTTCTTGAATTTTTTTCTGTTTGCACAATTTCTAATGGAGAAAAAAGTTGCATTAATATTCACCAGTGCCATCCTGGAAGAGGTCAGCTAGCCTGAATAGATAAATTCAGCATTATCAAAAGTCTTGCTTTCAGCTTAGTAAGCCTGACAGTTGAATTTGCTAGTGTTTCAGAGTGAATATTAACTCATGTTCACAAAATTCCTAGGAAACAAACGTTTAAAATGAATGTCAATAAATACATCTATTACTAGACAAGTAAAGGTGCTAGATTTTCTGAACATTCGCATAAGTCTGACTAGTGGATTTTTCTCTCTGAAGACAAGTTAAGTAGGAATCCTATTTATTATGAGATGGTTTGGGAGCTTGGAACAACCATCAGAGCAGAGAGTTTATCTCTGATTGAAATACACAAGGATATGGCTGGAATGCAGACTGCAAACGTTCAAGGCTTTGACTGAACCTCTCCCAATGCTATTGCTTAGAAAGTAGAATATAACCACTGATTTTGCTAGTTTCCCTTCTCTCCTTATTTCTCCTTACTAATCAACCATCTCCCAACAAATACACATTTTGAAATCTTTCTTGAGATATGTTAATATTATCATTCCATTCTTTATATATTTCTGTGCAGAGTCATTAAATGTTTATCAGGGAGAATATGTCACATTTATAATCAGAAAAGTTGTATTTTATACAGAAAATATTTTCAGAGAAAATCTAACCTAATTAAAAATTAACACCACTTTCTGAGGTTGAATAAGCTACTTTCTATACATTCCCACCAGTTATATTGAGGGCTATCCCTCCATTGGTGTGAATATTATGTGTCCCTAAGTACAGCCCAAATTTTTACTTCATTTTTGTTTCTATGTTCTGCTCTTTCACTTAATCTCAATATTAAGGTCATTTATTCTTCTGGTCTCCACAGTTTCCTTAATTATTTCAGATTAATCTACCATAGCACTCAAATCTTATTACTAGCTCTCCTTGTAGATCTGAATTCTGTGCCAACACAATAGAATTTTTAGCTGAAGACTGGAACCAAAATTGAGCATTGATGTAATTGTGTTAAGGTCAAACACCTTAAATGTAGAAGCCATTTATTTGAGCCTCATTCATCCTGAAACCTGATTACCAATTCTGGCATGCCAAAGGTGCCCCCTTTGCTTACTGCCAGATCCTGCTGTCAGCTAATATTTTAGGTAGAGATTACAGCTCACATAAAGGGAACGCTGTGTGACAACTATATTACAACTAGATCACAGAAATATCTACAAACTGTGGTTAATGAAGTCTCAGAGTTCCCCAGGAAGATTTCAACTTGGACTGTTGATGGGTTAGAGAAATAAATCATAAAACCCTTGTCCAAACACAAACAGGGACACCTAATCATAAGTACTTGGGATCAAGCACAAAACTGCTAAAATACTAGGTCAGGCTAAATTTGACCTTTCTTTCTTCAAAAAGAAACTGTCTTGCTCCTGTGTCCACTACCACTTTGAGAAGATGAGTGATAAATACGAAGTACGAGCAAAAGGCCATTTACTTTCTCTTGTCTAACTCAATTATTAAATGACCCGTTACAAGATTGCCTTTTATTCTCTTGCAGCAGGTGTTTCAAACTCAGATAATGAGCTTTACGGGTGTGACATTGCATCTTTAATTCCATTTTAAATGCTAGACTTCCACCCAGTTGGAAAAAAAAGGGTGAATATGGTAATTGACTAGTGACTCAAATGGAAGGAGTCATCCAAGATTTAATGCTGAGCTTCTTATAACCAGTAAACTATTTTAGCTATTTTAAGAAAACAGTCAAATAAAGTGCTCTCCTGCTGGTATTGAAATGACAATTCAAGTAGTAGAAGAAAGATTTTGACTAATTGTGTACAACACCAAAATACTGAATGGAAAACAAATACTCAGTCATTCTTAACTTTTCTACGGAAAAAGCATATAGACAACAAAATATGTTTAACTCTTCTTCTTAGTGTTGAAGCGTGGTAAGGCAGCTCTTTTCTAAACAAGAGGCCATCTATAATCTTATTGATCTGGGATGTTTACATTTTATAAGAAGAAATACCTTAAAATATGTAAATATTAGAATTTTTTTAAACTGTTAATTAAATGAGACTGATTCTGGTGATCTAAAGACTCTTGCAGTATAATGACCAAAAAACTCAACTGGGTTACTTCGATGTATCTTCTGGATAATATATGATATACTATGAAAGAGGACAAGGGGCAGGGAGGGGAGGAGGGTGAAGGGAGATGAGGGGGAGGAACAGGAGGAGGAGGGGAAGGAGAAAATGAAAGAAATAAGGAAAAATGTCTTAAGAGACAGAATAATAACAAAATATCCTCTGAGAAAAAGTTGGAAAGAAATTTACCCATAATCAAACTCTTTAAAGTCAAAAGGATGGCAGACGAGGGAAGACATAAGTGTGAAGAACTATGTTTTTTATATTCCTTCAAAGAAAATTATCATTTGTTTTTACTCTTAAATCCCCCATCTCCAAATATTTTCAAAGCGTTGTTATGGAGTTCCAACTTCTCTTTTTTCTTCAGAGCAGAAAATACACGCTTAAAAAGGAAACTAGCAAATAACTTCTCTGTTCTGAGGAATTTGGAAATTCTTAAGGACAGAAAAAGTAGATTGGCATCACATGAATTCACTAAGATAATGTAGCACTTTATAAGTGTTGAGTGAAAAAGATCAAATTTTGTGGAATGAAAAAGATCAAAAGTTTAAAAATGTAGGTAGTAGATCACTCTGATATCAGGGACGAGGTAATTTAAATGAAGAGTATTTCTATGGTAGAAATTCTGAAATGAGTTTCAAGTTTCTGTTAATACAAACATGTTCCTCTGTTCTGGAAAATCAAAGGATCAAGTCGCATCAACATACGCTTCTGAATTTTCTAATTTTACTCCATTGCCTTTTCTTTCCTCTCTGTAATGATGCAAATAAAATTAACTGAGTTGTAATCATAAAACATTGTGTTCTATGGGTATTTTAATATGGAAACATTGTGACTGGTATCACTGATGTTTTAAGTAATTTTGAAGTTTCATTATCAGAAAACTAAATATTTAATTGAACACAAATTTCAGATAAAAGCCAGTATTACTCAAGAGACACCTGTTTTAATACAGACAGCATGGTTCACTTTACTTCTTTTTATACAATAGAGGCATATTTTAAACTTTGATCCCTCCAGAAAAATGCATAAAAATCTTTATGATGGAAATTTCAAATAATCTTTATCTTGCACCAGACCCACAGGAAAAATAGTTAAATGGCAACAAAATTTAGGCTAATTTAGTAGAAAGTTTTAAATCTTTCTTCAGTCAAAGTGATTTTTACCAGTTAATATTTTGACTTATCTATGGCTGAACATGAAGGAAATAAAACAGTAAATAGCATACCATATTACAGGACATAGAAAAATTAGGAAAAATTGATATCCACAATATGTTTTATACTAAATGGTAGTTTGAAAGCAAGTAAGTGTTTTTCTTCTCCATATTGCAGGCTTTCTATACTGAATTATCTGAATGGAGAAATTATTCCAAATTATATTATGCATTTTTCTTAATTGTAGAGCTTTTCTAGAACCACTGTACAAATGATTTGGCATGGTATATCTGAATATAGTGATGGGAATCATTTTAATTAATCATTTATTTCAGCAGGACACCAATAAAATATCATCATAGAAAGATGTTAACTTGTTTATTCGTATTTGTCAAAATCTCTCTACCTAACATGATTACTCCTAAGAAGCCCTAAAGGAGAAGGAAAGGAAAATTTACATTTACTGAGTGTAAGATCTCTGGTAGGCACTGATCCGCACAATTGACCTGAATCATGAATATTACTATCCTCATTTTACAGATGAGGAAATGGAGGCTCAGAGAGTTATAATTATAGAGTGAAGGTTAGACATTAGGTTTGCACAGTTAGAAAGTTGCATAGCTCAATAATTGACTATAAAACTCATGTTCTTTCCATTTACGTATATTGCATCTAACATGTTTTCTAATGTAGAAGAGTTGGATTTACTAACACATGTATAATGTTGTGGTACACCACATTTTCCAATTTTAAATGAAGTACGAGGAGGGTGAAGAAGAGGATGGTAACAACTAGTATTCATTAAGCCCTTACTTGTTTGTGGGCTGGAATCAGAATGTCTGGAACTGTTTTTTGACTGTGCTCCTTACTAGGCAGGTGACCATGTGTTTCAATTTCTTCATCTGTAATGTGGGGGTGACATAATCATGCAGCTCTCAGTTGTTGGGAGAAATAAATGAATTTATGAGAAGAAAAAAATGGGCACTTAGAATCATGCCAGTCATAGAGTACACCCTCAATAAAAGTTTCTGTTACCAGGTTTTGTGTTAAATGCATAACACATATGATCCAAGCATACATTCAGGACCAAACCTATCACTTGGAAAGATATGCCAGTGTGGCCTTCTCCAGGTCCCATGATTGTCTGAGGGATGTCTAAAGGTCCTCACACTTCTCTCCTCTATTCTGAATATTATTGGAAGTCCATTTCAAAATTCCAGTCTTGAAAGATACCCCAAGGGGCTTCTAAAAGATGCCTCCACTGCAACCCCTTTACAGTTTGATTAACTTTGGCTGCTTTTTTCAAATGAGTTGCCTTGGCCCCCACACACGTCAAGGACTTTCTCCTGAAACTGACTCAGCCTCATCTCCCAATACCCACATTACTCCCAATACTCAATCACTTGTCAAACACTAGTGTGGTGGTGGCAGTGGAAGAGAAGAAGGTGGATGGATTTAAGAGGTTTATGGGGGGTAAAACAGTACATAATGAATGAGGCTGCCAGTCCATCAGTGTACAGAACTGCATGGAGTACAATGACTACCCTCTTTTGCCTCCTTTGATGTCTCTGCATAAACATAGCATTTAGGGAATTCTCTCCTGGGCTACAGGGACTGGTCAAGTACTCCCTAAAAATGTTTCCTTTGTGTCTATAAGCATTTTCCACTCTTTTCATTAAATAACAACTCTAAGTACATTGTTTAATGTACATCTTTCCACCAGATTCAAGGTTCATGAGGAGAGCAGAAGGATTCTGCCTTGTGAAACACCTCATCTCAATGCCTAGCACAGAGCCTGGCACACACAAGGAACTAAAAACAAGTTGGCTGAATGACGATTTGATGGTACTCAGAATCTAAATATTTCCCCTGCTCTCAAGTTGATTTGATAAATTTTAACTTGTGATTTTTCTGGAATAGTTATGAAGTATTCCCACTCTATCTCCAAAAAAATATTCTCTTTTCTATCTGTGTTCTCTGCTTGTTCTCAACATTCTTTTATTGCTTGTGTTATATTTATTTTCTTCTTTTTGGATATAGTGTATATGTTATTACCAAGCTTACCTCAAAGCTGCCTGTTTTGAATACAATGCACAACTTCAATCCTCTAGTCTTTTTACAGTCATCACTGAAGTGGCCATTTCTGTAAGGGCAGCCCAGCCTCACGTGGGGCAGCCTGACCATGCCTAGGATGCCACATGGGCATCCCAATTCTAGCCTTTTCTGGTGAGAAAAGGACATGGAGTCTCTGGGAACCCATTCGCCGAAATGCCTCACGCTCAGTGGGAGCTGCAGGGTAAATGAGTCTCCCTTTCTTTCCCGACATGATAGCCTGGATACATGTTTCACAAAGCTTCTCGGAAGGCTGACAGTGTAGAGAAGCCAGCTGTCTATGGTGATGCCAGCTCTGTACTTCATCGTTTATTTGGTCTCCCTCCTTCTCTTCTTTACTCCACAACTAATAATGTCACATATACATCTTTGCTTCAGGTATTGATTTCTAGGGAACTCAAGCTATAGCTGTAGCTTATAAGTACAATCTGCTAAAATAGCATGTTAAAGAAAACCAGAATTCTAAAGGCCAATAAAAATTCCTTAAAAATAAGTGCTCCTCTTTTTACAAGTTCCATTAACAAAGCTGTGCAGTTCCTTGCAATAAAATCCATAAACTTGTTTTGTCATGTATAAGAAGCATCTATTTGCCTTATAAAAATCAGTTACACTGGGTTTTGACAGTTTACTTATGAAGCAAAACTATAATGCTGATTTTATTTTTGAACCTTTAGAGACAATCAATACAAGCACTTTAAGAAAAGATTAATCTGAACATAAGTTGGCATGGATGAGGATTGTACACTGGCCTAGTTTTCACTTCTAAATTATTTTTCATTCAGGGCACAGGAGGAAGACTGTGGAGTAGGACGGCAAGACGAAAGCCTCCTCCCACACACACAGCACGGAGGCAGCTGTGGCCAACACAACTGACCCTGTAAACAACCTCAAGACTGCAGAGCAGACCTTCTATGACTGGCAAGGAAGAGAGGACCACACTAAGAAGGGTAAAGGGGCAGCGTCATGATCGATCAGGACCCAAGCCATTCCCCCTCCAGCCCACCAACAAGAGGAAGAGGAATGGAGTGGGGAGGGCATAAATGCTTATGAAGCTGGCACACCTGGCCCTGGAGATTTGCTCCAGGAGTGTGAGTCCACATTACACCAAGCTTTCACGATGAACGGGGCTGAACCCCGGGGAGAGTTGACATCCTGTGGAAGGCCAGGACTCCTATTGCTTGCGGAGGACCAGTGCACACCGAGACCCAGACAGAGCACCAGTCTGAAAGATCAGCCACCAGTGGGAAGTATGCCAGAGAGGTGGGAATTGGAGGGATCCCTCTCCAGAAGAGAAATGGCAGGCAGACAACACGTTCCCAGCCCTCCCTCAGCTCAACTGGTGAGGCACCAGTGGGCGCCAGATACCAAACTCTCCATCTGCCTCACTGGAGGCTCAGCCCAGAGGGACCCTGGACATAGACAGAGTGAGGGCCTCTGGAAAAAAAAAAAGGCAAGATAATCCATTGTGAGATTTGCTTTGGCCTACTGGGGGTCCCAGCTTATTTTTCTAACTTTACCCAAGTTTAGGCAATGTAGCAAGCAAGCCCAAAACAACACAGTATAAACAGGAAGGATTCCATCTTAAAACCCAATTAATTTTTAAAAATTTCTTAACAAACAGACAATAACTCAGCCCACCTTGGGAGCAAAGCAGGCAGTCTTGAGTGATATGCTCCCAGACCAGGAAGCTGCTATCCTGGGAGGAAATCAGAGCAGTAAAATTCTTGTAAATAACCAGGAAGACTAACAAGAAACTTAGTGTTTCTTCAAAGGTATTTGGGATCGCTTAGTAGGTGCACATCCCTAGCCCTTTGTCTCTCAACTGCCTATAAAACCCCTAGACAAAGCACCACACTGGGGCTCTCTTATCCCCTCCTGGCCTCAGCCAGGAGCTCTGTCCTCTTGCTTTCTTTCTAAATAAAAGCCTCTGCCTCGCTCTCCTACCTTGACTGTTTGCGAAGTTCATTCCTTGGCCCTGTGAACAAGAGCCTGGGCATCACCTGTTTACCTGCCTCACCAGGCCTTCTCAGCACAGCAGCAGTCTGACTTTGCTGACTGGCACACAGAGGACTAATGACATTTTCCCAGTGTTCCCCACCCTCCTTCACTGCAACCAGCCAGACACTTGTGGGAATCAGCTCTGCAACTCTCCACCTGCCCCACTGGCTCTGAGCCAGTGCATTACTGTGTACTTGTCCCGCCCAGCCCAGTTGGCCCAGGAGCAGTCCAACATTTACTGACTGGTCCCACTCACGGTGAGTCCCAGCAGAAACATCTCACATCACACAGAGGGCCTGCAGAGGCTAACTATGGGGATCAGCCATTGTTGGCAAACAGGCAGAAAGGTGGGCCCTGCCCACAGCCCACAAACAGCAACCATGGCTTAGCTACACCAGAGAATCACACTCTGGTGAGCAGAAGGTCTGGAGCTTCTGGGCACCACAGGGTGCCTTCTTCCTAAAGCCACTACTTTTACGACCAGAAGGCATAGCAGATCTTTCTAATTCAAAGGAAGAAACACAGAGACCTGGACAAAATGAGGAGGCAGAGGAATATGTTCTAAACAAAAGAACAAGATAAAACATCAGAAAACATACATGAAATTACTCAAAGGATAGACAATATATGTACATTATGATATCATATAGATAAGGAAAAGAAGAATAAAGAATTAGTACTTTAAGAATGTGTTTGAAATCAAGCGACCTTCAACTTAGTATAGACTCTTGTATATTTAGGAAACTACATATAAATCTTATGGTAACCTACTGCCTACAATAGATAACACAAAAAATAAAAAGAAAGGAATCCAGGCATAACACTAAGAAAACCATCAAATCACGAGACTGTAAGAGAGGAAGAAAGGATTCAAGAGGAGCTACAAAAACAACCAGAAAACAATTAATAAAATGGCACTAAATACATACCTATCAGTAATTACTTTAAATGTAATTGGACTATATGTACCAATCAAAAGACATTAGGTGGCTGAATGGATAAAGAAACCTGTATGTTGCCTACAAGAGACCATTTTAGACCTAATGACATATATAGACTGAATGTGAAGGATGGAAAAAGATATTTCACACAACAAAAGAGAGAAAATAGCAGGAGTTGCAATACTTATATCAGACAAAACAGACTTCAAAACAAAGAGAGTAATCACAAATGATATATTCAATAAGGGTCTAACACCCAAAATATATAAAGAACTCATATTATTCAACATCAAAAAAAATAATAATAGCCCAGTTGAAAAATGGGCAGGGAACCTGAATAAACATTTTCCAAAGAAGACATACAGATGGTCAATAGGCACATGAAAAGATGGTCCACATCACTAATCATCAGGGAAATGCAAATCAAAACTGCAGTGAGCTATCATCTCTCACCAGTCAGAATGGCCACTATCCAAAAGACAAGAAAAAGCAAGTGTTGATGATGATGTGGAGAAAAGAAAACTCTCCCCCACTGTTGGTGGGCATGTCAATTGGTCCAGCCACTGTGGAAAGCAGTATGGAGCTTCCTCAAAAAACTAAAAATAGAAATAGTGTTCAACCCTGGAATGCCATGTTTGAGATTTACCTAAAGAAAACAAAATTGCTGATTCAAAAAGATACATGGACTCCCATGTTTATTGCTGCATTATGTACAATAGCCAAGATATGGAAGCATCCAAAGTGTCCATCAGTAGATGAGTTGATAAACTTTGGTACATCTTTAAAATGCAATATTATTTAGCCATGAAAAAGAAAGAAATCTTGCCATTTGTGACACCTTGGATGGGCCTAGAAGGTATTAGGATAAGTGAAATAAGCTACGCAGAGAAAGAGAAATGCCATATGATTTCATTTACAAATAGAATCTAAAAACAAGCAAAACAGAAGGAATAAACCAGCAATAAACTCAGAGACACTGAGAAGTGACTGGTAGTTACCATAGTGGAGGGGTTGGGATAGGTGGGTGAAATAGCTAAAGGGGATAAAGAGGCATAAAATATCAATTATAATACAAATTAGTCACAGGGAGGAAAGTACAGCATAGAGAATATAGTCAATAATACTGTAGCATCTTTCTATGTTGACAGTAACTACACTAGTTGGACTGAGCATATAATAATGTAGATAACTACAGAATCACTATGTTGTACACTTGAAACTAGTACAATATTGTATATAAACTATATCTCAATAAAAAAAGAGGAAAAAATAAATAAGTTTTTATTTTTTTCAAAGTGTTTATTAATGAATGTGAGGGACAGGGGATATAGAGAAGAAAGAAAAAAACACTAGTTACAAGGTAATAGAGAATGAGGATAGGCATCAACTTTTAAAAATAGCTTACTCAATATGAATCATATAAAATAGTGCTTATTATATAACACATACATACAATTCAAAGCACGATACAAAAGCAACACCTATTTAACTACCACTCAGCTTAGGACATAGAACAAACAGCACAAACTCTTGAGAAGACGCCTATGCAGACAACACATTTAAGCTGGAGGACAAACACTGTGTAATGTCCTGGTAGCCCCAGAACTAAATGTGTGACTTTAAGGGGAAGAAAGTTTCTTTGAGAATTTTTCTTCTCTTTGAGGCACAGATACAATATCTGATATGAAAACTTCATTTTTTTTTTTTAGTTTTAATAGACATTATGTTCATAAAAACAACTAAGTTAACAGATCTCTCCCTTCACTATTTCTTCAAACAATTAAACTAAATATGTAAGTGATATTTTAAAACTATCCAAATT
Organism: Manis pentadactyla; assembly: GCF_030020395.1. Lineage (NCBI taxonomy): Eukaryota > Metazoa > Chordata > Mammalia > Pholidota > Manidae > Manis > Manis pentadactyla. The sequence continues at coordinate 83,331,545 of NC_080025.1, forward strand.
AGAAGAAAATGTGTTGACTATAGGCTCTTTCGGAAATAATACTAAATTTGGTGGCATTCTTATTATTCCAGATGTAAAAATCAAGCATTGTCCGAATCTTAGGGAATCCAAAACATTTGATTATACTCTCTAACTGCTCAAACTTTTCTCTGAAATTAAAATGAAAAGGGAAGTATAAAGATAATACAAAATTTAAAATTGCACATTCATAATTCCATATTCTTATATCAGAAATATACCTTTAGATTAATAAGGTGAACCATTTTTAAAAATCCTTCTCAATTTTATAAATACATCTGGAATCTAAAGGAAAAAAACCCTGAAATTTTATTTGCAATCTCATTTGTTGTGATATGACTTTTGTACCTCTAAGATTTGGATCAGTTGGAAGTCGTGCCCCGGGCCGGGCCTTTTGCCTGGGCAGTGCTGCCTCCAGCCCCACTCCCATTTGCTGAGGGGCTGAGTGGATTCAGTCATTCAGGAGTTCTCTCTCTGTAGGGCGCAAAGTTCCTAGGTCACTTTTCCCACCTCCCTGCTACCACATTACTTGTGGTTAGTTGCATGCTGAGCACATTTTCTTTCACGTTAATATTTAGTTATTTTTCAAGTGACTTCACAGAACAGATGTTATGTGAGTCCCCATCTTTCTTCTTTGTCTTGACATATTTTTCACAAAAGACTCCTTTGCTTTCCTCATTTAGCCCAAAAGGGATACAACGAGGAGAAAGAGAAAAAGAAGGGAAAGATTCATCCTCGATATCTTAAAAAATGGTTCCTTAGATATCTTCCTGTATAATTTGCCCCACCTATCCCTCCTAATAATTATCTTGTGTTGAAGAGAAACTTGCTTCTTGATTTTTAAAAATCTACTCCTATGTGTAATTTTCTCCTAAAAATTAGTATATTTTCATTTTAATATTTTATATTTGAAGAGATTTTTACATAACACTTGTCAACATAATATATATATATATTGTTTTTATTCCAGTTTTCATCTAGACCTAAGCCAGTGGTCATGAGTCAAACTTAGAGAAAGTTAAACTGTTGGTTCTAATTTGAAGTTCGAATGTCACAAATTTTATCCTTACTCTGCCATTTGTCAGAGATGACTTATATTCTGTCTGCAAGTTCTATCAATTAAAAATGCCCTGAAAATTTCCTAGTTCTGAAGTTCATTCACTGGGAAAAAACACCACAGACTTGAAGGAAAATGAAAAGTTTTTATCTTACTTTAAGAGTAAAACTGATGCTTTTGGATCCAGTGATGTACAAACAATTGGATCTCTGGCCTTCTCTGCTGTTGCTAATCTCCTCTACCAAGTTGTGCATTGTTAGATGAAGTGTATACATGTTGATCTGCCAGAATATTATAGTTCGAATAGTTAGAGTAAAAATTTGTTGAGGATACATTTATTTCAAATAATTTGTCATTAGTTTATCCTATAGATACAAATCCTTATTTTAATCAGAGTTCTTTGAATCCTGCTTTTTCCATATGCCCTTGAGATATACTGTTGACAAAGAATTTACAGGTTGGTAGGGGAGAAGCTTGAGTGTTAAATCAAAGACCTTTCAGTTGACCAGTATGGTCTAATACATGGATAGATTTCTCTCCTTATCTCTATCAGGGCAGAGAATTTGTAAAAGGAGAATAAAGATTTCTGAGCAGTTCCACATTAGTAGATTGTGAACTTCATCAATTTCTTCTCAAAAACTTTTTAAAGAGAAAAATAGATGGAAATCTTAGATATATTATACTTCATATTCCCTCTTACAAAGGTATTTAAACATTTCTCATTAATAATAGTAATCTGGGATCCTAGCGTTTCCTGTCACTTTAAAAATGCCTATTTATAAAAAAAGAAATCCCCAGTCCTCTACAGTCCACTATTAAAGCCAAAGTCATTTCATATTTGAAACATACCATCAGCCATCTCTTCCTGAGAAGGAGGGCGGCATGCTGCTAATGCATGGCTGTCACTCACACACATGGCTGTTAGGCAATCGAAGAGATGAAGGGAACCATTACTCCATAATTCTTAAAATTTACATCCCCTGTAATTTTCAGTGAAGGCTTTGCTTTCTTGGCATCTAAAATAGACAGAACCACAACTACCACCACCAGTTCATGGTGTTTTTCTAGAGTGAAGGCAAACAGCTCAGTGAGCTATTTCAAGACCAAAGAGAAAGGGGTGATTTTGTTTTCCATCTCAACTTTCCTCTAACGGTCAAATAACAGAAATTTGCTTATGCCATCTGCCTTCTTTAATGATCATGAACAGTGACAGATCCCAGAGAGAATGAGCAACACTTTCTGCTTTCCGGAGCTCGCTGCTACTCTGTCAGGAAAAATGTACAAGTTGGCTTGTATGTTTGTAAAGTTCAGTTCCCAAAATAGTAGGTTATAAATGGTAATTACCATTAAAAAACCCCACATTTAGATGTTGTTCTAAAGAAAAAAGATCTGATATTTTGGGACTGGTTTTTTTCCTCTCTTATTTATGGAAATATACATATGTGATGTAGTTGCTCCTCAATTCCTTATTTCAGGAAGTTTATAACTATGCACGTTATTTTAATTAAGGAATGGAAGAATACAAGTGTTGGCTGAACTGTCACACAACAGTTATGAGAAGGATCAGCTTCTCAGGAATTAATTTTATAAACAGTACAAAGGGCCTCGAAAAATGAACTTTGAGACAGGTGACCTGGGCTCTAAATTCTAGCTCTGACCAGTGAACCTGTGATAGGTTACATGGTGCTCTAAGCCTAAATTTCCTCATTTCTTAAGTGAAATAACCTCTAAGGGTTATGTCAACTCATGGCCGTTGACACATCTGAAACCTACAGGAAAGGCAGTGGATATGGTGGAACTTCAGTTGCCACTTTGCAGCTCTTCCAAGTCCTCTGTTCCATTCTGAACAGTTCAGACATGCTGGACAAGCTATTGAGGGTCCTGAAGCCTGGGAATCCTCATTTGTCAAGCACAGGGGATAACTCTGTCCTCTTGTCTACGCTGGCGTGACATCCATGTAGAAGGGCGCAGCACTAGGCCAGCCTCCTGATGAGGCTTCTATGAATGATGGCTATTGTCATCATTTCGGAAAATCAGGAATAGCATTGAAAGCCATTTGCTCTGCTTTCATTATTGAGCAATTGCTTTCTAGGAGAAGAGATCTTCCCTTATTCTGGTGTAATAGCTTAAAGTATGGCTGCTTATTGTACAGCTGTACCTATGTGACAAATGCACAGCTACCTCAGAAATATTCCTTACAGATGAAACAAGAGTCACATACATTAATCATAATAATATGAAGACAAGAGAAGTGTAGTCAGTTCTGCTATAATGTGGAATATTTTTTCCAAAACCTGTGCATTAAAAATCCACAGGACTTTTGGGAAAATGAGCTTAGGAGAACACTTGAGAAACGTCATCAGTGATGCATGAAAAGACAAGTAGTGATCTAAAAACCACAGCACAGTCAAATGATGAAGAAATACATCAATACTACAGCAAAGATGACACTTCACTTTGAAAATGACCTAAGGTTGCAATTGAAAGGGTTGCACCTTGGAAGAGGATTGTGGAGGGAGGGCTCTCTGAAATGGGAAGGGAAGTTGTAACACCAGACGTGAACGGGTGTGGTTCACACCATGTGTGATGAACTGAGGTAGCCGGTAGATCGCTGAGGGGTGTGTGTGTGCATTTGGCAATTCCATATGGCTCTGTTCAGCTGAGTGCAGCTTTCTGCCTTCATGTAGTGTTTCTTGCTGACAAAAATCAGGCATAAGCAAACATGAAATTTGCATTATGCTCAAATTGTTCTCTAATATATCAATTGCTTTGGAACAAATTTGCATTTTCAAAACAAGTGTTACAGCAGGAATGACTATATATAGATTTGAGGCAGTGTTTACCCTCAAATCTATTCCTTATACAGATGATGAATACACCTATGTGTGCATGTGTGTGTGTATCACATCGAGGATGAGAAAAATGAATAGAATTCAGTGAATTGTGATTTTCTTATACATGTCTGTAGTGAAGTTATTCATACAAAATTTTTTCATAGTGCTGCAGTTTTCCACCACACCAAAGAATAGTATTTGTTTAAAAATAGCAAAATGCTATGAAAAAAATAGGTCTTGTATAATCCTTAAGAGCACTGTATTGCTTTAAACCTTTTTTCAAGTTCCATGTGTGTCTCAATTTCCAGCTTCAATGAAAACAAGAGAGAAGGTGGTGGGAAAGGAGAGATACAGGGGAGAAGAGAATAGGGTAATGGAAATTCAGTTTAAAATGCAGACAAATCTGCCGTTTCTGCTTGATAGCCTGTAACATTTCCATGTAGTGCACTTTGCATGGCAGAATAGCTACTAGTAATAGAATTCTCTCACAGTGGAGGTTAATTACTTTTTAGCTACAGCAAAATAAATTTCCTGTCAAGCCCACGGATAGGAATATGCCAGTGTCCCCATTTTTACCTGCAGTTTTAATTCAATGTTAATATCTGACACTTGCTTGCATTTAGTGGGCTGTTCCTCTGAACAGCAGGAACCCCAAAGGAATATGGAGGGATTGGCAATTATGTAGTATCAAAATGTATGTTAGAAAAGCAGATCATTTCTCTCAGAGCACACTGTAAAGAAGATTAACTGAGCTGTCTCTCACTTTAGGAAACAGGGCTGACCCTCTTGATGATGTGGAAAAATGCAACTTAACACAAAACAAGGAACCAAGGAAGTTCGTCTTTCCCAGTCCACAGTGGAGCAGATCCCGGCTTTCAGCTGCATCTCCACTGACCGAAGGAAGCTTTAAGAGTCATCCGTTTGAATCTATTCACCATTTTAATAAGGCCAAGCCACCTACACAATGTGCTGAATATAATAGGATAATGTATCAGCAGATTCCCTTAATTATCCTGTTTGGGAACTCAATCATTTTCCCTAAACATAGTCTCTTGTCTATGACCATGGTCATGTCCTATCTTTGGGAAAGACAGTGTCACAGTCACTTAATTAATCAATGCCAGATTTGGCAGTCCTGACAGACAAGGGGTATAATGAGCCGACATCACTTCCTACTGGACAGACAGCTGCACAGGCAGGTGGGGGGCAGAAAGAAGAAGCAGAGGGTTACTCCATCAAAAAGACTAGATTTCATAGCTAAAGTATTTGTGGTTGTCATTCAGAAAGGAATTCATGTGGGAAGATATTTTCACATGTTCTTTCTGTAATTAAGCTCTGCCCCACCCTGAATTATTTTCCCATCAAAAGCTTTATTAAAGTCTATATATTCCAATAGCCCACCCATAAAAGCCTTCCTGATTCAGCTAATCCCACATGGCCTCACTTTCCTTTGAAACACTGTAGAATTATGTTTTATTCTTTCCTGTGGCACTTATTATACTGTCTCATATAATAACTTTAATGCAATTTTTTAACCACTCTCTTTTCCAATTAGATTGTAAATACCTATGGCTTAATGTTTTATCTTGTTTTTAATTTACTGCATCCCTTAGCATGATGCTTTGCACCTAATGAATCCTCAATCACTAGTTGTTGACTTGACTTCTCTTGAAGTTTAATCCTTTTCTGGTGCAGAGGAAATAGAAGGAAAGCCTCAGTGCATTAGAAACTCTTAGCTTTTCTACCTTTGACACTGTGTGATGAATTTATTTGCCACTCAGAATCCCTGTAGGAAATGATATTTAAGTATGGATTTCTGAGTGTAAAAGTATTATAAAATGATAAGTCAAATCTTTACTTATATTTTGTTATAGGTTAGGAAAACAATAACCAGGGCTCATCTTTTCTCTTCTTGAGGTTGGATCAAATTGAAAATAAGATATCTGAGACAGACTGATGAAACTCAAAGCATCAGTTTTACTAAGCATAAGTATGGTGAGCGATTGTGACTGAAATGCCATGGTTAAATCAAGTACCCCAATATATCACCCCTAGATAACTCTGTGTATTCTTTATAAGAACAAAAGATACTGCCCAAGAGAATTACGTAACAGGAAGTGGCCAGGACAGGGATTCCTCCTGGCAGGTTGAGCTGGGCACATTCAAGTTCCCTAAATTCACCAACCAGATTAGTTACATCTCACTGTGAGGGGTCAAAAAGGCATTGGGGAGGGGAAAAGGGAAGCTTCAAAGAGAAGTTGAAGCATACTTCAAAGGCTTTTTCTTAATAAAGAGTCGAGAAAATGTAGGACGGGAGGAAGGGGGAGTCAGCATTCCTGCTTAATATGGAATTATTACTGTGAATGTGGAACTCATTCCTGTGAAAGCTCTTTGATGATGATAGTAGATATTTTTTCCATTAATGTTAAGTATAAGTTGGACATGAAACTGTTCTTAGGAAAATATAATTAATAGTATGTGTAAAACATACATGAAAGTGGGGGAGAACCCTACAGACAGGTGGGAAGGGACCAGTGTCTGTCTGTAACTGCATGCAGTGGACAATGCCTATTTGAAGCAATAAAAAGGGCCAGCAAGCCATGGAAAAATGGATCACACTCCTGAATTTTTCTTACCTTGGAATTTTGTGAAAATTGTTCAATTGTTTGTTCAAATGCTCATTTGAAGCACGGAAAAGGAGAAAAATGTTGACCAAGTTTCAAGTACCCTTGGGGTAAAATGCTCTATTACAAAATAAATCAGGGATCACAAACCTTTTCTGCAAGTGCCAGATAGTTATTATTTTAGGTTTTGTGGATCACATGGTTTCTGTCCCAACTTAATCCTGTTGTTCATAGTAGTATGAGAGCAACCACAGAATGTGTAAATGAGCATGACTGCATTCCAGTATGACTTTATTTATGGAGACTGACTTTAGAACTTTGTAGAGCTCTCACATGCCCCCAAATATTATTATTCTTTTGATTTTTTAAAAAATTCTCAGGTCCCAGGTCATATACTAGTTATTTTTGGTTGGTGACCATAGCCTGCTGACCCTTGAAATAAACATTAGAATTCACTGAAATTCTAACATAATACTACTAGTTCTCTACCTTGAATAAATATAGAAAAAAATCCTGAGCATTTGTCTACTTTATAATCTTCTCTAGCTTAATTTCTGAACTTAAATTCCTCAACAACCATCAAAGAAACTAATTTTGAAAAAGCTAATATCTATGAGGTTTTTTAAAATCTACAAAAGGAAAATAGATGTTTATTATGTATTGTGATTATTCACAAACTAACATTTCACTGTATGTTCAGACATACCTTAATGCTAATGGATTTACAACCAAAGCAGAAAAGGTCAAAGAAAGAAGTCTGCTCAGTTGCAGGATCAGTCTAATTTAGGGGCACAGGACAGGGACTTAGCTCTATGAGGGATACCCAATTACACCAGAAAATGCTAAGCAAAGGCAAGCTGGTGACATTTACCTTCCTGCTTATTTAGCGAAAGGGCAAAGAAGTACACTTTTACTAGACAGCTTCATTGTTTTCTGTGGAAATAAAACTGAAAGTTTTTAGGGATGTAACCCTGGCGCAAGCCAAATGTACCCTATAGCCCCCCACGGTTACCACCTGAATGGTACTGTCAGGACAGTCACCTGCATTTCAGTCAACAGAATCCTGCCACACCCATTTCTGTGGCTCCTTTTAAGTGGCAAAGCTGCATTAACGCGCCCTAATCTTGGTTCTTTTCCCTTCCTTCTTTACCCATTTACCCAGGTTTTGTTCTTTGATTTACTTTCACTACACAGTATACACAGAACAGTTTTGAATAGGAGTAACATTTTATCTTCCTCTTTTCCTTCCATTGTCTTTTCCTTGGAATGAAAGTTGCTGCAAGTTTGTGTGCCCAGATATACATTTTAAATATGAACATATAAATATGTAAGAAGTAAGTAATAACAGTTATTTTCATTTATGTTGCTTTGCAGCAATGGTATTCTGCTTTTTTTTTATCCCCTGCAACTTGCAGCAGTTGTCATTTATGAATATGACTGACAGGTTTCTAACTCAGCACAAATTTTTTTTCTTCCCTTTTTTTTTTTTTTGCATAGATTTTCATGGCATGGATAGAACATTATGCATATAGTGTACCCTTAGTGGGTGAGCTGTGAAAAGACTTCCACTTTTACTTTCTCTTTTCCCCTTTTAAAAAAACAATGAGGAATTTGAAATACCTGGTATATACAGTTCTTTTCACTTCTAAATTTTTGTGATTCTCGGAATGCATTTCTATTGCATTTTACCAGGTGCTCCACCAAGTGCAGAGAGAGGCCTTGTCCTCTAAGTCAGTTTAAAAAAATGTAGGTAAGGAAGGGAAAAGGAAAAACATGCCTATCAAATATGATGTCAGTTACAATAAAATAATTATCTGCAAAAATATTTTATAGTAAATTCATTTATTTTTTATGTCCTGATTATTAGAAAATCTAAACAATTAATTAAAAGTAAGATTAACCAAAAATATAGGTCAGACAGGCATACAAATTTCATGTAATTCAAATATATGCTTTTTTTTTAAAGGAAAATCACTACTTAAAAATTTTATAAGAAACTTTCAGTCTACCCCTAGCTCTTTCTGCCCAGAAACTTACCATAAGAGATGCAGAAGGGAAGGTAACAAAATGTCAGCACATTTAACTAACTTCTCAACTCAGTTCCTTACCAATATGTGTGGGGCTGAAGCTGACAGTGTGCATCCACGGGCCTCCAAAGCGTTCTGATTCTGTCTCTGGGCAGAAAGCTCCCTAGGATAAAACCAAAGCAGCTGCTGCTGGAGAAGAATGTTGTGGTTTATGCATTGTTACTCTGCTCATAATTTACCCGGAGTCTGTAATTTACAGAGGGTCTGTTGTTCACCTCATTCATCACAGGGAGACACTAAGGAGAAGGAAGCCATACACACAAAAATTAAAAATCTATTTGTTGCCCTTGGCAGGCTTTCGTTTCTTGTTCAACTCAGTTTGGTGTGTTTGACTCTTATTGTTTTTTTTTCTGGGCTCCAAGAAAGAAAAATGAGCCTGCTTTGTTGATCTCCCATAGAAACTACCTCCCAAGGAGTCTCCAGGTTTCCCTTTTCAGTTTGCATCTTTACTAATGATACTAAAAAGCAGGATTGTGATGGGATGAAAAAAAAAATCACCATTCTTCCATCATATTTCCTATTCTGTATTTGTACTTAAAGTAATTATGCTGTTTTAGAAATAATTTGAAATAAATATAACAATCAAGTTTTCTCTCTTCCTCTTTCTGATAATTTGCTACAGAGGCAGTAGGATGCAGTGTTTAAAAGCTTCCAGCTCCTTTTATCTGAGTGATCTTAAACAAGTTATTTAGACTTCCCAGGCCTCAGTTTCTTTATTTATAAGGGAGGATAACTGTCCCTACCTCCTAGGGGAATCATGAGGATTAGGGTAGTTGTTACTTAAAAAGTACTTAGGTGAGTCCCTATCACACCTCACAAAAGTGATAGCAATTATTACACATCTTCTGGGCACATTTGGTTATTCTATCTGCTATGGACTGAACATGACCCTCCAGAGCTCGTATTTTTAAGTCCTAACCCCAGAGTGGTGATAGTTGGAGATAAGAGTTCTAAGGTAGTAATTAAGGTTTAAAGAGGTCCTAAGGGTGGGGCTCTGATTCTATAGAATTAGTTTCCTTATAAAAACAAACACCAGAGAGCTTGCATTCTCTCTCCATGCATAACCCAGGAAAAGCCATGTGGGCACACAGTGAGACAGCACCTATCTCCAACTCAAGGGGAGAGCTCTAATGAGACATCAACTCCTCTGGTACCTTGATCTTGGACTTCCAGACTATAGAACTGTGAGAACATAAATTTCTGTGCTTTAAGCCACCCAATCTGGTAGTTTGTATGATAGTCTGAGCAGACTAACACACCATCTACTCTCTAACATGATTTATAAAAGTAGATAAAAACTTTGTTTTAGTTATTGAGATTTTTATTTCAGGTTTCTACCATCTCTTTTTTCGGGTTTTTTTGTAGGCATAGAAAAGTTCATTCTAAAATTTATATGTAAAATCCCAGACTCTAAATTAACTAAAACAATCTTGAAAAAGGAAAACAAACTGGGGAGAATCAGTCTACCCATTTTTAAGGTTTACTTAGAGTCATCAAGATAGTATGACACTGGTGAAGAGGTAGACCATAGATTGATGGAAGGGAATAGAGAACCGAGAAATAAACCAACATTAATTGATTTTTGACAAAGTTACAAAAGCAAATCAATGGAGGAAATGTAAGCCCTTTCAATAAATGTTATTGGAGCAGGTGGACATCGAGAGCCATAAAAGTAAACTTAGGCCTAAACGTCACATCTTATAAAAAATTTTATTCAGAAGTCTAATGGAATTGAATGTAAAACTATAAAACTATTAGGATAAAAAAAGAGAAAAATCCTCATTATCTGGGGGTAGGTAAAGAAGTCTTAGTCTTGACACCAAAAGAATAGTCCATAAATTGGTTCATTGACCCTCATCCAAATTTAAAACTTTTGCTCTGTGAAATGAAATGGAAATATTTCCTTTGTTCAGAGAATGAAAAGACAAGCTACAGATTAGGAGAAAATATATAAAAACCATATATCTGACAAAGAACCAATATCTAGGACTAGTATCTACAACTGTAAAATTCAACAATGAAAAAAATATAGGCAATCCCGTTAGAAAATTGGGGAAAAAAAGACATAAACAGGTATTACATAGAAGAATACATACAGGTGACAAATAAGCACATGAATGGATGTTTGACATCATTAGCTATTAGGGAAATGCAAATTTAAACTTCACTGCACAATTATTAAAATGACTTAAAAAAAAAAAGGATACCACCAAATACTGGAGAAAATGTGGAGAAACTGGATCATTCATGCATTGCTAATAGGAAGGTAAAATGATACAACCAATCTGAAAAACACTTTGGCAAAATTGAATAAAACTGAAAGTGTAATTATCATATGGCCCAGAATTACACTCTAGGACAACTATCCCAGACAAATGAAAACTTATGTTCACAAATCAACCAAGACATTCATGTTCACAGAAGCTTTGTTTGTAACAGTGTAAACCTGGGAACAACCTGTATGTCCTTCAATGGGTAAATTGTTAAGCAAGCTGGTTCATCCATATTGGGGAACACTACTCAGCAACAAAAAGGAACAAACCATGGATACTTCTAACAACTTGGATGAATCTTCAGAAAATCATGCAGAGTGGAAAAAGCCAATCCCAAAAGGTTATATACAGTATGGTTCCATTTATATAACATTTCTGAAATGACAAAATTATACAGATGAAGAGCAGATCAGTGCTGCCAGGGTTAGGGATGAGGGTGGTTGGAAGGAGGTAGACATTATTATAAAGGGGCAGCACAATAGATCTTTGTGATGATAGAACTGCTCTTTATCTTTACTATGTTGGTGATTATGCAACAAGTGTATGCAAACTAGTGATATCTGAATAAGACCAAGGGATTGTATTAGTGTCAATACCTTGTACTATAGTTATGCAAGATCTTACCACTTGTGAGAACTAGCTGAAAGGTCAGTTCTTACCAGTTCTAATACAGTCCTTCTGTATTATTTCTGAACTGCATGTGAATCTACAATTATCTGAAATAAAAATTTCATTTAAAACATAGATGGGATCAAAACAAAAAAAAATAAGAGAGTATTAATCAATTCCTTGATTGTAAATTTACTATCACAGTAAATTATTTTATGAGTTCTTGATTCAGGATTCTGGACAGTATAGTACACAGATGCAAATGGTTCCTAGATTTAGTTGTTCTCCTAATTTGATCTCCTAATAATGTTAGAGCTTTCTGGTTCTTGAAAACTTCAATTTGTAATTGGACTTGATAGAATAATTAAGACTACAGGAATCACCATGCAGAGCATTAATCTTGAACCTCCAGTTAAAAAAGTTGAACTTTTGACATGGATATAAAGCAGGCCCAGAAGGCTGCTGTTCAGCATAGTTTGATTCTTTGATTCAATTTCTGAACACTTTGAAGTTATTTTATGCCACTTGACTCAAATCATTCATCTCAGTGAAAATTTGTTAGTTAAATGTCAGCTCCTTCGTGTTAGGCTCTAGTCTTCACAGAGGGAACCAAGACTGTCTAACAATGTTTAAAAAGACACTTCTTTTTGCCAGGCAGAATGCCTAAGCAACAGAGGAAGCCTTCCACTGTAGAAGATCCTGACTGTAGAATAGCTTTGCTATCAGTATATATACCAAAATGAAGTAAATAACACACTTAACACACTAAATGAATTGTAGCGGGATTTTGGTGGAGAAGAAAATCTTCCTGGATTTAGAATATTTTAACATTCCTTCTTTTCCATTTCTACCAATATGGTAATTCAGAAGTAGCTATTATTGTAATTTGTAAAAGACATAATGGAGATTTGCTTCAAGTGCTCTCTGCATGTGCTGTGAGACATTTACTTTGAGGATACCATCTTCTTCTCTTTGGTTTCAAAGCCAGCCACTATGATAAGTGTATCAGTTGAGTCAAGGCAAACAACATCTAGGCAGTATTAATTACAGGGAAATCTAAAGAAATGAAGTTTATTTTCAGACTTAAAGCAGTTTGTTATCAAACAAAGACAACAGTTGATCATAACTGCAGATTAGTGTATTTAAGAGGATGTAGGTAGTATTTTTAAAGAATCAATAATTCACATGCTCTACATCAAACTAAAAAGCTTCTGCACAGCAAAGGAAACCATCAACAAAATGAAAAAGCAACCTACTGAATGGGAGATGTTTGCTAGTGATGTATCTGACAAGGGTTTAAATCCAAAATACATAAAGAACTCGTACAACTTAAAGCCAAAAAATCAAATAATCTGATTAAAAAATGGGTAGAAGACCTGAATAGACATTTCCCAAAGAAAACATACAGATGGCCAACAGACACATGAAAAGATATTCAATATCACTAATCATCAGAGATTTCAAATCAAAACCACAGTGAGATCACCTCATGCCAGTCAGAATAACTAATATCAATAAGACAAGAAATAATAAGGGTTGGTGAAGATAAACCCTGTGCACTGTCAGTGGGACTGCAAACGGGTACAGCCACAATACAAAACAGTATACAGGTTTCTCAAAAAATTAAAAACAGAACTACTGTATGACTCAGGGAGTTTACCCTAAGACAACAAAATCACTAATTTGAAAAAATATATGCACCCCTGTTTTTTGCAGAATTATTTACAATAACCAAGATATGAAAGTATCCTAAATGTCCATTGATAGATGATAAATGGATAAAGAAGATGTGGTACATATATACAATGGAGTATTACTCAGACATTAAAGAATGAACTCTTGCCATTTACGACAACATAGATGGACCAAGAGGGTATTATTCTAAGTGAAACAAATCGAAGACAAATACCATATGACTTCATTTACATGTGGAATCTAAAAAATAAAACAATGAACAAACAAAACAGAAATAGACTCATAAACATGGAGAACAAACTGATAGTTTCCTGGGGGAGGAGGTAGGAAGACAGGCAAAATAAAGAAAGAGATAAAGAGGTACAAACTCCCAATTATAAAAGAAATGATTCACAGGGATGAAAAATACAGCACAAATATAGTCAATAATATCGCAATATCTTTGTATGGTGACAGGTGGTAACTGCACTTGTCATGGTGAGCATTTCACAATGTATGTAATTGTTGAGTCACTATGTTGTACACTTGAAGCCAATATAATATTGTATATCAACTATACTTCAACAAAGCAAAATCATAAAATATACTCCAACAAAGTAAAAATATAATAAAATAATAGTCCTTTTAGGTACCCAAAACTCCCAAAACCTCTTCTCTTTAAGAAATATAGCAAGTGAATTTGTGGCTAGTATTGTCATTAGAACATGTGTAATTGCCTAAGATGACATTACTTTCAATCAAAATAATCACTAGACATCAACATAATCTGTGATGAAACAAGATATTTTTATCACATAATCACTTATTAGGAAGGCAATTAACGTGTCATTATTTTAAAATTATTGCCTCAAAGATTTATTTATTACAATAAATACATGTTGTTTCCATAAATAAATTCTAAAAAAGTAGTAAATCCTTTATGCAGGAAGCAACTGAAAATACAAGTACCTGACAGTTTATTTTGGGGGGAGTCAAAATAAGAGAGAAGAGCTCAACTTTTATATTTCTGGGACAATAATGAAGCCAAAGTTTTAAAAAATTAAATGCAACTTAGATAGTTTCTTTCAAAACTAATAGGAGATCTTTAGTCATTCTCTGCATGCTCAGAGTCCTTCTGTATAATATACAATTATTAACAGTAACTCTATCTTCTAATCTTGGCTACTTTAAAAACATTAGCAGGGTCCATGTATCATCATACATTTTATTAAAGCTCAGAAGAAATCCCACACAGCAGTGTATCTTGGAAGCTGGAACTGTGAAGAAAATCACTCTCTGTTATTTTCTCACTGATTTTGTCTAATGTTGAAAATAATTATTATTACAATATTTGCCTGTACTTTAATTGTCAATTTTACCAGATCCAATGATTTAAAATTCCATTCCTATCCTCTAGAATTATTCATAGTTGCCCTTTTTTCCACTCTTTGTTTGGATGTCTTAGAATCTCTCAGCTGTCCCAAGAAAATCAGTTCCTTAATGAAGATGCATGAAACAGCCATTGGGCAGGGCAACAGTATGTGTGAAAACAAAAACAAACAGTCCCTAAGTTTGGTTTGGCTAGGTTGACAACACAGTCAAAAGTCTTACGTGCTCCTTCAGGTATTATTTACTGCTCTTTGCTATTTTTATTCCACTTATTAAGAATTGCTTATAAATATTTGTCTTCCATATTTTGTCCTTAAGGGATACTTGCCAGCAAGTGACTGATCATTGTTCTCATTCATAAGGAGCTTACATTGGTTTTCAGTTCTAAATATTTGGTGGAATTAAAATCAGACATCCTACTATCAGTGGTCTAAATCTTTCCAGGGCTTCCTTATGTCATAAAAACATAAATAATATGAATATAGTTGCTTAATTTCCCCTTTCCAAGATCCACACTAGGATATTATAAACCACTGATCAGAATTTTCCTTTTTTTGCTTAGTTACATATCTTGGAGACAGTTTTCCAGTGAAATACAGTAAGTATCTCCATTCATTCACATGACATCTGTATGCATCATGATTTAACCAGTCCTTACTGATGAATATTATGGTTGTTCACCTTTTTTTCCTTTTGCTATTCCATACCATGCTTTATTGAACAACCTTGTGTGTATTCTTTTAATTGCTTTTATCTGCAACTTCAGGGTAAATTTCTGGATATGAAGACAATACCATGTAATATTTAAGTGACATTATAAAATTGCAATCTAGGGCAAGTTTTCTCAACAGCAACAGTCTTGAGTTTTGGGCCAGGTATTTCTTTGTTGTGGAAGACTGCCCTGCACAGTGTAAGTTGTTGGGTGAGATGTTGGTCTCTACCCAATAAACACTGCTCGTACCTGCCCCCATTCTTACCCCCTCTGCCCTGCTTCATTTATGATAACCAAAACTGTCTCCAGATACTACAAAAAGGGTTGTATCATTTCCAGCACCACCAGTGGGGTGAGAATGTTTTCCTTACTGGCAATGTGTGATATCAAACTTCAGAATTTTTAACAATTTCTTGGGGAAGAGAATGAAATCTTGGGATCATTTCAGTTTATTTCTCTCTTATTATGAGAGGATGACATCTCATTATAGAGGCTTTGCTTTTTACCTGAAAGCACTATAAAGAACATTTTGTATTTGATAGTCTATTTTTACTTGGTATTTGTTTATCTTTGCTTATATAGGAGACTTTTATATATGAGAGAGATTACTTCTTTGCAATATAAATGGAAATGTTTTTAGTTTGTCATTGTTTTCTAGATTTCATTGTGGCCCTAGATGATGTAGATATTTTCAATTGTTCTTAGGTAGCTGCATTTATCAATCTTTACTTTTAGGACTTCTGAATTTTGAGTAATAATTAGAAAAACTCTCCATTCCATGATTTTCAAAGAGTTCACCTGTATTTATGTCTAGTAAATTTATGGCTTTAATTTTTTGTATCTCTTCTATCATACTTGAAATTTATTCAATATTTAGTGTAGCAGTTTTGTTTCTGCAGATTTCTTTATGGTAATTTTTATTTTACAACATTCTTTTGTAGATTCTTTCCTTTTAGCTAGTTAAAACACATGATTAATCAAAAGGCCATTGATTGAGAGGACCCTGGCAGATACAGTCTAAAAGCAACTTTTAGTTCTTATATGAACTTCTAGATTTCATCTTCTGTGAAAAGGGTCTTTTTAGTGGAATAAGTATTTTAATTTTAAACAAAAAGTTTCATAATGTTTTCCTTTTTAATAGTAAATTCTATTTTTCCATAGTTGTGTGGTTTTCTTTTTTTGTTTCAATAGGTTAACTTTCAAAAATCTCACATGGAGATAACTTTTAAGAAAAATTTTATACTATATTTGACACATAGGAGATTGTATATGTGAATTCTGGGAACTTATTGGTTTTTAATGTGAGAAGTATAAAACATGTCCTGTGACGTGTCTGTACCTTTAAAAGAAATCCTTTTATAATAAGAATCAGTGATTATAGACAAAAACTTCCTCCTGAGCCAGGTTTATTTTTAGGTAAAACCACAGAATCTAATCAGGCTTCCTGTTATAATGTAAAGTGGAAATATAAAGATGCCTGATTATTTTGTGTTAGGACCAACCATTTCATTCTATCATCTGTCTTTTTCTATCACCTCCAGTGTGATATCCTGGAATGGGGCTCCTGACACATAATCGAAAGCTTCAGAGGAAACATTAATATGTTCCTTAGTTCAAGTAGTCCATGTTATCACAGAAGCAAATGAAAAGTCTCCCGACCTTTTCATTTACTTCTACGACAACATGCTCTAAGACGAAAGATTTTTGCCAGCTGTTTTAGTTTTGAATTACAGTGCCGTGATTGGTTTCATTTCTAGGTCACCCATAGCAACCATTATGTGCAAGTGCCAGATGAGCAACGGATGCATGTGAAATTCTCAAGAATTTAAGTCCAGATGCCCTAATTTATTATCAAGAATGTTTTGCTAGGTTGGATCTAGTGGGATAGGAGAAATTTGCATCACTTTTTCTTTAGTTTCTTTTGGGGGGGGTCTTTTAGAAACTGCCCTTTAAAAACTATTAATTCTGTATGCATAACCTTCCCAACAGTAAAAACACAATTCAAATGCCTTTGAAATATATTTCACAACCCTAATAGGCTTCCCAAAGGGAGTAGGAAAGTTTTGAAAAGAAAGTGGAATAAAAATCAAGATTTTACACCTGCTCCCACCTCCAATCTTCGGAACCTCATATTAGAAGTGGCAGGTTTTAATTCATGCTGGTATTGCTATTTTTTTGTTTGTTTGTTTGCTTATTTGATTAGTTATTATTTTTCCTCCATCTAATTTGTTCCTTTCCAGACCTTTTCGGGAGCCTAGAAACCCAAATGAATACAGAATCTTGGATTATGACAGCTTGGCACTCCTCAAATGTGTGTGCACATCTGGCATCACACTGATACTTTATAGTGTCTTGGAGGAGGGACTTCATCTTGCTAAGTCAATTTCTAATCTCTAAGGTCCCTTATTTGCCTACTATTCAATGATGCTATAAAATACATTTTCACAATAATTTAAGCCAGGAGTTGGCAAATTTACTTATAAAATGCCAGATAACAACATTATTAGGCTTTTGAGCCAGGAAGTCTCTGCAACTTAATGCTGCCATTGTAATGTGAAAGAAGTCATAGACAATACATAAGCAAACTGAACATGCTGTGTTCTAATAAAACCATATCCACAATGAAGCTTTTATTTCATATAATTTACAAAAGTCATAAAATATTAACTCTCTGATTTTTTTCAATCATTACAATAATGCAAAAAATTTCTTAGCTTGAAGACATTAAAAAAAAAACAGAGGACCAGATTGAGTCACTAGGTCTTAGTTCACCAGCCCTTGCTCTAAGCAGTGAGTCTCAAAGTTGAGTGTACATTAGAATTACCTAGAAAACTAGTTATAACACACTGCTAGGCCCTTCTCCTAAAATTTCTGATTCAGTAGTTCTGGCTGCAGTCTGAGATTTTCTGTCTCTAAGAAGTTTCCAGGTAATACTAATGTTGCTGGTCTGGGGACCACACTTTTAGAACAACAGATCTCTCTCTACCAAGAGTCAGCAAGGTTTTCCTGAGAAGGACAGATAGTATTTTCAGCTTTGCGAACTATACAGTATCTGTTGTAACTACTAAACTCTGCCATTATCATAAAAGCAGCTATAGACAATGCATAAATGAAGGTGTTGTATTACAATAAAACTTTATTTAATAAACAACCATGGTCAGGATTTGTTTAAGAATGTGGTTTGTTTACCCATGATCTAGAAGACATCCTCTTATGTAAGGGGAAGATAAGAAACTTATTCCATGTTATTTTGATGAATAAAGTTTAAAAGTCTTTGCATAATTCTCAAAATAATTTCACAAAGTGTGTTCTGCTATAGTTTATCAACATTCAATTAGATAGATCTGTGTCAGACTTCATGGCTGATACTGAGAAATCATCAACAATAGAAAAAATATGAGCTGAGGAAATATGCATGCAGGAAAAAAGCATTCCTTTTGTTCTTTATTGCTCTTCTAGCTACTAAGAAGTATGTTTGTTTCCAATAATGGACACTTTTGGATATTTATTAAATTAGCCTGAGAGCTGGTAGTGCAAAACACACTCTAAATTATAATTTTCTCTTGATTTTTCTGACTATTTGTTTTACGTATTCAGACACATTATTTTGGTCTTATCTTCCAGACACCTTACTGATTTGCATCATATGTATTTTTTTAGATGCATCATTTTATCAAATATCTCAGAGGATGCCAAGAGGAGATTTGTCTGTGTCTGGATATATGGGTCTGTGTGTACAAATATGTACATGTGTAAAACTCTTCTCTGTCTTAAACTATTATAATTTTCTCTGGTCCAGTTTTCTGGTGTGGTAAGCTAGGTGAATTGTTTTCTTTCATGCACTTCTCAAATATCTGGTGATGTTACTTTCCATTCATAGTTGAAAATGAGAGGCTAGGAATGTTAATAGAGGTCTGCTAGTTTGTGGGTGGATGGCTTTGCTTTAGTATGAGTAGGTAGGAGGTAGGTAGGGGAGCTCTCTGAACGGCAGAATTAGAGCACTTTATTCTGAAGTGCAGCACTAACATGAACTGCCCTAATTCTTCCAAGTTACCCTTTTCCCCTCTGCCCCCACCTCAGTTCTTTGGAAGAGAATCCTCAGGCACCTTGGTGTGAATGCCCAGTTGTGTAAACAGTTGCCATTGATACAATTACAATTAACATCCTTGTTTTTAGACTCTCTTCTCCTCTTTTGCCATCAGCTAGTTGTCTTTGAGTTGGAACTGATATATCACATCATTTTACTTCCATTCATGTGTAATATCCTCACATTGCAGGGAACTCAGTGACAATGACAATAATACATTATTGGGGAAGAAAAGAGAGGAGGGGCTCCTGAAACTGCAAGACTTTGACAGAAGTAAGTTTGTATCAAAGAAACAATCTCTTAAAATTAGCTTATAAGTAAACACTACCATCTCTAGAAAATGAACTTTACAGCTGAGTGACTAAGTTAGCAAGTTGTGTACTGTTCATATTTTTTGTAGATGCAAATTGTTTGACTTCCAGAAATCCAGGCTACCTTTCATCAATCCATCTAAGCCATCAGCTCTACTCTTTCTTCTCTTCTCACATGGAAGCTGCATTACTCCCTCAAGACTGCTGAAACCTATAATTGTTTGCTCATTACATTTCAGGGACAGTAGACCACCTTTCAGAAGAAACTTTTTTCAACTGCATTATATCAGTCTTTGAATTTCCTAAAAATCTATTGGTAAGTTTCCCTGCCAAACTCCAAGTGGATTAGAAAAGGCTGCAAAATGTTGTCAGTTTGATAGGGTATGACAGCACATGTCAAAGGCAATTGCCTCAAATCGAATTTATTACTTTATTGAAAAGTTGGACATGTTGAAGTTCAGCTTAATTGAGATTGCTCATTACAAGCAATCTTTCCTGAATGGGGATGTAAAGTGAATGGCACTTAAAGTATAGGAGGAAAAGGTTTCGGCAGTAATGTAAAAACAGCATCTGATGAGCAGATAAGAATCCTATGTAATGCACATGGTTATCAGCAACCACAACTGCTCCTGCTCTAGCAGTTCTGTAGCACAAGCTCTGCAAAGGAAGCCAGCAATCATAAGCATTTTTATAGCAAGGCTGTTCTTGCTTTTATAGTATTCATTGTGTCAGCACTTTAATTATAAATTCTCTTTTGCATAAGTTTATAGCAAAGCTGTAATCCCCTCCCCCAAAGTATTAAAAAAAAAAAACTCACTGTGTTTAAAATAGAATAACTTAAAAGTACTTTTTAAATGCTGATGAGAGTTGTCCATGTATCAAACAGCAAACACATCATTTAGTCTGTGCAAGTAGTAAGGCCTTGCAAGAGATGGCCAATAAAAGCAAAATTGAGTAATTCAGAAATGTTAGAAATACTCACAAGCAACATGCAAATGGGAAATTATTAGAAAATATACTATATTTGGCTTTAAAACCTTTAAAGAATAGATTAGAGCTCCCATTATAGACCCCACAGTATCATAAACACTAATTTCTTAGCATTTAGAAACATTGCAATTACTTAAATACTATTGGTGTGCTTTAAAAAATGTTTCCCAGAAGACTACAAGTCCAGGAAGACAAAATTACATTTTTCTTAGTTTTATTCCCAGTTTTGTACATCTAGTTTTGCCATAGCATGTGTTCAAGTTGAATGCAAAATAAACTTATATTGTGAAAAGTACTTGTATAGTTTAACAAATAACTTATTGACCAACAGTCACATGAACATCATTACTTTATTATAATAATGCATATTTTATTCTGTTATTTCAGATTCTGAGATTTCATATTTCCTCTGACAAATCATATTTGTATAAAATTCATTTCATATTAGTGCATATGGATATCTTTCCACTTAAACTTTTTTCCTATATTTATTCTGAGTCATTTTTCTCCCCCTATAAGTCTACATGAAGGTAAACCTAGTTTTGAAGAAGAATTACCTATTACATTCAGATATGGATCTAGTTAAGTGAAAAATTTGGCTCTGGCTTTCAAAACCTTTAATTTTTTTACAGTTTTATTGACAAATAATTGACAAATAAAATTCTAAGATATTTAAAGTGAACAATGTGATGATTTGTTAGACATACACATTGTGAATGGATTCCCCCATCTAGCTAATTAACACATCCATCACCTCACATATTTACCTTTTGGGGGGAAGTAAGAATATTTAAATTCTACCCCTTTGTAAATTTCAGTTTTACAACACAGTGTTATCAACTATAGTGGCCATGTTATACATGAGATCCTCAGACCTTACTTATCTCGCAGCTGGATGTTTGTAGCCTTTTACCAACTGTCCCTATCCATCCACCCTCAGTCACTGGAAACCAGACTTCTCTGTTTCTATCAGTTCTACTTTTCTTTCTGTTTCTTTTTTAGATGGCACATAAAAATGGTATCATACAATATTGTCTTCTTCTGTCTAGCTTTTTTTCAGTCAGCATAATGCCCTCCTATGTTGTTCATCTATGTTGTTGCAAATGACAGGACTACTTCTTTTTTGTCTGAATAATATTCCTGTATGTTTGTGTGTATTTTCTTTACTTATTCATCCTTTGATGGTCACTTGGGCTGTTTCCCTACAGTGGTCATTGTGAATAATACTGCTATCAATATTGTAGTAGAGATATATCTTCAAGATAATGATTTCATTTCCTTTAGATATATACCCACAAGTGGGATTGCTGGGTCATATGGTAACTTATTTATTTATTCAATTTCTTTTTTTTATTTTAATTTTTTAAATCTTTTAAATTTATTTTTAATTTCTTAAGGAACTTCTATAATTTTTTCCACATCATTGCCCAGCACTTCTTATCTCTTGTCTTTTAGATAATGACATCCTAACAGGTGTAAGGTGATACCTCATTGTGGTTTTGATTTGCATTTCCCTGATGATTAGTGATGTTGACCACATTTTCATGCAACTGTTGTCCATTTATAGATCATCTCTGGAAAAATGTCTACTTAAGTAGTTAGTCCATTTTTATTTGGGTCATTTGCTCCTTTGCTATTAACTTGTATAAGTGCCTTGTATATTTTGGATATTAACCTATTAGCAGATATGTAGTTTGTAGATTTTCTCCCATTCTATAGGTTTCCTTTTCATTTTGCTGATTGTTTCCTTTGCTGTGTAGAAGCTTTTCAGCTTGATGTAGTCCTACTTGCTTACTTGTTCTTTTGTTGACTTTGCTTTTAGTGTAAAATCTAAAAAAATCATTGCCAAAACTGAGGTAAAAGAACCTACTCCCTGTTTTCTTCCTAAGAGTTTTATGGTTTTGGGTCTTACATTCAAGTCTTTAATCCATTTTGAGTTGATTTTTTGTGTATATGTAAATAGGCATCCAGTTTCATTCTCTGGCATGTAGCTGTCCAGCTTTACCCAACACCATTGATTACAGAGACTATCTTTTCCCCATTGTACATTCTTGACTCCTTTGTTGAAGATTAATTGATCACATATCTGTGGGTTTATTTATGGGTTCTCTAATCTGTTCCATTGATCTATGTGTGTTTTTATGCTAATACAATGTCATTTTGATTATTATAGCTTTGTAATATGTTTTGCAATTAGGAAGTTTGATGTCTCTAGCTTTGTTCTTCTTTCCCATGACTGCTTTGGCTATTTGTGGTCTTTCATAGTTATGTACAAATTTTAGAATTGTTTTTCCTATTTCTTTGAAATAAGCTGTTAGAATTTTGATAAAGATTGCACTGAATCTGTATATCACTTGGGGTAGTATGGACATTTTAACAATACTAATTCTTCCAATCCATGAACGTTGAATATCCTTTCATTTAATTGTGTCTTCTTCCACATTTTTTCATCAGTGTCTTATAATTGTCATCATATGGACCTTTCATCTCCTTGAAAAACTGAAAACTCTAATGTGATCTTTTACCTTTAAATAGGTCGGTTTTTTATATTATACATAAAAGTGATATTATGTAGCATTTGTCTTTCTCTGACTTAATCTAATTTAACATAATACCTTAAATTTCCATCTATATTGTCAAGTAGTGATTACCAAGGGCTGAGAGTGGAGGAATTGGGAAGATATTATTTAAGGGTATAAACTTAAAACTAGTAAATAAATTAGTTGTGGATATCCAATGCCAAAAATAGTGATTATACTCAACAATATTGTATCATGAACTTCAAAGTTGTTAAAAGAATAATTCTTACCTGTTCTCAGTATAAAAAAAGAAGTGATAAAATATAACGTGATATAGGTGTTAGCTAACTCCACCATAGTAATTATATTGCAATATACAAATGTATCAAACCAACATGTATGCCTTAAACTTACACCATGTCATATGTCAGTTACAGCCCCCCAAAAAGTTCTAGTGGTGAAATTTTCATATAACCACATTCTAATCTTCACCATCATATCTAAATCATCACAGGAAGTGTTCTATCTGGCCACAGAGTCAGTAACACTATACAGAGCTGCCTCTCATTATTACTCAGGGGGCAATAATGCCAGGGAGAGGAAAGGAAGTAGGTAAGGGGAGGAGGTAGGATGTGGAGTGTTTTCACTGTCACCAGGACTACTATCATATAAAATTCTATTATGATTAGTATAATTTAGTTTAATTCCGTGGTAAAGTTAATATTCTTAAGAGTTAAAGTCAATGCTGGAAACGCTAAAAGCATTTTACTAGAAACTAAGGAAGATAATTTGTAAATATATATGTAGACTTTTATATGAATCATAGTGAAATAATGTTAATATAAAAATAATTTTTTAACACATCAGGAAATCTAAACCATGTTTGTACAGTGATAAAACCTAATCAAACCTTAGAACCTCACATTACATTTGACATAGTTTCTTTCCCTCGTACAACATTGTTTTTATTCTCCTCATCATGTTATGAATTGAGAATGATGCTTGCTTCAGTTCCAGAGCCAATGGCTGTTACATTAAACCACAACATTAAAATCATTTAACTATGAAGGGCTTTTTATAGTAACTTTTCTATGTAACATTACATACAAAGACACATCTGCAGTTTGCCTGACAGGGAATCTTAAAGATGAATGGCTGCTCAGAATGCTTAAAGAAAGTAAAAGAAGTTTACGCAAAAGAGCCATTCAAGGACTGTAAAGTTGGTGAATTTCAAATACCACAGCCTGTTGAATCATTATAATGATGGATCGGCTTTACTGTCTCCAAGTAACACACAGATCTTGCCTAGAATAGTGAACTTGCTATATTATAATTAATTAGCAGTATGGAAGAACACTAATCATGCTAGCTTCAATAAAGAAATTCACATACATTTTAATAGGAAGAAATATATGGAATATGGCATATATTATTAATATATAATAATAAGGTTTTTATATAACACTGTAGTTGGATATTTTGATTTGATATTATATGCTAGATTATATTGACCTCTATGTATTCAGTTAAGTCCTATTCTATGGCTGCCAAAACTTTTAGATTTGCCTTCAAAAAGCTTCTTTTAAGCCATCATTCTTTAAACATTGTTTTTTCCATGTATTTCAAGGTGTCATTACTGATAATGATTTCTACATGTGAAAATGTGAGTAAGTCTCTTCATTTTGATGCCATGTGCACATAAACATCACTTTTTATTTTATAGTCATTATTTAAAGAGACTAGGGCAGAACTGGATGAGTTAAACATTACTTCTGAGTTCTGTTTTCTAGATTTACTAAGGACAATGTATTAGTAGTAAAGTTGCAACTTCTTGGAATGTCTATAGAAAATTAACCCCCTTGCATAGTTTGAACAGCTATTTCTGCTTTAGTAGAAATATATAAACTTAGACATTGTGTTAAGATTTTTCTTTCTACCAATTCTAATTTCTTTATATAGGTTGGCCCCTGTTTCTACCAGTTATGGAGAAAACACATTACATTACTATAATTATGATATAGTTGTTAAAACACATTACATTACTTATAATCAAGCTACAGTTATTTTAAATCATGCACATTTCTCTTTCTTGCTCCTGTTTCTCTGTTTAAATCTGAACATCACCTATGTTCGTAGGTTTGTAATCATGGCAGATAGGACTCCAACGATATTGCAGGAGTCCTGTGTATTTAAATGTTGGATTATTCTCTTGAAAGTACAGCATACATGTATATATTATTTGCTTTCACTTTAGATTCAAATATTTGGTGTATTTTCTCCCTTTTTTCTCTTCCAGGCATATAGATGACCTCTGACAATTGCTATAGTGAGAAGGTCATCTGTCTCATAGTTGTCATAGGCCTTAGGCACCCAATCAATCACAGATAGCTTGCTGTCAAAGGCCAAAGTGTGGTTAGGATAGTCTTTCCTTGGGGAAAAAAGCTGCAGAGGTGGTGCAGATTAATAAACTACTTTATTAATCTATCTCTTCTTAGAAACAGAGTTTTATTTTCTTTGAGTGAGGAAATTTTTATCCATCTCATTTTAAATAACATCAACCAGGCTGAGAACCAGTTGATTGGAACAGGTTAAATTTTATGCAAGAACACCAAGCATCTTGTCTCCTTACATCATTGTCACTCAAGACACTAATCTAGGCTATAGATAAGATACATGTTGCTTACAACTTCAAGGTTTATGAAGGCAACTGAAGATTGCTTATAGATCTATTCCAAGCAATTAAGAATTTGGATCCATACAGAACCATCTTACTCTTCAGCCTTTGTTACTAGATGTACTTGCAGTCTTGGGAGTCAGTTTTCTATATAATCCTATTCATGGCATATAATCAGGGAAATATGGAATATTGGAATTGGAGAGGAAGGACTTAAGCTTCCAAATTTAAGATTATTTCACATATATAAAGATGGACTTACAATGCAGTTTGAATGATTTGAATAATAGTATTTTCACTACCTTAGAAGTTGTCTTCCAATAAGAAAAAACAGAATATAAACTAGTTTATTCTGGGCACCAGTGTGGTATTCCCTGAGAACTGTTTGGTGATTGATCCAGATCTTTGTGGAGGTCTGAGGTGGAACATATGCAGATATGAACAATGAAAATACAGGTTTGTCAATCTGATTGGATTCTTACTCATGGGCTGGTGAATATTGTGAACATTCTGGTCACCATAGACAGCTATCTGTTGCTTGACGTGCTTTTATGCAGGTGACCCCATGCCATCTCCTAACTTCTTTCTTCCAGCTTTCTCTGTACTCCCAGTACCAGTGTGCCCCAACTTAACACCCAGACTCATTGCTTATAATAGGAAAATACTTTCATGTTTATTTTTAGCACATATTCAGTATTATCTTGGGTATTTTAATCAATTAATATTACAATGCGTTAAAAATTCAGAAAGAAATCATTAGACAAAAACTCTAAAACTTGATATAAATATCTTTGGGACAGAAAGCCATCGTCCTCCACACATCCACAGCATATTCTTCAGCCATCAGAAGCTGACCAAGCTAGAAGTATACTTTCTTTCTCTCCCTTTTTATCTGAGTAGTCACCATAAAGTGACAATGTTTACCAAAAATATCTCTCACACCTTATACTACTTCTCCATCCCAATCGTGCTTTTGTGTTGAAAATTCTTTGCCAACTTAAACCTCATCCCAATTTTTAAAAATTTTTTATGAAAAAAAAAGCAACACAGCTGTTAAATATACAGGTTTTGGACTTAGACTGTGTTAGGTTCAAAATCACATGTTTCTGCGTGGGTAATCTTTGTCAAGTTACTTAATTTCTTTAAGACTTATCTACTCACTATTAAGAGTGTAATAATTATAATGTTTACTATAATATTTGTATTAAAATAAATCACATCTATATATGTATATATGTAAAATTCTTTTAAAACTGTGTAGCAAAAATGAGCATTAAGTAGTTGCCTGTGATGATGATGATTTCTAAGATTCAGCTCAAATATCTCAGTTAAGATTTCAATACCTCTGGAAAAATTCAGTTCTTACCTCTACTCTTATCCTCTGACGCTATCTTGCAATCAAAGTTCTAGCATGGTAGTTACCATATTGCATCATTGCTATTTACTTCTCTGTCTGTTTCCCTGAAGAAACTGTCCTTTGGGGAGAAGTCTGTGACATTTATCATTCCCTTAACAACCAGCATCATGTTTCACACAAAGAACACACTATTAATGGCCACAAATCTTAGCTGCCAAAATGCTGCTGTCATCTTCTAGTGACAATTACTGTATATACAGAACCAAACTAATTCAGTAAGCACATTTTTAGTTTTAGTTTAGACAATAAAGAGCAAAAATTTCCATTTTTCCTTCTAGTATAAAATTCCATGTGCTTCTGTGATATCCACACTTATTACTTTCAAGGTAAATTCAGTCAGTGCAAAGAAAATCATATTAGATATACAGGAATCTTTCATTTAAAAAAAAAAAGAAACATATACACAGAAAAGTTCTAGTATCCAAGCTGAATTTTAGCAAAGGTTATTTTGAAGGGCAGTGCAACTTTAAAAATCCAATCAAAATTCTAAGAGTAATCCTAAAGTCCTAAGGAAACCACCACTGTCAGCCTACGCTACTGATGTTGACAACATTAAAATGATGAAATATTAAGTAACAGTCTCTCTGAAGAACAACTTATGCAACTTGGAGATTGTCCAAATTAAAATCATATATGATAGTTAGTCAGTAATACCGACATCTGCTTCCCCAAAAGATTCATAGATGAATATTGGTGAAGGTTATTAAGGTAATTGGATAAGCAGCTACTTTATATCTTTAAATGATAGAAAATGGTACTTAAACTTCTTTGGGAAATATATTTCTGAAATAGATGAGATTAAAAAGATTATAAAATTCAAAGCCTATCCAGATTTTAAAGTGATTTCATAATCAAGTTAGTAATAAGGCTTAACTTTAGAAGGAAAAACAAGAAAAGTGTACAGAAAATCTCCACAATATATTGTGATAAATGACAGTTACTGTCTATCCATTGCAACTAAGTTGAACTGAAACAGTAAGACATATATAGATAAAAGATCTAAATTTAGTCTATTCAAAAACTTTAATGGAATTCTACTAATCACTTCCTATCTTCTCTTTCATAATAAACTCTATAAATTCTTTTTTATAATTCACCACATGGAGGAGGACTTACATGGAAAGGATTTGGTAATGGAATTGCAAGTAAAGTTGAAACATGAGTCATAATTGACATAAACATTTGAAAAAAGAATGCATTAAAATCACTAAGCTAGCTGATGATCAAGAAAGGGAAACAGGAAAGTATTGACAATCTACATATTTAGAGCGAAAGATGTTGAAAACTTATATATAGTAAAATGAAGTAAGACTAACAATAATTAAATTAGCAACTCAGGGAATGTACTGACACAGCTCAAAAGAAGAAAATATTCAGACTGAAGTGTGGACAGGAAAAAAAAACGAGAAATAAACAACAGAATGTAAATGATATAAGGGATAAGGTGAAAAAGTAAAACACAAATTCAGGAAGTCCTGAAAACACCAACTCCTAAAATGAAAAGAGAAGCATAGTTCAAATCACGTTACACTAATACCTCTGCAAACCAAAGGACTAAGGCAGAATCTACTACAGGCAGTCACAGAAGACTGTTTGCCTTCAAAGGGAAAACAATAACACCAAGAGCTTATCACCAATTCAATAGAGACTAGAAGATAATGAAGTGATATCTTTAAAGCACTGAAGGAAAATAACTGTTAAATTAGAATTCTACATCAGCACAAATATTCATTAAGTATGAAGGTGAAATAAATACATTTTCAGACAAGCTGAGAAACAATGCTTTTGGGAAACTGAGAAAATACCTCTTTGGAACATCTGCAGTAAAGGAAATCTAAAGGAAACTCTACAGGAAAAATTTAAAAATGAACACAAGTAACATCTTGCAAGAAGGGAAAAGTTCAGGAAAAGGGAAAATACCCTATTATATAGGGGTATTTATGTAGATTAACAAACAAAAGAATAGTGTATATCTAAGGAGACAATAAATGGGTATCAAAGGTCCTTAAGAGGAGGAAAGGCTCTAATTAGCATTAGACTTGGATTAGTCAAGATTCATGTATTAATTTCTAAGTTAAACACACATACACACACTTTTTAAAGCAGAAAACGAATAATAAAGGAACTTAAAACAGGGTGAAAAATAGAAAGACCTCAGAAAAATAAATATAAATTCAAGGTAGTTACATTAAATATGAATGGATAAAACTCTAATTAAAAGCAAAGGTTGCTATATTTGATTTAAAAGATCACAAGTCTGTTTATTGTTTATAAAACATTAAAATGCAGAAAAGATAAAAAAGAATGCAAGAAAGTTATGTCCTATAAATTAAAATTGATACAACAGTATTAATATGAAACATTAGGGTAAAAGTATTCCTAGAGAAAGAAGAGGAATTTCATAGTGATAAAATATTAAATTTAACAGAAATATACAATAATTCTAATTTTTTTGCAACATAAAAACTTAGGCTTGCTAGATGAAGCAAAAGATTATAGAACTAAAGTAGAAATAGACAAATCTGTAATTCTATTAAAATTTTTTAATAGAATTCTTTTTAACTTTTTAACTGATAAAACAAGAAGCCACAAAATCAGTAATATTTGATTAAAACACCTAAAAACATGTTTAGGAAACTTGACTCAATCTTGATTTAAAGTGTGTATGTGTGTTCAAGAAGTATTATAACACTGCAAACAAGAACAACAGAAAATTTTATTATTTGCAACCACATATGTTATTTGGGAATTGAATTGATAGTGTGTTCTCTGACCACAGTGTAATTGAGCTAGAAACAATGAGTTAACTAGGAAAAAATTTAATATTTGACAGTTAAGATATATACATCTGTTGACAGATAAACAAAACATATATATATATTATATATCAAAGATTTGCATGTAAAATTTTTTTATGAAATGTGACCAATATAAATATAATTCAGCCATAAAAATGAAGAAATCCTGCCATTGATGACAACATGAATGAATCTGGACATCATGTGAAACCAGAGTCTATGACACAATGCTAGTTTAATAATGCTCCAGCTTGAACTGCTCTTTTAATCTCCACTTCATACAGACACCTACACCTATACAGTCTGCCTCATCTCAGCTTTCACAAGACTGCCATTCTGGTTGTTCAGTTAAAGCCTTTTGAGACATTCTCAATGCCTTTCTTTCTTTCATACCCTACATTCCATCTGCCAGGAAATCCTCCTAGTTTTATCTTTAAAGTAAACCCATAATATGACCACTTTTGCCTGCTTCTACTCTTTTGGTAGAAGTCACTATACTCTCTCACCTATAACTTGGTCTCATATACATTCTGTGATCAATGAATGTTTGTTGAGTGTATTAAATATGCAAAAGGAAAATTAGATTAATATCAGTTTTAGAAAATAAAATTAGAATATTTGCCCAACATTAGGACAGACTTTCCTACAAAAGAACAGAGTCATAAG
Organism: Manis pentadactyla; assembly: GCF_030020395.1. NCBI lineage: Eukaryota > Metazoa > Chordata > Mammalia > Pholidota > Manidae > Manis > Manis pentadactyla. Next base: position 83,362,284 of record NC_080025.1, read on the forward strand.
AGTCACAAAGAAAAATATAGATACTACCAACCTCAAATTTTTAAGATTTCATTTCGAAAAAATTTGTAAGTAGAGTTAAAATATCTGTTCTATATACTAAATATGTGTAATATCTGCCTTTTGTTAGGAAAAAACAATCGAATAGAAAAACAGGTGAAAGCTATAAACAGCACTCTATAATGAAGAAAATTTGAAAGGCAATAAAATATTTGAATGTTTTTTAAGCCTTAAGTTGAAGCAATGAGACACCATTTTGACCAAAATATTGACAAAATATTAAATGATGATTGTTTCTATTAATAGTAAGAATGCAGAACCAGAATATTGCTAGTGGGGGTGTGATTGTTTGATAAAGAAATTCCACTTTTGGAAATCTATTGCCTGGAAATAAATATATGAGCACATGAAGATACAAATAGAAATGCATGTCTATATATATATATATATATATATATATATATATATATATATATACATATAGAAGCATTGCTTATAGTAATAAAACTAAAAATAACATAAATAGGAATAAAATAGGAATATCCTGAAAATTTGTGATAAACATTTTTACAAAGGAAAATTGTGTAGTTGTAAACAAAAATGGATTGGTCTGTGTTTATTGAACTAGAGAGTGGTTTGCAGTGTGTTTTGCTGTAAGATGAGAAAAATAAGTTGCAGAGTAATGTATATATATATATATTATATATATATATATATGGAGTAATTTAGGTAAGTTTTTCAAAGGAATGGTAAGTATGAAATACACTGAAATGGTTAACAAGCTTAGAGAGAGGTAATAAAGGATGAACATGATCTCTTGGGGCTAGAATGGTGGTGGCAAATATTTTTACTTTATTTTATTAATCTACCTAGAGTTTTCCTTTTTTCACTTGCTATACTATGTATGAAATCTGCTAATTAAAATTAAAAGAAAATACTGTGGAATAGCATACATTTTTCAGTAAGACAAAACCAGACACCAGTTTGATCTCCATTGTTAAATACCTATATGACCCTGAGTAAGCTAATAAACCATTCACCAACCTCATCAGCCAAATAGGTATTAGTTCAGAGGGATTTTACAAGTCACTTAGCAGATATAAAAGGGTACAATGTCATCTGATGAATAATAGATATTAGTCTCATGATATTTGTTCTTAGATTGTCCTCAATAAAGTGAAAGTATTGTAACTGAGCAGTATGATAACAGCAGGACTAGAAGGAGGCAGATGAGTGGATAAAGGAACAGAAGAGGAGGAGGAAGAAGAGCTAAAGAAAGGTACTTGCTAAAAGCCAGGCAACAGGGCAAAGTCTGCATGTGCTCTGTCTTTACACTATGTGACTGCACGTAGGAAGTTTCAAAAATGAATGAGTAAGGAAATATTTTACTTCCAGTTTTACAGAGTAGAAAATAACTGCAAGTTGCAATGTGCCTCACCATAATAAAAAAATATAAGAATTATTCTAAAAAAGCAGTGGCTACTGTATTTTAAAAATTATGTTTCATCAAAAGGCTAAGACATGGGCAATAATCTCAATTCTCTGGATCCTTTGAAAAAAAATTTAGTTTCCAAGAGATAGCTTATTACTTATTAAATACTTTTTCCCATTTGGAAGATACTTCATTGCTAGAGTGGCAATAACTACCATGACTAGCTGAATTAATAAAATGTTTTAACAAATAGGATTTTTAAGTAAATTAATAATTATAGGAAATCACAAGCTGCATTAGTTCAATCTAATCATTTTAAAGGAAATTCCTTGACATTGAAAGGGGAAGAACTATTGAAAACATATAATCCACCTTTTCAATAGAAGATACAGAAATATTTCTTGAAAGAAAACAAATTTTGTGAATGCATTATTTTTACATTTTTATTTCCTTTTCTTAATAGAGGTTAAAAGTACCAAGAGATATTTAATATTAACACCATTTGCAACAGCATGGGATTCTGCATTTTAACAGCTTCCACCTAGCAAAAATTGTACTGCAAATACGTATTTGTGAGCTTGTTATTTTACTTAATTATATACTCGTTTGGAAACCATGGTAGAACCGGCAGTTATTACAGCTACAAATAAATGCTTATTTTTGTAGTTCTATATTTTATAACATAATAACTAAATAGGAGCTATGGAAACTTAACCATCAGCTTTGTGAGTCAGCTAATCCTGTATCTTTTAATAGCACTCCTTGTTTGACAGGTTTAATAAACATGTGGTTCAAGCAGCTGAAAATTTCACTATAAGAGCCAGATACTTAGATTTTTTTATAGAAGTAATTTTGTAGGTTCCTTATTTCCAAATGATAAATGCAATAGGCCTTATTACCTCAAGAACAAAATTCCCTTATAAAAATAAAAATTGTATACAATAAATAATTTTCAGAATTACTAGTAACTTGAAAGAATGTGAGATATTTCTCCATATTCATAGCTGAAAAACAAAAGAATTCCAAAATGAATATTCATTACAGAATAAATTATAACAATAAATACTAGAAAAAAGGACAATGTATAATGGAAGTTTGAAAGAAAAGAGGGTTTTATTTCTCAAAGTCCAGCATATAGAATGCAACCAATTTTTTGTAACTCTGCATGTTTATATCCTTTCTATCAAATTACTATTATTCTGTAAGTCATGAAACCATAAAACTCTTAGAAAAAACATAGGCAAAAATCTCATGGACATAAACATGAGTGACTTCTTCATGAACATATCTCCCCCGGCAAGGGAAACAAAAGCAAAAATGAACAAGTGGGACTATATCAAGTGAAAAAGCTTCTGTACAGCAAAGGACACCACCAATAGAACAAAAAAGTATCCTACAGTATGGGAGAATATATTCATAAATGACAGATCCAATAAAGGATTGACATTCAAAATATATAAAGAGCTCACACACCTCAACAAACAAAAAGCAAATAATCCAATTAAAAAATGGGCAGAGGAGCTGAATAGACAGTTCTCTAAAGAAGAAGTTCAGATGGCCAACAGACACATGAAAAGATGCTCCACATCGCTTGTCATCAGAGAAATGCAAATTAAAACCACAATGAGGTATCACCTCACACCAGTAAGGATGGTTACCATCCAAAAGACAAACAACAACAAATGTTGGCGAGGTTGTGGAGAAAGGGGAACCCTCCTACACTGCTGGTGGGAATGTAAGCTAGTTCAACCATTGTGGAAAGCAGTATGGAGGTTCCTCAGAATGCTCAAAATAGAAATACAATTTGACCCAGGAATTCCACTTCTAGGAATTTATCCCAAGAATGCAGCACTCCAGTTTGAAAAAGACAAATGCAACCCTATGTTTATCACTGCACTATTTACAATAGCCAAGAAATGGAAGCAACCTAAGTGTCCATCAGTAGATGAATGGATAAAGAACATGTGGTACATATACACAATGGAATATTACTCAGCCTTAAGAAAAAAACAGATCCTACCATTTGGCAACAACATGGATGGAGCTAGAGGATATTATGCTCAGTGAAATAAGCCAGGCAGAGAAAGACAAGTACCAAATGATTTCACTCATATGTGGAGTATAAGAACAAAGGAAAACTGAAGGAACAAAACAACAGCAGATCACTGAACCCAAGAATGGAATAACAGTTACCAAAGGGAAAGGGACTGGGGAGGATGGGTCAGAAGGGAGGGATAAGGGTAGGAAAAAAGAAAGGGGGCATTTCATTACGATTAGCATGTATAGTACGTGGTGGCATGGAAGGGGGGGCTGTGCAACACAGAGAGGACAAGTAGTGATTTTACAGCATCTTACTACACTGATGGACAGTGACTGTGAAGGGGTATGTGGGGGGGACTTGGCGAAGGGGGAAACCTAGTAAACATAATGTTCTTCATGTAATTGCAGATTAATGATACCAAAAAAAATTACTATTATTCAATGAAAGAGAAAGGCAATACAGAATGTTCTTTAAAAAGCAAATCATAGTATTATTTGCAATAGAGTTAGTAAAGCCATTCTCTTTCCCCATGCCACTGTAAAAAGAGAATGGTTTAATTCTGTCTTTCTCCCAAGGCACAGTAATCAAAAAAAAAAAAAAGTCCCTGAATGACTTATCACAAATAATATAAGGACACTACTTATTTTAGAAATTATTCTGGGTCAGTATGAGTGAAATACCCAATAAAAACTTGGATTTACACAAAAATAAAGATCACTAGAAACAGCTAATATGTGATTTTAATAATCTGTTCTTCTCATATTAATTTCTTTAAAGGCCAATTGAGTACTTAAGCAAAAATAGTAATAATAAAAGATATTGTTTTGTGGAGCTTACATGTGGAGGTAATGAAAATACCATAAAGGATGGTAAGTAATAATTAGAATTATACTGTTAAAAGATTATTACATTATATATTGGTTTGACATTATTTCAATGTAGCCAGTGATGTTACAGATACATATTTTAATCCCTAGAGAAAATACTGAAATAAAAATGCATTAACAGATATACTGAAAAGCTATTATAGAACACCAAAAATACTCAATTAATCCAAAAATCGGGAAAAAAGGAAAAAAAGGAACAAAGAACAAATAGCAAGATAGTACACTCAAACATATCAATAATTACATTAAATATAAATAAATACTTCAATTAAAAGACAATCTTTTTACTAGATTTAAAAGCAGAAACCAAATAGTACTTACAAGAGACAAATTTTTAAATAGGAATATTTCAAGAGAAGAGTAGCACTAAGGATATATCAAAATGTTAAACAGATCAATTTAATAGGAAGCTGTAATAATCCTAAAAGTTTATACAACTAAAAACAGAGTTTCAAAATACTTTAACAAAAACTGATAAATCTATGTGAAAAAAAACCCAACAATTGAAAATTTCTATGACCTTTTCTTCTAAATTGATGGGACAATAGACAAAAACAGTCAAGTAAATGTGTCTTACTTAAATAAAATCATCAATCAACTTTATTTGAAGTTATTAAAATTAAAGTTACTATATCCTAGTACTACCAAATACAAATTATTTCACATGCATGTAAAACAAGTCTAGTACATTTCAAAGATTTTATGTGAAGCAGAATATGTGCTATTACCAAAACTAAATTAGAAATGACTTTTAAAATTTGTGGAAAAATTCCAAAATATTTTCAAATTAACCAATATTTTACTAAATTAGCCTTAGGTCAAATACCACATAAAGGAATTTAGACATTAGTTTAAATTGAATGCAAGTAAAAATACATTAATCAAAATGTGTGGAATCCATCTAAAACAGTGCTTAGAAGTGAATCATAGCTATAAATGTTTATATGATAAAAAAGAAATTTCAAATCATGGTCTAAGCTTTCACTCTAAGAAACTGAAAAAGAAGACCAAATTAATCGGAAAGTCTTCAGGAAGTGGGAAGCAATAGCAGCAAGAGTTAGAAAAATGAAATAGAACATCCCAACATTAGAGAAAAATCAACAAAACTAAATGTTATTTCTTTTCAAAGAATCAGTATAGTTAGCCAACTGCTGTCAGAACTGAACAGAAAAAACAGACAAAACCAGATTCAAAATAAATGATATTACCATAATTTCTAGACACATAAGCTGTTTTTTGTCAATAAACTCAACTTAGATGAAGTGGGCTTATTTATTGATGTAAGAAAATTACCAAAACTGGCACAAGACGAAAAAAAATGAAAAACTCCATATCCAAGAAATTGAATTCACAATTTTCTTCATATAACAAAAACTTTAGGTACAGATGGTGTCTTTGGCAAATCCCTTCAAATATTTAAGGAAGAAATACACCAATATTAGATAAACTCAGGAAGTAGAAGAGGAAAAACACTACCAACTCATTTATGAAGGCAACAAAACCTTGAATATAAAAACAGATAAGATCATTGCTTAAAAAGGCAATTTCACATCAATAATGGTCATGTACGGGAACACAAAAACCTTTAACCAAATATTAACAAAGCAAATCCAGAAATGCAAAATTAAATATTGAAGCAACAATGTAACTCAAATAAACACAATAAGGAAAAACATCATTTCGGTGGATGCAAATTTTTAAACTAAATATTTTAACAAAGATTTTGTAGATGTTTATAAAGTTTAGGATATCAACATAAAAAATTTACAACCAGAAATTTACAACTAAAAAGTTTTATCTTCCCTCTTTTTCCTGTCTTTCTAACAAATTTTACATTACATTTTATCTCCTGAAGAACTCATCTCTCAGTCAAAAACATTATGTAGGTTATTGTCATGTTATCTGCAAAAGCAACAATAATAAAGGGAAACTAGTATTTAGCTTTAGGGCACTGGTTAAATAAATAACAGTGCTGATAAATTATGAGACATTATTTCAAACATTAAGAATTATGTTTGAAAAATATGGCTGGTAGGAAAATATCTTGATTTTCTAGCACTGTTTGCCACAGCTACCATCTCACCTTGCCAACTATCTTCAGTTGGCCTCTGGAACCCCATACCCTAAGGCTCTCCCCCCACATTCAGTGTGCTCCTTCTTAGAGTTACTTGTTGGATTCTTTCCCTCCAAAATTTGAATAGCATCAGGATTTAGTCTTCATACCTCTTCATTTCTCTCTAAAACTCAATCTTCAGTGAGCTCATGTTTTTCATAACTTTAAATATATCTATACATGGAAGACCGCTAAAATTTTATGTTCAGCCTCGTGATGCCCCTGCACCCCAAATTACACCCAGCTAATGATGTCATCTTTACATAGATGTTCATTAGGCATCTCAAACTTTTCATGCCCAAAGCAAAGGCCAATTTATCTCCTCCCTCTCATTTTTCATCTCATTAAATGACTCTACCAACCAACCATCTTTTTGCTCAGGTTCATAGTATCAGGGCCCTTCTTTCCATTTATACCCCACATCCATTGCATTATCAAGTCATCTTGGCTCTATCTTCAAAATATATCTCCTATTTTAACATGTCTTTCCACTTGTCCTGCAGCCATTCTATTTCAAGCCATTTGTCTCTCTCCTGTATTCCTTAATAGCCTCCTAATTGATCTCCCTGCTTCTACTCTTACTCCTTACATTCCACTCTGCAAAGAGCAGCCAAAGAGAACTTATTTAACATGTCAGATTAGGCCACTGACCTGATCTAATATGTTCCAGTGGAAAAAATCCAAAGATATTAAAGATCTTTCTTAATAGATCACAATTAATCTAGCCTTATTACTTATTGTAGAGATGTATGTTTTCTTAATTTTCCACAATAATCATATAATCATTTATTGCATGTAAAAAGAAAGAATGTATATAAATTGGTTTGTCAAGTCAACATTGTAAAAGCAGTTAATAGTTATAAAAAGAAAAGAACATTTAGAGGAGATAAAAGAAATGAGAAACAGTTTGTTCCACTGCAATACATGAATATTTTATTTCTTTTCTAGAAGAGTGAAATTAATAAGATTGTACAGAAATGAAGTATCAGGTGAATACCTAGTATGTTTTATTGTATATTAATATAATTGCTGTTACATAGTTTACTTCATAATATCCAAGGGCATATTAAATTCTTTGTATTTATATTCACAATATTAAAAAGGTGGAAGACATATCTGGGAATATCACTACTGGAATTGACCACATTGAAAACCTGCATTGAAAATAAAAGCTAACCATGTTGTTTAACTAATCATGGATAGATTAAAACTAATACAGATAGATTAAACTAATTTTTGCTTTCCTAATTATTTTAAGTGAACCGAAATCATGGATAAAGTTTTGGGATGGTATGTGTTGTGTGACCTCATAAATTCATTATAGACTTAAAGACTATTAGAAATTTAAAGGACCTTAGAGCTCATCTGGAACAATCCCTTCCATATCACATAAGAAAACTAAGATCCAGAGAGCAGAAACCACTTTTCTAAAGTTGCACAGCCAGGAATTAATACAACCAATGTTTGAAGTCAGTAGCCTAAAAATTCATCTCTATTTGTCCCTGAATAATCCACGATGCTCTATTTCCTTATTTGTTATTGTGACCTACATCTTGACTGCATTCCTCTTACATAAACAAGAATTCTGAACTAGCATTCTAACCCAAGAAATCCATAACTTGTGAACACAGACAACAACAGCCACTGGGTCAGGGATGAAGGGTGTCACCAATTATCACTTTCTTTATGCTTACTTCCCATTCCATTCCCAGATCGGCAGTTACCAAAAATAATGCATTGTCTCAACCACCTCAATGTTCTTAGAAGTTACAAAAGGGGATGAAAAAGAAAGGGGATGTGGAGTATGCAAGACCAATCACCCATTTATTTTCCAGTTAGAGCAGCTGCATTATTGTAGAATCTCAAAGTTGGAAGCAATCTTAAAGACCATGTAATGCAGTTTCACCAGATGCATGTGTATCTCCACAGCGTGTTTGTCAAATGCTTGTCTAGGTTATGTTGAATACATTTTTGTGAAAATAAAACAACTGTCTCTTAAGAAACCTCATTATATCTTTGAATAATTCTGTTAAAAATTTTAAACTTTAAAATGACTTTAAATGTGTCTGCCATTAAATTCTCTCAAATTATTAATTTCTTTGCTCTCTTAATACACACAGATATAAATAAAGGAGTGTATGTGTGTGTGTGATCAGAGTTAAATAACCCTTCCAGTTGAATCTGAATAGGACAGGGTGCCAAATGATTATCACCTTCATAATAATAATAATAATAATAATAATAATAATAATAATAATAATAATAATTTTATTATACCTAGGAGTTAAGACAATTTACTTTGTTCCTGCCTTTGTGTAAAAAATTTTACAAATTATTTCATTCTACTAAACAACAAAGTTAGAAAGTAATATTATTAATCCCAGTTTCTGAGATTTAGATTAATACAATATCCTATTAATGCAAAGCAAAACTGAATTTGCTTTTTTTATTAGGCACCTCCTGTCACATACTTATATTGAGCTTACTGTCGTTTGTAAAAAAACATTTCTGCTTTTAAAATACATGCTAATTTGAGATATGTTTAATTCTTTACTCCTGTGACTATGCCTGTTGTTATTGTTAGTATTGTTATAGAGAGATTTTCAGCCTCACAGGTTGGCATTGCCCTAATGAGAACTTCTCAAATAAAAACACTGACAAATGGGCGTGAGGTAATTTTTGTTCTTACCTAAAATTTTTGTTCATTTCTTCTGTCAAGCAATGATGACCTATAATTTGAATATTCCTTTTGTAAAAGAATGATGGAACCGTCCCCAAAATGGAATTGGATGGTCCCTAATTGTTCAGCCACTACATTTTTCTCTTGAAATTACAGCAAAATGCCAGCTACAATAGTTTGTACCTGTTAGGAAAGAGTAGAAAACCTAAATGTGATTTATTCCCACTAGGATGTTTAAACATTTTAACAGTAAGGTATGAACAAAGGGCCACGTGGTGGAAGCTGCTCGGGCTGAGAGTGGGGGTGGGGGAATTGATAAGGGCCTGGCGATACCTGTTTGAGTTTTTTAAACCTACCAGTAAGATTAAGACAAATGTAAAGGAAAGATATAACGAGTTTAGTCAATGTCAGGGGAAGACTGTGAACCCTGTAGTACTCAGCCAATGAGGAACCAGGGGAGGGACTCGCGCACTAAGAGATAAATTATTGGCGCCAAACTCCCCAGGTGTCCCTGCCCACCAGACACCCGATCTTGCAAGACCGTCATTAAAGCCTCGCTCCGCTGTTCTCTTTGTCTCCGTGTCCACTTATTGAATTTGGACCAGTGAGTGTGTTTCTCACAGTACCTAGGTGTGAGTTTTGAATGCCATGCCATGTAATAAGATTCTTGTACAAATTCTGTAATCTTGCTAAAACAATTCATTGGTATTTTGGCAATTTGAAGTCACTAGGCTTTAGAACATGCACATTTTCCTTGGGAATAATAATTCCCAATGAGTCCATTGTTTTAAAAATAAGAAAAAGCTTGTCCTAAACAGTTTTCATATATGTGACATTTAACATTTAAGGAGATCTATTTTTTATTGCATACTATCTTAATAATCAATAACAAAGATATGCAAAATAATATGTATTTTCAGCTATTTCAATGTGATTTTTTTATTCAGTCAAACATCTGCTAACACTGAAGTCAGGAAAATCTGTCATTTCTGTTTCCTGCAGATGCTTCAGAGTACTTCCCCTTTCAGTCGAATGTTCTAGTCTAACATTACCCTGCAACAGAACTTAACTGCACCTCACAAATTACTCAATGTAAGTTACCCCCAATGTCCGTGTTTCTATTCTAGAACAAATGAAATGCTCACACAGATTTTTAGATTCCAATAAAAATAATGTGTTTTTTATTCACTCACCTATGCTGGCAACTTTATTCTAATTGAAAAAAAAATGCTATCACCTAACACATCTTACTATGTTTGAATTCTCATATCCAACAGTGACAATAAGGAATGCATCAATTTAAAATGTTTCCAGATACCTGAAATTGTTAATTATACTTTTTGTATAGTATGGTATTATACCTGTCTCCAGATATAAGAACCTCAAAAAAAAAATCATTTTCATTTATTGTATTTGCAAAATCATAATTTGAAATATTTCCCCTAGAATTGTAAAAAAAACCCCACAACACTCTAATATAATATTTTCCACTGTTTTCTGTAGCCCTCCAGATAATTACTATCTATGTTCATAAAATTCCTTCTCTATCCCACATATCTACTTCATTTAATTATTGTGCCTGAAGTTTTTATCTCATCCGCTGTGATTAAATACAACTATTTTTATTTTCTGCACTAAATAATAACAAGCTTATTTGACTATAGCAGCAATTCATTTATTTTTCTCCTAAGGATAGGTTATATTTACTTATGTAACTTATATAATAACAAAAGAGTAGGAAAAGCAGAGAAGTGATGGAAATTTCATAAATTAGAATCTCTTTGACAAAAAAGAACCGTATAATGGAAGAAAGGTTTGGTAATATTTCCTGGGATTTATTTTTGGTTTGGTAACATTGTTTACATTCCCCAACCAGATTAAAGCCAAATGTTCCTGATACATTTCCTAACCTTTAATTTACTCTTCCTGAAAGTCTCTTGTTCCTCTGCCCCTGTTTGAGAACCTGTAATAATATATTACACATTCTACTCAGGTTACTGGATTTCCTTGTTCTTCTGAGTGAAATATGAATGTTATAAGTTTTAGCAAGTATTTCATTGGATATGTAAGAAAATGATATGCAGATTCACAATTTCACATTTCTCTGATTTGATTCTGAAAAAGAGTATTATTAAAAGCTGTTAGAATTTATAAAAATTTGTATAAATTTTTCTCTCTGATGATATTTTTGGACATGCAAATACTTTAATGGCAGATGGAATAATTATAATTTTACCTAAATTTGCCAATGTAGAAGTAACCCTCATTAGATTTACCTGAAGCATTTTCAATTTCTATGATGGTTAACATTGTGCAAAGAAAAGGTGGGTGATTTGAAGAGACTTGAACCACAAAAAAAGAAAATTCTTTCTTCCTTTTTTGGTCTTATTGTGGAGATCTAATTTTGCGGTGTTCATACACACTGATCATCATTTGAAAATAATCTCTTGGGGTCAGCTTTAGCTCAAGAGGTTACTTCTCTATAAGTTGTATCTAACAAGGCCTATATTGGGGTTCAAGACCTGTGGGTGCTTTCTGACCCCTTAAAAATAAGAAAGAAAAGAATCTCTCAGTAGTTCTCAAACTTTGGCAAACATTAGAATCATCTGGAAGATTTGTTAAAATATAGATCCAGACCCCACCCTGAAAACTTCTGGACTGGGGCCCAAGAATTTTCATTTCTAACAGTTCACTTTTGCTTGCTGATGCTCCCAGTCTGGGAATCATACTCTGATAATCACTGATCTACTTTATTAATCCTGGTCATTACAAATTGGTGCTTAGTTAAGTAGAAGGAACAGAATACATAAATATTTATATCTACAGATTATATATCCATCCAGTTAAAATTTTTACTTTGGAACTTGATGTTTAGAGAGCAGAAAGAAGAAAAACAATAGAAATTAAGAAAATATAAAGAAAAAACTTCAAATTTTTGAGAGTACGAAATCATCTTTGATGAAAGTGCTGCATTACTATGACAATAAGTCCTTACACACAGGCTACAAAACCAGACTCACCTGATTCTACAGTAGGAGCTCCACCCACCTCTTCTTTACACACCTCTTATAGGTTGGCAAACAGGACCCTTCCTTTTGACAAAGGCAACTAACTACTGACTGAATGAGTACTCTGGTTGAGTAATTTTTCATCAAGAACCTACTATTTGTTGCCCACCCAGGTCTAAAGTTGAAATTGAGTAAAGATTTTCACTTATTTACTATTGAGTTGGATAAATAAATATAGGAGAGCTTGTGATAATTTTCAGATAAATGAATTTAAAAAAAGCAATTCAAATATAGAAGAAATAAAGTCTATGCTCAAGGAAGTTCTTCCAAAACACAGAGTATTGTTGATGGAAATTTATACAACTGCGTGTCACAAAACCCATGTTTATTCTTAAAATTATTTGTGTCTAGAAAAGCTAGAAAAAACATAGCAAGTCCTTCTCAGTACTCTTCCTGCGTACACAATGCAGTAGAAAGGTAATTTCAAATAAACCAATGAAAATTCATCACTCTTAGGAGCACTTATTCTTTATATTAACTTTTTTGAAGTGCCATTTTTTAATTAAAAGCTTTTTTAAAAATAGTGCAAAGAAAATTACATAATGCAGTTCTACTAGCCTCCCTGCTAATTCTTTGTGCACATACTCTGATACTTTTGGGTCTTGAACTTGCATTGCTCTGTGTCAGGAACTCTATTCCCAAAGATTTTCACTTGGTTCAGTTTCATACCTACCTATTCAAAAAAGCCATTCCCAAAGTAGTGAAACCCTGTTACTCTCAGTCTGTCTTACCCAGCTGATTTATTCATAACACTCATTGTATGTCAGTGAATCTATAACATATCATGGATAAGAGCATATTTACCACATTGTGGATGTTAAAATATGTCTACAAATTCACTGACACTCCTCCCTTCAACAGGTGAGACAACTCCTATCTTTTGAATGAGAGTCAGACTAAAAGACTATTAATGAATAGAATGTCCAGAAGTGGAAATGAAATCTAAGTCTCCCGAGTTGCCTGTTGTGAGGGAAGTCAATGACCATGGATACTCATGAAGCCTGTGAAGTGGCACACATAAGAAAGAAGTGAGTTTCCTTCTAACAATCAGCACCAACTCATCGGCCCTGGGAGTCATCCTGGAAGGGAATCATTGGGCTCTGGTCAAGCTTTCAGATGACTGCAGTCCCAGCTGACATTTTGACTACAGTCTTAGGAGAGAAGACAAGCCAGAACTGCCCAGAAAACAATGGCATAATTCCTTTCCTAGAGACTGTGAGAATAATGAATGTTTAATTTTACTTTAAGTCATTAACTTTAATAATATGTTGGTACAAATCAACAGATAACTAATAGAGTTACTACTGGAAAAGTACTGTCAATTTTACTAACAAAATCATTTTTATCACTTTCAATTGTCATATTATATTTAATGAAAGAGATCTTTGAAACTAAGCTAGACCTAGATCTAATCACATACCACTTTCTTGTCCACTCATAAAGGAAAATTCAAGTGAAAGAAACTAGTGATGATGCACCTAAAGCTTCTTCATTGTATCCAATTTTTCTGACAATATTTTCAATTCAGTATTATCAACATTTGTGATCTTCAACAGAATGTAATTGCAGTGCCATTACAAGTGTTGATGAGGGACATTTCTTAAACTCCTAAACTATTTATTTCTTACTCCTCTACAAGTTCTTAAATTCTTACACTGTTGTATCTAAGATTTTCTACTAAGCTGTTGACCCTCATTATGCAAGTTATGTTGCTGGTACTTTCTCAATCTTAACACATTGTCAGACAAGACAAATTATATTATTCTCATTTTCCAGTCAAAATTGTTTATAAAATACATCTGCATTCAGGCATTAAAATAAAAAAAAAAGGATCTTAGAATCAATGAAATACTGCACCTATGAGTGTTTCTTAGTTACAATCACCCTTGCTAAAGCGTAAAAGCAATGACTGTCTTGTGCAATGTTATATCCCCCAGCCTACCACAGTGCTTGGAACATAACAGGAGCTGAGTAAATATTCATCAAATGCCTGAATGAATACATACACATATACATAAAATTAATGAATAATACATACTAAATGTGAGCATTCTATGGTTTTGTTATCCACATAAACTTTAAAATTTTTAACTATTACAGTAAATTGTGTTTCTAAGTTGAAGGAATTTCTGATTAAAAATCATCAACATTACCTTAAGATAAGAAAACTATCTTATTTGATACACATTTGCTATTCAATATTCCTGTTGCTATCAGTTTTATAGGAAACAGATACTCTAGCTCATGAAACTTTCCATAGATGTTATTTTCAAATAATCTTAAAACTCTCCATTTAAACTTTCCTTTTACAACATGTATGGAGCTAGAGGGTATTAAGCTCAGTGAAATAAGCCAGGCAGAGAAAGACAAGTACCAAATGATCTCACTCATATGTGGAGTATAAGAACAAAGGAAAACTGAAGGAACAAAACAGCAGCAGAATCACAGAACCCAAGAATGGACTAACAGTTACCAAAGGGAAAGGGACTGGGGAGGATGGGTGGAAAGGGAGGGATAAGGGCGGGGAAAAAGAAAGCGGGCATTACGATTAGCATGAATAGTGTGTGGGGGGCACGGGGAGGGCTGTGCAACACAGAGAAGACAAGTAGTGATTTTACAGCATCTTACTACACTGATGGACAGTGACTGTGAAGGGGTATGTGGGGGGGTACTTGGTGAAGGGGGGAGCCTAGTAAACATAATGTCCTTCATGTAATTGTAGATTAATGATACCAAAATAAAATAAAATAAAATAAAAAAGAAAAGATATAGAGCAAAAAGTTGAAAAAAAACTTTCCTTAATATCTACGATTTGGTATATTAGTAAATACACATGAAACAAGTGTTTAAACAGGATATTATCCCATTTAACAACTTCCAAGTTTTAGATTTAGGATATAGAGGGGAATTCTACTTCAAAGAATATTCCGGTTTGCTTTCATACAGTACCAATCATGTATGACTATTGTCATCTCTGTATAAGCCAGATATTTTCTGTTGTCTATATTCTAAACACCTTATCAATAAACATGAACTCTCCTTTGTGGCACATGCTTTCCAGACACTGTGCCCATTTCACAGAGGAATTATGTTTTCATCACCTTAAGGATGATTGTGTAGTCAGAAAACAAAGGCCATTTCCCCCAAAATGATGCCTATCTAAGGGTTTTCCTGTGTCGAATGGCCACAATTAATAATAATTTTCCAGTTCCATAAAGCTCAAGATAAAGATGACTAAAACAAACAGGCTTCCCTGGAAAAGACAAGTAAGAGGTATACTGGTTGAGTGGAAAATTAATATATTAATGAAATTGATGACATTAGTGATTTGTTTTGTTGACAGAATTTAGAACGAGATTCATTTATCATCATCCCATAGTCATCCATCAGTAGTATATTGCCCCAAGCATTTAGCCTCCTGTTAGCAATTTAAGTTTTCTTAGTAGTAATTATATTGGAAAAGAATACCGTATATTTGTGGTTCACTTGATTATAAATAAAATATAAACAAAATTAATATTTTATAGAAAATATTTAATATTTATCAAATGATAGTTCTATTATTTTGTTTTACATATTTTATATTGCTCTATCTTCTAGCATCCCAAAATTACCCATTTTGGAGAGACAATTAATTTTAATTCTACAGTAACACTTTTCTTTGAAAGGAAGTATGATAATAAAGCCCAGTAAAAATGGATGAATTTTAGATAATGTCCACTCGGTATGTAAGATGTCCAGGACTTAATCAGATAACATCAATAAATCCCCACTGTGCACACACATGCTGCAAACACACACTTTTCAGAGATATTAGGTAAGTATAACTACAGAATAGCCTGGAAACTTTCTCTGCTTCTCCAAAGCAAAACCCTTAGAAGGCCCATTTTGGAGTTGGAACGGTTCAGTTAGACTCTCCCACAGTAAAGACAGAGTAGAATGTAAAAATTGTAAGAAAACAGCTTCTGGACAACCGGCCAGAATTTATGACATTTAGATCAAACCCTGAAAACATGGCATCTGGAGATTCTAGTTTGATAAGTTAGGTTTTGTCCTTTTTTCTTTTATTTTGTTATTTAATTTGTTCAAACTAAGAATAAATGTGACTGTTTCCTCCCTACCACTCAAGGAAGTTTTCCTAAGAAGATTCGTGGGTTATCTCTCAATGACTTTGCTTATTCTAAATTCCTTTTTGAGCTGCTAGAAAATAAATAATAAATGTAGGATAATACATTGTAGTAGACATTTTTAAGTGAGTTCAGTTCTTTCTTAAACTTTGCCATAACAAGATACCAAGCCATATGAAAACTGGTGTAATTAAATTATTTTACAAATGAAAAGGAGTATATATTAAAGGAGTATTTTTAAAATAAAAACCTGAGTATGTATAATACACTGTAGTATCCTACCATAAAGAGTTAAAATGATGAGAGGGACAGTTTTATGGGGTTAGAAATGGATAGAAAATCCAGATGTTGCCAGGAAACTTTCACAGAAGAAATGAATTTCAAACTAGATTCTTTAAATAAGTAGGAGTGCATCTGACAGGAAAGGTTGGGTTCAGGATATTCTAAGCATATGAAGTGAAACATGCAAAGTCCTGAAATAATATAGGAGAGAAAAGCTCAGTGGGGAGAGAATATAGTATGCATGATGGAGGATAACTGGGCATCTGGGAGGGCAATACATGATCCATGGATGGAGGGCACACGAAAGGATGAGTAAGGGATATAGCGTGCAAAGATGGAAGAGGGTACATGGATGGATAGGAAGAGAATGTAGGGTTTATGGAGGAGAACCTGTCAAGAGAAGCTGGGGCAAAACATGAAGACAATGTGGGTCTTACTATAAGGTTTGATTTTATCCTTCAGGCAATGGAGAACCACGAAACAGCCTTACACTGGGAAAGAAATGATCAAATGTGCAAATTATGGAAAATTTATCCTAATAGCTATATGAAGAATGGTCAGGAAACCAGAGGTGATTAGGCCATCAATACAGTCCAAGAAAAAACATGTAGACTTCTCATAAGCTTTAAGATTCAAAGAGATTAATTCCTAATTATAAAATTTTAGGCATTATAACTTAGAAGGCTCTGCGTGATTAATATTTTACCTAGTTCATTTTACATCACAACTTAATAACTTATTGCTAGATAGTATATTAACAGAAGAAGACAATGATCAGGTCAAAAATACATATTAGCTTCTCACCTCATGAGACTGCCACCAGAACTGTGAACATAAATTTCAACAAAGCCAACATATATTTAAAATATGCATTTTTGAATGATACTATGTTTAAGGCATAACATAAGATGTTAAGGCATTAAGTGACATGCAGGGGCAGGGGCAGACATGGAACAAGGGTCACGAAGTAAAGATGGAAAAAAATAGAGCTGCTGGCAGACCTGAATTAACCTTTGTGGTTCCATTTTTGGTTCCTCAATAGTTTCTTTGCTTTTTTGACCATTTTAAAACAAATTAGTACAGCTTTGAAGGAGAAATAAATTTAGAACCCAAGCACCAATAATCTTAGTGACAAAAGGCCTCCATGAAATGAGAATAGAAGGAATCAGATAATATTTCTGTACTGATCTACTTGACCTGAATGTTTTATGCCTTACTGACTGATTAAATCAGCTCCTGGTGCTACTGGAGTTTAAAATAATAGCTGAAAAAATTAAGATGGGCCTTAAATTTACTGATAATTTTGGCGAATGTTGAAATCTAGTCCATGTGCAGCTTAGCCCATTATGCTTCAGTGGTTTTTACCATACAATGTGCTTTTAAGATTTTTATTTCCCCAGATGGAAATTGTCTACCTTACCTTCAGCGAAATTGTATCCTCAACGAAAGATCAGATTAAATGGAATAAGCACAGTGCTTATAAATTTGGATTAAGAGAACATAGCTGAAAGGATGCTTAAAATGTATCTTTAAACCTAAGTGCAGAATTTCCATATATACCTTGAAATATGTATTGGAGTACTAAATGTGCTCAGTAAGCTAAGCAATGTGTTAGATAATTAATAAACATTTAACAGCATTGATTCTTACAGCCTGCTTTATTGAAGTTCTTATCAGTATTGAGCAGATGGGTCATAACTATGAAAAATTATATTTTAAACATGATTACTATATGTGGATTATATTTGAAAAATACTGTTCAGTGAAGCATTTACAAATGTAATTTATTGCATAGAGCAAGACCCCAAAGTTAAGGTATTTTTCCTGTATTAAATAGAAAAGTACTTAACTGATGTATAAAAAACATTGTGAAATTTGCTTAAAAATATTTTAAATAAAAAAATAATCCCCTATATGAAAGAATAAAGCAGTATGTACAATATCAATTAAGAATAAACAATTGGATTGATTTTTCTTTTTACTACATAATAAATCCACTCTCATTACTTTTTAAAATCATCCTTAATCTTTACTAAGAATTAGGTCTGAAATTTTACATGACTACTGAAAAAATTTTTTTAACTAAGATAATAATCTTTCTGAATGACAACCACCATTTAATGTCTTGAACTGCCGTGATACAACCCACACACGGGTGCACATGTGCGAGTGTGGCAAACAATCTAAAATTGTGTTGCGGGACTGAGAAAATGTGAAAAGATTTTAAAGTTTTGTATATTTATCTAAATGAATGTATTTGTTAATAGTATTTACATATCTCACCCACTGGTTTATTATGACACAAATATATAAAAAATAATGTAAAGTGCAGGTAATATTTTTTAGAAAGTACACCAAGACCAAATCAAATTGTAATTGACTCTATCACAATTTCCAAGTGAGGTAAGCAGCCTCTAGGATGGTCCCCAGTTACCTGTACCTCCTGGTATTCTTTGTGTTATCTATGTCCACAGTGCGCCACAGCTTGACGTGACCAACAGCATGTGCAGAAATGGGATCGTATGTCACTTCTGAGATTTGATTATGAAAAAACTGTGGGTCTCATCTTTGATTCTTTCTCCTTCTCTGTTATCATTCACTGTGAGGCAAACCAGATTTCATGCCAAGCAATTGCAGAAAATCTATTGTATCAAGTCAAGACTAAAGTCTCTGGTAACAGCCAGCAAAAAACTGAGACCATTAGCTGGGAGCGAGAGTTTGAAAGTGGATAGAGTCTTCAGATGTGACTGTAGCTATGTCCTTGAGACTTTGAGTCAAAACCACTCAGCTAAGCCTCTGCCAGTTTTCTGATTCAAAGAAACTGCAAGATAAATATTTATGACTTTGGGGGTATTTTGTTAGATAGCAATTGGTAAATACACTAAATGTCATATCTAGCCATTAGTATCTGAGAGACGTAATGCTCGATAGTATGGGGTACACATGAGAGAATGGGAGACCATCTGAAGTGCTTGTTGCATTCACAATCCAGTTAAAAAGTTAAGATACATACAAATAACATAAGCCAATATAGAAAAAAATTGTACAAATGTGTACTAAAATAATAATACTGAAGAAATGACATAGAAACAGGCAGTAGAGTCATTTTTGTTGAGGAAAAGCTTTATAGAAGCATTATAGAAAAGCTACAAATATATTGGTGTATGAGTAATGACATGATTTGGACAGGTTTAGGCATTCCAGGCTGAAGACAGTTTGCACAAAGTCATAAAAGTTTTGGGAAAGGGCAGAAAGTGTATAAGAAATACCTAGTTGGGCTAAGTACTTAGTATTTACATGCATATGTATGTAATTATGTCACCTATTCAATGAATTAGAGAAACAACACTTATCTTTGAGACAGAATGAGTTAATATTCTAGATCTAGCATGAATTGTATGGTTTAGGGCTTCAAAATATCTCTAAGCCTTGCTTTATGTTTTTCTAAAATGAAAATAATATTACCACAAAGGTACTTTTTCTGACTTCGAGTGCAATGCTCTTTATATGCAAACAAATTCACTCTCTAGGTCTGACTTCAGACTTTATAATGGATTAGTAACAGAACAAATTTTTTTTCATATCGTCCCATTTTCACTGACAATAATTACAGTTTATTATGAGTTGATTCGTTTTGACAAAAGATGTTGATGTACCTACTTAATAGAAAGAGAAAAGAATTCTAACATCATCAGCTGAACAGAACATTTCTATGTAAAAAAGGAATGGTCAAGGACCTGAGACATTATCCTTTCTGTAGGATTACTGAATTATAAAAGTAGCTTTATTCTTATTTTCAATCTTACTCCTATCATGTTAGCCATTGTGACATATACATGGTTTTGCAAAAACATCTGTAAGTTGGGATGATCTTGCAGTGCTTTATCACTTTCAATCTATTAATAATAATCAAATACATGCAGAAAAAAAGAGAAAAAAACTGTGTCTGAGAAAAAGGTAAAACTAATATAATTTGGATATCAGTGAGTTTATATTTTAGCTCAGTCATATTAAATCATGTGTAGCATTCCAACTCTGATAAATTGGTAGCAATCATGGATATCGGGTTGAGGAGTTTAAGGCTGTATCTGGGCTTAGAGGAAGGGCCAGGATCATTTTGGAATGTTGTCATGAGAACAAGAGAGGGAGGAGATGGCACTTGCACACTCCTTCATCATATCTGTACCTGTAGGAGGTTAAACACACACAGAGAAAAAACATTTGGTGGAAGGCTGGCCCACACTGTGATACACTTAATAAGTGTTATTGGACATTTTTAACAGATTAAAAGTGTTAAGATTTGATAATTAGGGAAGGCTTTAGAAGAGGAAAGCTCAAATTTAGCTTTAGACAATAAGTTGTGTATTTATTTTAGGTAATTTAAAAAAAATGAGACCTACCTTTCCAATTTAAAATATAACATTACACCATTCAAATTTACTCTCATTCAACTTGATTTTGCCATATTATTTTGTTGAATTATGTCAGGATCCCATGGGGATCTGGATCAACTTATTTGTAAATCCTATACTTGGTCAATGATGTTTTGATCTCAGTAATAACAGTCAGTACTGCCTAAATATGTGACAAACTAAGCCTATCAGTTAATAATGCATTGCTCTTCAAGTACTAGATACATGAATAATACTAAGTTGAACAAAGTTGGTTTATCTTTTCACAAATGAAGAAATTCAGAGATAGTTGCTGACATTCGTTTGGCTGTTCAGTGATATATAGTCGCCCCGTCTATTTCTACCTCCCTGATTCATCAAAAGCATGTTAGCAGCTCACCTCATGCTATAGACTTATTTCAATGACTCCTATTTCAAAAGCCAAAGCTCAAGGTCAGAGAAGAGTGGGAGGAGAAGGCAGGATCTAGCCCTACTGATTCCTTCTAAAAGGATAGCAAGTTTCACCACAGGTGTCATTGTCCAGAACTTTGTCCTTTCCAGCTATAAAGGGGCCATCAGGCAATGCTTAGGTCTAGGCACACTATTACCCCAAACAAAGTCACCACATAGTTGTATAGAAAAAGGGGAGAATGGGTAATATGTAAGCAGTTAACAGATCTGTTTCACTGGGTGCAGTTTTACATAAAATGGTTGCAGTAGGCCTCCAGAATTTATTTTCAAGAAGAATTTAATTAATGTTGCTAAACATGATCATTGTAAAGAGAATTATGGTTCATTCAGCAATCGTTTATTACCTACTATATGACAAGCACTTTGTCAAGTTCTTTGGATAAAGAAATTCTGAGGCTTATTTTAGACACAGTTGTTAGTTTTTCAAAAACCAAATATATATTAGACTTGACATTTTAATAAAATCTTTGAAAACAAAAGCACCTAGTCCCTCACAGCTATAATAATAATTAAAATGTCAATATATAAAGCCAATTTTATTTTTATAGCTAGAAAAAAATTAATACCATTTACAATAGGCTTGAAAACATTAAATACCTAGGAATAAATCTAACGACAGATATCCAAGATCTCTATACTGAAAATAAGAAAACATTCATAGAGGAAATTAAACAAGATAAACAAAGAGCAACTCATTATAATGAATTGGAAAATTTCAAATTTTAAAAATATCGCTTGTACCCAATTTGACATATATGTTTAATTCAATTCCAGTGAAACGCCAAACACATTATTTTTGGATATCTATTCACTGATATTAATATTTATATGAAAATGCAATGTATCTAAAATAGTCAAGACAATTATAAATAGGAAAAAATTCAGGATTTATCCTACCTGAACTTAAGGTGGTATCTTTAAATTAGAAATTATAAATCAATTAGAAAAACATGAACACCTTAGTAGAAAAATGAGCAAAGGAAACACGTAGTCAATTCATAAATGCAGAAATGCAAATATTTACTACATGATGTTCCTATTTTCTACTAAAAGTTAAAATTCTATTTTCTTTCAGAAATTATAATAATAATGATATTTTGTAAGCATCTTTCATCTATCAGATTGACAGAGAATAAAATTAGAATAACACCAAATTTTCATATGATCTTTAGTCAGTGTTATCAAACTGAAAATATACAGTCCCACATCTATATATTTACTCTAAGAGAAATCTTGGAAAAATTTGTGATTTATTTCTATAGATGTTAAAAGAGCTATTATTAGCAATACTGAAAAATATTACCAAATATTTCTCAGTAAAAGCCTAGTTAAAGCACAGCATATCTTTATTATGAAATAAAAATCAGTCATTAAAAGTTATTGTATTGACACCATGTAGAAAAAGATATTATCAAAAATATATTAAGTAGTTGACAGTAGAACATTACCTTATTTTTCTAAAATTGAATAAGATGCATAAAATAAAGTGAAGGAGATACTTCAAAGTGCAACATTTTATTTCTGAATTATGTAATTACAGGTGTTTTTCATCATATACATATTCTATATCTACATATCCTTAGTTTTTAGATAAAGAATGAAATATTTTTTAAATACTAAAATTGTATGAGAAATTAGAAAACTCTAACAACTTTCCAATTATAAAAAAATCTTAAATGCAAAATAGGATATACACTATCAATCAAAGGCCTGACTTCCAAGTTCATGAATGATAGAAATCATCAAAAAGAACTAGCCCTTGGAATTCACCTCAATTCTTGCACTGATAAGAACAATATCAACTACCTCCATCTCAGGGAATAACACCATTACTTTGCTTTAGTAGCCAGTCTATCTCATGAAAAATCCAATCTCTCTTCATTACTTGCACCTGAACGAGATGTCTATTTAGTCAATTTTCCAAACCAAGAAAAACAAGAGTTTCATAGTTCACTCTAAATCTCAAAAACCCTAAACAATTATATCAAATAGATGAGGTCCAACATCAAGACTTTTTCAGGGAGCAGTAAGAGCCATTTTGCCTCGAAGGTGCCTTAGAACTTAATGATGCAAACTTCCATAAAAGTCTTTGTCACTGGAGATTTGTGAGATTCAGTCTCCCTTGGGGCTAATGATTGCTCAGTGTTTTTTGTATCACTATGCCAGACTGGGCTGTTACATTTTTTTTTATTATTATTATTTTCAATGGCTAAATTGAAGCTTTGAAAACTGAGCAATTCTGTTTTCATGCCTTAGGATAAGTAACAATAAATGATCACAGAAAGGCAAATTTTAGTAGACATTTGCAGCAAAGAAACCCTAAAAAACCCAAGAAGACAAGTGACCATTGATCATTGGAATGCTTGATTTTTGCCTCATATAATAGATACCTCTTGCCCTCCTTTTTGATTTTTATACAGAAGTCTTCTTAGTTATTCCCGGAGTTTAAAGGATTCACGATTGTTCCTCTAGGACATTTAAAAAACTGCCTTAAGCCAAAACAACTCTGTTGTAAATTTAGTGTTTAAAATGTCTTTCATTGACACTACCATAATAAAATTATGAATTACAGTTTCAGTTTTCAATTACTTAAAGGACACATAATCTCACTAATATCAATCTCCCCCATAGTATCCAGTAAAATAACAAAATATAATTGGTGTAATATTATGTTTAAAAACATAAAATAACCAACAACTCTGTTCTTCTTGATAAACACACACACAGAGACTAGATGTGATATACGTATTTTTTCTTTTTTAACAAAATTATAGAAGGAAAGGTAAATGCAACTACTATTCATAGATACATCAAACACTTTACTCACTTTGTATTTTGTATACATAGTGTGCATGTTACATATATGGTGACCACAAAAACAATAACATAATCTTGACTCTGATTCCTTCTGCCTAAGCCTCCAAGTATTCTTGCTTATTTCTCAAATCTGGTCTCTAAACCTCTTCGCAATTCTCTAAGCATCATCCCAAACTTTTTCCTAAGTAATTATTTTCCTTTAACTGAAAATAAACAGTTATTTTCCATTATTGCAACACAAAACCTTACTATTATACTAGTAATCAAGGCAAAATGATGTAATTCAACAGAAAACCTTAGTAAAACTGGAATATAGTGCGTAATGGTTGTTGTCTTATATTTATTGCTATTTTTGTGGGGGTTTTTCATAAAGGATTTGTGAATGCTGGAATTGTTTAAACTTATTTTTTACAAGTTACTCAGGAAGAACATCTCTATGTGCAAATTGTTGCTTAGACCTAGAATAAAACATGTTTATCTTGTTTAGCATTTCATCCCATACTCTAAGCAATGTTCTTTGTCCATAGGAGTGCTCAATAAATATTTGTGTAATGTATTAAATAATAAATGCATGGCTGCATGAACAAATAAATTAATGAGTATGCAAAGGATCTTTTTTGTATGTACTCTGCTCTAGCCTTCCTGAGGATCGTGTATAGAATATTGCACTAAATGCAAACAAAAACTGGATGAAGTAGATGTTATTTGAGTCCATTTTCATTTAAGAAAATTAAGGCAAGAGAGATTAAGCAAGTGTCCTAAATCACACAGTCAGTAAATGAGTTTTCTCTAGATTCAGGCAGTCTTATTCTAATACCTTCTCTTATTACTTACTATATATACTTATTGGAGTTTTTAATAGGAAAAATGAACAAAAAAAAGGAAGAGGAGGATGGAGAGAGTAGAGGGAGGAAGAAATGACTATATTGCTAACAGAATCTCCTTTACAAAACCCTATTTTTTCAATCCACTTTATTTTGTATCTTCTTTTAAAAAATCTTAATTGGCCCACACAGAAAATGTTATGCTGAAATAATTATAAATTTATGCATAAATTCCACATATTAGCATTGTTTGCTATAACTTGGTAATGATCCATATCAAATCACTTCTCATCTAAAACTAAAGCAAACTTCCACTTTTACCATTATTATGTTTTGTTCTGTTTTAAATCAAATACAATGTCATAGTTTCTCCACAAAAGCTTTGAGTTAATAGGAAGATGTTGCCTGTTAGAGTTTCACTCACTCTTAAAGGCAAGAAACATCACCAGCAATGTTAAAAAATTATTATTTATGAAAATGATTTAAATATTTCATCTTTCAAGCTATGATCTATAGTAATCCTAGAAAGCAAAAAGTTGTAAGAAAAATGTGCTTGATGATAAAGTCTGTGGGACCAGACTTTATGATGAACACTAAAACCATACATGTTCAGGTGATGAATACTGAAACTACGGTCACCATAACACAGTTCACTAAGGGAATACCAGCAGTGTGATAAGGTTAGCCTCTGGTTGTGAGCTAACAAGGGGTAAGTACAGATGGAAGAGCTGGAAAAATTGCTTTAAGCTCCATTTATGCATGAAGGACTAATGAATGCTACACGAGAAAAAACAAGTCCCAAGCTTAAGTAATTTCGGGCAATAGAGTAAAACATTCCCCCTCTGAAGAGCCACATGGTACATTTGTATATTGAAAATTCTAATGTTATATAGCAAAGGAGTTGATTCAATTTTGTTTATTCCATAACTTAACATTTTTACTTGAATAAAACCTTACCATTTCTATATAAAACATTAAAACTTTCAACATCACTAGTGCTTTTTGGAACACACAATGAAAAGTAAGGCTTTAGGAAATGACTGAAGCACACTGATAATCTATGTGCCACAGGACACTGAGAGAAAGCAGTTTAGTCTTTAAATTTCTTCCAATATCCCCTTAAAACATACAAAATAACTAAGAAAAACTAAACAAAGAAAATGTTTTCAAAAAAACAAGGTGAAAAGCTATCCCCATGAGCCACAATATAAGTAGATGTATTTAGATCACTTCATGTAAACAAGAGAAGAGGGATTTGTAGAGCAACAAAACTAAAAAAATAAAGCTGAGCCACCCCTACTTCCAAATGCTTATATTTAAGCATTAGAAAAGGATTACAGTCAAATCCTACATAATGTTATTATAAGAAAAATAAAAAGACATTACATCTCTACACAAAGGGAAAGCACACCAGAAAAAAATGTCTGAAAACTAATGAAAATTTTAATAATGTATATTTCAAAACAAACCAAAAGAAATTGAGAAAATGGAAAAACCTATGAAATAATCACAGACATCACCATAAACAATTTTGAGGCAAATATGTAACTGAGAAAAACATTTTAAAGTTAAAGTAAAGTCATTTCATAAATGAAGTGTAAACAAAATAAGGTAGAACAGCAAATATATTCAATGGTAATTCCTTAGGAAAAGTAGACAGAAAAGATGAAATTTTCAAACTTTAAAAGAAATAAAGAAAGAGATCAAAAAAAGTCAGAGAAAGTTGTAGAGAACACAGGCAAAGAAGGTCCAATATATATATAATAAGAGTTCCTTAAGAAAACAATGAATTAATGGATCAGGACAAGTAAAAAATGCATAAAGAAAAGCAAAAAAAACTTTAAACAACATATTGAAGGAATAAACTGCATACCTAAAAAAAACCGAAGTGGGATGCCAAAAACAGAAAATTTTAGTAAAATTGTTGAACTTTAATGTAAAAAGAAAAGGAAACAATGATTAAACTTCCAGCCCAAAAGGCCAAACCATAAGTAATGAAAGAAGAACAGATTACTATTAGAGCATTTTTTTTTCCAACAGTAACATTTTATTCCAAAGACATTGGAATAACATGTTTAAGTTACTCAAGAAACTGTTTGCAAAGTATTTATATCCAGTTAAGGAGACCTATAAGGATAAAATTGAAGACACACTGCTATCAATATTTAAGAACATAAGGAATGAATTGCTGAGGATTCTATGAGAGAATGAGCTTTATATAGCCAAGACTAGAGAGACTCTGAATTATGGGCTGAAGGTGAATCATTAAACATGTATATTATTTATTGCAGAACAAAGATAAATGATGAATAAAAGGAAGCCAGTATAGAATATAATGACTCTATGCTCTGAATTCTTAATTTGAAAAATGGGACAAAAAGGTGAGAGTACAGAAAAACTAGTTAAATTCATGATTTAACTATAGTTAAAAACATATTGTTTAAAATGAGATGAGGAAAATGATGAGGGGAATACATAGTTATATGCTAATTTCAATATTGTGAACTTTTCTTGCTAAGAAAAGAGGTAGGACTAACAGTATTATATAACACTAGAATAATAACACATAATATGGAGGCAGAAGAATCATTATGTTTTATGTGCATATAACTTGATCAGATGTAACTAAATGGAAGGTAGAGGAATGGAAGCTAGACTTATTAGAATATAATTTGATTTACAAATTTGACTTTGGTAATATGCCTTTTACATAATTTAAAATGCAAGACCCTAAAATTGTAAAGCATATAAAACTACTAAACTATTCATATATCTAATTGGTGGTATAGCTACATAAAGACCATTTACTTCAAATTACTTTACTGATTGTACAACTCTAAAGAGATATACCCTACAGACAAAAAAACATTTAATCTTATTTTGTAAACTACTTTCAGTAATAATATTGTTGGTATTTTTAACAGTCTTTTTCTAAGACAATTTTATGAGTATATGGGATAATGCAAATGAGTATTTAAGCTGTTCATTACAGCTGGGATATTCAGCTTAGAAGAAAGAAGAGATCTGAGATCTGTGACATTAGGATAAAGTTCATATTATTGAATTTGACATACACAGATATCTGTGTTCCCAGGGAAATCCTAAAAACAATGTGTCAATGCAGTTCACACACTTTGATGAAAGAAAGCAAAGAAGGGATTATGGTCGTAAAAACATTCAAGATCAGGAGCCAAACAAAAGACCCATACCATAGGCCACACTAAATTGAAACAAATCAAATATGTCTAGTTCTACAACCATAAAGGAAACGAAATAAAACAATCCTTACAGGTAATTTGAATGGTGCTATATTTCAGAAAGTAGTAAGTATAGTTTACCTTTCCTGTATGAATTGTCCTTCAGGCTTAACAATGAGTAAATAATGAAAAATGTAGAAAAGAAGTCCAGTCAGTCAATGAAATATAAATGAAAGAATATCATCCTTTTGGAAACCTTAATTGATTATTGGATCTAGCAAATTCTCATCAAGGGATTTTAACATGGTGAAAAAAGATACAGACTTATATACCTCCTCATGAAGTAATCTCACTGAAAATGCTTTCTTCCCAAATTGGATCAACCCTTAGCTCTAACTACCAATTTACAGGGAATTTGGAGTAAAAAAGAAATGTGTAAGGATAGCATGTGACAAAAGCTATTAAACCTCAAGGTATACAAAGCTCTATAGGAAAAATATCCCAGTATATTTTACAATAGCAACAAACAAAGGATGTAGGGACAAAAGTTAACAGGAGGGTAATTATGGATTGAAAGGGTCTTAGAAAATACAGCAAGCTAATTAGGTCTTGATTTTTTTTAATCTTAAACCATATAATCAAATTATAAGGAAGAGGGAAATGAAGGAAGATTGTATTACAATTAGAGATATCTGAACATTGAATAGACATTCGATACTTAAAAATTATTAAATTATTTAGGAGAAATGATGTTATCATATTAAAAACTTTGTTTCAGACATAGGTACAAATAAGGAGGTTTTCCTTAAAATATTCTGAGGAGTGTACAGATAAAACAAGTAACTACAAGTTGAGGGTTATAGATGAGACAAAATTGGTTAATGGTAGAGCACTTGAAGTTAGGTGAGGGGTACATGGAGATTTATCATATTATTAATACTACTTTTATATATGTATTGATTTTTCCATAATAGAATATTTGAAAGAAAAATCGTTTTTATATGTTTTATATAGTATAGTTTTTAATGTTTAAGCTATGCATATATAATGTTTGTTAAAATGTATCTAAAATACTTAAAAGTAAATTATATGTATGTCTGCATATATTAATATATAAACAGTATTTTTATATATAAATGTTTAAAAAACAATTTTCTTTGAAATATTTTATTATGGACATACATAATTTAGTTATAATTTATATATATGTATAGACATATGTATATTATATATACTCTGTTAGCATATGTGGGTAGCCATTCATAGATGAGATTTCTTGGTCTGTATGAGATAAACCCGCTTGTTTCAGGGCCAAACATGAAACAAGGAACTGGCATTACTGAAAGAAGGAGAAACTAGGTGCATATATTTTAAATCCATTGATTAAAGGGCAAGTTTCCATGAATTCCTGGACTAACATGTGCAACCATACTTACATACCTAGGCTTATAATTTCTGTAATGAAAGCACCATTGAAAAAAAATTAGTAGTACACACATGCATGCATATTTCTTTGAAAAACATACTTCATCGTGATATTTAAAATATCTCCTATGTGTTCCAATTTGTTCCCTATGAACATTCTGAGTATGAATAGGCATACTGACTAATTAGCATTTCAAATAGTTCTATCAGTGATGAGCTAGACAGAAAATATATGGACTTTAGAGTCAGATAAATGGGTTAAATATTGTCTCTGCCCATACCAGCTGTGCAAACTTGGAAAGGTTATTTAATTTCTCTGAATATCAATTTCTTCCTCTTATAAAATGGAGATAATACTATTATACTTATATATAACAACTGGTACACAGTAGATACTCACTAAGTAGTTAGTAGTAGTCATATTGGAATTAGTATGTTTCTGAAATAACTCTTCAGTTGCCCTTGGAGGGATCTCAAAATGAATATTTTCACTGTTAAAAAAAATAATTTCTATTTATAGTCATTACAGTGCACGTTATCTCAAAACCATTTAGAAAGAAAATAAATTAATTCATTCAATATAGGAATACAAATGGGCTTACACATTCATTTTTCACCTCTGGAAGCTGCTCAAATCCTTGCTTCAGTCTTGAGTGAAAATGAATTTAATGGTCTGCCTCATCAATAGCCCCATTATCACAAAGCTGCCATGCAAGTCAGTATAATTTAGTACAATTGCCATTCTCTCAGTCTCTGCTTAAAATTAAGCCAGGATCAAAAATAGCAGTGTTTTACAGTTCTTCCCAGCACACTGACAGAACTGTATCCAGAAAGACCTAGTGCCCACATTATTGTAGCTCGAAGCAATGTCATAAAGATATTTTATTCACATTTTACATGCTATGGTTTTCAAGTGTGTCTAAACATTATATTTAACTGCAACCTTTTAAGAAATATTTATGCCCAGACTTGAATTCACCGATTCTGATTTGTTGGTCTTGGGTAGAATCAGGCATTGATATTCAATATAAGCAAATTCCCAGGGGAATTTCTTTGGTGAGATAGCTTTGTCTTGCTACTCAGAGTTGGCCAGTGGACCAGAAGCTTTGGCATCATCTGGGAACTTGCTAGAAATGCAGAAACACAGGTCCCACCACAAAACTACTGAACAGAATCTGCATTTCACAAACTCCCAAGTGAATCATACGCACAATATAGTTGCAAAGTCCTACCCAAGTTTACCTAGAATGTGCTGAATTTCCACTTAATCTATAAGATGGAACTCTACATGAGGTCTACTAATTAAACTTTCTGGTTACTTTAATAGATAAAATGAGGTTCAGGTCGTATTTATGCAGTTATAAATTATTTAAGCCAAAAAAGGAATATTTGGGGACTTGGAGTAAAAGAAACACAGCATTTTTAAGCATCATCATCATCATCATAAATGGGCATTTTAACTTTCTATTAGAGTACAAGAAAGATTATCTAAATCTTACCTTAGATTTATAATTCAACATTTATATTAAGAGCAAATACATTTCAGAATTTTTTACAGATTGAATTAAGTAGCTTATATTCAGTTTCTAAAAGAATATGCATATCAATATATATAGATAAATAGATATGGTATTCATTTCATGCTCATAGGAGGCTATATAGAAATCATGGTAAATCCATACACTTCTGAATCAGTGATTCTCTTCCTTTGGAATAACCAATAAGGGATTTTCAAAAATCCTCAATGGATTTATCCAATGTAAGAAGTTAGTTTAAAGTTTTCTTTCATTCTTTCCATTCTTTACTACACAGCAGATCTTGTAAGACATAAATCTAATCACAACACTTCCTTACATAAAGTTCTCCAAAAGCATTCCATTCCACTAAAAACAAAGCAAACAAACAAAAATCCAGTTTCTGAGGTGGGCCTGAAAAAGCCAGGCTACTTCTTCTACAACAACTCTGCCCTTCACCCACTCACACACACAGATCCACTATCTTTCCTTGGTCCCACCAAGCTCACTTCCTACATGGAGACTCTGGAACAATTTTAACTCTGCTCAGCCTTCTGGCTTTGGCATGGATCCTACTTGTTATTTAAATATCAGAGGCCTGCCCTAAACACCCAACCCAAATAGCTACCTAGCTACTCCCTGTACAGCACCCTCTATAGGACTTTTCAATCTTCTTTATTGTTTATTACTTTGTTCATTTTTATTGTCAACTTTACCACTTAAGGACATATAACTCATGAAAGAAGAGATAGTGCCTCTGTTTTTCATCATTGTAACAAGAAAAAAATTAAATGTTATTAAAAGATTACCAGTTCCATGGAAAACTGGAGATGCCAGTTGAGATCAGCTGGTTGGGTATACACAGATTTTGATATTAAAATATCCCATTTTTTAAGTATCTACCATCCCAGACTTTCACATCAGCACTCAAACACAAAGTTGGCACCATTTCACAGTAGGTGGATTTGTGACATAAAAATTACAGGATTTTTATCAATGTTCCTATGACTAGTAATACTGGAGCCAGGATTTAAACTCGGAATAATCTGTACCCAAAATACCTAACACCACATTTCCTCCCATTAAAAAGGTTGATGATCCACTCACACAAAAGAATCTAACAATTTTAGGGTCCCTCCTAAGAGTCACATACTTTTAAATATAGTATCACCTATAACTTTATTCCATTAAGATTAATTCTATGCTATCATAATTCTCTGCTCTATATCAGAGGATAATACAAGATGCACTTATATACATAGAGTTTGGGATATAAAAAACTTACTCATGTGATATGTCAGGAATTATGTTTGTATATATATTCATATATTTGTATATGTAATATGTATATGTTTGTATATATAATCATTTGTTTATATAAATATGGAACCATATTTTATTCTATACTTTGGGTTATATCCAATGCAACTTTATTTGGTTAAAATTGTTCCAAATTTGGGCACTGGGAGCGCATTTGGTCAGCTCTTGTGGCCTTTTGACATAGCTCCATGATTGTATGGTGATACTAGATTGCTGTTGTTCTTTTTTGAGCACTTCCTTACTCTCTGGCACCACAGGATGCTCCAGCCTTATCTTGTAAATTTCTTACCACAGTCTCAGATTCAGCTGTTTCTCTAAGGATCCCAGGTTTCTTTTATTGGGGAACAGTATCAGAAACTGTAAGACTGGAGGCACCGGAGGGAGGGGTGAGCACGTCGGACACTGATGACATGCCAAAGTCCCTGGCTGCTGCCCCCTCCCAACCTGAAAAAGGTGCCTTATGCTAGCCAATCCTTGCACCACTGTAAATCTATGCTCTGCCTCCCCATACCTTCTTTAAAAACTCTCTGCCTGCCCTGCTGGGCGTGACTTCCCTGGCCTGTGATTAGCCAGACCAGCGAACATCGCCCGGGACTGCGCTCAAATAAACTGCCTGGCCCTTTGTTGCCTCTCGTCGCCTGCTTATTTCAGTTCGAATTTATCTTACAGAAACTAAGAAGTAGGCTCTAGATGTGCTCATTGCTACTAGAGTATATGTTTTTAGACTCTCTTAGTAAATGAAGAAAGGAAAAATATGTGTTTCTACTTACCTGTGTATATAAAACATATCTAGAAATATTTCTAAACATAGCCATCTGTATCTATATTAAAGTAAACTTGAGTTCAGTCTTATGTTTACATTTCTAATCTATGACCACATGGATCACTCTTACTTCCTACTCTTAATTATCTGTAACTTCTTATTCCCATAGCAAAAATCCTGTCTCACAACATCCATTTACTTACTTGTCCAACTACAGTGTACACGTGTAGAATTATTAACCTGTACCCTCTTAGGAAATAACTTTGTCAACTAGACCACATTGCTTGTGTATAGTTTCTTTTGCCTTTAGTTTTATATACTCCACTCATTTCTAAAGTTATTTAGGCCAGTGCTTTTTCTCTCCTACCCTTAAATATCATTTTTTATATTTATGATAAAATTTAATTGCTTTGCCTCAATCTGCATTTCATCCTGGGAGCCCTCAATCTCCTAAATTCTTTCCAAATTTGCATCGATTAAACTCCATCTTTTATACTGTAAAGTTCTATGGGTTTTGACAAATGGATGTGTTGTTTCTAATGCTAGAGTATCATAATGACTAGTTTTGCTACTACCTACTTAGGAAAATAGTGAATCAAAAATAATACAAAAAAATATGATATTTAAATTAAACAAAGAGCAATACGGCATACCTGAAGAAACTGCAGAGATTCATGCCACTGTCAAGACTTGAAGGATACAGGGGTGGTTCTTGGCCAGATTCAACGGTGTTTGAAGTGTCACTGGAAAATATAGGGATGCTTGTTAGAGCTTTTGGCAGGATCCCATAATGCACTCACATAGCAGACTCAGGATTTTGGAACAAAGGCCTACCATCTTCGGCAGATAACTGTTCCCCTTTTAGAAAAACAGCTTTTGGCTTGTTATTAAGCCTTAGTTGTTATTGAATGCTTAACTGTAGGTCATCAAGTTACCATGTAATTTGAACGGCCCATCATGACCTGTTTTGTCTGATCCACTAAGCTACAAATGTGGGAGGCACAGCAGTAATCCATCATCAAACAGAAGTTATAAATATGAGGTCAGGCTCAGATAGGCCCTGAAGCCATAGTAAGTTATATGATGAAGTGGTCCAAGGACCTATGGTGCTCACTCTTGTATATATGGCCTTGTGGGGAGTGCCCTACCATCAAGTGAAAGAGAAAACTTGGACCTAGTTACTGATGACTTTAGGTACCTCCTGGAAATAGACAACTGTCCCTTCGTTGGGACATCCGTGGAAGACAGGGTGAAGAGAGATCCTCCCAGTGGACAGAACCTTGAGCAGTCACCTGCTTGTTCATCTAATCATTTTTAATGTTCAAACAGAATTACTGAGAACCCTGAATTCATAAAGAATGTTTCTAAAAAGAAAAAATTATGATTGACAAAATCCTTAAATTTTACTTACTCAGCTATTAGATATGAGAATACTTTGTACTACATTATTAGGTTGAGTTTTTTTGAAAAGAAAAGTCAAAATGTGAAAATTTAATTGTTTTAAAAAATGTTCAACCAGAGATTTTTCATGAGCATAGTCAAGGTAATATCAATGTAGACTGTATCTCTTTTATGTTGGCCTGTTATATAATCCTTAGAGGACACGTCATTTTTCATTATGATAATAACTGCAATAGAGCTTAAAGTGGCTGAAAGTTGAAGTCATGTCAAATCTCTATGTAAGAAGGAATGGAGAAGTATAGAGGGGAGGAGGAAGAGGAAGAAGAAAAGAGTGAAAAAAGAGAAAATTTCTGTGGATCCCAACCTGAAAGAGAAAGAAGTATAACAAGGTTAAGACTGTTATCATGAAATATGCATTCTAGTTTTGTTTCTCTTTTTTTAGTGTGGGGAGTGTTATGTGCTCTGGTGTGCTGTGACAGGAAATAGAGAATATTTCATTGCTAATTATCCCTTATAACATTCCAAACACATATGACAGAAGTATGATGGGGGAATTCAATGATCTATACCTATTTTTGCACTTGGTCAACAGTCAGCATAATGTTTTCATCACCTATAAAACAAAACCTTGCACAGTCCCAGGGAGAAAAGTAACTGCCTTTTTGCCTTAGGTCTCAGCAAGGTAACATCCTTCTCAATATCAGAACATCAGCCTGGTATAGAATACAGTATAATAACAATTGTATACTATTCTATAGATTATAAAGGTCTTCCACATAAAACATCTTTTACTACTCATAGCAACGCTTTAAAGGAGGAATCATTAATACACACAATTTGCCCAATTCTCAGATTATAAGTAATGGGGTCATATCAGAGAACTAAATGAAAAATCTTAATACCATTACATCACCAAGAAAATCCAGAAGTAAAATACACCTAAAAATTAGAGACAGGCTGACCCTTCTGACCCTTTTTATGTGACATAAAAGTGGTTGACCTGATCAGACCAGCCATTTCCCAGAGAGAAGAGTAACAGCTTTTCATAATTTCTGATGTTCACAGACCTCCCTACTAGTCAAGGATGGATCGATTTTAAATATTACCTTCTAACCAAGCAGAAAGGTCATCTTGGACATACTTAGGGGTCTTTGTTTAGAAAAATTTACTTTGTGAAATTTTAGAAAACCCAAATGATGTTTTGAGAAGATTATATTTGTGTTGAGTCCTACAAGAAGCCATACGACATATGAAAGACAGGAAAATATCATTTTAGATGACTAGGAAAGTTTTAATGGTGGCTGAGTTAAAAACTGTATGCAAGGAATACTTAGGTCCTTAGAGATATGGACCCTGCTAAATTCATCTAGGTAGCTGTTGTATGGGAATTAACTTGATTCAATGGCAGCTTACAAGTGTACTACCACAAAAATCACTATGGAACGTAACTGTCATGGAATGGAAAGGCTCACAGACTGAATTGATGTAGACAAATCACACAGGTTATTAAATCAATTTAAGAAGCAAGAGTAAAGCTTAGGTAAGTTAACATACTTAGGATAAGGTACAAGTGGATGGAAAAGCCACACTACCTGAATCCTGGGAACCCAATATTCATTTATATCCCAGATCTGGAACACATGAACCATTCTCATTAATGGCATGATGTTTTTATTACATATATTACACGTTACCTGTATTGTATGTATTTATGTTAACTATATGTTTCATATATAATTCTGTGCTTTTAGTTACAAGGACCACATTTGTGGTTGAACACAGAGGCTCACAGACAGAAGGTTCCCTAGGCTAGTGATGTTTACTTGCTCTGTCAGAGAAACAGAGGGACAAGGTTGCCTGACTAATAGCTGCAGCTTGCTGAACAGCCATGGACTTACTGACTTACTTGTGTTTTGAGGAAGAGGACATACGGTGTTAGACAAAGTATCATCAGTGGATTGTCAAATTAAGCCATTATAGATATCTGAATACTTCAAATGGTCATTAATGGCTTTATATATATATGTATATATATATATATATATATACATATATATATATATGTATATGTATGTATCACTGCTTCCTTCAATCTCTTACTACCCATTTTTAACATACCATATTCTACATTTATACCTAAAACATATTATGAGTTTCATCTATCCCATTTACTTTCCTGTTTTCTAAAGCAGCATTGAATATATTCAGAAACAATATAGAAATTCACATTGTGATAGCCACAGACTTATCACTTTGGATAAGACCAGTAATGCAGCATTTCCTCATACAGCTATTCTCCATTTTTAATCTCCAAAGGTCCCCACCACAATGACAGTGAATTAGCCTTATTCAATAAAATAAGGAATTTCCCATACCCTATAGTGATTGTAGTATCATTTGGAGATTGTATAATATAAAGCATGATTAGCATGTGAAAGATAAATTGTATATGAAAAAATAAATCATAACACTAGTTATAAAGCAGTGTGCATTTTAATACCACAATAACAAATTTTTTCCTCTTCCATTCTTTGTATGTTATGAATCATATTCTGTACTCTTTGTCTATCCCTTGGGTGACATCTATTTAGCCTTAGGAATACTTCCATCTATAGGAGTCCCTCCAAATACACTGTAAAGGGAGGTGGTGTGTGGGAGGTAAATTCTCTCAGCTTTTGCTTTTCTGGAAATTGTTAAATCCCTCCTTCAAATTTAAGTGATAATCTTGCCGAGTATTCTTGGTTTAAGGCCCTTCTGTTTCATTGCATTAAATATATCATGCCACTCCCTTTTGGCATGTAAGATTTCTGTTGAGAAGTCTGATGATAGCATGGTGGGTGTTCATTTGTGTGTGATCTTATTTCTGTCTCTGACTGATTTTCATAGTCTGTCCTTATCCTTGATCTTTGCCATTTTTATTATTATTTATCTTGGTATTGTCTTCCGTGGGTCCCTTGTGTTGGGAGATCTGTGCACCTCCATGGCCTAAGAGACTATCTCCTTCCCCAGATTGGGGAAGTTTTCAGCAATTACCTCCTCAAATACACTTTCTATCTCTCTTCTTCTGGTACCCCTATAATACAAATATTGTTCTGTTTGAATTGGTCACACAGTTCTCTCAATATTCTTTCATTCTTAGAGATCTTTTTTTCTCTCTGTGCCTCAGCATCTTTGTATTCCTCTTCTCTAGTTTCTATTCCATTTGCTGTCTTTTCTCCTACATCCAATCTGCTTTTAAATCTGTCCATTGTATGTTTCATTTCAGATATAGTATTTCTCAATGATTGAATCTCCATCCTAAATTCTTCCCTGAGATCTTGAATATTTTTCTGTACCTCCATGAGCATGTCTACGATTTTTATTTTGAACTTTCTTTCAGAAAGATTGCTGAGTTCAGTTTCTCTTGGACCTTTTTCTGGTGTTTGTGAGATTTTTGTTCGAACCAGGTTACTTTGACATTTCATATTTCTATGTGGTGCCCTCTAGTGCCCAGAAGTTCTACTCTTTGGAGCTTCTCTTTGGAGTGATGTTGGGGGTTACAGGGCAGCAGCGCTCGTGCCTTGGAGGAGGTAAGAGCTGTTTCCTGCTTCCCTGTTGCTGTGCCTGTCTCCACTGTCAAAATGAGTGGGCCAAGCACACAGGTGTAAGCCTCTGTGCTTTGTGTTTGTAGCTGCCATAGGCAGGGCCTCCCTCTGGCTGGCCTGACACCAGGGCAGGGACTGCTGGTTTGTGAGCCAGTGCTGGCTGGCCAGGAGGAAGTTTCAACAGTCTGTGTATTGTGGTAGGGGTGGGCCTCAGAGGTGAGTAGCCATCCAGGGGGATGGAGTGTCTTAAGCTCCTGAAAGTTCCCAACCTGTTCAGCAGTGTGTGCCCAATTTTGTCCACCTATCCTTGCTCCTGAGCAGTAAGCTCTCTGCAATCCTTGCCCCTCTAGCAGCCCTGTCACTGTTAGGAAGTCTCCCAGACTGCCTGCCTTTCTTTTGTCTGAGAGCAGCTGGATGTGGATCCCTGTTTTCCACAAATGGCTGGAATCTCAGTCTCTCCAAGTATTCTGCCTATCTTAGCTTTCCAACCCCATTAATCTCCAGAGCCCCATGCAATGTAGGTTTATGCTCCCAAAGCAGATCTCCAGGGCTGGGAGTTCAGCAGTTCTAGGCTTTCGCCCCCTCCCTGCTCCATTTCTCTTCCTCCTGCCAGTTATCTGGGGTGGGGGAAGGGCTTGGGACCCGCCAGATCAAGGGTTTGGTACATTACCCTATTTCATGAAATCTGTTCTTTTCTCCAGGTATATACAGTTGTGGTGCAACCTTTCCTTTTGTCTTTTATGATTAGTTGTATTAAGTATATTTTCATATTATATATGGTTTTCAGAGGAGTTCTCTGTCTCACCTCTCACACTGCCATCTTGAATCGTCTCTTCCTTTTCTAGTGTTTTATATGAAGTATTTTCCTATATAGCACAAGTCATCTGTTTTTGGCTCACTCTCGCTAGTAAGCCCATGGCCTTTTAAAATTTCAGTTGTCATCAACCATGAGCACTGCCAGCTGCACCATCTTGTCTGCATTAGGAGTTCTTTAGGCCTAAAAATACCCACTCCCTGATCACTAGTTTAAAGCTTTATTTGGAGTCTGCAAAATTAATAGGGAGAAAAGAAGAGAGCTATATTTGTTACATCTCAGCTAGAATCACATATGTATTTTATGGCTCAACTTTTGTTTGGGGATTTTTGATTTGTGTGAATGAATGTCTGTCTCTCAAGAGAACCAAATAGCAATTTGCTTTTATTTCTTTAGGTTTTTTATAAAATGGAATTACTCCTGTGCATACTCCCAGGATCACCACATCAGACAGCATGCATAACATCTCATTTTCATCATTTAATTTCCTCATCCTCAGTTTCAAATGGAACTCTTTGTCCTTTCTAGATTGCTATGATCAAAAAATTACTGCTGATAAATCTATGCTTACATATTCACTGATATGTAATCTGGTCTCTCAGAAACCATTACCTTATAACCAAATTTTATTCCCCCATCTCAGTAGTATTCAGCATCCTTTCTTGGCTATTTTTCTCACTCCTCTAGCCCAAGTGCTCCATATCCTTTTCACTAAATGCAGAGATTCATCTTAACGGGAAGCTTTCAACCATAAACTTTAATAGCACTTTAAAGAGTCTCAAAATGGAATTTCTTCTTTAATTAAAAAGATGCTACTTTGTACATCATAATTCCTTGTTAAAACCCAAGATATATTACAAAGCCATTCTATAACACGGCTGCAGGGCTTTGCTAATTGGTAGAATGACAGATCAAATTCCAGAGAAACTTATAGCAGTCGGAGTGCTAGAGATGGAGCAGTTTATTTAAATTACTCACTCAAAACAATTAGAAAAACATGCCAAATCAGATTATTTTGTGTTGTCAAAATGTGACACAAACTAAAATCACAAATCACCAATGCATCATTTGCCTTTATGAATATGTATATGTATAGAGAAAAATTTATATCTCAAAAATAATATCACAAGTTTATGTACATTCAAACAAAGCAACTGGAAATATTCTTTTTGGAAGAAAGAATAACCTTTCAGAAGTGAATCCAATTTTATCACTGAAATATGACATGAGAGACTTCTTTTAAATAACCAATGTGTCTTAGAAAATTCTATTTTTATTAGGGTTCCAAATCCAGTTGCCTCATTTCTGTAGATTTCCAAATTATGAGATGCCTTTGTTTTATTGATTAAAAATGTTATCTAAATCCAAAATATTTTTTCTACTTTTATTTAGTAGAAAATCCCTGTACATGTAACCCACTGTCCAGAGCAAACTTAACATGTTTCTCTGTTTAACTCTCTCTACCCAACTCTGAAGCAACTATTTTCAATATTCTTTCCAAATGTTTCCCTTAAAACACACCATTAACCCCAAACACTTAGAACACAACCTGACAGAGACGTTACCTAACTTCTACTACTATTTACATTAACTTGTCTCCTAGGCCCTCCCACATCCTTGCGTTCTCCTCTTCCTCCAAAACAGATGGGACAGAATCACCCTCCTTCTCCAAAGACCCCACCCCCAATGAGCCATCTCTGAACCTGACTCCATTAATGATCCCTTCTCTTCTGTCTTCAGCAGTCCTTTCTGTTTATTACTGTCTTCTCTGTATTCAACTTCTTTTCAACTGCATCTGTGTGATGCCATTTTGAATATGTTTAATCTTTTGTCCATTTTCCAAAAATTAAAATTAAAAAAGGAAAGAAAAAAGTCTTCTATCCAATGTTCCCATCCTATCCAGTTACTACCACATTCGTTTTTCTCCTTCTCTATAACCATACTTCTAAAAGGAATTATCTTCTTACACTATTATTCACTACTTTCATTTGCTTGCTTATTATTAACTCTCCCACTCACTCCAGTTTGGTCACTGCCACCACCACACCAAGTCTAGCAGCACAAGTCCACCCTTGCTTCAGGTGCTTGCCCTCCCAGTGGTATTTGTTATTGTTCATTTGTTCATTCAGTCACTCATCATTACTTTTTAAGTCTTGGAGAGCATACTTTGTGCAGGCCCTTAAATGGTACAGGGCCTACTGCAGTGACCAGAAGTTATAAACCCCGTAACTCATGGGGGTGGCAGGTAGGGAGAAACAGACAGTGAAAAAACTAGGTCCATATTGTAATAGATGAAAATAAAACAAACCAAAGCAAAGGTGCCTGGGGGGAGTCTCTGTGGGAAATTCAAATTTAAACAGAGTGATAAGAAAAGGTTTCAATGCAAATGTGAAATGATGAAGCAGAGCATGTGAGTAAATGGGAGAAAGGCTTTCCCTAAGGGACAGCAGCAATTTTAATGCTTAAATTCAGAGAATGTTAAACATTCTTTCCTTCCTTCCTCCCAGAAGCATATTTCTGGGTCTTCTAACTCTTACATTTCTCTGTGTGCTTACAGGCTTCTTCTCTACTCAGACTTAAAATATTGGGATGCCTTAAAAATTGAGGTTGGTATTCTTGTCTTTTCCTTTTAAAATTCCCCTCTTGATATTTCATCCAAAACTAGGGTGTCAATGATCATCAACAGACAACCAGTTAAAATCTATCCTTTGAGTTTATGTCTTGCCAACTTGACACTGAGCTTTGACCATCTCAAAGTACCTGTGTCCAAAGTACACTCTCATACTATGTCCAAAAATGTACTACTCATTTTAAGAAATATGATCTTCTTTCTCACTGTTCTCCAGCTTAGCGAATGACACTGTATTTCTCCAGCCAAGAATTTGGCAGTCGTTATCAATAACTCATTCTTTTATCATACCACATCCCATCAATTGCCAGATTCTCTCAATTTAACATACTATGTCGCTACTCAATTTAATTCTCTTCTTCCACATTTTCTCCTATCTAGTCCAAGGAACCATGATTTTCACCTGGAACACTGAAACATTCTTCAAACAGTTCCCACCTTTAAAAAGATCTTCACATTGCAGCCAGGTTAATCATATATTTCGCATATATTTCATTCCACTGCTTAAAACTTTTAGTAGTTCACCATGCGTTTATGAAAAAATCCAAAAAGCTTAATATGGGATACAAAGCAACACAATCAGATCTCAATCCTTTCTGGCCTTTCAGCCACCATTTACCTCTCCTTGTGCTATGTTCCTGACAAACTGACCTTTTTGCTCCTCAAATATGATGTGCTCTTCTACCAGGCTTTTTGTACCTGCTTTGCTGTTCCTTAGACTGGAATTTTATCTTCAACCCGTTTACAAACTTTACCCATTGTTATCCTTCACACTCCATTCCAAAGCTGAATTCTCCACATTAGCCATGACCCAGCAGAATACTTTGTATTCTATTTTAAATACTTCTAAGACCACATCCTTTTCTTCTGCAAATGACATCACTGTTTTTAGTTATGTGTGTGTGCTATTGGTCAATGAAGGTTTATCTTCTTTACTCAACTGCAAAATCACTAAGGACTGAGGATATTTTGATTTTGTTCTACTGCTGTGCCTTTAAACCTAATTTAGCACTGTCTAGCACTGAGAACACATAGTTAGTGGGTAAAGAATGGATGAAGGAGTAAATAGTAAACACATGTAAAATGTCATTTGCCTTTGTTGCAGGGCTGTTTTTGGCAGTAGTTGACTACATTTTTGTTACTTATTAAACATGTTGCTTTAGAATTAAAACTACCCTGAGATATCACCTCACACCAGTTAGGATGGCCAACATCCAAAAGTCAAGGAACAACAAATGTTGGCGAGTATGTGGAGAAAGGGAAACCCTCCTACACTGCTGGTGGGAATATAAATTAGTTCAGCCATTGTGGAAAGCAGTATGGAGGTTCCTCAAAAAACTAAAAACAGAAATACCATTTAACCCAGGAATTCCACTCTGAGGAATTTACCCAAAGGGAACAAGATCCCTGATTCAAAGAGACATATGCACCCCTATGTTTATCACAGCACTGTTTACAGAAGCCAATATATGGAAGCAACCTAAATGTCCATCAGTAGATGAATGGATAAAGAAGATGTGGTACATACACACAATGGAATATTATTCAGCCATAAGAAAAACAAATCCTACGATTTGCAACAACATGGATGGAGCTAGAGGGTATTATGCTCAGGAAATAAGCCAGGCAGAGAAAGACAAGTACCAAATGATTTCCCTCATTTGTGGAGTATAACAATGAAGCAAAACTGAAGGAACAAAACAGCAGCAGACTCACAGACTCCAAGAAAGGACTAGCAGTTACCAGAGCGGATGGGGGTGGGGTGGGGGGGAGGGAGCAAGAAGAGGATTGAGGGGTATTATAATTGGTATATATCATGTTTTTGGGTCACAGGGAAGACAGTGTAGTACAAAGAAGTAGTGACTCTGTGGCATCTTACTATGCTGATGGACAGTGACTACAATGAGGTGTACGGGGGACTTTATAATATGGGTGAATATAGTAACCACAATGTTTTTCATATGAAACCTTCATAAGTGTGTATATCAGTGATACCTTAATAAAAAAATGTAATACAAAAAAATATTATTTACTTACAGAGCAAATCAAGATTAATAAATTATCTATACTGAGTAATGTTTACTAACATGATTGGTCATTCCTGAGCTCAGTAAAATCAATATTTATTTACTATATGAAGAGCCTTTTAATTATTCATTACATAAAGCCTCAATATTCACAGAATTGGCACAAAGGTAAATATCCAGCTTCATTCTTCCTTTTGCTTAATTTTGTTCCAAGTACAAGTACAAATAAATGAACTAGAAATTTGTGATAAGTTATTAGAAAACATTCCCATGGGAAGAGCAAGTAGATGCCCAAAGTGTTGATATCTACACCCACCACAGTAACCCAGTCTACTTTTTCCCTACTGTCTGCTCGTATCATCGTCCCAAGGAGAAACTGCAGAAACATCGGGAGCTATCTGTGTCCACTCCATATTTCTGATAACCATGGCTCTATTCTAGGGACAGACAGAAAGGGAAGGACAAAAATATAGCAGCTGCATCTGAGAACTAAAACTTCATAGGTTCAAACAAAAATTCACTAATATTTCCCCTCTGTATTTAGAACTAATAAAATGTCGTGACTAATAAAATGCAAATTACTACTGCAATCATAGAGCTTTTGTGTCATCATGCCTTTGAGTGATCAATAGGCTACTTCAAATACAACTACCTATATGTGAGGAA
Organism: Manis pentadactyla; assembly: GCF_030020395.1. Classification (NCBI taxonomy): domain Eukaryota; kingdom Metazoa; phylum Chordata; class Mammalia; order Pholidota; family Manidae; genus Manis; species Manis pentadactyla. The sequence continues at coordinate 83,406,754 of NC_080025.1, forward strand.
ACTTTTAAATATTTTGATGTTAAAAAATTCCCCAATAGTTTGGAAAAGACTGGGGACCTTAGGCTGCCCCCTCTCCTTTATTGCCACCATTGTTCTTTGAAGGTAGAAGAGTTGGGTAGGGAGGGATAACAGACACTGGTTGTAACTACTCTTCTCAAATAGCATACACAGCATTAATTCATTATGCGGTTCACTGGAGAACAGTCAGGGCCACAGCTATTTCTAGGGTCCACAGTCTTAATATCTTGCTACTACCGTTTACCAATGGGGACATGAGAGAAATGTGCATGATAGATTCCTTATAAAAATTATTGAGCTTCTTTCAAAATAGTTTAATTATTATTGCTACCTTTAGTGGAATTCATTAAAATGGTTGTCATGAGTCTATCTGGATGGCTCCACTATAATTCAGATTTAATTACTTGAAGTTTATTTTTCACAGTGCTAATAAACAAGCCATGCTACAATCTTAAAAATCATACTGCTTTGGGCAAGCCAAATAACCTCACTATTTCTTGACTCTGTCATCTATAACTTGAGGATAATTATAGTATGTACCTCACAGATTAAAATGAAAACAAGTCTATCCTTGTAAAGTTGTACCTAACACATAGTAGGTGCCCAATAAATAAAGCTTTTGTTATTTTTTATTTTGCCTAAATAGCTTAAAGTAAAACCGAAACTGCAAAATTTTACTTTCATTCTCAGTTAACTCAGTAGGTCATTCTTTTTTTTTTATCAAAGTGTCATTGATATACACTCTTATGAAGGTTTCACATGAAAGACATTGTGGTTACTACATTCACTTATATTATCAAGTCTCCCCCATGCCCCACTGAAGTCACTGTCCATCAGCGTAGTAAGATGCCACAGAGTCACTACTTGTCTTCTCTGTGCTACACTGTCTTCCCCGTGACCCACACACACACCATGTGTACCAATCATAATACTCCTCAATCTCCTTCTCACTCCCTCCCACCCCTCCCCTTTGGTAACTGCTAGTCCCTTCTTGGAGACTGAGTTCAGTGGGTCATTCTTTATTAAAAAGCATAATTTCCCAGAGATTGGGATAATGTTTAAACTGCAGTCATTACATTAATCGACCATAAGGTATAAGTTTTCATTATGAAGTACGAATTATTTCTTATACATGCAGGGTGGCGAGATCTCTCCATTTCCTATGGTTTATTATTTTCAAAAGACTTTTTTTCTATTTTGCATTAGAAGAAGAAATCGATTAATTAATGACTCTCCAGCAATGCAATCAGCATTCAGAGGATCCCTGACTGAGACACATTCATCTGAAAGAAATGAGAGGGGGAAAAGTAAAGATGGAATACAGCTCCAGTAAAGACAATGTTGTCCCCTTACCAATCTAAAATCTCCCTAGAACAGCAAAGGAAATAAAACTGAAATGAAAACTCTATCATTGACTGAGCTAGAATACACATATAGTCCCAAATAACAATATAAAAAATAATAAATTAAAAAAATTTTTTAATTTAATAAAAGTAATGTTGCAAGCAGACAGATATTGAGAAGGAAAACTGGTAGAACACTGTTTTCCAAATGTAAGTGTCATATTCAGGGGCATAAACCAAATATTTACTTTGAGATGATAAGAACAAAGTACATGGGATATTGACAGGACCTTTCCTGGATCAAATTTGTCACAAAGAATAAACAAAGATGAAGACACAAAAATTCACAAGAAGCTACATACATTGGTATGGCTTCCAGGAAGTAGTCTTTTAGTAAATTTCTGTCAGTTCAGGGAAGTTAAGTTTCCCTCATGTACACCCAAAGAAATGTATGTTATAAAGAATTTTATTCTAAACCAGGATGAATTATTGCTAGCATCAAATCATCTATATCCAAAACTTTACAGTGATCTCCTTCAAAGTGTTTATCCAGTAAGAACTTAATCATTTCATAACAGGTGCTAAGCAAACAAGAATTAGCATGGACTTTATACAAAAGTACTGTAAGAAAAAAAAGGGGAAGGAGAGGAAGAAAATAGGCAATGAAAGTGGCAGATTAAAAACACTCTCTAGCAAATCTATCATGGATCAGATAAAAACTGTGATTAAGATTAACTCAAAAGAGATCACAGACAAGTGCAGGATGTAAAATTATAAAACTCTTAAACAATAACCTAGGAGAAAATGTAAGTGATCCTGGTTTTGGCAATGACTTTAGAAACAACACCAAAAACACAAACCATGAAAGGAAAAGTTGGTAAGTTGGACTTCACTAAAATTTTTCCAGCTTTATTAGGTATAATGGGCAAATAAAAATTATAAATGTTTAAGGTGGACAAGGTAAGGATTTGATATACATATACATTGTGAAATGATTGTCACAATCAAGCTAATGAATATATATCCAGCACCTCACATAGGTACATTTGTGTGTGTATAAAGTAATAATACAAGATCAACTCAGCAAATATCAAGTGTATAATACAGTATTATTAACTGAGGTCACCATACTCTACATTAGATCCCCAGGACTTATCATTACTGAGAGTTTGTACCCTTTGACCAACATCTGCTCATTTCCCCCACCTATCATGCCCTGGAGACCACCATTCTACATTCTGCTTCTGTTAGTTCAACATTTTTAGATTCTATATAGAAGTGAGATCTTGCAGTATTTATCTTTCTGTGTCTGGCTTATTTCACTTAGTATAACATCCTCCAGGTTCATCCATATTGTCAAGAATGGCAGGATAATTGCCTTTTCATGGCTAAATAACATTTCATTGTGTGTGTGTATATATATGTTTGCATATCACATTTTCTTTATCCATTAATTCATTGACAGACAGTTTTGTTTGTTTTCATTTCTTGGATATTGTGAATAATGCTGCAATGAATTTGGTTGGGCGGAGGTTGCAGATATGTCTTAGAGAGACTGATGTCATTTCCTTTGGATATATACCCAGAGGTGGAATTACTGGATCATATGGTAGTTCTATTTTTAATTTTTTGTCCTTTTCATATACCTGTTGACCATTTATATGTCTTCATTGGAAAAATGTCTATTTATGTCCTTTGTCTATGTTTCAATTGGGTTATTTGGGTATTTTTGCTATGAAGTTATATGAATTCCTTATATATTAACCCCTTATCAGATGTATAGTTTGCAAATACTTTATCCTATGCTCTAGAACAACTTTTAATTTTATTGCTTGTTTCCTCTGCTGTGTGGAAGCTTTTTAGTTTGATGTAGTCTTACTTGCTTATTTTTGTTTTTATTAACTGTGTGTGTGCTTTTGGTGTCATATCCAAAAATTCATTGTCATACCAATACCACAGATACTTTTCTGTGTTTTATTCTAGTAGTTTTATGGTTTAAGGTCTTTCATTTAAGTCCTTAATATATTTTGAGTTCATATTTGTATAGGTGTAAGATAAGTGTCAGTAGGGTAGGCACTGGGTCAAGGGTCCACTTCAGGTTCCACAGACACTGGGGCTGTTTCCAGATGCACAGATAGGTGTAGCTCCTGCCAGGTCTCAGGAGGGTTCCTGTTATATCACTGGGTGCATTTTTAGGTGGGCAGGAATGGCTTTGGACTGGAGCTGAACAGGGCAGGAAATGAATCAGAAACAGTGCTGCCTCAGGGTACACAGCCAATACTGAAGTCTACAGGCCATTCTCCAGGAGCATAGACAGGTATGTTCCCATCCAGGTCCCTGGACTATCATAACTGCTTCCAGACCATGGTCAAGAAGAGCTGGAGCTGAGTCACAGACCACTAGAGAATCGACAATTGGGACAGAGTTCCGCAGGCCTGTTACCCAAGACCTAGGTGGGTGTAACCCCTCCCAGGTCCCTGGCAGATGGTGCTGGTGGCAAAGCCAAGGCCAAATCAGCTGCAGCTGAGTCCACAGAGGGATGGAGCTGTGTCCACGTCCATAGTGGGGACCACGGTCAGCCAGCCTGCCACCCGGGCACAGACCAACCTTCTTAAAATAGCCCTTCTAGGTCTTGGGCTCCCTTAGAGTCTTGCAAGCTTCTATCTAGATCCCAAAACTCCCACAAAGGCCCTTGGATGTGGATTTCTGCCAAATTGTTGTTGCTGTGGGGAATATGAGCTGGAGACCTCCTCTACACCACATTAATGGCATCACACTTTATTAAAATAAAAACTTCTGATCTTCAAAGACACTTTTAAGAGAACAATAAGACAGACCATGGTCTGGGAGAAAACATTTTCAGCAGCCATATCTGATAAAGGACTAATATCAAAAATACATAAAGAGCTCTTAAAACTCAACTATAAGAAAAAAAAACAATTAAAAAATGAACAAAATGTATGAACTGATAAAGAAGATATAAAGATGGCAAATAAGCATATGAAATCATGCTCAACATCATGTGTTGTAGGGAATTACAAATTAAAACAACAAGATGGCACTGCATACTTACTAGAATGGCTAAAACCCAAAATACTAACATCAAATGTGGGAAAAGATGTGTGTCAACAGACATTCTTATTCATTGCTGGTATGAAAGCACAATGGTACAGTCATTTTGGAAGACAATTTGGCAGCTCTTACACAGCTAAACACCATCTTAACATATAATTCAAGAAGTGTACACCTAATTATTTACTTAAATTAGTTGAAAACTCAGGTCTATATCAAAACCTGCACACGAATGATCATACATTATTAATAGTTGCCCAAAATTGGAAGCAACCAAGATGTCCTTCAATAGCGAAATGGATAAATAAACTTTGATACAACCAACTATGGGATATATGGGGAAAATCTGGAGAAAAAAAGAGCTGTCAGGCCACAAAAAGATATGGAAGAACCTTAAATGCACATTGATAAGTGAAAGAAACTAGTAAGAAAAGGCTACATATTATATGATTCCAGCTGTATGTTACTCTGGAGAAAGCAAAACATAAAGTTTAATGGGGATGCAGAACTTCTCTAAAAAGCAAAATCTATGCTTATAAAGGATTATATATTATGACACCTAGAATTTATCTTACAAATTCAAGGTAGGGGCTTATCATTCAAACATCAATGTAGCTCACCAGATAAACCAAAAAGCAGAAAAATAACATGATCATCATAGTAGAAGCAGAAGAACTCATTTCATAAAATTCAGTATCTGTTACTCTGTTAATAAAACAAAAACCCAAAACCCCAACAAACTAGGTTCCTCAACCTGATAAAGGGCATGTATGGAAAACAGCTACCATCATACTTGATGTTGAAAGACTAAATAATTTTCTACTAAAATAAGAATTAAGACAAGAATGTCTACTCATATTACTTTTATTCAACCTTATAGTGCAGGTTCTAGACAGGCTAATAAGACAAAAGAGAGACATAAAAGGTAGTCAGGTTGAAAAGAAAGATGTCAACTCCATGTATTTCCCAGATGATGTGGTTGAGTATGCCGAAAATCAAATGAATTCTACAAAATAACCTGCGGAACTAATAAATGAGTTTAGTAGGCATTAAATGAAAAATCAGTGTAAAGCAGAAACTGTATGTTTGTAGACTAGCAAGGAGCAAATGGAAACTGAAATAAAAGAATTATGTCATAAAAATATGAAAATTTATTATAATTTGGCAAAAGATGTGCAAGATGTTTATACTGAAAACTATAAAACAGTTCAAAGAAATATTAAAGAATACCTAAATAAATGGAGAATATATCATATTCATGGGTCAGAATATTTAACCTTGACTTAGGTGTCAATTCTCAAATGATTTATAGAACAATGGAATTTCAATAAAAATCTTAGAAGTGCTTTTTTTTGAAATTGGCAAACTGAATCTATAATTCATAAGGAAAAGTAAATAACCTAGAACCAACTTTGAAGAAAGAACAAGGTTAGAGCACTTATTCTATTTGACTTCGAGGCTTGTTGTAAAGCCACAAAAATCAAGAGAATATAGTATTAACATAAATATAGACATTTAGACCAACTGAATAGCATAAAGATCCCAGAAACAGTTCCTCACATAAGTCAACTTATTTTTAACAAAGATGTCAAGGTAATTCACTGGAGAAAGGATAGTCTTTTAAACTAATGGTACTGGAACAATTAGATATTTCATTAAAAAATTTTGTTTCATAATTTGTACTGTATCTTAAGTTAACTTAAAATACACCATAAAGTGTAAAACCTAAAATCCTAAACTTTCTAAAAGAAAAGAAAGTGGCAAATCTTTGTCAACTTATTTTATGGAAAAATTATTTAGATAAAACATGATATGGCAATGAAAAATTATAAACTGGATCTTCAGCAAAACTAAGCACATGACCATGCCAAGTGTTGGTAAGGATGTGGAGCATATGGAGCTCCCATAGACTGCTGGTGGGAATATTACATTGTGTAACTACTTTGGAAAACAATTTGACCATTTCTTAGGTTAAACATAGATGTTCCATAGAATCAGTCATTCAGAAACTAGATGTTTACACAACAGAAAAAAACATGTGTCTATACAAAGAATTTTACATGAATGGTCATACAAGTTGTATTTATAAGAGCCACTAACTGGAAACAATAATAAATGAATGGATAAATAAATTGTGGTATAACCAAACAATGAATATGTGTATCAATTTGTTAAAAGATGAACTACTGAGAATTGCTATGGGTAAATATCAAAGTAATAATACTCGATCAAAGAACACAGAAAAAAATAGATATGTGCATGATTTGGTTTATATGAAACCTTATAAATTGCATATACTAATCTATAGTAATAACAAAAAACAGAAGAGTGATTGTCTATAGTGAGAGTCTGAGAGGTGTGAAGGAAAGGACAATAAAGGAGCAAGAGAAATTTTTGAAGTGATAAATAATTTCATTATCTTGATTGGGATAATGGGTTAGTTGTATGCATATGTCAAAACTTTTCAACTTGTATGTTTTACGTGTAGTTAATTGCCAGTTGTGCCTCAATAAAGCTGTTTTTTTTAATGATGATTTAGATGACAATCAACAACTAGACATCCCTTTAATTAGATATCCCTTCTTCCAGTGCAAAGGGGTAAAACTAAGAATAAATACAGAGATGAATAGAAGATCTTTCTTTTGGCTCTAAACTTGGTTGCACAAGTGCTAAGTGTGCAAGACCTTCTAAAAACATTTTTAAAAAGGTAGTTAATTGGTTTCTATTAGGTGCCCTTTAGACAGTTAAGGAAATTTCCTTCAGTTCTAATCTTGCTAATATATTTTTAGGAAAAGCATAAGTATTGAATGCTAACAAATATCCTTTCAGAATGTTAGGAGTACCCATTACAATATGTTTATTCACTAAATCACATTAATGATTTCCATTTGTTAAAAAGGTAGGGTTTTTGCATAACCATATTGAAAGGATAAATTGTTTATCATGGACACACAGAGGAGTAAAATTAGACGGATCTACACAAGAGATATTTATTTTTCTTCTTTTCTTCTCTGAGTATTCTTAGTGTGCATGAAGAACCAATACATACTAAATACTTCATGGGAAAAAAAATGATGCAAAAAGCATGAATCTGGTTCCCCCAAATATCTGGAATATTCTAAAATTCTAAGGAAAATTTCACCAACTATTCCCTACTTCATCCTTGTTACCAAGGGAAGAAAGTAATTGTATCTATAGGTGGTTGTAATATTATGAATTAATTATATACAAATATTTGGAACCATGTCTGGAACAGGTAATCATCACTAATTCTGCATAGCTGGTACCTAAGGGGTGAAGGTACTTCTCAGGTTTTAAGAACATGACATTTTGGATACAATGCTCCTCCCTGTTTGTTTCTCCTGGTTGTTCCTCCCTCTTTCACACATACACCACACAAACTCCAGCAATAGAAATTTAACCATTACATTTCCCATGGGAAAAAATGGACTATCAGAACTAAAACTTTCCCAAGGTAACTGGGTTAACAAGAGACTGAGTTAGGATTTAAGATAGACCTACAGACTCTAAAGCTTTCATTTTTCAATGACAATCTTGAAAAATATTGTTTTTTTTATATTTATAGGAGAAAAAAATCTAAGGATGAATATAGTTATCCCAAAAGTTTTATGCATGAAAAATATGTATATGGATTCATTAAAGTTTCTGTATCCAGTGATCTACTCATCCATCCAAAGATATTTTGGGTGTTTTTAGTTTGGGATGATTATAAAGAGAGCTGATATAAACATTTTTGTACAAGTTTTTGTGTGAAAATAAGTTGTTGATTCTCTAAGGCAGGATTTCTCAACATTGGAACCATGGACATTTGGGGTCACATAATTCTTTGCAGGGACTGCTCTGTGCACTGTGGGGTGTTTAGAGGCCTCCTTAGCCTTCACCCAATAGGTGGCAATAGTGCCATCCTCCTTTCCCATTGTAGTAATTAAAAGTGCCTCCAGACATTGAGAAACATCCCATCAAATAGGTACATGTGCTGTTTGGAGAGCTGCTCTTCTAAGTTAAATACCCAGCAGTGAGATTGTTGGGTCATATGCTAAGCGTCATATTCAACTTTATGAAAAACTGACAACTGTTTTTCCCAATGACTGTCCTATTTTCATTCCCACTGTCAATGTAGGAGCAATCCAGCTTCTCTGCATCCTTACTATAATTTGGTGTTGTCACTATATTTTTTTATTTTAGTCATTTGTAATAAGTGTTTAGTGCTATCTCATTTCCCTAAAGTTCAATGATGTCGATCACCTTGTAAGTGCTTATTTGTCATCTGTATATCCTCTTTGGGAAAGTGTGTACTCAAATTTTTTATTCATTTTTAAATTGGTTGCTTTCTTGCTGTTTTGAGGGTTCTTATGGGTTGTATACAAGTCCTTGTCACATATGAGACATGAAATTTTCATGTATTTTCTGCCATTTTGTAACCTGCTTTCATTTTCTTAATGGTGTCTTTCACAGAGCATAAGTCTTTTGTCTGTTTATATATACTCTTCAAAATTCAGGAAAAAAATGATTAACAAGAAAGTATATAAGGCATTTAATAGTTATTTAACTGACATTAGACTGAAAAGAAAATTGGAGTTTGAAAGAAATGGCAATGACCTGGAAAAATATGATACAATATTAAAATCAAATACCTCAAGATGCAAAACTCTATTTGAATGTTCTTATTAAGTTAAATTGCTTCTGTCCCCACCAAAAAAGGATGTAACAAAATATTAATAATGGTTACGTATTTGATTTGGGTGATTTGTCTTTACTTTATATGTGTTTTTTATTTATATTGTATATTGTGTCTTACTTTACAGTCAATCAAAAATTTTTTTAGACTTCTTGTGAGAATTTCACAGACTTAACTGCTAGAGAGAAACTCAAGTTCACTGAATAGAGGAATTCAGTCAGACTCATTTTTGAGTTATTGGTGCATAGAAAAATGCCCTGCACTTGGGTGAAGATTGATAAATGTTTATGTAATTAAATTAGTTTTTATCTCATATGTGTTCTCCTTAGATTTTGTTTACCAAGCAATAACATTTAAGTTTTAATATAAATTGTGTTTTAATATGACCATCTTACTTACTGGCCACCATAGTCTGAAGTACAAGGGGCATGTCATATATAGATATTTATTATTCCAATAAACAGCATGTATGCCATTTATTATAGTGATCTATAAACTACTTAGAATTAATTTTAAAACACCATTGTTACAAACTAATTAAATAATGAAAAGATTTTAAAATTCCCATCATATTAAAAAAAGTGATAGCGTTAATATCTTTTTAATTCATTTTCAGTCATTTTTGAATGCTGAAGAAACATTTTCTCTGGCTGGATATAGTTCATCTCCTATGCAAAAAGACTATTTTATAGGCTGTGAAATATAGAATAAACCTTTGGACTCACCTATTCTTCTGTGTGACTGTACAGTTTAATGACTACTCGCCCCTTTGACAGAAAATTCTCTCTCACTGTCCTCTCTCGGTCAGCAACAAATTAAAGGAAAAGATAGGAAGGTTGTAGGGAGTAATTGGTGAATATGCAATGTTGCTATTGCCCTAGCAACAGAGAAGCTACTTAACTCAAATTTATCATAGTGCTATTAAACAATAGCACTCATTATTCTTCACAACAACAAAATCCCTTTGTAATCAGGTTAGAGTTGAGAGAATGTGGATAAATTCTAAATGTTAGGCTTTTTTAATGTGGTAGACATGGCAAGGCTTACAATGCATTCCATCACTAGCTGTTGAGATGCATACAAACATGTTTTTTCTTTTATACATATCATTTCACTCTTTTCTAATTAATTCACATTTAGAGCATCTGACTGATCACAGGAGACAAATTTCTAATTAATTCAGCCTGCTCATAGAGACAAGTATTTTTAATTAAATAGAAGAAAGAAAAAAGAAAGAAACATTGATATTTTTCTCAGGAATCAAAAATAGATCCAGTACCATAATTTTACCATTACATGAAGTTGCTCTCTTTAAGGTCATTAATGACTGAAATGTTGGTAAATACAATTAAATTCACCAGCCACAATCTTATTTGCCTTTCCAGTAGTATTTTATACCAGATCTTCCTTTTTGAACATTCTTTCTCCTTGGGCTCAATGGACACGATCTTGCCATGGTTTCCTCTACCTTGCTGCATGTTCCTTCCCTAGATATTTTGGAGCTCCTTTTTGTTTTTTGTCCATTCCTTAAATATCATTTTTATAAAGGTTCTGCTATTCACCATCTTCTCTTTTAACTGTAGTGAGTAGTCTTATTTTCTCCCATGACCTTTTAAGCACTTAGACATAAATGATTCTGGAATCCATATTTACATTGGAAAAGTGTAAAAAGCATGCACATTAATCAATCAGAAGATAAGCCAAACCAATCAAAGTGGACATTCACCATAAACAACAGGTAGCACTCTACTACTGAGTACTGACAGCAGCTCTGTCTGAAGACCAGAACTTTGTTCTGAGCTCTAACTGCACAATTCAATTGTGTACATCTCAAAAGCAGAACCTTCAAAATAAGTGTCAGTTATCTATTGCAGTGTAAAAAGCCACTTCAAGACTTACTGGTTTAAAACACTGATGAGTCTATAATCAATACTGTAGACTGGACCAGGCTTAGCTTACCACAGGTGGACTTCTCATGTGTCAGTAGTTAGCTAGTCAGCCGTCTGGAATCTGATTGGTCCAGGATGGACTAGGATGAAATAAGTTAACTCTACTTGTCTCTCACATCCCTCCAGCAGGCTTATCCATGCTCATTGTGGTAGTGGCAGTAGGAATAAAAATGGAACATTATTCAGCCTTAAAAAGGAAATATATTCTGTCATGTGCAAAATGGATGAACCTGTGGGACATTAAGTGAAATAATCTAGTCACAGAAAAATAAATACTGAATGATCTCATTTACATGTGAAATCTAAAGAACTCAAAGTCATAGAATCATGAAGTAGAATGGTATTGACAAAATTTTGGGAAAATGGGGTGATGTTGGCAAAAAGAGTAAAAACTTTCAGTTATACCATGAAGTTCTGGGGGTCTAATGTACAGTATGGTGATTATATTTAATAATATTGTATTGCGTACTTGAAATTTGCTAAGATACTAGGTCTTAAGTGTCCTTACCACACACACACACATGCAAGATACCTAAAAAAAGAAACCTGTTTCTCCTTGTGAGCAGAAGCAGATATCCAAGTATAACCATAAATATTTATCTTGTTTCAAAACAGCTATACACTTATTGGGTGCCCTTTATGTGCCAGGTATCATCAGAGGTACTAAAGAGCAAGATGTGGAGAAAGTATAGCCCTGCTTACAAACAACCTGACATACCTTATTAAATATAATTGACCCAAGCCTTGGTCACCTTATAAATATTCTCCTCATCCACAAGCAAAGAAACTATCATGAGGACCATAAAAATATTACTACCACTGGGATGACCAAGAGAAAGCAGTTAGGAAAAGAAATACAAAAATCCAATTGCCAAAATATATTCATGATGAAGGGCACCTACAGTTCCATTTCTACTCTCTGGTAAATTAAACAGTATCTCTCCAGCTTGAAAGTTTTGCTTTTACTTATACTTTCAAAGTGTCCCATTTAAATCTGTTCCTTGCTTCTGAGAAAGGAAGGAAAAAAAGAAAGAACAGTCTATTATAGCATACCTAAGTCCTAACAAAATGCCTGTGACTCAGGCAACTGGCTCTGTAAGATTCTAATACATCTTGTTTTTCACATCAACCTATTGTTTTAACAAGTTTTTTAGTCAAAATGTCCTAGATTTAGAGACCCCTTGGTCAGGTAGTTAACAGACCAAGACACAAACAACTTGTGACGTGTATAAGGTAGATTTGGTGTCCAAGAGTTGCCTTTTCCTGATTATAATCCTGAATTTCCCACCCCTGGATGGAGATTTTATATGCTAAAACTACATGAGATGCTGTTGCAGCATCCCTGAATGTATGTAATCCAACTGTGCATGTGCTCACTGAAACCCTCCCTATTCACGCTAAGTGAACTAATAAAGAATAAACATTTTTGCTCTGCAAAATGGGAGCTACCCTGAGTCTTCTCAGGACTGACTCTCTCTTGAGCAGCCCACCTTAGTCTATTAGGGTGTGTCTATTTCCTCACTTCTCTAATAAAGTGCACTGCTTGCTTGAATACTCTTAAGTCTTAGTGTTAAATTATTTTAACACATGAAGACAAGGAATGAGGACTCTGTTCTAGTGTCTTCCAGTAACATTCCTAGAGCACTGAAATATTAAATTTGGAAAGGTGATTCAAAAAAAGCTGAAAACAATTATTTTGGCAAATTACCAGGGAGTCTCTGAACCAAAATGTAGCTCTGGGAGTAAGGGGGTTCCCCATCCAGGGCAAGTTCTCTATAAATCTGCTGAAACTGAAGGAGGACAAGGGAAGGGCAGGTTGGGAGAGAGGGTTTTTATTGCTTACAGCTCACTCAGGTTTGCTAGCCAGACCCTGCTACATCCATCCCCTGTGGCTGAGGGATGCACTCCTTTTCCCTGCCTGCCCTTTCTGGGAGGAACTCCATGGGTGAGGGCACCAGACCAATTATGTACCAGGAACAGAAGGGAGGAGACAATGGCAGTTTTCTTTCCACCCCTTGCCCTGGCAGCAGCCCTGCTGTGGCCTATTGATATGAACATAGGATGGGAAATTTGGGGTGCAAACTTCATTTACCCCACAGTTCCTCCCAAGCATAAATGTAACCTATAGTTTAAAAGTGATTTTCCCCATCATTATAAGTGTTATCAGTTTTCCTATGATTAGTATTTATTCAATCTAGTATGAATTTGTATTTACTTCACATGAGTGATTTATGAATCAATATAAAATGAGAATTAGCTGGTATTCTCAAAAAAAAACCAAAAAGGAAGAAAATATGGGTGCTCTCATCTTTTCTTTAGATAAACAAAATATTTAAGCTATTCCACATGGTATTTAATTGTAGAGTCATCAATTATGACTCCATAGTATATCCATATTACATCAAACGAATATGACAATGAAAGTTAGCAGAGAAGTATGGAGAGGAATAAAGAACACTTGGAAAAAATGAATTTAAATATTTTTTGGGGAAAAGTCATACAGAAAGGAGGAGAAAAAGCATGCTGCTTTCACCATTGATTTTAAGCAGCAGCTGCCTAAGTGATTACAGCATAGCCATTCCTTGAGCTGCAGATGAAAATTTCCATATGCAAATTTATGGTTGCAAATTCTTCTGTTACTTTTACTGTTATTTTATAACCTCAAGCTCCCATTTTCTGATTGTCTGCACTATGACTCTGGCAAAATGATTTAGTTTTACTGAAGGAGGTCAGGAACAAAGAGGTCAAGTGACTTAATGATAAGCAAAAAGAGCTCCAGAAGACCCCTCCTTAAGTTGGGCTCAAGAGTGCTTCAAAGAAATAGGAAGGTGGGAGGAAGGTCTGCACCCACCTTCCATTAGGCCTCACTTAAAATTAACTGTCTATTAATACTTTGAAAATGTACCAAATTTTTTGTGATGCAAATAAACCCCTAAAAATCAGAAATGCAAAAAAACTTTAGTTGAAAGACAGAGCCCTGTAACTTTATGAAAGAATGGAAATCAACTGAAGAAGACTTAGAGAAAAGTGAGCCTTTCTCTATGCTCAATTTCATCCAATATTTCATTCATTTGTTCATTCATTCAGCAAACATTATTTATTTGGGAGGAAACTTGAAGCATGGTAGACACTCATTAATTAGTTTCTGAACCAATAAACTGGTAAAAGGTAAATGCTTCAATGATATACCTCTAGGGGGTCCTTTTTAGGCTTTATTGAAACAGTAAAATATCTTTAATAAAAATTATTCTGTTAAGTCTAATATATGAAAATCCAAATTTAAATAAGGATAAATTAATGATTATTATTAGCATTAGAAAAGAAGTATTAATTGTATAAAATGATTCACTATGGGAATCATTTAAATGGTGGACTGCTATTCTATGCTAAAATAATGAGAATTTATACAAAATGAAAAAACAGTCTTTCTTTGTGGCAGAGTACCCACAGCCTTTCCCACAGAAAACCTGTTTTGTTAAGTCAATACTTACCTGGGATGGGCAATAAGTTTTATCCACTCTTACAAACCTATTTGATTTTAAAAGTGTTCATCTTCTAAGGTCTCTTCTTTGTAGCATGAGATATGTATAATTGAAGCAAAGCTGGATTACTTAGAACAATGCAAGATATTTGAGAGGCTTTGGGAGATTATAATATAGAGGATGAAAGGAGAGAAGGGTGGAAAGGAAATGAAAAAAGAATCAAAAGCCTATAATGGAGATTTAATGCAGTTAATTAGTTGACATATCATTACTTCTAGGTCTTATTTGTGAGATGTTAGAAATTCTGGGAAACACAACTGTGATCTGAGTCTGCCCTAAAAATGGATACAGGCAAAACAGACTGCTCCCAAGGGAACTCAGTGTAAAATGCATACATAAAGCATAATTCATGCTCTGATCAATTCAGGAAATATTAGTAAACACTTAATGGCAGAGAAAGATTCTGCAAATACACAGGTACACAGAATAGAGTTTCTGCCTTTGTAGGAATGACAAGCATAAACATAATCATGAACTGACCTAGTTTTGATGATATACAAATGTATCATACACAGTTCTAGAAAAGCTTATTTATAGAAGCAACTAGAATTTCTGAGATCGGAAAAACATCATAAAAGAGGTAACATCAACTTTAGCCTTAGTAAGAGAATTGTAGACAAGAAAAATTTAGGAAGCAGAGGGGGAAATGGATAAGGTGCATGTATAAAGATATCAAGAAGTGAGAAAGACATCTGGCAAAGAATGGGCCATGAAAGACTCCATAAACTTGGAGAATGTTTGAAGCACAGGATACAAGCATCAAAATGTGAGGACAGAATATCATGACAAAAAAGAATGAATTAATGAAGGTTTTATGCAATAGGCTCCAAAATTTGAACTTCAGTGCTTCATTCACAGGCACAATAATAAGAGGAAAATGGGTCTTAGGTTATAGGCTAGACCTATGACCACATGACCACATGCAAGGGAGGGAGAGAGCCTTAACAAACTTCCCTTCTCATCTCCCCAAATGAATGAAGAAGAAAGGAGTATCTGATTCTTCCCACATTTACAATTCAGTGATTTCTATGTAAATTAGCTTCTTTCTTGGAATTGGAGGAGTTATTTGTTATTCATCAAACAACAGCATAATCAGAACTTCATAAACATATATTATCATACACATTCACAGCATGGCATTGCACTAGTGAAGCAACACAGTATGGAGGGTCACAGTGTAGGGTACTGTGGCCTGCTGAACAGAAAGTGACTCTGAGGTACCTGAGTGCAGCCTGTTCATTACTTCTCCTTTGGAAAGTTATTTATTTTTAACTTCAAGGACTTAATTAGGATGTTTATATTTAGATTCTTTTTACTGTCATCTTAATGATCAGGCACTGTTAAATGAAAAAAAAATTCTGACACTTGTTGAAACAGTAATGATGACTTAATTCAAGACTATTGCAGCTGAAGGATTATAATAGGTGAAAGAGATTGGCCTCAACTCTGAAAACAATGAGGACAAGTGGGGATATATGGCCAAGGAGCAGAGTCGGGTTAATCAATATAAAATTACTAAGAGGAGACATCAAGGGTAGGGATATTCTTGAAATGTGACCTATCAGGATTCTTGCTAAAGACAGGCTATGGACTTATATATATATCAAAGGTGAGGTACAAGGAACTTGACCAGATATCAAAGGGGATCAGACATCACTGGTGCGTGAATTCTCCGAAAATTGACTTAGCAGGATTCTTGCTAAAACTGAGTTATACAGATCTGACAAAGACAGGACAGACAAGGTCAAGGTCAAAGCCTAGTAGAAAAGAGGGGCTGGAGAAACTTGACTAAAGTTGGACCAAGGAGAGTCTTTGTCAGCACATTATTAAAAAATCAACAGATAGACTGGAGTGAGCTATATAGCAGGCTTTCCTCTGCCTATCTACAGAGCTGCATACTACATGCCAGATAAAATGAGAGGGAATTCATAAATTTTCTAAAGTGCAGGTGGCCACTAGGGATTGAAAAGCCTCTACACACAACACAACTTTGCTCTCCTGTGTGTACTATTTGAGATCAAGCAAATAAGACTTATGACACTTAAACATTTATGCTAAAATTATATAAACATTTTTTCTCCTTTTATTCCATAAAGGCTTTTTTTTTCCTTTTTGCTCATTTTGTTTCTAAATCTCATTTTCCAGTTAACATGAAATAATGCTTTATACAAAAAGACAAAAAAATTATTTTTAAGGAACCGTGACTGCTTTTAAGTTTCTAGAAGAAACTAACAGCACTTTGGTGATCCACTAAGTTCAACTTATTAATACTTGCCTCCTATAGGAAATATACTTTCTTGTCTGAGGTCCATAGACCACTTCTAAAGGAAAAAAGTCAACAAATTCTAGAAGCAGAAATTTATCAGGCTATATCCTCTATGACACCAATTTAAGCAAAACCCACTAAACAGGCACAGAACAGTGACATTCAGAGGCATAAGGACTTTGGGGCCACTCTTACAAATGAATTAAGTACTAAGTTGCAAAAAACAGTTTCTTAATGCAATGAAAGATAATTTTAATATATTTGAACAAAAGTCTTAAATAATCAACAAATATCAAACATGGCCAAAGTATTTTATATTTGCATGTGAGAATTAGGAGAAAATGAACAAACTAGGCATCTAGCTCAATAATTTAAGTAATTATAACAATCCAAAGAAAGCTGCAAGAAAGTCTGTAATGAACATGAAAGCACTCAGACTTCTGTCAACCTTCCCTGTGATGTCTTCACATGACATCAAGTAGAAATTCTCTCCCCCTTGTCATTACTTATCCAAGTAATTCAATTCTGGGCAAAATCCTGACAAAATGATTATGATATTCATTGAGAAGACCAAACCCCTAATTTTGAAATACATTATTTGTCCTTAACTCCCATGACATAATGTTCTGCCCATTTTTCTCCTTCATCTAGAGGCTCCTTTATCAGATTTTTTGTTTTGCTTTTAAGTATACAGTTTCTCAAGTTCATGTACTAGGCCCTTTCAAGATTCAATATACATTTTGTAGAAAATATCCTCTCACTCATGCTTCAGTATCTTTCTAAAATCCTATCAATTGCTATTGCATTCTTCAGTGAGACCTCTTATATGTGCCAGCACTACATTCCACTGTTTGCTAAATATCAACACAAGGATTTCACAAGGGCCCCTTAAACCAGTAGGCCCCAAATTGAACTAATCTATTCCCCTACAGGTGCTTGAATATGGTTCTTTATCTCTATAAAGCTTACCATAATTCCATCCAGTTTCACAAAGATCCCATGTCACTTAGGCTTCCTCCCTCTCATTCAACCCTGTGAAAAACTTTATCATCATGGCATTTGGTTTTACCTCCTGAAAATATTTTGAATTTATTCACTTCTGATTTCCTCCACCAATGTAGACTAAGTCACTACTTTCACCACCTGGGCTCTGCCATAGCTTCCTGATTGACCTGTCGGCATCGGTTTTTTCTTCCTCTTCCAAATAAGTCTTCATGTCATAACCCAGAATGAAATCAGTCTTCTCTAAAATTTCATTACATTTAGGAAAAATACCAGAATTCTTCATTTGGCCTTTATGGTTCTGTGTGGTGCCCCTCCTGCCACTCTACTATTTTTTCTTAAACCATATGTCCATGTACTCTGTTGTAGCCACACTTTAGTCAGTGCCTTGAACAACTCATATCCT
This sequence comes from Manis pentadactyla, assembly GCF_030020395.1. NCBI lineage: Eukaryota > Metazoa > Chordata > Mammalia > Pholidota > Manidae > Manis > Manis pentadactyla. The sequence goes on from NC_080025.1 coordinate 83,425,051, forward strand.
CTTCCACTGTATGGTCATTGCCTCAATTACATTTTCTTTTATCATTCAGGAGTTTATAGTTTTGGGTTTTGTTTTTAGGTCTATGATCTATTTTGAGTTCATTTTTGTAAAGTACCAATTTTACCAAAAGAGTAGAGGAAAAGACCTTCCTAATAGATCTTTGGCAAAAGTATGAACTGAATATTAATAAAAAGGAAATAGGGCTATTAAATGTATTGAAATATAGTCAATCTAATAAATAAAACTTAAAAAAACACCAAAGCATAGAATACTTTTTGATCTATGAAATTATAATAATATCAGGAAAATCAGAAAACCTAGTGCTGAGGGGTATATGATGAAAGGAGGACTCTAGTACTATATGAGTTGGAAAGTTATTTTTTTAGTATCTTAAAGTACATATTCCCCTTTGTTGTTGGGCAGCTCTCTTCCTGCACACTAGGTAAAACCTCAACCTGGACTGGGGAGGGTTCTTGACTCTGAACAAGAAACTCTCAAACAGGTCAGATGAGTATAGACAAGGAAGAAATTCATTAAAGCTAGAGGAGCAGGAAATGGCAGCAGCTGTGCAGGCAATAGAGTGCAAGGAAGAACAGAGGGAGGAGAAGGAAGCTCACTGAACTCCTGCTCGGCACTGGCAGATCCCCTGCCAACTCAGGCCAGGGTCACCTGGCATCCAGTGTCTGCTTGAATCTGCACAATGGGGAACTAAGTCCCTACCATCTCAGGATTTGGAGGAACCGCAGAGCACTTGATGGAGGGAGATTATGTTCTGAGAACTTCCCTAAGGCAAGGAAAGGAGTGTTTTGGTCAGGCCACTAAAGAGCATGATCTTACAGCTGCAGTCTTGCCTGGGTCACCCAGGTGATGGGAACATGCAAGCCCAAATCAGAGATCTTAGTAGCCCTTCCCTACTTGTCTGAAACAGGACAGAGAGAGTGAATACTTGTGCCAAAGTATAAAAAATTAAATGGAATAGCAAAGTAATAAAGATACTTACCACTGGAAGAGCTCAGAGACAGAACACAGTAAGTTGAGCAGGGAGAAGACTTTATTTAAGGCAAAAAGTACACACTCAAAGAAAGAGGAGTTTGGGCAACCTCAGATAGGAGGGGCACTTAAGAGCTTAGGATTCTGTCTTTAAAGGCTTTCAAGAATGGGGCAAAGGGTGGAGGGTACATAGGGCATAGGCTTGACAAGTGATCTTATGATGTCTCTCTCTGATGAGAGACATTATGTCACTATCCACAGTCAGTCCTCTAGATAATTCTGTAAGATTAACTTAACACAAGGAATTTATTGGATCCTGTTCTCCAAGATAGTGGTTATCCTCAAGCAATGGGAACATATCATTTAGGATTACTTGTATGGGTAGTCCTAAGATAGAGTAGGTTATTGGCTGATTACCATATAATATGTTATGAATCTTTTCTCCTTACTCCCTGGTTTTTTAAATGGAATCTTAGCCTTAAGATGGAGTCCCTCCTGTTCTTACTATACTGTATATATCTTGGTGTTTTTCATCATAGGCAGAAGTTAATCATGATACTTGTCCCATGTCCCTGCCCTACCTCATCTTCATTCAACAATTCCAATTCTGGAAATTCCTATATACTAAAAGAGATACATGCCTGATTTTGTTTTTCAAAGTGGCATTTAAAAAAACAAATTTGGAAACAATTTTGATAATAATAGGGAGGTGACTTATTAAGTTAGGACATACAATAAATGCACTTTTTTAAATAAATAAAAATTTGGTCTCCATATTTAAACATTAATCTGGATAAATTCCTACATTTAATCTAAATACAAAAGCAGAATGGAGAAGGGCTTAAATCCTATAATTGCACCTATTGACACTACCTTCACTAAAACTACCTAACCCATGTGAACACCTTCATATTATACATTTTTTAAGTAAGCACACCAAAATTGCTAGTGTTTGCATTGGATTAGAAAATAAGATGCGGTTTTATTTTTATTTATACAAATTCCAAAAAGAATGAGAGGGATTTTGTCTCTTTCTAATAGAAAATAATATATTTAGAGGATCATGGACTTGAATTTAGTATGTGGTAAGTATTTCTTAAATTCTACCCAAGAGGTCTTTTAGTTATCAAAAATATAAGAGGACAATACTTAAGTTTGTATTATTGGGGAGGAAGAAATTTCTTCTACCCCTCAAAGTTCTTCTAGCTGGTTTAAGAATCAAATTGAAATTTAATTATGTACTTACAGGAAGACTTAGACATGGGTTCCAAAGATAGTCAGGGAGAGTGGAACATATATGTCATCCTGAACCAAGGAAAAGAGGGTAGGGGCCTAAGACTTCAAAGAAAAAGGGAAGCAACTCACTGGAATATGAAAACGGTAAATGTTTGATAATCAAATATTCACTGGGCCACACACTAACAATGAGGGATCACAAAGAGGAATTTTAGCAGACTTAGCCACATCCCTCTGGGTCTACCACACCTAGTTTACATTATAATATATTTATCTAAGGTGATAGCTCTCTTCCTGGAGCATACCTTCTATCTAAATTCTTTTTATGCATTTGGACAGTAGGAGATCAAAGTTTCTTTCAGAGTCTTTTGGGCCTTGATTGTTCAACTCTGAAATAATCTGGTTGTCACAACGGCACATCTTGGGGCAGCCTGCCCTTGGCCCCTACATTATCAATTAAAAAATGATTCACATAAAAAAATAATGTTAATTTCAACTTAGTAATGAAGGATCTAGGGGCATTTATCATTATTTATAGATAGCAATATTAATAGCTAAAATGTATTGAGGCTATTGTGTTAAGTTCTTTACATGCATTTCTTCACTGAATCTGCATACAATCATAAGAGATAGATACTATTAGAATCTCCAGTTTATCAATGAGACTAGTAATCCATAGAGAAATTAAGGGTCACAAAACTGGTTGCTAAAATAAATATCTATGATACACTAGAGGCTTTCAGCCTACAGAACTCATACTTTGATAAACTTTTTAGTTTTTATTTCTTCATAAATGATGCAGTAACAGTTATCAACATCCCCTTTAAACAGATGAATATTCTTGGATTTATTCCTGAACTGAGTGCCAAAACTGGGACTGCCCACAGATTTCCTGACTCTTAGCCTTGTACTTTACTCACTAGGCTCTGACAAGCTATATAAACTCCCTTTCAGACTGAGACAAACCCTGCTATGTTGCACAGCTGGTACTCAAAAATGTCACTGTTGATTAGATATTTTTAGTCATTTAATTTTTGCTCTATAAGCTAGATTACTCCTTCATGAGTGATACATATTGTCCCCATCTTTTTCTTCTATCAGCATTTTTCTTTAGGGTGTTCATTAGAAGAAACGTGACATGTTATTTACAATAATGCATCACTTGTCAAAGGAAACAATGAGAATAAAAGTAGAGTCTTACCCATGAAAAATATTACTTTAGTTAACTTGCCCTAAATTGTCTTAATTTTGTAAAATGCTTGCTACAGGATTACAAGAAGAAATACCCTAAATTTGAAGTCTAAGTAGTAATGTAGAATAAAAGCATTGTAACTTAATAGATCCATATAGGAAAATGGGAAGAAATCTCCAAAACCTTACAAGGAAATACTGTCTTTTGGGCACTTACTATGCATCAAAGTCATTGCTGAGAGTTTCACTTGTGCAATACATAATGCTCTGGGGAAGAAGAGAGCACAATTTGGATTTCTATCAATTTTATTAAAAAGGCAAAAATCCATAATTTCACTTGCATAATCCTACATTCAGTATGTATGCTACTATGAAACAGGATACTTTCATATGTAAATATGTTGTAGGCTGAGTTTGTTCTCCTTGGTTCTTGCCCCTGCTATAACAAAATATTGAAGGGCAGAGACACAATAGCAAAGCTGAGCCAAAGTTTTATTTGAATACACTCTAAGGAAGGAGGGGCCAGATTCAAGGTAGACAAAGGCCCTGAACTTTTAGGAGAGGGTCTATTTATCATGACCTAGCCAAGAGGCACTTCTTTGATTGAGAGGGTGAGGTCATTTGACTGACAGTTTCGGTTATGCACCCATTTCTCTTGGTGCATGTGTCTTTTCCCAAAATGCACACAAAAAAGCCTGTGAAGGAGGGGGAAGGGTGCAAAAGCATAATTTTATTTTAATGAGATTATGATGAGGTGCAGTTTGGGCAGTTCTTAGTTTTTTTCCATTGTGCCTGTGTTGAGAGATGGTTGGGCCAGTCTGGACCCATAAGCAAGAAGTCATCTCCCTGCAAAAATTTTACTGTCTTCACTTGGGAACCCCTAACTGGGCAGAGTCCAGGCAGCTTTTTACTTGAAATGTATCTTCCTCTTCCCCAGCTTCTCATATCTATCTTTCTATTTAACAGATGTTGAAATAAACTAAATAAATTATTTATTCTCTTGATCTGAATATCATTTTTTTCATACAATGTACACTTTCAAATAAATTGGTTTAGAATAACAGGCAATAATTAGTAAATTTTCAGAAGATAGTTATAACTTCCAGAAATACTACTCTTGGCTAATCATTTTCACTTTTAAATATACCCTGAAGTTATTTTTAAGATTATAAAAAAATAAATGCTCATTGTAAACAAGTCAATGTATAAACTTGAATATGAAAAACATGTCTTGATAGAATACAATGACTTTATATGCTATCATATTGTTTATTTTTATAAATATCATACATGTCTATATATACATGTGTGCCTAATTTATGATACATGGCAGATACTGAACTAAAAGTTTACATTTATTATCTATTTTAATATTCCTGAGCAGGACCCCATCTGGGTCTGCCTGTGTCCCAACTCTCAGGTGTGTACTTTTGCCTTTTTCTGAACTTTTATCTCCAAATAAATTCTTAAACTCAATGGCTTATCTTTCTTCTTGAATTCTTTCTCACAATGAAATCAAGGATCCCCATTTCTGTCCTTATGATAACTACAAGCAAAAAGTAAATGATTGTGCTCATTTATGCTGTTGAACTTACATAGAGAATGAGAGGGCACCAGCTTAGTTGTTTTAACTTTTCTCAATGAAGTGCCTGAATTTGTGCTTCCATTTATATCTACTAAGTACCTTTTCACAAAGAGCATTGGCCTTTCCAGCTCTGACACCTACCCAAAGTCACCTACATCAAATTAAATATGTGCAACGTCTTCTGTTTTAAGTCACACTGAAATCAAGCTAGGTCCCAAGACCATTTCTCTTTAACATAAGTAATTATGTACTTCCACTGTCTCCTGACTAGTGTGGAAACCAGGGCAGTTCAGTGTGGAAATGAGCCTCATTAATCCCATTTCTGCAGTTGGTGATATGTCTTTCCCACTGTTAACTAAAGCAATGCTACAGAGACTCTGATCTATTTCACCATTTAGGTAATCTACTATTGCCAAAATAAATGGATTAGAGAACATACACTGGTTGTTTTCGGAACCACCAACTAATCTTGCTACAGACCCCAGTCAAATGGATTTCCATTCCCTATAGCTTGGTAGCAGAACAATCTTCAAAAATTAGGAGTACTGCTACTTAGTCCTGGTTTTAGTTCACTCTACACTACACTGAACAGTAAATGCTTAAGTATAAGGTCCTCTGAGCTATTCCTGCAAGAATAATGTTTAATGATATACAGGGTCGGGGCCAGGAGCAGCCTGCCCCAAGATGTGCCATTGACGTGGAGATTGATTCAGAGTTGAGAACAATCAAGGCCCAAGACTGAAAGAAACCTTGACCTCCCACCCACCAACTGCACAGAAAAAATTTAAATAGAGGACACAGTTCTAAAGAGAGCTATCACTTTAGATAACTATATTATAATGTACACTAAGTGGCAGACAGAGAGGGATGTCCTCTCTGTACCCCACCCACATTGTTTCTGTGTGGCACAGCAAACATTTGTTATCAAACATTTACTCTTTTCATATTCCTGTGAATTACTTCTCTTTTCCTTTGAAGTCTCAGACTCCTACCCCCTTTTCCTTGGTTCAGGATGACGGGTGTATATATTTATACTGTTTTTGGAACCCATGTCTATGGCTTCCCAGTGGGTAGATAATTAAACTTTAGTTTTTTCTCCTGTTAATCTGTCTCCTGTCAATTTGATTTTTAGACCAGCTAGAAGAACCTTGAGGAACAGAGGAAATTTCTTCCTCCCCAATAACAGGAAGTATTAAATTTGATTAATTTTATCTCATTGCATTTTATATATTAGCTTTGACCAATAGAAACATATGAGCCACATATGGAATTTTACATTTCCTAGTAACCACATTAAAAAAACAGGTAAAAGGAAAAAGGTGAAATCATTTTTAATATTTATTTAATCTAATTTATCCAAAATATTAACATTTCAACAAGTTGTTAGAGATGTTACACATTCTTTTTTCATAGTGTATTTGAAATCTGATGCTTTTTTTCACTTACATCACAACTCAATTCAAACCAGTCACATTTCAAGTATTCCAAAGCCTTTTGTGACTAGTGGCTGCTATGTTAGACAGTGTGTATACCTATTTATCTATGTGTATCTATCTACCTACCTATCTAGCATCTTAAATCCTTTCTAGAACAGGATAAAACAAATGTTTAAAGTAAAAGAAAAACAACACTAACATTTTTGTGGCAGATAATAATTTGTTAAATAATATACATACTTATAATTTATTTGCAACTTAGCATGTTTTTCTGCTGTATCATAGCAATTCCTAAGGTAGAAAGGGCAATATATGTGTAAGAGACAAAATTAAAGTTAACTTAGAGCTAAAACTGTTACTAGCTATTTCTACATTCAAAGGTTAGTTACATAATACATAATTTATGTAATTAGAAGGTAAATATCTTTATGCCAGCCTCACCCCTTAGAAAGCCTAGTTAGGGAGACAAAAATGAAATTTGAGCAAATGCTTCTTTGTTCAGCAGGCACAGAAAGAAGTTCTGGATCATGCCCACAGACCCAGCTAAGTTTTGAGACTGGAGTTGGAGAGGGATGACTTATTCTACATCAGAATGTGTGCTTGTGGTTACTTTTCTCTATTGAGGGTGGATGTGAGAAAACTCTCATTGCTCAGCAGAAGGGCAGTGGGTAAGACATGGCCAGAGGGCAAAATAACCAAGGGGATTTCAGAACCAGACCCTCACCCTTCTGTTCCTACCTTATTAATTAAAACAGAGAAATGGAAACCAAAAGACTTCTCTTACCATTTTCACAAGAAGAAAACTGAGTCTATATTTGTTTCATTTTTCTTTTAATCGCCAATTCATTAGAAGATCTCTGTATACAACTTACAACACATATTTCTGCCTTTATTCTCACCCACTTTTCTGGCCTTATTTCTGAATCTGTTTCTTTAGTCAAAAAGATCTGTGGTCCCAATAGGCTTCACTAAAGATCGCCCACTACTACATTGCTTAAAATATTAAAATCATAATCTATTAAATGAACTGCTAAAAGTTTTATTTGGTTTTGTTGTTTTAATTTCCCAACCTCAGAGCAATTCTTCATCTAGACACAAATAAAATGTTTTCATAAAAAAAACAGCAACAACAATATTGTTGCCATTGCTTTGTAACTTTTTGCTGAGGATGAGGTTGGGTTTTAGCAGTAGGGAAAGCAGCTCAGCTCTGGGGACACAAGGTTCCTTGCTACCTCATGCTTCATCCCTTTCCTTTATTTATTCTGGCTCTGCTTTTAAAATAGGAACTGTAGAGAAGTAATGGTCCAAAAAAAAAAAAAAACCAACTGCTGTTTGCTATTCCTCCAGGCTGAGTTCCCAGCTCTAACTTGCCCTGTGTTGACCTACCAACCATAAGACAGGTATTTGAAAGCAAGCAAGAGGGGCAAACTCTCAAAGAAACAGGTAGATTTCAGGGTGACCTTGCTGATCAGTATTTGACTCCTCTTCCTAGTACCTTATTTTGGAAGGTGTGGTGGCGTGTAGGATTCACTCAGTTGTTGATCACCTCTTGACAAACCACGCTAACTACAGTGAAAACACAGCTGTCTGCAAAGTAACACAAACTGGCTGTGTGGGCCTAGTATACAATTTTAGGTGAGAACATAAAGGGGAGGCCACACTTTCCAGGGACAACACAAAGGCAAAATCTTGGGGAAAATAAAATGACTAATAGTAAATCATCCCACAAGGAGAGATTCTCACTAGGATTTGTGTGTTGGGTAGGCTGAGACTTAATTATTAATAAATTCCACTGTAGAATGAGCAAGCATGGCATTCTCTGTCAGGCTGTAAACCCTGGCCTTTGTGCTTGCATGTGTGTGTATCAGAATGAACAAAAGTAGGAATATGGCATTTCTAACTTCTGAAGCTGTCAGGTATAAGACCTGCTTCTTATCCTGAGCCTTCACTTAATTAACTAATTAGTTAATACTACTTCCTTGGTAGGTGTGCTCTCTCTCCCCCAGCTCATCTTCAAGCCATACCATGACACTTGCTATTTTCCAGAAAACTGCAAGCATCTTTTATTCTTTTGTCATTTTCCTCTCTCTCTGTCATGGGTTTGTTTACTTATTTATTATTCCTTTTATTTTTATTTCAGTTTTAACTAAAGGGGGCACAGCACAAAGGCATGGGCCTAATCTTCCATCATGAACTGGATGACACAGTAGTCAGGCAGCCTCATCTTCTCTGTATCAGTGACTAATGAGTACACAGCTGTGTTAGCTTGAAATGTAGGAAGGAATAAAAAGCAGTCTCATAGGATATTCATTAACTCATTCAGCAAATAGGGAGCATCCTGTAATACCTGGTTGAAAAAGCACAGCCAGAGTAGAAAGAGAACTAGGAGAAAGCCATGTCTGATCTGCCAAGATAAGGAATAGTTTCAAGAGTTGCTAATGGTCAGAACTGTGCATTGCTGCCAAGGGTATAAACAAGGCACGGACTGCAAAGTGATGCTGCTCTGGTGTAGTAATTCGAAGGATCTCATCGGGCTGTTTGGGTCCATGTTTGTGCACATTTACCTCCTCTACCTCTTCTCTGTCAACTCAAATTCAACCTCTCTCAACATGACCCCACACTTCTATTTCTGGTAAAACACTATTAAAAAAAATAGACCATTGGAACCCACTCAGATGGAAAGCGCTTCTCTGCAACTGTACATCCAAACAGTCCAAATCTTCATATGTCATGCTTTCAGTTGCAGCTCCTTAAAAATGCTGGAACTATGAAATGTTTCTGTGACTTTTGAATTCAATAAATTAATAACAAAATGCAATTTGAACATTGATTTCACTCTACTATGGTGCATGCAGATAAGAGAGCTGGTCCCTCCTAAACCAAGTTTGAGGATGATATAGAGAAAATACCTGGTTTTTAAAACATTTTGTACTATAATTTTGGGACAGTTTATGTCTTTTGCTGATCTCGGAACCTCAATTCCTTTCCAGATGCAGAATAATGAACTAAAAGAATTACACTAATGCTAGTTAAACTTCCACTGAACTGGATGTAATAGAATATAATTTTCTTCCAAGTCTCAATTATAAACCCCCAGAATATCCCAATAATCAGCTCAAGCTATGATAAGGAAATGCTAAGAACATTTATCTCATAAATTTGAGCTTCAAAGGGTTATCTTGAACCCGTTCACTGTCAGGGAAGTATCCAAGCAAAGGTCAGGCTCTCATTAAAGCTTATCTGAAGCCAGAGTTTTATGTTATGGTTTATTGCCTCAAGTATCAATTAATACAGAATTAAAGAAATGAAAAACTGGTGATTCATACCTTTGCAGGCGAACCCTCATATTTTGGCATGAAGCTAAAATATTAATTGTCATTTTAGTCATGTAGTATTTTATTAGGCACTTAACTCTGTAGGTTTTATCAAAAGATATATAACATTCATTTTTAACAAAATGCAGAGGAGATTCAGGGAACATTTACTCAAAAGCTAATAAAGTAAAATCTTAGAGGTATTTTCTAACCAGTGACTTAAACGTGGACATCAATTATTAATGAGGTCGAGATGCTTAATAATAGGGGACTGGAAAGAGTCTATAAAGAACTGCTGAGATATCACCACAATATCAAGGGTGATTGTCTTCGTAGGAGGCATACAAAAAACAATAAAACGTATAATTGCTATAGCATTGATGAATTTTGCCTGCAAGGCTGTTGATGGAGGGGAGAGGTGAATAGAGGATACGTAAAGACCAGGAAGAGTGTACAGAGGTGTTCCTCCTTACTATTTTATGTAACCATTCTCACCCTTCCTGTAGATAAGGCCAACACATACTACTAATAATCTCCTTCAAACACTCTCAGGCATATTTTACATGTATAACAGTTTCAGCAGCAACATATTCTCCATGCTGTGTGGGGCCCTGAACCAGTCCCTTCCAGAAGGCTAAACCCCTTTTATCTTTGCTCCTGCAGACCCCTAAATTCTACATCCTACTCTCATCATTATCTGTCACATTTGAAAATAAAAACATACACTATGCCTCTACAAAATTAAAGCTGACCCTTCAAATGCTTGGAGCAAGTGAGTCTACAGATGAACTCAGTTAAAATTAAAATTAAAATTCCCTGTAAGCAGGAAGCAAACAAGGCTTAAGGAAAAAAAATATCCTTGAAAAACAGAGTCTCCTTTGGATGTGCATAGATAGAGATGGGCTCTTACAATATCACTGTCGTTTGGAGACAGCTGAAGTCATAAGCCTCTTAGGACTTTGTGTGCCTGAGACACTATTGCCCAGCTGTAGAAATCCAGTTTTGTAAAGACCTTCACATGGGCACTAGCTGACAATCTAAGTGTATTTGTTCTGCTTTAATAAGGGATACATAATTAAAAGTTTATGTCTTCTGTCTATTGCTTTATACAAAAGAAACATTTTTTCCACAATAAACTTGCTCATGTGTGACTATTGCTCAGATGCTTCTCACTCTAAGTCTTCCCCTTCCCATCAGTCGTTTTGCAGGCAAGCACAATGAGCTCCTCATGGGCTAAAATGAGACAAATATGGTTACCCTAAAAGTACCTAATGTCTTTTCTGCAGGGATTAACAAATTCATTTCCTTAGTGTTCAGATCACATATTTTGTCTGAACACATATGGGCACACCCTGACTGTTATGGATTTCATGTACTCTGAAAAAAATCATACATTTTATATGCATTATCAATTTACATCTGAATTCTCTAAGAAAATTAAGTCTCTCTGCTTTGAAAGAGAAAGTCTGATTTGTGCTAACTGGCTTCTTCAAATTGCAGATGAGTGAAACAGTGTTGTAGCTTAAACAGAAAATAATGTTGTAAATATAAATAATGTAAAAGAACACTACAGTTTTATCCAAAAGTCTTGGGTTCAAGTTTTGCCTTCAACACTTGTCAGTTTGAGGTCCAATAATCTTACTTTCTTTTTCCTTCTCACCTTAAAGTATGAATAATAGTGCCTCAAACATGACAGGAATATTATTAGAATTACATAAAGATTTTTAAAAAGCAAGAAGGATCATAATGATGATAATGATGATTTGTTCTATTGAACCACTGCCTGCACAGATTACTGTCTAAAAATGCCTTATTTGCTGTTGCTATTGTCATTGTTCTTGTTTTCCACCCTAATTTCCATGACAGAAAAAATTATTTTCAGGGCAAAACTAATTAATTAGATTGGATTCATCTAAAAAGTAAAACTACTGCTGCCAACACCTCCTCCCACTTTGGGGTTATGCTAATTTCCAGGATTCTGTCCTTATCTCCTCTCAAATATCCAACTTGGACATCTCTGCTTTCTAAACACAACTTTCTCAACTTCATCTTCATTCTCACTTCATTCTCACATTCTCAAACTTACTGTTGGGCCTCTTTACAATCTCTCATTCCTCGGGTTTCTAAAAATGCTACTGATCAGTACTGTTCTTTGGACTTACACGCCCCTACACCTACCAAGAACACTGCCTTACTCCCCTGACCTCTCGCCGTTCCCTCAGCCAGTCTTTTACTGGGACAAATCAACTTCCCATTTTTTCCTAGTCCCATTACCAAGCACTGTGCAGAAATTGTTCAAAGGTGCTGAATGATGTTACAAATTTAGGTTCTCTAGACTCACATGTTTAAAATTGTGTGACAGTAATCCTTTGGCTCATTTTCATCAGCCACCATGCACGTTCAGCACAGAAGTTATTCCAAACTTTTACCATAGTCTTAAGTTCTTTTGTTATTTAGAAAGATAGACAATGAGCAGCAGGGAAGAGGAAAACAAGGTTCAAGGAAAAACTGCCAAAACTCGGCCCTGGTAGGGGGTCTCACGTGAAGACAACAAAGGTTTTGTAGGGAAATTACTTCTTAGCCTATTAGGACCAGGCCAGACTGTCCCAAACTGTTTCCAACTTGGGTACAATCGAACAAAACTAAGAACTGCCCAAAATGCACCTCATCATAGGAAAGGACATGTGCACTGAGAAGAATGCTATACAGGTGGCCCTGTCAATCAAATAACCCCACCTTGTCAATCAAAGAGGCACCTCCTAGACAGAAGGCAACATACAGGCCTCCTGCCTAACAGTGGAGGCCTTTGTCTTCCTTGACTCTGGCCCACTCTTCCCTTAGAGTATACTCAAATAAAGCTTTCCTTCTGCTTCGCTATTGTGTCTCTGCCTTTTAATTCTTTGTTGTGGTGGGGGCAGGGACCTAGGAGAACAAACTCAACAACTATAACACTCTCCTCGATCAACACACCAACCTATTGCTATGAACAAATGATATAACTTTTTATTATATCATGAAATGGAGGAACCAAATAGAAACATTTTCCAATTTCCTTCCTTCTCACTCTCAATAAAGGGTCTCAGCTTCCTTTTTCTGCCTTGGATGTAAAGAAACCCTCTTTGAGGTGTAGACCTGTCAGTCATGCTCCTATTAACATGGAGATGGACAAAAGCCAGGTGAGAGATTCTGAAAATATTGCAATTTTACCCACACTTATGTAATATATTTCCCTAGGTTGTTGTAAGCATCTCAAATTCAGAATGTCCCAGAATAAAAGTCTGGATGCTCTCTCTTGACTCCACCTCTTCAATAGCATTTTGTTCACAGCTGTTCTAAATTAGGCTTCTTTATTTTTCATATGAACCCTCTAGTGACTGAACTCTTACAGATACTTCAAGATCCAACAATTAATGTCACTTTTTCATTAATCAGTTAATCCATTCACTACTACATTTAATGATTCAATTACTCAACTCTTAAACTGAACTCCTATTATGGAGTATGAACTGGTACTAAACAATGAGAACAGTGCATCGAAAAGGTACATTTCTTTGGCATTATGGAGCTTTCTTGAAGTCTACCTTGTCCTTCCTATCATGAATAAATCCCTCCTTCATTAGGGTTTTCATGAAGTGTAGTGCATATCCCATATTATAACAGTTATCACATTTTAAAAGTGTACATGGTTATTTTTATGGCTTCCATATATCATCTGGGGTCTTCAAGGAGAAAACTGGTTTTGTATAGGTATGTCTGAATAGATGTGTGATATTGTTGCTTTTATTTTTTTCCCCAGTACATGAATCTTATAGCTACCCTGGTGTTCACTACAGCACTGCCTGAGTAAAGTAAGTGTGGATTTGGCAGTGGGGATGGAGTCTGGGTGGGTGGGAGTGTGGGAGATGGGGGGAGGGGATATAAACTTATAGACCTGAATGGTTGAAAATACTTGCTTTAAAGAATTGTGTTTCCATAGGTTGATTCCCTTGTAAAGAGTTTTACAAGGGAATTTTCAAAATTTGATAAACCTGTTTCATAATTCTACTTAATATAAAAGGGCAGGTAAAGAAGAAAATAAAAGAGTCAAATAAGTTTCTTCAACTTAAGGTTATCAAATTAAAGTTTTTGGTTAAAATATGAATATCAAATTATATATCCTTTTTTGGTTGAAAACACTTTATTCTTTTTTTTTACAATTTTTTTATTAAGGTATTATTGATATACACTCTTATGAAGATTTCACATGGAAAAAATGTGATTACTATGTTCACCCATATTATCGAGTCCTTCCCCATACCCCACTGCAATCACTATCCATCAGTGTAGTAAGATGCTACAGAGTCACTACTTGTCTTCTCTCTGCTACACTGTCTTTCCCATGATCCCCCCAACACCATGTGCACTAATCATAATACCCCTCAATCCCCTTCTCCTTCCCATCCCTCCCGCCCTCCCCCACCCCTCCCCTTTGGTGACCACTAGTCCCTTCTTGGAGTCTGTGAGTCTGCTTCTGTTTTGTTCCTTCAGTTTTACTTTGCTGTTATACTTTTGGTACTTGTGTTTCCCTGCCTGTCTTATCTCACTGAGCATAATATCCTCTAGCTCCATCTATGTTGTTGCAAATTGTAGGATTTGTTTCTTCCTTATGGCTGAGTAGTATTGCAGCACTATTTATGATAGCCAAGATATGGAAGCAACCTAAGTGTCCATCGGTAGATGAATGAATAAAGGAGATGTACATATACACAGTGGAATTATATATTATTTGATTAACCCAATTATCTTGCAGATCTCTTAATATTTTGACTTACCTTTTGAGCACAATCTGAGAAAAAAAATGGACCTACATTTGGTTTAACTCTAGAGTACAATTAAAAGAATTAGCTTTGAGCTATGGATGCACAATAAATGAGAAATTGTCTTGAAACTCTGTAGTAAAGAGAAAGTTCTTATTGGGTGTATATACAACATTGTGATTTGGAAACAAGAGGCAGAGACAATGAGAATGGGAGACCATATCAATGATAGTTATTGAAGAAAATATCAATAAAATATACCTAATAATGCAAGATGCTAAGCACATCTGTAACTTAAATTTTTCATCTTTAAGATGGTAGAACGCAGCTAACCCAATTACCAACAGCATCTTACTATAGTATTTAGTGATAGTTAATAGGATATTCATTAAATATTTTAATGATTTTTAATCATTCATTTCTGCTTTCTACTTTTTCTTAGAAGTAAATAAGACTGCTTTGCAATATCTTCATAGAAACTTTCTTCAGATTGCTAATACCTAAACAGAATTTTCAAATCAAAATACAGTGAAATTCTAGATTATTAAAATGTTGAAGGTTTGAATTATATCTCCCACCTCGCAACTGAATAACTCATATTTTGCAATCAAATGATTGTGTGAAATACAGAACATAGATATGACTATATAATGTTTATGTGACCATGTTGGCATGTATTTAATAGTCTGTATAGAAGAAAAATAGAAAATACAGTGATCTTAAAGTAGGACAGTTTATCTCATCAAAAAATCTTGCATTAGATTTGTGCCTTTCACTCTGTAATATTTAATCCCCCAAATCACAGCAAGCAGAACTCGAATGGCAGCAAACATGTAATCCCAGGGCAGTAGCTACTTGTAGCTTAAATATTAAGCAGACTGTTATGTCTAGTGGGTCTCTCTCAGCTTTCTCTGTTGAATCCCAAATAAGATCTTTTTGTTTTCTGTCTACATAAAAAAGGTAAGAAGAGAAAGATAAAGAAGGCAGAAGGAGAAGTAATGAGACAGGGAGGGAGAGGAAGTTGCCAAACGTCTCTTCCATATAGTTGTCCTCCAAGAATTTACAGCCTCTAAGTATTTCTAGCATTTTCTTTACCTTCTCCTCAAGTTCTAAGTCTCTTCATGTACTATTAAAGTTATTTCAACAGTCCATATTCTTCTTAAAGTATGGTGCTTATAGCTAAAGATTTGAGGAATGAAGCTATGTCTCTAAACATTCAAACTATCTTTATTGTCTCCTCTTTGTTGACTGTTGGAATTCCTCAAGGCTCTACCCTTCATCTCTTCTCTTCTCATACTTTCTTTTCCTAAATACATTTGTGCTGATAACTCCAAAATTTACATCTAATTGTACTGATACCACTCTTCTGCTCAAAATTTTGATTTCACGTCATCTGACACTCTAAACACTAAAAGTAAATCGAACATACTGCATATGCTTCAAAGTATTTCCTCTTCCTTTGATTCCAGGTTCTCATGACGCAAATGTAATCAAGATCTTATGCTTTTCTTACATTGCAAATCAAGTACAATGGTCAATACGTTCCATCTCTGTGCTATATCTGCCTTTCTTATTTACTCATCCTAAGCCTATTGTTGGAACCTTCTAACTGGTGTCCATGCCTCTGCCACAGATTTCATATGATTTGAATCAATTTTCCAAAGCTGCCTTTATAATATCACAGCCTTCTTCAAATAGATTTTCCAATTTACAGTAAGGTTTGCATAACGTTCAATTCTTCTATAATGTTTGGCCACAAACTATGGTTACAACTTTGCCTTAGACTACCTAATAAGAAAACACCTAGTAGCAGTTAACAGTAATAGCTGCCATTTACTGCTTATCAGGCACAGTATTAGTATATTTCATGTATAGTATCTCAGTTAAATCTTCATAACAAACCTTATGTAGGTTTCATAGTTGATATATGCAACAGCTGAGGCTGGGGGGGTTGTGGGGATGTGCTGATAAATGCAGCCATGGTTAAGTGGTAGTGACAGGATATGAACCAAGGTTCTTCTGAAATCCATAACCATCTCTCTTTTCCTTATGTCATGTTGTCTCTCAAGATGCATTTTAACCAGTAAGTATGCTACGTTCTATTTTATATTTCACTGATATTTTTTCACTAAACAATTCATACTCAATGTTTTCACAGCTCTCTTGTTATCCTCTCTACACCATCCATAATTCAGTCTTTCTAGGCTATGGTGTGAACTTTAATAACTTGGTCCCTTGATCCATGATTTCTCTCACTTAATGGAAAATCTAACCACCCTTTCGGGCTTAACTCAAATGCAATTCCTCATGAAGCCTTCTAAAGTTAAACTAGTTGATATTAATGGCCTTTTCTTTGGTTATCTATTGCACAGTATTTGTACCCATATTATTAAACCAAATGCATTTTCTCTTCCAATCTACTACTTGTTCCATGCCCTGGCAGAGATCTATTTTCTTCATCTTTCTAATCTCTGGCAAATAGTCTTTGATGTAATATATGCTCAACAAATACCTATTGAATAAATATTTTAAAAAATTCTATTTAGAATCAGGTAAAGTCTATAAAAAGCAAGTTTAAGGTAGAAACATAAGGTGAATTTTTATTACTCTACACAGAGTGCAGATTTATGAAGCCCAAATGGAATACTCCAGCAATCTGAGATTTCTTTTAAAAGCAACCATAACCCTATATTCTGTGGTCCAAGAGCTTGTCATTTCTATTTCCTAATTCACTTCCTTAGGGTCAAAGGAAAGCAATCTAAAGCACTTCAGCCTTTAATCTTCCTTCACCTTTCCTAGCCTTGAGAATTCTAAAGTAACCATGTGGTAAATGGCTAGTAAAAACGGCAAATTTCACTGGGAAACATTTGACAATACATTCACATTATTTTGGGATCTCTATATTTGAATAATCATAAGGGGTAAACAAAACATTAAAATATTGTCTCCTCAGACCAAATTTGGACCTACTGTGCATAACATCGACATTATTTCAAAAGCAATTCCACCAATTTGAGGGGTAGGGATAAGAGTGATGGCTTAAAATGTCAAAATTTATCAATAAATCTTAAATAAAATATGCTATTTGTTTCTTAAACATCTACTTCAGCTTCCAAGACTCACATTGCACCACAGAATATACATAAATAGTTTTCCTTGATGTAAGATTTTGGGAATTGAAAGCAATAAATGAAAGAAACCTTTCTACCTAAATGACACAACTGTGCTGACAAATATTATCATATAAGGAAGTATTATTTTTTCACAAGGTTTGCCTAATTGTTGTTCATTATTTTATTATCCTGTGAAATAGCCTAAAATCTTTCCCTTTCAATGGGAAGTAGGAGGGCAATTTTAAAATGTAATAATGGAGTTCCTGCCATTTCTTTTCCTCCGCAGGAAGAAAACCAGCCAAATCCTGCTCTCCTGAATATCCTGCCATGAAGGGCTGGCAAATCAGAGCCCTCTCAGATGCAGAAGCACAGCTGCGAGTGTTATATTTGGCCGAAAGAGCCCTTCTTCTGTTGCTGTTTCCTGAATTCTGTTTCCTTCTGAATAGTGTTGGGAAATGAGCATGGGGGACCAGCGCTGGCTCTGGGGGTGTGCCTTCAGGGCCTGGGGCCATAGCCTTCAAGGAGTCACGCTGTGTGGGCCATTCAACAGATGACAAAGCAGGAAGAAAACAGCCCTTCTCAGCATAAACACCCAATGAAGGATGATAGTCTTCTTTATTTATTCCTGCCCAGAGCGTTTGCAAGTCCACTCAAAGAGTCAAATTATTGGCTTTAATACAAACCCCCAGGAAAACATTTCATATTTCATATGATAGTTAAGTCAATTCTCTAAAGTCTATTTTCTCCTCTCCTGCACATAGAGCAGTGCTTCCCACGCATGCCCAGCACTGCTGGCTGCTGATTTTGGTACTTGGTGTGCTGACTTTGGCTATTAAGCCACAGTCTTTCCTCCTGACCCTTGTTTTACAAATAATTTAATAGATTGAATAAGTGACACAACTTAGTAACATAAATAAAGAGATGTATCTGTTCAGAATTCAGTGACGGAAGTAATTTTTTTTCCTTTTTTTTGGTAAAGCATGGGCCTGGCAGCTCAATAGACACGGGACAGCTTACTTCCTCTGAAAAACAAAGGCCCTCCAGCCAGCAGTAGTCTGCTCAGTGCAGAGGTCTTCCAGCACCCCCAGGCCCTCAGCAAAACTGTGCTCCTGTTTCCCTTCTTCTGGAATTCCCAGCACATTTGGTGGATTACATACTGCTTATGCACCATGCAGCCTCCCTGAGCCCTGTTTCTTTACAGTATTTACTCCTGCTGCTAAAGGAAAATAGGCTCTGACAATCCTCTTTGGCTGTCAAAGCTGCTGCCTTTGAATGAACACATCCTGCTTCCAGGAGGCAAGCTGATCCTTGTGATCCCTGAATCCAGCAGGAGTTCAAAAGAATTCTGTGCACCTCCAAGGGCAAAAACTGCTATTCGTTTAGGATTTACAGATGAACCAGAGCTTCATCACTAAGAGCTGATGCTATCCAGCTTCCCGATTCTGCCTCTGCTGCTGACCCAGCTCAGGCTGCAGATGAACTGGAAGGCTCCAATCTGCCTCTGTTGCTGGATCTCCTCCCGCATGACACAGTTCAGTTCAGACACAATAATGAGGCCACTGAATTTCCCGCTGCAGCTGGGAGCTGACTGTAAATGCTAAAGTTAGGTTGTTGAAATGACTGTGTCAGGAGACTTGCAAATGACTGTACTGTCATTCCAACGTAACACAATTTACCCCATGTTCAGAGTGAATGGTTTTAGACATTTAGTTTCCAAGCTTTGCTATGATGTTCAGCAAAAACATCTTTAGAACACATTCCCAGAGGAAAATTGACAACGAAGGTGACAGCTTCAAAAGGGATAAAGGCATCACAATGGTATAGCACATCTTATGACACTTTTCATAGAAGGCTTTTAAGATGGTAAAAAGTGAATGATTTCACAATAACCATGAGAGACAGGTAGTAAATATTCTTCAAGTTAAAAAGTTATAATGAAATAATAATTGCAATGTTTTATTATTCTATAATCATCATATTAAATACAAGTGAAGAAAATGAACCACTCTGAGTAAGTGATAAATGAAAAGCAGTTTTTATAAAGTTTGTGAATCTGTTTATTTCAGCAGGCATCATCTTAGGACTAAGGGACCAAAATTAATGGAGAATATTTGCCATGTGCCACTTAGAAATACCCCAAATAGACTTGAAAGCCCCATTAAAATTTTTAACATATATTCTGATACATTAAAAAATTGTCAGGAACATATATCTTGAGTTTAGTGTTCATTATTAAATGGTCTTGGTAAAATTCTTATAAAACACTTTTAGAAACAGAGATTCTCAGTGGCCTTATACATTTTAGTTATATTAAAAGCATATTTGTATAAGGGTTTCATAATAGATCATGTAAGTATTGGTAGTTGACTATATCTTCTTTTAGATAGTATATAAGATTTTAGCTGTCTGACAGTATGAATATGTGGTTAGCTTTTTAAAGAAAGGGATTATTGCTAGTATTTTATCACATAGGTGAGAATTTAAAGTAGGGATTGATTCCTGCTAGCCAACCCCCACCCCTGCAGCAATGTGTTGTCTAGGAGGTGAGTAAATGCTTATCAGAAGGGGCAATGTGAAAAAGATTAATCATTTCCTCCAGTTCCCACTGCCTCCATATCCTCCCCTCCACTATTCTATAATTTGAGCAAGGCTTTGTGGAAATATAGTCGATCTCTCCTCCACTCTGTGTCAACTGGGACAGCTTGAAGGCTGGGGGCTAGAACCCCCTGAAAGCTTTTTTACTCACATTTGTGGTGACTGACACCGGCTATTCACTGATAACTTGCTTGAGCTTCCTCTGCTTCTTCACAGCATAGTGGCTGGCTCCAAGGATGAGTGTCCTGAGAAGGTGGGAACCAGATAGAAGATGTCACCTTTTATGATCTAACTTTGGAAGTCATGCAGCATCAATTCCAGCAACTCTACTTGTCAAGGCAGTCACAAAGGCCCACATCAAAGTGAAGGTAAACTGCCTCTAAATGGAGAGTTGCAAGTTCTAGAAAGCATGTAGTAAAAAAAAGCTGTGGCCATTTTTGAACACACCAGTATCCAATAGTATACTAGAGTATCTTTAGTATAGTGATATTAAATACTAAATATTTATATTAGGTCTTTGTTATTTAATGGTAAATGTGCTCTTGCCTCCTAGTGTGCTATTCTCTGACTCCTATTACTGGTAACCAAAAAAAACAGAAAACAGCAATGGACATTCTATAACCTAGGCTGATTTCTAGCACTTGGGATTTGGGATTTTTGTATAATTTCTAGACTATGAAAGACCTTGTTTCTCACTCATCTCTCTAAGGTTAACTTTAGATTTATTGCATTACACTAAAAAATGGGTAAAGGATGAGATAAAAAACGTAACACAAATGTTAAAATGTATTTTGATGACTTGAGACACTTCTGACCCTGTCATAAACAGTAATCTAGAAAGGGGTTCATCAGAAAAACTTTGAATGACAAATTTTTAATTCCTTGATGGTGGTGGTAGTGGATGGGGAGTGGGAAGGTATGGTGGTAATTATTTCTTTTCCTTTTCCTTTTTTTTGGTTAAGAAATTTAATTTTTTTTCCTTTGAAACTGAATCAATTACACGTTTAAAATCCACATAATGCATATCAAGTGAATGTAGAGGTCAGTTTTGGAGATCTGATGGGTCTGCACTGACCTGTGTGCCAATGTTGTGCCCGAAGTCACGAATCCCAAGGAGACCACCAAGGAGCCAACACGGATGCAAAGCAAGGAGCCTTTATTTGTGCTAGCCCGAGCTCAATATCACACCTGTGCCAACGCAGTGGCCAGGTGCCAGAGAGCGAGTTTTCTAAGAACAGAGGTTCTATGGGTTTCTAGGGAGGTTTGTGGGTGATGGCCGTGGCCCTGGCTGATTGGCTGGGCCTGGGGGTAGTTGGTGGGGTGATAGGTCGTGGCTTTGGTCAATTAGAAGAGTCTAAGGGTGGTGGGTGCACTTTTTGCTGACTGGAGGAGAGAGAGAGAGACCAAGCCCCGATTGGCAGGAATAGGATCCGGGTCCCGATTGACTGAAATAGGATCCAGGTTCCAATTGGCTGAAGCAGAACCCGGTCCTGATTGGCTGAGGTAGAGTCCAGGAGCTTGCCCTTTCAGTGCCCTCAGATGATTTCTCATAGGAATGAACCTGAGCAGCATTAGATGTCACAGGTATTTTTTTTCATTGTGACATCTATTTAAATATCTATTTCAATGACTTAAAGTTTTTTCTTGGTCAAAAATTTTTTACCTTATACCACAACAGACTATTGTTTGTAACAAAAAGAACACTGAGGCTAGAAAACAAGTTTAAGGGAAACATAAAATGGTATGATTTCTGCAAATTTATCTCAGGTTAATCTTAATTAGATCATAGATTGTGTTTTGTGGTCAAAATTCTATGGCACATCTAATTGTAGCATTTCATAAACAAAGTGGAATAAAAGGAGTTATGATTATATCCATTTTTTTCATTTTCATTTATAAAATTAAAGACATTCCATATGTGCAATGTTTTATTTGAAGAGTGTTTACAAAGAATTGAAGCTTTCTCATTACTCACTTAGGAATAAAACTTAAAAAATATATAAGAATCATTTTAGAGGAAAATAATAGAATCATTAAAAATAAGATCTTGATTTTAGTATATATTTTATTTTGTACAAATAGTTAAATTTCAATCTATATTTAATCCCCAAATTAAACCTGAGAATAAATGTAATTTTCAGCATCTATGTTTACAAATCAGAACTTTTCTTATGCTCATTAAATAAATAAAGCAATATGTATCAGCTGTCAAATGGGAGAAGTTAACATTATCTTCATGTTTATTATTAAACATGGAATTAAAATGACATTTACATACAATAATATGCTTACCTAAAAATAAACATTTTGCTTGCAATTATTTTAATTTCATTGTGTATTATTTGTGACAATTGAAGAAATTCTCTCTCAATTTTCTAAAAAGGGTTCACAAAATTATTGATGGTGTTAAAGGACTTCCTCCCAAAATAATACTTGCAAACTACTTGAGAAGAAATGCTAGAATACTTGTTTTAAAGAAAGGACTGTTTCTGCAAATGCATGAATATGTTTAGTAAACTTTGCAAACTGCATAAACAAGAAAAATTCCTTTCTCTTGTCAGTTCAAATTTCTGGTCATATTTGTTCAGGAATCTGGGAAAGTTGTTCCCATTAGACAATTTTTCTTATCAGAGACAACACTGTCCCCTAGTAGACATTTGGAGATGTGTGTTTTTCTATTTTGTTCCGGTTGCACAACACTTGGAAGGCATCATTGGCATTTAGTTGGGGCAGGGTTTACATATGTCAGGGTATGATAGAAATCCTCTAACAAGAAGGAAAGTCTTTCAGAACAAAGCTTATTGCTAGATGCCCTCTGACTTTCTAAGTGCTCCCCAGATAACAGACATTCATAGAAGAGAAAGGTCTGTTTGTACTTAGCTGAGCCAAAGACCTTATTAACTGTTGTCACATCTGTACCAAGTAGTTTTGTATAACTTTACATAGTATAACTATGTGCTAATTAGTATAATATACTAACATATTATGCAATGTATATTTACCATCATGCATATAAAAGAAAACTTAATGGGGGGGTATTTTGCTTGAAATTTTACCAGGAATTCTTACGCAAGTCGAACATGTCAGAAAATCATGTTGCTGAGTATGACATTCCTTTTGCCATTAGAGTCATCAAAGTTATGCCCTCGGATCTATCGACATTCACAGATGTCACATCATGTAAGTAAACCTCCTTAGAGGTGTATAACATCTGACTACTTCATTACTAATCTAATGTTTTCTAATGTAATCATGACCAGGCATTTATTTTACACTTCTTTTATTCCTCTTCATTAGTGCTGAGGACAGGGTGTATTTTCTTAATTATGTGTATAGGTGGATTATATTATCTTTAAATTTCATTTCACTTTTGGAAAATGGACATTATAGAGCTTTGTGCTAGGAGGACATTGATTGTAATCAAAGTTCAAAACCATTGCTCTCAAAACACCATCTCAAACCCTTCTAGCAGTAGACTCTAGTCCCACAGGGGCCTCAGAATAGCCCAACATTCCCAGTAGACTTCAAGATTAAGAAGGACTTGGGTAAAGCCAGATCTCTTATGCAAGGTGTTGCAAACTCAATGCCTACAGGGGTGGAAGTGATAAGGGCAAACTTAATAAAGTGTATTGTATATAAGGAAGTCAAGAGCTACTTGGTCTCAGCCAACACTGCCTTGGAGGAATGAGAATTCAGTATTGTCGTCAGTTATTCTTTAAGTAATGCAGAACATCCTGATAAACAAATAAAAATTCCTAAATTTTAATACATTACATTGTGCCTAACAAACAACCAACCACAAGCTTATTTATAAAGTGTCCACCCGAAGTTCAAGATTTGCCCACTAAGTTTCATTTTAGTCAACGATGTCTTTTGCTTAGAGTTAAAGCAAAATCTTCATCCCACAGGTATGAAAAGATAAGAATAATGCTGCAGTATCCATTATAATGTTTTACAGATTATTGGACCTACACCACTGAAAAAACATGGCATAACAAGGCTTTTTGTAGGTTTTGGGTATTGTGATAATAAAACTCTTTTCAATTCATAGCTATTCATTTTATCTATTATTATATTCTTTGAGAACCAGTTGACTTACAGATAGTCTGCCCATTATGAACTTTCCCAAACTGTTTTTGTATCATTATTCAAGAAAGCTACTGTATTTGACTTTTTATAATTTGAATATGGGCACTTTATATATTTGAAATACCATTAGAAGATAAATGAACTTATAACAAAGTACAGAGCCTTAATGTAAGAAAACAGGATATATATTTTCAACTCATTTGTTCATTTCTTCTACTTTCCTTCTAGAAATTGTTTCTGTCAATTTTAATTTTTATTGAGTTGTTGGGAAAGGCATGAAAGGAGACAATTACCTCCAACTTCAAATAGCAATAGAAGATTAGTAAATGTTATCAGCAGTTCCAAGTTTCACTAAATCTGTCTTGAATGGTATGCAGCCAAATAAAATACGCATTTCTGGAAAAGTAGTAAGAGACATCACGATGTTCCAAGTTTAGGAACTGGACCCTAACTCAGTAAAGACCCTCATATTGCAGCATAAAGGAGGCACAGGAACTACCAAAAATAAGAACCTAAGACTAGCTAGCATAAAGATGTGAGGCAAGATTAGCTTTTATAGAAAGAGGAAAGTTGATGTAATATGGGCCAGCTATCACAAGTGTGGTTTAATGGTTATGTTGCACACATTAGCAGGGCCATTGTGGCTATTTCTCCGAGGTCCTCATATATCTAGCACTCGTGAGGAAATCATTAATAAGTTCAAAGTTTCTGCTTTTGCTGTAGAGGTCATTCCTTTTATGTAATTAAAAACAAAGCAAAACAGTGGAGTTACCAAAGAACCAGTGAATCTTAGAAATGTAATTTCTTAAGTCAAAGGTAGAAATTATATGGAGGAAGGTAAGAAGAATCACTTTGAATAAAGTAATAAGGTTATATGCCCAAAGTCTAACCGAATATATACCTTTTTAAAAGAGAAGTCAAAAGCAATCTGTCAATTTTCCTTAACTCCCTCAGACCTTAGCACAATTTAACTTCAAATCTGTTAAGAAACTCTGGGAGTTGTACACTTAATCTCTACAGGGAGTGTGGGGACCCTGCAGGGATGGGATTTGAAAATCCTATACCGGAGTTCATTCCCAGTAGGCCTAAAGGTTTGCTATGTTCAAGTGGCAGAACCGTCTGAGGAAAACTTAGCTAGTGTTTAAATGAAAATATCTTGACCCCAATGCTAGTGATGCCTCCTGGCAGACGTAAACATATAATGATCACCAGTGAAATTTTTTTCATCTCAGAAATGTATCAACCAAACCACAGTTCAGTTGATTCTAGACTTCTAGTATCCCCAAAATATGAAAATGAATTTTTAGTTGAAACATAATATCTTCCCTCTGAAAAAATATCAGACTAAGTAGGGTACTTCAGGATACACTGATGAGAAAATTAGTCAAAGTGGCATTTCTGTTATACAAATTAAAATGAGCCCTTCATGCTGTTTTTGAATATCTGTAATAAATATCTCCTGTAGAAATTTACAAAAGGGTGAGATGGAAAGCCACAGCAACAGAAAATATGATCTGGATTATTATCTTCACAGGTGGCATAGTTCTTCTCAGATAAAAACATTAATGCCATCAACAGAATGAGATTCTTTAATCCCTAACTATATGGTGAGTATTCTAATAGGATTGTAAATAAGTCCCAAAAAGTGAAAGAATGACAAAAATGAGTTGGTTGAGCACAGTTTTTGCCAGAGGCCTGTGTATAGGAAATCAAGCAGTCCTCTCAATCATATTGAGAGCCACTCATGCTGATGTATTTTTAGAAAGTGCATGTAGGTATAAATGTAAATATATGTATGTGTATTTATATAGTGATATGAGTATATATATATGTGTGTATGTATACTCACTATATTAATATATGGAAAGTAAAACCAATTATGTTTATTATTTGCTTAACAAAGTTGCTACTATATTAAATTTAAAATAAATATAAATTGTATCCAACATGTATTTTATTTAAAAATCTTATGCTTTTTTATACTTTAAAGGGTTGGTAAATGTAATAAAAATGAGGCTTCCCCACAATACCAACATAAAAGTGCAATTGCTTTAATTAAACTTTTATTTAAAAGACTTCATTTCATAAATCCTGGTACACTCAAGATATTTGGAAAGGCTGCATCACATTCCTTTCAAACCAATCAACACAGCTTTGTGCAATGGTTACTCTTTAAAATTATTCTTCCCCTTCTTTGATAATGTGATATTCACATAGTAAAGGCTATATCTATTTTCTTTTAAAAAATGCTTTTTGTTACACATAATATTTCTATAAGACTCAGACCTTAATTTGAAACTAAACTTCACACATTAATAGGAAAAAATATAAAGCTGAATGTTTTCTTAGTTGCAAACCAAACTAAAATATTGTCATTTGGATTTACCATAAATTACATAAGATCTGTAAAACAAAGGGCGCTGAAGAAGCTTTTTTTAAGAAAACTGCAGACATTTGGGGAAACATACTCAATAAACCCAAAATATGGCCAAGTTCACCCATCCCTAAAAGTAATTAAGAGATAGTTTTAATCCCTCTATTTGAATTAATATCCTCTTGAGCTTGAGCTATATTTCCTTTTCCAAAAAAGTTCATGAAAGTCCTCATGACTAACAATGAAACATATATAATTGCATTTTTTTTTCTTTCCTGTTTACCTCTCATCATTAGCAAGGACAGCTTTGGATTCCAATTCTGAGGGCATGCAGCGGTCTGCCTAGCACGCGTTAGACTACTGCCAGTCCGCTCAGTCTAGCAGAACATTGATTTTTGAACAGGGAGCCTTGAAGAAAATAATCCAATATTCTATTAGACAATGAATACTGGCAGTCAAATGGGTAGGAAGGAACCTTTCGTTCCATTTTAATGTATATTCATGAAGAAAGCTTTTTTTGTCCTGTTAGAATGTTTGCCTGTGGATGTATTTAAGGGGTGAAGCATCAGGAAGAACTTGTGTTTATGGAGGAAAGGAGAAAGAGGTAGAAAAGACAAATCAAAGGAGGACAATGGAATAAACGAAAAAAATGGTTAAGTGTCATTGCAGTTTTGTTATTGTTTTTAATTTAAAAATCCTCAGTTAGCTCAGTAAGTCTGTCTTCAAAAGTTCAGCTGGCCTATGTTTGAAACTCATCACAACTTCATAAGCACTCTGACAAATCAGGCAAGTTAGCTCAAAAGAATGGGTTTCCTTACTATATCCCTAAGTGTGCCTTTTCTTAAAAAAAAAAAGTCCTAAGAGAATAA
Source organism: Manis pentadactyla (assembly GCF_030020395.1). Classification (NCBI taxonomy): domain Eukaryota; kingdom Metazoa; phylum Chordata; class Mammalia; order Pholidota; family Manidae; genus Manis; species Manis pentadactyla. The sequence goes on from NC_080025.1 coordinate 83,452,639, forward strand.
TGTTCAGCTCTTCCCTGAAATCCATATTATTTTAACTCAGAACCAAGATATGCAGAAGGAATTAGGTGAAAAGTTATCAAGGAATAAGTGGTTTAGATTTAGAAAAGGAATGGACAGTTTTTAAATCTGCAATATATAGACTTACACTGTTAGAAAAATAAAAATTTCAACTGAGCAAATTTTTTAAATCTTACTGGCTTTATTGGATGATTCATGAGTCAGGCAGCATCCAGTCTAGGAGCTAGAAAGGAACTCGGAAGAGCTGTACAAAATCAAGGACTTTTTATAGGCAGAAGGGAGCAGGAACAAAGAAATTACCCTGGCAAAATGTGGATTGGTCATTACAAAGTTACTTTCCTATAGGGAAGGGCAGGGGTCTGTCTATCGGGCAGATCACCTAACTAGTGTTGAGCAGGCAATTCAGTGTAAGATTCCATTTCTCATTTCTGGGAAAGCAGAAACTGTAATTGAGTCTCAGTTTGGTGATATGGGGCATAGTATATGCAATTCGACTTTGGGGCCTGTTTTGTTTTTAACAATACAAACATGGCAAGCATGGATGATATGATAAGGAAGAAATGAGCTAAGGCTATGCTATATATAGTATCTATAAAGTCTGATTTAAAAAGCCAAGATATTTTGTGACAAAAGAAATAACTTATGTATATAACATTTCCTTGGAATCTAAATCGCTTTTTTTAGCTCTTGGAAAGCTCAATACGTTGAAATAGTGACTCTTTTTATCCCCTGGTATTTTATCATTAATCAACATTAATAAGTGAAAAAGTGTTTTGAACATCTAATACATAAAAGTTATTTTAAATGACAGAGGAATGAAACATACTCTAAGAAAGAATATTACTTCATTTCTTTAGACTTTTGTTTTCCTATTGAAAAAATTGTAGTGTTGGATTACAAACTCTAAAGTTATTCCTATGTTTACTAGGCTTTGTTAATTTTACAGGCAAGTCCTCTTGTCCAATGCACATTTTTAATACTTGTTAACGGCTTACACAAATGACCAATTTCTATGTAGTGGTTAGAGCACAGGTTTAAGTGCTAGCTCAATTTAGGTTTAATAGACAAGGTTCCAATCTTATACTGGTTATGGACTTTGAAGAAAGTATTTGTTTTTTTGAAGTTTCAGTTCCTCATCTACAAATGGTTCCTACCACAAGGGCTGATAATCAGATGGCACCCACCTTTTCAGCCCTGTGTGTTATTAATGGACAAAATCAATTTCAGTTAATTAATACCTACACCATACCTGTTAAGTATCCTGAATATTAATTAGTAGAATAATCTTGGTATTTCTGAATATTTGTCACAATGTGTAGGAGCAGTAGCAGTCTAGACATACAGTTGTCTTCACTATTTTCTGTTAGAAAGAATCAGTAATATGGTATTTCTGTACTTCCTTTAGTAACTTCAATTCTGAATGTAATTCTGGTATCCTTCACATTAAACAATTAAATAAATATGGCAATAACAGTTTCAGAAATTGATTTAACATATTATTCAAAAGAAATTCAAGACTTTTATGTTGGATTATTATTGAGGAAATGGTCTTTATTGTAGAAATCCTCATTCAGGATTTGGTTTAAAATATTCATCATTTCTTTCTCTGATAAAACCTGCTGAAGTATTGACACATTTTCCTTGTCTAAAGGAAACTTAGAAGACATGAAAGAACAGGGCTAAAAACCACTAATGCATAAATGAAGGCCTGTGGATAAAATGAAGTTTCCTGTGGCCAGGATTCTCACCTGGCCCTGGTTGGCTAGCTCACTACACATGTGTGAGCAATACAAAGTTATTAACTGTATATAAATATCCCTGCCCAATACTCTAGGCAACACGGTGGCATGGCTGCAAGGCTGAAGGAGAGCAGAGACTAGACTGGAGTAGTGATAGCACCAAGGACAGAGAGTAGGATGACTGTGTGTGCAGAGAGGCCCAGAGGACATCTGTGCAGGCAAAGAGGCCCAGAGGATGGCTTGCTGCATGCAGATATGCTCTGAGTGAAAGGGATTTTAGTGATTGACCTTTTACCCCAAGAATGTTTTATTGTTATTTCTTTGGTCACATTGAATCCACAGTGAACTTGCCCCAGGCTGAAACCCACTAGCAAGACAGGGCTCTTTACCTATACATAATAAATTCAATTAAGTGTGAATTTTAATATTTTGTTTCAAATGCATGCTTAAAAACTTGCGAATCCTAAGAAATTCAAAACTTGTTACCAAGAAAAGATAAATAGTAAAATAATCATTTATCTCTAGATATCATTGGAATCTAGTCTTAGAGCTTGAGTGTTTCCTTTTCCTCACCAGGATACACCCAGGCAGACCCAGGACTAGGATATCCATGACATAGAATTCTGACAGCACAGGTTTTAATTGGCCAAGCCAAACTGGAAAGATGACATCATTGAACAAAAATAGCAGCACTCAGTTTATGCAGGCTTTAGCCCCTGATTACAGATATGCATCAGTGGGTAGATACCACTTCAGGATCTCCCTTCACAATTTAATGCGTTCCTGTCATTCTGGATGTCTTAGAATTTGTGAACAGACTACTTGCAAATGCTGCTCTCCAACAGGTGCAGCTTCTTATCACAAAGTGAACTCATGTGCACCTGCTTGTGGCTCTGCAAGGGTACAGTCACTGTGTCAGTGCTTTTACTTATCAAATTTACATTTCAGAGTGGCTAAATTGCTTGTAAAGTGTATCCCAGTGTGGAGTCTTCTGCAGTCTTTGTTGGATGTTTAAAATGCCTGGTAGCTACAGAAATGAGAAAAAACAAAACAAAACAAAAATGAACTATGTATTTTTTTTTATCTTAGTATCATTAATCTATAATTACATGAGGAACATTATGTTTACTAGACTCCCCCCATCACCAAGTCACCCCCACATACCCCATTACAGTCACTGTCCATCAGAATAGTAAAATGCTGTAGAATCACTACTTGTCTTCTCTGTGTTGTACAACCTCCCCATGCACCCCCCCAATTATACATGCTAATCATAGTGCCCCCTTTCTCCCCCCACCCATTATCCCTCCCTTCCCACCCATTATCCCCAGTTCCTTTCCCTTTGGTAACTGTTAGTCCATTTTTGGGTTCTGTGTGTCTACTGCTGTTTTGCTCCTTCAGTTTTTTTCTTTGTTCTTATACTCCCAAGATGAGTGAAATCTGATACTTGTCTTTCTCCACCTGGCTTATTTCACTGAGCATAATACGCTCTAGCTCCATCCATGTTGTTGCAAATGGTAGGATTTGTTTTCTTCTTATGGCTGAATAATATTCCATTGTGTGTGTGTGTGTGTGTGTGTGTGTGTGTGTGTGTGTGTGTGTGTGTATATATATATATATATATATATATATATATATATATATACCACTTCTTCTTTATCCATTCATCTACTAATGGACACTTACATTCCTTCCATTTCTTGGCTACTGTAAATAGTGCTGCGATAAACATAGGGGTGCATATTTCTTTTTCAAATTGAGCTGCTGCATTCGTAGGGTAAATTCCTAGAAGTGAATTCCTGGGTCAAATGGTATTTCTATTTTGAGATTTTTTGAGGAACCTCCATACTGCTTTCCACAATGGTTGAACTAATTTATATTCCCACCAGCAGCGTAGGAGGGTTCTCCTTTCTCCACAACCTTGCCAACATTTGTTGTTGTTTGTCTTTTGGATGGTGGCAATCCTTACTGGTGTGATGTGATATCTCATTGTGATTTTAATTTGCATTTCTCTGATGACTAGCTAAGTGGAGCATCTTTTCATGTGTCTGTTGGCCATCTGAATTTCTTCTTTGGAGAACTGTCTATTCAGCTCCTCTGATCATTTTTTAATTGGATTATTTGCTTTTTGTTTGTTGAGGTGGGTGAGTTCTTTATATATTTTGGATGTTAACCTTTTATCGGATCTGTCATTTATGAATATATTCTCCCGTGCTGTAGGATGTCTTTTTTTTCTGTGGGTAGTGTCCTTTGCTTTATAGAAGCTTTTCAGCTTGATACAGTCCCACTTGTTCACTTTTGCTTTTGTTTCCCTTGCCCAGGGAGATATGTTCATGAAGAAGTCACTCATGTTTATGTCCAAGATATTTTTGCCTATGTTTTTTTCTAAGAGTTTTATGGTTTCATGACTTACATTCATGTCTTTGATCCATTTCAAATTTACTTATGTGTATGGGGTTAGACAATGATCCAGTGTCATTCTCTTACGTGTAGCTGTCCAGTTTTGCCAATACCATCTGTTGAAGAGGCTGTCATTTCCCCATTGTATGTCCATGGCTCCTTAATCGTATATTAATTGACCATATATGTTTGGGCTAATATCTGAACTCTCTATTCTGTTCCACTAGTCTGTAGGTGTGTTCTTGTGCCAGTGTCAATTCGTGTTAATTGCTGTGGCTTTGTAGTAGAGCTTAAAGTTGGGAAGTGAGATCCCAACTTTATTCTTCCTTCTCAGGATTTCTTTGGCTATTCAGGGTCTTTTGTGGTTCCATATGAATTTTAAAACTACTTGCTCCAGTTCATTGAAGAATGCTGTTGGTATTTTGATAAGGATTGGATTGAATCTGTGGATTGCTTTAGGAAGGCTTGCCATTTTGACAATATTAATTCTTCCTAGCCAAGAGCATGGGATGAGTTTCCATTTGTTAGTGTCCTCTTTAATTTCTCTTAAGAGTGTCTTGTAGTTTTCTGGGTATAGGTCTTTCACTTTGAACTCTGTATTTCTGACATTCAATAAAGCATGAAGGAAAAATAAAATATGCTCCCCCAAAAGGGAAAATTTACAAGTAGTTCTTTCTACAAATACACATGGTGTGTCTCACCATTAATACTTAGAATAAAATTGAATTAAATGCTTGATGTTGAAGGGATTTTAGCTGACATCAATGTCATTGCATATGTGGATAAAGTGAAGGTTCCTGTGGCCAGGACTCTCAAATGGGCCTGGTTGGCTAGCTCTCTACACATGTGTACACAATACATTGTTATTGACTCTATATAAAGAGCTCTGCCCACTGCTCTGGGCAATATGGTGGCAAGGTTGCAAGGCTGCAGGAGAGCAGAGATGAGAATGAAGTAGTGGCAGCACCAAGGACAGAGACTGAGATGGCTATGCAGGTAGAGAGGCCCAGAGGCAGAGACAAGCTTGCTGCATGCAGACTCACTCTGAGTGGACAAGATTCTGGTGATTGACCTGCTACCATTGCAATAAAGTTGGGTATAACCCTTTCACCCCAAGAACATTCTACTGTCATTTCTTTGGTCACATTGAATCCATAGTGAACTTGCCTGGGGCTAAAACCCATTGGCAAGACAGCATCCTCCTCATAAATGAAAACACTGCATTCAGAGAGCTTATGACATTAGTAAAATAATATAGTTTGGAGTCAGCTGTGTCTCAGTTTGATCCCTGACTCTGTCACTTAAGCTGTGCAAATGTTAATTCTTAGTTTCAGGATCTGCTGAAGATGAAATACAGTAACTTAAATAATCAGTTATGAATAAACTAAAGGAAGGAAATCCAGTGGGAAGGAGCTGAGTCCCAGCAGTGACAGATTACTGAGAAGATATGAGATGACAGGATGGTTATAGGCCTCACAGTAGGAGGCTGGGCACATATCATGAAGTATTTTAATGTCACTGTGGGGAAGTTGGGGTTCCTATGGCCAGGATCCTCACTGAACTTAAACTACCTGATGATGTAACTGGCCTGTTGCTAGGCTACCACTTCCACACCGTTAGGTAATAAGCTATTATTGCACTATATAGACAGCTGGGCCCAGTGGTCTGAATGGAGGCAGGGACGCTAGTGCTTGACCTACCACTGGGAGAACAAGCCGGGTAATAAACGCTTTCACCCCAAAGAACGTTTTTCTGTCAATTTCTATGGACACATTGAATCCATAGTAAACCTGCCTGGGACTGAAACCTACTGGCAAGACAATTGGCGTAGTTGACAGGGTTCATTTTTGACCAAGGAAAAAGACAGGCTGACCCTGTGAATGGGAAGATAGTGGATTGTCCCGCAGTGGGTATGTGATCTGAGGTGGCTTGCCTCCTAGAGGACTGGGCCCCACCCCAGGACTGGAGGCAAGTGGAGGTGACACCTGAGGCAGTAGGGGTGGCCCTTGGTATAGTAAGTAGGTATTTTGAGAGACTGAGTACCCATGAGGTAGCAGTGACTGTGGGTTGGCTGCTTCTCACAGTATTAAAAATGTCTACAGAAGAGAAGAATATGTTCCTGAAAGACCCCAGAAATGGTGGCATGAGAACATGACCTGCAAACTTCTGTGGATTCCTTGAAGAAGGAAATGACATTGATGCAAGAGGAGGCAGCACAAGAACACTGGCATCAAGGTGACATTGGAGAGGTAAACAATTCCTTACAAAATGAGATGGCAGTGCTGCCAGGTGCTCTGAAGGAGGAAAAGGCCATCAAGGAAAAAGACAACACCTGAGGGAAGCACAGGTGGCGGTGGCATGAGAACATCAGCTGTGAAGCATTGAGCTGAAGGTAAGAGAGCCTCTGAAGACTGAGGTAGCGTTGCTGCAAGGCACAGTAGAAAAGGTAAAGGTTGTAGCAGAGGAGGCACTCAAGGGAGGGGAGAGAAAGGTGCCAACAGCCCCAAAAATGGAGAAGCTGGGGAAGGATGAAGGAGTGGTGCAAGAGGCACTTGTCCCTCACGTATTGAAAGCACTCCCAGTAGTTGTATAGAAAATAAAGACCCAGCAGCTGAAACTTCCCCAAGAAGAGGAGCAGCCCCCTCCCCAGGTCATGGAGCACTCTTTGCTCTGCCACCATACTCAAGCTGAGCTGGTGAATTTGGGCTCCAAGTTTAGGCAGAAGCCTGTGGAGTCAATATCAGCTTGGCTCCTGTATCTGTGGGATTTAGGGGTGGATGGAATTCTCTGTCAGGATCATAGATAGGGAAGCTGTCTTCCCTGACAGTGCAGCCTGCCTTGAGGCAGTGATTACAAAATGCACTTCAGACCCCAGGGAGTCACTCCCTCCTCAATTGGCTTATGGCTGTAATTCATGCTGTGTGGCCCAATCAGGGTGATCTACCATCCTTTCCTGTTAGATGTCAGACATATGCTGAGCTCTAACAGGTGTTACAATAGCTAGGCATAAGAAATGCCATCTATAGTCCAGAGAATTATGACCCAGATGAAGAGATTTTCACTACTGGAATGAGAAATACTGTGCTTCAAACCACTCTCACATCTCTCTTTGGGTCTCTAGTGGCCATTCCTTCCCTTCACTTAGGGCATCCCACAAGCAAGGTGACAAGTACAGTAGCAGACTTAGGAGAGGCTGAAGCAATGAGAACCCAGAAAGAAATAAGGTCTGCTACTAACAAGAACAATTTAAAGGCCCCCATGAAGGTTACAAAGACCCATATATGGGTTGATTTAATACGGGCAGGAGCAGATGGAAGGAAATTAGATGGGAAGTCAAATAGGATCTTACTAAAGCTATGGCAACAACTGAAACCAGAGCAGCAGTTCCAGCATTAAGACCAAAGAGGCAGAGGTCAGAGAGAGATCCACAAGTCCAGCCTGTGTCTTTGCAAGATTTCCTACTGGAGAACAAGCCAACCTCACTTGAGCCCACACAGGAAGATGACTGAGGAGCACAGTTTGACTGAGGGGAATGTCAAGGTATCTACCCTGAGGGACCAGGGGGGTCCAGAGGCCACATGTTGACATAGCTATCCATTGGTCTCTAGTAAACTTACAATGTGTCCTAGCTCTGGTAGACAGGGACTGAATCTTCACTGATTCATGGTATCCCTGAGTGGTTCCCTGGGACTCCCCACTATCATAGATGGATATGGGGGTAAGGCTATCAGAGTGAAAGAAGCCCAAATCTTTTTGGGAATAGGGCATCTACCCCAAAAACAGTATACTGTGTATATATCTCCTATCCCTGAGTATATTTTGGGGATTGATATCCTGCAGGGTCTATGGTTACAGACCACTGCAGGTGAGTTCAGACTGAGAGTATGTGTGATGAAGGCAGTTCTGAGGGGACATGCTAGGCACCCACCCACAGCTTTGCCTGTGCCACAGTGGGGTGACTAATACCAAACAATACAAACTGCCTGTCGGGCATAAAGAGATTGGAGAAACTCTCCAGGAGCTGGAAAAGGTGGGTATTATAAATCCCACCCATAGTCCTTTCAATTCCCTAGGGTGGCCAGTAAAAAAGCCAGATGGCTCCTGGTGTATGACTGTGGACTACAGAGAACTGAATAAAGTCATACCCCCTATGCATGTTGCTGTCTCCTCTATTGCAGGCCTGATGGATACCCTCAGCCATGAACTAGGAACATACCATTATGTGGTAGATCTTGCTAATGTCTTCTTTTCCATTGACTTTGAGCAGGAAAGTCAGGAACACTTTGCCTTCACATAGGAAGGATAGCAAAGGACTTTCACTGTCCTTCCACAGGGATACCTCCACAGCCCCACCATTTGTCATGGATTGTAGCCCAGGACTTGGCTACATGGGAGAAACCACTGACAGTGCAGCTGTACCATTATATTGATGATGTCATGCTCATGTCCGATTCTCTTTCAAATCTAGAAGGTGCAACACCTAGACTGCTGCAACATTTAGGATTGGCTGTGAACAGTACCAAGGTTTAGGGACCTGGTTTGTCCGTCAGTTTCTTGGGGGTTGTCTGGTTGTGTAAGACCAAAGTTATATCAGGAGTTATAGATAAAGTCTAGGCCTTTCCTATCCCTAAAACTGTAGCATTACTACAGGAGTTTTGGGGTCTTCTAGGCTACTGGAGAGTGTTTATCCTGCACTTGGCACAAATTCTGAAGCCCTTATACTGGTTAGTACGAAAGGGTGTTAGGTGGGACTGGGATGAGACATGTGCATCTGCCTTTACTACAGCAAAACAGGCAGTCAAGGCCATGCAGGCCTTGAGTGTGATAGACCCATCAAGGCCCTGTGAGCTGGACGTTCATGTGACTGAAGACAGTTATGGCTGGGATCTCTGGCAGCAGCTTGAATGAACTCGCCGGTTGGATTCTGGTCACAACTCTGGAAAAGGACAGAGGTATGATACACTTTGATAGAAAAACAACTGGCTGCCGTAAGGCACACCTTGCTGGCTACAGAACCCATTACTAGAATGTCCCCAATAAAGGTAATAACCACCTATCCCATCTTGGGGTGGGTTCAAGACTGGACCCAAAACCCAAGGAGTGGTGTGGCACAAATGCCCACACTAGCCAAGTGGGGTGCTTACCTATAGCAGTGTAGTGCCCTCTCTCGTAGCCTCTTGAGTGAAGAACTTCAATGCTTATTGGGGCCGGTGACATATACTAGTGAAAAGCAGGAAGAACTTGCTTTTGAACTACTAGTAGCAGAGAGTCCCCATCAGGAGGGAAGAGCCCCTATACCCGAAGATGCATGATACACAGGTGGCTCCAGCCATGGGCAACCCCTAAAATGGAGGGCCATATCTTTCCATCCGAAGACTGAAACAATATGGATGGAAGACTGAAGGGGAGAGCAGCCAATCGGCAGAGTTGCGAGCTGTGTGGCTTGTGATCAGCCAGGAGCCCTCCCCTATAGTTGTCTGCACTGACAGCTGGGTGGTCTATCAGGGCTTGACCATGTGGCTACCAACCTGGTACCATGCCAACTGGCTGGTTGGTCACTGACCCCTTTGAGGGCAAGAATTGTGGCGAGACTTATGGGCCTGTGGTCAGACTAAAATAATTACAGTATACCATGTAAAAGGTCATTTGCCACTGGCATCCCCAGGAAATGATGGCAGATAAATTGGCCCAGATACATTGGTTAAAAGGAAAGCCTGCCTCTGATGTAGCCCAATGGTTACATCAGCGTTTGTTGCATGTGGGGCAAAAGACAATGTGAGCTGTAGCCCGTCAGTAGGGCTTGCCTTTTACCTTTGAAGAAGTTAGTAGAGCCCAGCAGGAGTGTGTCATGTGCTCCAAAAGGGACTTTCACTGAGTTTCACAGCAACATGGAAGAAGAGCTAAGGGGAATATACCCCTCATCAGCTGGCAGATAATATGGGGCATTTACCTGTGTCAGAAGGATATTGGTATGCTATGACTTGTGTGGACACAGCTACTGGGCTTCTTGTTGCTTCTCTCACCTGCTGTGCAGATCAGCAGATGAAGAAAAGAGGCGTGGAGCATCTCTTTGCTGCCTATGCATTGAGAGTGATCAGGGCACCCATTTTACTGGACACACACTGCAAGAATGGGTGCAACAGCTGGAAGTCAAATGGAAGTTTCATGTGTCATACAATCCTACTACAACAGGCATGATAGAGAAGTACAATGGTTTGTTAAAATCCGGACTAAAGTCAGATACCAATAGTCTGCAGGGATGGTCAGTCTGCTTATGGACCATGCTACGGCATTTGAACGAAGACCCTGAAAGGGAGGCCTGAGCCCTGTAGACATGTTAACACATATGGCTGCCTCCCCTATACAACTGCAAGTACAAACCAAGGAAGAATCACTGAAGCCGAGGTTCGGCCACCAGAATAACATCTTGCTGGCAGCACCAACTGCAGTGAACCCCGGAGACTCCATTGAGTGGTCATGGCCTTGGACCTTTTGACACATGGACCAATGATGGCTGGCTCCCTGGCACCTTGGGGACAAAGCCTGGAAGCTGGCCTTCTGTGTATTCCTGGAATAACAGCCCAAAGTTCACAGTAATATATCCTGAATGGCCAGAATGTAGGAGCATCTTACCGGGGAGTTTTATTTTATCATTATGGCCAGTGCATGCACCTCCAGTAGTACTATATATAGACCCTTCAGGAACCCCCACGGGGAAAGTAGTAAAGGTATGATATACTAGACCTGAAAGGGACCCCCTTCTTGCTACAGTCCTATCACAGGACCACTCTGTTGCATACATCCTACCTGATGGACAAGATTTGCCTATGTTGGTGTCATTAAAATATGTCTTATCGCCCCTAAAGTCTTTGTGGATTGGGAACTTCCTCTGACTTCAGGATTATTATAATTTTTGTTATTAGGAACCTCCTCTGGCTTGAGGATTATTACAATTTTTGTATCACAATCTTGCTGTATCTTAATTTTTATTATCTCTAAGTTGTTGTTATCCCCTGTTGCTATTGGGGAATCTGGTTACAGTGCTGTAGCTCTCTCGCACAGGGACCACCGCGGAAGATTGAAAGCGTGTAGATTGTAAGGTGAGAATCCTGGAGGGGTGGAGTATGGGGAAGTTGGGGTTCCTATGGCTAGAATCCTCACTGAACTTAAACCACCTGATGATGTAACTGGACTGTTGCTAGGCTACCACTTCCACACCTTTAGGCAATAAGCTATTGTTATATTGTTTAGAGAGCTTGGCCCAGTGCTCTGGACGGAGACAGAGATGCTAGTGCTCAACCTACCACTAGGAGAACAAGGCAGGTAATAAACCCTTTCACCCCAAAGAACATTTTGCTGTCTATTTCTTTGGTTACAGTGAATCCATAGAGAACCTCCCTAGGGCTGAAACCCATGGGCAAGACAATCAATTACCTGTCCAACTGTCTGACCCTTTACAGGCCATGCCAATGGTGCTGGATGTTTCTGTTTGATACTCCAGTTCATTCCTCTTCCTTCTCCACCCTTTGTGTCCTAGCATGCTAGCTGGTCATCAGGGACCACATCAACATGTTCCTGTATCTTCTTGTGCCAGATTGGATCCTGAAAAGGACTCTATCCCTTATCATCTCTAGCTAGGACTAGTAATAGATCAGCTGTATTATCTACTGTGGTCCCCGCAAACCACACCTTTGTAAACAGTCTCTTTGAGCAAACAAACCTTCCCTAAATTATTCAGTTTCATGAATCTGTGTTTCTGGCTGAGTTGAGGACTGCCGCAGGCCTGATAGTGTCCCACTGCAGCTTCCTAGACATGTGGAATAGCTTAAAAGCCATCACTCCAAATTGAGCCTCAGGATTTTATACAGACAAGTTGTTATGGGATACAGTTATTCTGGTTATAGTGTTGAACCTGGGTCTTGGGGCAGCTTTCTGACTGGACTAACTTTGAAGTCACAGGGCCACACATACTGGATTCCTGGTGTGCAGAGACAGCCAGAACCTGACTGGGGACTCAAGGGGCCAGCTTTCAAAGAGCCTGAAGGTTTCTGCAAAAATCATTTGTAAGAACAAATTAAACAAATGGAACATTTTTCTAGTGCTAATATGAGCTTCTTAAAAAGTTCTATTAAAATACCTGATTTCTTCTATTCTGATCTATTATATTAGAAAAAATACATCATCTTGAATTCAATAAAACATTTCTCACTTTCTAATTATAAGGACAAGGTAAAACAAAATATTGAATTCAATAGCTGTTTCAATATCTATGTCCCAAAAATGTCAATCAATAGATTGATCACAACATGGAGAAATGTCTCTAGAGACATTTCCAGTTCTCCACACAATGTACAGGGACCTAAAAAAATCACACGGATTATATGACACATAATGTTTCAGAAGACTATATTAAGAACAATATTTAGTATATGTGAATTAAGACTAAGTTTCCCTGTAATGTGAAAAGAAGGGTTGTTATTCAAAAATATACTTTAGTAAAACTCCTTAATTTCAGGGTCAGAAAAAAGTTAAAATTCTGCAAATACAGCATTTCTTTAGATTCAGATTGCAGTTTTTCTGAAACATAATAGTTTTGGTTGGCCACAGGTTCAAAATAAGCATAAAAAAAGATGGTTTGATTCAAAATACACTCAGGGAATTTTTGCTCAGATCTTATCTGGGATTGGATGCTCATTTCTCAAAAAAGGAAGCATCAGAGACCAGAGAACATCTAGGAGGTAAAGCAAACACACCGGGAAATGCTTGAAAGTGCTTTGTGTTATTAAAAGAAATAAAGTCAAACTACAAAAACTTACTAATTAAAACCTTATTTGAAGGGTATCTATAGGAAGACAAAGGAAACTCATTCTGTATTGTGCCAGTGAACTAAGACCAATAGGCAGAGTATAAAGTTTGATTTCAGCTCAGTGTAATAAAAGAAGCAATCACAGCTGCCCATTGTACATACAATGAAACATATGAGTTCAACTCCCAGAATAGAAACTGAAGGATAACACAGCATGGAGGAAAGAATCTATGATCCGGAAGAGAATACACGAAGTGTCAGAAGTCCTATAAAGTATATGCATATGCTCCCGGGTGAGGTCTGAGATACAATGTATGTGCATATTAGTTTTTCCCCACCACATGTCTAATATTTTTTTCAGACCTATTATATTCATATCTGCTCCTGTCCTATACAATTTATTCATTTTATCTTAAACCTGCAGAGATCTTCATCTTCGCTTTTAAGTGGTAAATTTAATAACTTCACAATTGCTAAATACAAAAGCATTGCACTTTCACACAGATTCAAGTCTATCCAACTTAATTTGAGAAAACAAGAACTTTAATAAAACTAAGCCTCTAAACTAGGACTTTGTAGTACTCTTGTAAAAAATGATCTTATTTTTTTTTTCAGGAAGACAATTCATAACATTTGCCAAACTTTATAAACTTGTCTGAAATAAGCTTATTATGAAAATTCTACACAATTAAGATCAACATAACCCTATTTATCCATAATTTTTGTGGGAAAAATATTATAAAACAATTTCACAAAATGCTTGCTGAAAAGATAATCTGTCTTTCACTCAACAGAAACATACAGTGAGTCTGACCTGAAGTTCCTTCTCTCAGGTCTTAATGTATCCAGCCTCTAAATTAAGCCCCTCCACATTTATCTGTTTTCAGTTCTGCCAGCATTTTCTCCTAGATCCTTTTAATCGGTAGGTTACAGTCTAGTAAAAGACCTCTGTCTACCTATTCACTTATTCAAACAATACAGAGCTGAGGGAGACAGAAATTCAGACTAATATTATAGTAAGGATGTAATTTAAACCAATATTTAAATTCTTCTATGGATCAAATCATCTATATAATTTTACTAATCTTCTTTGCAGAGACAAGCAAGGCTATTGAATTAATTGGGAATGAATATCTGGAAACATAATATACTTTGTCTAATTACCCATACTTCAAAAAAAAAAAATAACAGTTTTAACCCTGTCCTGCCCTAGTTAAGCTGTAACTTGGGAAAATATTATTAATCAATTGAATAAAGTTGCAAAAGAAAATGTGGAGTATATACTGTCAGAGTGCATTAGGATTAATTTCAAGTTCATTTTGGCAGCATAAGGGGGGTGGTTTATAACATTATTAGAGTTTTAAGATCTGTGAAAAATCTCAAAATCTTTGGATTCTTTTGAAAAAGGCACATACTCAAATACAGATAAAAATGAGCAGCATGGTATGCTCTGTATCAAGCTGTTCACACTCTTTTCCACTTGGAGTTACAGAAATAATAAAATTTACTTGAAAAGAGAAAAGCACTGGGAAAAGTACTTTATATCATTAGAAAAAGTATGTTTCATCAGAAACTTAAGCAAGACCCCAATATATTAAATTAGTGTAGTAGAAAGCACTAATATTTTCTGAAATAATTTTACACATACTATACAGCTTTATTCTGTCACATACACATGGATAAAAGAACAGTGTTCCTTTTAGGTAAAGAATAATTGAGGTCATACATAGATGTGCATATTCTAGTGCTCTTCTCGCAGCATAGTTCAAGCTAGCAGGAAGACCTCTGCCTTAAGCTTTAAGCAAAGTACTTTTCTCCCCCAGGAACAATCATGAATGTTGCAGAATGTCAAGAATCACACTTTGACCTTCCTCTGCTCTTTTCTCCTCTCAACTTCCCAAGGGCAATTCTACCTTTGCCACTTCAAGGGAAATAAAGATTTTGGGAAAGGAGGAAGCCATTCATTTAACTTTACAATCAATGATACTACCTAGTAAGTAAAACCTTGAACAACAGAGCAAGGGAGAATGCAGAGAGATTCATAAAGCTGGGAAGGGTCACTTAGTTGGTATCCAATCCCTTCTCTTTTGTGGATTATAAAACTGTCTCAGAGAGTTTGAATTTCTCAGTTTCTTAAGGTCTAAGGCTGAATCTATGGTTAATGGCCAGGTCAGGTGAGTTCAGCCCTAAATATAATGAAATAAGTAATGAGCTATATTGCTATTATAGGTTTAGCTCTTCTTTTGGAGGTCTTCCTCTTCATATGCTTTCAGTTGAAAGTATATTTTGGATGGATTTCTGGTAGAAGCAACAGCTTTGTGCTGACATATCCAGAAAACTACCCAGAATCCATAGTGACCAACAGCATCCACTTACAGGATAAATGACTCAGAAAATGAGTCCTGTTTTCACCTCACTAAGAGAGCTCAGGTACAGAAATTTCAATCTTTTAAGAGTAGTTCCTAGGTGTTGTCTTGGAAGTAACTGAGCTAATGGGTCGCAAATTTTATAAATTTATATAAAATTTATAAACCTAGTTAATAGCATTTAAATTCATCCTAGCACATTTTATATCCAAGGAACCATTTTAGTGATAGCCAGAATCTCTGCATGTACTTGCAGGTTGACCAGTTAAAACATTGGCATCTTATATATAGATAATTGGGAATTCATAAAGAGCAAAACACATATGCTGAGAATGTTTTGAAGAACAGAGATAAGCAGGCAATGTGCTACATTCATTTTTAAGACTGCATTAGTAATTTCCTCAAACAATTGCATCTCTCATGTGTGCCTTAGTTTCTAACACATTTTGATAAAGCAGTTATTTAATAACATTTGACCATGCAAAATTAAACACATTTAGCTTTTCTTCCCCGTAGAAATAGGATAATCCCACTTAAGATTTCTCTTTACCTTAAGACAATTTCAAAGGCCTGTGGGACCTAGATTCCTGAAAACCTATTACAAAACTACAAACCAGAGGAAAATCTCCTAAATATTGCTGCATCAAGTCACTTACTTTCTCAATTTGAAACTCTACTGATCCACTCTGGAATGCTTTCTTATAACTTTGAAGGTCTTAGCAGAAATAATAGTCACCAAATCATAGCCTGATCATAGTCTTGATCACACAGAACCATTTAAGAACTGAAAAATAGGATTTATTTCAGGTAATTCAAGAAAGGTGATTGTTTTAAAATGAAAAAAAAATTAAAGCAGAGAGAGATAAATAAAAGTGAGTACATGCATATGTTAATACAGTATTTACATAGATGTGAGCTCCTTTAGCAAAAAGACTCTTGGTTCATCTAACATTGACCACCACAGACCTGGAATAGAAGCTGTAGAACTGAATAAATGAGTGAATGAACAAATGAGGAACAGAGCCAAAACTTTGATGACTCCATACACATTGCCATAGGATCTCCTGACTCCAAGGAATACATTCAGAGTAACTTAAAAAGGAATTCTCTAAGCAAGTAATCAAGTCAATCTATTCATGCAGTTATAATTGCTGTTGTACCACAAAGTAAATCATTTCATTCATCCTAATGGCCAAATCAGTTTAATCATTGATTGAGTTATGATGTATTGTAGTACCTATTCTGGGGTCCAAAATGGCCAGGAAACTTGGAGTTTCCTCTTGAGAACTGAAATTACCTCTGGATAAAGCACAGATTTACCAGACCAAAATTTAAAAAAATCATTAGAAAGTTGACACAGCCATTTGCCTCTTTTCAGCAGTAAGACATGGCATAGAGAGTGATATGGTCAGTGTCAGAAAGCTATAGCTTCAGTTCCTGAAAACTTTACCTTCTACAGGTGTGGCCCTGACTGAGATTCCCTTCTTAGCCCTCTGTTTATTTATTCATTTTTATTTTTTAAAGTTGAATACTAGCGTCTACCTCATGAGTGGGGGTGGAAGAATGGCATGATATTGATGAGATAACATATAGAAAATGTTCCATATCAGACACACAGTAATTAATAAATACGAGTTTAATCCTTTTACTACCACTTTTTCTTTACTAATACTCCTCATTGATCTTTGTCTTGCTTTGGTAAACCTTCTGAATGCTGGAGCAGGTTGGTGAAGAATCACAACTACCACCAAAGGCTTCCTTAACACTTAGAATGCAGCAGAAGTTGAACTAGTATGAGTTTGCTGAGCATAATTCTTGTAATTCTTTCTGTCCTTCCTCTCTCCCTCCTTCCTTCCTTTCTTCCCTTTTTGATTTCTCCCTTCCTTTCCTTCTTCCCCCTCTTTCACCTCATCTTCCTCTTTTTTTCTATGCATCCAAGCATGCTAAGGAATTCAGATATTTTTAAATTAAAAGTTAATCTTTATAAAAATTGTATCAAGTGTCTGCTCTCATTTCATCTAAAGGTAGTCAACCATCTATAATCTTTATTTCTATATGAATTATTTTCCAGACTCATTTTTTTACAGGTTTATAGTAAAGTACTTAATACTCATCACAAACTGATTAAAATATTTTGTGTTCTCTAATTGAAAATGTCTTAAGGCTGCATCTTTACAAGTCTGCTGCCTTTTATTAAACTTAGTAAA
Organism: Manis pentadactyla; assembly: GCF_030020395.1. Classification (NCBI taxonomy): domain Eukaryota; kingdom Metazoa; phylum Chordata; class Mammalia; order Pholidota; family Manidae; genus Manis; species Manis pentadactyla. The sequence continues at coordinate 83,470,175 of NC_080025.1, forward strand.
AAAATATAGTATTATTAATTTGTTCAATTTTGTGTTAACAAAGTAACAAACTGATTGATGAATCTTTCACTTTTCAGCTCATTATTTGGACATTAAGTAGGTCGGTAGGTAGATATAAATTAAATTATTCCACTGGAGCAGGCATGCTAGGGAGGTATTTTCTATCACTGGGAGACATTATAGTAGACTTCCTGAGGTAGACTTTTAAGGTATTAGACAAGTATTTTACTCCACCAAATACTTGGTTAAAGTGGTTAAAAAACTCTAATTAAGTCAGCCAGAAAAAGAAAAAAACCCTTGGGGAAAAATCAATATTATTAAGTGTTTAAACTGGCTTTTCACATTTACTGAATCTATGTGCAATTGGGCAAGCTGCAATTACCCTCTTTTTCCTACTTTCTCCTCCCCTTTCATTTAAAATGAAAATTGGCTTGCAGATCACTTTCTTAATCATCTCTTACTTTCTAAAGGAACTTATACCACATATATATTCGTATATCACATAATCTTGTCTAACTGAGTTACTGAGCATGGTCAGTATGTAAAGCCAATGAATCTGCTAGGATTAAGAATGAATATTAAAAAGGCAAAATAAGGTTCCCACTTGCTTCCTCCAAGATAGAGGTCCAGTGTAAAATCCCAAGGAAAAATAGTATTTGATTGCCAGTAGAAGTAAGAATAAATCTTATTTAAGGATTAACTGTCATGATCTAGAATTAAATACCAGTCAACTGGCCACAGCAGAAATCACCATGTACACAGAATCTGAAGTGTATTGTGAATACAAGCTGACCTCAAATAATTATAGTTTATTTAAAGTGTCCTGTGGTATAATAATAACAATAATAATAATAATAATAATAATAATAATAATAATAATAGGACATGCTTATATGTGGCAGGTATAAAGCACTTTATTCTTCATCCCTGTGGCCATCCTTGTAGGCACATATCATGTATGTATTATGATTCCCATTTACAAATGAGGATCCCCATTTTGTAATGAATAATCTGAAGCTCAGAGAAGTTAGAAAAAGTTACATAGCTACTAGACATTAAGCTGGGAACTGACTCAGGCAGTGTGGTTCTAGAGTCCATGCTCAAGATGCCAAATTCTAATCTCACTGAGGCCAGTTTCAGGATTGTAGATTTGGTGCACAGGCTGTCAGCAGTGCCTTCAGCAATCACTGATAGCAAGTAATGGAAGTATTTGCATAGGCAAAAACCAGCAAATAACTAGAAACTAGAAACACTGAATAAAAGAAAAAATATGAAGTGATCAGAGAGGACATCCTAAGAGGCTGGGATCTTTGAAATCTCTGCAAGAACAGCTATCATTTTCTGAGATACTAATATTCAAGTTTTATTCTTTTCCTACCAGGGCACCTGTAGCACTCTCTCTGCAAAAGTCCTGATAGTTTTCAACAACACTTAATACTAGAATATGACCTTATGTATATTGAATGCTTACTATGTGAAAGGGCAGTTATACACATTATTTCCTTTATTCTTTGAAACCTTGTGAGAGATGTGATGTGTTTAATTTAAAGTTGAATATTCTGATACTTAGGCTTATGACATTTTTGAACTACACAATTAAGAAAGGAAATCAGAAAAAACAAATTTCAACAATAAGGTACCATTTTGTAAGCATAAGATTGGTAAAAATAGAAAGACGTATAATTTTGATTGTTAGTATGGATATGAGACAGATGATATAGGTTCCTTCATATACTGCTAGTGAGAGTAAATACTGGTGCATCCATCCTAGGAACCATTCTGGAAGGCAATCAAGTAACCCATGACATAGCAATTCTCATTTTGGATATTATCCCCAAGATAGACATCAGAAAATTCTAAGGATGTTCAATAAATCATTGTTTGTAAGTGTGGAGAGTTACAGGTGTCCATCATGCAAGCCAAATAGATAAAATATGGTAGACAACCAACATGGAGTATCATGTAACACTTAGAAGCAAATGTGTGTGTGTATGTGTGTGTGTGTGTGTGCACATGTGTCTGCACAGATAGATCTAAAAACATTACATAGAGTGGGATAAGATACTTGCAAATATCTGATACAGGATTTGTATCCAGAACATACAAGCAAACTTAAAACTCAATAAGAAAACATAGTTAAAAATGAGCTAAGGATATGAACAGCTATTTCTCCAAAGAAGATATATACATGTTAATGAGCACATGAAAAGACACTCAATATCATTAGTCACCAGGGAAATGCAACTCAAATCCACAATGAGATTCTACTTCACACCCACTAGAATGTGTTAATGAAAAAGACAAGACATAACAAGTGTTGGAGAGGATGTGGAAAAATTGAAACTCTTATCTGTTCCTGGTGGGACTGTAAAATGATTCAGCAATTTTAGGAAACAGTTTGGCACTTCCTTAAAGTGTTAAACATAGAATCATCATGTGATCCTGAAATTCTAGTCCTAGATATATACCCAAGACAACTGAAAATGTATGTCCATTCAAAATACAAATATTTTTAGCAGCATTACTCATTATAGCCAAAAGCAGAAATAACCTAAATGTCCATCAACTAATGATGGTTAAAAAAGGTGGTATATCCATACAATGGAATATTACTCATCTTTGAAATATTACATTCACACCACCACAACATGAATAAACCTTGAAAACATTATGCTCTGTGAGAAAAACCACATATTGTATGATCCTATTTATATGAAATGTCCAGACTAGGGAAATCTATAGAAACAGAAAGTAGATTAGTGGTTTAGTAGGGCTGTAGGGATGAGTGAGAAGATGGGGAAATGACAATAAATGAGTATGAGGTTTCTTTTAGGAGGATGAAAGTGTTCTAAACTTGTTTCTGCTAATGGTTACACAACCTTATGAATATATTAAAAACCACTGAATTTTACATGTTAAAATGAATTATATGGCATCTGAATTACAAACATTTCTTCAATACATTGTTAAAAAAAAAAAACAGTATTGAATGATGTAAGCAAAGTGTCGAGTGAGTAGCTCCAAGCTGCTGTGACCTGACAAGGCATTAAAAAATAAGCAGAAACTGTCAGAACCCTGGAAAAGGTTTACAGCAACCAACTGAATACCGAATCAAGACAACTGCAACTTCAAAATGGCAGGAAAGTTCCAGGGAGTTTTCATTGCCCTTATCCTACCCCCACCATGACTCAGTGGTAGTCTTGCAGAGGACAACCAGTATTCCCAGTGTGAGACCCCATCACTAGTTCTGAATGGAGAAAAAAAAGACTATATTTGAGCATAATTGTATAAATCTGTTCTAACCTGTGTGGGGGCTGCCTGAAGGACGTAAGGCATTGTCTCTCTTTTGCCTAACTTCAAATTCATCCTGGCCAGGAACAGTAGATGCCTGGGACAAAAGATTAGGGTTAAGCCATACAATGGACCACCTAAAACTTGGGAGAGACAAAGAAACAAACACAAAGAAACAGGAATGCATGCCCCATCTACATTCGACAGAAACCTTTCCTGAAAAAGTCCAGACATTAGAATTATAAGATCAAGACTTCAAAACAACTGTCTTAAATATGCTCAAAGAGCTAAGGGAAAACATAGATAAAGAACTAAAGGAAATGAAGAAAATAATATATAAAGAAAATGATAAGATGAACAGAGATAGAAATTTTAAAAGAGAACAAACAGATTCTAGAGCTGAGAAGGATAATAATTGAAATGAAAATTCTTTCACTAGAGAGAATCAACAGCAGAGTTGAGCAGGCAGAAGACAGACTCAGGAAATATGAGGACAGAACAATTTATATTTATTTATCCAGCCTGTGGAGAATAAAAAGAAGAGAAAACTAAACAGAGCCTAATAGATCTGTGGAATGTCAAATGGACCAATGTCTTTATGGGAGTCCCAGAAGAAAAAGAGAGAAAGGGGCAAAACGTATATTATACAGAGTAGTGATGGCTGAAAACTTTCCAGCCAAACCCAAGTTCATCATCATCCCAATCCTAAGTGAATTTAAAGGTCATTAGAATTATTTATGTAAAAATCGACCCTTTAATTCCCTGATATCATCTCCATGGCTTTCACTCTTTAATCCAGCTACCTACACTAGAGGCCCCACCATAGCCTTTCACATCACTCAAAACTGATCTTTCCCTGAAATGAGAAATTCAGTTACCCATCTTCTCCATACAACCCCAATTCTTATGACTACCTTACTTATTTACTCTCATTACAATTATTCCTCAGCCTCATCAAGACTTTCAGTCTTTTGATTCTCCTATGTTCTTAACTCCTCAGTCCCATCCCATATTTCTCTCCTTCCTCATCAAGTTTTGATTTTATATTGTACCTTTTCAAATCCATTGATTCTTGTCCATAAAATCCTAGTTTGCTTAACTCCGACTTTTTCTTATGCATCTACCTCGACTTCTGGTAGTTACACCTATATAATTAGTAGTATATGTATTTGCTACATTGAGATCTAGAAATGCATGGTCTTTCAGAGGATCGGTTCTTAGGTATTTCTGTAGTCCGTTTATTCTCCATTCTTCATAGTATATTGTCTTCCTCAGAACCTCTTCCTTCTTCACAAACCTTCAACATTGCCACCTCCTCTCCTCACTCCAGGTAGACAATCTCAGCTAAACTATTAATTATCCCCTCCAAGTTTTTAACCTGCCATTTGATAATGACTCTTTCTCATCAACATTTTGACATACTCAAATATTTTCCAACCTTATTAACTTTCCCCAAAGCCCACAACCAAGTATCCCTGCTTCAGATATCCACCCAGTCCCATATGACAAGTGTAAGCTGCTTCAGTGGATTAATTTAAACTGTCTCCATATCCTTGGTCCCTAACATCACCTTAATGCAAGAAATATGGCTTTTCCCTTCTGTTCCTAAAAGTCGTTCTTTCCAATGTGATTGTTGAACTACAACTGGCTAAATTCAATAGACAATCTACACACAGTACTACTTAATTGTCTTCAGTATTTGTGCAATTTGCCAGTCCCACTTTGAAATACTCTTTCCTTGGTTCCTGTGATATCTAATATTCCTGGAATTCTCATAAACTTTTCTTGGTTTTTCTTTCTAATTCTTAAATATTAAGAACTTAAGGGATACTTTTTCATGGTTTTCTTTCTCTCCATATCAGGGATTCTCAAATGTTTTAGGGTTTGCAATAAAAAGTCATGTCTTAGGTTAGTAGTAGACATGAGACAGTAGCAGATCTCCATATTTCTCATCAATAATAATGTCAAAAGACACAGCTTAATCACTGGAAAGGGTGACAACACTTATGGCCAGCAAGAGACTGATCCTAACAGTGAAGGAACGATAGGAGGAAATAGGAGCAGGGAGGAGGAGCAAGAAGGAGGAAGGACAGTGGTTCTGAAATCTACTCACCAGGCACAAAGGATATCTGCCTTCACTATGAGGTGACAACTTAGGGACACACAGAAGGATCCATGGAAATTAACAGCAATATTTGTAGTAGTAGACTTCTATTTGTTAAGTGGGTGGGAAATAAAAGTTTTCAGATTTGGATTTGCTTAAAATGGCTGCTGAAGTCTAGAACATATTGAGAGAACACGGATTGAAGAAGTACAAATATCTCATAAAAAGAAAAGTAACTTTATGCAGTTGGTGAGATAGGGCAGAGATAGGAGACAAGCATCATAGTTAACTTTTCCTGCCTATGATGAAAAAGGCTGAGATATAAACAGTATAGTAGGAATAGGAAGGACTCCATCTTAAAGCTAAGATGCCATTTTAAAAACTAGGAAGTTAGGAAGTAAGATTCCTAACATTATTCTTTAGCAAACAGACAATAACTCAATCCACTTTGGGAACAGGGTGAGAAGTCTTGGTTGCTATGTTCCCAAAAAAGAAACTGCTATTCTGCAGAGGAACTGCCTAATTTCTTGTGTGTTAATTTTGCAGAATTACCTGGAGGACTGATAATAGAAGAGAACAGACTTAATGTCTCTCACTGGAGGTAGGCATTTTGAGACCACTTTACAAGTCTATAACCCTTGGTTCTTTGAAAAATCCTTAAAAGAGGGAACCCCCAGCCTTTTAGCATGCCTTTTCTCTGAGGACATTAGCACCCTTTCGCTCTTTAAGTGAGTAACTTTAAATAAAGCTTTCTCACTGCTCAACTTAATTGCATTTTGCACTTTTCCAGTGGCAAGCATCTTTGTTTCTTGGCTATGTCATTCTATTTCTAAGTCTTCACTTAGTCTCTACTTTACTCCTGACAAGGAAGGAGGGGCTGCTGAGATCTCAGATTCGGGCCTGCAAGCTCCCACCACCTGGGAACCGGGCCAGACAGAACTGCAGCCTGCCTAAGAATCTCCATTCTTTGGGAAGTTCTCAGAATATAATCTCACTCCATACCATGCTCTGCGGCCCTGCAAATCCTGGGGCTGTAGGGGCAAGCCCTCCACACCATGCAGATCCAGGTGGGCACAGGATGCCAAGTGATCCCGGCTTTAGGAGCTGGCAAGGGAGACTTCTCTATGCTAAGAAAAAGTTCAATAAACTTTCCCTCTTTCCCTCTGCATTTTCCTGCTCTCAGCTGCCTACAAGGCCTCTGCCATTCATATCTACTCTCACTTGAATGAATTCCTTCCTCACCTACACTCATCCAACCTGCTTAAGAATTCTTTCTCATTCAGAGTCAGAATCCTCCCCCATCTAGGTTGGGGTTTCACCTGGTGTGCAGGGATAGCCCTCCCAGATGCAGCTGCCCAGCAACATTGGCATTAAGAGAAATAAATGTCCAGGTAAATTTCACTCCTTCCCCATTATAATATAATTCCCATTAAAAAATTAGTTCTGTTTTCAGTGGAGATGTTTTATATTTACCCTTTCTCAGCCCTGTGCTGTAAAGAATGACTCACTTTACCTGTTGGAACCTCCTCTCTTTCCTCAGGGTACAAACTCAGGTTGTAGAGTCCTCACACATGGATTTCAGTTAATTTTTTAAGGTAGCAATTTGTCCCATTTTTTTTGCTTAGGTAAAAATTTCTTCTAAGTAAAAGAATACTTATACTAATAAAGTATCTTTGTCAGATGAAACCCTCATAGATTTAGTATTTATGCATTAAGTAGAAAATGGATTTGATTTTAAAATAAATAAATGAGAGTTTCTTGAAAAAGTTTTTCATGAATAGCATGTAGTTTGGAGAAATGATTAGAAAAAGATTGACTTTTTTGTATCATGTCTATTGTCATATTATATATCCACTCAGATCAATTAACTGCAACCAAAACAATTTAAAAATTCTCTGGGTAGGTAATCAAGGCTCTCCAGAAAAGTACCCTACCTTTATTTCTAGTCTTATCTCTCATAAGATTTATTAAACAAACCATCAAAAAGAGCCTTGCTTTCCAACCAGACAAATACTCATTACCACCTAAACATGTCTTCTCATCTCCAACCCTGAGATTTTACTTAGCATACCATTTCTCTCCTGGAAGGCCCACATTGATCTTCTTTGCCTATTTACATGCTACTTATACTTCAAAATCTTGACTTAGTGTAGTCTCTGTAAGAAAGTTTTTACTGAGTACATAGCCCATTATGATCTATTTCTTCCTAGACTCCTTTGCACATAATAGAATTACATTTTAAATAAGATAGTATTTAAAATGTGCTATATCTAAGCATACATGTTTATATTTGGAGAATATTGCCACTATGATTACTGTCATTTTGACTATTCCTATACACAGTGTATGCTGATCTTGTTACTTAACCTCTTATGATTTTCAATGTCCCCCAACTAGTTTGTAATATTTTATTACCTAGGGACCATAGCTTTACTTCTTTACACTGAATATAGCTACCAACACACATTATGGTCGATGACATTGAAAAAATAAAAACTGAAGAAAAGGAAAGGAAGGAGGAAGAAAAGGCAGGCAGGAAGGAGAAGCAGAAGCAAACAGATTATGAAACCTGGGACAAGTAGAGTGGGGCTCACTCATCACTAACCCCCAAATCACTTCACAAAACACATTTACAAAACACCCTTAAGATTTAGGCCAGGGAGGTAATGTTAATTGCTTTGAATAAATTGCTAAAATATTATACAATGCTATATAGATATAGACATTAAAAACTCACCTAAACCTAAAACCAGAATAGCTTTTGCTCTCAATACCGTTGAATTGAATTGTCTTTTGAATTTGTCCCCCACTACTCCATCCCTTTGTAAATTTAGTGAAAATTGTGCAATACTTGTGGGAATTATAATGGTTCAGAGAGAATTCTAATGAAATTCTGTGAAGAATCAGTTATCCTATTACTAAGAGATACTTGTCTTTTTTCTCACAGAGAGAACTTAAAAGTCCTTAACTACAGACAAGAGATTTGCCATATAGGTGGAATATTAAAAACTCACTTCAAATATGCTTGCCACTTTAAATATACATTTAAGAGAGCAAGCTAGGAATGCAAAGGCATCGTTTGATTTTTAGGTCATTTAAAAGTCCCAATTAAATGTTCCACAATAGATCTTTTACAAATATATTTTTTAAATCTATTATAAATTTTTATATATTTCTGCAAGTCTTCTATTGCCAATTGTTATTTACCATAAGAAATAAAAAAACCACAGAGTGGCTATTACCTCCTTATATGTTTAAATAATGCCAAGTACAGGACAAGAAGAAGAAATGAAAATAATAATTTCTATTATTTTCTTAAAAGGGGACATATTTTAAATAGAAGGAAGTTGATACGTCTACATGTTTTCAAAACAGTAGCATCATTTTACAACCATACATAAACCTTAAAACTCCCTTCTATTACCTTTTTAATGTTCTTAAAATGCTCTCCATTTGAACTATCTGTTTGCATTTCCTACCTGACAGTTTTTCTACTTGAAATATTAAAAATTTACCTTTAAAGGGCATTTAAGTTTAAATATTATAGCTTAGATACTAGTTTGGAAGTACACTTTGCAATAATGCTAAAATAGAGTAGGTTAAAAATACATAGTCAGTGGAATACTGCTTTCAGTAGTGTACTGGGCAAGGTATTCTGAAGTTTTCCTGAAAGAAAAAACTAGAATCTGGATAAAACGTATTTTCAGTAAATTGTTGGCTTATAAGAAGTAAGGTGTTTCCAAGCAAGCTCCCAATACACCCCCCTCCACTCCACAAGAGAAAAATAAAAAAAAAAGCCATGGGCTAAAATGTGATGAACTGGGAAGAATGACTACAAAATGATGCCAAAGTATTTCAGGAAATACTTTCCTGAAAACAACTACTTAGAAGTGCTCAACTTTGAAGACTAAGCTTTCATCCAGGAGGAGGTAGCTTAACCAAATCACTCACATTGAATCTGCACCCTTGGAAGCTAAATTGCTCTAATGTTGAAGGCATCCCTTGCACCCTGACAGATATAAATGCAAATCCGCTCTGCAGAAAATCACCCATAATTAGGATCAAGAATAATGTCAGAGATTGAAATGATTATCAAAGATCCCCAAGCTACCATGAATTAGAGTCAGAGAAACACATAGACCCCTGGGGATTTTGACATTGAAATAATCACATACAGAATGTATTTTTTTTAACTATGAAAACAAGGTTTAGGTAAATAAAACTGTACCCAAAATGAGTGTTGAAAATCAACATGAGAAGATTGAAAAAAGAAATAATACTTTGAAAAATGAAAATATATAATTTATGATTCAAAAACCTCAGTAGAACAAGATGGCGGCGTGAGTAGAGCAGCGGAAATATCCTCCCAAAACCACATATATTTATAAAAATATAACAAAGACAACTCTTCCTAGAAGACAGACCAGAAGACACAGGACAACATCCAGACCACATCCTGTGAGAATCCAGCACCTCGCGAAGGGGGTAAGATACAAGACCCAGCCCAGCGGGACCTGAGCGCCCCTCGCCCCAGCTCTGGGAAGGAGGAGAGGAATCAGAGCAGAGAGGGAGAGGGAGCCCAGGACTGCTGAACACCCAGCCCCAGCCATCCGGACCAGAGCTCAGACACAGTGCATGCGTGGGGTGCTGGAAACTAGGGAAACAGGGCAGCAAGACCTGGGAGTGGGACCCTGAGGCCGGCGCCCTGTGGACAAAGAAAAGTGAGTGCTTTTTGGATGTCTTAAAGGGACAGGGACCCCAAGGCCGGATGGAAGCATCCTGGGACACTTAGTCCAGCAGAAGGGAATCTGAGGAACTCTGGGCACTCTAACCCCCTGGGCAGCAGGGAGCACGGAGGCCCCTCATGGAGATAAATAGCCTCCCGGCTGCTCCCCCTCCAACACAGCTCCACCATATCGGAGCGGCCACCGAGGCAGGCCACGCCCACAGAAACAGCGGAGATTAACTCCATAGCAGCCGGGCAGGAAGCAGAAGCCCTGTCTGCACGCAGCTGCCCAGCACAAGCCACTAGAGGTCGCTGTTCTCCCAGGAGAGGAGGGCCACAAACCAACAAGAAGGAAAGTTCTTCCAGCTGTCACTTGCGCCATTTCTGCAAACTATCTCTATCGCCAAGAAAAGGCAAAATTTCAGGCAGACCAAGATAACAGAGTCAATGCCTGAGAATGAGACAGACCTAACCAGTCTTCCTGAAAAAGAATTCAAAATAAAAATCACAAACATGCTGACAGAGATGCAGAGGAATACACAAGAGCTAAGGGATGAAGTCCGGAGGGAGATCACAGATGCCAGGAAGGAGATTACAGAAGTGAAACAAATTCTGGAAGGATTTATAAGCAGAATGGATAAGATGCAAGAGGCCATTGATGAAATAGAAACCAGGGAACACGAACGCATAGAAGCTGACATAGAGAGAGATAAAAGGATCTCCAGGAATGAAACAATATTAAGAGAACTGTGTGACCAATCCAAAAGGAACAATATCCACATTATAGGGGTCCCAGAAGAAGAAGAGAGAGAAAAAGGGATAGAAAGTGTATTTGAAGAAATAATTGCTGAAAACTTCCCCAAACTGGGGGAGGAAATAATCAAACAGACCACGGAAATACACAGAACTATCAACAGAAAGGACCCAAGGAGGATACCACCAAGACACATAATAATTAAAATGGCAAAGATCAAGGACACGGAAAGAGTTTTAAAGGCAGCTAGAGAGAAAAAGTTCACCTATAAAGGAAAACCCATCAGGCTATCATCAGACTTCTCAACAGAAACTTTACAGGCCAGAAGAGAATGGCATGATATATTTAATGCAATAAAAGAGAAGGGACTTGAACCAAGGATACTGTATCCAGCACGACTATCATTTAAATATGAAGGAGGGATTAAACAATTCCCAGACAAGCAAAAGTTGAAGGAATTTGCCTCCCACAAACCACCTCTACAGGGTATTTTAGAGGGACTGTTCTAGACATGAGCACTCCTAAGACTAAACAGATGTCACCAGAGAAAATAAAATCACAGCAAAGAAAGCAGACCAACCAAATACTAACTCAAGGCAAAAAATAAAATCAACTACCCTCTAAAAGCAGTTAAAGGAAACACGAAAGAACACAGAATAAAACAACCAACATATAAAGAATGGAGGAGGAGGAATAAGAAGGGAGAGAAGAAAAGAATCTCCAGACAGTGTATATAACAGCTCAATAAGCGAGCTAAGTTAGGCAGTAAGATACTAAAGAGGCTAACCTTGAACTGTTGGTAACCATGAATCTAAAGCCTGCAATGACAATAAGCACATATCTTTTAATAGTCACCCTAAATGTAAATGGACTGAATGCACCAATCAAAAGACACAGAGTAATAGAATGGATAAAAAAGCAAGAACCATCTGTATGCTGCTTACAATAAACTCACCTCAAACCCAAAGACATGCACAGACTAAAACTCAAGGGATGGAAAAATATATTTTGGGCAAACAAACAGAGAGAAGAAAGCAGGGGTTGCAGTACTAATATCAGACAAATAGACTTCAGAACAAAGAAAGTAACAAGAGATAAAGAAGGACATTACATAATGATAAAGGGCTCAGTCCAACAAGAGGATATAACCATTCTAAATATATATGCACCCAATACAGGAGCACCAGCATATGTGAAACAAATACTAACAGGGGGAAATAGAATGCAATGCATTCATTTTAGGAGACTTCAACATGCCACTCACCCCAAAGGATAGATCCACTGGACAGAAAATAAGTAAGGACACGGAGGCACTGAACAACACACTAGAACAGATGGACCTAATAGACATCTATAGAACTCTACATCCAAAAGCAACAGGATATACATTCTTCTCAAGTGAAAATGGAACATTCTCCAGAATAGACCACATAATAGCTCACAAAAAGATCCTCAGCAAATTCCAAAATATTGAAATTCTACCAACCAACTTTTCATACCACAAAGGTATAAAACTAGAAATAAATTCTACAAAGAAAACAAAAAGGCTCACAAACACATGGAGGCTTAACAACATGCTCCTAAGTAATCAATGGATCAATGAACAAATTAAAATAGACATCAAGGAATATATGGAAACAAATGACAACAACACAAAGCCCCAACTTCTGTGGGACGCAGCAAAAGCAGTCTTAAGAGGAAAGTATATAGCGATCCAGGCACACTTGAAGAAGGAAGAACAATCCCAAATGAATAGTCTAACATCACAATTATTGAAACTGGAAAAAGAAGAACAAATGAGGCCTAAAGTGAGCAAAAGAAGGGACATAATAAAGATCAGAGAAGAAATAAACAAAATTGAGAAGAATGAAACAATAGAAAAAATCGATGAAACCAAGAGCTGGCTCTCTGAGAAAATAAACAAAATAGATAAGCCTCTAGCGAAACTTATTAAGAGAAAAAGAGAATCAACACACATCAACAGAATCAGAAATGAGAATGGAAAAATCATGACAGACTCCACAGAAATACAAAGAATTATTAAAGACTACTATGAAAACCTGTATGCTAACAAGCTGGAAAACCTAGAAGAAATGGACAACTTCCTAGAAAAATAAAACCTTCCAAGACTGACCAAGGAAGAAACACAAAAGTTAAACAAACCAACTATAAGCAAAGAAATTGAAACGGTAATCAAAAAACTACCCAAGAACAAAACCCCCGGGTCAGACGGATTTACCTCGGAATTTTATCAGACATACAGAGAAAACATAATACCCATTCTCTTTAAAGTTTTCCAAAAAATAGAAGAGGAGGGAATACTCCCAAACTCATTCTATGAAGTCAACATGACCCTAATACCAAAACCAGGCAAAGACCCCACCAAAAAAGAAAATTACAGACCAATATCCCTGATGAACATAGATGCAAAAATACTCAATAAAATATTAGCAAACCGAATTCAAAAATATATCAAAAGGATCATACACCATGACCAAGTGGGATTCATCCCAGGGATTCAAGGATGGTACAACATTCGAAAATCCATCAACATCATCAACCACATCAACAAAAAAGGACGAAACCACATGATCATCTCCATAGATGCTGAAAAAGCATTCGACAAAATTCAACATCCATTCATGATAAAAACTCTCAGCAAAATGGGTACAGAGGGCAAGTACCTCAACATAATAAAGGCCAAATATGATAAACCCACAGCCAACATTATACTGAACAGTGAGAGGCTGAAAGCTTTTCCTCTGAGAAATTAAAGGGGATGATAACAAATGGAAACTCATCCCATGCTCGTGGCTAGGAAGAATTAATATCATCAAAATAGCCATCTTACCCAAAGCAATATACAGATTTGATGCAATCCCTATCAAATTACCAGCAACATTCTTCAATGAACTGGAACAAATAGTATAAAAATTCATATGGAAACACCAAAGACCCCAAATAGCCAAAGCAATCCTGAGAAAGAAGAATAAAGTAGGGGGGAATCTCACTCCCCAACTTCAAGCTCTACTACAAAGCCATAGTAATCAAGACAATTTGGTACTGGCACAAGAACAGAGCCACAGACCAGTGGAACAGATTAGAGACTCCAGACATTAACCCAAACATATATGGTCAATTAGTATTTGATAAAGGAGCCATGGACATACAATGGGGAAATGACAGTCTCTTCAACAGATGGTGCTGGCAAAACTGGACAGCTACATGTAAGAGATGAAACAGGACTATTGTCTAACCCCATACACAAAAGTAAATTCGAAATGGATCAAAGACCTGAATGTAAGTCATGAAACCATAAAACTCTTAGAAAAAAACATAGGCAAAAATCTCTTAGACATAAACATGAGTGACCTCTTCTTGAACATATCTCCCCGGGCAAGGAAAACAAAAGCAAAAATGAACAAGTGGGACTATATTAAGCTGAAAATCTTCGGTACAGCCTAAGACACCATCAATAGAACAAAAAGGTATCCTACAGTATTGGAGAATATATTTGTAAATGACAGATCCGATAAAGGCTTGACATCCAAAATATACAAAGAGCTCACCCACCTCAAGAAACAAAAAGCAAATAATCCAATTAAAAAATGGGCAGAGGAACTTGACAGACAGTTCTCCAAAAAAAAATTCAGATGGCCAACAGACACATGAAAAGATGCTCCACATCGCTAATTATCAGAGAAATGCAAATTAAAACCACAATGAGGTATCACCTCACACCAGTAAGGATGGCTACCATCCAAAAGACAAACAACAACAAATGTTGGTGAGGTTTTGGAGAAAGGGGAACCCTCCTACACTGCTGGTGGGAATGTAAATTAGTTTAACCATTGTGGAAAGCAGTATGGAGGTTCCTCAAAATGCTCAAAATAGACTTACCATTTGACCCAGGAATTCCACTCCTAGGAATTTACCTTAAGAATGCAACACTCAAGTTTGAAAAAGACATATGCACCCCTATGTTTATCACAGAACTATTTACAATAGCCAAGAAATGGAAGCAACCTAAGTGTCCATCAGTAGATGAATGGATAAAGAAGAGGTGGTACATATACACAATGGAATATTATACAGCCATAAGAAGAAAACAAATCCTACCATTTGCAACAACATGGATGGAGCTAGAGGGATTATGCTCAGTGAAATAAGCCAAGCGGAGAAATAGAAATACCAAATGATTTCACTCATCTGTGGAGTATAAGAACAAAGAAAAATGGAAGGAACAAAACAGCAGCAGAATCACAGAACCCAAGAATGGACTAACAGTTACCAAAGGGAAAGGGACTTGGGAGGATGGGTGGGTAGCAAGGGATAAGGGGTGGGGAAGGAAAGGGGGTATTATGATTAGCATGCATAATGCGGGTGGAGGGGAGGGCTGCACAACACAAAGAAGACAAGTAGTGATTCTACAACATATTGCTATGCTGATGGACAGTGACTGTAAAGGGGTTTGTGGGTGGGACCTGGTATAGGGGAGAGCCTAGTAAACATAATATTCTTCATGTAATTGTAGATTAATGATAACAAAAAAAATAAAAAGAGAAAGAAAAGGGGGATAACTCCCTGATAGGATAAAACTAACTGCAAATCAATGATTAATGCATGCTTTACATATCCTTAATTTTGATCATTTAAAGGGTGTCAGATGATTAGCTATGGAAGTACATTTTTCTGATATTAGTCCTTTCTCTTAAAAAAAAAAAAAGCAGTTCCTGTGTGGTGATCTCCAATAAGTTCTTCACAATGGCATATCAAAGTGTGGGCAAAGGGTTTGTTTGTGTTTATACAGAGGATCAAAGGCTAATTTGGCTACCCTGAAAACGAATTGAGATATGATATGAAGAACTTCCAACATCAACATCCTCTGGAAGAGTCATTCCAGAAAATGATCATAAAAAAACTTCAACAAAGATCCTGGCGCTGTTGCAGTTGTAGTTGCATTCACCCCACCAGTCCCTGGACTTGCCATTGGAATGAAGAAAGAGATATCTAAGCTGGCCTGTGCATACAGTATAACAACAAATTTGACTGGATCTATACTGTTGGAACTAAACCAAGAATTAGAAGTGCAAGTTGCAGTGCTCCAAAATCATGCGACTATAGACTATCTACTGTTAAAAGAACATATGGGATGTGAACAGTCCCCAGGAATGTGTTGTTTTAATTTGTCTGATTTTTCTCAAACTATTCAAATTCAGTTAGACAATATCCATCATATCATTGATAAGTTTTCACAAATGCCTAGGGTGCCTAACTGGTTTTCTTGGTTTCACTGGATATGGCTGGTAATTGTAGGTCTGCTTTTGTTATGTAGCTGTATTCCTATTATGTTAATGTGTGTGTGCAATTTAATTAGTAGTTTAAAACCTATGCATGCTTATGTTACTCTACAAGAAGATATGTCAAAGAAATAATCAGTCTTCCCATGTTTTCTTCCGTCTGCTACTTCTATAGCTTTTCTTCTTCCTTCCTAATTACAACCCTTTTAGAATTCATGCCTCATATCAAAATTACCGAGTATCATAATTCTTCCAAGTGGTAAAGATACATCAAGACAAATGCTGGGCATAGAAGCCACAGGGCGTAAATCTCAAAGAAGTAAAAAGCTAACCTTTTCAAAGAATATTTCTTCTCTCTCACCAACTTTACATTTCCCTGTATGGCCCCGGAAGATGACTGGTTAGCCAGAGACGGGTAAGATTCCTCAAGGGAGGAACAACCTAAGACAGGCACAGTCGCAGGGGGACCATCAGGTGAGAAATTGGGGATCAACAGAGGTGAGGCTTAGAACCTCACCCCCCTTTTTTGAGAGAAGTCTTCTGCATCCATGGATCTTTTGTTGCCCTTGTCTAGCTTGGATTAATACTTAGTCTATAGGCACACACCTGATCATCTATATTTGCCCTCTTACAGCACTAAATTATGTTTTCTACCTTTATCTTGCATCTACCAACACTTCAGCATTTTATTAAAAATAATAATAATAATAATAAGGGAGAAATGTGGGATTCACATATAAATCAAGTATAAAAATCAAACGAATAATCATATTTGACATGATTGTTTATAGTTCATGATGCATGATCAAAACCAAAAGTTTCTGTGATATGACTGCCTTGTACTGTTCACCATGTAAGAACTTATTCACTATGTAAGAACTTGTTCACCACGTAAGAATTTGTTCGTTATGCTTCAGAAGATTAGAGACTGTTGAGAATTAGGCTTGGGATTGATTAATAATTGTGCATTGAGTCCCCTATACAGAATTTTATTGTTGTTAACAACCATTTGATCAATAAATATGAGAGATGCCCTCTCAAAAAAAAAAACACCTCAGTAGATAGGTTAAACAAAAAATAAATCCACCTATAAGGGAGAATTAGTGAACTGAAAGTTAGACTGAAGAAGTTACCCTCAAATAATTATGAGATATTGAGAATACAGTAGAAAACTGACTAAGTCCTGTTGGGACTCTCAAATGAAGAAGCTAGAGAAGATGGAAGTATGAAAATATTTGAAAACACAATAGACAAGAATTGTTTGGGAAGGATAAAGATCTTGAATGCACAGATATAGGAAGCATAATATAGGGAGCAATCAAATTAAAAATACATCCACAAATAGAAACATCAGAAAAGCAAATATAAACCGAAGATATTCAATTGCATCCTGAAAGGGAAAAAATATATATAAAACGAAAGACATTTAGGAAACACTTTCAACATCAGCAAGAGAGACCAGAGGGCAGAATAATAATTTCATGAGAGAAAATAACTGCTTCTAAAGAATTGTTTTCCTCGAAAGAATTTGCATCCGTCTTATCTTCAGAAACCATGCAAGTAAGAAGGGAGTGGAATGAAATATTTAAAATGTTGAGGGAATAAATCCACCAACCTAAAATTCTTAACCCTGTGAAATTCTTTCAAAACTGAAGAGAAATTAGACCTTCTCAAACAAAAATTAAGGGAATTTGTTACAAATATGCCTACCTTTCAGGAAATGTTAAAATAAGTTCTTTAGAGAAAAGGAATATAATATAGATCAGAAACTCAGGTCTACACAAAGAAAGGAAGAACATCAAAGAAGGAATGAGTGAAAATGAAAATAGTTGATTCAGAACCTAGAGAATCCAAATAGGAGACAGTGAAATGAATTTCCAGGATGACGATAAATGGGAAATCCCAGAATCATACAGATCAGATTTTGGAGCAACCAGTCAAGATTTAGAGCAAGAAGAAGGACTTTAGGAAGGGTGTCTCTAAATAGAAAAATGGAAATAAAAGATTACTTGAGTTGACTACAGAAACAAGGGCAGGAGAACAGTAAGAGTTAACTAGAAAATGTCAAGGCTATTTTTAAAGTGTCTTGTATTTTATTGGAATGGATGATACCACTGAATTCAACTTAGGCAAGGTTGCACAGAACTTATAAACAGAAAATCAAGCATTACTTGAATGAAATATGTGGCTATGCTTTTGATAAGTCTGATAACATGAGATAAAAACTGAGATATAATGAGAAAAATGAAGATACATATGTGCACACTGTTATGAGCATACTTAGCATTTAACTATGATAAAACTTTATGGAAAATGGAACGAGCTCCAAAATTATCTTAAAATAGTCCATTTTGTTGAATAATACTTTTAAATATACTTGTGAAATAATGATAAATATTTTAAGATATTGATAAATTAAGTGAAGGTGTAATTGTTGGGAAGCAATCTTCCATGATCCCTGCTCCTACACATCTTGGTTAAATGTTCACAATCGAAAGGCCATGATTGTTTTTTCACCAGTGGTACTTCTCAGAATTGTTTACTCAGCTGCAAGTTCTGAAAAGTGAATCATGCACCACAGAATGTGATGATTAATCATGAACTGTGCCTGTTAGCCCTATGGACAAAGAACAGGCTAGATTACCTCTTGCTAGATAAATGGCAGAGTCCTTAAATTCAAGTCCTCTCCGGTGGTTGCCCACTGCTTGAGAAGGCTCCACCTGACTCTTCAGGTTAGTCTGTAAGATTTGTCTTCTGGGAAACCTGTTCAATGATGTTACTATGCCTACTGCTATTGCTACGAGCAATAAGCTGTCTTTTGTCTATGATCCAGGAGTCATCTCTTCTGTCAGCATCCATGGAACTGTATCAACTCCTAACCTATTAACTCATATGGTGATTTTAGTGGGTGGTCTCCTGCTACTGTTCTCCTCCAGATTGCCAAACTTAATTAAACTGTACAATTCCTAGAGTAACATTCAGCAAGTATCATTTGTCATTATCTGTGATTCAGAAATTGTTAAAAATTATTGAAACACTGGAAGTTGGGTCAAAGATTATCCAGATAAGCAACTGACAACTGAATTGATTTTAATATTTGACTTATTTTTAATTTAAAATCTATTTATTGAGTGATTAGCATTAAGCAACTTTTCTAAAGACAACTTAAAGTAAATTAATATGCTAGTTTTTTTCTTTGTTTTTAGAAGCAGATGCAATTAATCATTGCATATCATTTAGGAAAAACATCCTAAACTATTTTAACACAGTTTAGAATGGATGACAGAAATTTAAAAAATAATAATTTGTGAAGAGTTCATGGTAAAAAATATCTTAAAAAGAGAAAAAGTCCAGTAAAATATATGCATTCAGCAAAAGCCCATTTCCCCTACCTTATAAAAGAAAGCAAATAAAATTAATATTTATTACCAGTGAATACATGACGTTTTACTGATTATCATAATCACAACACAATGAGAAAACATTTTAAAACCTTTTGTTAAAAGTAAAAGGGACAACAATTTGAGGCTTGGGTAAAATCAGAGAACAGGTGTGGAAAGAATATTCTCTGATCACAAGTTTCACAGATGGGCACCTTATTGTTAAGGGCAGGGGAAGAGTAAAATCCAGAATTCCCATGGGAATAAAAGAAATCAAGGCACTGGTAAACTGAATTTTGGACAGGTCATTTATATGCACACTTTTGTCATCTCATACTATAGTGAGATTTTGGAACAGATGCCAAAACCTTAGTGAATGAAGGGAAGTGATATGACTGGGATGCATATGACAATAATGAGGATAGTAGAGCACAAGTCAACCATGTGGTATG
Organism: Manis pentadactyla; assembly: GCF_030020395.1. Taxonomy (NCBI): domain Eukaryota; kingdom Metazoa; phylum Chordata; class Mammalia; order Pholidota; family Manidae; genus Manis; species Manis pentadactyla. The sequence goes on from NC_080025.1 coordinate 83,490,182, forward strand.
AATCTCTCAAATGAGCAGAGATCTTTATTCAAGGGCTCAGAGAAAAATGGTCTAGAATTAGAATAGGGATTTAAAATATGTCAGCCTTTCCCCTCAGCTTCATCCTGTACCCAACACTAATGGGTAATAAAGATTATCATGCTTTCGAGAATTCTGCCACATAGTATGTTCAGGGAAATCCAAGTTTCAGTCAAAATCATGAGACATAACTGAGTTTTATCAATAGGTTAAGACTGTGGGAGTTTGTCATGAAACAAGGGTTTCAGAAAGCACAATGGGAGGGTGGAACCATAGCCAGAGAAGTTAGATTCAAACCCCAGAATTCTATGCAGATGAGAATTAAAGAGCAGATTTTAACCCGACAGACCTGTATTTCAAATCATAAAGTTAAACAGGTTGGGATTAGTGGGGTTAAGGTCAACGGTAATAGGAAGAGGATTATCTCAGGTCTCTTTTAGGACTGTTTTTATATTGTCCTTTGGAAGTCTATACTTCTTATATTAATATGGACATTTGATTCCACATTTTCTTCATTTACACTGCATTTTAAAGAGTACATTGATTATAACTTAAAATAATGAAGCTGTTTTCTAACTGCTTTTTTAAAGTAGGAATTTGGACAAGGTGAGAAAGAAGATCCTTTTTTTCCTTCATACTATTTTAATGTTTCTTATTTATCAAAAAGCACCCTCAAGCAAAGTCTTGTATCTGTTACAGAGACATTAAAAAAGAAATTTCAGTTCCAATAAGGCATTTGCAAATTTTAGAAAAAAGGTCTTTTCTGCATTTCATTAGAATCATCAATGAAAAGGATAACAGAAAAGATACTGTAATTAACGCATATTAAATGCATCATATTTTACTTCATTTTGCACTTAAAAACAGGAAAATTTAGCTAAATTTTTCTACTTTTATTTCTCTTGTTTCATGTATAACATAAAAAGTGAACCTTATAGCTCTAATGTTTTGGTTAGAAGAGACTTTTTCATGCTAACAAGCCCACAGGAAATAACACTGATGGAGTTTAGAATGTAATTCTAACTCTTCAACTTTATCACTTCCCTATTTCACATGATTCATCTCTATACCTAATTATTTGAACAAAATGGTTTATGGTTTTTTGCTTATGTTTTTTATCTTTCCTTAAAAAAATTGTGACTGCTTCCGAAATGAACCCCTCTTGCACTTACCAACTCTTACTTATCTACTTCGGTGCCTGTTGCCAAACCAATAAAAACCCTGAGCAAGTCACAACAATAAGATCCTTGAACAAAGCAGAGCTGGAATAGCCAAGTGGTGTGACCATCATGTATCAATCAGGGCTGACTATATTCACCAAGGTCGTGGGCACTTTACTTTGAAAGGGATGACTATTTCAACCCCTAAATTAAAGCAAAAGCTCAAACTAGAAAGTGAACAGAAGTGATTTTCTGGCTTCTTCTCTTACAATAATATACATGGATCATCAGTCCTCACCTAAACTAAACATTTAAGAGTTCACCAATTACCCTGCTGAACTAAAAAAAAATCTATTCTTTGCTCTTCTGGGGGCTCCCTTCTTTCCTTCTATTTTCTCTCTTCCTTCTTTTCTCCGTTTCTTCCTTCTCTCCTCCTTTTATGTTTCCTTTTCCTTTTTCTTTAAAGCAGTGGCACATCTATGTTTCCCAAAGCACTTATGAGTATATTTGGAGGAAGGCAGTTTCTGACCTGTGTATGAAAAAGAGCCTAACAGATCAGGGGTGTAGGCCCTCCACTCTAATCCCATTTCCGTCAGAGAAAGTTAGGTTCTATATGTTTCATAAATTATGGTCTTTAGATTATCTAAGTTAAATTTATTCTTATTAGCAAAAATTAATTTCATAGGAGAAAATAGGCTTTAAGGAAATAAAATTAACCTAGGAGGTTTTGCTAGGCTGAGTGAGGAAAGAGTAAAGTACAAAAGTTGCTATGGTGGGAAGTCCCAGTATATCTTAAAGATACTGATTATCAGTATAGCACCACTGAGCGGCTACAATGAGAAGGCTAAGATGATCTCATCCTTCTGTGCAAACAAGGTAAGGGTTTTCACTTGAATACTGAACTTTAGTTCAATACAAAAGGCTGAATGTCTGTTGTATACATTTTCTGTGTCAGAAATGACATATGCAATAATAAATTATGATGAATGATAAACATATCTCAACAATAAGTAAGATGCAATCTCTGTTCTCAAGAATCTTTTCTGAGTTTTGATGTTGTAAGTTTGGTGATTCACTCACTTTATTTTCCCCAGTGGATCTTCTGATGGAGATAACATCCAGAGATTTTTGAGATGTTAGAGGAAGAAAGTAAAAGAGAAACTTTGCTTTTGACTGATGGATTAATTTGTATCAGACAAATATCTTACTGAGAAAATTTAGTAAAACTAGATAACATGCAAAATAAATTATTTGAAGTCATATGAGAGCTGTCACCAAAATTTCACATGCCAAGATCTTTTAGAATTGGAAATGCATTCAGATTAGCCTAGAAGTTTGGGGCAGTTTTTGTATTGAGGCATTTGAAGCTTCATAAAGGGAAGAGAGGGTAAGCACTTGAATGGAAATTTGAAGGTAACTGGAAGAAAAGATAACCTAAATATATTGTCCTCCTACATTCAGGAAAGAGAAATATTAAAGCATAGGCCTACCAAGATTGAGCCTCTCAATACTCTAGTGGGAATAGACAAGGTCTTAGAGGTTTTGCAACTTAGCTTGAATCTGCTCACTTCCTGATTAAATTAAGAAAATGAGTGTTTTCTCTACCTGTAAGAAACAAATGTTAATCTCTGAATGAAGAAAACATTCAGAGATTACTATTATTTTCTAAATTATGACTATATTTAATCAATTGTTGCTAGACATATCAAAAGACAAGACCAAAAGAAGAAAACATGATAAGAACAGATCTGTAGTTCACTCATATATTGGAGATATAAGAAATCAGTTTTGAAATAATTATTAATAAGTTGAAGGTGAAAAAATATACCAGAAAACTGAAATATAGAGAAATAGAATCAAATAGAAATTTAGACCTAAATTACAAAGCAGCTAAAATTAATAACAGAACAGACAGATTGAACATAAACAATCAGACAAAAGCAAAAGAGAGAATTAATTAGTAGATAAGAATAGTAGAAAATGTGAAGGCCAAAGGAAAAAAGAAATAAAAAGAATTGAAAATACCAAAAAAGAAAAACAGATGAGACAGTAAATACACACACACACACACACACACACACACACACACACACACAGTATATATACATACACACACACACACACACACAGAGTTCTAAAGAAGGAAATGATTATGGGGCAGAAATAAATTTTAAAGAGATAATGGCTAAGAATTTTCTAAATTAGACCAAAAATATTTAGCCATAATTTGAGGAACTGCTATGAAACCCAAAGCAGCTTCAAAACAAACTACACCAGGCATATGACATCAAAATTGCTAAAAATTAAAAACAAGAGAAATTTTTTAATGCTGCCACGTAATAAAGACATACTACATTCAAAGGAGCAAAAGCAGGACATTAAACTGACTTCTTAACAGAAATGATGGAAACTGAAAGACAATGGAATATCTTCAAATTGCTGAAAGAAAATAACACCTCAACTTGGAATTTCATTCCTACCAAAGAATCTCTTTAATGAGTAAGGTGGAAAGAAACATTTAGAATAACAAAGCAGAAATCTTCACTAGTAGATGTTCACTATCAAAAATGCTAAGAAGGATTTTTTAAATGATTATAGATAGGCATAAAAAGGCAAGAAGAAATAGTAAAGGGAAGGGTAAATATATGGACAATCTAAGTAATTGTTTATAGTGCAATATAATAATTATGTATTATAGGAATACAGTATACGTTTGAATAAAATAAATGACAGTAATAACACTAAAGATTAGAGGGATAGATAAAATAGTCTAAGGTACTAGCATTGTCTAAGAGATATGTGCTGATTTGTAAGTTACTGTAATCCGTGAGAACATATATTGTAATCTCTGAGGTAGCAACCAAAAGAATAATCAAGTGAGTATAATTAAAGAATAGAAGCTGATAATTCCAGCATTCTGCCACATCTGGTTCTGATGCTTGCCCTGTATCTTTAAACTGTGAGTTTTGCCTTTTGGTATGCTTTACAATTTAGTCTTGATATTCAGACATGATGTAATGGGGAAAAGTAACTGCTGTAAATAGACCTTTGGTAATGTGGTAGTAGGGATGGCTAGAGCGGGCCGGAGCTTGGGATTTCCTTTCTCTTACATAGATGGCTGGAGAGGCCTGGATTTGGACATTTCCCTTTCCCCAGGTCATGTAGGCTCTTCTCATACCCCAGCAGGTCATGCTCTTGTGAACTTCTTTCTCCTGAGATTCTATTAAGGAGAACAGAGTGCTCTAGCTTATTTCAAACGGTTCTTTGTCCCCTCCCACTGCTAGAAATATGAGAGGATTTTTCTCTGATAGTCATTGTGAAATCCTGGTTGAACTCCTGGAGGTAAATCTCACAAAATTTTAGGGACTCCCTCTGGAATTTTTAACTCTTAGTCTTGTCCACACTGAGCCTCCAACAATTTGTTAATTATGGTTCGGGTTTTCCTACCCCAGTAGTGCCCCTTCCATGGTGTCCACTTTTCCTCTGGTTAGCTGTAACTACCTGTATCTGCCTGTCCCTCCAATCTGAGGGACAGTGGTTTGTCCTGTGTCCTTTCCTCTTTTATGGATCCAGGAAGAGTTTGTTTATTTTTCAGTCTGTTAAATGTTTAGCTGTTTAGGATGGAGTATAGACTTCTAATCTTATATGAGGAACTGGAAACAGGAAGCCTGTTGGAAACTTAATGTTTTTTTAAGACAGGACTAGGACACATTGGTTTATTATTTTTTTTCACTTTGTCCTAAATATTCCTTTTAAAAATATTAAGAAGAATATCTGCAATTGCCACAAGGACTTGATAATGGAATTAAAATATTATCTTTTTTGAAAGTTATTTTATCAAAAAATTATTTAGGTGGAAGGAAATCAATCTCAAGGGCCATATAGGATCCATGATCTCTGAGCACATTATAAAGGATATGTTAGAAAGCCCTGTATTGAGTGGGTATAATTTTTATCTCTAAAATTTATTTCAAATTATCAGAAGGTAGTATGTATGAGAAAATATATAACTCAGCTTAACAGCTGAACAACTGTTCTGCTCTAGGAAACTTGGACTTGTTTGGTTTGTAACAGCACTGTTGCATTTCTCTCTAATGTACTTGCTTTAGTATTAAAAACCAGTGGTGTTCAATTGGTCTTCCCCAGGAGGCCATGACTCAGTAGACTACATGATATTGACTATGTTTTATTCTAATAAATGTTTTAAGCTGACTAATGCCTCTTCAACAGACTGCAAAATGTGACAGTACTTTTAGTCGCTTTAAGAACTACTGGAAAATAAAATTAATTTTAACAATTAATTTCCAAATTAGAAAAGACTTGCATGTTCATTATAGAATGATTGGAAAATCAATTAAAATAGAAAAAAGGGAAAGCATGGGAATGCTTTCTACTTAGAACTAGCCAGTGCTTAACAAATTGCTGTCACCTCTTTGCTCAGTACATAAGCTTCTACATGGTTGTGATCTTTGGTCTTTAAAATATATATTTATCAGTTTAATACTAGTAATAGTTATAGAAGTACATTACTGAATATCAGCAAAATATAAAATACTTTGAAGAACAAAATATACATCCCCTTTCAGCATATACTGCTGGCTGCCAATCTAGTATCCATTCTCCCCTTCTTTATGGTTCTGCTCAGGTAGTGCAGGTTCTTTCTCTCAACTAGATGCCTTTCATATTCTTACTAGAGGAGGATGTGGAAACTGCATCCATCCATCCATTCATCCATCCAACTATCTATCCATCCATCCATTTATCCAACCATCCATCCATTCTTATTTGCTGCCAAATGTTGCGGGGGTTTCTGTTAATTTTGATAACAATTGATGGAGCTAAAAATAAAATTGGTTGACTATTCATGATTTCTTCCCTAAAAATAGAATGACCCTGTATCAAAGTACGTCCAAAACACTTCTTTCCTCTAACAATCATTGAATCCACAAACACAAAGATGAGATAAACTAGAAAAAGAAAAGCACATAAGTATGTTTTTACAGTGGTAAAGTTAGATTTGGAAACATACAGAAAGGATAATAGGAAAGAACTCCATTTCCTGGGAAAAAAAATCATATTCTCTGACCCTCTCTCTGCTAGCCAGATGCAATTCTAAACAAGAAGCTCTTGTTTTTAACTATCTTTCAAATTTTCCTTTGTTTTATAAGGAATAAAGCCAGTTGGAAGAGAGTACAGGGATTTTCTGATTGCTTTTTGGTTTTCCATTAAGCTTCTTAGCACAGATTAGATACATAACAGGATATTGAATGAATTTTTCTTGTTGTCTCAGAATTATCAGTGTAGCTCAGAGCTAAAAACAACAGTACTCCACAAATCAGTGATTACTGCTAAGAATTGAGACCAGAAACATTTTATCATAGTTTATTAATAGTTAAAGGAACTTAGTACCGTGACTACAACTTTCTTGACCTTATAAGATCGGGGGGGTGGGGGGGCGTGGAGGGAAGAGTCGCCAGGTACACAGAGAGAACCATGCAGAGTGCTTCCTAAGCAGCATGTCACTAAACCCAATACCCTGTTTATGAGAGAAAGCAAAAAGGAGGGAGGGAGACAGAGTGGGAACAAGAGTGCTTCTTTTCTATCTAAGACAACAGAGTAGGGGAAAGAAAATGTTGAGCAGGGAGCTTAAGAGAGCCTGAAATAAGGGGGTAAACATTCTACTCCATGCCTGCATGTTTGTTTAGGCATCTGCACTCTCCACCTGTCTGAACAGGGGAGAAGACGATTGCAGAGAGGTCACAGGCAGAGGGAATGGGCTTTGGGAGAGCTTTGCATACCCTGTAATGTGGTATGGAAAAGAATGCCTGAGTTTCCCTTCAAAAAAGGCAGGGAACATTACAAAAGCATTTACTATCTTTGCTGGTATTCCATCCAAAAATGGGAAGACCATAGCCAGAGCACATGTGCTGGAGGCAGGAGACCAGAGACCCCAGAAGGAAGTGAGCCAGAGCTGATCTGCAACAGAGAAATGAAGGGTGGAGAAACTCCCCCAGGTCTGCAGAAGAGTGCTCTTCTGAAAACCATTTCTGGACACCTTCCAGAAAGAGGGCATCAGTATTTCAGGGATTAAGTCCAAGAAATAGAAATGCTTAATGGAGAGAGGACTACAAATGTGACCAGTCCACCCTTTCATGTCATCTATCTGGAGAGCCCAGACTTCAAAGGGAGAGGGGGAAGGGCCAAGCCTTTGCCACAAATACATGAATTTGAAACCAAGATTACAATTTAAATTATAAAATACAGCACATTTTAATGACCAAAGTTTTCAGACCATTTAAAAAATATGCCTGAAATTCCACAAAGGGGCCAGGAAAGGAAAATATATCAAAACTCCAATGAAAGTGATGATTGTGGAAAACTATTTCAGGTTTGTATTTCACCAATTTAAGACTCCTTAAAAAGCTATTACAGATATGAAATAGGGACAAGAGCAAGGAATATGTATCTTGGCATCTTTTTCTTTTTTACTGCTGGAACTCCTAGAGCAAAGGATTAAAATCATGTACTACTTTTTGCTTTAGCTTAACTAGTCTGATTGCAGTCCACTTCTAACAACTTCCAATTAAAGCAGCTTGACAGTTATTTGAAAAGTTGGCAGAGAGGGCAGAAACCAAGTGAAGGAGAAAAAAATGCCCAAACACAGGTGTTATGTAAAAAAATATCAGCCACCCTGAGCTCCCATTCTTTTGCACAGCTACCTTTCTACCCACTCTCATTTCATTAGCAATTTAGTGTTTAGCAAGTTGGTTACAGTAGCTAAGTGTTAATTGGCTATTTGGCATGTTATGCCAAGATGAACCTGATTAATTACAAGAGGAGGCACTATTCTCTGAGCAACATGACTAGGGCACTGATGTTGATGCCTCAGGTTGAGTGTATAATGAGACTTGTAGCTTCAGGCAAAGGGAAGTTGCATGCTCTCAGTCTCTGGCATAGCACCGAATTAAGTATTAGCTCTGTAGTGGACCCATGCTTATCAGCAACCTTGCTATTACTCTCCCAACCCTGATGTGCATAAGCAATATTTTCATCCTCTTCCCAAGAGATTTATCTGGCTGTTGAAGTAGAAAATGAATATTTTACAGTTCACTTGTCTGATCAATTACCTACAAGCTGCTGCAGTATTTTATAGCCAGTGGGAGAGCTGTGTAGGTGATGATAGAGAAATCTGGAGGGAATCTCTTAGCCAACTACACAAAAGGGAATAAAACTGTGAATGAGCCATCAGTAACAGGTCTTTGTTCTTACAGGTCTAGCCAGAAATTACAGTGTAACCAATTAATGTACTTAAATGATAATCAGCAGAATGTGAATTCTAGAGGTGAGGAAACTTGACTGCTTGATTAGAGGATAATGAAGTGCAGAATAGTTCAAAGCCAGCCCTGCTCTAGGCAACAACTCCCATATCCTGCCATTTTGTCTTCGGTAATTGGATGAAAATGTTTTTTCAGTGACACTTTGGAAATTAAAACAATAAAAGTAACATACTTGAAGAAATGTTGTGTTCCCAGCCTTATATGGAAGCATATTATTATTGTCAACTTTCAAGGAATCCTGAAATTTTTAAACAAATATCTTGAATACTTTTTATAACTGAATATTATTTTGCCTGATCTTGATTGAATAGTTTGAGAGGACTTCCCCAAAAGAATGACAGTCAAAAAAATGGCAGCTTTCACCCTCTGAAAGAAATATTCTAAAAGACTTCCTAGATGCATTAACATTAGTTCAATCCTTAATGTTTGCAGACTATTTTATCTTTTTTTAACATTTATAAATAATGTAATTGGATTGATATTTTTCTTCTAACATAGTTTGTCTCAAACATTTAATAAATACATAGCTGAAATGTGATGTGAAATATTAAATAAGACAATGCCTGGGAGCTGCCATATGTTCAACAAAGTCCACTATTCTCTTCAAAATATCAAGCTGGCTTTGATTTTATTAAAATCAGACTGAAAATATTGCACTGCCCAGCACTTCCAAAAAAAAAAAAATGATCTCAGATTTCACTTTGTTCAATAGAAATTCAAGTGGGTTTTTTTTAGTTACAGTGATGATGAGTCATTTTTCAGTGATTAAATAAAAGATCTTAAAAGAAACAAACACAAGCCTTCTCTGAAGTTTATATTGGTTTGGAAGTACTTCATCTGCACTTGAAACTCAAAACTGTATTTTTATATTTTCATAATTTTACTTTACCCACCCAACAAAATATTCCACTAGGAAATAACTTTAAATTGGAAAATAAAGAACATAAGGTTTATATCCAGAAGTTAGCATATATGGAGAATATATATATATTCAAGATTTGGCATTTTATTTTCCTCATCTTACCACAGTTGCTTTTTTTCCCTCCAACACAGATATTGAAGGACAAAACAAACCTATAACAAGGAGTAAAAACTTTAACATTTCTTTGATATATCGTGATATATCAAAAGTAATGTTGGATCAAATATTTAACACTCAAGATGAATTTTAAAATGCTCTATTTGCAAATGTACTAAAATATTCTCTCATTATGTAGGGCTCAGAATACATTTTATCAGGTTATGAAAATTCCCCTAAAAAGAAATTTTAATTACTAAGATTAACTTATTGTTTACCAAGTGGTCGAAAATAATACAAATTGATAAAAGAGGTGTGAAAAATACACGTCAAAACTATCTAAAGCCCTTGATAACATAAACCAAACTCAAAAGTATTTGAGGAACTAAAAAAATTATGGAGATTTTTAAAAATGAACTAACTATCCACAAAAGCAGTCAAAGGAAACATAAAAGAGTACAGAATAACACCTAACATATAAAGAATGGAGGAGAAAGAATAAAAAGGGATAGAAATAAAGAATCATCAGACTGTGTCTATAATAGCTTAATAAGGGAGTTACGTTAGATGGTTAGATAGTAAAGAAGCTACCCTTGAACCTTTTGTAACCACGAATCCAAAGCCTGCAATGGCAATAAGCACATATCTATTGATAATCACCCTAAATGTAAATGGGCAGAATGTACCAATAAAAAGACACAGAGTAACAGAATGGATAAAAAAGCAAGACCCATCTATATGCTGCCTACAAGAGACTCACCTCAAACCCAAAGACATACACAGACTAAAAGTAAAGGGATAGAAAAAGATATTTCATGCAAACAATAAGGAGAAAAAAAGTAGATGCTGCAGTACTTGTATCAGACAAAATAGACTTCAAAATAAAGAAAGTAACAAGAGAAAAAGAAGGACATTACATAAAGATAAAGCGTTCAGTCCAACAAGAGGATATAACCATTATAAATATATATGCACCCAACACAGGAGCACCAGCAGATGTGAAACAAATACAAACAGCAGTAAAGGAGGAAATATAATGCAATGCACTCATTTTAGGAGACTTCAACACACTACTCACTCCAAAGGACAGATCAACCAGACAGAAAGTAAGTCAGGACACACAGGCACTGAACAAAACAGTAGAACAGATGGACCTAACAGACATGTACAGAACTCTACACCCAAAAGCAGCAGTGCACATGGAACATTTTCCAGGATAGACCGCATACAAGGCCACATAAAGACCTTCAGTAAATACAAAAAGATTGAAATTCTACCAACCAACTTCTCAGATCACAAAATTATAAAACTAGAAATAAATTGTACAAAGAAAACAAAAAGGCTCACAAACACATGGAGGCTTAACAACATGCTCCTAAATAGTCAATGGATCAATGACCAAATTAAAACAGAGATCAAGCAATTTATGGAGACAAATGACAACAGCACAAAGCCCCAACTTCTGTGGGACACAGCAATGGCAGTTCTAAGAAGAAAGTGTATAGCAACCCAGGCCTATTTAAAGAAGGAAGAACAATCCCAAATGAATAGTCTAAAGTCATAATTATTGAAACTGGAAAAAGAAGAACAAATGAGGCCCAAAGTCAGCAGATGGATGGACATAATAAAGATCAGAGAAGAAATAATAAAATTGAAAAGAATAAAACAATAGAAAAAATCAATGAAACAAAGAGCTGGTTCTTTGAGAAAATTAACAAAATAGATAAACCCCTAGCCAGACTTAAGAAAAAAAGAGAATCTACATACATAAACAGAATCAGAAATGAAAAAGGAAAAATCATGACAGAGTCCACAGAAATACAAAAAATTATTAGAGAATACTATGAAAATCTATATGCTAAAAAGCTGGATAACCTAGAAGAAATGGATAATTTCCTAGAAAAATACAACCTTCCAAGACTGACCAAGGAAGAAACAGAAAATCTAAACAGACCAATTACCAGCAACGAAACTGAATCAGTAAAAAGAAAACTAACCAAGAACAAAGCCCCTGGACCAAATGGATTCACCACTGAATTTTATCAGACATACAGAGAACACATAATACCCATTCTCCTTAAAGTTTTCCAAAAAATAGAAGAGGAGGGAATACTTCCAAACTCTTCTATGAAGTCAGCATCACTCTAATATCAAAACCAGGCAAAGACACTACAAAAAAAGAAAACTACAGACCAATATCCCTGATGAACATAGATGCAAAAATACTCAACAAAATATTAGCAAACCGAATTCAAAGTACATCAAGAGGATCATACACCTTGATCAAGTGGAATTCATCCCAGGGATGCAAGGACGGTACAACATTTAAAAAATCCATCAACATCATCCACCACATCAACAAAAAGGACAAAAACAACATGATCATCTCCAGAGATGCTGAAAAAGCATTCGACAAAATTCAAAATCCATTCATGATAAAAACTCTCAACAAAATGGGTATAAAGGGCAAGTGCCCCAACATAATAAAGGCCGTATATGACAAACCCACAGCCAATATCATACTTAACAGCAAGAAGCTGAAAGCTTTTCCTCTGAGATCGGGAACAAGACAGGATGCCCACTCTCCCCACTGTTATTTAACATATTACTGGAGGTCCTAGCCACGGCAATCAGACAAAACAAAGAAATACAAGGCATCCAGATTGGTAAGGAAGAAGTGAAACTGTCACTATTTGCAGATGACATGATATTGTACATAAAAATCCCTAAAGACTCCACTCCAAAACTACTAGAACTGATATCAGAATACAGCAAAGTTGCACAATACAAAATTAATACACAGAAATATGTTGCATTCCTATACACTAATAATGAACTAGCAGAAAGATAGATCAGGAAAACAATCCTATTCACAACTGCATCAAAAAGAATAAAACACCTCGGAATAAACCTAACCAAGGAAGTGAAAGACCTATACCCTGAAAACTACAAGACACTCTTAAGAGAAATTGAAGAGGACACAAACAAGTGGAAATTTATCCCATATTCTTGGCTAGGAAGAATTAATATTGTCAAAATGGCAAGCCTGCCTAGAGCAATCTACAGATTCAATACAGTCCCTACCAATATCATTCTTCAACTAACTGGAAGAAATAGATCTAAAATTCATATGGAACCACAAAAAGACCCCAAATAGCCAAAGCAATCCTGAGAAGGAAGAATAAAGCAGGGTGGATCTCGCTTCCCAACTTCAAGCTCTACTACAAAGTCACAGTAATTAAAACAATTTGGTACTGGCACAAGAACAGACCCACATACCAGCAGAACAGAATAGAGAGTCCAGATATTAACCCAAACATATATAGTCAATTGATATATGAAAAAGGAGCTATGGATATACAATGGGGAAATGACACCCTCTTCAACAGCTGGAGTTGGCAAAACTTGACAGCTACATGTAAGTGAATGAAACTGGATCATTGTCTAACCCCATACTCAAAAGTAAATTTGAAATGAATCAAACACATGAATGTAAGTCATGAAACCATAAAACTCTTAGAAAAAAATACAGGCAAAAATCTCTTGGACATAAACATGAGCAACTTCTTCATGAATGTATCTCCTCAGGCAATGGAAACAAAAACAAAAATGAACAAGTGGGACTATATTAAACTGAAAAGCTTCTGTACAGCAAAAGGCACCATCAATAAAACAAAAAGGCATCCTACAGTATGGGAGAATATATTCATAAATGACAGATCCGATAAAGGGTTCACATCCAAAATATATATAAAGAGCTTGCACACCTCAACAAACAAAAAGCAAATAATCCAATTAAAAAATGGGCAGAGGATCTGAACAGACACTTCTCCAATGAAGAAATTCAGATGGCCAACAGGCACATGAAAAGATGCTCCACATTGCTAATCATCAGAGAAATGCAAATTAAAACCACAATGAGATATCACCTCACATCAGTAAGGACGGCCACCATCCAGAAGACAAACAACAACAAATGTTGGTAAGGATGTGGAGAAAGGGGAACCCTCCTACACTGCTGGTGGGAATGTAAATTAGTTCAACCATTGTGGAAAGCAGTATGGAGGTTCCTCAAAAAACTCAAAATAGAAATACCGTTTGACCCAGGAATTCCACTTCTAGGAATTTACCCCAAGAATTCAATAGCCCAGTTTGAAAAAGACATATGCACCCCTATGTTTATCACAGTACTATTTACAATAGCCAAGAAATGGAAGCAACCTAAGTGTCCATGAGTAGATGAATGAATAAAGAAGATGTGGTACATATACACAATGGAATATTATTCAGCCATAAGAAGAAAACAAATCCTACCATTTGCAACAACATGGATGGAGTTAGAGGGTATTATGCTTAGTGAAATAAGCCAGGCGGAGAAAGACAAGTATCAGATGATTTCACTCATATGTGGAGTATAATAACAAATTAAAAAACTGAAGGAACAAAACAGCAGCAGACTCACAGAACCCAAGAATGGACTAACAGTTACCAAAGGGAAAAGGACTTGGGAGGATGGGTGGGAAGGGAGGGATAAGGGGAAAAAATGGGACATTTTGATTAGCAGATATAATGTAGGAGGGGGCTCAGGGAGGGCTGTACAACACAGAGAAGACAAGTAGTGATTCTCTAGCATCTTACTATGCTGATGGACAGTGACTGTAATGGGTTATGTTCTGGGAACTTAATGATGGGGGGAGTCTAATAAACATAATGTTTTTCATATAATTGTAGATGATACTAGAAAAAATAAAAAATAAAAAAATTACGGAGATTTTTATTTCACTAAGTAGTATTCAAACAATTCTTTCAGCTGCTGTCTTCTGGTCTTATTTTTGATCTACATTGTCATACATTGCTTTTGGCATAAAATATAAACAGGGTCCATCAATCTTTGCTATAATGATTTTATAACTAGGTCTTTTTACTGCATTAGCTTTTGCTGCCTTTTGAGCTTTTTCCTCTGCATATTTTAAGTCCTCCCATTTCTTCTTTATTTATTTTTTTGTTCGCTATTTTTTCTATTTTCAATAATAGAATGATGATGATTTTATCAGAGAATAACTTATTGCTTCTTCCATAGGAGTACACAGTGACAACACGAAGCCTTCAGACTTTCTTAAAGCTGTTCTGGCATTTAGTTGACAATAAAATACATCATGAAAGTAATCTATGGTAAGTTGGTTACATTCCTCAGATTTCAAGTCAGATATTATTAGTTACATATACTTTCCTAAATTAAACTACATTTCTCTCGCATTGAACAATATTTGAGAGGCAAGTAGATAACACAGAAGTCATACCTCAGTTCTAACGACCCAATGCCTGGTGCTAAACCAAGGCTCTAGGTTTTGCCAGCAGCATGTCAGAGTAACAATTGTAACTTCTCCGTGCTTCCATTTCCTCATCTGCTGCAAGAGGACAATGGTGGTAATAATTCGTAGTTACCTTACAGATTTTACAAGGAAAAATATGTCAGTGCATGGAAAATACTTAGAAAATTGCCTGGTACATGGTAAGCATACATAAAGATTAGCAATAAGAAATTGGTTGAATACATTTTCGACTTAAAAACAATGCTTTATGATATACAATCCTTATTTAAAATAGTTCCTAACTAATGTTTCTTTGGGAATACTGACTCTGAGATTGACTGCTATAGAGTGCACGAAGCCCATCTTCACGTGTGGATCCTACCACCAAAATGGCCTTGGCTTCTGGCTCTCCATCCACCGATGACACCTCTGCATGAGGTCTATGGACAGTGCAGAGTGAGAGAGTCACCCAAGCATTTGCTTGGTAAGGACCCTGACTTTTGGAACCCAACCCAATGTAATAATGCAGAACCTTTGCAGATATAATTAATAATTTGTATTTTAAAACAAAACCCAGCTGGTTCTTTTAGATGATATTAACCACACAAGTATACTTCTATCTTTCTTGTTTACTTTTTTTTCTCATTCCCAAATCACCTTCCTGCTGTAAGTTTTCTCATCTTTCAAAATTTGTGAGACATAGAGGCAAATTATTACTTTATCTAGAGAGATTTACTTTTATGTGTATCACTTTAATATTGGAATAAAAGTTTCTATTTTCCTACAAAGGAATTTTAGACATAGGCAACTGTGGAGACCTTTACCTGAGTGTTAAAACCATCTCACTACAAATTATACATATATAATTTATATGTAATTATATATGCAAATGATATACACATACATACATACACACACCCAGATACTCATACCTACGGATATTGCTAAATGTTTAGAATGTGAACAGTGTTTTCTCTATGAGGCAGGACCACTGCTATACCATTTCTCCAGATTTACCTACTTTGAATAGAAAGAAGGCTTTGTTGACTAAGGAGGTGATAATATTTTTAAATGTTCATTATTGGAACCACTTGTTTTTTTCCTGTTATTTTGAAAGTAAGGAACAGAGGAATTGTTCAATGACTTTGTAAGGTCTTTCCTAACCCCACATACCTGTTACTAGCTCAAGTACAATTTGTTATTATTTATATCTACCAAATATTCAAGATAGAACTAAGTATGGATGACAGTTTTTATTAGAAAAAATGTTATTGCCCTTTTTTTTTAATAGATGCAAGTTCTACTGCACAAAACAAATGTTGACATTTAAATTTCTAAGGTGAAAATCTTTTTTATCCAGTCAAGTGCTGAATAAACAAAGTAGTAGATTTTACTCATACACAAATTCTGACAGAAAATAATTTGCTAAAATTTCAGGACCTGAGCAATTGAATTCTGGAGGTAGGAACTTACAGGAAAAAAAGTTGTAATCTATTTTGTTATAATTGTCCTAAATAATGAAAAATCACTTCTTACAGCTATTGGGCAGATGCCAAAGCCATTTTGATCAAATTCAAGTTTAAAAGTATGTGAGAATAGTCATTTTATTTGTCTGAACATCTTTATTTCACCTTAATTTTTGAATTAAATGTTTTATTTTGAGATAACTGTAGATCCATATGCAATTGCAAAAAAAAAAAAATACAAAGTGATCCTATTGTACTCTTCCTCCAGTTTGCACTCATGGTAACAGCCTGCAAAACTATCAAACCATATCATGACTAGGATATTGATATTAATAGAGTTAATAGAAAACATTTCCATCAAAACAAAGCCTTCCAGGTGCGCCTTTAAAGATACAGACACCTCCCCACCAAACTCAATCATAGGCAACAACTAAGCCATTCTCCATTTCTATAATTTTGCCATTTCAAGGAAAATTACATAAATGGAATAATATCTGTATCATTTTAGGGATTGGTGTTTTTCATTCAGCTTAAGTTTCTGAGGATTTACCCACATCGTTGCTTGTATTAATAGTTGCTACTTTTAAATGATGATGAGTATTCCATAATATGAATGTACCACAGTTTGTTTAACCATTCACCTACTTAAGGATGTCTGGATTGTTTCTAGTTTTGGGCTTTTGTGAATAAAGATGATATAAACATTTGTACACAGGTTGTATGGACATAATGGGTCACTGTGTTAAATATCTTCTCTACATATATTTATACCCAGATAACATGTAGCAGTGTTATAACTGCTTCCACCATGAAACTTAATTTATAAAACTCGAGGGGAAAGAAAGTCTATTGTACTTATCCATATTTTTGTATACTGTATTCTTTCTTCCTTTCTAATAGTTCAAGATAACTTTTTTTAAATAATTTCATTTATGTTTACAGAATTTCATTTAGCTGTTCTTTTAGAGTAGTTCAGCTAGTGAAAATTATTTTATTTTTCAATCATGTGAGAATGTCTTGAATTCTCCTTCAATCATGAAGAATGTTTTTCTGTATATAGGATTCTGGGTTGACAGTTCTTTCCTTTTTGCACTTGAAAAATATAACATTTTCTTCTGACCTCCATTGTTACTGAAGAGAAATCTGCCATCTTGGCATTGTTTTTTTTCCTGTAGGTAGGGTATTTTACAATTCTTCTTTATACCTTCTCTTTCTTTACTTAGACTTTCTTTTTCTTTACTGACACATTTTCCCCATTTTTTTCAAGCATGTTCCTAATTGCTTGTTGAAATATTTTTATGATAAATGCTTTAAAACCATTTTCAGCTAATTCTTTCATCACTGTCACTTCAGTGTTGGTGTCTACTGATTGTCCCTTTTTATTCAGTTTGAGATTTTCCTGGGTATGATGAGTGATATTTTAATTAAAACCTGGCCCTGTGAAATGTCATGATATATAGCTTTGGACCTATTCAAACCTTTTTCATCTGACTTCTTTTGACACTGCTCCAGCAGAGTAGGGCAAGGAGAGCTACCTCTCATTACTGCCAGATAGGGGCAGAAGTCCACATTCCCCTTTCAGTTTCTTTTGGTTCTCAAGAGTGCCTGCTCACTACAGCTGGATGGGAGTGAGTTTCAAAACTCCACTAGAAACCTACTGATACCTCCCTGTCTTTGAGGTGTACGAGTACTACTTTACTGATTCCCATGTTGCTTCCACTGACACCTTTGGGTAGGGGGTTGACCTCATTCCCACTGGGTGCTACTGAAAGTCTGACTCTCCCCTAGGCATCCTCCTACACCACCAGAGCAGGGAGCAGGAGGACCACGTTACTGCCAGGCTGAGGTGGACTGAGTTCTCTCCCTCATCTCCACTGAGACTACAGGCATCTGGGTGTTATCACCCAAGGGGATGAATGTGACAGCAACTGACTTCTCTTTCTTTCATACCACTCTGGTCAGGCGCAGGGAGAAACAGGGAGGTCTCATTAGTCTGGTGATGGTAGAAACCCAGGCTTGCCACTGGGCCTTTGCTAGTGTGGGTTCGGGTCAGACCACAGTGTGTGATGTGAGGTATAACTCCTGTAGAGGGGTTATTGACTAAAATTTTTCTGTCTTGTTAGGCTTCTACTTTCACTGGAATGGGAGGAGGGGATACTTTTTGTCTGTGCCAACTGGCCTTTCCAGGTTGTTGGCCTCTTTAGCTGCATGCCTGGCATATGTAAGGGGAATTCATCATTTGATTCTGAGGTCCTTAATCAGTCTGCCTCCCTCTTTCCACATACCAGAGTTGTCTTGTGTTTGTTTTATATATAATGTACAGGGTTCTTAGTTATACTTAGCAGGAAAAAAAGGGAGAAAAGCACATCTACTCCATCTTGGAAGTCCAAGGGGCCTTATTTTGAGTCTGATTTGAGAATATTGGTATGAAACTTTGTTGCAGAATTACTTTCTGTCCTGTTCCTGAGAGTCCTTTGGCATCACCATTTTCTTCCCATGGACATGTTTGCTTTAAAAGGAGGACATCATGTTGGGTGAAGTAAAAGTTATATCCTCTCTTCCATATTCTGTCTTAGAATGGTTCAAAAGGCATTTGATGGTTGAGCTCCTTATGATATTACAAAAGTTAAATATACTGCCTTGTAGCAATAAATTCTGCTATCAATAATCTATTAATACATGATCCATACATTTATTATAACTTTTGTCCTATTTCTGGTTGGAGATATCAATGTCTTTTTAATGCAATGAAGTTGTTAATGGTAGCAATTACACTACCACTACTAATAAATGACCACCTGCTTTGTGCTAGATTTTGTACTATGTGGAAACCATGATAAATATGTTTTTTATTAATTTATACACCAATGGAGAAGACTAAAATGCAAGAAGTAACTATAATGCTGAAGTACATGAAATATAATTGTATGATACCTTAAACACATTAAAGGAATAATCTTTCACATGTAACAAGAAATCTGAAAGTTCAGCATCTCATGGACCCAGATTCCTGATATCTGTTTATCCCACTGTGTTCAGCATATGGATTTATTTTATAGTCACAGGGAGGAAAGCAAAAAACAAATGAAGGTCTTGGAAGTCCCACAAATGACTTTTGCTTATATTTTATTATCTACTCTGGACCACTTCTAATTGTAAGGGCTTCTGGGCAATGTCTTTTTATTCTAAAGACGGGCACATGGCAATGATAGAAAAAGTGAGACTCTATATAAGTAAGAAGAAAGCAGAGAATAAATACTGCTATAGGAAGAGGTAAGATTGTTAATGGAGATAGAGATGGGGGAGGGCCTTACTTTTCCAACAGTATAATTTCAACAAGGTGGTAAAGTCTGATTGGGAGTAAAAGTGTTTCTGCTTGAAGGGATGGCATATTCAAAATTCCAAGGAGTTCTTGGGAAATGAGTATTTCTGAAGAAACTAAACTTTATGTGAAGGAAGAGAATACACTTAAGTAAGTTTTAATTTAATTTAATTAAGTAAATAAAATTAAAACCTTATGCTGCATGTGAATGTGGTAGACCCAATATGCCATACTAGGAAAAGTAGACTTTATATTATAGGGATATTGGAAAGTCTCTCAAAAGTCTTTAACAGAGGAGTATACCAGATTTGTGTTTTGGAAAGAGAACACCAGTGATAGATCAGACAATGAATTAGAGAGAAAAACAAAGCTATTCAGTCCATCTTAATATAAAGAAGTTATAAAATATAAAGAAGTTAATCTTTTATTATTTTATAGAAACTACTCTGCCAGTTTGATAATTTAAAAGTAGTCTTCTGAAACTCTGTCATGCCCTTTTTGAAGAGGAGAGTTCACAATTCTTACATACAATATCTAAGTCAGGCTTCCTAGGGTTTCTTAGAAGGTAGGCTAATGCTTTCTGATTTGTTTCCTATGGTCTTGGTTGTGCTGCCAAGTATTTTCTATGCTGTCCTTGTCTCTGACTCTACAGTGAGCCAGTTAGAATTTGTTGGGTCTCTGAAAATTATTCCGTCCATACTATTTTTTTCTGTTTGCTTACAAGTTTGATCAGATTGTACAGGCCAGCCAGTTCATGTAACATTTTGTCCTTTATTCTATTCAGATAATTGTGTGTAATGAAAGCTTCAAACTTTCTCATGAGCTTCAAGTGTTCCCATTCAATACATTCCAATGTATGATTTCTATTTCATTTTTCAGTATTTTAAAACTTATAATGAAACTACACACACAAATGTAGGTTTTAATATCTAATTAACATGCTGACTATTGTTAACTTTTGATGGCAGTTCAATTCATTTATATATAATCCAAATAAAATTGTCTTGCTATCCCTGAGCACATATTTTTTTTTTCTGCATACCATTAAGAAGTTTGTAACTTTGCACATACCATTCACTGAATTTGAGTCTGAGCCTGACTCCTTTTTGCAAGCCAGTATGCTCTTATGCCAGATCTGAAAAGGGCTTAATTAAATGCCAGGCAAAGCTGCACACATACTCTTGAGAATTATACAGTCACAAATGAACATATAACTTACTATGTCCTAACAATGCTTCATTATGCTTCATAAATGATTTTGGAACTTATTATACTTTTAAAATACATAAATTTTATGTTTCTGATAAATATTCTGCCTAAATTTATGCTTACAAATGTTCCTTGTTTTTCTTACATAATTATCCTTAAAAGTGAAACTTTATCATCCATTAGAAGCAAGAAATTTACAAATAAAAATTCACTTTAATAATAATTAATAACTCTGACATGATTAAGTAGACTTGCAATCAAAGGAAAACCTTTGCTATACTCTCAATGACTGTTTCTTCAATAAAAATCACCCACACTGACAATAATGATGAATTAAAGATGTAACCTCAAACTTCTCACATGGATTCACTCAAAAACAAGAGAGCATAAGTTGTCTTTTGTGTTTTACATAAATGCAGACAAATACCACCTAAATTCTAAAGAATTTTATGTTCTCCACTTTTATGCAATAGTGTTGTAGACCCTGCAAAGTTACATATAGTTTTGAAACATAAAATAAAGAACATAAACAATTAGAACTTCCCCTTCCTTTTAGCTTCTTGTGAATGGTTTAGTATTACTAAAGAAAGTTTAAGTAACAGATGAGTTAAACTCATCACTCTTAAAGAGAGGCAAATATAATTAGGATGTAATTTAAAAGATGTTTAAATCCTGGATGACAGACATTGCAACACATATATGATATGGATTTGGCTGGGAGGAAAATACAGTGTGACATTGTAAGATAACCCAAAGCAGAAAGGATTCCCAGAATGATCATCCAGCATAACTGATACATTTGGCCAAAGTCTGAAATTACAGGGATCTTTGTTAGGCTAGAAAACAACTAATGTAAATAATATTTGGGATATTAGTTTATATTCCTCCTTCTTTCTGCTTTTCTTTTGGGTTTTTTCTCTTTTCCCGTAGTCAGTCCTGCACAGACTATGGAATTGGGAGATAGTAGAAAAAGATAAAAAGGCT
This sequence comes from Manis pentadactyla, assembly GCF_030020395.1. Taxonomy (NCBI): domain Eukaryota; kingdom Metazoa; phylum Chordata; class Mammalia; order Pholidota; family Manidae; genus Manis; species Manis pentadactyla. Next base: position 83,512,008 of record NC_080025.1, read on the forward strand.
ATTAAGTCATCCTCAGTGGTTTTTCTCTTATGACAATTCCTCCCCTTACATTCTATGTTGGCCTTTTTGCTATTCCGACAACTAACCATGTCAAGCCTACACCAAGCCTTCTGCACTTCCTAATTTTTTTCTTCCCAACTTCCTTAATTCATTCATTTATCATTCTGCTCAAATATCACTTTTCCAAAGCACTCGTTTCCATCTACTCCCATATATTGCTTTATCTTCATAGACATTCACATCATCAGAGAACATGATTAATGTTTCATTGTTAAATTACTTATATTCTATTTATCCACAAGAATGTTAGTTCCATGGAGGAAGGAACTTTGTCATTTTGCTTACTGCTAAATAGCCAGAGAAATGTGGTTGGTATTTAGTAGGTATTTAAGTACTTGTTGATGGAATGTATAAATATTTCAGAAATCATAGCCATATAAAATTTAGGAAATTTAAGGGATTGTATGTGTGTGTGTTTTTTTTTTAAGAAGCAGACAGAAAAGAATAAGACATTCTGCTTCTGGATTTAAAAAAAAAAAGGTTACCTAGGCAGGAAGGAAAAATAAAGAAGAAATGAAGGGAGCAGGGAGTAAGTAGAGAGAGAGGCCCTGAGCCCTGACACCTGCGCTGAGCAAGGCAGAGAGACATCTGAGAAGGGAAGGGCTGTGGGTCTTTGGGAACTTCGTCTGGGTGAACCAGGCTGTGATTCCCATGTGCAGACTCTACGCCCTTGCCTTCTAGGCTCCAGCAGTCACGGAGGGGGCAGAGGTCCTCACCAGACCTGAAAAGGGAAGATGTTAGAGTTCAGGAGTCACCAAGGGGCTCAAAGACCAAGTACCAGGGGGTAGCAGTCCTAAGCCCTGGCACTGTTACAAACTCGCTGAAACCTTAAGACCCTTCTGGGGATAAGAAGAAACACTCAAGTAACTGCTTAAACTACTTCCACTCTAGCAAATTGGGGCTCGGAGTGCAAATTGTTAGATTAAATATTTATATTCTTCGTGCACTTAAATTTATGGGCTATGATTCCTATTGGTTGCATTTAAAGTTCAATTGAATGAGAATACACATTATTGCTGATTTCCATTTGCTTGTTTTCTACTGTACATGTAGGTGAATGTGAGGAGGATGCATTAATTTAAACACTTGACAGACAACAGGGGAAATTTTTTGCTGGTGTTTGGCTCAGTTTTTAACATACTATAAAGGATGTTGGCAAAAATGTAGTGACATCTGTACTGACAGTGTGAAAGCACTGAGGTCAACAACTGCCAAGATGGCAAGTATGAATCTATTGCCCAAATGTGTTCAAGTCAGCACCACATGTTGCAAAGAAATTATAGAAGCCAGCATCTTTCAAAAACAGTTTCAGGAAATGTCACAGAATTGTAAAATGTATTAACAATCTTATTAAATAGCTTTTTCAGAAAATTTTCTAAGAGTCTAGAATCGAGGTAGAGGTTTGAATATGTCACATGAGACAAACTCATTATTTTTGCTGATGAGAAAAACTCATTTGCTTCATATCTCAAACATACCATGTCTCTCAAACATTTGTACAATAGGCTTTGGATGGGCTGGGTATTTTTATTTTTTTAATAACCTGAAGGGCTCATTTTGGCAGTGGGGGATTTTATTGTTAAAGTGCACTGTTGCAGATAAAGTATCAATGAATGAATTCTACATTCAACTTCACAAACAGAATAAATTTTGAATGCCTTGAGAATTTAAGATAATATCAGAGACAAATGCCACTGGCCTTAGATTTAATCAAAAATATCATCAATCAATTTTAAATATTTTAAGGTATATTTGCAACATTATTTTTCACCAAAGTTAAAGTTCTAAACTGGCAGATGAGCCTATTCCACTCATTCTAAGTGTTCTGCCTATTGAGGATGTGAGCAATTATTAGAGGTTACTATTGATTGAACTGTGAAAAATAAAAATCTCTGCTATCCAGGATTCGGCTATTTTAAATGAAGAGCATCATGTAGATAGAACACTTAGCTGTTACTGTTATTGTTGCCTATCTAAATGTATTCAGATTTTTCCTCTGTTCAATTAGCCAAAACAAAATTGTGAGATCGAGTGGATGCTAAACCTTATGTGTGCTTGATTAACTTTAGAGAAAAATTCAAATCTAAAACTCTGGTTAATGTCCAAACTATTTTGTAACTTCCAAAATATCCATAGTTTTTGAGGATTTTTCTTAGATAAAAGCTAAAAAAAATGAACTTAATGCATACTAGTAGTAGGCCACGTTCATTTCCTTTATCTTGTCTTTATGCAAAATTTTAATAAAATATTTCTGCTATTAAAATAGTTTGAAAATAACTGCAAATTTTCCATTTTGTTAGCTCAGTTTCAGAATTTTATTCTCTAGATACGGTGATCAGCTTTTGGGAGGTAATGGTGAGAAAAAGATATGACACCAGTACTGTCTATCCTGGAACTGACAGTCTCATAGAGGAGATTCAACCATACAAATTGATGTGAAGTTAAAACCGTCATTTAGTGTGATAAAGGAGAGGCACATGTTGCCATGAGGGTCTGTGACAGGGATTTTAAAAACATGTCAGAAAGTCAGGGGAGACTTGCAACAGGAAGCCTTGCTTGAGCTGAGGTCTAAGGGAATAGCTGAACTGGGCAGGGAAAGCCTTGTAGAGTGAAAACCAGATAAAGAAGGTGGGTGTGGCTACCAAGCAGTGACCAATAGGGTGGGACGGGAGGAGGCAAATGCTCGGGCACGGAGGAGCCAGGGTTCAAAGTAGGGAACTCGGCCTTCATCTTAAGACCCAGGGGAAGCCACTTAAACCATTTCAGGAGTAAGTGATTTGATCATATATAATCTTCAAAGAACAACTCTGGCTTTATGAGGAGAATTAGAGGGTAAGTAAAGAGAATTCTGGAAGGGACAGGTAGTAAGCTATTGGGGTATTCCAAATGAGAGAGAATGGTAGCTTAGATTATCAAGCTTTGAAAGAATATAACAGACTTGACCATTTTTTGTAAGTGGCAAACTACCAACTAATTATTTTTGTGTATATAAAGGATTATTTGGATTTGTTTGTCTGCCGTTCTGGTTTTTAACTTGACTAACAGCACGGATCCACACATGCCATCCACGCATCATTCTAGACCTGGGTTTCTTCTTGTGTAGAATGCAGGGGTTGGTTTCTAATGTTGTCTCCGGTCTACATTATGTGGTGAACTTAACCAATTCATGAGGGATCCAGGTAAATTCGACAGTGTCTCATCACATGAGATCACCTTCCCTTAGTCTCTCTTCAGTGACATATCATGGCACATCTAACTCATATGAAAGGAACTAGAATAAAATATGAGTTTTAGTTAATAGTGTAAAGATTAAAGGTAAAGCAGATTTCTACTGAGGTTGTTTATTTTTTTTTTTAATGAAATAAAGACTTTTTTAACCTTCATTTTAAAGTTTCTCTGAGCTGTTGCCTCATACCATTTGCAGCTCTTTAATGCACTGCCTTCTTTCTGGGAAGTATGGAACCATTCACCCAGTTCCAGGAACCCACCTGAGGCAAAAAACAACCTGACAACCTGTAAAACTTCTAAACTTTTTCATTTCTCTTTAGCGACTCTTTGAAGGGCATAATATTCTTAATCAATATTTGCTTGCAGTTTGGAAGAGGATGGTATTTGCATAGTTACAGTATAGGCTATACCTGTTGAATGTACCTATACTTGGCGATGTTTGCCTTTACAGTAATTATCATGTTTACCATGGAAAATGAGAAAGTAAGCCTTGGTGATGGGCATATTATCACTTTTCCTACTGGAAATTACACACACAACATGAAAATAAAGCTGGACATAGTTATAGTCTCTTTAATATCTTCTCAAAATGTATTTCCATTCTAATTTCTAAACTCTATTCTCCTTAGACAATGTTTAGAAGTATAATAACATCACTAAAATGAACATTTGTGGCATGTATTGTAATTTAGTTTTTCATTCTTTCTGTTTGGCTTGTTTATACCTTCAAGATTATATTTAATTGTTTTGAAAATCTCTGTGATATCACTTCATAAATCTTTATCATCCATGTTGAAGTGTATAATCCCTGTTAAAAAGTACAAATTCAGATGAGTGTTCTGACCAATTCTCTCTTGCATAGAGAGGACCTGGCATTAACCAATCAAGAGTTGCTATTTAACATGAATTTAAGGTGGATTTTCTACCTTCCTAGTTTAGGAGAACATTTGCCTACCCATAAATAAGTGTGGTCTACAGAGCTTGTTACAGATGCTTTTCTGAACTCTTTGTGAAGAGGCAGGACTGCAGAGAGGGAGAGAACTAGGTGAGGAGTCAGAGCTTCTTATTGCAAGTCAGGTCAGCTCCCTAAGTTTCAATTTCCTCATAAATAAAAATATAATAACATCTTTCCTGCATACCTTATAGAATTGAGAATCAAATGAGAAAATTTAAAAGTACTTATAAAAGCTGTAAAGTGCTATACCAGTGAAATATATCACCATTTTTATAGGGAAGCTTTTTATTATATAAACAATGCATGCTTATTAGGTTTATTATTAGGTTTATCATTACTACATGATTATAGTAATATGGGTAATTATTGCATTAGTTTCCTATGGCTGCTATAACAAACTACCATAAACTTGGTAGCTTAAAAGAACAAAAATTTATTCTCTCATAATTCTGGAGGCCGAAATTAGCTTTAGTGGGCTGATTCCTTCTGGAAGCTCTAGAAGTTTCCTTGCTTTTCTAGCTTTTGGAGGCCACGAGCCCTCTTTGGCTCATGACCTCTTGTATTACTCCAACCTCTTTGCTTCCACCATCATACTGCCTCTCTCTCCTCTTGTCAAATCTTCTACTGCCTCCCAGTTCTAAGGGCACTTCTGATTATATTTAGGGTCCACCCTGATTATCCAAGATAATGTCCTCCCCTCAAGACACTGAACTTAATCACATCTGAAAAGTCCTTTTGCTATAAGGTTGAAAACATTCTCAGGTTCCCAGGAATAGGATATGGATATATTTGGGGCAATTTTTCAGCTTACCACAATTATTAAAGATTACTATGGTGGCTAAGTACCTGCAAAGATAGGAAATCAGATGAATGCAGCTAGTTACTGTTCTGGAATTTTTCAGCTGTTGTGCATTGCCCTAGAGCCATGAAAGCCTTCCAGCTGAGGACTGAAAAATTCCTGGAACATATTCAATAAAAAAATTCATTGGTCCATTAATCAATAGACTATTGATAGTCTATTGATACTATTAAATAGTATTGATACTATTACATAGTTATCACTAAAAGTACTACTACAGTGTGAGCAGCCCTGAAATATTCTGACATGAAAATGGCCCTTGTGTTAGAAAGGCTAGACATGGCTAAGCCCGGACAGGAGAGGTGGGGCCGAATGAACAGAGGCATCCAAAGAATCGGGCCCTGAGCACCCAGGCCCACTTTACAGCAATGCCAGTACTGTGTTTTAGGTACTGAGCTTCCAATTATACCGTTGGTGTAATAAAAGGTCTTGGAGATAAATAATAATAATAGTAATTGTTTGGAAACAACTATTCTAAAACATTATGATTCTGTCCAGTAATATTTTGACAAGCTATTATTGTGAGGAATTTATTTTCATATATAAACATGAATGGTTACAGACTCCCTTTAAGGAGCACTGAACTGACCCAAGGTTACTTTCTCCCACATATAATCATTCTAATACTGCTTTTCTGTAAAAGCACTAACTAGTCAGAGGGAATTGGGCTTTTTTAAACGTAACTGTTCCTTAATAAGTGATCAGTTATGATAATAGGTCTCATTAGAATTCAAGGGCAAATAGATCTATTGAGCAAATTACAGTTGCTGAATTTCTAAATGAATTCTCATATGTTCAGGCCTATGCTGGCAAAGCAATATGAAGTTTAATCGAAGTGGTTCACAAGAAAATTAGCATCCTTTCTCATTCCACCCACTGTTCTCTCACAATTTTTAACCACAGTCCAAGTTTGTTTAACACTTTGATTAAGATATAGGTAAAACAATAACCATAAGGCAATTTTTTGAGTTTGTATTCAAATTATGCAGTTTTTATACTTGAACTCAGAAGTTCATGAAATCCTAACACATGAATTGGAAAAACTGGATCAAGTTCATAAAACTTAAATGATTGCCTTTTATGTTTATCTATACTGGTTACAAAACTGTGGTCATTAGCTAAAGAAAACAATAGACAGTTTTTCATAGAGTAAGAAATCTACCTGTGCAATTTGCGTTTCGGAAAAAAACAAATACTTCAGACTATGCCTGGCTATTAAGTCAAAAGTCAAGAAACAATTGAGTGTAATATAGATCACCCACCTTTCAATCTTTCTGCTTCTTTATCTGCTCTCTATAAACGAGCCCACATTTCTGACATCTACCTGCTCTTTGCTATTTGAGCCTTCTTAACCTAATTCCGACCTGAGCTCATTCCACCTGAACTTCCGTTTTCCTGCAGCCATCAATGGTATCATCCTTTCCTAAAGCTGCAAAGTTATTGACGTCAGAGTCATTTCTACCTTTTCCCTGTTCCTTAAACCAATGTGTTAATAGACACCAAATAACTGTTTCTATTTTCAAATACTCTTTAATTTCTACCTTATTTCCACTTAGTCATGCCATCACCCTGGAAAGAGCCTTGTCACTACATTGACTTCTTCAACAGCCACTTATTCAAGCACCCAAATGCAACTCTATAGTTTCCTTCTGATCATCAGATAGATTCGTTTTCAATAATTGATTTCCTCTTGTTACTCTTAAAAATGCTTGATGGCTGTTCCTCAAATTCTTCCTCATTGTTTGAGCCCTTTCATTTTTGAACCTCATCTTGCCAATCTATCATTCTTTCCTGAGCTCAATGCTTCCTCAGGCACAGGAATTTTTATTTTCCACTGCCCCAAATTTGTTCTTCCACTTGTGTTGCATTATTTTGTTGTGATGTTATTCTTCTATTAGAGTTCCACAAGTATTCAAATTATTCCCTAGAGTATTATTTTATGTTTAAAATGTTTCACAGACACATAGAACACCACTCTAGCTCTCAAGAGAGAAGCAAAAAGCCCCGTTAGAAAGCTGATGGGGTCCCCTATGTGAGAGGAGACAGATTCCCTGATATTAGCCAGGCTGTTCATAGAAATCAGATGAGTTATTAGATGATTTCATTGTGGCTAATTCTGTTGATAATCATCCAATTTCCGAAGGACATTTTCACTTGAGCTTTGGAGCTATGTATGTTTGTGTGTGTGTGTGCATGTGTGTGTGTATGCATTCTCATAAAAAATAAACATACCCATCAAATTTAGGCAAACATGCACTTTCATGGCATTCCTAAGTCATCATTTGACAACATCAAGTACACTTTATATTTTTAACATTTTTTTGTAAGTTAAAAAAGATAAAATTTTCTGACTACTAAAATCATAGGTAGCAAAATTCTAGTGATTTCAAGAAAATGCTTAGAGTGGAGCATTTTCTTCAGAATTTCAGAACTATCAATGAAAGATTATAAATAGGAGACCACTGATGCCTAAGGAGTGAATGTTAAACTGCAATATGTTTGACTATAGAGACTATAGGTTTTAATTTTTCAAATATTGCCCCAATAATTTCCTGAAGCAGTTTGACTTCTTCTTGAGGACACTTTATACAAAGACAAGCACTATAGTTATGAAATGAACATTTCATCTCTTCTATCACCAATGCCCTGCCATTAAAGTCTGGAAAGCTGAGATTGTTTTGAAGAATCCAAGTAGTTATGCTTGGAATTTATGAAACTGCACTCTCTTCTTTAAATTAACTCCTCTCATGGATTTTTTTTTTTTCTGGTAGTCTTTTCCTGCTTCCTCAAGCTGTAATTAGTCATTGAAGATCGTTCCAGTGCATGCGTGGAAGACATTTTAAACCCAGCCATAGTTCTTTCTCCTTGTTAAGAAAAGGTTCTTTCTGAACGATATAATCTCAGTAATCTAATGACCAGAAAGCGATTTTGGAATATCATGACCACTATTCCTCTTTACTAGACTGTAACAGTGGTGCAGGTACAAAATTATTTATACTTTGTCCTTTTAAAGACACTGGGAAAGCAGAAGCACAGCTAGTAAATCCAGAAGAGAAAGTTCCCTAATTGTGCACATTTTGGTGAACATAAAAAATAACCTTTATTTTAATAAGTGCTTTGTGTCTGCATGCAGCTAGAAAACTAATAAAATACACTAAAGGTTGATAAAATCAAAACTAGTCATTCGAAATGTGTTGGGAGTTACACTGAAGCTCATTTCTACTTTGAGGCTAAAGCAACATTTAAATGCTGGATATTTGTTAACTGCAATTTTGAGAGGAAATGCTGAATTGGTTTAAAATGACTTCAAAGATGTAGATATTCATGTGGGAATTAATTGGCATGAACAAGAAGGAAAATTGCTGAAATGATTTGCACTTACCTGTTTATAAAATCTCCTGGGTTTCACACTAAACATTATCCAATGCTTAGTTGTAACTTTGGGCATTTTTTCATTAATCACAACCAAAACACAGAGATCTGAGAGTAACAAATATGGACTGTACCCACTTTCTCAGTGTAGTTGTGCTGGGAAGAAAGGAAAATAAAGTAAAAACAGGAAAGCCAGAAAGTCACAACACAGAGAGAACGAGGCAGTGCCCAGAGTAGGACAACTTTCTTCAGCAGTCCAAACTCATAAAATCAGATTTTCTGTGTCCTAATCTGAGAAACAGACTTTACTAAGGCTGAATACTTAAGTTCTTGCTCTCAAGCATAACACCCCTTTGTCCATAACTGCTGAGTGTTCTGCAACTGCTAATTCTTGATGAGTCTCACTCTGGACCAGACATAGTGGAAACTAATGTATATGTAATAGATGATATAGCCTCTACTACAAGTCAAACTCTTTACATTTGATTTTGTATCCTCGCCCTGGCATGTAGCAGAGTACTCTGCAAAAAGTTATTACTAAATGCAAATAAAGTGATAAGAAACAAAAATTCTAGTCTGTCCAAATAATTTTTCTAAATTTTTCGTGCTGATCTTTGTCTTTCTCTTTTAACATACTGTGAATGCATAGTATTTTATGTTTTAAAGAAAATGAACTAAACAGAGTAACCAGGATATGTTAACCAGATGCATAGCTAATGGAACAGTAAGAGGAGACATTTAATAAAAATGACATACAACATGTAGGAGATAAGCCACACATGCACAGCAACTAACTAGAACTAAGCAGATACATAAAGCATAAGTAAATTATGCTTTATGAGTTTAAAAATGAATATATGACTAAAAAAATGTAATAAGAGCTTTAAAAGATGATATGGAAGCTGTATTTCACAAGATAAAGTAAAAATTAAAATAAAAATTAACTCAAGAGTAGAAGAGAAGAAAACTTGGAAGTTAATCCAGGAGATGAAATATTCTATTAAAGGAGTGTCAGAAGGAAAAAAATTAACTTATGGAGGAAAACAATAACTGAAGACATAATCAATTGGAAATAATTTTATTTAGACTGAAAGTGATCACTGAGAACCAGACAGGATTAATTCCTTCACCTTTTCAGTCTGTCAAGAGACACTTATTCAGCAAATACTACATATGAGACACTGTTGAAAGCAGTAGGGATGTGGGATGGCATATAAATTATGGGTAGGAGAAGACAGGCAGTAGATAAGTTAAGAATCAGTATATTACAGAGAGAGGAGTGCACAGAAAGGGTTCAGAGAGTGCTGCAGGTGGGCTGGTTTTCTTCTATAACTTTTTTTTCCCACTTGATTTGACTTGTATGTAGAATGATGTGCAAGTCTCCTTTGAGGAGAACAAAAAAGCTTTGCAGAAATAAAGGAAGACTTAAATGTAAGTGCTACTCTGAAATGTCCTACTATGTTTTTGGAAAAATTCACGTGAAGTGATCATTGCCTGCCCTTGTAGTTCTTTGCTCCTATCCATGAAATCTTTATCTGTAGGTTCTGTTGTACAGAGGTGGTGGTTGTGCTTCATCACATAGACAGACAGATGTATATGTGATAGATACATAAATAACAGACATACTGCTGTACACATATAAACTGAATTATCTTTATTATAAAATACAGCTTATAATATTTAGAAAGTCCTCATTTTTAGGTGTAATAATTTTGGGGTTGAATTTTACTTGGCTGACTCCAAGATCAAAATCAATGACTTTTTGTTACTTCTATTTGTTTGGTACAGTTTGTATTTCTTTATTTTAAGAATATCTGAATCATTTGCTTTAGAGGCATCTCCGTGGAAAGCATATTGTTATATTTTGCTTTCTGAGCCAGATTGAAAATTGTTTTATTTTATAAGGTGGACCTAGCTTATTCACATTTATTGATATAGCTGTGATGTTTGGTCTCTTATGTTAGATTACTATATGCATTATGTGATATTTGCTTTTTGTAATTGAATGATTTTTTTTGCTTTCTGATAATTAATTTTTGTTTTAATTTAGAAGGTTTGTATTTTTGTTCTAATGGTCACCTTCCACCTTGTACCTTTTTAAAAAATGTCCTTAATTCCCTGTCATCTTTTACCACTTTTTTTGTTGGTGTTTAATGCTATCTTTGACTTCCACTTATTGTCCATCATAATTGTCTTTCCATATTCCTTATCCTTCATTTTACTTGCATTGTATCTATTTTGTCAGAACATAAAATGTACATATTTTATTCTTCCCTGTATTACTTTTCTCATGTATGCCCAGCTTTGTTAAAGTCAAAGATTTACAAGTACCATCACCAATAGTCCTCTTACAAAGTCTCCCTCATCGTGTCATAGATTGATGAAGTTCATTCTCTAGTAGACTGCTGAATAAGCGTTCACAGTTGAAGAGTTTTCTGAGTTTTAATGGCAAATAATTCTCCTATGGCCTTGGTATTTGAAGGACAGCTTAGCTAGATATAGCTTTTTGGGTTCACAATTTCCCAGTGTTTTTCTTTGCTTTGTGTACTGTTTTTGCCAGAATTATGTCAGTTTAATTCTCCTACCTCTGCATTCTGATATCATTTGAGGATTTTTTTAAATCTGTAAACTCTAATAGTTTTATTAGGATATGTCACAGAGTTGATAATTTCAATACTTAATTTCTAAAAATGAGTTCTGTATATACACCATACAGTGAACAGGACTATTTATACAGAGCTGTTCTTGTAAGCAGTGCTTGTGTTAGCAAAATATTGGAAACAACATAAATGTCAACCAATACTTGACTAATTAAATAAATTATTATACATCCAAAGCATGGAATAATCTATAGCTATTTAAGAAAGTGACAGTCTTTTATGTTCTGTCTGAGACAAAAACTATCCACGATTCATTCTATTTACCCTATTCCAATTTGACTTCTATTCCCAGGGCTCCCTTGAAACTGTGCTTGTCAAAGTCACCAAAGGTTTCCATGTTGCAAAATCAATGGACTCTTTTCTGTCTTTATCTTACCCCACCTATAAATGATTTATTTCTCAATTAGCCATTGCTGCTTTCTTGAACACTTTTCTCTTTGAGATTTTGTGATATATGCTGGTGTTTCTTTTCTCCTACACCTCACCATTTCTCCCCACTCTCTTTTATAGGTTTCACCTTCTCCATTCAACCTCAGAACTCAGCCCTGGTTCCTCTGATTTTTCTGTAAGTACTCTTCCCCAGCGATCACAGTCTTCAAACAGGATTAAAGTTATAATTGGAACTTGTCACCCTCAAGCCCAGAATTCATCTTTAATAGTCTATTACACTTACTATAAAATCCAAATGCTTTATGTGACCTGTAAGATGCAAATGCTCTGGGGCCTGCCCATCCCTCCATCTTCCTCTCCTTTATGCCCCCTCCTCCTCCACTGCCTTGTGACATTTTTTGGGACACATCACTCCTGCTAACATCAGGAATTTACACTTGGTACCTATTCCTGGAAAACTCACTCCTTGGCTTCCCTGTGACACTATATTCTTCATAACTGGGCTTAAATATCACTTCATAAAAAAAGACTTACCTACCACAGATTATTGCTTAGCCTCCAATGTGGCATATATAAACATCCTGGGAAGGACAAAAGAGATAATCCACTGGGATGTAAGAAGAAAATATTAGATGGTCCATTTGCACTATTTTTATCAAAGCCTTTCAAAAGTTACTGTGTGCATTTTTATATTATTTATAATGATAAAATAATTGCATACACACACATATATACATGCAAGCATATATATATATATATTTAAGCATATTCTACAAGGGGTGCACAAAGCTTTTAATTAATATGTACAGTTGAAAAATGTATGTTTAAAGACCATTACTCTTGCATTGGTCTGTTTGTACCTTTTGTGCGGTAAGTGTGAGCTAGTTATTTTCCATCTATTTATCTCTTTTGTTTCCCTACTAGGAAACTCCACAACTGCAGGAATCATAATTTTATCATTTAGTGATAAAATGAATAAATAAGCTATAAATATACATAATTTATTTAGTATAATTTAGTATATATGACACCAAATAGAATATTGTATAATTGTATATGTAATATAATTTTTACATTAGCAACAAAAAATTTATAATCATCATAAATCTTAACACAAAATTTATAATGCTTTGACATGAAAAAAAATACCTAAACTTTATTATTTAAAGACCTAACAGAGACTCTGGGTAGGTGGAGAGTGATACTGTTTCCCTAGATCATATCACTTAAAAATTAAAATTGTCTTTTTCTTAGAGTATATAAAATTTGGGCAATTCCTATTAGATTCCTAACTTATCCCCTAAATTGGACAAAACTATTCTGAGTTTTAAAAGAAAAATATTTAAAAACTGCTAAGAAAACCAGAAAATAAAAAATTAGTAGTAAAAAAGTGCTTTTATAATGAATATTTTAAAAAGCTATTACAATCGGTATAACATGATATTGGATAAATGACTACATGAGAGACAGTTTGATTCAGATTCACATATCATTCATTAAAAGTTCCAGTATATCTACTCACTTACTTAGATTAATCTCAAATGAAAAGGAATCATTAATAATAGTACCCATAGAATGGAATTAACCACTGGGTATACTACTGCATGCTAAATATTAGCACATATTTCTCTATCCTGTAGTTTAAAAAATAATGATTTGATTTTCAGGTATCTTGTGGTTTAAAATATAATGATTTGGTTTTCAAAGGGTCTTTATTTAACATGCTTTAAGAAGGTAAATATTAATATTGTAAAATTTTTTGAACAAGTGAGCTTTAGCTGGTAAATATTCAGGAGACCAAAGGATAGTATCAAAATTTCTGGATAGAAGTAGGTATATATTTCAACAGTATGTTTATGGTTACATTTTCACATTTGAAAATGAAAATAAACTGTTGCTTTTAGAAAACAAAACACAGAAAGTAAAGGTTAACAAAATTCTTACTGGTGGGAATATATTAAAGATGGTCCATTTCTTGTCCACGAAATAAGAAAACTTGCACTCCAACCCAGAGTCAGGGAGAAACGTGTGTGTGTGTGTGTGTGTGTGTGTGTGTGTGTGTGTGTGTGTGTGTGTGTGTTTCACAAGGATATTTAGGTAAATCTCTCAATTAAATAATTCATTTATAATAGGAAAAAAGTGTTGACTTCTTGAAACATTTTACGCATTTTTCCAAATGTTAACCTTTGATTAATATACATATATATATATGTATATATTAAAATAGACCATATCAAAGATTTCAAGACAGAGATACAGGAGAGGTGTTACATACACAGACCACTGAGAGGCTAAGTTTTTAAAAATATGTTAGATGTCTCCCTTCTCCACAGTCCCTCCTGGCCATTCTGCCATATGTGTGTGTGTGTGTGTATGTGTGTTCCAAATATATACATATACATATATATATTTAAACTCATATTTCTCCCAGACCCTAAACTACAATATTAGTTCTCTTATATGTCAACCATCCTCAATGGCTTGTCTCAGTCTCACTGAATTTCACCTCCCCCACTCCATTAAACTTCCAGTTTATGCAGAGTAATTCACTCTACTTTAACCTCTAATCCCAAACTTGCACATCCAAATCATTGAGGTGATCAGATTAAACAAGCCTTCAGATCATTTGGACACATCCTCCTGAGAATATGAGTGGCCATTATAAAATAGGCACTTTTTCTCTCTTCTTTTCTCTCCCTCTAGTGTGGGCATAAAACTTGTGCAGTCACACAGGGCTCTGTGCTCAGAAGGGTTTCATGTTTGGATTAATGTTCTTCTGTCATCATCTTGTAATTCTTAATAACTTTAAACAAGGGGTCCTGCATTTTTATTTTGCACCAGGCTTTGAAAATTCTTTGACCTGCTCTGTTTTCTCTGCTTTCTCTATCTCTGTCTCTGTCTCTCTTTGTCTCACACACACATACAGGCACACACTCAAACAGGGTTTGAAAGACTGAAAACTCATAGGTATAAACCTGTAAAACTGAAAGAACAGTGTTACATCAAGAGAAAAACACACATTATACAGAACTGTCTTTTGTGGGGAGGTAGTGAAATGTATATTCACATTTAATCATGTTATTTCAGGTTCCAGTAAAGTGTGGTATTTGAAATATGACGTTTTAAAAATCAAAGGAACTAGGAAGGTTAAGTAAAACTGAAAATCTTAACATGGCAATTTTATACCTGTAACAAAGCCAAACTGAATCAATCCTTAAGATTTTAAGGAAAATCCCAGTAGGAATTAATTAATAAATGCTCAGAGAGTTTGAGTTCCTCTACTAAATGACAGATTAGTATTGATTTTATGCCTGGAATTCAGAAATTATTTCCTCTTTGTCCATCACTTACAACTCTACATCATCAAGTTTCATGTGAACTAACTCTATATAGAATTGAAAGTAATGCTATAAAGTATGCAAACTTTAGAGAGTCTGAGTCATCTTTTATTGTGCTTGATTTCCAGCTAGTCTTTCATTTTCATATTGTTGCTAAGTGCTTTTCCCTCTAATTGCATAGGGACTGATTTGTTTAGCAATCTCTGTTTAGAGTTGGGCTTTGTTCTCTCCAATGTGGACACCATTCTGGCATTGTTTTCCTGCTTCCATTGTTTCCTAGATCACATTTCATCACAAGCATTTTGTGATTCAGTTATGTTCTCCTCATACCTCCCAATTTGTAAGGGATATTACCCTTTGGCTCTAAATATATGCTTCTAACAGCTGCTTTCAAACATTCCTTGCAAAAGACAAAAGCAGAACCCAAACCCCTATGTTACTAAACCTTAAATATAAAATAGTCATACTCAATTAAATGACAACAGTAATCAAAATAAAAATAGGGAACATAGACATTTCAAAAGCACGAGGATAATTGTAGTTGACATCTCATCACATTTCATAATTTTGTGTCATGATTTGTTCAAAAAAATCATGAAAATATGCTTACCTCCTTTGACGATTCACACAAAACTTTAAAGTTATTTGCATTTAAGCTGTGGGTTGTCACATCTTAAGAAATGTAAGGCGATGCGAGTTGAGAAGGGGGCAGAAGATGGCGGCGTGAGTAGAGCAGCGGAAATCTCCTCCCAAAACAACATATATCTGTGAAAATATAACAAAGACAACCCTTCCTAGAATAAAGACCAGAGGACACAGGACAATATCCAGACCACATCCGCACCTGAGAGAACCCAGCGCCTCGCGAAGGGGGTAAGATACAAGCCCCGGCCCCGCGGGAGCCGAGCGCCCATCCCCCCAGCTCCCGGCGGGAGAAGAGCAGGCAAAGCGGGAGGGAGACGGAGCCCAGGACGGCCGAACACCCAGCCCCAGCCATCCGGGCCAGAGTGCAGGGCGCTCGATACTGGGAAAACAGGGCAGCAAGAACAGTGAGCGGGCACTGGAGGCCGGGTGCTGGAGGACATAAGAAAAGCACGCGACCATTTTTTTTTTGCTTTTTTGCTGTTTTGTTTTGGCGAGCGCTTTTTGGAAGTCTTAAAGGGATAGGGACCCCAATACTAGGGAAACAGGGCAGAAAGACCGGTGAGCAGAGGCCTGAGGCTGGCACCGGAGAATAAAGAAAAACGAACGACCACCTTTTTTTTTTTTTTTTTAATTAAAAACTTTTTTTTTTTTTTTTTAATTAAAAAAAATTTTTTTTTCTTTTTTTTTTTTGGTGGGCGTTGTTTTGTTTTGGCGGGTGCTTTTTGGAAGTCTTAAAGGGGCAGGGCAGGTCACTTAATCCAGAGGTAGGGAATCCAGGATCTCTGGGCACCCTAACCCCTGGGCTGCAGGGAGCAGGGAGGCCCCTTACAGAGATAAATAGCCTCCCAGCAGCTCCTGCTCCAAAGTGACTCCACCATTTTGGAGTAGCTGCCCGAGCTAGGCCACGCCCACAGCAACAGCGGAGATTAACTCCATAGCAGCCGGGCAGGAAGCAGAAACCCTGTATGCGTGCAGCTGCGCAGCACAAGCCACTAGAGGTCGCTGTTCTCCCAGGAGAGGAGGGCCACAAACCAACAAGAAAGGAAGTCCTTCCAGCCGTCACTCGTCCCAGTTCTGCAGACTATTCCTATCACCATGAAAAGGCAAAGATACAGGCAGACAAAGATCACAGAGACAACACCAGAGAAGGACACAGACCTAACCAGTCTCCCTGAAAAAGAATTCAAAATAAGAATCATAAACATGCTGACAGAGATGCAGAGAAATACGCAAGAGAAATGGGATGAAGTCCGGAAGGAGATCACAGATGCCAGAAAGGAGATTGCAGAAATGAAACAAACTCTGGAAGGGTTTATAAGCAGAATGGATAGAATGCAAGAGGCCATTGATGGAATTGAAATCAGAGAACAGGAACGCATAGAAGCTGACAGAGAGAGAGACAAAAGGATCTCCAGGAATGAAACAATATTAAGAGAACTGTGTGACCAATCCAAAAGGAACAATATCCGTATTATAGGGGTCCCAGAAGAAGAAGAGAGAGGAAAATAGATGGAAAGTATCTTAGAAGAAATAATTGCTGAAAACTTCCCCACACTGGGGGAGGAAGTAATCGAACAGACCACGGAAATACACAGAACCCCCAACAGAAAGGATCCAAGAAGGGCAACACCAAGACACATAATAATTAAAATGGCAAAGATCAAGGACAAGGAAAGAGTGTTAAAGGCAGCTAGAGAGAAAAAGGTCACCTATAAAGGGAAACCCATCAGGCTAACGTCAGATTTCTCAACAGAAACCCTACAGGCCAGAAGAGAATGGCATGATATATTTAATACAATGAAACAGAACGGCCTTGAACCAAGGATACTGTATCCAGCATGACTATCATTCAAATATGACGGTGGGATTAAACAATTCCCAGACAAACAAAAGCTGAGGGAATTTGCTTTCCACAAACCACCTCTACAGAACATCTTACAGGGACTGCTCTAGATGGGAGCACTCCTAGAAAGAGCACAGCACACCCAACATATGAAGAATCGAGGAGGAGGAACAAGAAGGGAGAGAAGAAAAGAATCTCCAGATAGTGTATATAACAGCTCAATAAGCGAGCTAAGTTAGGCAGTAAGATACTAAAGAGGCTAACCTTGAACCTTTGGTAACCACGAATTTAAAGCCTGCAATGGCAATAAGTACATATCTTTCAATAGTCACCCTAAATGTTAATGGGTTGAATGCACCAATCAAAAGACACAGAGTAACAGAATGGATAAAAAAGCAAGACCCATCTATATACTGCTTACAAGAAACTCACCTCAAACCCAAAGACATGTACAGACTAAAAGTCAAGGGATGGAAAAACATATTTCAAGCAAACAACAGTGAGAAGAAAGCAGGGGTTGCAGTACTAATATCAGACAAAATAGACTTCAAAACAAAGAAAGTAACAAGAGATAAAGAAGGACACTACATAATGATAAAGGGATCAGTCAAACAAGAGGATATAACCATTCTAAATATATATGCACCCAACACAGGAGGACCAGCATATGTGAAACAAATACTAACAGAACTAAAGGGGGATATAGACTGCAATGCATTCATTCTAGGAGACTTCAACACACCACTCACCCCAAAGGATAGATCCACTGGGCAGAAAATAAGTAAGGACACGGAAGCACTGAACAACACAGTAGAGCAGATGGACCTAATAGACATCTATAGAACTCTATATCCAAAAGCAGCGGGATATACATTCTTCTCAAGTGCACATGGAACATTCTCCAGAATAGACCACATACTAGGCCACAAAAAGAGCCTCAGAAAATTCCAAAAGATTGAAATCCTACCAACCAACTTTTCAGACCACAAAGGCATAAAACTAGAAATAAACTGTACAAAGAAAGCAAAGAGGCTCACAAACACATGGAGGCTTAACAACACGCTCCTAAATAATCAATGGATCAATGACCAAATCAAAATGGAGATCCAGAAATATATGGAAACAAATGACAACAACAACACTAAGCCCCAACTTCTGTGGGACACAGCAAAAGCAGTCCTAAGAGGAAAGTATATAGCAATCCAAGCATATTTAAAAAAGGAAGAGCAATCCCAAATGAATGGTCTAATGTCACAATTATCGAAATTGGAAAAAGAAGAACAGATGAGGCCTAAGGTCAGCAGAAGGAGGGACATAATAAAGATCAGAGAAGAAATAAATAAAATTGAGAAGAATAAAACAATAGCAAAAATCAATGAAACCAAGAGCTGGTTCTTCGAGAAAATAAACAAAATAGATAAGCCTCTAGCCAGACTTATTAAGAAGAAAAGAGAGTCAACACAAATCAACAGTATCAGAAACGAGAAAGGAAAAATCACGACGGACCCCACGGAAATGCAAAGAATTATTGGAGAATACTATGAAAACCTATATGCTAACAAGCTGGGAAACCTAGGAGAAATGGACAACTTCCTAGAAAAATATAACCTTCCAAGATTGACCCAGGAAGAAACAGAAAATCTAAACAGACCAATTACCAGCAACGAAATTGAAGCGGTAATCAAAAAACTACCAAAGGACAAAACCCCCGGGCCAGATGAATTTACCTCGGAATTTTATCAGACATACAGGGAAGACATAATACCCATTCTCCTTAAAGTTTTCCAAAAAATAGAGGAGGAGGGGATACTCCCAAACTCATTCTATGAAGCTAACATCACCCTAATACCAAAACCAGGCAAAGACCCCACCAAAAAAGAAAACTACAGACCAATATCCCTCATGAACGTAGATGAAAAAATACTCAACAAAATATTAGCAAACCGAATTCAAAAATACATCAAAAGGATCATACACCATGACCAAGTGGGATTCATCCCAGGGATGCAAGGATGGTACAACATTCGAAAGTCCATCAACATCATCCACCACATCAACAAAAAGAAAGACAAAAACCACATGATCATCTCCATAGATGCTGAAAAAGCATTTGACAAAGTTCAACATCCATTCATGTTAAAAACTCTCAGCAAAATGGGAATAGAGGGGAAGTACCTCAACATAATAAAGGCCATCTATGATAAACCCACAGCCAACATTATATTGAACAGCGAGAAGCTGAAAGCATTTCCTCTGAGATCGGGAACTAGACAGGGATGCCCACTCTCTCCACTGTTATTTAACATAGTACTGGAGGTCCTAGACACGGCAATCAGACAAAATAAAGAAATACAAGGAATCCAGATTGGTAAAGAAGAAGTTAAACTGTCACTATTTGCAGATGACATGATACTGTACATAAAAAACCCTAAAGACTCCACCCCAAAACTACTAGAACTGATATCAGAATACAGCAAAGTTGCAGGATACAAAATCAACACACAGAAATCTGTGGCTTTCCTATATACTAACAATGAACCAACAGAAAGAGAAATCAGGAAAACAACTCCATTCACAATTGCATCAAAAAAAAATAAAATACCTAGGAATAAACCTAACCAAAGAAGTGAAAGACTTATACTCTGAAAACTACAAGTCACTCTTAAGAGAAATTAAAGGGGACACTAACAGATGGAAACTCATCCCATGCTCGTGGCTAGGAAGAATTAATATCGTTAAAATGGCCATCCTGCCCAAAGCAATATACAGATTTGATGCAATCCCTATGAAACTACCAGCAACATTCTTCAATGAACTGGAACAAATAATTCAAAAATTCATATGGAACCACCAAAGACCCCGAATAGCCAAAGCAATCCTGAGAAAGAAGAATAAAGTAGGGGGGATCTCACTCCCCAACTTCAAGCTCTACTATAAAGCCATAGTAATCAAGACAATTTGGTACTGGCACAAGAGCAGAGCCACAGACCAATGGAACAGACTAGAGAATCCAGACATTAACCCAGACATATATGGTCAATTAATATTTGATAAAGGAGCCATGGACATACAATGGCGAAATGACAGTCTCTTCAACAGGTGGTGCTGGCAAAACTGGACAGCTACATGTAGGAGAATGAAACTGGACCATTGTCTAACCCCATATACAAAAGTAAACTCAAAATGAATCAAAGACCTGAATGTAAGCCATGAAACCATTAAACTCTTGGAAGAAATCATAGGCGAAAACCTCTTAGACATAAACATGAGTGACCTCTTCTTGAACATATCTCCCCGGGCAAGGAAAACAACAGCAAAAATGAGTAAGTGGGACTATATTAAGCTGAAAAGCTTCTGTACAGCAAAAGACACCATCAATAGAACAAGAAGGATCCCTACAGTATGGGAGAATATATTTGAAAATGACACATCCGATAAAGGCTTGACGTCCAGAATTTATAAGGAGCTCACACGCCTCAACAAACAAAAAACAAATAACCCAATTAAAAAATGGGCAGAGGAACTGAACAGACAGTTCTCCAAAAAAGAAATACAGATGGCCAACAGACACATGAAAAGATTCTCCACATGGCTAATTATCAGAGAAATGCAAATTAAAACTACAATGAGGTATCACCTCACACCAGTAAGGATGGCTGCCATCCAAAAGACAAACAACAACAAATGTTGGCGAAGCTGTGGAGAAAGGGGAACCCTCCTACACTGCTGGTGGGAATGTAAGTTAGTTCAACCATTGTGGAAAGCAGTATGGAGGTATATCAAAATGCTCAAAACAGACTTACCATTTGACCCAGGAATTCCACTCCTAGGAATTTACCCTAAGAACGCAGCAATCAAGTTTGAGAAAGACAGATGCACCCCTATGTTTATTGCAGCACTATTTACAATAGCCAAGAATTGGACGCAACCTAAATGTCCATCAATAGATGAATGGATAAAGAAGATGTGGTACATATACACAATGGAATACTACTCAGCCATAAGAAAAGGGCAAATCCAATCATTTGCAGCAACATGGATGGAGCTGGAGGGTATTATGCTCAGTGAAACAAGCCAAGCGGAGAAAGAGAAATACCAAATGATTTCACTTATCTGTGGAATATAAGAACAAAGGAAAAACTGAAGGAACAAAACAGCAGCAGAATCACAGAACTCAAGAATGGACTAACAGGTACCAAAGGGAAAGGGACTGGGGAGGATGGGTGGGTAGGGAGGGATAAGGGGGGGAGAAGTAGGGGGGTATTAAGATTAACATGCATGGGGGGGTAGGAGAAAAGGGAGGGCTGTACAACACAGAGAAGGCAAGTAGTAATTCTACAACATTTTACTAGGCTGATGGACAGTGATGGTAAAGGGGTTTATAGGGGGGACCTGGTATGGTATAGGGGAGAGCCTAGTTAACATATTATTCGTCATGTAAGTGTAGATTAGTGATACCAAAAACAAAGCAAAAAAAAAAAAAAAGGGCAGTTCGTGTGTGGTAACCTCCAACGAGTTCTACACAAGGGTATAAAGGGCATATAAAAGTATAGGCAAAGGGTCTGTTTGTGTTTATACAAAGAATCAAAGCCTAATTGGGCTACCCCGAAAAAGAACTAAGATACGATATGAAAAAGAACTTCCAACATCTACACTCTCTGGAAGACTCATGCCAGAAGATGATCATCAAAAAACCCCAACAAAGATCCACGCACTGCTACAGCTGTAGATGCACCCATCCCACCAGTTCCTGGACTTGCCATGGGAATGAGGAAGGAGATATCTAAGCTGGCCTGTGCATACAGTAAAACAACAAATTTTACTGGATCTATCCTGTTGGAACTCAACCAAGAATTTGGAGAAGTGCAAATTGTAGCGCTCCAAACTCTTACAACTACAGACTATTTACTGTTAAAAGAACATATGGCATGTGAACAGTCCCCAGGAATGGGTTGTTTTAATTTGTCTGATTTCTCTCAGACTGTTCAAGTTCAGTTGGACAATATCCACCATATCATAGATAAGTTTTCACAAATGCCTAAGGTGCCTTAATGGTTTTCTTGGTTTCACTGGAGATGGCTGGTAATTACAGATATGCTTTGGTTATGTAACTATACTCCTATTATGTTAATGTGTGTGCGCAATTTAAGTAGTAGCTTAAAACCTATACATGCTGAAGTTACTCTACAAGAAGATATGTCAAAGAAATAATCAATCTTCCCATGTTTTCTTCCGCCTGCTACTTCTATAGCTTTTCTTCTTCCTTCCTAATTACAACCCTTAAATAGAATTCGTGCCTCATATCAAATTTACCGAGTATCATAACTCCTCCAAGTGGTAAAGATACCTCAAGACAAATGCTGGGCATAGAAGCCACAGGGCATAAATATGCAAAGAAGTAAAAAGCTAACCTTTTCAAACAATAAGGATTCTCTCTCACTTACCAACTTCACATTTCCCTGTATGGCCCCGGAAGATGACTGGTTAGCCAGAGACGGGTAAGATTCCTCAAGAGAGGAACAACCTAAGACAGGCACAGTCGCAGGGGGGCCATCAGGTGAGAAATTGGGGATCAACAGAGGTGAGGCTTAGAACCTCACCCCCCCTGTTCTGAGAGAAATCTTCTGCATACATGGATGTTTTATTGCCCTTGTCTAGCTTGGATTAACACATAGTCTACAGGCACACACCTGATCATCTACATTTGCTCTCTCACAACACTAAACTATGTTTTCTACCTTTATCTTGTATCTACCTACCACTTCAGTATTTTATTAAAAATAATAATAATAAAGAGAGAAATGTGGTATCCACATATAAATCAAGTATAAAAACCAAATGAGTATTCATATTTGAACTGACTGTTTAGAGTTCATAATGCATGAGCAAAACCAAAAGTTTCTGTGATGACTGCCCTTGTACTGTTCACTATGTAACTTATTCATTATGTAAGAATTTGTTCTACATGTAAGAACTTGTTTGTTATGCCTCAGAAGATTGGAGACTGATGAAAATTAGGCTTGGGGTGGATTAATGATTGTGCATTGAGCATTGACTCCCCTATACAGAATTTTATTGTCGTTAACAACCATTTGATCAATAAATATGAGAGATGCCCTCACAAAAAAAAAAAAAAAAAAAAAAAAAAAAAAGGACAGACTTCCAATGGTAAAATAAATAAGTAACTGGGATGTAATGTATAGCATAAGGAATATAGTCAAGATATTGTAACAGCTTGGTAGGGTGATAGCTGGAACCTAGAATTATGTATATAAATGTTCTACCACTGTGTTGTACACTTGAAACTAATGTAATGTAATACTGTGCGTCAACTACCCTTCAATAAAAAATATTTATTTAAAAAAAAAAAAAAGAAAGAAATGTAAGGCACAGGACCTAACTGCCTTTTATGTCATAGTGGTAATGATACACAATGAAGAATACAATTAAAATCCTTCAGTCATATTTCCTGAGTCTTTATTCCTTTAAAAACATTTATGTACTAAGGCTCTCAGGGCATGAAAACTGGAAAAAGAAAGAAAATCCACTGAAAAAAATTAAAGAACTGATAGACCAAATTCAGAACCTAACTATTTATAATGAGTAAGATAAATGAATAAGGGAAATAAGATCTTTGTTCCACTTTTTAATGTTAAGTAACAGAAATGCCATTTGAAATGCTCATCTAGAGAAAATTATTATAATAATTATGATTTTTTAAATTTTGGAAAAGCATACAGGTAAAATAAGGATAATAAAGTCTAATAGGTGAGAACAAGCTTACTTTTAATGTGTGGTATTCTACGTGGGTACCTGCCACAGACTGAGCAGCCCAGTTTTCTATTAGGGCTGCTGTTGATAAAATGCATGTATCTTAACAAGAAAGAAGGTCTCGAATTTATAGCCATTGCAATGGACTAACGAGGGGGGCAACTGGAGCTCAGAGCTATTGATAAACAGGAAGAATTTGAGGGATCAAGCTCTTCAGAGTAAAACAGACCTTCAGAGGAGTGGGCAAAGCATTCTGTGGAAAATTTCCCCTTGAGGCATTCACCAAGTGATAAAATTTGAAAGACAAAATTCTTTAACAAAACAAGCAGAAAGCAGCTGCTGAGATATGAAGAATTTAAGCAGGTATTTTGGCAGCCTCGTGGTGCTGGGAAGATGAAAATTGGAGTTTAGGCCACTACAAAAGAGGGCTTGACAAAAACCTCAGACTTTCAGTTGAGACTCCTAGAGGGACACCACCTATGGAGTAGAAGCAAACAAGAAGCAGATCACCCTAAAACGAAACACAGTGATCTGCACATACTTCGCTGGCCTGCAAGAAGAAGAAAAACACAATCCGGATCCGAAGCACTTATGTTTTCTTATCAGGCAACTGTGGAAACCACTTACGTATCTACCAAGACTTTCAATGTTGTCATATCTTAGTTATATAATACACAGTTACGTAGTATCTGTTTAATCTCTTGACCCATTTGAAGGCAGATCTGTTAATTAGTCACAGAAACTGGAAGGTACTGTTGTGTGATGAGCTACCTGTCAGGCACAAGCAATGACATGACCTTCTGATGGACCAGAGGTGACAATGTTATTTATAGACATGTCAGAGTGTGTAAAAGAAAATACCCACTCTTCATGGACCTGCATTATAGGAAACTCCAAATATATTTTCTTGGGATAAATTCTATTTGCTGACCTGCTGCATTGTAGAATTATGGGACCATGTACCCTTCTGATCATTTTATAGTTGATAATAATGATTCTACTATTAAATTTTGGATTCTTAAAACTTCTCCAAAAATAGGAGCACTTTTTTATTTTTCAGGTTATCTCTAGTTTAAGGGATTATGTAATTGTGAGAAGGGATATTCAAAATGAAATTGTTACCCTATTTTATGATCAAACATAAATTTATCCAGCTGTCTTGCTCTAAACAATGGTGATGACAGGACAGACCCAGTGTTACCAGAGTTGAGATAACTAAGAAGAGAAAATATAAAGAAACTAAATTCAGAAGTAAAATACAAAAAACAAGAGGCAAGATATGATCATTTGATATTCACAGAAAGTAAGTCTTTGTTTTTGATACTTCAAATTCCTTTTGAGTTTTTTGTGAAAAATCAGTCTTAATTTTATTATTCCACATATCCTTCCTTCCTTCAGCAAATATAACTTATTCTTTCTTTAGTGATTGTGTTTGATTAGCTTCTCTGAAAAAGCAGATGCTGAGACTAGGATTTGGGTGTGACTGCTTTGAGAGATGATTCCAAGAACTACTGGTGGGAGAATGGAAAAGTGAGACAGAAATTGGAACAGCAGAAGGTATGTAAATGAGCAGATATCTACTTTTAGGAGAATTAACAGTTGGTAACGACTGAAAGTTCTAAGAGCACTTAAGGGTACTGAGGGGATCATTGTCACATTTGCTAAAATGATTCAGGATATTTTTATTATCCTCCAATTTCTTTATTCTTAATAACAATTTTCCAATAAATCATTTGTTTTAAAACTTCAGAAAGGTTAATTCTTTACTGTACACAAATCATACTTCGAAAGTTTCTGTATTTTTAGGAATGTATGCTTTGGTGAAGGGGGTTGCATGAATGCACTTCTTACTGTATTTTCAGATAACAAGTCTGTTTTAAGAAGGGAAAGTGGCAAAAACTGAGTTATTTCAGGGTTCTGATAATTTGACATTTGTTTTTAGAGAACTTTGACCTATTATACTTGATGTCCTAAACTTTTATCCAAAAATGGCCAAGTAAAAACTGCTTTTTCATTTGTAATAAAATTGTCAACAACCATTGTCCTTATATCATGCTCCACAAGGGAATATTTTAGCATATGCCCGGGAACACAATATATCCCTTTGGTAATTGTATTTATTCCTTTCTATCATCTGACTTCTTGAACACTCAGAGACAAGTTTTATTCTTCAGTTATAGTTATCATAAAACAATGTTAATCCTAGTGGTTGTCTATTTCTTCCTTCGTTCTTTTCTATTTGCTTCAACCTGTTTTCAACAGGAAATCTTCAGTGCTATATGTACTTTGTCACAGTGATATTCCTATGCTCATCATAGAGCATTTTGTGACCTATGCTAGAGGAAAATGTTTCTAAGCCAAATACTTCTCTGCATAACAGAAAAAAAGTTATTTCCTACAAGTGAGCTCTTCTCAGTCTTCTGTACCCTAGAGTAGTGAGATAATTAGATGGTTTTTCTGTTCAGTGTGGGACTAACAGTTAAAGATCGAGATAGTAACTACAAAGAAGCAGGAGCCAGTGGAGAACAACCAACCTTTGCAGACTCAGTCTTCACTCATGCACCTCACAGAAGGTTCACCCCATGACTTGACATACAGCCTTTCTCCCACAGAACTGAGGGAAAAATCATTAGCAATACTTTCTCACAGCCATTTTAGGGGATTTTTTTTCTTTTTTTATTTTTTTTGATT
This sequence comes from Manis pentadactyla, assembly GCF_030020395.1. Lineage (NCBI taxonomy): Eukaryota > Metazoa > Chordata > Mammalia > Pholidota > Manidae > Manis > Manis pentadactyla. Next base: position 83,538,820 of record NC_080025.1, read on the forward strand.
CTTTGTGGCCACCAAGTCAGTGAATTGAGGTGTGCAGCTTCTTTTCAAGCCATTATGACAAGATTGCTCATAACCAGGACTTAGACCCAAGAAACTTTCCAACTCACTCACTAAGCAATGGGGGAAACCCAAAATTCAAGACCAGGATTAGTGATTTCCAAGAGGGGCACAGAATCTAGAATATAAGAGAATGAAAACACTACATATCTTGAATTGGTCAAGAACACTGGCTGCTTGAGGCAGGTGGTCCAGACAGAGAGAAACACAGAGAGTCCTTCACTACAGCTCTCCTAGTGCCCTTAATTACAGTTAACCTTGTATAAGAGTTGTTTATATGCCCCTCTCACCAGATTGTGAGCTCCTACTGGGCAGGCACCACATTTTACTCAGCTAAATAACACCCATTATGCATTTTATCTTAAATATAGTAACTTGGTACCCTGAGTATTTAACTCAGTTGTGCTAAAGCAAAGGTCAGGAAAATCAGCTTTCACAGATGTAAGAGAAATATTGCCATTCAAATCACAGCTGTGTACATGACTTCAATAAAACATGCTTACTTCTTCTAAAAGAAAGGATAAGAAAAGACTGTTAAGCTTTTACTGTAATTATTTCACCAGGAAATTGATAACCTAAAAGAGCCTGTTTGTGACTATGCTGAGGAGTTTTGTATATCAAATTAAGTCATTTTTCAATGAGATCATTACCGCAGGCAAATGTATGACTGTCAGCATATTATTTTTAGGTTTCAATTCCTTTGACATGTCAACTTGAAAAAACAAGAAAAGAATACTGAAAGAACTTAGGCTGAATATTCACCATCTGTTCTCACCCACATGGTTAAGAGTCACAAACACTCTGATCTGCACTATCTCTATCATATCTATTATTTCTCTTCAATAGTAGAACTTTTCTGCATATATAAGCTCAAAGTAAAAACACTATAGATGCATCCACCATTCAAGAACTCTGTGATACCTAAGTTTTGGAAAATTAATTATTAAATAATAGGGAATTCAAATAATTATAGATTGCTAGTCTGAGGCTAAAGTATATTCTATCATTTCATATTATTAATAGTCCCATCATGTTTTGTTGCTGAGTAAGAAGCTGGGGTTCTGTCTGAATGGCTCTCTGTCACAATAAACATCACATTCCTAGTATGTGCTTATTCATTGTAGAACAAGTCTAGTACACTGGAATGACATTTTAAAATGCCTTAAAGACTGGCATTCTAAACTTTAATTTTATCCTACTGACATTAAGAATTAAATCTCAATATAATTATCATGCATGCTTTTTTTGAAGATGTTGAAATGACCTGGCTTACAAACACACATGCACACACACACCCACATACACACGCACACACACACACAATTAACATGCTTAGAGGATATACTTTAAAAAATTGAGATACAACTGACATATAATAATATATTAGTTTCAGGTGTAAAACATAATGACTCAATATTTGTATAAACCGCAAAACAATCACCACATAAATCTAGTTACCATCCATCAACATATATAGTTACAAAAATATTTTTTCTTGTATGAGATTGTTTAAAATCTACTCTCTTACAATTATTCAAATATGCAATACAACACTATTTTAACTATAGTCATCATACCATATATAATATACATGCTTTAAAATAGGGAAAAGGTTCTAAAATTGTATCTTAATGTACAGAAGTATATTTTCACCTAACAAATTGGATTTTCTGATCTCATAATCACTCAATATTTATGATGTTCAAGATTCAGCCTATTGACAAAAAGATATTTAAAGCTGAAATAAACTAAATAATGCTATTTAAAATAATAAAAGAAATACAAGAAGGTCCCTTTTTATGTCCCTGGGTAATCCCCCCACAGTGCTCTAAATCCCATCCTCCCTCTGACCTCAAGGCACTGCTCTGTGAGTCATTCCTTTCCTCTATGTTCACTCTCTTCCTTTCTACTGAATTATTTTCCCATTACCTATCATTATGGCCAAGCCTCTCTTACTTAGAAACCCTTCTGTCAACCCTAAAATAATGGACTTGCACCATACCTTCCTAAAGTTTACCATCTGAGAAAATAAATCTAATCACACAAATCAACATATAATTAAAATCTACCCAATCGCCAAATCCACAGAATTATGTTTAGTCAGTATAGTTCTACTTTATCAGTAGCACTAGTCTAGTTGAACACCTGTTTCTTTAACTGCCCGTCCACTTACTTTCTGAGATAGTCCTTCATGTAGCCTCGTCCTCCTGCTCTACCATCTTTGAAATTACTCTTTAGGGGTCTTTGTTTATACCTTCAATGCAGGTGATTTTCCCATGACTGTGTTCTTTCATTCCCTGTCTTGAATCACTTTCTAGTTCTTGTTACCTTCATAATTGCTTATTTTAAGGCTACAGATGCTTACCCAAATGATAAATGCATTTGTCACATTTTTGAATGTGTCACTGGCTACACTGGCCACTTTTCCCACTCACTGCCCTTTCTCCACTGACCTGTCCACTCTCTCCTTCTCAGGGACATTCATGTCTCGTAGTTCTCCCCCATTTTTCTGATCATAACTGCTCAGTTTTTCTTTCTCCATCCTTCTTGCTCCTTCTCTATTAAATCTTCTAATTCCCAGAATTCTATTTTCAGCCTTCCTTTAATCTCACTTTACTCACTCTATCTAGATAATTTCTTTCTTTTCTATAGCTTTAGCCATACACTTATGAATTCCAAATCTTTATAGAAAACCCAGGCTGCCACTGCAACTACACTAAAAGATATTTGTACTTCTGAACTAGATATCTATCAGACTTCAAATTTAATCCTACCAGGATGGAACTCATCATTCTATGATTTCGTAGAAATGCTATTTTTTAGTAATTACTTCACTGTGCTGGGGTCACTGCTCTCCCAATATAGACCAAGTTGTAATTTGCCTACTCTTCCAACACAGAACAAGAGCTCTTTAAAGGTAGGGGCTTTGTTTCACTTTAAAGTCTAATATATCATCTTGGTCTTAGTAAGTACTCAATAATATGTAATGATAATGAATAATATAAGTCCATTGAAGGCACAACTTCACTTCTGGTACATGAAGCTATATTTTATTGGAGATATATTTGAAGAATGAATTCAAAAATTAAATATATCTATAGACTCTGAAATTATAGAGTTTCTTTTATCAACCTTTCATTATTGTCACATTGTCCCAACCTGGTTAATATACTCTAAAATTATTAGTTTCTGGTATGGACTTAAGTACTCCGTTCTCTTAGTTTTCAATTAAATGGAGCAAAGTCCCTAACAAAGTATGATTGTCCTTTCTAATTACATTTTATGTTTCTGCAACAAAGACAAAATAAGGGGTGTTTATTCCATTGGTCTTCTGCATGTGGAAAATGGGCATCCAGCGCTCTCTTTTTACCACAACATCCCAAGGATTCCTGTTTTCCAATAGGGTGACAAAAAATTTAAGTCCTGTTTGAATTTTAGACTAAAAAAGAAAAGCATCAGTGGCTTTTCTTGGAAATAAATAAGTTAAAAAAATGTGGAATCTTTGCAAAAAAGATATAGAGTAAAGCAAATGAGGTAAAACTGTGAATCTTAAAACCTCAACAGCATCTGATTAACACTGGCTTTGATCTATCTCTCTTACCCTCTCTCTTATCTCACAGCAGTTCAATATAGAGATTATCAATATGGATTACCTTTAATTTTACAAAATACCTCACAATGGTCTGAAAAACCTGTAGCTTCATTCCTTTATAAACAGCAAAGAAAATAACTGCTGTAAAAATACTTATCAAGAACTCATTAAGCAGCTTAGGATTCAAGTATAAAAAGTGTTCATTCCTTCTTGAAGAAAAAGAGAATAAAACAGTGGTGGGAATGAATAAAAAACTTAAAACTGAAGAAAATGAGAAGTTTTGGGGGGAAAAGAGAAGAGAAATGTATAAAATAAGATCTGAGAATAATTTGGAAAAATAAAACATCTCACTTATTTTACCTAGGATTATTTTCCTCCTGTCCTTGCTTTTCTTGCTAGCAGGACATAATTCTGTTACACCCTGGCAACATCAATTCTACTTTTAGTTGACATAAAATCCATACCCATTGGAACTTAGTGAGAACCAGACACAAGTTTCTATGGATGATATCTTAAAATATGTGTAGGAAATGATGACTCTCACACAAAGAGGTTGCTAGATTCTTTCAACAGGCATTGATCTCATGGGCAGTTTTCAATGTGGTATTTTAGGTGATTGAAATATTTATGTGTCCTGTTACAAATCGTTTCTCAACTGGGGATTTAACACTTTCTGATAAAGTATTGTTCTGTTTTTCCCCAGTCTATGTTATCTTCAAAGAACCATTGTCGAAATGGAGATTTTTTCAATATCAATCAAATCAGGATATAGAGAAGCAAAATTAGCTTAGGATAAAATGTCTTGAAAATATACGTATTTTCTCAAGTTGTGCAGAATTCTAAGATGCAATCAACAGAAAGACAACAATACTTTGCACTTACATACTATTCTTTCCAAAGGCTTTCAGAGTATTTCTAAAACACAACCATTAAGTCATACCTACAGAGGTGGAAACAAATACACACAAAAAATTGTAAAGTAGTCAAGACATTGAAAATGTCAATAAATCCTCCCAAAAAGGGCATTATCAGACCGACAACAATAAAAATCTTCTCACTTCATCAACTAGAATACAACATTCACTCTCTCTAAACCGCCTTAAAATTTTTTCAGAACTCCACTACTTTCATCCTACAGGTTCTTACATTTTGATTGTCTCAGGAGTTTGCAGTACACTTAAGGAGAAACAGTTGCCTAAGCATACCGACAATAAAAAGGAGAAAAAGAAGGATATTGAGGTATGAACATGGTAAGCTGAGACTGGGTAGAGCAGAAGAGAGAGCAGATGGCTATAGTTTGTGGACATCTGTTGTGAGCTGGATACTTATTAGGAGTCAGTGAATTATGGAATGGCTTAGAGTTTCAGCCTGGAAGATTGTTCTAGCAGACATGCCTAGAATGATACAGAATAGTTGGAGGTTAAACAAGAATATCATCATCATCATTGTCATTAGAGCATTTTATACTCTTTAAAACATTTTATATACAATGTTACACAAATTCCTTTCAATATCTCCATTTGTCTTATAAAGAAATTGAAATGGAGTTTTTCTACTCAAGAACAAATTAGTGTGTCAATACTCAAGTGTCCTCTTCTTAGATATACATTTTTAAAACTTCCAGAGCAGAGTAAAATTAGTTAGGTGTCAAAATCAATTTCAAGGTAACTAAAGAAATTATTTTGGAAGTATACATAAGCTGGTTAGGACTTTGCTAAACCTACAGTTAAAGAAATTGCATTGTTTTTTACCTATGTCAAAAGAAACACTCCAGACGAATATACGAGGAATCTCAATGAATCACCAATACAGCTAAATTAATCAATTTCAAGTTGCTTCCAGAGTTTTAATGGGCAAGGTGTTACTATTCTTATTATACACACACACAGACACACACACATAAACATATGATCCAAGTATTAAACAGAACATGTTTGTCCTTCAAAATTCTGCTCATAACTCCTATCCCCCATACAAAAAAAAAATGGATGATAGACATAAATGTAATACCTAAAATTATAAAACTTCTTGAAGGAAATAAGAAAAAAGGTTTTTGTGACTTTGTTTAGGCAAATATTTCTTTGAAAAGACATAAAAGACACTAACCATAAAAAAGTAATAATCGGATTTCATCAAAATTTAAATTTCTGTTCATCAAAAGATGCTCTTAAGAAATAAAAGAAAAAAACCCAGATTGGAGGAAAATACTTGCAAAACTTATATATGATAATGACTAGTAACAAATTCTAAAAGTTAAAAAAAAAATCACAAACAACCCAATAGATATGGGCAAAAAAATGAATAGTTTACAAACAAGACAAATGAATTGCAAATAAGTACATGAAAAGATACACAACATATTTAGTCATTAAAATTAAATGACAGAAAGATGGTGACATGAGAGGTGAGAAAGGCTTCCTCCTAAAACTGCATATAAAATGAAAATATAATTAATACAACTAATCCTGAAAGAGCAACAGGAAAGAGGACTGCATCAGACTGCATACACCTGGAGAAAAGAGCAGACCTCACGAAACAGGGTAACATACCAAAGCTGTGGCCTGGTGGGACCCAAGCCCTTCCCCTACCCCAGCACACCAGTGGGAGGAAGAGAAAGGAGCAGGGAGGGAGTGGAGGCCTGGGACTACTGAATACCTAACTCCGGAGATCTGCTCTGGGAGCACAAACCTACATTTCATGGTGCTTTCATGATACTCTCGTGATTAGGGGATTGGAAAGCTAAGACAGGCAGAATTTCTGGAGAGACTGAGATTCCAGCCACTTGTGGAAAGCAGGGATCCATATCCAGCCGCTCTGGGACAAAAGAAAGGTGGGAAGTCTGAGAAATTTCTAACACAGAAGCCCTTGGCAAGAGGGCTGCTAAAGGGGCAAGGATTGCACAGAGCTTACTGCTCAGGAGAAAGGACAGGTAAACAAAATTGTCCAGGTGCACTCTGCTCAGCAGGTTGGGAGCGTTCATGATTTCCAGGTGCTCCAGGTCCCTGGCTGGCTACACAGCTCCAAGGACCCCTCCATGATAGGCAGCATACTGGGCCTTTCTCCAAGCCAGCCCCACCTGGCTCGCAAACTGGGAAACCCTACGCTGGTGTTAGGCCAGCCAGATGGAAGATCTGTCTACAGCAACTACAAACACAAAGCATAGAGACTTATACCTGTGTGCTCGGCCCACTATATCAGGCAGTGGAGATAGGCAGAGTGGCTGGGAAGGAGGAAACAGCTCTTTCCTCCCCCCAGGCACCAATACCACTCCCCTACAACCCCTGACATTGCTTCAGGAGCTGAACAGCTCCAGAGGGTAGAGCTTCTGGACACTAGACCATGCCATATACAAATATGAAATGCCAAAGGAACCTGGTTCAGAGTAAAATTAATATAACTCCTGAGAAAGACATGGACCTCATGACTCTTCCTGAAAGGTAGTTCAAAATTAAAATCATTAACATGCTAATGGAGGTACAGAAAGATATTCAAGAACTCAGGAATGAATTCCAGTCAGAGATCCAATCATTGAAGAGCACAGTGGAGGGTATTAAAAGAAGATTAGATATGGTGGAGGAGATGATAAATGAAATAGAAACTAGAAAAGAGAACTACAAAGAATCTGAGGCACAGATAGAAAAAAGAATCTCTAAGAATGAAAGAATATTGAGAGAAATGTGTGATCAATCCAAATGTAACAATATTCATATTATAGGGGTGCCAGAAGAAGAAGAAGAGAAAGGGATAGAAAGTGTCTTTGAGGAGGTAATTGTTGAAAACTTCCACAATCTGAGGAAGGAGATAGTCTCAGGCTATGGAGATCCACACATCTCCCAACACAAGGGACCCAAGGAAGACAACACCAAGACACACAGTAATTAAAATGGCAAAGATCAAGGATAAGGACAGACTATTTAAAGCAGCCAGAGAGAAAAATAAGGTCACATACAAATGAAAGCCCATCAGGCTAACATCAGACATCTCAGCAGAAACCTTACAGGCCAGAAGGGAGTGGCATGATGTATTTAATGCAATGAAGTAGAAGGGCCTGGAACCAAGATTACTTTATCCAGCAAGATTATCATTTAAATTTGAAGGAGGGATTAAACAATTTCCAGGTAAGCAAAAGCTGAGAGAATATACCTCCCACAAACCATCTCTACAGTCTGTTTTGGAGGGGCTGCTATAGATGGAGGTGTTGCTAAAGTTTAATAGCTGCCACCAGAGGTAATAAAACAAAAGTAAAGAAAGTAGAACAGCTAATTACTAAGCAAATGCAAAATTAAATTAACTATCTCCAAAGTCAATCAAGGGATAGACAAAGAGGACAGAATATGATACCTAATATATAAAGAATGGAGGACGAAAGAAAAGGAGGAGAAAAAGAAAAGAACCTTTAGATTCTGTTTGTAATAGGATATTAAGTGAGTTAAGTTAGACTCTTAGATAGTAAGGAAGTTAACCTTGAACCTTTGGTAACCAGGAATGCAAAGTCTGCAATGGCAATAAGTACATATCTATCAATAATCACCATAAATGTAAATGGACTGAATGCACCAATCAAAAGACATAGAGTCAATGAATGACTAAAAAAACAACTAAATGCTGCCTACAAGATACTCACTTTAAACCCAAAGACATACACAGACTAAAAGTAAAGGGATGAAAAAAGATACTTCATGCAACTAATAGAGAGGAAAAGCAGAAGTTGCAGTACTTGTATCAGATAAAATAGACTTCAAAACAAAGAAAGTCACAAGAGACAAAGAAGGACATTACATAATGATAAAGGGGTCAATGCAACAAGAAGATATAACCATTATAAACATCTATGCACCCAACACAGGAGAACATACAAATATAATGCAATGCATTCATTTTAGGAGACTCCAACACTCCAGTCACTCTGAAGGACAAATCAAGCAGACAGAAAATTAGTAAGGACACAGAGGCACTGAACAACACATTAGAACAGATGGACCTAACAGACATCTGCAGAACTCTATACCCAAAAGCAGCAAATACACATTCTTCTCAAGTGTACATGGAATATTTTAAAGAATAGATCATATACTAGGTCACAAAAAGAGCCTCAGTATATTCAAAAATATTGAAATTATAACAACCAGTTTCTCAGACCACAAAGGTATGAAACTAGAAATAAATTATGCAAAGAAAATGAAAAATCCCACAAACACATGGAGGCTAAACAACATGCTCCTAAATAACCAATGGATCAATAACCAAATAAAAACAGAGATCAAGCAATATATGGAGACAAATGACAACAATAATTCAACACCACAGAATCTGTGGAATGCAGCCAAGGCTGTGCTAAGAGGAAAGTATATTGTAATACAGGCCATCCTCAGGAAAGAAGAACACTCCCATATGAGCAGTCTAAACTCACAATTAGTGAAACTAGGAAAAGAAAAACAAATGAGACCCAAAGTCAGTAGAAGAAAGGACATAATGAAGATTAGAGCAGAAATAAACCAAATTGAGAAGAATAAAACAATAGAAAGAATGAATGAAAGCAAGAGCTGGTTCTTTGAGAAAATAAAACAAAATAGATAAACCCCTAGAAGACTTAACAAGAAAAAAAGAGTCTACACACATAAACAGAATCAAAAATGAGAAAGGATCACTATGGATCCCACAGAAATAAAAGAATTATTAGAGAATACTATGAAAAATTATATGCTAACAAACTGGATAACCTAGAAGAAATGGACAACTTTCTAGAAAAATACAACCTTCCAAGGCTGACCAAGGAAGAAACAGAAAATCTGAACAGACCAATTAACAGCAACGAAATTGAACTGGTAATCAAAAACCTACCTAAGCACAAAACCCCTGGAGCAGATGGCTTCACTGCTGAATTTTATCAAACATTTAGTGAAGACATAATACCCATCCTCCTTAAAGTTTTCCAAAGAGGGAATATTTCCAAACTCATTCTATGAGGCTCGCATCACTGTAATACCAAAACCAGGCAAAGACACTACAAAAAAAGAAAACTACAGACCAATATACCTGATAAAGATAAATGCAAAAATACTCAACAAAATATTAGCAAACCAAATTCAAAAATACATAAAAAACTCATCTGTCATGGTCAAGTAGGATTTATTCCAGTGATACAAAGATGGTACAACATTTGAAAATCCATCAACATCATCCACCACATAAACAAAAAGAAGGACAAAAACCACATGATCATCTCCATAGATGCTGAAAAAGCATTTGACAAAATTCAACACCCATTCATGATAAAAACTCAACAAAATGGGTATAGAGGTCAAGTACCTCAACATAATAAAAGCCTTATATGACAAACCCACAGCCAACATTATACTTAACAGCGAGAAGCTGAAAACTTTTCCTTTAAGATCCAGAACAAGACAAGGATGCCCACTCTCCCCATTTCTATTCAACATAGTACTGGAGGACCTAGCCATGGCAATCAGACAACACAAAGAAATAAAAAGCATCCAGATTGATAAGGGAGAAGTTAAACTGTCCCTGTTTGCAGATGACATTATATTGTACATAAAAAACCCTAAAGAATCCACTCCAAAACTACTAGGAATAATATCTGAATTCAACAAAGTTGCTGGATACAAAATTAATACACAGAAATCTGTGGCATTTCTATAAACGAACAGTGAACTAGCAGAGAGAGAAATCAGGAAAACAATTCCATTCACAATTGCATCAAGAAGAATAAAACACCTGGGAAAAAACCTAACCAAGGAAGTGAAAGACCTATACTCTGAAAACTACAAGACGCTCATGAGAGAAATTAAAGAAGATACCAATAAATGGAAACACATCCCGTGCTCATGGATAGAAAGAATTAATATTGTGAAAATGGCCATCCTGCCTAAAGCAATCTATAGATTCAATACAATCCTATCAAAATACCAACAGCATTCTTCAATGAACTAGAGAAAATCATCCTAAAATTCATATGGAACCACAAAAGACCTTGAATAGCCAAAGTAACTCTAAGAAGGAAGAATAAAGCTGGGAGGACTATGCTCCCCAACTTCAAGCTCTACTACAAAGCCGCAGTAATCAAAACAGTTTGGTACTGGCACAATAACAGACCCATAGACCAATGGACAGACTACAGAGCCCTGATATAAACCCAACCATATATGGTCAATTAATATATGATAAAGGAGCCATGGACATACAATGGGGAAATGACAGCCTTTTCAATAGCTGGTGTTGGCAGAACTGGACAGCCACATACAAGAGAATGAAACTGGATCATTGTTTAACCCCATACACAAAAAGTAAACTCAAAATGGATTAAAGACTTGAATGTAAGTCATGAAACTATAAAACTCTTAGAAGACAACTCAGGCAAACATCTCCTGAATATAAGCATGAGCAACTTCTTCCTGAACACATCTCCTCGAGAAAGGGAAACAAAAGCAAAAGTGAATTCATGGGACTACACCAAACTTAAAAGTATCTGTACGGCAAAGGACACTATCAAGAGAACAAAAAGGCATCCTACAGTATGGGAGAATATATTTGTAAACGACAGATCCGACAAGGGGTTAACATCCAAAATATATAAAGAACTTACATGCCTCAATACACAAAAAGTAAATAACCTGATTAACAAATGGGCAGAAGATATGAAGAGACAGTTCTCCAAAGAAGAAATTCAGATGGACAACAGACACATGAAAAGTTGCTCCACATTGCTAATCATCAGGGAAATGCAAATTAAAACCACAATGAGATATCACCTCACACCAGTAAGGATGCCCAGCACCAAAAAGACTAAGAATAACAAATGCTGGCGAGGATGAGGAGAAAGGGGAACCCTCCTACATTGCTGGTGGGAATGTAAGCTAGTTCAAGCATTGTGGAAAACAATATGGAGTTTCCTCAAAAAACTAAAAATAGAAATACCATTTGACTCAGGAACCCCACTCCTTGGAATTTACCCAAAGAATACAACTTCTCAGATTCAAAAAGACATATGCACCCCTATATTTATCACAGCACTTTTTACAATAGCCAAGATATGGAAGCAACCTAAGTGTCCATCAGTAGATTAATGGATAAAGAAGATGTGGTACATATACACAATGGAATACTATTCAACCATAAGAAAGAAACAAATTCTACCATTTGCAACCACTTGGATGGAGCTGGAGGACATTATGCTCAGTGAAATAAGCCAGGCAGAGAAAGAGAAATACCAAATGATTTCCCTCATTTGTGGAGTATAACAATGAAGCAAAACTGAAGGAACAAAATGACAGCAGACTCAGAGACTCCAAGAATGAACTAGTGGTTACCAAAGGGGAGGGGTGTGGGAGCATGGGTGGGGAGGGAGGGAGAAGGGGACTGAGGGGTATTATATTTAGTATACATGATGTGGGGGACCACGGGGAGAACAGTGTAGCACAGAGAAGGTACATAGTAAATCTGTGGCAGCTTGCTACACTGATGGACAGTGACTGCATTGGGGTATGGGTGGGGACTTGATGTGGGTAAATGTGGTGACCACATTGTTTTTTCATGTGAAGCCTTCATAAGAGTGTATATCAATCATACTTTAATAAAAATTTTTTTTAAAATTCAATGAGATACCACTGCATACCTAAAAGGTTAAGTGGGGGGAAAGCATTAGCAATATCAAGTGCTGCCAAGGAGTTGCAACAACTGGACCTCATGCGTTTCTGGTGGCCATGTAACATAGCACAGCCTCCCTGGCAAACACTCTGACAGTTCTTATAAAGTTAAATACACATTTACCAGACATGACCCAGTGATCCTACACCTAGGAATTTACACAGGAAAAGTGAAAACGTATCTCCTGAAAAAAACGCAGGTGAATCATTTTAGTAACTTTATTCATTGTCACTGAAAACTGAAAACAGCCAAAATTTCCATCAACTAGTGAATGGATAAACAAACTGTGATACATTCATCCAATGGAATATTACTAAGCAATTAAAAAAACTGACAGATACAGCACAAGTGTTATGCTTATTGAGAGAAGCCAGACCCTAAAATCTATACACTGTATGATTCCACTTAAATGACATTCTGCAGAAGGTAAACTATAACAAAAGTCAGGTCACTGGTTGCCCGTGACTGCAGTGAGGAAGCAGACTGACTGCACTGACTACAAAGGGATACCAGGAAACTGAAAGGTGATGGACATATTCCATCTCTTGTTTGTGGTGGAGGTAACATGACTCTATGTTTCTCAAAACTCAGAACTTTACATTTAAAAAGGATAGATTATAAATATAAGCCTAATTAAAAAACAATTCGTGAGTAAGTTGCTAAATGCCCCTATGGTCGCTGTTGTCTGAAGATGGCCTCCCATAAATGATGACCCTGCTATTTATACCTCTGTGTATTCTCCCATGTTGAATCTGGGCTGGCTCTATGACTCATTTGAACACAGAAAATGTGGAGAAAATGAGGCTATTCCAGACCAAATGGGCCCCTAGGACTGCATACCCAGCTGTCACAAAGTGACAGAAAGAACTCGTCAATCCACATAATTATGAGAAATTATAAACTGATGTTGCTCAAGCTCACCTTCCCATTGAAATTTTGTGAACTAGCCACCGTTTCCATTTTGAAATAGTACATCACTCTTGCTTGATTACATAGGCTATGCCAAAGACAGGTAACATTTCCTGAGTGCCAAGCACTACTCTAAGCTCATTTTGTGTGTTAACTTACTTATTTCTCACACTAACTATGTGAGGCAGGGTTTACAGCCAATCTTCTGAATCAGTGTGACACAGAGGCAGATACCGTGGTGTTTAAGGCATGGGCTCAGGATCCACACTATATGAATCTGTATCATTTCTTTGCCACTTACTACCTTTAGAGTGTCAAAAAAGTCATTTAACACTTCTATGCTCAGTTTTATCATATCCAACTGAAGAACTGCCTCCTAAATTTGTTTTGAGGATTAACTGATTTCATGTGTAAATATAACACAAGGAAGGCATCTAAAATGCTAATTGGCATTGTTATTGTATTTCACTTATATCCAATATGGTGTAATAAAAAAAATATCACAGGGTTTAGAATGAGAAGAGCTAAATTTGAATTACAGTTTTGGTACATCTTATCTGTTAGAATTTACACAAATCACCAAAACTGACCAATTCTCAGTGTCAGCACCGACAAAATGAAACTAAAAATATAATCCTACAATTTTTACATAATTGCTTTGGGGTTCAAATCTGATAATTTTGTGAAGGATCTGTATAAATTATAGAGCATTATAAACAATTATTTGACATTTCTCTTACTTATTTTATCATTTTCATATCATATCTCACTATCAGACGCAGATTCCCTCTCTATCAGGGGGATATAAAGAGTACAGGATTCTGACACTGTCATTTAACTGCCATTAGACTATTTTGTTTATTCTTATTCAAGCTTTACAAAGAAGGAGGTGACAATTTAGGCACTGCCACTCTGAATAGGGTTAAGATATATTATTCTGAGCTATTACAGAGCAATGTAAATTGGTAGAAGCAGATACCGTCATTGGTAAAATGGGATGAGAATGCCTTCCTTGCATTGCTGATGGGAGCATTACTAAAAACCCATTTTCATGCCTAATACAATGCTTGGTATATTACAGACACTCAATAAACATTAGTGGCCATCCTACCTTAGCTAACCTTTGAAATAAACTATTCATCTCACGAAAGCAAGTGAAATACAGTTAGTATCAGCTTCTAACACTCCTTTGAAAATAATTCCCTTCACCACTAAAATTCACACCCCTGTTTACCATGTTGTAACTGTACTCTGAAAGATTATACTCACTGCCAGCATAATCCTTTGTGGGTTTCTTCCTGGAAAATATATGGAAATAATCTTTTTCCTTCTGTTTTACCAATCTGTGTCCTCCCTCCCTGTCTCTGTTACAAGGAAAGGCTGAGAATACCAGAGAACTGCTCAGTTCCCAGGGCTCAGGTGAGTCACCACGCAGGACCAGTGACATTTCTCATGGTGAGCAGCAGAACCGTACTGTCATGGAAGAAGTTACCTGGGGTGTTTTAGTAGATGACCATCATGAAAGCAGATGCTACTAAACTAAAAGGTGTGCCATGCAGGGAACAGTCCAGAAAAATTGTGCTACACAGCATTATAATCTTGTTAAAATTCAGTTTCTCCATTAATTTTCATAATCCTACATTATATCAAGTAAGCACGTCAGCAGGCTACACCTCTCCTGTGTAACTGTACTGACTTTTCTCCATATTGCATTATCTTGTTGTCAAGAATCTCACAAATATCAACATAAAAAGCTTTGCTATTTTAATAACATACAACACATTTTGAATACAATAAGCCTGTGAAAATCACACTTTATCTGTAGTTTCATTGAAGCTTACAGTACATACTGCTACAGTAATTCTCCAAGGTACTTTTCAAAGACTGCCAAGAATAAATGCATTTTATCTATTGTTAACCATTTTACAGGCAGCAAGATCCTGAAGTGTGATATTGGTTTTTCATTGTGCTCAGTCCAACAGTATCCCACATGCATATGATAAAACATCAGGAAAACAATGAGTATTTCAACAAATTATAACTAAACATAAATGCTACTGAGCCAGCTTTATGCATGAGGTGATTTGTTATTTTAACATAATAGAGCCAAATGAGGAATCCTGACTAGATGAATACCAAATAATGCTTATTTGAAGAACACTGGTAAATTTTCTGGATTACAAAAAAAAAGGGGGAATTTCCATTGTAGTTATCATTTCAGTCTCATTTTTTCACTGGTAATTCTACAAATCATAGCAAAATTGTATACACACCATCTTGCCTTAAATATTGGCAGAAGACTTTTTTGAGAGGGGGGAAAAAGGAGATATTTATTTTAAGTTATATGAAATTACAGTCTTACTGTTCTGCTTAAATTTAAACGATTAGAATCAAGGAGTTATACTGCAACTTTGTAAAGTCATTCACTATATGTTATTATAGTTTTGGCTAACATATTTAAGTTGATAAAACTTGGAATTTGTGCCTGCTATGTTTTCTCTGAAGAGTAGGTATATATCTGATTCCAAAGGTAGTATCCATTAGTGGTTGTGCATACATATATATTTTTTAAGCAAAGTCACCGTCTGAAAGTGTCTACCGTAACTTACAATGTAACCAATTGTTGCTATGTACATAGAGTCCTCTGAAACGTGATTAACAATTCTGGGTCTGTGGAAATTGTGTTAATGTGGAGAAAGATCATGGCTAATACAAATGATTTTATTGCCATTCCTGCAACTTCCATAATGATCATGAACACATTTCATATGAGCTCTGTTGAACAAGGCGGGCCAAATTCACAGATGAGCCATGTTGGCAGATTGGATGGGCGTGAAAATCGGAAGTACAAGGAGACAATGACATACATTATTTAATCATATAAAATGCTCCTGTTCAAAGTAAAAAGTGGTCTAATGAAGCCAAAGAGTAAAGTGCCATCTGGCTCTAAAGATGGAGGATATTCTGGAAAAATATCTGAAAATTGAAATAAAGTTAGATACATAGAAAAAAATATGGTCCAGAATAATAAAACATAAATGATGCATGGGATTAAATAATAACAATAAAATATATTTAATCATGCTTCTCTTTAAATCCCTTGGCCCCTGAAGTAGAATTTTATTTAAATAATCAGATGATTTGAATAAACTCACACTAAACTACAATATTAATATAAAAATTATATGAATATGATATTAATATATAACATTATTTAATATATATACATATTTAAGACATTTACATTTGTAAGGTCTAGTGAAATATTAAGTACAAGATAAGTTGGTCTTAGCATATTAAATAATGCTAGGAAATTTAGATAAAACTATAAAAAAACATATAAATAAGCAAATTTGTTCTTTTCTCTTCCCCAATAGTTTTTCCAGAGTTCAAATCCCCTATTAGTAAAACTCAATGAACTGCCAAATGTTTTGTACAATGTAATTTTGTTTAAAGAAATATTGTGCCATATACTGAAGCAAAGTATTTTTTAATTGGGCACAGTTGTCATGACAATAGTCTTTGTGGTCACAGTTTGATCCATACTAATATAAACTTCTCATCACTTTGTAATGTTATTTTGATTAAGTTACAAACAGGAAACAAAATATAACGAAGTATATTACCTGAATTAGAGTTGCACTATCACAAAACATGGAAGTATTTCTGCTGCAAAATAGTCCAAATGTTAACCTAAAGTGTACTATTATTGTAAAAATATCTGTTCTATTCTTCCCTTCTGAAACACAGCCAGCTTGTATTACATTTTTGAATTTACCTTGAAGTGTGCAGATATATCATCTAACCTACAGGAGAAATGTTAAAGCAGTATTGGGAAATCACAAAACATAATTGCTAATCTTCACTTCTTTTAAAAGAATCTTTTGGTTAATACTGATTGAAAGGAATTTTCAAAGGTACTAAATTTCACTGAATATTGCAAAAAGTAGCCATTTATATTCATTCTGAATATAGATGAAATTTCCAATGAGTGGTGGTGTCATTTTGTGAAAGCTTACTTTAGATGGCTGTTTATTGCTTTGTCAATTAAATTTCTGCCCTTCAATCTCTAAATCTCATTACCTCATTTATGGGAAGAAATAAAAACTGAACAAAGAATTAGAGTTGTAAGGCAAATTGGTAGATTATTGCTGCATCAGAGGAATACACTCCCCCAAACAACAATCATTCATGCTTTTGAGATTTTCTTGAGTACATATTCAAGATTGGTCTCTTCACTTTTAATGACAGATTTGGGAAATTTTAGTTTTTATCATAGCTTTACTTCTTTCTTAGGAAAAGATAAATACATGATTGATAGATATATAGATAAAAATACAGATATAGAGGTGTGTGTATGTGTATGTGTGTGTGTGTGTGTGTGTGTGTGTGTGTGTGTGTGTGTGTGTGTATTCCTTTATAGGAGGAATGCAGACAGAGAGCAGAGTGGTAGTATGAGCCCCACTGGGCCTCTTAAAGCAGAAATAGATACTGAAATACTTAAGACTCTTAGGATATGATATATAATATCAGAACACTCATTGGTAATTGGGAGATCTAATCCTCATGGTATATTAAAAAGCACTAGTACATACTTATTAAAGAAGAAAATGATGAGAAATTATTATCTAGGGATAAACTAAGTACATTGTAAGTATTATGGGGGAAGATAAAAGAAGTGTTGCTAAGAGAAGACTGGAAAATAGACCTAACCTTAATATGATTTGAAAACCTTGACACCTCTAATAAGATAAATGAAGATAGTTTGTGCCTTTCTATTTCAAAAGCTGTCTTGGGGAGTGTAAAATCTAATTGAAGAGATCTGGACAACTACATCAGAACTATTTGCTGCAAAAGCAGTAACTAAACTGAAGTTTTTAATCTAGACATGCAAAAAAAGAAAGAACAACTCCAGCAAAGTTGTTTTTGGAGATATTTCCATTACATTTATGTTACAGTACATGGCCTATGGAACACTTCATATTTTCAGTTTCAGTGGAAAATGTTACATCATGATTACCTTTGTAAATACGGCCTCAGAAGTGATACCTCCCAAAATTGCTTTCATAACTTAGAAATTTTACATCCACATAATTTAATCATCATTTAATGATTCATTTATTCACTGTTCAGTAAATATGCTTTGGATGTGTGCTCTACATTCTATTCTAATGATGGGGATTAAAAGATATTCATGTTTGATGTAACACCCTGCCCTCAAAGACTTCAAAGATTTGGGAAAAATAGGTAAACCCATAAAGTGTACTAGTAAAATTCTGTGAGTCTTTGGAACAAATGCACAAGTAGGAAGGACAAGATACTTAAGAGTCAGAGAAAGATTATCCTGATGAAAGGACTCTTTAGTTAAGATTGAGTAATGAGGAAGAAGGAAAGACTATATTCATGGAAAGAGCAGTTGTAAATATAGTAAGAGAGGTTATTCATGAATTGCATTTTCTCTAACATTGAGAAGACATGATAGAATTTTGAGAGGTCACATAACCAGAACTGATTTCAAAATTCAAGGTCACCAAACTTTTTGAAGTATTAGATGATGATTTTTTTCTGGCATGTACCTACCTGATACATAAAAATAAAATTCAATACTATATGCTACATTAAATAACCTGATAAACTCCTTGCGTATCTTTTCCTATCCAGTCCTCCTTTTTTAGTGATTACCACAATTTTATCCTTTAAAGAGGCATCTAAGGGAATACAAATTTGCAACTTCAGTCTTAACTTTGTAATAGTGTTTGGTAATAAATCTCAAAATTTCAGTTTTACTATCTTTCCCAGTGCGAATATTAAGGTTATTGGTTAAAAGAACTAGTTATTTCTACTGAAAATTCTATGGAATTCTACACACAGAAAAGTATAAGTATCATAACCATGCAATTAATGCATTGTCATTACAATTACACACCCATGTAATTACCACCCAGATTGGAAAATAGAATGTTACCAGCATTGAGGAGTTCCTTTATAATTCTTCACAGTCATTATTCCCCTACTCTCCAAAGTAACTGAATAAGCTGAGATGAGTTCCAGTTGCTCTACATTTCTCCCCAACATTGATACTGTCAGTTTTTAATTCTATCAGTCCAATAAATATGTAATGGCATCTTATATTCATATGTGTTTCTATTCTTCTTATGGTTAAGTAGTTGAGAACCCTTTCATATGTTTACTGATCATTTGAAATTTTTATTCAAGTCTTTTGCCCTTTTATTTAAGTTGCCTACCTACTGTTTTTTTATATTGATTCCATTTCATTCCAGGATTCATCAGTTTATATATGAATCAAATATTGTTAAATTTAGCCTTAAATTTACCATCTTTTAATTTGTTTTATATCTGTCCTGTTTACTTTCTCTTCCTCCCTCTCCTTCCTCCTTACCTCCCTTCCTTCTTTCCTTTCTTCTTCTTTTCTTATCTTGGTGGGGCAGGTAGTTGGATAGACCATGTATTTTCTCCCCCCAGATCTCTTACATTCTGTTTTATATTCTTCATTGTTATGGTTTTCTATATATCATTCTGCATGTTTCATAATAATCTCTATTGCAGTTTATAAACTCTTTCTTCAATCTTCCACCTACTGAGTATTAAATTTCAGTTGTATTATCATTTCTGTAGTGTATGGCCTGGGATAAGTAAAGACACCATAAAGAGTGCACGAAAAGCTCAATATTTGATGAATTGGATATGGAAAATAATGTCAAAGTTTGATTTCAGTTCACTGCTACTTTCAGATTTTAAAAACTTAGAGCTCCTACCACTTACACTCAATGTTTTACAAACCTACTACTTTAATGATATAGTTAAAAAGTACAATGGACATTATAAATGTCTGACCAACATTCATTCCTCATTCTTTGGTCAAAGCCTAGATTTTGTTTAAGAATCCACTTTTGCCCCATGTGACTATGCTACTCAGGAAATCTAACCATGTCCCTAACTACTGGGTGATGGGCCAAACTAGTCCAAACATTATGTGTAAACTCATAAACCATGCTACTACTGATGGGGTCATTCAGGATTAAGCAAATAGATGTATGGCATTTTCCTAATAACTTATTTTTACAAAACAATGGACATGACCTAGGTTACTCAATCAGAATGAAGGGAACAATTTCTACTTCAAGAATAGGGAAATGTTTTCTCTTTGCCCTGGACATGAAGGAGGAGGCACATAACCCCATCTACTGCTGTTGTACTATCAGAAGCCTTCTTAGGACCTTGAGGGGGAGAGCATCAGAAGGCCAAAACAAAGAGAATGACAAAATTGTGAGAGTAGCAGAAATAAATCAAATCAGAGCCCTGATTGTTCTAGTTCTGAAGCCTGTTCACACCTGAATTTTCTGCTATAAAAGATCATTTCCTAATTGTCTTAGCTGCTTTGATATCAAGTTTTCAGTTACCAGCAGTGGAAAATATCTTAAAGGACACTAGCAGCCAGCAGAGAGTAGGTACATACGGATATACATACTGGTAGCATGTGCATTAATCTCATTCTATAAGTCCATTATATATATGTACATTTTTTAATAATATAAAGCTTTTACATGACTGTTTTATTCAAGAAGCATTTAATTCTCAAGTCCAGTAACTGTCATGGCATTTAGAAATAACTGTTTTTTCAACAAAATGATTTCATTTCCCTAAAAGTTTGTCCAACTCAATTTCAACTTTCAGAATAAAAAATTAATTTTGCACACAATCAGTATAGATTCCATTGATCCAGCTAACAGTTTTGAATGTCTGTTTTGTGTGGTTCCCTACATTGTAAAGATAAATGAGATACAGCCTTTGCTCTCAAAGCCTCAAAGTCCAGTAAGGGATAAACCATGTAAACAGGTAATATTAAAATTCTATGATAAGTATTTACAAAATGAGTAAGTACTGATGCATGAAGAGAGTTTTAAGTTCTTTGGGGTTTGGGAAATTTTTCAAAGGGAATGAGAGTCTTCATCTTTATCTCAAAGTGGCATTTTTACTAGATATATATGGAGATAGAATATTTAAGACAAAATAAACAATTCTTATAAAGGTATAGAACTATAAAATAACATGGTATAGTTACAAGTCTTAATAGAAAAGATATTTTGATGGTTGGACTGAAAGCGCCTGGTGACAAAGTGAATTTCCGTCCTATGACTTTAGTGTACTAAAATACAGACTATGACATCTATTTTCCCCAATCCCAATCATAAACCTGTGTTTTTCCTAAAATATCAGTTAGTACTTAATATCCCAAATTTCTGCTACTCCAAAATGCAATCCAAATCTGAATAAGAATGGCAGGAAGAATAAAGTAGGTTTTGCAATATTTTACTTTAAAAAAATTCTAACAACCAAGAATTTCACTTTCAAGCTAAATCTATCTTTTCATCTGGGAAAAGTTCAAGTAACATGTACTATTTTATTTTATTTCTCTTTTTAATTTTTTTCATAAACTAACTCGGTTTATCGAAAATGTTATTCAATATGTAACCAATATAATACATTACTGACATATTTTCTCTTCCATAGGTCTTCTTAGTCGGGTATGTAATTTACATTTACAGTACATTTCAACTCAGACTAACTGTATTTCAAGCACTCAATAGCAGTGTATATGGCCACTAACTACTATACTGGACAACATGTGCTATTTTATTTTATCAATGTTTAATCAGCAAATTAAAATTAGAGAAAAGAAATATTAAAAACGAATGCTTCCTCCAGGATCTGTTTTCCAGTTGCACTTCAATTTTGTCTTATCTTTGTGTATCTAAACGCTGCCTCCTCAGCATGGGCTGTGCCTACTACAATGGATTTATTTCCTTTAAAATGTACTATTCCTTTTTTGACCAAACTTACTCTACCTCCCTTAAAGATCTCCTTGCAAATTTTCCTTATTCTGTTACTAAAATTGGTGTTTTGAGGAAATGATTATTTCCTATGCTTCAGATTCACAAGCACTGTAATTGTAGTTACTAGTAATTGTATTTCAATACCTTATATTACTATTAAATTATACTCATTTAAATGTGTTTAAAGAAATATGCCTAGAAGTTCAGAACCCAACTATGGAGCAATTTGTCTTGCATGTTTGTTTTCAATTTTAAAATGGTTACATATTTTAATGAACTAAAATCAGTGTTATTGGAAGTAAACAAGGATGAGATAAATATTCCAAGGAACAGAATATATTGTAACCTTCCTTCTTGACAAGATTTTCTCTTCCAGAAAAAAAGTTAAACTTGTAGAATGAATAAAAAGCAGATAAGGGGAGGGCATAGAAGGAACCTTGAAGGCTTTCAGAAAGCCTTTGATAAAACTTCTTGCCATATGACATTACATGTGATAGAGGTGCCTTGAATCAACTGTAAGGATTTATCTTGAGAAAAGAACATGAGGAGTGGGAAGTGAAGTAATAAAGATTTTTTTGCTGATTCTAAAAATGTATATTTATATAACATTTTGTTTGAGAGAAATGTCTAAGTGTGCAGATGATGGTATGTTACTCCTTCTTGGCATTAGTGCAAGTCAAATGGATTGGAATAAGCCCCGGGTCCCCTTGAAACTGAACTTTTACCTGCACGCCCAGCTCATGATTCCAGGCCTCTACATTTGACAACCACTGTTCTACATTTTTCCAGGGTCTAAGGGAACATTTCCAAGGTGCCAAGGGCCTTAGCATTTCATGGTAATAACAGAAAATCTATGATAACAGTAGAAAATTACAAAACATGAACAAAATAAATCTGTATTACCAAACCTGTTAGTATATAGAAGCTCTGAATTCCTAACTGAATTAAGATGTCAGATCTATTTCCTTCTAGTCTTACAGCAAGTCAGTGTAATTAAGAGTGGCTTAATTCATAGATTTGGTGAAAGGAATAAAAACATTCAAAGGGTAAAGGATTTCTATTAAAAGTTCATAAACTTGACTATACATGTCTTGACATAGGAAGCATCCCAAGAGAGGCTGGCACACAGTAGGTATGCTATAAATATTTGTTAAGTGAATGGCACACTGATATTTTCTTTAAGTAGGCAAAATTCTCTTTAAATAATTCTTCTCAGTTCAAAGAAAATATTCCTAAATCGGTGGTCTCTCATATTTTATCATAATCATTTTTTATTTTGCTTTAACACAGGTTAGAATAACAAGCCATAGTAGTTACCAGGCACCGGCACAGTGCTGTGATGTTTCCATGCCTTACCTCATGTCAGCCCCATTGCAACTCTATTAAGTAGATATTTTAATTATTTTAAGCCAGGCAGGCATAAGGAGCCAAGAGAAAAAGACAACTAGGGATTCACAAAGTGTTGATTTGAGCCCATCTCTTGAACTACTAAAGTCAGTGTCTCAAGGCCTGTGCTAGATTGCTACGAATACCAAATAAAACTGACTGACTAGAAATCAATCTGGATACACACACCTTCATTTAAGAAACGACAAAACCACCATACTGTGTGGTTATATAACACTGTATTTATCAGAAGTTAAAAATTTTTAAAAACAGATTAGTTTCTTTTCATTCTATTTTGCATTTCCTTTCTACAGCACAGAGTGATAGAATTATGAGATGAAATTTCCTCTTCAACTGTTTGGAAATATTTAAACACTATATAATGACAGGTGAAATAGTACAGTGGCACAGTTAAAGAACCCCAGTTTATCTGATAATATGGAAAGGAGAATTGTGCATATTTGTGGTAATTTTTCTCACATAAAAATTTTGAGGAAAATCTGTGAAGCAAGGAATACAATTTATGATTCAGGGTGAGAATTTAGGGATTTACTTTTTTGGGTTTTGGTCAAAATTCTTATACTTGCAATAATTTCATCAAGGTATGTAGAAGATACACAGTGTTCCTTCACTGCATTCAGAAGCTCTGCTTGTCAGCTTTTCCTCACTGGTTCATGAACAATAATGCTTGAAATAGAGGTATAATAAGTATTTGTTTTCTGGCATTTCTGAAATGAGTACCTTGAATAATACCTTTTTTCTCATACTCAGAATAAACCAAAATACAGAAATTCAGCTGCCCCAAGAGGTAGCAGCATTCAAAGGCTTTTTTAGGATTGAGTAACCTGTGGTTGATGAAATAGAAGTATATTTTCAATGCCACCATTTACTTCTAAAAAGGATTCCATTAAGAGTCAACAAAAGTAAAACTCAATAACTTCCTTTGAAATTATAACCACTGTTCTTTCACCAAAAAAGGAAAAGAAACTCATTGCCCAAAGGGGAGTGAGCAAATTTAGCTATTATAGGAAAGAAAAGGAAATGCAATAATTGTTACTAAAAACCGGTTTGGTCAAGTTAAAGGAGTAATTCAAAGAAAATGGGTTCTTGTAACATGTGAAGTTCAGCTCCTTTCACCAAGCTCTGGACTGCAAGCTGCCACTGCCAAAGGAGAAACAAAACAAAGTGCCAGTGGTCTCTCTGAAGGTTATAATGATTTAAAACCAGGGGACCTGAGGTACTCGAGGAATAATCGCTTTTCTGTGTGAACAAGAGGCAGTGCCTACCATATCATCTCTGCTTCCCCCTTTCCCTCCCTCCCTCTCCTCTCTCCCTCTCCCCCGTGCGCAGCAGCACCCAGCCCTCTTCCCACGCAGCCTCTCACAGCAATTCAGACTTTCCCTGGAAGAAGCGTGGAGGTCCAGGGCTGTAGAAAGGTGCGAAGAGGAGGAAGCCTGCCGCTTGTGGGGTTTTACTATTTCTTGATGAAGCTTTTAATCTTACCAATTAGCTACAGAGCAAAAATGGCCAAAATATCATTCATGCAAGGTTGTGCTTATTTTAGTGTCTTTTCCAAGAAACTGTCTTTTTCTTTCTTGTGAGGTTCGGATAAATGGCCACAATGCCATCCCAGTTACTGATATTTTGACCACGTCTTCCACTGCATCTAAGACTACAAACTGCATCCCAGCTACCTCAGACTTGTTCTACTTTAAGGGAGATAAACACAAGTGTATTTGAGGATCTAAAATCTACTCTAAATGAATGAAGCGGGTAGATGTAAGCATTAGGGAGTAAGTGGTAAGGTCAAGTCACTTGGACAGTGCGTACTCCATGAACAGATTGAGTATGACTTTTAAAAGCAGAAATATATTGCTCTGTACCAGCTTGCAAACCCTAATTTATATAATGATCTCTAAATTTCATCTGCCAGTACTTCATTTGGCCAGTATTTCTTAATTCAAATTCCTTAGAGAATAAAACTAATTGGTTAATATTGGATTAAGACAAGGAAGCTGGTGAGTCACATACCTATTCCTGTCCAATCAGCACAGAAGGATTATGGTCACATTATATTTAAAATATCAACTTAATCGGTACACATTCATTGGTCAAGGGATATTTCTGCAGACAGGGCTAAACATTCTCATGGTTGAACTCTTCAGTAAAATGGTGTTTCGTATGTACTTAGAAATAGCCATTTTAAAATGGCAAAACATCTTAAGAATAATGTAAATCCATATTTTGTAAATAGGTAAACTATAAAACACTGTACTGTAGGATACTGGGGGAAAAAGTGAGTTCTAGACTTGAGACCTTTAAGACATATGGAACAGATTTATTTAGCTCAGAATTTCTCAGAGCCTTTAATATGTTATATACTGTGAATCTCTATTAAAAAAATTGCTCCTTGTGTTTCTCAAAGTTTTGTTGTTATTCTTTGTTCTTTTTTTGTTTTAAAACCTCTTTATTGTAAGTATTTCTTCTTAGTGTGCCTAGAACTTGTGTTTGAGACATACTAATCTAAAATCATTTTATAGATGAGAAAAATGGGTCCCACTATGCTTCTCTAGTGAATACTCTTTAAAAGCCTACTATATGCCAAAAATTTTACTAAAAAATAGACATAACCCCAACCTTTATTTATCTAGACAGGATGGAATCAGGAATTGTATAGAATTAGATATTGTACCACAGTGCCTACTGGTCTTATGATTTCAGTCAAAGATTGTTGAATGAATTTTAAATGAATGAGGATTTAGTTTTGAACCCTGGCTGTGAATTAATAGAATGTCCCATAGGTATACTTAAAATAAACAAACCACCATAAACAAAAACCAACCTCATTAACTTGGGCATGCTCCAAAGCTATTATAATTTCTGGGTTAACGGTCCCCAAAATTTTTATTTTTACCAAACTCCATGGGTGATTCAGATGAACAGTCAAGATTGATAATCATTAATTTAAGACATGCAATTTATTATTGGCATAGACAGTATTAATACTGAAGATATTTGATGCCTAATCTAATAAATTGTTTGTTACACTATGCCAATCAGGAACAATACTGAGGGGACAAAAAATATAGAGAACACCAGAGAAATCCCCAAACTAGACATATTGATCCATGTCAAGAAATTAAGACTGACTACATTAGACAGTCAAAGGAAGGGCAGGCAAACAGTTTGGGAAGACTGGCTAGCAGGATACTGTAGAGCAGGATGCTCAACCAATCACAATAAATTGCCAGGGAACCTGGGTGGAAACAGACAATACTAAGACTTAAGTTTGGCCCTAGGAAGGTGTGGCAAAAGAAAACAGATGTTGGAAAAACAATATTATTACCATTGCTTTTTGTTTATTGACCATGTAGAATATTCTAGTTCTTTGTACTTTATGTGGAATGTCTCACTTATTTCTCACATCATTACTATGATACATGGGCATCATTATAATCTTCATTTTGGAAAGCAGGAAACTATAGCTTGGAGAGGCTAAGAAACCTCTTAAGATTACTAAGCTAGTAAATGTAGAGCCATAATTCTATACATAGCAGTCTGAAATTAAGGTGTAAACTCAGAAGAGGACCAGCAGCAAAAGGGGTCACACATGTCATGATCTTAAAGTACCGCTTCTGTCTTCTAACATTTTCCAGGGCTCACCTCTCAGGAGTCATGTACTGAACTGTAGGTGGACTTTCAGGAACCTCAGCTACAAAGCTGGAAAGTTGGAAAAAAAGAAATTCAACTGGGTGATTAAATAAGAATTTTAAAAATCTGTATTTGATAAGACCTGAAACAAAAAGAGGCTGTTGTTGATAGAATACCAGGCCTCCTGGAAAGAGCTGCATTGTTAGAGGGTCTGTATTATTCTCAGAGCTCAAAGGAAACTCCACATAGTCTTCATCTCCAATATTTACCAACTTCATATTTTCTTTGTTCAACTCTGATTCAAGATTTTTTTTTTAATTCTAAACACATTACTAAAATAATCCCTTCTAAAATCAAGGGATAAAAGCTTACAAACAAAAACTGGTTATTTTCTTATCTGTCTAGATTATTTTCATGAATATTTATCACTAGCTTTAGAGCAATATGATTCCTCCTTCACAGCACTTGTGCATACCAAATTTTGTTTTCTCTGAAGAATAAAATCTATACCATCTCTGTTCCTCATCAAAATTGCTTATTTCTCATATGATGAATATAGATATTCCCACTGAAATAAGGTCTTTAATTGACAAGGAATGCTGGTTCTTTTTCTTGATGACAATACACTTAACGAATATATTCTTTTGTCCCACTCATGCAAGTCAGTTGATCTAGTTCAAACAGTTAAAATTTTATGCACAAATGTTATACATTTTATACTGGCTTAATCTCATCAGCCAAAATTCATTCCTTATTTTTATTCTTTTCCTCTCTGTTTAAATATGATCTCAAACCCCTAGAGCAGTACATTGCACTGGAAGATACAAAAAATACTAGTAGCAAAAATATGGGAACTTGATGTGATAACAAAATGCTTTAGGGAAGCATGTGGTGTTAAAATCCAATCCAGCCTCATCATTTATTCATGAGAATGGGGCAGTGATTTTGCAACAAATTCTTAAAGCATATGCAAAGCATTATTCTTTTTTACAATAATAATTTAATGGGTACAATTAAATAAAATATCTTAAAACATTGTAATCAAGTTTTAGTCCAGAAATATTTTGTAAATCTAGATGGGTATGTAGCCATCTATTATTATATAACAAATTATCACAAATTTAAGGGATTAAAACAATACACATTTATTATCTTAAAGTTTCTGTGGGTCAGGAATCCAGGAATAGTGGATCCTCTGCTTAAGGTATTACAAGACTGCAATCAAGGTGTCTGCTGGGTTCTATTCTTATCTGGAGTCCTACCCAGAGAAGTTACCAGCTTGCAAGATCATAGTTGGTTGGCAGAATTTATTTCCTTGTGGGCTCAGAGCCTAGCCTTCTTGCTAGTTGTCAGCTAGAGTTCCCCTTCAATTCCTCACCATGTGGTTCTCCCAACATGGCTGTTACTTCTTCTAGGAAAACATGAGTCTGTAGAGTGAGTCAGCTAGAGAAATGCAGTCTTATATAATGTATCATAATCATGGAAGTGAAATCTTACCAACTTTTCTGTTGCTTAAAATCAAGTCACAGATTTCACCAACACTTTGGGGAAGAGATTACACAAGGGATGAACATTAGAAAAGTGACCACCCTACAGTCTGTCCTCTATAGAATAGTAGGTGAAGCCAGGGTGAGTATAACTTGAAAAGCCACTTCAATAAAGCAGATATAGTCCTCTCTCCTTTAGAGAATTGCTACTCTCTATATGCCATTGTTCCTTCTTTCTTTTTCTTTTGATACCATTAATGTACAGTTGCTTGAACAGCCATTGTTTCTTCTTGAGGTAAACTTTTGGGCCACCTATGTCAAATTCTCATCTAAATACATATCTGAACTTCACCCTGGTTCCACCTGATGAGGATGACTAAGGACAGGTCCCTGGAATCTACCCCATGAGATATTTAGACTCACTAAAGTTTGAGTACAGCTTATTTATCTCCTCCTATTGAAAGGATTACATTTCCCACAGTATGGAATGTCTCTTCCCAGGATTTTTAATATAATTTTTAACCCCAATGATTTCTCCACATTTAGGATTTTCCTTAGAATAATAATAACAGCAGATAACCTAGAAGAAATGGACAAATTACTAGAAAAATACAACCTTCTAAGACTGATGAAGGAAGAAACAGGCCATTACCATCAATAAAATTTAACTGGTAATCAAAAAAACTCCCAATAAGTAATATTCCATAACTAGATGGCTTCACAGATGAGTTCTACCAAACATTTAAAGAAGAGCTAATACCCATCCTTCTTGAAGTACTCCAAATGGTAAAAGTGAAGGGACTACCTCCAAACACATTCTATGAGGCCAGCTTACTCTAATACCAAAACCAGGCAAAGACACCAAAAAAAAAGAAAATTACAGACCAATATCCCTGATGAAATTGATTCAAAAATATTCAACAAAATATTAGCAAACTGAATTTCAAAAATACATCAAAAGTATCATCCATCAAGACCAAGTGGGATTTATTTCATGAATGAAAGGATGGTACAATACTCATAAATCAATCAACATCATACACCACATTAACCAAAAGAAAGATAAAAACCACATGATCATGTCAATAGACGTTTAAAAAGAATTTGACAAAATTTAACATTCATTCATGATAAAAATTCAACAAAATGGGTATAGGTGGTATG
Source organism: Manis pentadactyla (assembly GCF_030020395.1). Taxonomy (NCBI): domain Eukaryota; kingdom Metazoa; phylum Chordata; class Mammalia; order Pholidota; family Manidae; genus Manis; species Manis pentadactyla. The sequence continues at coordinate 83,568,585 of NC_080025.1, forward strand.
TACCTCAACATAATAAAGGACATATATAAAAATCCCACAGCCAATATCATACTTAATAGCATACTTAATAGCAAAAAGCTGAAAGCTTTTTCTCTAAGATCAGGAACAAGGCAAGAATGTCCATTTTTACCACTTTATTCAACATAGTACTGGAGGTCCTAGCCACCATAATTGGATAACACAAAGATATAAAAGGCATCCAGATTGGTAAGGAAGAAGTTAAACTGTCACTATTTGCAGATGACATTGTATTACACATAGAAAACCCTAGACTCCACCAAAAGACTATTAAAATTAATAACTGGATTCAGCAAAGTTACAGGATAAAATATTAATACTGAGAAATCTGTTGCATTCCTACATACTAACAATGACCAGAAAGAGAAATAAGGAAAGCAATCCCATTTACAATTGCATCAAAAAGAATAAAATAACTAGGAATAAACCTAACCAAGGAGGTAAAAGACCTGTACTATGAAAATTATAACACTCATGAGAGAAATTAAAGACACAAATAAATGGAAATCTATCCCGTGCTTATGGATAGGAAGAGTTGATATTGTCAAAATGACCATCCTGTCCAAAATAATCTATAAATTCGATGCAATCCCTATCAAAATACCAATGACATGTTTCAATGAACTACAGCAAATAATCCCAAAATTCATATGGAGCCACAAAAGACCCTGAATAGTCAAATTAATCCAGAGAAAGCAGAACAAAGCTGGGCGGATTATACTACCTGACTTCAAGCTATACTACAAAGCTGTATGGCACTGGTGCACAAGAACAGATCCCTAGATCAATGGAGCACAATAGAGGACCCAGATATAATCCCATACAAATATTGTCAATTACTATACAATAAAGGAGCCATGAATATACAATAGGGAAAAGACAGCCTCTTCAATAACTTGTGTTGGGAAAACTGGACAGCTACATGTAAGAGAATGAAACTGGATTACCATCTAACTCCATACACAAAACTAAACTAAAAATGGATCAACAGCCTGAATGTAAAACATGAAACTATAAAACTCTTAGAAGAAAACATAGGCAAAAATCTCTTGAACATAAGTATGAACAGTTTTTTCCTGGACACATCTCTTCAAGTAGGGGAAACAAAACAAAAAATGACTAAGTGGGGCTACATTAAACTAAAAGCTTTACATCAGCAGAACAAAAAGGCAACCTATAGTATGGGAGAATATACTCATAAACGATTAATACAAAAAGGGGTTAACATTCAAAATATATAAATAACTCATATGCCTCAACACCAAAATCACCAAATAACCCAATTAAAGTATGGGTGGAGGACCTAAACGGACATTTCTCCAAAGAAGAAGATGGCCAACAGGCACATGAAAAGATGCTCTACATCGCTAATCATCAGGGAAATGCAAATCAAAACTACAATGAGTTATCACCTCACACCAGCAGAATGACCACTATTCAAAATACAAGAAATAACAAGTGTTGAAGAGGATGTGGAGAAAAGGGAACCTTCTTATGCTGTTGATGGAAATGTAAATCGGTGCAGCCGTTGTGGAAAGCAGTATGGAGGTTCATCAAAAAACTAAAAATAGAAATACCATATGACCTAGTAATGCCACTTCCAGGAATTTACCTGAAGAAAACAAAATCTCTGATTTGAAAAGATAAATGCACCCCTATGTTTAGTGCCATATTATTATTTATAATAGTCAACATATGGAAGCAGCCAAAGTGCCCATCAGTAGATGAATGGATAAAGAATAGGTGGTACATATACACAATGGAATATTATTCAGCCATAAAAAAGAAAGAAATACTGCCTTTTGCAACAATATTGCATGGATCTAGAGGGTGTTATGCTAAGCAAAATAAGCCAGATGGAGAAAGACAAATACCATATTATTTCACTTATTTGCAGAATCTAAAAGTAAAACAAAACAAGATGAACAAAATAGCAGTAGACTCATAGACACTGAGAAGTGACTAATGGTTACTATGGGAGAGATGTTGGATAGAGGGTGAAGGAGATAAAGGGGCACAGAAATTCTCTATCATAATGTAAGTTGGTCATGGGAATGGTAGTACTGCATGGAGAATATAGCCAATGATTCTGTAACATCTTCCAAAGTTGAAAGACAGTAACTGCACTAATGGGGCGAGGATTTAATAATTTGAGTAATTGTTGAACCATATACTATATACTTGAAACCAATATAAGACTCTATGTCAATGATACTTGAGTAAAAATAAGTAAATAAATAAATAAATAACAATAGCAGCATAAATATAATAAAATGAGTTTTCAAAGCACATTAACAAACTGGGGCTCTTTCCAGGAGTCTAAATCTTAAAAAATTTGGAGGGACCCTCCTTTAGTAAGTAATTTGCTATATTTTTAATGCAGTTTTTGCTACAGATTACATTCATAAACTGGATGCCCACATAAGTACTTTCAAATATTATGGGATCATTTTCTAACATACAATGAACTGTTTTAAAGAATAAGGTGAGGACAGACAATTTTAAGAATTTCACCAGGCAATATCCTTTTGAAATGCTTTGTTTTGTTTCCCTTACCAGCACCAGGGAAATTTGAAAATTATTTCTACACCAAAAGAGGCCAAACAAGATGTCTTTCTTTTTATTAAACCATGTGATAATATATAACACTAGTTTCCATATTTTGTCAAACACTGACGTTTTTTCTTCTAACATCAAGCTTACAAATGCCTTAAAGAATACTTTTCCCCTTAAAGGGGAATACAATTAATACTATTTCAAAGTAACTGCTTCAAGTAGTCTTTTAGGTCTACAACTTTAAAGAACTGTATGATCTTTGACAGCTTTCCTGATCTGAGTATCAATCTTACCCATAATTTTACCCATTGTCTAGAATTTATTCTCATCAAATCATTATTAAGTAGAAAAAATTGATTGATTTCTCACAGAAATTTATAGTTTCCTGTTTTCTAGTCAGATTCATCTGATCCTTTCAAGGGTGATCTTTCAAAATCTCTATTTCCATTCTAGTTCCCAGAATGCTCTACTGGTAGATTCAAAAAATCTTAAACCTTTTTGAATTAATATTTCTTTAAACTAAGCTCTTTCTGATTTGAATATGTAAACAGTTTGTGTATGTTGGTTTCATTACAGAGACTTACATTGTGTTGGAAAGAGGAATGATATTAAATTGGACATCCCAAAACTTCCACTGTAGTTTTGAGGACCAGGAGATGGGCAAGGGTTGGGAAAATTAGAGAGTTAAGGTGAGGAGGGAAGAGGTAGAGAGAAGTGAGGATGAGATAAGCTAATTCAGCCTTCATCACAGTTCCTGGATTGTGGTGAAATCTTCATTTACCAAATCACTCTGTTTTGTCCAGGTAGCAAAGTATGGGAAGTGATCTGGGACTGCCAGTACAAATAACACAAAAATAATTGGGATATTCTGCTAATTATTACTACCGAAGTATGAATTATCTTTGGTCTCTCTTAATTTAGTTATAGATGAACAGGTCTACTAATCACCATGAAAATTATTTTAGCTGCTGTCTAGTTTTCCATCTCAAATGTACCATATACATGATATTTGACCATATACAACCTATTCAAACCCTTAGTTAGGCATCTGTGCAGCAAATAAGTGATATCTTGGCCATTTGGTTAAGTCAATATTTTGGCTTCTAGAGCTACAAAGGTATATGGGTGTTGGGCATCACTAGCTTACTTATTAAGGGGAGCTGTTCTCAAATTTATTACCTTAAAGCCTATTTTTATGGAGAGAACAAACAGCTATTTCTGAATATGGGTCATTTCTATAGATACTTATTAAATTGGAAGTTAAAGGATAATTTAAGCAATAATAAACTCTATATATTAAAATTCATTCATTTTAAGCAATAATAAACTTTATATATTAACATAAATAACATACTTGGAACACTTAATGAGACATTTGAAAACATCTTCTTTAGGATAAGGATTAAACATAATCTTTACCCAGAGGTGATGAAGGTGTGACATTTCATAAACAACCTCAATAAAAGTAGCAGACATGCCCCAACTCTGCCTCCACAACACATACACACATAAAGCCATAAGCAATAAAGTCACTCTTTACATCATTTATTGTTAACAAGTACACATGTATGGAAAGAAGAAAATAATTTCCAAAGATATAAGAAAAAAATTATTTGATAAGATTTTGAAGGGATATCTATCTATATCCACTTATGTATCTTTAAATTTGATAAATCCCTTTATTAAATAAACACAAATATCCCATTATTACTAGGAAATAGGTATTTGATTTCTCATGTTAGAATGCTGAAGATACATAAATTGTAAAAACATTAAAAAGTTATAGTATGGAAGGTTTTCGAGTTAGTTGAAACTAGCGCTTTGTGGTTATTTAACAATAATTCATAATGGGAAGTCCACTTTGAAGTGATAAATTCAAAGTGGATTTGAAGTGATTTTACTTAGATTTCATACTAATCTAGTTTTCTAACGTAAGAATTAATTTAGGGGAACTGGACTGTTGACTTTAGTCAAAGTCATCCCTCTTGCATTTGTCAGAGCACCTTTGGCTAAGCAAAAGTTAATAAAGGCTGGCTTTACTTAAGAAAGAAATATATAAGAATCATTGACAAAGGTTTCTGGCTCCTCTGAAGATAAAGAAAGAGAAAGTTTATAAATTTTTGTGGTTCATTCATAAAAAAATGCAATCCTTAACAGATTGGTGCACTCTATTTGAGTATCGTTTTACTCAGAGGAATAGAGTTAATGATAGAAAAAGAAATGTGATATTGCACACAAATTGAAAAAAGTTAAAACATTCACTACTCTTAATATTCTAGAACATCAAAGGCTGAAAGTATGATTGTGAGCATTTAAGAGTCTCAAGTCTCAGAAAATAATTTATTGCACAAATGGATTAATATCAATTTATAGCAAGACCCCCCATCTCTTACTCTCCTGAAGGTACACTACAGTGTTATTTAATTGTAATTGTTTATATGTCTGGAAGTTCTAACAGAACAGGGATGACTTTTTTTTTCTCTATGATTCATAGTGCTGAATGTGGAATTGATTATCAAAGATTAATGACAAATGAATGAATAAATGTGTTCCCACTTTCTTGAGGAAGAAATAGTTTTCCTAAACTCATACACCTAACAGGTGATGGAATCACGGTCTACAACCTCTGAAACAGAATCTTTTGCTGTTTTGTCTCTATCAGACTCTGCCAAAAAACAGATATTTGTTCTTGGGCAAGTCACTATCTCACTCTCACTTTTTGGGGCTATTTATTGTTCATATAGAAAATGAGTGGTAAACCACTTGGTTTCTAAGTCTCTTCTAGTTCTACCATTTTGATTTATTCTGTCTGCAATTGGAGACATAGTATTGTATTTGTTACAATAGGTCAGGGAAAGAGCAGTGCTCTTTGCCCTTGCAGGATTTTCATCAAATTGATAATATATATCATTACAAAAAAAAGGCAAAAGAATTATAAAAATACAAAATAATCCTACTACAAATGAGCAGTTATTTAAGGGATAATTAGGATCACAACTTCCCATTTATTACTATCACTTGCTGCTCATTAACTTTCAGGTAACATAAAAACTAAAATCCTTAGAATTTAGATTAGCCAACAATGTCCTTAATTGACAATATATTTATATTCCTTCCAGTCACAGGATGCTTTGGGTTGCCATCTATATACTCTAAAGCTATTTACCAAGACAATTATCTTCTCTAAACATTTCTTCTGCTTCTAAAGCATTGAAATAATTCCACAGTTTAAGAAAAATCAATTCAATAAGCATGTTATAATAGGACTTCTTGCTATTTAAAATGTACACTATTCAGTATAAAAATGGATAGGTATTCACAAAATAAAGTGGGAAAAGTGTTTATTGCATAAGCAGCCTTGTGGCCTAGCATTCATTATTCTTCAAAGCTTTGGGTTTTGTATAAGAAAAAGAGATCAGTCATGTTTGGACAAAGCACATGGAATTTCCATTACTTCAGATACTTTTTCTTAGAATTTTTATTGATTTTTTTCAGGAAAGTATCCTGAGGAAACAACATAGAATAGTGGTTAAGAATGTGGGCTGTGTAATCAGACAGCTCAGTTCAAGTCTCAGCTCTGCCATTACTAGCCTGTCATTGAATTGGCTACTGAATCTTCCCTTACCTTAGTTTCTCTTTTAAAATGTGGTTAATAATAATATCTACTTCTTAGTCATGTTTTAAGGATTAATGTTAATGATCATAAAAGGCTTATAAGTTTTAGACATATAGTTAGTATACTTTAAGTGCTTGATTTTACTAAATCTGATAATAATGGCTTTCTATCCCTGGGTATACCACAAAAAATTTTAATCTATAACAGAAACTAAAGAGATTGTGTAAAATAGAGAATAGGTTGGCCAAGTGGCTAACCCAATGGGGGATGATGAAAGCTTCACAGGCAAAAACAGTGAAGCAAAAACAGGAAGATAAGGAAAACAAACCATTTCTGTATCCCATATGCAGTTAATGTCCAAAACGTGTAAGCAAAATTGTCTGATGTTCTATAATATCCATGAGCAGCAAATGAATGTTGGCAATTTATTTTAAACTTCTCTAATAAGGTCTATAGGATTCATTTTTGGAAAGGAAAATAAGTGAGCTGTTCTTTGTTCCAAATGAAATATCAAATAAAATTTTGAAAAGGCTTCCTATCAGAGAAATGTCTTATGCTACATTTTACACCTGGAGAAGAAAATAAAGAGACGTCTTCGTGTTTGGAACACTAACAAATTTAGGTTTGCACTGGAGTAGGATAATTTTATAACGAAGTACAAAATGGCAAGCTTGGACAGTATAATTACTTTTAAAAGAACATACTAAAAGAACATTCTGTAATAACACAATGCGTTATAAACACAATTTTATACAAAAGATGATAAACACAGAAAAAGTATTGAAAGACAAAATGAAGGGGAAAATGATACTGGACAGAGAGGCCTAATCATGGGTTCTACAAGCCAGTTTGGTAGAAAACAGACCAAGGAAGTAAAGAAAAGTCCTGGAAAGTCTGAGGAAAAGGGAGGTTTCAGATCCTAAAAGATAAAGACAAAGAACATTTAAAAGGACATTAAGATATCAAAGCTTACCATGTTGAGTAGGGAGAAGTTGGGAGAAGATACATAAATGTATATATATATATATATATGTGTCAGAGGTAAGAAATGGGTGTAATTAGAAAAGCGTAATTAAGAAATTAATAAAGGCACAATTAGAAACATATAATATACATACATAATAAATATAAATGTATTTATTAGTAAATAAATAAATTATATCCTGGGCAAGAAGATATGCTCAGGATATAAATTTGCACTAGTTTTTAGACCTAGATTTTAGTTATTTTTAAAAGATAGCATACATACTAGCAAAGAAGATTAAATATAGGATCTTAAAACTTGAAGAAGCTTAAGTATCATCCAATTTAATCTTATCATTTTAGAGATTAGGGAAATGAGGCTCAGAAAAATGTGAAGACTTGCTTAAAATCACAGAACTGGTTAGTAGCAGAATTAGAGCTTGGACCCAGTCACTTGATTCACTGAGTCAGTGTTCTTTACAGTCTACTCACCCAACCAATCATGGCAGAGGGCTGATTTTTTCCCTCACCCAATTACCCCAAATAATGTTATTCCAATAACCCAAAGAAATTAATAGATTCAAATCCACCGTGAATGTGTATCAGACAAACAAAATTCCTCTGTAGTACATAGTGTTAAAAATACTTATCAAAAGTAAGGAAAGTATTTGCAAAGTATACATACAAATTAGCAGAGTTACTGAATTTCCTCAATGAGATTCTTAGAAATTGAGAAAAGTAAATATGTTGCAGCTGAAAATAATTGTAATCCCTCAGTTTGTTGTACTTTCATCCAACATGTTTGTCAAGCATTAATACAGGCCAGCCACTGTGCCAGGACCCAACCGTATAGCAATCAATTCAGACCTTTTCCTTACTGGTGGTGTGCTGAGAGATGATTAACAATGAACTCTCTAGGGGAAAAAAAGCCCTGCTTTGTAACACTTGCCAATTCCCATTGTATAAATACTCCACCATGGCTAATTTTAAGCTACAGATGTGACATCACTGAACATGAAGTTGGGAAGAGCTATGAAGGAACACACCGTCATGCGGTGTTTCCAGGATGACTGTGGGCCTTCACAAGCCCACGTGCGCTGACTCCACCAGACCACCTCACTCTCATGGGGTATCTTCTGTTGGCAGAGGCAGATAATTAACAAGGAAACTAAAAACTGCACGAGGGATTACATATTGTAGTATAACTGCTGTGAAGGAAAGAGATAGGGTTATGATTTATTGAGAGAGGATTGCTTAGGGTGGAGTGGACATGACTGTTGAGGTGATGACAGAGGGACTAAGGGAGGGAAGTGAGATGGGGAAAGAGCATTCCATGCAGAAGGAAAGCAGTCTACGGGAAGGCAACCAGGAAAAGTACATTCTAGAAAGCAATCAAACTTTCTGTTAATCACTAATACATGCAGAGTCCAGCAGTGGTACAAAACATTTATTTACTTTTTTGCTTATTCACTTTTTAATTCAAAGTTCACTGAGGCTGGCTCTCAAGACTTCTTTCCTCTTCTATTTTTGTCCCAACATCACTGACCTTTTTCTACTTTTCTGCTCTCCTTCTGGGGTTCTAACAAAGTGGCAGCATGTTCTTGAAGTTCTGAGTACCCTCCCAACTCCTTTCAGGGAAGCAGGACTGCACAATAGATTATAGAAGGAGGCTTTAAGCCTCTCACACTAATCGGAATAGAGTATCCGCAAGTCAAACCTTTTTTTGTAACACAGACCACTTCACAGCACAATGACCATAGATTAACCACACATACATTGTATATTTTACTATTTCTCACCAAAGACCTTCTTTCCTTCAGGCAGTCGACAGATAAAGAAGGAAAAAAAACCAAATTTTTAAATTATTTCAAAATTTCATCATGTAAATTATTCATTATGTAAATGAATAAGAACTTTGTATTCTATAGGCAGTCTTTCACTTCTCTGTCCATGGTTTGACATTAGGAGAAAATGAGAACATATTAGTAAAAAAACAACAGATTTTATAGTCCTGAATGCTACAGAATCCTTTAAAGACACCTTGGCTAATATTTTCATTAGAAATGCAGACATTGGTAACCCTACCTCATGTCATCACCCTCCTAGTCATTTCATCTGCACCACAAGCTTTGGCTTATATCCCTTTGAATTTAGAAAATATCCTACAAGTTCTAACTGAGTAAGATTCCAGGAACACCAGAGATTCCTTTGCTAGTAACAGAAATAATACAGCATGGATATGATTGGTGGTAAGTCTATGAGAATTTCTATGGTAAATAATGCCAAGTTAGTATTGAAACTATATCATAAGAAAATTGGAAGAATGGAAGATTTTATATGTTATAAATTTAATGCCCTTTTTAAAGAAAAGGCCTTACAAATCCTGACCAAATTATTTGCAGGGCTGTAGTCAAAGCTGCCATGTCTAAGCACTGTCCATTTCCACATTTGAATGAATAAAAGTGGGAATCATTTTATCAATTTGGTACCAAAAAGATATAATGAGCAGATTTCTGACTGTCAAGAAAAAGGTTCTTAAAGATATATTTTGTAGGAGAAAAAAAAATCACTTTAATGTGCTTTGAGAATGAAAAAAAAACTGTCCCCACACTTTTAGAAAAAGACTGTCAGTCATTAAAGCAGATCTGGCAGATCAGGTCCTAATCTCATTTAATCATTCAATGTCAGTTCTATAACCGAGAACTGGTTTTGAACCTATGTAATCAATCAAGGACACCTAGCTTTAGTGAACACTCTTCTGTAAGCCCAGAAGCAGTATCAGCTTCATGCTTTGAAGGTCAACCAATAGGTGGCAGATTCACACCAATGAACACTCTTAAGACTATGTTAAACCTACTCTGTCTGCTGTAAACAATACAACTTCAAAAATATTCTCCTCTGAAAAACCACATAAAGTCAGCTATTTTGTTCAGAGACTAAGTGGCCAACATAGCTCTTCACTGTGTAAGACGGTAATGAATTCAGCTGTTTGATTTCAGATATTGTGTGAATGTCTCATCTTTCCACATGTTGGCTGGTCACTTTTTTTTTTATTATGCTATTGAAATTTAAATGTATTAGCATTTTATTAGAATATAATAGAGGGACATAATCCACAATCCCAAACTGTTAAGGTTCTATGTATTTCAAAATTTAGAACCTTTCAAATATAGAGAGATAATACGGTGCATATACCATATTTTCTAACATCCTCAGTGAAGACTGGATTGATACTTGGTAATCAAATAAAACATTTCTATGGAAAAACAGTGGTATAAATAAAGACTATTAATAGCCTCTCATCAGTCCAGGTATTCAGGTAAGACTTTGCTGCCAAAGAAGTTCATGTCATGTCAAGTTCTGCCACCAAATGAGTAAGAAAAAGGTTTTGGTTTTAAGAGCTTTTGTGGTATTTTCTAATTTGGAATCACCAATTAAGGATAATGGAGTTTTATGTACCTAATAACAAGGATAAATAGGAATTATTAAGACATATCTATTCTCTGGACATTCTCATACTTGATAAAAGATACTATAAATAAAGTAATAATTAAAAATATACTTAATAAGTATTAAAAAGAAATCATGAGAGTTATACAAGTGTTCTAACTGGGACCGTGGATGCGGAAAGTATCAGGGATGGCGTCCCAGTGTGCTGAGCCGAGACCAGAGGAATGTGAAGAAGATAAACTGGATGCATAGGGAAGAACATTCCAGGCAAAGTAGAGAGAATGTACTGAGGCATAGGTGACAGATAGTATGGCTGCGTTGGGACATTTCATAGAACTTTGTTGAGTGGATGAGCAAAGGAGTGGCAGGAAATGAGGCTGGAGAAATAGACAGATGCAGGAAAGTCTTTATAACCCATGCAATTAGATAAACAGGATAGGAACTAGGAAAATATGGTAAAAATACCAAAGTTGTATTACTGGATTGTAAGCTAAGGTATAAAGTAAATATCCATAAGCCCATACTGATATAAATACTGAATTTTTAAAAATAAGAGCAAACAGACAATCTTCTGTGCAGAAGAATTCCAAATAATTTACATGATATTGTCTGCTGAAGGAAATAGATAGAGCATTAACCCCCATGTTGTAAGTATGGACTGCTACACACAGCGACTTTTTTCAAAAGAGTGCAGTATAAAGAGAGGGGGAGAAAAGATTAACTTTATAGTAGAAAAAAATGACAAATACTACCTCAGGGAGGTGATCAAGGTTAATACCAATACTGATGTCACATTGATAGCAGGTACCCTTGAGAAAATCTGATCAGAATGGCTCTTTACCTCTGTGGTCTTCCTTCCAAAACCCAAAACCTCAGTCTAATTTTGAGGAAAACAAAGGAAATCCTAAATGAGGTGCATTTCTACAAAATTTCTGTCCAAGATTCCTCTGACCAGTATTCCTAACCAAAACTCTCAAACTCATTAAAATAAGGAAAGTCTAAGAAAGTATCAAAGCCAAGAGAGGCCTAAGGAGACACAATGACTAAGGATAATGTGGTGTTCCTGGGTGAGATCTTATGACATAAAAAGGACATTAGGTTAAGAAGTAAAACCTGAATAAAATACAGACTTTTGTTAATTATAGTGTATCAATATATTGGTTCATTGTGACAAATGTTCCATACAAATGTTAAAATGTTAACAATAGGGGAGATTGTGTGTGAGGTATATGGGAAGTCTTTGTATTTCTTTGCAACTTTTCTTTGCCTTATCATATCATGAAATTTTCTAAGTTCCATTCAGTATTTTATATAAAAAGATCTGCCTCAAAACAGACTACCCAAAAGTTGGAAATATTCTGCCTTTGAGAATGCTTCAGAGAATCCCCTTCAGAGATGCAACTAGGTTTCTGTTAGTGTAGGATCTGCCCTTTCTGCAGGAAGCAGTAACTTGGTCTTTGCTCAGACAATGGGTTTATGACGATTTCTTCAGTGAGTCTGTATCCACATTATGGAAAACTCATGTAAGCAATGACTGTGACCCATAACTCTGTTGGTGTGGTAGGATCTATTATATTTTGGTAAATGGTTTTACATATCCCCCAGCTAACAGTCTTTCCACTACAATTGGAACTATACGAGTCTTTAGAGCTTTTAATCAGACCAACTAGTTGAGGTTCTTCCTTGAAATTTAGTAATAAAAAAAAAACTTCACTCCTTATTGCTCCCAGATCACTATACCCCATGAAATTATGCAAGAAGAAAAAAATAAGGGTTTCATGGATTACATTCCTACAGTAAAAGACCATCATGACAGTTAAATTATAGTGGCTACTATTATTTTATTTTTGCAAAATGCTACAGTGAATTTGTGAGGAAATACACAAATGCCAAAGAGTGAGGAAACAGAAGGCAAAAAGAAGACACTTCAAATTACTATTCATCTAGAAGTAGAAATGGGAAAATCACAACTCATTATTAAATCAAATCATGTTCAATCAGCACTAGATTGTAGTCACCACTTAGTAATTTGATAGCCTAGCAAAGCAGCCATTACCTAATGATGACAGCTATTTACCCAGATGGGAAGTCACAGGAAATTGGAACTACTGCCACACCACACAGCATTAATCAGAATAGCCATCAGTAATGGCCCCTTCAGAGTACAAAATCAGTCATGATTAGTAGGGGTGGTTCAAGTTCAAAGAGTTGAGAAGTTAGACAGCATGCCTCTTGGTCCCAGCACCAGGACTCTGCTACTCACCAATGTGTTTGCCTCAGTTTTATGAGCTGACTAAAACATGGTTCAAGGAATGCAAAGCCCTGTACGTTCTAGGTAGCCTTGTCCTACCTGGCTATCTTCAGCTGCAGCAGAAAATTTTGAAATGGCTGTATCTTAACTCAACTTACCCCAAATATCTGTTCAAAACATACCACCTTCCATTACCTCACCCTTTATTCCAAACCTGATCCTCAATTAATCCCTGAGCTGCAAGACTTTATTTTTACTCTATCCCCAGACATTATAATAACTATGAATATAATGAATCTCTTATCTCAATTCTCATTTTCTTGAATAAGAGTCAAAGACTGAGAAATAAACAGCTTTACACATTAAAATAACGTAGAAATAAAATTTTAAAGTCTAATTTTTTTTAAGTTCATGTCAAAATGTTCCTGAATGCAAATACTCTAGGCATCAAAATGGTTAAGTAAGGTGATTCTTCAAGAAGTGATGTGCCCACTACTATGATGAACCCTCGTTTACAAGAAATCAAATGAAATATAGAACACTATAACACAAAACACAGAATACAGCCTCTACTCTTGATGCTTCAGACCAGCCTATGAAAGATGGCACCTTTTTTTTTTAATTATAAAGGACAGGAACAGTTCTCTAAACGGTTTGCTATGACTACTGAGTGGTCTGTGGCACAGGGGAATAGGGTGAATTAGTATTCATAATCTCTTATTTAAAAGGCTAGAAGTCCCTACAGAGAGAAATGGGAAGAAGTATAAAACAGCACAGTTGGAAATGGCTCATTGGTTCTTTTCAAGGGAAGAAATCCCAGCAGATAGAGTAACTCTTGAAGATACAAGTAAGGGGAAACAACTACACTCAAAGACTAAACTTTTTGAAGATTAGGTTCCAAGTGACAAATATACCATAGCTACTAACAGTCCAGATATAAGGAAGGGAGCAGAAAACCAAAAGAACTTCAATCATATTAACCCAAGAACAGCAATCAAAAAAGTTTTAAAAATTCTTTTCCTTCATTTTTTTTTCCAAAAAATTATGTATTTTTACAAAAGTAATTTATACTCAATACAGAAAGATGGGAAAATTAAAATATTAAGAAAAAATAATGAAAAGTACAGCACAGAGAATGTAGTCAATTTGAAATATTTTTGTATGGTGACAGCAATTACACTTGTCAAAGTGAGCATTTTGTAATATATACAATTGTGAAATCACTGTTGTACACCTGAAACCAATATGATATTGTACATTAACTATACTTCAATATAAAAAACACTAATAATCCACTTAATAGAAGTAAGCATTTTTGTGTACATCTTTTAGTAGCATGACTATACATAATTACAATTTATTTAAAATATAAAACAGGATTTTCATTTCTACTGTGAGGGTATTAGCGACTTTGAGAGACTGTCCCACTGTAGAACAACAAAATGCTAGATCAAAAAGATGAGCAAATAGTTACAGATTGTCAGAAAATACTAGATTTTGGTCTGCTGATTTTCAAGTGTACATTTCAATGTGATTTGACAAATACATGTTATGTCAACACAAAAATCAATATATAAAACATTCCTAGCTCTCCTTGTGCTGATTTGAAGTTGATCCCTTAAACCACAACCCCACGATATCTATTGATCTGCTTTCTGTCACAGTAATTTTCCTTTGTTTTGTTCTGTTTTCCCTAGAAACTCACATGAATGTAATCACACTGGCTGCTTTCATCCACCATAATGCTTTTGAGAAGCTTCTATGTTGCTTCAGATGTCAGTACCTCATTCTGTTCTGCTGCATGGTACCCCACTGTACAGAAATATCTTAATTTGTTTATTCATTCACACGATGGAAATTTCAGTTGTTCCAATTGGGAGCAACTGTTAATAAATCTGCAATGCACAGTCACATAGTTACCTTTGTGTGGACATTCATTTTCATTTCTCATGTGGAAACACATAGAACTGGAATTGCTGAATAAGTAAACATGAATAACTTGATAAGAAACTGCGAAACTGTTTTTCAAAGTGGCTGCACCGTTTTGCACTCACGTAAGCACCAGTAATATATGACATTTTGAGTTACTCCACACCATTTCAAGTACTTGGTATTGTCAGTCTTCATTTTCGCCATTTTAGTGTATTTGTGGTGGCAACTTGCTGTGGTATTAATTGCATTTCTCTAATGAGTACTAATATTGAGTATCTCTACCTGTACTTATCTGCCACTCATGTATCCTTTTTGGAGATTTCTGTTCAAAACTTCTAACTTTTATTTTAATCAAGCTGTTAATTTCCCTGTTATTTAATTGTAGAAGTCATTTATATGTTCTAGATACAAGCCCTTTATCAGATTTATCTTTTGAAAATGTATTCTCCCAAACTATGTGGCTTGCCTTCTCTGTTTCTTATCAGCAGATTTCATTAAACAGAATATTTTAATTATAATTAATTTCAGTTTATCAACTTTTTTCTTCCATGATTCATGCTTTTTAGTGTCTTCTCTAAATCCTCAATTAATCAAAAGTGGTAAAGATATTTTTCCTATATTTTCTTCAACAAGTTCTATAATTTTAGTTCTTTTGTTCATATATGTGATGTATTTTGAGTTAATTTTTATGTGGTGTGGGATGAGGACCAAGGACAGTTCTTCCATAGATATGAATTGTTCCAGCAACATGGAAGAGCATTTCCTTCCCCAGATATGGTAGCAAATTCTTCAAAAATCAATTGACCATGTAATTATGAGCTGATTTCTGGACTACCTTGTCTGATGCACTGAACTATATATGTACTCCAATATCACATTGTTTTGATTAATGTGGCTTTAGAGTAAGACTTAAAATCTGGCAGTACAAGTCCTTCAACTCTTTAAAATTGTTTAGTAATTTCTTTTCCTAGTGTCCCATAATTTTAGTAGAATATGTCATGCTGCTAACCTAGATCAGTTCCTCCTGGCACATACCCTTCCTTAATGTGTAAATTTAGCTCTTTTATTTCAGGGAAGTCTTTTCTTGAACAATGTATTTAACTGTTCTATTTCATTATTTTACAATTCTTGTTTGACGTATGTTCTAGAATCCAGCTGATTTCTGAGGGACCAGACTGATGAATTAAATGGAATTGTGACGGGAATGACCACTCAGGCATTCACAATTTTTAAAAATATATTATTTTGAAATATAGCTGATATACAATATTATATTTGTTTTTGATGTACAACAGAGTGATTCAGTGGTTATCTGCATTATTAATTGCTCACCCCAATAAGTGTGGTTATTATCTGTCAACATAGAAATATATTAGAATGTTATTGACTATAATTTCTATGCTGTACTTTAATCCCCATTATTAATTTATATTACAATTGAGATTTTGTGACTCTTTATGCCCTTCGCCTATTTTGCCTCCACCCACTGAAGGCATCCTTTAAATCTTTGAGCTTGATACTAATTTCCATGCCCATTCCCCCAGACATAAGTTTGTTTTCACTAACTAGTTTGGCCAGAGGTAGCTCAGTTCCAGAGGATTTTATTTGGCCTTTCATACTATGATGGCTCTTACCACACAAGCTAAAGGCCCAGTGTGGAGTCTGCACCAACTACTAAGTATGCCTATCTCAATTACATATTCAGGTACCAGGGAAAGGATCACAGAATAAGTCTTCAATAGCCCCACTGTGAATTGAACCATCACCAGGACGCTATCCGTTACCTAGCCCCCATGTGCTCTCATTTTAACAAGGAGACCATGACAACTAATTGGATCTCTGAGTATGAAAGTCAACATTGACCCTATGCCCAAGAGTTCTCAAAATGTTCCCTTTTCTCCAGCATACAGTTACTCAAGTAAATAATTGTAGGTTCCTTTAGGAAATAACATGGGGATTTATTACCATGTACACTTGTCTTGGTATTACAGAGAACTTTTCTCAAGGATATAACCTTTCTTTTCTTTGATTAATAGATTAAAGGTCTAGAGTTTAAGCAGTCTGAAAACTGTACAGGGATTATCTTTTCATTGGAACAACTGCCCTCAGCCTCCTGATTTTCCATCCTTTAATTCTTCTGAGAGAATAAGTTGATTGGTACTCTTTATGGTTGCCCATCTATAATGCCCCCAATAACACCACTTTTTTTAATGATCTTCATAATTCTCTGTGGTTAAGCCTCCCTTGGCTGTCATTTGGACCTGGGCTTTCATTATAACAATTGCAGTTACTGCACTTTACACAGTTAAGCATCACCTACCTGTCCCCCAGGGGTCCCTTGTCTGGGTCCTATTATCCCCACTGTTATCAGTGAGCCTAGCAACATAATGAGCTCTCCTACCATCTCACCTGCAAGACAGAGAAGAACAACCACCTAACTGCTTAGCGAGCCTGATGCATTTCTCCCTAGGGCTTGCCTATGAGCTTGGTAAATATATCCCCCAGACATACCCATAAAGCACAGTAAACTATGGGTCTTCCAACATCATGTAGCATATCCTCTCCAACATGCACACTTCTCTGAGTTTTTTCATCCCTTCTTCCATTGTCTGACATAGAAAATTTAGCACTTTAACCTCACTTAACTTGGCTGCAGAACATTTGCCCATATCTCTTGTGATCTTTGGCAGAATGTTAAATCCTGAATTTCAGAAGCGTGCCCCCAAATCAATAAACTTTCCCTTATTTGACTTGTGTCCTGACCCCTTTGATGAAACATACTCAGGATCCAGTCCCCCATGTAATCCCCCAGCTCCTGAGGCTGAGACTTGTAGTTCTCTTGTAGTAAAGAACCTCTTCTTTCTTGTTCTTTTTCTTAATCCCTGGATCTGACTCAGTTATGCTATGACTCAATCCTAGCTATAATGTCAGAGGAAATAGGGAGAAATCCTGAGAATGGCACAGTTGTCTTGTTGGGAAGGGAAATCTGCATGCTTTTTTGAAAAATGCTGTTATATAACGCTGTGAGTTCTCTCAGCAATGTAAGCTCACTGCCACATGGTTTCTGCCCTGTTTATGGTGCTTTTGGCAGCCCTTACCAACAAGGAATTTTGTCTGCTCATTTGCTTTGGCTTTTCATTCTCCTTTTAGTTCCTGAATATTTTCCATGGAGAGAAATGGAAGATTCTGGTTTGTGCAAACATATTCAATTCAAAGCTCAACATACTTTAATATAATAATTTGGTTTCAGGCAATTCAGTAGAATTTGAAAAAACATGCATTTGTATGGATATTTTCATATGCCCATGTAATACTTGTGATTACTGATAGTGGGAAAAATTTTTTTAGATTTGGAAATTATAGATAAATCATCTGGAATTCATAATAAAAAAGCAGGAAGCCTGGGGGTTTCTAGACTGTATCTATGAATATAAAGCAAAATAAATATTTTATTTTATAATCTTTTTGGAAAATAATCCCTCATTATATTCTAAAATCAGACATGCACAAAGCCTTTGATCTAGTAATTCCCCTTCTGGGAATCTACTATACAAAAAATATACATTTGTAATAGCATTTTATGATGGCAAAAATCTGGAATCAACTATACTATCCATCAATAACAGAATGGTTTAACAGTATATACATGAGAAATAAAATGTGGCTTTTAGTTGGAGATAGTTTTATATCCCTGGATTGGAAGGGTGACCGTGAAACATCAACAGGAAAAAGCAAATTACAGAGTAGTATGTAGTATAATTCCATGTTTATAGATATATGATCAAATAATTCATTAATGACATAGAAAATATAGTGAATAAAAGCACACTAGGTTATATTATAGAGTGATGTTGGGATATAATTAGATAAAACAAATAGATACAATTATCCGCACTTTATCCATTTTTAGTTTAGTTGGTGTAGCAAGCATGCATTGTTTCTCCAACTAAAAAGAAAAGAAAAATTAAAGGATTAAAAAAAAGTATGAGAAATATTCTAGGAACATTCAGGAAATATTCAGCTATCTGGTTCTAGGAGTTAACAAGGCACCAGTGATATTAAAGGGAAAAACAGAAAGTTGCTTTAACTCTCAACCCATTTTCTCCACATCTGCTCTTCTGTTACCATCTTCATCTATTAACAGCCATCAGCTAACTTCTGCAGCAATTAATCATGATTATTTGGCATGGCTCAAAACCAAAAGGTGGGTCTGGTACACTTGATTTTATGACTAGGCTGTTGTATTTGAATTTTTTTTTGTCCTTATAAGACATTTAAGGAAGGAATATGTTAATTCAGTCATTGTTTAGTTCTGAATGAAGGTTTCTCTCTCCTTTATAATCCTTGAGGGAACACTCCAATTCGAATATCCTCTCTTTGATGTGGCATCAACTTGGTGGTTTCTTACTCAGCAATAGAAAACTAATATAATATTTTATTATAAATTGAGTATAAAAGTGAATATTAAGTAAGGTAGGTCTCAAAAGAAAGTTTGGGGTTATATTTCAAAAGAAGGCATGAGATCTGGGGACTCTAAATCAAGATCTAGATCATAATCATATAGAGCAATGGTTAAAAGGAGCCAGTGTAAATCTACTAAGCAAGGGTTGGGAATGTTGAGCATTAATGCCATTTGTAACTCAGCAAGATATTTTAAACCAAACTTGGCCTTCAGACCTCCAATCCTTTATTCTTAAGGAAATAAATAGACAACTTATGGCATTGAGACTGTATTTTTCATGTCACAATAATGAAAGGCTGTATTTCTAATGCAATGCCAATATAATTGCATATAATATAAATTATTATAATAAATATATAACTATTTAATATTACCTATTATACAGTTTGTAAGCTATACAATATAAATATATATATTTATAAGTATGTAAACTCTCAATTCATACTAACCAACATCAGTTGCATTATGCAAACTATTATTTCATAAGCAGAAGAGCCTCCTGAGAAACTTAAAGTTGATAATTCATCAGCACAAACTCAGGAAAACAGCACAGTAAATAACTTGTCCTTGGATTGGCTTGGTTATTCACAGGTCATTGGAGCCCTAGGGCTGCAGCATAGAATAAGATAGCTTAATTAATGATAAAGAAACAAATACTGAGTGTTCACTATGTACCAGTCTCTATGTTATGCTCCTTAACAAATTCACTCTCTGTCTGAAACCTCTCATCTTTCTCTAATGTACTTTCTTCAGAATGTTTTCCTTTGGATTATAGTTCAAGCTTGAAAACTCAGAAATGTTTACTACCCCCCTACCAATCAATTGTCTACAATTTCATTCTTTATAACCTCCTCCATATTGATCTCTTTCTTTCCTAGTTCCACTGTCACTTTCTAAATATAAACTCTTATTAATGGATCACCTTTAATAACTTCCAAGTAGATATCCTGGCTGCAGGCATTCTTTCATATATGGTATCCTATATATCACTACCAGATTAATTTCCCATGCAACACTTCGATCATACATGTTCTCTAGGGATTAAAACTTTCTACTGTCTTTGGAACGTCATTTCAAAACCAGAAAGGTTCCTTACCATTCACAATTGATTCTGAAACTAATGGTTCGTTTTCTACCACTTCCTTGCTCATATGCTAAATTTCATACAAATGAAACTCTACTATAAAATATCATTGTTTTATACACATACCATTTATATAACAAGGCCCCCAGGATCTATCTCTGGATTACTTAGTAATGGGCTCACAGGAGCTGAAATTGCATCCTTTTGCAGCATAACAGACAACTTCCCATGGTGCCATCACCTCCTCCCATGACTGGGAGGGACTAAAATATCCCACAGTTCCCCAGATCTCAAGTTGGCACAGGCTGCTTTCGCAGTACTCACAGAAACTGCTGACAGCTAGTCTCAGACTCTGATGCGTGAGCTCTAAATATTTATTCTTCTCCCCATGATCATTCTCATGCTTCTACTAAAAGGAAGAGAAGAGTAGAGGGGACAGGACCTCTTCCTGAAGCCTAGTCATGGTGCACTCAAGGTGTTTGGCAGGCATCTCCTTTAGTACAGTGCCAAGAGATTAGGGAGCCACATGCATCCTTCTGGGACAATGACCCCAGCACAACTAGTTTCTCAGCACACATATTGTGATACTGTGAACACTGCCCTCACTCACCTCTCCACACACACACCTACTTTGCTTCTATAGTATCCTCAAGCTTGTATGTGGCCCTCTGAATACCCTGCTGCAGTTCTGCCTTATCTTACTCCATTCTCAAAAGTTACTTACTCCATGCCTTATTTCCTAAGCAGAAAGTTTTTCTTTATTGAATTCTAATGCCTTAACAGTTATCCCATGCTGCCTCCTACTACCATGGTGGTACTATTGTTTCTTACCAGATTCAGAAACATTAGTTAAGAATTTACTGCCTTTCTTAAACTTAATATATCATCATACCATCTATCCTAGAAGCCTAAGTACAGTTTATTCTCACTGTTATTAATGATAACTGAAGAAAATTTCAGGAATCATTTCTTTCCTGAAAGAATGACATTGATACCTATTGGCCCAAAATATCTGGAGTAGCACCAGCTCTTCCACAAAAAATTGACTGATTTCTCACAACCTGACTTAATCCAGATGCTTCAGTTCTGCCTGGGTTGGTCAAAAAGATAAGACTGTAATTTACTCTAAGTGCTACTTTTATGCTTGTGAGAACAAAAGCCCATTTTATGAAATGCTCAGTTCATTATAATATTCTTCTTATTGTCCTTAAGCCCTTAGGATATTAAGGATGGAATTTTACAACTCAGAAGTCTAAATATATAAGGAAATATTGACTGAGATTCAAAAATATGGTAAAGCAAATATATCCACATTATTTTTACGATTCTGTTCATTTAAATAAATACATGAACAGGCTTCCAAAGGCTTGCTTATTATAAAAGAATACAGTGAATTTTATCCCCTCTGGTTCTACACATGAAAGAATCAGCACAAAACCCAAGAGCTGACCAATTTTACAGAGAGAAGAGCATAAAAGGCAGTTTCTTATGATCTTTCAGGAGGAAATGCACTTGAAATACTGTGAGAAAGGCAGTCTTGTGATATTTCTCATTATAAAAGGTCACTGCTCTACTCATTTATCACTATTTTATGGAAGAAGCAGAGTGTATTGTGTCTAGGTGGGGGCAATGTTGCTGAGAAGAGTTTAAAAAATTACCTGGTGTTAAGAGGGACAGAGAAATTATTCAGTAGATGGCAAAGCAGAGTTTGGAAATATATTGCTAGTGCTGAAAATCAGAAATATTGTAAGATGTGAGAGGAAAAAGAGAAATCTACACTGAAGGGACTATTCTCTTCTCTTATAAATAATTCCTCTTACCATAAAGAGGGACTACCCATGAGTTAAAAAAATATACCATTTGTGCATTTAGATTTCAATTCTCCATCAGGGATCACTGGGAAATAATGATGTGTCATAATGCACACTAATATAGGAAAAAGAAAAACATACATAGAACTATTTCAACATGTCAGATAAAGTAAAATAGAGGGTTTTTTTTAACTCTACATAAATACTAATAATCTCATGTTATATGATGTCATGTTGTTGCATCACTGTGAAAGTCTATAATACAGAGTCCATGCATATAATTCAACAGCTTGCCTGCTATGTAGTATGTGCCTCTCTGAGACTTCTATAAGGAATACCTCACTTAATCCTTTAATCCTCTTAACAAACTCATGTGCAAAGTACTGATATTAGCTCCATTTAATAGATGAGAAAGCTGAGGTAGTTGCTCATAGAATCATAATTAATAAATATGGCCCTGGAATGCAAACCTAGTCAATGAGTACCATTACACTAAGCTCTGTTTTCTTATTTAGAAAGTCTTCTTTAAATAAATAAACAAAAAAATCATCAGAAAAGTACTTCAGATAGGATTTAAATTGTCAAGTTGAAGACCCTAAAGAGAAATTGAAAGTGAATCTTAAATTCAAAATCCAGTGGTTACTTACTAAAGTTGTTACTTTATTACCTTACCTGATGTTCATTATTATAAACTGGTAGCTGCATGGACTGAGAACTCAGACAAATTTAACAATAGTTTTAAGTCCAAAATATAGAAAACTGTTCTCACATGCTCCTCAGAAAAATGTAGTACAAGCTACTCAGTTTGTCACACACTTTTGAACATATGAAAGGAAAACACTACAGTGTAAACCTACTCTATGTGATTAGTTTAGTAAAGAGAGCAACAATGTTATATAAATGATTACAATTAACTTTGCAAAGTATAAAGCACAATACAAATGATAAGTGTTAATAGTACTTTAGAAGACATATGTAATGACAAGGAGCAGACAAAAGTCACATTTTGCAAATTGAAGGGAAATAATTTCCCACTAATATTGATATTGATTCATCACTTTGACAAGAAAAGAAAGTAAAAAATACAATTCAATCAATTATTTCATATTAATATATAAGCAACAATATTGGCCAAGTCCAATTTTAACAGAAACTGAATTTCATTTAAAACATTATGTGATTGTCAATCTCCTAAAATAAACTTGGTAAAATTATGGACAAAAGTTTCATGAAGAGTGAGCTGATCTTTCCTTCACTTAGACAAAGTTTCTAAATTAAAGTATTTTAGAAGAAACTTGCATTAATAAAAGCTGGATTCTATTATGAAAAGAAAAAAACAGCCTTGACAATGTCCACATTGAGTGCCTCTGGCAAGGGAACCACAAATTTAGCTTCTGAGTTTTCTAAGGCAACGCTATTCATTAACAGAACTTTTGTTGGATAACAAAAATAGGCATAATGAATAGGCAATCATGAGTTTTCCTTCTTTCATAGCTAGGAAGTAAAAATAGAGAATATGCAAAAAGTTATATTGTTTTATTGGATATATTTACATTCATATAGACCTACTATCAGGAAGTTTATGGAACAAAAATAGGCTTATAGTCATTCTTTGAAGTCAAATTTTCTTATTTAAGTATTTTTTTTATATTAGGCTACCTCTCTTTTCATTAGTCAACTCTGCTTGTTCATTTCATTTTCTGATAATTCTAAGTGAAAATCAGCACATTTAGTATATGATACCTTACCAGGGATGTAAAATTGTATAATTTCCCAAAATAATTCAAAACCCAGTATATTTTTTTCTGAAAATTTGTCATTTTATTGTTTTTGCTTCAGATGTGGTCTAATTAGACTAACAGGTCATAAAATAACTATGAGTTCTGGTCAGAACAGAAAAGAAAGAATTATCTGAAAATATATGAAATAGAAAGTTTGTAATTTGAGTCAAGAAAGATAAATTATAGTTAAAAAGAAAGACTGGAGGAGATAAATCAAATGCATGAAAGAATATAGCAATCTAGTTTTTCTACAATATGCCACTCACAATATCCAAGACACAATTTAAAGCAGATAGGTATATGAAAAGTATAGGAAAACGTGATCCTTTCTTAAGAGAAATAGAATTAACAGAAACAAACTTCAAGATGATCCAGATGTTGGAACTGGCAAAAAAATATTTTAAGGTAGCAATGATAACTATGCTCAAAGAAATAAAGGAAAAGGAAAAGGAAAGTATGTTTGAAACAACTGAACAAATATGAAATCTCAGTAGAGAGATACACGCTATATTAAAAAAATGAACTAATTCGAAGTCTGGATTGAAAACAATTCTATCTATAAAATGGGACCAGTTCTCTGGGAAGAGAAAGGTTTAACAGCAGAGTGAAGAGGACAAAGACTGAGAACATTTGATTGATGAATTCTCCTACCTCTGATTTCTCCTTTAATATTTCCTCTAGCTCATTCTAACTCCTAAATAGAAGTGTTTCCCAAGTTTCCTTCCTTCGCTGCCTGTCTTCACTTCCTTCTTTACTTTCCTCTTACTTGGCCATATACTCCTCTGTCCACACTCAATTATCTCTTCAGTGTAGTAAGAATGCAATTAAAATCTCTAGACTGGTTCTTCATTCAGGATATGTTTTAACATTAAATATGCTACATGGTCACTTGATATTTGAAGCCTATGTAATTCATTTTAGTCAGAAGCACTAAGTAAATTGTTAAAGTCATGGTTTTCATCAACCATATTAATATTCCTAAAGCCCAATCTTTGATATGTTCCTCCTTTATTCAAAAATATTTGGTGGTTTCTCAATGGGTACCAGGCAAAGCCCAATGTGTTTAGCAGTACTACCTAAGCCCTCTTTAAGATATATAACAAACAGCTAGCTCAATGCTTCTTCAACCATTAGTGTGATTTCCTGTAAGAGCCTAGAAAGGGAAGATCATGTACTCCTTCAGACTTGCTTGCAGCTGAGGTCTCTGCATGTGACTCACTTTGAGAAATAGACACCCTTTCTGGACTTGAAAGGAGAAAGAGGGAACGTCAAATGGTAGGCGCACAGCTCTTCAGTAAATGGGATATAGCTGCATGTTACTAAGAATCTCTTCTAACCAGTCAATTCCTATTTTTGGAAGCTAATCTGTAGAGACAGCTCCTCTGGAACCAGTCTCTTGCCCTGTATGTCAAAGGAAGCAAGTTGTTTCCTATGGTGTCCACTGTGGTGGCTGTTCCCTTGTTATTCCAGTGTGCAATATGATTCTGGGATATGATTATGCTGAAAGCTCAGCACAGAGTGCCTTCCCCAGATTTTCCAGTGGTTCTGTAAGAAATGTAATCACCTGTTCAATTCCCTTTAGGTATAAACTAGCTAGAGTGGATTGTGCCATCTAAAACTGAATCCTGGATAACATACCCTACAAAATGTATATCTAACCTGTGCACAGGAGCATATCCACTGTTATAAGCCCATAGAGAATTTATACTCCAGGAACATTTAGCAACTTGCTATTCCTCTTCTCATCCCTTCTATTCTACTCTCATATCTCTGCTCAAACCATCTTTCTACATGGCATGGCTTAACTCCCTCCCACTCCTCAAATTTCTACATTCAAAAGCTCTCCATGCTACAAAGCTTAAATGTTACCTTCTCCACAAAGTTTTGCTAATATTCCAGCCAGAAAAGTACCCTCCTTTCTACTTTCCATAGCATTTCACTTATCCATTATTTAACCCTTTTAGGTATTTGCATTATCTACACTTAACTATGAAAGTTTTAAAGGCAATAAAAATTGAACTCCTGCTTGTAATTTTTTTTATCACCCACCAAACCATACCATTTGTTTTACCAAGCAATGTTCCAAATGCCCCAATCAATCCAAGCCTTTCCCTCCAGTCTAAAGTTCTGATGATAGATAACTTTGTCCTTTCTTCTTCCTTTAGTAGTAATTGGATGAGCCATTGTAGCTTCTACTTGGACCACCTAATGAACAATTAGCTTGAATCATTTTGGATAACAGCCTTTCAAGCCTTCATAAATCACAACATTTCCCTAATCAAAGAAACAGTTAGTATCATAGAAATTGGAGGTCAAAGGTGCTTTAGCTCATCACCTACTTTTAGCTCTTTCTGGTTATTGTATACCATATTCTGTGATAATCATGCAAAAAGCATCACAAAAATAGAAGGTTAATTGGAACATTGTAATATCAGAAATTTGAATTCATTTTTGCTGAAGGATACCTTATTTCTGGTATAATAGATATCTTTTAACTTAAGCAATATATTTTCTTGTTTAAGTGACAGATGATTGAGTTTATTACTTTTGCTTCCAGAGAAAAATTGAACCAACTGCATGTATTATAGAGTCAAATACTAAGATTTGGACCCAATATTGTTCTATTCCATGAGTGGAAATACAATCAAAAAGGAATTCATTGTGTTGTTAGATTTCAGTATCTGTTTTAAGTTTGAATGCATGAATGAATTTTTTGAAAATAAAGAACTTCCAAGATGAAACAGGCCAGTGAGGGAGGTTTTAGGAAGCAGCTGTACCTGGCAAAACACAGCACTGAGGAGACTGTTTGATCCACCTGGACATTGAGTTGACACTTTAACAGGATCAGTCAATGCAAAAAGAACATTTTAATGATTTGTATTCTGGACTAGTGTGGGTAAAATTGTAGTATTTCCAGAATACCTCACCTGGCTTTAGTACATCTGCATATCAACAGAGGCTCAAGGGTGGAGAGAAGTATGACTTTAGGGCATTTGCATATCCTTAGGGGTGGAGAGAAATTCATCTCCATGTCAATGAGTAACTACCTGGGCAACCGAGGGTGTGTCTGAACCTGAGAGTTTAAAGGGAGGGGCTGGCTTGCTTGCTTGCTTCTTCAGGAGCAGAGGAGAGAGAGACGGCCCTGGACTGCAGTTTGTGAGCAATAAATGGATTTTAAACTTTATTTCTCCCTTTAACTAATTTTGTTTTTTAGAGGTATTTTGCCCTGGGATTTCCTTTCCCCAGACTTACAACTAGTTTTGATATTCCGGGAACAAATATATAAATTGAGAGAATCAAAGGATATAAGGTCTGTGACAGTACATTGAACATTATCAAATAAAGTACAAATATAAAGAAGTCTATAATTGAGAATAACTAAGCTAGGAATGCCAGGGACACAATCCCCAAATCATTTCATTCTGTTACTAGCTAATATGATGCAGCATTAGGTAAGATTATGTGGCAAGTCTTACCTTCTTTGGGGGTCTAAACTTGGTCCAATACTTTGATCAAGTTTTTTTTAATATACACCTTAAAAGAAAGCTTTTTCCATTTACTTGTACATGTAAGAAACTGTCCTTATAACAAAGTAAACTTTTGTTCATTTGAAAGTTTCTGCTTTGAAAAAATTTGGTTCAGATAGCAAAAGTACTGACACTTTCTACAAAAATAGTATTAATACCTGGGGCAGTATATGTTATGCAAAATATTCTCTTTACCAGCTGAAATGAGATCTTCATTTTAATATAGTTTCCAGAGGCTTAGACCATGGATTGAACTGTAATCACCTGCAGGGGAAAATTTAAAGATCAAAAATGTCCATTTACTTCCTTAACCCAAATCTAGTATTTTCTCTGCTGGAAACTGACTTTAATTTATCTAGAAAAATATTTGTTTCAGTGTATTGGTTAGAGTTGCCAAGGGAAGTAAAATAGTATAAAATGTTAAAAAAAATAAGAAAGCATACAATTTTATCTAAACAATAGTTTAGATATAGGCAAACAAAATTCTTATGAATTAATGAAGAACAAATCATATTTTCTTTGGAATTCTTATTAAAATGGCTCACTAAGAAAACATGCTTTTAAGTGATTTTATCGTTTATACAATATACGAGGCAGAGAAATTCTGGGTTTTATTAGCTTTGGTGGATATTAGCATTTTATACTCATGGTAATTGTTTTAGGAGTGTTCTGTGAAGCTGAAGTACTAAGAATCTCTACAAACATCACCTAATATATAGCTCAATAGATAAAATGCTCACATTTGAGCATATGATGTTACTGAATGTATATTCTGGGTAACTGTAAGCCATTTGACAGAAAACTAACTTCCTCTAAATCTGATTCTTATTCTACTACAGAATTAATCCCATCTCTTGGGATCTTGGGATTGAGGTAATAGGATGATGATAAATCCTTCTTGAAAAACATTGCTATCCTTGGTTAAATAAATGTTTTGTTTCTCCATTTATCTTGGTCTCCTTGATCTTTGCTGGGTTAATCTTTTTCTTTTTGTAAATCCTTATATTAAGCTTTCTAACCTAATATAAAAAAAGTTTAGATGTAAGATTCTGGGAACAATATAGCATTAATATTTATATGTTCTATTTACACCATTTCCAGGCTAAGCCCTTAAAAAAATATATTTTGATTCTAAAACAATTTTTATATTATCAACAAAAAAATAGTTGCATAATTAAAGTTTGTTTTTTGATCCCAAAGTCATTTAACTAAAAACACCCATTGTTATACATATCTTCTTTACGATGTTGAATGTCTGTCATTTATGTAACCACTTAGAGGTAGTATAGGAAATTATTAGGCAGTGTAAAATAAAGATGAATTAAATGTAATAAAATAAATAACTATGTTCTAGCTGAAATTATATTTTAATAGGAGGACAATCTGAGGGGAAAAATTAATACAAAAAAATAAAATTATAACAGTGGCAAAAAAAGAACTAGGTTGAATTGAGAGTTACTGATGTCTACAAAATAAAATAAAAATAGAACATTCTTTACATGCATGCATTAAAAGTTTTTCATTTATTAGATTACAGTCAGGAAGGACTCTGCAGGCACAAAAGCAATATTACAAGATAATAAAATATTCACCATATTATGATTATCAAAAGTTATAAATACGGGCTTGAAATGGTGTGGGTAGAATTGTAACATTTCCAGAATATCCCGTCTGGCTTTAGTGCATTTGCATATCCTCAGCGGTGGAGAGAAGTTCATCTCCATAGCAATGGGTAATTACCTGGGCAACCGAGGGCATATTTGAACCTGAGAGGTTAAGGGGAGGGGGCTGGCTTACGTGGTTGCTTCTTGAGGAGCAGAGAAGAAAGATAGCCCTGGACTGCAGTTTGTAAGCAATAAATGGGTTTTAAACCTTATTTCTCCCTTTAACTGATTTCAGTTTTTAGAGGTATTTTGCCCCAGGATTTCCTCTCCCCAGACTTACAAATGGTCTCAGTTTTGGCATCATAAGATTACCTAAAGTGCAGAACCCAAATGAAGTTAATAATGAAAAAAAAGTCTTTGGATTTTATATATACATTTGTCAAATCTAAAGTTGTATTGAAACATCTGGTGTAGAACAGCACGTAGTTTTCCTTGCTGACCCAGAGAGTGTGACAATAAATGAAAAAGTTGTAGATCTCAGTTTCTTCTCTGGTTTCACTTACCACTCTATATCTCTGCTTGGAACAAAAAAAATATATACCAGGAAGACTGAAGCCTGGACCCAGACCCATCCAGGCAGTGTGCAGCTTACAAGGTCCTCTTTGCCGTTAGTACTGCCAACACAGTTAACCTATTCCCCAGGGTTAAAAACAGGGAGTCACCAGCAACCCAAACTTAATTTCACATCCTAAATACTTGGTGGATATCTTAAAGGCCATCCTTTTCTACCTATGGGTAGAAGAGTTTGAAAGTGACCAAGTTAGAAAATTCCCTCTAACATTAGGCAATGCCAAAAGACATTTGTTTTCAAAGCATATCAAAGCTCAAGACCATTTGGTAAGAGTCTGGAATTAAAGAATTATTTCAAATGCAGTATCTGTAATTCAAAAGTAATTGTCTTACAGAAAGAGAGAAAAACATGGGTTAAACAAGGCATGGAGCTATGATAAGTGATAGTATATTTGATAATTAACTATAAGCTGATCATCCTGGGTATCCTAGCATCGGTCATCTCTATACTATGGAAAACAACTGGAGAGAGTAGAGATTAAAATTTAAAAAAACATCTATTAGGAGTCTAGCCCAGGTAACTGGTAGAAGAAATGTAAAGCACAGATACGATGGGGTGGAAGGACCCGGACACCAAACACCATTTCAGAAGTGGAATGATGCAAATTGGTGGCCATTTGGATGTGGCGGTTTGCTTACTCAAAGCAAAATGGATATAAAAAGAGGATTCCAAAAGTTGCTTGTTCAGTGAGCAGAGTTGCTAGTGATGTTATCAACTAACACAGGAAAAACAAGAGAATGAACCAGGTTGGGGAGTTTGGAAGGGAGATCCAAAAATTTCATTCAGAAAATTCACTTCAGGTACCTAATTTTCTGGAGCAAAGACACTATAAATCATCAATATTAAGATAAAGACATTGGAGGGACTGAAATCACTAAGCAGAAAGTATAGGAAGAGATAAAAGAAGGAAAATACCAAGAAAGATCAATGGGTGTGGTAACAGCAGAGGAAAACAATTCAGGAAAAAAGGGTGTTCAGCAATAATACCACATGACACTCAGCAATTATAAGATGATATCTGAAAGTTATTAGATTTTCCAGTTTGGCAGTTATTGGCAGTAACTTTTCAAAAAAAACATGTTCAATTGGTTGTAGGGACAGTTACTTTTTGTAAATCAAGAAGTAAATAGATGATCAAAGAGTTGAATCAGATTATGTAGACTGTTCCTTTGAGAGACTGGAAGGAGATGAGAGGGGGAGTCAAGGCTTTGGGAGATACACAAATATAGTAGGATTTCTTTGTTTCCTTCTGCGTTTATTGCTTACAAGTGATCTGAGTTTTTGTAAAAGATAAGAAACCAGCAAAGAGGAATTAAAGATTTACCAAATAAAGGGGATCATAATGGTGTCAAGGGCAGAAATAAAAGGGAGAATTAGGGGGAAAAATAAAAACAAAAAAAAGATCTGATTTAAAAATAATGTACCCTTTTATTTTCTGGAAAGGGAAAAGAATGGTAAGGTGTGGTAAATAGATAAGTTTTAAGACAGTATCTTAGTTTAGGTACCTCCCTAGGCAGGCTCCAAGGAAGAATTTCACTGCATAAAATACAAGTTAGGGATGGGGAGGTAAAGCAGGAATGGGAAAAGGGACAATAAAGGATGTGTTGATGATGATGATCTGGGACACAACCCTCTGAGGACACTAAGAAATTGTGTCAATCACCCCTTAGAATTGTTTCATCATGGGTGGAAAATGGGCATTAGCCACCAAATTCTGTCTTCTGTTGGCTAAAGGTTGATCTCTGGGGAATTAAATACCTCTGTTCTGAATCTGGTTTGAGGAAACTCTGAAAGTGACCCCTGAGAAAGCCTCCAGGCAGAGGGTGCTTTAGGTGAAAGCTGTGAGCTCTTTCAGAAGGTCTGCTGCAGCCGTGGGTGAGCTCAGAGTTGGATGGAGAGGATTTGGGGCAGGACATAAAGGCTTCTCCTGCAGATGGAAAAGGAGATGCTCTTCTTACTGGCAACTTAAGTGCATTACTATGTGTACCCTAGATTCCATAGTGCTTTTCAGCAAACATGTTCTATGTGCTACAAATCCCTTTCTCTCCAGCTGTCCTTTCTCCTCTGCCAAGAGATTCTCTGCCGCTACTCATTCATTCATTCAAGGACATCAGCAAAGTTCCCCTCCCCCAAACCTCCTTTCCATGCCACACACAATCCCCAAGGCCTTTCTTTCTTCCATCTGAATTTGAATAACATAAACAGAACAAAACAAAGACTTATTCCCATTATAGTGCATCTGAGGTATACTTTGCAAGGTGGTCAGTAATAGGCAAGAGAAAAGAAAATGATTTTTTAGGATGTTCCTGGAGAACTGGAAAGATTTAAAGCCTTCTTAGGCTGGGCCACAAGTATCTGATGCCCTGTTCTTCTAAAAGAGGGCAGAAAAGATGACGGGATCTTGGGGAAGAGGAGAAAAAGATCCCAGAGTGTGAAAGGAGCTCATTAATGCATATCTGAGATGGACTCTGCATGACTACTAGGGACTGAGGGTCGTGGGGGGAAGGATAAATTGTGTAGCTGACTCTGGACTCTAGGTGATGAATTACTGACCAGGGGCTTGTCCCTTTTCATGTTCCTAGACATTAAGGGCACAGAGAATGGGTTATCCAAGCAAGAGACAAATTTTATATAGTGCATGCCCTACATGCCAGGTGCTTCACTGTATGCTGAGGACATTCTATTGAATAAGCAGATATGGCCCCACCCTCATGGGATTTACAGTAAAAAAAAATTAGAGGAATCCATCTGGGATTCCTTTTCCTGTTTCTCATAGTACACATCTGCCTTGTTTGCCTTCTAGGGCACCTTTTACATCCTGCCTTATAATTTTTTATGGGCATGCCTGGCCTCACCTAAAGATTGTGAGTTTCCTGAGGGCCAAGACTGGTTCTTCTCACACACAATTACTGACTGACAGATGGACTGATGGTGCCAGAGATGACTGAGGGTCTCCTCAAATGCACACCCATCTGAAATGTGCAGAAGTCTAGCATTTTAAGCCTATAGTGTGTTTGACTCAATCTGCTCTGCTACATCCAAAATTGTGAGAGAAGGTTCTTTGCCTGAAGGAGTCATTCCTCCTCTTTAGATCTTCAAAGCAACATATTTAATGATCAAAGCCATATCTGTTCCACTTTTTCTGGATACAACATTACCTTGAAATTTGAGCTTTAAAATGATGGGAAAAAGTTAGTCTTTAGGCCATTGCTTCTAAGCTGTTGGAATGAATATTCAAAGGAACATTCCTCAGCAGAGCATTTTGAACTTTCTGAAACTGTGTACATTCCATAAATTGTTATAACATTAGGGAATAATAGGGACTGAAGCTGTCTAGGATGGTGAAAAGGACAAGGACCTTGGGCTCGGACAATATGAACACTGCTATGTATTAACTGTATGAATTTGAACAAGTAAATTAATCCCTCTGGACCTCAATTTCATCTTTAAAATGGGGACAGTAACACCTCCGTCAAAAACTCCTAAGGATTAAAAAACTCATGCAGAGTATTTTACTTCCCATAACACATAGTCACCATAAAAGATCCCTAGACTTTATTTTGGTGGGAGATACAACAAATATTTGCTAAATGTCCTTGTTTAAATGCATGACCAACTAGGTCATGGAACATCTCTGTAGAACTGATCTTTTATAGGAGTTGTAACATTAAATAATAAGAGGCGTAGCAAGGAACCATACACGATAAAGAAGAAAAGGAGAAAATACAGTTGTTTTATCTGAGAAATAAAGGGGTCAATATATTTATGATAAAATGCCAGAAGTGAATCCTTATAGACATTTTGCCAATTTTTTAATTAAAATCAATGGGAAAGGCTTAAGAATAAAAACTTTCAACTTTTAAAATTTCTTTGTGTAAGAAGAGCTAACCAAAAGAGTACTGCCTCTATAAGGGAAATCAATCTACGGAGAATTCCCATAAAGCAGTAATCATATAATGTCTTTCAAGGCCCTCTTGAAAGAAACAAGAAAAAGTCACAAACTAATTTTTCCTCTCCCTGACTCATCATAAAATCAATTAAATCATGTTTCTTACTAGATTCATGGTTTTCCGAGCGAGCAGAGACAAATCGAATCCTGTGTAGCGTGTGTGGGAAGTATCAACGTGAACCTGAGGAAAGAAACGGATTGGTACCTAAGTCCAGACGTGTGTGCATCTATGCAAAACTGACAAGATGAATACGCAGGATGCTACTCATGGAAACACGTGAACAGTGTATAGCATGGAAACACACACACACACACACACACGCACACACTCCCACACACGTTTTTAAGCTTTCATAGTACTTTGCAACCCTCTGATGATGCTCATTACAGAATGCTTTATATTACAATCAAACCTAGTTTTTCATCTCCCTAAAGACTATAAATTCCTTGAAAATAAAGACGGTGCCATGTTCATTTTTTCACTCTTCCATTTCCTGTTATGCCAACATTAGGAACCAGTCCCTTGCACAGCTCAGGAAAATAAAGAAAATCAACTTGGAGGGTATTTAATATATGCCAGACACTAAGCATGGAGTTTCCTATAAAACATAAATCCACTATTGATTCCATCTTTTGAGTTGATGTAACGTCTCTTTGGCTTCATAGAAATGCTGAGATGATGCCTCCTCTGCTTTACCTACGCCAAAGCAAAAACTTCATCGCAGGCTGCCAGTTATTGCACAGCAGTAGTTTCAATATGCAACCGTTAGCAGCAGAATCCCAGACCAACTCATAAGGGAAAGTATTCATTCTAATTAAATAAGTTCTTTATAAAGTTACAAATCAGAACATTAAGCAGAAAGGAAACGTCTAAGAAATAAATCTCATTGAAATAGTTTGTCTGTAAATGTCATCATGTGTCTGCTTCCAAACAGTATTTTCTTTTCTAACTCACAAGTCATGTGTGATTATGGAAAAGAAACTGGTACAATCTTTCAAAATAATAAGGAAAAAAAATTAGAGCCTTTCAAATGTGCAGAAGTATAATATGTTCCCCAAATAAAACACAGACTGTTCTCTGCTCTTCCTCCTCAAAAGATAATTAACTGAAAGAATAATCCCTTTAAATAAAGTACACTGAAGTAGTTGCCTCTTGTATTTGCAAATGTATGAGGAACGATTTTTAAAGGAGTCAAAAAATGCCCTCTGTAATCATTCCTATGGTCTTGGAAGGTGAAAAAGTGTTTCACTTTTAGCTGGTAATTGACTCACATATGATAAATTGTGATTGGAAGGACAAAACTGATAGTGGGAAAGTAAAAGTAAAATGCAGGAGTCTGAGTCTGTTCAAATTGGAGAACACCAGTGGGGAGACTAAACTTCTCTCTTCACTGAAGCAGCAGTTTGAAGTACTCTTGTGTAGGATAATAGAATAATTGACCCAATTAGGGCCCTATTCATCAGAAATTAGATTTCTGCAGGTGCCAAACACAAAGGCTTTTAAGGGCCTTCTCAGCTTCTCACTAGCAACATTAGGAAATTGCAGGCACAACAGAACTGCAAAATCTGCAATTTAGTATCTTTCCTGAAGGTATCTGCTGAACGTCACTTTAATTTTAAAGACAGATGAAAGGGACAGAGTTTACGGGCCATGTCCTTGCCAAGACAGCCCCTGTAAGCCTAAGTCTATGGCTGCCATCCTGTTTAACCCAGCTTTAAAAATAGACATTCAAAAGCAATAACTGTACTTGTGATTGAATATTCACCTTTCACAGAGCATCTCGTTCCAAAGTCTGTCCAATTCACGCCCTTTTTTTAGAGATTAATTATTGTATTCATTCTTATAAGGCTGTAGAACCCACAATGACCTCAATCAAGTCTTTTTTTTTATTATTAAAGTATCTTTGATATACAATCTTATGTTGGTTTCAAATATACAATAAAGTGGTTTTCAACAGCTCCCCATGTTAGTAAATCCTCACTCCCTCCAGTGTGACAACCAAGTCCTTTCGATGCCATTTCTTCAGGTCCAGCTCAGGTTACATAGGTAAAGAGGTTTTTTTTAACTAGGCCTGAGAGTCTCAAAAACAAGCATATGATAGAACTTCAAGTTTTCCTCAGAGTATGGGGTGGGAAAAAAGTAAAGAAAAGCCCTTTCCCTGAAGATCCAGGAATTGCTGATTGAGTTTCAACCCTTTAGTTTTTCAAATAATATGTTCTCTTTTACTGGCAGGATATGAAAAACTTCACTCGCCTAACCTCCATGCATTTTCTGCCTCAAATACACACACAACTACTCTAATTTTTATTCTTCTCAATTTTCTTTCTAACTTTGATTATCATTTGAATCATGTTGAGACATGTGTGTGTATATGTGTGTACTTACATTGACTTCTGTATCTCCCATTAAAATGCTTGTTTCAGGAGAATAAAGACATTGTCTCACTTACTGACTGCTGTGGCCCCTGGACCTAGGGCCTAGAAAAATAAAGGGCACTTGCTAGAGTCTCAATATATGTTTCTTGAGTGAATGAATTAAAGAAATTTGTTTTCTTTAGAAAAATTTAAAATAAGTACATTAAAGGTGCACTGATACTAAGGGACCCAATTCCCCCGGCCTGCTTCATGGATTCACAAGGGATGTATCAGATCCTGTAACTAAATAGGGTAGAGTTGAGCTTAATTTTAAGCCAGGCTGGGACTTCTATTTCTCTAGTCACTCCCTCAGCTTTAGCTCCACTCGCGGGGTGGACCTGCTCACAGGGTGGTACAGGCAGCTCCAGCCTACTTTGATTCACACTGATCCAGAAGGAGAAATCCTAGTTAAGAAAAGAACTCCAGGAAATTTTATGCTATTGTCTTGATTAGCCTGACTTGTGTTATATACCTTCCCTGAACTGATTACTATGACCAGGAGGCTAGAGCATGTTTCTGGGTTGGCTTTTGGGGTTACCCCAGTCCCTGGGGTAGTCAGGTTTACCCAGTGCACAGGAACTAGGAGTAGAGAAGGTAAAGATCAAATTCCCTCAGAACAAAATCAGAGTACTAGTGCTGCAAAGGAGAAGTGGTGGTTTCCAGCAAAAATTACCAATGCAAATGTTTGTGCATTTTCTCTCATACTAGGATGAGACCCTTTCAAAACAAGCACTGGATCTTGTTCACCTTTGTGTCTGGGAATTGCTCAGGAAAAGGGCATTGCCCAGAGTACGGACATGCATTTATGGGCTGATAATGCAATGGTCACTTCTCACTGAATGTCAGTTTCCTTTTCATTACCAGCAGAATCTCTTTGAACTCCATGAGGGCTCCAGTCCCTTTTTTAAAGGGCTCATCTGTGTAGGTCAGACCCATCCAGAATAATCTTTATTTGGATCCACTCAAAATCCTCTGATTATGGACCCTAATTATATCTGCAAAATCCCATCCTCTTTGCCATGTAGTGTCACACAATCACAAGAGCAAACTCATTATATGCACAGGTTCCATGCACATTCAAGGGAAGGCTTATTGGGGGTCAGTTTAGAACTCTGCCTACTACTGCTGGGCACCTTTAGACTAGCTAATGCTTTTTTGTCCTCAACTCATCTCACTGGGTGGACCTGAAACTTCACAACCCAGCTGCAATTGGCGGGGGCAAGACAAATGAACCCAGGAGTCTGGCAATATCTCCAGGTTTATTAGCTAACAGAACTCATTGTGTTATTTTTTATATCTTGTGCTAATTACCCTTTAAAGCCCACAAATGGGTGGTGAGGTAAATTATATATTTGCATATAAATGGCATTTTTTAAATGAGTGGCATTTTTTTTTCATGTTCAGCATGCTTGTTTATCTTTATTCCTATATTTGTTGCTACAATGTGAACTTTGTGAGGGCAATAAGTGTATCTCATTCATTTTTAAATTCCAAGTGCCTAGATCTCAATATTTAATTAAGACCCACCCAAGTAAACAGTTCTAATTCTGCTTAATTTAGGTTCTTTGCCTTGTTTGACCTTGGATCGCCTCTGTTCCTTAAGAGATTAGGATGAGAAACACATTTGATGTTTGCTTAAAATATTGTACAAATGTCGACACAATTGGGTCCCTAGTCCTTTCTAACAATGTTTTAGCTCTCTGGAAGACAAAAAAAAAAAAGGAAATATATGTAGGCTTCAGCTTGGACAACTCCAAAATGTCTTAGAATCCACTGTTACTTCAAAACCAATTGAGGTCCGTGACATCACAGAGCTATTCCTGAGGACTCTGCTTTTTCAATAAAGTCAGGCAGACAAAGGCCCCTGAAAGAACATTCCCCTTCTACCAGTGGAGAAAGCAGGGCTCAGCCTTCATGTGCCAGGGCTTTGCATTCCTCCGAGCAGCAGAGGTGGCCTTCCCAAAGAACACTCATTCAGGACGCTGCTCCTGCGCGGCCCATGACAAAGGGAACAGACAGAAAAAGCAGGCAACTGACACGATACTTAAGATACTATCAGTCCCCCTCGTCCATGCAGGCAGGGACTTCAATAATGAACCTGTTTAATCTTCAGTGACGCGTGAAGGAGAAACAGACACACAAAAAGGAAACCCACAGAAACCCTCGGATTCCCGCAATGGAAACGCTGCTGGTGATTGACTAGCATCATGTTTTTGTCATCTGAAACCAGCTTAGTATTCAAGAAACATCTTTGCAGATCAAGGCTTTAACCTAAGGAATGTAATTTGTGTCAGAGAGTTCAAGAAGCCTCTAAAATAACAGGGGAAAAGTCTTGCTGGTATATGCACATAACACAGATGTTATCTGGGATCTTCTCTGCCCTCAGAGGTTTAGGGAATTGACATTCAACCTCCAGATTGAGCAACCGGGGCCAGGAAAACCCTCACTCAACCTGTGGGTGCCTCATGGTTATTTCTTTCTGTTTTGATCTGGAATCAGGGCATCCTGCTTTGTGCTGCCCCACCTCTGGACCAGAAGTGAAGATCTGCCTTTCTTACTCGCCTCAATGAAAAGGTCCAGTCACAGCACACATCATTAAGTTTTATGGATGTACAAATATTTGTGAGATCATGAAGAAGCAGCTTGTAAGATTTCCCCAATTTTGTTTCCTTCTTTACTCTTGTAGTTAGTAGCCACACATCCTACCTTCTCTAAATCTGTTTATCATATCAGGCCCTCCCTGACCCAGAAAGATCCCTGGGGAATGTCCATTGCCTACTTCTCTATGGGCCCCTTCCAAAATAATATGCCTTCTTCAGTTCTCCTGCACTGTCAAAATAAACATTTTCCATCTGTGTTTATGCCTGTGTGTATTTTCTCCCCAGAGAGAAAGTGAAAACCTACACCATATTCTCAGCAAGGGTCTGTGATCCAAAACAAGCAAGAACCATTGCTTAGAGCCTATTTCCATGGGGGAAATGTTTAGAAGTCACATTCATTGCCAAGGAAGACAGATGACATAACACACAAGAGCCCACACATAAGCGCGGAGTGTACATCTCTCTGCACACTAGAAGCAGCAGAGCTCTCACTGAAGGTGACTCTGCACTTCACATCCCTAACGACTATCCTCCCACTCTGGCCTGCCTTCTTGCCTTCTCCCATTGCTCTTTACCACCTTCAACCCTGTCCAGTGTGCCCTCTGGAGTCTAACAATATTAACAGATTCATTTTCTTCACAACCTCTTCTGAAAACATTTTATCTCCAGGGTAGCAGTGTAACCTAACAGTTTAAGAAATTGAGTCTGAAACTAGTTTTTCAGTTTTCACATCCAAGCTCTATTATTGACTAACTCCATGAGTTTGGGCAACCACATTTCTCATCTATAAAATAGGATAATAAAAGTGTCCACCCAAA
Organism: Manis pentadactyla; assembly: GCF_030020395.1. Classification (NCBI taxonomy): domain Eukaryota; kingdom Metazoa; phylum Chordata; class Mammalia; order Pholidota; family Manidae; genus Manis; species Manis pentadactyla. The sequence continues at coordinate 83,608,053 of NC_080025.1, forward strand.
GGGTACTGTGGAGGTTAAATAAGTACATATATGAAGGGAACTTAGAATACAGCACGTCTGCAGAAAGTGTGAACTCTTTTCTTTGTCATTACTATGTCATCAGCCACCAGCATCTCCTGGTTCCTCCAGAAGGATCCACCCTGAATATGCTGCTTCTTATGCAGCGCTCTCCAGTGGAGTCTCTCATCTCCCACACACCCCACACCAAAAGAAATTGGCAGCATGCCAACTCATCAAAACATTTCTATGCCCATATAAACGGCCAACCCAAGCCACTACATGGAAAATGATTTTGGATTTATTCTTTATTACTTTAAAGAGAAAGGTGCAGTTGGATAGGTTGACGCTTTAGGAACAAGGGTTTAGCTCATACCAGGAAGTACTTTCCAATACTGAGAACAACCCAGGAATGAAATACGTTACTTGAGGAGGTCGCAGGCTCCCTGTCCTGAACACATTAATGGAAGGTGTATGCGTTCCCCCTTTGCTCTGATGTTATAAGATGATTCTTGCCTGAGGAGTGACCTTGAACTTCATCTAAAAAATCCCTTTCAGGCCCAAATCCTGTGAAACCTGAGTCTCCATGGAATATGTTCACATTCCAAGGAACACACACTAAAAAAAAACAAACAGCAGTTTGTATCCATAATACGGTTTTAGTTGATTGGGGTGGGGAGAGCAGAGCACCAAACCTGTGCTCTATGCTTGTCTTCACAACTCACTTGTGAGACCCTGAAGAGGTCACTTCATTTCTATCAGTGAAGGGGAAATAAGAGGTTGTACCCATGGCTTTCAAATGTTTTTAAACTATAAACTTACTTCTACTAATGAAAGCCTATGGAGAAGTTCAATATGTAACAGAAATAAATCCCCAGCTGGAAAGATTTCAGTTGGAATGACAGTGGCTTAACCAATTCCCTGCCTGGTCTCCCCAAAACCCCATGTCTCCAGGGTCAGCCCTTGATGTGGTTTCATTCACCTTCAAAGGTTGCTCAGAGTCAACTTTCAAAACAAACCACCCTGGGTGAAATGGCTTCTAGAGTCTTTTCACCTCTATCTGTGATTTACGTTCTTTATATATATATATACATATACATATATATATATATCTTTGAAATTAACTATGTTTTATCCCTCTTCAAAATTTTTCATGTTTGATATTAACAGCTAAGATCAAAGGATTTTAGCATTGAAATGGTACTGTTTTATGGCTTATTTTATTGTTATCAGGAAAACATGTTATAATAAATTGATCTCTTGGTATTTTTGCTTCCCTATTTACATTTTAATTAAGTTTATATAAGATATTTTTGTTATATAATTGATATATAGCTACATGCTTTTTTGCTAAATATGAATATCTGCATTTTTATGTATAGCATATATTTCACTTATAATTGATAGAGTATGTTATATATAAGCATTAGGGCATATATGTATAGGTCACATTTAAAAATGTTTTGAAAAGGTAAAAATCCCAGGGAAATATTTTTAGTTGCTTTCAAACTGTGTTAAAGACAGCATCAGTTTTCAAGTAGTAATATAAAATGAATATACAAATCATACTTCTGAGAAAAAGAAATAGCACAATATTTTGACTATGATTAACTTCTGACACTTAAAGGAACTCCAATATGGGTATCAAATATCTCAAGATATGATTTAGTTGGGAAGCATGAGGTTCATGACCAAGGATGAAAAAAGGTATCTGTTAGAAGAAAAGAGTTCCTGGTTGTTATTCTCGACTGGGAATAAAATTCAAAAACTTGCAACCCAGTAAAAGTAAAATTAAACCAAAACAATCACCAATATAAGTAGAAATAATAAGATGCAGATAAAAACAAGCAATAACAAGAAATAATAAGACACTGAAGAAAAGAAGTAATTACAGGCCACTCATCATTTTCTACATAAAACTGATATTTCTTAAATGTTATCACAATGTACTTAGGACTAGTCAAGACTTTATTAAAATACTCAATCTTGCTTAGGGTGAACAAATTAAGTTATCTATCAGACTACAAAGAAAGCCTGAAGAAAGTTACAAATCTCTACCACTACTAACAAACTAGAATGCATTGTAAGGCACAGCATTTAAAGCATTTTGGCCTATTTCCTCATTTAAGTAGATGATCACTATTGCATTAACATCTGTAATTCCATATCATTAAATTCTTGAAAATGGATCCTAAGAGGAGAACGCATTGATGCTGATATTGTTGGGTGCCTCACTTTAATGGCAAACAGTAAACACGGGCTTTCTCGGTTATCAAAAACTCTCCTGAAACATGACCTCAGGCAAGAAGAAAGTAACTCCTCTTCTGTGTCTTCATTCCCTTTATAAACCAATGTTCTGCTTCATTCTCTTTATTAAACAATGTCTTGAAAGAGTGGTTTGCACTCTGTCGGCACTTCCTTAACTGCTATTAATGCCTGAGCCTTCTGTAATCTGGTGTTTTCCTTTCTCATTCAATGAAAAAGTCTTTACTTCCTATCACAAATGGCCTTCCCGTGGCAACTTCAATAGACACTTTTAAATTATATAACTTGATCTTGCTGCAACATCTGAACACAGTTTAATTGGATAATTTTTGTGTTTCTATTCTTTTCTGGTTCAATTTTTTTACCCCTCTGGGTATTGTTTTCACCCTTTAGACTGATATCCTTTTGCCATTTGCTTGTAAATATTATTGTGCCTCAAGGTTCCACACAAGGCCCTCATCTTTCTCTGCACCTATTCACACCAGGCGAACCTCTCTACTCCCATGCTTTCAGCTATCATCCAGATCACAAATGCCCCAGGTGGCCCTGTGTCCAGACTTTGTTGTCCATTTACCTTCCTACCCCACTTTTCCAACTATCGAAACGATATTTCTACACTTCAATATCCCAAAGGCAGCCAAGATTAAGAATGTCTAAAACGGAACTCATACTTCAAATTCCTCCTGATTAATTTTATCATGCTTTCACCAGGTGCTCAAATTAGGAACTTTAAATCCTCCTCAAATCTTCCTCTGTCCATCTCCCTCTGCCTTACTTTCTTCAGTTGTTCTTGCCCCACATCTCACTTTCTCTAATTCATACTCCCCACTGTTAGCTAAAATGGTCTTTAAAAAATATAAGTGAAGCTTCTTTTATCTTTCAATTAAAAATAAGCATCATCACCCTATTATATGCTGGATGCAATTCAACTTAGCCACGGCGGCATACCAGTGCACTCAAAACTCTTACCAGAGCCCTTTCCCCTTCTACCCACACATATAGCACACAATCTCTCTGCCTCTTCAGGTATTCTCCACTTATTCCCATTCTCTTTTGCATTTTCAATGTCTCTTTTATTAGTTTTTTTTGTCAGCATAGATACATGCTGATTATAATGTTACAAATTAAAAATACATATATTTCCTCCATCTCTATGTCCCCCTCTAGCTAGTAGTTCTCCTACATTTATTCCTCTATCTACTTTAGCAAAAGCTATGTTAAACAATGTTCTTCTAATTAACAAATTCAACCAGTATTACTTAGTATTTATCTTTTATGAATAATCAGCAGGATTTAATACTATTGGCCTCTTTCTCCCAGAACTCCATCTCAAAGGGAGCCCTTATACATTGTTGGTGGGAATGTAAATTGCTGGAAAATATGGACTATGGGAACTATGGAAAATAACATGGAGGTTCCACAAAACATTAAAAATAGATCTACCATACTATCCAGCAATTCCACTTGTGGGTATATGCCCAAAGGAAATGAAAATAAAATTTTGATGGTGTATATGTACTCCCATGTTTGTTGCAGCATTACACACAGTAGCCAACATGTGGTGAAAACCCAAATGCCCATCAATGAATAAAAGATACAAAAGAGATGGTACATACACACAATGGAATAGTATTCAGACATCAAAAAGGAGGTTCACTCCCATTTGCAACAATATGGATGGACGTTGAGCACATTATGCCAAGTGAAATAAGTCAGACAGAGAAAGACATATGCAGTATGATGTTACTAATAAGTGGAATCTTAAAGTTAAACCTTCAGAAACAGAGAGAAAAATGGTGGTTACCAGAGGATGGGGGACAATGGAGAGAGGGTGATGGTGCTTAAGGGTTTAAATTTGTAAGAAGCAGTAAATAAGCCATAGAGATCTAATGCATAGTATAATAAATACAGACACTCATAATGTGGAATTTAAAAAATTCCACCCCCTCTATTTTCATTGTATGATTTTCCTTGCTCTCTATCTACTTAGTTAATTTTGTGTGTTTGCCTGGGGATGGTAGGGGAAGGGGGTTCCTTTCTTCATTTACCTCTTAAATGATTGAATTACTTGGAATATTTAACAAGCACACTTCTTGTCTACTATTGAATCTGTATTTCAGCTCTCGACAGACTCATCTATACATAGCACAGCTTCATCAGTCACCTGTTTTGCTCTGATTCTCAAACTGAGATCTGTAGTGCAGTTTTTGCTTCTAAGCAACTTAAACCCATATAAATAACTTACTGGACATTTCTATCTGCTAATCTCACAAATACTTCAGACTCAGTGTGTCCACAAGTTGATTCACTGACCTAACTTAACTCAAATCTAAGTAAGATAGTGCCAAGACCATCCACCACTGGGTAAAACTGAAATCTGGGAACCATCCTAAATCACTACCACTCTCCCTCCACCATCATCACTACAGAAAATATGTTACCAATGCCTGTCAGTGCTGCCTCTTAAATATCATCACATTCACTATCTGCAGCATCCTGTCTTTATTCAAATCTCATGATTCTCTCACTAGATTAATGTACAGCTTAAATTCTAAACTCTAAATTTAATTTCTAAGTACTATTTTCTCAGCCACAATTTTCATGAACTACATAAGATATAAAAAGAGAACACATTTGTAAGTGAACAATTATGCTTGTAGAATAAAAGGGTATACACATTATGAATATTGTTAATTTAGGGATGAAAGGAAATTTAGGTATGAACAACATTCTCAAAAAGTACTGAAATGGACAAAGAACTAAAAGATATCTCTGGTGAGAAAAAATAGTAAATAGAGATTAAAATATATCCTTTGTTTTCTGCTTACAAATTATTTTTTGTATGGACAGAAGGGTTTGGGTTAGAGGCAATTATACTGAAACTACTATTACCCAGGTAGACCAGACTGAAAAGAGAGGGGTAAAAAGGCAACATGAGGAATCATCATTAATCTTAGGCCTCCCATGAAAAGGGAGTGGATTGGACATTTTTCCCAGATGAGTTGAGCTGAGAATCTCTGTTAATTCTTTGAGTATTGGAAGATTGGTACTATGGACTGAATTTTGCATCCTCTCAAAATTCATATTTTGAAATCCTAATGTACAATGTGATGGCATTTGGGTGTTAGGGCTCTGGGTGGAGACCTCATGATGGGATTAGTGCCCTTAAAAAAAGAGGAAGAGATATCAGAGGACAGCAAGAAGAAGGCATCTGAAGAGTAGGAAGAGAATTCTCACCAGGAACTGAATTGGACAGCACTTTGATCTTGCCCAGTTTCCGTAACTGTGAGAAATAAATATCTGTTGTTCAGTCTTTCAGTCTATGGTATTTTGCTGTAGCAGCCTGAACTGAAGACAACCACTTTACCCAATTCTGGACAGTCAAGAGCTGGCAACATACTCGGAATGCAATCCACTGTTTTGTTAATATCTTATGTTCGTTTTGTCTCTAAAAGAAAATCCTGTTGAGTGAAACAAACATTTGGTGGTGGGCCATATTTATAATTCTATTGTGGCTCTATAATTTCAATATGTAATTTATTTACTCTCTGGGTCCAAAAAGCTTATAGTAATTTTTATATTTCTCTACTGAGACAATACACATACAAATTTTGTTTATTTTTGAAATAAATCAATCTACTAGTCATTGTATCCTTTGCTGAAAGGCAATGACTAGTTAGAATTATCACTGGTTAAAATAACAGATAACTAGGAGTAAAGAAAATAAGAAGTTGGGATGCAGACCTTGATTCAGCAATTCAGTGATATCAAAACCACTGTCTTTCTGCATTGTCTATTGTTGCAAAATGGCTGCTATAGATCCAGTCATTGGGTCTAAACCCAGAAAGGAAGAAGGAAGGAAGGCATCTGATATTATCTGCTTCCTTTAATAGGAAAGTGAAATATTTCCCAAAAACATCCCAAAAAACTTCTTTTTATATACCATTAACCAGAAATGTATCACATGGTCATTCATAGTGTGAAGAGAGACTGTAAGAGCAAGTATGCAGCCTTACCAGCCCCTATTATAGAGACAAGGAAGGGAAAAGGGGATTAGGAATAAGTTTGAGGTTCATCTACCAACAGTATCTACTCATCCAATTAATCCAGAATTTTTTTTAACAAGGAAGCTAAACAGATTTGTAAAATGCCTCAGTTATTATAAACATAGGATTTAAAATTTCATTTCATAGAAGGAGGATCTTTCTACCTTTAGATGCTTCCTCTCACAGTATTAGGCTAAGTCATGGTGCCTTGTATCCTTAATAAATCAAGAAACAGCAAAGCAAGCATGTTCACAGACTTTGCAATGCCTAGGAATTTTTTAAAAGGTTATTATCTTTGTACATCATCCCAGGTTTCCTGTATGTCTTTCAGAAGAATTAACTCATCTTTGGAATCTAGTGCTGGTTTCCCGAAATAAAGCCAACAAGAGAGCAGGAGCACCAGCTCAGGAGCAATGGGGTAGAAGGGATAAGAGCATAGCAACTGTGTCAAGTAGAAGTAAGTTCAGTTCCTGGTTCTACACTCTGCTTCCTCTGTGGCTGCAGGTGAGTTATTTAACTTGTCTAAACCTCTATTTTCTCATTTGTACGATGAGAATTTTGACTATATACCTTGTCAGACATAAATAGAAAAATGCATGCAAATTTGGCCCTGAGATAAATGTTTAGGGTTGTTGAGCAGACTGCTAGTTGTCTATGCAATAGCTATTTCCCCCTTATATGTAGATATGTGTATAGTGAAAGACTCCATCTTCCTTGCAGGTGACCATGTGACTGGATTCTAACCAGTGATATGTAAGCACTGGAGTTTCTAAGAAAGCATCTTTTTAAAAAAAGGTGCTGAACATCACTAATCATCATGAAAATGCAAATCAAAACCACAATGAGATATCACCTCACACCAGTAAGAATGGCCACTATCCAAAAGACAAGAAATGACAAGTGTTGGTGAGGATGTACAATCCTACACCATTGGTGGGAATGTAAATTGGTGCTGCCACTGTGCAAAGCAGTATGGAGGTTCATCAAAAAACTAAAAATAGGAATACCATTTGACCCGGAAATTCCACTTCAAGGAAGTTACCCAAAGAAAACAAAATCTTTGATTATAAAAGATATATGCACCCCTATGTTTATTGCCACTCTATTTACAATAGCCTAGATATGGAAACAATCAAAGTGGCCATCAATAGATGAGTAAATAAATATGTGATATATATATACCCAATGAATTATACTCAGCCATAAAAAAATGAAATCCTGCCATTTGCAACAACATGGATGGATCTAGAGGATATTATGCTCAGTGAAATAAGCCAGGCAGAGAAAGACAAATAGCATATGATTTCACTTATTTTTAGAATCTAAAAACAAAACAAAATGAACAGAATATAGTAGTAGACTCATAGACACTGAGAAGTGATTGGTGGTTACCATAGGGGAGGGGTTGGGGTGGGTAAGTGGGAAGGGGGAGTGGGATAAAGGGGCACAGAAATTCTCATTCATAATGTAAGTGGTCATGGGGATAGTAGACAGCATGGAGACTATAGCCAGTGATTCTCTAACATCTTCCTATGTTGACAGATAGTAACTGCACTATGGGAGTGAGAATTTAATAATGTAGATAACTGTTGAGCCACTGTGTATACTTGAAATCAATATGATTGTATTTCAATGATACTTCAATTAGAAAAAAAATGAAAGTAAAACATCCTAAAAAAAGAAAAAAGGTGCTGAATAGATGGCACATTCTGCCCCTTGCCCTTTTCTTTTTTCCTGACTGATGGCTAGTGTCCTATCTACCATCTTACAACTAGAAAATTTACAATGGCAAAGAACAGTCTAAAGTTTCTTGAAATTGCTTGTGAAATTTTCTCAGAAGTATGTTGCTCTGTTTGGAAATACAATAGAAAATTACGTACTGATTTTTTGGGCAGTGACTTTGATGTCACAAAGATTGTCAGCAGAATTAATTCAAATATGTAGGAGCATAGGACATTTTTATGCTTTGTGACTTTAGTGTCACAGAGACTGTCAGCAAAATAATTCAAATATGGGGGAACATAACAAATTTTTAAAAGGAGCTCAGTATATTATCCTAGGGGGGGAAACACAACTCACTATACACCGAAATGATATTAAAAAAAAGAAGGGAAGGTCTCATTTATTTCTTCTGTTCTACTGAGAATTTGCTTATAAATATGTAATAAATTATGAAAGGCATGAAGATTATCATAGTCCCTCCTCTACCTGCTGTATCATTTTTCTCAATGAAAATTGCATGACTCATACTCTTAGGGCATAGTACCAACTATAAAAAGGACAGTATTACAATATTAGAGGAATTGAGCTTTGCTCAAAGCTTTCCAGAAAACATATTTAATAATATTCCATCTTTATAAAGATGAAAAGTAAATCCTGGGCCAAAACCCACATATAATAAGCAAATCTAAGCTCCAAGGGGTTGCTTAAAATACCCTAAGTGGAATACTTTAACTGTAAGTGAAACAAGTCCCATGAAATAGCCATTTGTAGGTGATATTTTAAATGATGTTTGGAGTATTATTATATGACCTATAAGTTATAAAGAAAAAGAAATTTTGAGCTTCAAATGGAAAACACCAACATACTTCTCCACTAAACTTTCATTCCACTTATTTCAATATTCTGATATTAGTCTATTCACTATTTTTTATGGCAAGCTGCTTAAAAATAAAGTTTATCTTTAAAAAACAAAACAAAGCCAAAAACAAAAAAAAATCAAACATAAAAACTTGGTCCTCGTTCCACACTAACCTCAATAGCAGGACAAATCAAATATGGTTGTCTGATTTCTTTCAGTGAAAACCTTTAGACTGGTGTACATTCATTCCTCTTAATCTCTATATATTCTACTTAGGGATTATCAATAATGTGGCAGTAGCTGAAGCCAGAAGAATGAGTTAAATTCTTGAGGGATGAGGAAGATGGGTCACAGCACCAGCTTTTGAAACACTGCAGAAGCTAAGGGAGGATAGGAATAACCTCTGTTTTAAATGCATCTGAGACAGTGAAGATAATTGACTTGAAAAAAAAGTTATTGAATCTAGTAACAATCTGGATATCTTTTACCTAAGGAAAAAATACTCAATAGGTAGTTAAGATAGTATGAAGGTAGGTAGGTGATATATAAGTAAAGACATCAGCAAGAGAGGGGGAAAATAGATCAAAGCTAGGGAGGAAATTCAAGATGGCAGTGTAGAAAGACCCTGAACTCACCTAGAGAAAGAGCAGCAGACTGAAAAGTGCTTGGGCTGTATGTGAAGGAGACCATGGCTGATCTGAAAGTGTCTGCTTGAGGGGCGGGGGTCTGTTGGAGCACCCTCTGGGGACCGAGGCATAGGCTGGTGCCAATTTATACCCATTCTACCTTGCTAGTGCCCCTTGCCCTACCCCTGCACTCCCCTGTGGCCCTGCCTCACCAAACCTGGCAATCAAGAATACTCCACCTAATAAGGTTATCACTCAGAACTGAAGGAGAGGTAAAAGTTTTTCAGACAAGCAAAAACTAAGAATATTTGCCACCACTAAACTGTCCCTATAAAAAATGTTAAAGGGACTTATTAAATTAAAAAGAAAAGATACTAATTAGTAAACAGAAAATATATGAAAGTAAAAATCTCATTGTTAAAGTAAATATATAGTGATGGTAGGGGACTAATCACTTATAAAGCCAGCATAAAAGTTAAAAGACAAAAGTCACAAAAATACCTGTAACTACAGCAATTAATTTAGGGATACACAAAACTAAAAGATGTGAAATATGACTTCAAAATGATAAAACATGCTGGGGGAGTAAAAATGTACAGTTTTAGAATACATTCAAATTTAACATGTTATCAATTTAAAAGACTGGTATATATACACTCATATACATGCCTATCTATATCTCTATTTATCTATATCTATATAGATATATAGATAGACTAATATATGTAAGCCTCAGGGTAACTACAAAGCAAAATACACAAAAGATACACAAAAGATGAAGATGGTATCTAAACATAACACTAAAGAAAGACATCAAACCACAAAGAAAGAGAACAGGAGAAGAAAGGGACAGAGAAGAACTACTAGGCAGGCAGAAAAAATTTAACAAAATGGCAATAAGTACGTCTATAATTACTTTAAATATAAATGAAATAAATTCTCTAATCGAAAGACATAGAGTGGCTAAATGTATAAAAAAATAAGATCCACCCCCATGCTACCTACAGGAGACTCACTTTAGATATAAGGAAACACAGACTAAAAGTGAAGGCATGGAAAAAGATGTTTCATAAAAATGGAAATCAAAAGAAAGCTTGGATAGCTATACTTATATCAGGGAAAATAGGCTTTAAAACTAAGACAGTAACAAAAGATAAAGATGGGCACTACATAGTGATAAAAGGGTCAGTCTAAGAGAATAGAATGCTTACAAATACCTATATACCCAATAGAGGAATACCTAAATATATAAAGCAAATACAACAGACCTAAAGGGAGAAATTTACAATGATTCAGTAATAGTAAGGGGATTTTAATCCACTTAATCAATGGAAAGATTATCCTGACAGAAAAGCAATAAGGAAACATCAACTTTAAATGACACATTAGACCAGATGGACTCAACAGATATATTAAGAGGTACAACCTTCCAGTCATAAGTCATAGGATGTAATATATAGCACAGTGACTATAGTCAATAATATTGTATTTTATTTTATATAATTTTATATGTTGATGGGTTAAACCAGACTGATTGTGGTAATCACTTCATAGTGTTTGTAAATATCAAACCATTATGTTGTACAACTGAAACTAATACAGTATTATATACCAATTATACCTCAATTTTTAAAAACCCAAGCTAAAATAACCAATGGGGTCAGAAAAAAGAATGATTTTGCAGTTGTTACAATATGTGATGGTCTTCTCTCTGTTCATTAAAGCTTTTGTCTTTCTTCACTTTCAGATGTCTCTTCTTGTCATTGCTGATTGCCTGCCTCTAAGAGTATCCTCTCTGTCGAAACCTTCTAAAGTTCTATTAAGGACACAAGGACACATAGGAGCGTGTATACCATATATTCAAGATGTACGGAACTGTTTACAAACATTAGGTAACTTGTAATTGGTGGACAAATGGCTCTGGCCCAGTAATAAAGTACATGTTGAGATTATTTTTGACATTTTAAAATAATTGCTTGTTACTTGGCTATGTTCTTTATCTTCAAGGTTATCAGATTAAGTAATATATGAGGAACTGAATCATTGCTCTACATAAAACTTCTGTTTTCTTGATAGATCTATGATACAGATCCCTGAGATATGGCCTTAGACAAAGGCTGAAAAGTGAAAGTCACTGAACATGTCCCCTGGAAGCTTATCATTATCGTGAACCACTGAGAACCCCTGAAATAATTCCTAATAATTTTTCTCTTTTTATCTCTTTGATTAGAAATAAATATTTTGAGAACTTTCCTATTAGAAATTTGAGACTAATTTCTTACCACTTAAACAAATCTGTAGGTAGAATGGCATGTGCCACTTAAAAGAAATCCCACATTTCACAGTGTATGCAATTACTTCTATTTCAAATGATGAAGGTGGTTTAAACACTAGCTCAAGACTACAGTTAACTTTCTGTTTGCAAAAGGAGGACACCTATTGCTCAAATATATTCATATTTTAAAATGTACTCTTCAGATATTAAAAAGGCTGATACCTTTTTAAGGAGACACACTACTGTTTCATTAGTCACATTTTTTAATGTTGCTGCTGGAATTGGCATATATCCTACCAGTAAGCTTTAATTATGTATGTATTTATTTGAAATATGCATCCAAAGCCTTTAAAAGCATCATGAGACAATAGTACTTGTTATGCGGATCTGTTGCATTCCTGACTATTTAAAAATTAAATAGTTAAACATTGATTCATGTCTTAGTCCAACAAAAAAAGAATATATCTATGGCCTTGGCTTTGCAAGGAGATAAATCTATTCCCTATATTGATTTAAATCCATTCTGAGTTTAACAGAGTAGCACAAAAAAAGACTGGCATTTCTGAAATGCTTAACATTTTCTGAGGTTTAAAAAAAAAACACCTATAATAATGACATAAAAACTATTTCTCTGTTTATTTTGGAATAATGCACTGTTATTAGTGATGGACACCATTAATTCTAGTTTCTTTGTTTAAATAAGTCTTACAGGATTTTAAGTTTTGTCTGAAGTTTCTCTAAACCAATTATTCATGCAAATTTGACTGAACATTTCACAACTTTTTTCTTTTGCTTTCTCTGTAATTTATTTGTTTCAGGTCATACTAAAATAAGGTTTCTGTCCTGTGCCATACAAAGATTTATAAGAAGAAAAGGAGAACACTAAAATAGAAACTTCAAATATTATGATTCTCATTCACTTTTTTGTTGTTACATAAAAACATAAAGAAATAAAATATTAGGTTAGAACCATACTATAGTGTATACATAAGGCCATTCTTTAGAGTATACTTAATTGGTTAGATACAAATTAGAGTGATCAAAAAGTTATCGTCTCTATCTACCTCCTACTGAAGGAAAGGGGCAGCATAATTATTTTGCTAGGACCCCAGGCATAAACAAGTCAGTTCCAAGCAGAGACCTAGGACAGACATACGGTCATCCAAGTGACAATTTAAAAGAATGCAAGATAAGTTTTGGTCTTTATCACAGAAAAGTATGAGTGAGAATCTAAGACAATAAGAACATAGAGATGGGGAACTGCCGGGGAAGGAAACACAGAAATACGTAGCTTGCATTCAGAAAATACAATCCTGATTTTGGAAACAGAATATGCAGGGGAATAAATGATGGCGGTTCATTGGTCAACACAATAACCTCAAATAAACATTGTACTTAGGAAATATAATACTCAAGTAAAACATAATATTTGAAAAAGTGAAAAGAAATCCCTGGAGGCAGTTAATCATAGGATTAGAGTTGTTCATGTAATATTCTGGATCAAATGAGAAAGAACCAGGCACTGCAGGTATAGGTTGCTATTCCAAGAGCAGAGCAGAGCCTAAATGTTTCTGCTGGACCATAGGTTCATTCCTGCCAGACACTAAGAACTGGGATGAGGGTTGTGGGCACCAAACCATCCTCAGTGTATGCAACTGAGAATATATTTTACAAATATCCAATTGCACAAAGTGTAAAAAAAGGGTTCTATAGCTCTTTATCATCCATTGGTCAAGATTTTATGTATAAGAAAAAAATGAGAAAATTAAACACAAAATTTATGAAATAAGATTGCAAGTCAAAGCAAGTTTGATCTCTTTAGTGAACATTAAGAGAATAACTCATCTCTAAATAAGTTGCAAACAAAGAAATATTTAGAAAACTGTAATCACAAGAATTGACAAGAAGACATGGCTATTTCAAACAGAAGCAGACATTCAAACAGGGAAAAGAGGTAAAACTTTTAAAACACCAGGATAAAGATAAAAATGACGAGAAAAATAAGGTTAAAAATGACTAAAGAAAACTAAAATTAGAAAAATAAGCATTCTTAGCTACTGTCAGTAGAAAAAAGAGTTGACTTCCAGGAAACCAGTTTAGTGAAGCAGAGGGAAAAACATGAGAAATTCTCTCCAAATTCAGAGAAAAAGTCAAAGAAATTAAAGTGCTGCAAGGGAAGATAAAAGACATGGGAGTAAACAACAAAGTTGCAGTACAAGGATTGGACATATTCCTAAGGAATAAATGGGAAAAAAAAAAACTGAAATAGAAGCACTAGTAACAGACAGTATTTTTTTTCTTATTAAAGGTAGAATTTGACTTTCAAATGGCAGACTAGCTTATTTCAGAACAAGCATATCACAGAGAACATCTGGAAAGACCTGTATATTTGTTAAAGCTGCTTGAAACAATAGGGAAGTTATAAAGTCAGAGAAGGCTTGCATGACAATATTCTAGACAGAAGAGCAGCTCAGAGAAATGCCTTTGTAGATTTAATTAAATTAAGCTGATTGATTGGGTGGGATAAATCTTTCTGTCTAGAAAGTGCAGTAAAGTCCATTTCTGGAGAAAGGATCATTAGGTACAGTAATCTGGGTATAGTGGTTCCTAGAATATCTTGAGCAGAATGAGCCCAAGTTAAATCATAGAAAATATTGGTTGATTTTAGATTGATTACTATTTAGGGGGATTACATTTAGGGGGAATGGTGAATCCAGGGGGAAGCATGGATGCTTCATAAAAATAATAAATGGACCATTGAAAAAAAGGCCATACAAATATTGAAGCTTTAGTTTAGTCAAATAAAACAGTAATAAAAAATATAGAATAATAGAATTCACAAATATTAAGAGAAAGATAAGATGAATTAAAATATTTTTCAAAACATTGCAATGAATGTCAAGATATGGAATCCTAACATACAGAAAGTAATCAACATATTGCTTATAATGTTATATTTCTACTCAACAGTTGAAAGACTATATTTACTTTTTATTTTATTATCTTTATTCAAGTTCTAAAAACAAAAGGAGTTGGTGTATTTTGTTAACATGAAAAGGTTATTGGGAATCGTATTGATCAATACTCACAAAAACATTTCTTCTCAAGGTTAAATGATAACGTCAGAATATGCAAAGTAAATAACAGCCAGCAGTTGCTATTTCTAGGATTGACTTTTATTTTACTACGACTCTGGCATTGTTTCATTTTCTAATGATGACATTGCGATTTTAGCTACAATAATTGCATAGCAATGGCAGATGCTCATATAAGCCTATTCTTCTTCAAATGACTTATTTAAAGCCTTGTAATCTGTATACAGATGCACACTGTACAAGTATTGTCACTATCCTATCTGCTTTCAAAAATTCATGAAAAAAATGACATGTTAATTTATGTTGTAAATGAATGAAGAAAAACATTTCAAGTAGCACCAAGAGAGGCAATAATCTATTAAAATCAAGTAGAAGAAAAAAAATTAGAAGGTAACATCAACTCAGCTATTTATTTATTCAAAGACAGTGTCTAAATGAGCCAGAACTGACACCGGAGGCATTCAGCTACATATTTTAATGTCATATCAAATTTACTGGCGTTCTAAGTGTATAAACAATGTATTTGCATCATATTAGTGACAAATGTCATGCTAATACCATAGCAAAATGACTACAAAGGGATTTCATAACTTATTTACCGAACATGTTTCTAGGTATGAGAACTCATTTAGAACTGTCAACCAGAGAATTACAGGAACTTTCAACCTTTGGTTAGAAAAGTTTTACATCATAGCACATATGCCATTTATATCATTTAGCCTAATGAATTCTTAATGTCCTTCCTGTGTTCCATAGAGTCAGATACTTTTATTAAGTTCCTTTCAGCATTTCTGGATACGAGCTGTTGGCTTTTGAACTTATTTTTCTGAATATCATGTATCAATGTCCCCAAATGTTAAATGGTTTCTTCTTACTAAAGTCTCCTTTTAAGAAAAGGCAGGTCACTAGAAATACTTCAGTTCTCCTTCTATGTACTTGGGACACAATTCTCCACTCTTTTCTCTTCTGACCTTGCTAAATTGCCCTTTACCTACCAGGGCCATTGAAACCTGGGAATTATCGGGTTCCTGTGCACCATGAAACTACATGTTCTTGTTCCATAAGAAATGGTTTTGTAGTAAATGTCTTATGTATCAAAACTGTTCCCAAAATCTTTAAAATCTACATGTCTTTTGGTCCAACACAAGCACACACAGGATGAATCTATTTTAAAATACTTTATATGATATTTAAATATATTAAGCTGTTTCAAGGAAAATAGGTTTAAAAGAAGTTTTCATCTTCAGATGCAGTTAGAGCAATCATTTGGCTGGCTGACTTTACCAACAGCAATAGCAGTCTAGTTACACAATGAAACTTCCATAAAACAAACAGGACAAAGCCATGAAGAAATATGTTTATTAGACTCATGTTAAGTGCCTCTCCTTAGTAAAAATAAGTCTGGAAGTATGAGGCTGACAGACCATCATACACTTCTCTTAAAATTTACTTTGAAGTTAAACTAGAGTCTAAGACAATTCTTTAACTCCATCTTTGTAAAATTGTCACTAATGGTACATTTACGGGGAAAAAAATGTTCCTTTTTTTGCTCATATAAGGCACTCGCATTTCTGACAACTCTGTATTTCAGAAGCGAACTTGTTGGCCGACTTAACTAAAGCTGCCACTGAAGTCTGAAGACTGTTGAACTTGCCACAGGAAATCTGAGTTTCAAATATCACAGCTCCTGAAAAGTTTCCACTCAAAAACATTGCCACTTTCTCCAAGAGCCAGGTGAGCACAGGTTACAGTATCTGTCTTCTTTGCCCCTTCTGACTGTGCTAGCCACCTGCTGGTTTTAGGTCAGAGATCATATTGCCCTTTCCTGTGGCTAGGACCATCTGGTCCCCTAACTGTAAATACTGGGAAGACTGGTTGGGGGATCTTCCCTTTCTTCACTGCCTGGAGACTTTAACATTGTTTGCAAATTAGAGCTCTGAAAACCATTAGAAGTGGCTAATTTTCTTTCTTTCTCCTAGGAAAAAGCCCTTTCCATTACACTTTGCATCATAATACAAGGGAATGCAAGATCTGTTCCCAGGTGCTTCGCTGCCTCATCTTCTGTGGAGTGCAGCTGACAACTATCTCTGAGAGGGAAAAACAAGAAATGTAATCCCTTTGAGAGGACCCTCTGGTCACTGTGAGTTTTGCCCATTATAGAAGTGATTTACACCAACAAGTCTCTAAGATCCTTGAGATTCAGAACTCAGAGAAAATTCCATTCATGAAATCATCACCATTAAAAAAATCCAAAGATAAATGAACTGAGCTATACTGTTCTCAAGGTAATGTCAAACTCAAACTGTCATCTTTTGCAACATGAAAAGAAAATTCAAACTCCTCCACAAGCATACAAATAATATAGGTTTTCAAGATTTTTTTTTTCTTAGAGACACAGTAACAGGATTACAACACAATATATAGGATAACTACAAAGCCTCTTTAAACATCTCCTTTTCCCAAATTCCCATTCAGTAGTGCATCTGCCTCAGCTCTGTTTTCTAAGCCTTTTTCCCTGACCCACTATTTACACGAACTACCTCTCTTCTCTTTAACTCTTGGTCGGCATTGCATATAAAGGCTTTTCTCCACAATACATTTTTCCTTAATTCTAGCAGGGCAAGAAAATTGTAAAAATGCATGGTTTGGTATTTTTCTGCTTTCACTATTAATAAAGAAAACAGAGACATCTAATAAAAACTAATGTAATTTGCCAGTAGTCTACGCACTAGTATACCTCTTCAAACTTTACACATGAAAATTAGCATTTAAGGAAATAATAGCACTTTCACTTTAGAACGTTAGAAATGTACTGTGGGCATACTATACAAAGTTACATGGAGTCCTCAGTGACCAGTAAGTAGGGTTAGTAAATGCTACTCATGTCGTTGGCCTTGTTAAATAACTTTCCTCTGAGTACATAATATAGTTTAGGAAAATCATAAAAAGAAAATACACCCTAAGAGAGATTATACCCTAATTCTTTTAAAGCTATATGAGGTTTCCTCTTTTCCCAAGTCTTAGACAAATAGTATTATAAATTTACCACACCAAAGAGAGATTCCTATGAAGTCTACTTGTTTTTATTTTAAAATGGGGTTAGACGGTAGAATTTCTGATTAATATTAGAAAAAGAAAACCACAACTTAAAAAGACAAAAAAGAAACTCTCCCGAAGTCAAATCCAACACTAGAAAAACGTTTGTGTTTTTTTTTTCCTTTGTGTACACCTTTTTTCCTCCATTACAGGGCCAGCAAACTACATGCTACAAGCTAAATATGGCCACCACCTATTTTTGCAAATAAAGTTTTATTGATGCAAAGCAATATCACCATTTACATAACATCAATGTCTGCTTCACACTTAAGTAGTTGCGGCAGAGTCCATATGGTATATAAAGTCTAAAATATTTGCTATCTGGCCCTTTACATAAAAAGTTTGTTCCAGAGGTGGAGCCAACATGGCGGCGTGAGTAGAACAGGGGGAATCTCCTCCCAAAAACATATATATTTTTGAAAATACAACAAATACAACTAATCCTAAAAGAGAGACCAGTAGACACAGGACAACAGCCAGACTACATCCACACGTGCGAGAGTCCAGCGCCTGGTGAAAGGGGTAAGATACAAGCCCCGGCCCGGCGGTACCTGAGCGCCCCTCACCCCAGCTCCCGGCAGGAGGGAGAGGGAGCCCAGGACTGCTAAACACCCAGCCCCAGCCACCCGCACCAGAGCACAGACACAGTGCATGCGTGGAGGGCTGGAAACTAGGGAAACAGGGCAGCAAGACCTCTGAGTGGATTCCGAAGCTGATGCCCCTGTGACAAAGAAAAGCGAGTGCTTTTTGAAAGTCTTAAAGGGACAGAGACAGAACAGCTGGACGAAAACAACACAGGTCACAGCCCAGTGGCTGGAAATTACAGGGAAAACAGGGCGCACTAACCCCCTGGACAACAGCTCTGAGACCCCTCACCGAGGTAAACAGCCAAATAGCCCCCCTGACCATTACCCCTCCCAGCGCTGCGAAAGCGGAGAAGCAGCCTAAGGCTGGTCACGTCCTCAGAAAGGGAGCTTCCTCCACTCCTGAAGGGCAAGACACAAAGACCCAGTCTACATGCAATTACCCAACACAAGCCACTAGGGGTCGCACTTGTCCGAGTAAAGAAAGGCCAGTAGCAAGTGAAAATTTTGGCCCTCCCAGCTGACAGTCAATAGCACCTGTCAACATGAAAAGGCAAAAAAATATGATCCAGACAAGACTAACCCAGACAGCTTCGGCATCTGCTACATCTTCCCCTGAGAAGGAACCTGGGGAGATAGATCTAACCAGTCTTCCTGAAAAAGAATTCAAACAAAAGTCATAACCATGCTGATGGACTTGCAGAGAAATATGCAAAAACTAAGGAAGGAGAATACAGAAATAAAACAAGCTCTGGAAGGACTTCAAAAGAGAATGGACGAGATGCAAGAGACCATTAATGGACTATAAAACAGAGAACAGGAACGCAGAGAAGCTGATGCAGAGAGAGATAAAAGGATCTCCAGGAATGAAAGAATTCTAAGAGAGCTGAGTGACCAATCAAAAAGGAATAATATATGCATTATAGGAATTCCAGAAGGAGACGAGACACAAAAAGGGATAGAAAGTGTCTTCGAAGAAATAATTGCCGAAAACTTCCCCAAACTAGGGGAAGAAATGGCCTCTCAGACCACAGAGGTACACAGAACTCCCATGACAAGGGATCCAAGGAGGGCAACACCAAGACACATAATAATTAAAATGGCAAAGATCAAAGACAAGGACAAAGTATTAAAGGCAGCCAGAGAGAAAAAAAAGGTCACCTACAAAGGAAAACCCATCAGGCTATCATCAGACTTCTCAACAGAAACCCTACAGTCCAGAAGAGAATGGCATGATATACTTAATGCAATGAAACAGAAGGGCCTCGAACCAAGACTACTGTATCCAGCATGAATATCATTTAAATATGAAGGAGGGATTAAACAATTCCCAGACAAGCAAAAGTTGAGGGAATTTGCCAACCACAAACCACCTCTACAGGGCATCCTACAGGGACTGCTCTAGATGGGAGCACTCCTAAAAAGAGCACAGAACAAAACACCCAACATATGAAGAAGGGAGGAGGAGGAATAAGAAGGGAGAGAAAAAAAGAATCATCAGACTGCGTTTATAATAGCTCAACAAGCGAGTTAAGTTAGACAGTAAGATAGTAAAGAAGCTAACCCTGAGCCTTTGGTAACCACAAACTTAAAGCCTGCAGTGGCAATAAGTACATACCTTTCAATAATCACCCTAAATGTAAATGGAATGAATGCACCAATCAAAAGACACAGAGTAATAGAATGGATAAAAAAGCAAGATCCATCCATATGCTGCTTACAAGAAACTCACCTCAAACCCAAAGACATGCACAGACTTAAACTCAAGGGATGGAAAAAGATATTTCATGCAAACAAGAGAGAGAAGAAAGCAGGTGTTGCAATTCTGGTATCAGACAAAACAGACTTCAAAATAAAGGAAGTAACAAAAGACAAAGAAGGACATTACATAATGATGAAGGGCTCAGTCCAACAAGAGGATATAACCATTATAAATAAATATGCACCCAATACAGGAGCACCAACATACCTGAAACAAATATTAACAGAACTAAAGGAGGAAATAGAATGCAATGCATTCATTCTAGGAGAATTCAACACACCACTCACTCCAAAGGACAGATCCACCAGACAGAAAATAAGTAAGGACACAGAGGCACTGAACAAAACACTAAAACAGATGGAACTAATAGACATCTACAGAACTCTACATCCAAAAGCAACAGGATACACATTCTTCTCAAGCGCACATGGAACATTCTCCAGAAGAGACCACATACTAGGCACAAAAAGAGCCTCAGTAAATTCCAAAAGATTGAAATTATACCAACAAACTTTTCAGACCACAAAGGCATAAAACTAGAAATAAACTGTACAAAGAAAGCAAAAAGGCTCACAAACACATGGACGCTTAACAACACGCTCCTAAATAATCAATGGATCAATGACCAAATCAAAATGGAGATCCAGCAATATATGGAAACAAACGACAACAACAACACAAAGCCCCAACTACTGTGGGACACAGCAAAAGCAGTCTTAAGAGGAAAGTATATAGCAATCCAGGCATATTTAAAAAAGGAAGAACAATCCCAAATGAATGGTCTAATGTCACAATTATCGAAATTGGAGAAAGAAGAACAAATGAGGCCTAAGGTCAGCAGAAGGAGGGACATAATAAAGATCAGAGAAGAAATAAATAAAATTGAGAAGAATAAAACAATAGCAAAAATCAATGAAACCAAGAGCCGGTTCTTTGAGAAAATAAACAAAATAGATAAGTCTCTAGCCAGACTTATTAAGAGGAAAAGAGAGTCAACACAAATCGACAGTATCAGAAACGAGAAAGGAAAAATCACGACGGACCCAACAGAAATACAAAGAATTATTAGAGAATACTATAAAAACCTATATGCTAACAAGCTGGAAAACCTAGGAGAAATGGACAACTTCCTAGAAAAATACAACCTTCCAAGACTGACCCAGAAAGAAACAGAAAATCTAAACAGACCAATTACCAGCAACGAAATTGAAGCAGTAATCAAAAAACTACCAAAGAACAAAACCCCTGGGCCAGATGGATTCACCTCAGAATTTTATCAGACATACAGGGAAGACATAATACCCATTCTCCTTAAAGTTTTCCAAAAAATAGAAGAGAAGGGGATACTCCCAACCTCATTCTATGAAGCTAACATCACCCTAATACCAAAACCAGGCAAAGACCCCACCAAAAAAGAAAACTACAGGCCAATATCCCTCATGAACGTAGATGAAAAAATACTCAGCAAAATATTAGCAAACCGAATTCAAAAATACATCAAAAGGATCGTGCACCATGACCAAGTGGGATTCATCCCAGGGATGCAAGGATGGTACAACATTCGAAAGTCCATAAACATCGTCCACCACATCAACAAAAAGAAAGAAAAAAACCACATGATCATCTCCATAGATGCTGAAAAAGCATTTGAGAAAGTTCAACATCCATTCATGATAAAAACTCTTGGCAAAATGGGAATAGAGGGCAAGTACCTCAACATAATAAAGGCCAAATATGATAAACCCACAGCCAACATTATATTGAACAGCGAGAAGCTGAAAGCTTTTCCTCTGAGATCGGGAACTAGACAGGGATGCCCACTCTCCACACTGTTATTTAACATAGTACTGGAGGTCCTAGCCACAGCAATCAGACAAAACAAAGAAATACAAGAAATCCAAATTGGTAAAGAAGAAGTTAAACTGTCACTATTTGCAGATGACATGATACTGTACATAAAAAACCCTAAAGACTCCACCCCAAAACTGCTAGAACTGATATTGGAATACAGCAAAGTTGCAGAATATAAAATCAACACACAGAAATTTGTGGCTTTCCTATACACTAACAATGAACCAACAGAAAGAGAAATCAGGAAAACAACTCCATTCACAATTGCATCCAAAAAAATAAAATACCTAGGAATAAACCTAACCAAAGAAGTGAAAGACTTATACTCTGAAAACTACAAGTCACTCTTAAGAGAAATTAAAGGGGACACTAACAGATGGAAACTCATCCATGCTCGTGGCTAGGAAGAATTAATATCGTCAAAATGGCCATCCTTCCCAAAGCAATATACAGATTTGATGCAATCCCTATGAAACTACCAGCAACATTCTTCAATGAACTGGAACAAATAATTCAAAAATTCATATGGAACCACCAAAGACCCAGAATAGCCAAAGCAATCCTGAGAAAGAAGAGTAAAGTAGGGGGTATCTCACTCCCCAACTTCAAGCTCTACTATAAAGCCATAGTAATCAAGACAATTGGTACTGGCACAAGAACAGAGCCACAGACCAATGGAACAGACTAGAGAATCCAGATTTTAAGCCAGACATATATGGTCAATTAATATTTGATAAAGGAGCCATGGACATACAATGGCGAAATGACAGTCTCTTCAACAGATGGTGCTGGCAAAACTGGACTGCTACATGTAGGAGAATGAAACTGGACCATTGTCTAACCCCATATACAAAAGTGACTCAAAATGGATCAAAGACCTGAATGTAAGTCACGAAACCATTAAACTCTTGGAAGAAAACATAGGCAAAAACCTCTTAGACATAAACATGAGTGACCTCTTCTTGAACATATCTCCCCGGGCAAGGAAAACAACAGCAAAAATGAACAAGTGGGACTATATTAAGCTGAAAAGCTTCTGTACAGCAAAAGACACCATCAATAGAACAAAAAGGAACCCTACAGTATGGGAGAATATATTTGAAAATGACAGTCCGATAAAGGCTTGATGTCCAGAATATATAAAGAGCTCACACACCTCAACAAACAAAAAACAAATAACCCAATTAAAAAATGGGCAAAGCAACTGAACAGACGGTTCTCCAAATAAGAAATACAGATGGCCAACAGACACATGAAAAGATGCTCCACATCGCTAATTATCAGAGAAATGCAAATTAAAACTACAATGAGGTATCACCTCACACCAGTAAGGATGGCTGCCATCCAAAAGACAAACAACAACAAATGTTGGCGAGGCTGTGGAGAAAGGGGAACCCTCCTACACTGCTGGTGGGAATGTAAACTTGTTCAACCATTGTGGAAAGCAGTATGGAGGTACATCAAAATGCTCAAAACAGACATACCATTTGACCCAGGAATTGCACTCCTAGGAATTTACCCTAAGAATGCAGCAATCAAGTTTGAGAAAGACCAATGCACCCCTATGTTTATCGCAGCACTATTTACAATAGCCAAGAATTGGAAGCAACCTAAATGTCCATCGATAGATGAATGGATAAAGAAGATGTGGTACATATACACAATGGAATACTACTCAGCCATAAGAAAAGGGCAAATCCAACCATTTACAGCAACATGGATGGAGCTGGAGGGTATTATGCTCAGTGAAACAAGCCAAGCGGAGAAAGAGAAATACCAAATGATTTCACTTATCTGTGGAATATAAGAACAAAGGAAAAACTGAAGGAACAAAACAGCAGCAGAATCACAGAACTCAAGAATGGACTAACAGGTACCAAAGGGAAAGGGACTGGGGAGGATGGGTGGGTAGGGAGGGATAAGGGGGGGGAAAAGAAGGGGGGTATTAAGCATAGCATGCATGGGGGGGTGGGAGAAAGGGGAGGGCTGTACAACACAGAGAAGACAAGTAGTGATTCTACAACGTTTTGCTATGCTGATGGACAGTGATTGTAAAGGGGTTTATAGGGGGGACCTGGTATAGGGGAGAGCCTAGTAAACGTAATATTCATCATGTAAGTGTGGATTAATGATAACAAAAAAAAAAAGCAATTCCTGTGTGGTGACCTCCAATGAGTTCTACACAATGGTATAAAGGGCATATAAAAGTGTAGGCAAAGTTTCTGTTTGTGTTTATACAGAGGATCAAAGCCTAATTTGGCTACCCTGAAAATGAACTAAGATACGATATGAAAAAGAACTTCCAACATCAGCACTCTCTGGAAGAATCATGCCAGAAGATGATCATCAAAAAACCCCAACAAAGATCCACACACTGCTACAGGTATAGATGCACTCATCCCACCAGTTCCTGGACTTGCCATGGGAATGAAGAAGGAGATATCTAAGCTGGCCTGTGCATACAGTAAAACAACAAATTTGGCTGGATCTATCCTGTTGGAACTCAACCAAGAATTAGGAGAAGTGCAAATTGTAGTGCTCCAAAATCTTACAACTACAGACTATTTACTGTTAAAAGAACATATGGCATGTGAACAGTCCCCAGGAAAGGGTTGTTTTAATTTGTCTGATTTCTCTTAGACTGTTCAAGTTCAGTTGGACAATATCCACCATATCATAGATAAGTTTTCACAAATACCTAAGGTGCCTAACTGGTTTTCTTGGTTTCACTGGAGATGGCTGGTAATTACAGGTATGCTTTGGTTATGTAACTGTACTCCTATTATGTTAATGTGTGTGTGCAATTGAAGTAGTAGTTTAAACCTATACATGCTGAAGTTACTCTACAAGAAGATATGTCAAAGAAATAATCAATCTTCCCATATTTTGTTCCGCCTGCTACTTCTATAGCTTTTCTTCTTCCTTCCTAATTACAACCCTTAATTAGATTTCGTGCCTCATATCGAATTTACCAAGTATCATAATTCTTCCAAGTGGTAAAGATACCTCAAGACAAATGCTGGGCATAGAAGCTACAGGGCATAAATATGCAAAGAAGTAAAAAGCTAACCTTTTCAAACAATAAGACTTATCTCTCACTTACCAACTTTACATTTCCCTGTATGGCCCCGGAAGATGATTGGTTAGCCAGAGACGGGTAAGATTCCTCAAGGAACAACCTAAGACAGGCACAGTCGCAGGGGGGCCATCAGGTGAGAAATTGGGGATCAACAGAGGTGAGGCTTAGAACCTCACCCCCCCTGTTCTGAGAGAAATCTTCTGCATACGTGGATGTTTTATTGCCCTTGTCTAGCTTGGATTAACACATAGTCTACAGGCACACACCTGATCATCTACATTTGCTCTCTTACAACACTAAACTATGTTTTCTACCTTTATCTTGTATCTACCTACCACTTCAGCATTTTATTAAAATTAATAATAATAAAGAGAGAAATGTGGTATCCACATATAAATCAAGAAAAAAAATCAAATGAATATTCATATTTGAACTGACTGTTTATAGTTCATAATGCATGAGCAAAACCGAAAGTTTCTGTGATGACTGCCCTTGTACTCTTCACCATGTTACTTATTCACCATTTAAGAATTTGTTCTCCATGTAAGAACTTGTTCGTTATGCTTCAGAAGATTGGAGACTGATGAAAATTAGGCTTGGGGTGTATTAATGATTGTGCATTGAGCATTGTCTCCCCTATACAGAATTTTATTGTTGTTAATAACCATTTGATCAATAAATATGAGAGATGCCCTCACAAAAAAAAAGAAGTAAACACTTCCAATTGTAAAATAAATAAGTAACCGGGATGTAATGTATAGCATAAAGAATATAGTCAAAATATTATAACAACTTGGTATGGTGATAGCTGGTACCTAGAATTATCATGTATATAAATGTTGAATCACTGTGTTGTATACCTGAAACTAATGTAATACTGTGTTGTCAACTACCCTTCAATAAAAAATTATTATCTATCAAAAAAAAAAGCCTATAGAAAAAGGCTTAATCAGCTATAAAGATAGCCTGTGTTCTCTGTGTTTTAGTAAAATTCTTTGAAATGTTAAAAAAAAAAAGTTTGTTCTTTCTTACCTCAGTAATAATGAACATTTAATTTTCTTTACTGCATTGACAGAACACTACAAAATTCTTCAAAATTCAAAAGATGAATCTTACATGTATTGAAATGCCATTTGAAACTAAGTGGCAACACTTTACTAATTTAGGATAGTTCTCTTTTATTCAGTGTTGTGAATTAGCAACACTGAAGACAGGACTTTGCTTATGTAACTAAAATCTCTTAAAATTCAAAGGTAAACTAACAAGAGCTGTATGTGGATTGTTTGAAATTTTTAAATATTAAAAATTTTTGAATTGTGATAAACTTAACTGCACCAAGAATATTCTTCATATCACAATGAACTGTTTTCTTTGGTAGAATGTTAGTCCTTTTTGTGCAAGCTTCCAAGTATTATGGTTGAAAACATAGTTCTCTCTAAAAAGTCCATTCAAATTGGACATTTGTCTTTCTTATCATAAAATCCCCCATATAGTTTTACATAATAGCTGACTTTTAACAAAAGCATTTTCTTAGCTTGGGCTGCCATAACCAAGTACCAGAGACTGAGTGGCTTAAACAACACAAAAGAGATTTTTCACAGTTCTGGAGGAAGGAAGTCCAAGATCAATGTGCGGGTCCTCTGAGGGCTGTGAGAAGCCTCTCTACTTGGCTTACAGATGCCTATCTTCTCCTTTGTCTTTAGGTTGTTTTCCCTCTGTGGCCACAAGTCCAAATTTCTTCTTCTTATAAGGATACCAGTCATACTGGATTAGGTCCCCCTGTAATGACCTAATTTTAATTTAATTACTTCTTTAAAAAACCTCTTTACAAATATGGTTATATTCTGAGGAACTGGTAGGTTAGCCCTTCACCATACGAATTATTGTGGAGGACATAATTCAGCCTGTAACAGTCGTGCTAAATATTTAGGGTATAAGAGTTTCATACAAAATGTGCACCTGCCAATCCTTATATTGTTAAGTCCAATAATAATAAATTTGTTTGAATTTTAGACCTAAATAAATGCTGCAAAATTCATCTTGCTGTTACTTCATAGGGTTATAATATTCACAATTTTCTAATTAAATCATTCTATCCCTTTTTAGAATTATTGATTTCGACACATGCTAGGATTTAGAACTCTCAAATAATCTTTGCTTTGTTAAAGGGTAGAGCCAAAACAAAAACAACAAAATAAAACAGAAAGTCCCCCAATTATCTAAACTTCTTAGAGAAACATTGTCTTTAGGACTTAAAAAAATTAGAGATGAAAGTAGTTTAGCTTTATTGGAATTTTTTAGGAGTAATTCTTTTCCAGGAATAACATATGATAATAAAATTTCTATTGGAGACTCTATTAAATGAGGGATTTTAGATACATGTTTGGTAAATCTTTTAATTTTCGATTACATTCTCTAATGCTGAACTGGATTGAATCAGGGGTCTTTACCTCATGAGGAGGATCCAAAACTGTTGTTTTTTCTTATGTACTTATTGAATTACTATTTAAGGAAAATAGCAGGTCTACACACATGAAGTTATAGCCTAAAGATGTTAATATTTAAACACTTTCTTGAGAGTTTTGTTGTGTCAAGAGGCCGAGTTACAAGAAATACCACTTTGATATTTCAGTTTTTCTTATTTGTTTAGGTGCATTTTGTTTTTATTCATATTCTCCATGTGCCAGCTTCCTTGGGACTTTAAAGAGGAGACTTACAATTTGCTTGGGTGATAAAGATTTCTTGGGAAGGTATGCTAAATGCCTGCAGGAAGTCATCTCATCAGTTTCACTAGCTCTTGGCTATTCCAACAGTAAGATATTCAGTTGACTTTATAGAGAACTGGAAATGTAACTCGGAAGAATCGGCAACTTGTGGCCTGTTTTCTTGCCTTCATCGGAAAATAACTGGTTCTAGACCAGGAGCCCACTGCTGGTATGGAGCACCTGATACTGGCGGATTTGATGCCAACCCCTGCAGAGGTTCCACTGTCTCTCACACTTAGCCTGTAGGTAATTTCTACTCATATGTGCATCTTGCCCTTTTCCAATCAGTAATGGTTAGAGTTGAACCATTCCTTTCACCTGCTTCATGATTTATGTAGTTTAGGAAGGAGGGAAATTATTAGAACCACGTCCTTAAAGAGAAGTTGTACATGTGGCATCTCTTGGAGTTTTGTGAGCTCTTCTTTCAGCCTCCAGCATACACTCAGAAACAGGAGATATCCAGGAATGCAGCGATGCAATAAAATGCACTGTACTGCACACTAAGTGAGAGTAGCATGTTGTAGAAGTAAGAAAAGAGGCCCTCAGTATAATTTTATAGGAAGTTTGCTATTACTTTTTGGTATGATCAGGTAACACATTTTTTTAGGAGAGTAGGAGAGAAAACAATTTTACACAACATACATAAATTATGTTCTGATGAAGACAAAAAATATGCTTTTTAATTTGTTAATAGATTTACAGTATTAACAGAAAATGAATACAACAAATAGTGACTTACTAGATTCCATATAAAACACTAGTTCAGAGCTTCAGGAAACATACTTGTAAAATTAAATTGAATGAGCAATGTAAGTAAACTGAAAATGCTATTAAAGACCATAAATAAAATGTTACAGAGTTGTAGTTTGTCGATTTGAATGGAGTCAGAAATTGGAGTCCAAAAAGAGTAATGATTTGATGCAGTCTTATTTATATTTAAAGATATAAAATAGAAGACCATAATTTTAGCTGAGTTTATGTATATGATACTGAATTTGTATGCATTTTGACAAATGAAGAGGCATAAATAAATCAATCCATCAAACAAATGAAATTTGGGAAAGAGTTAGTCAACACATAATACATTTTATCTTTGGTAGCACCCAGGAAATCTTTAGGGTGAAAGACTATGAAAAGTAATGAGTGAGAAGTAAAATTTAACAATTATAATAAACTAGAAAGCAAAAGAGCTGTGATACTTGATATTTATCCTTAATTATTTTATCTGCTCTGGAAATTTTACCCTCATTCCTAAGGATAACTGGTATAGTTTCAAGGTAGTTATCTATGTCCTTTAGAGCATAAACTCGTGAAAGGCATTTATAGTCACAGGTCAATGCATATTCTACCAATTTTAGCATTTTAACAGAGGGAAATAATCATTAACCTCTCCATAATTGCTAATATGACTAAGTTGACTTGGTAGTAATCAGCTCTAAATATGCAGTTCAGTCAGATTAGATGATGATGCATTCCCAAAATGTGAACATTATACAAGGTCCCATCCTTGACCTTTAATCTTTTCATTTTAAATATACACCCCCATGTGACCCATGGCCACCTTCATCATCTATATGCTGATGACTCACAGATCAGGAACTTCAGTTTGGATGCCTCTCCAATACCTAGTTCATACAAACCAACTTCATATGGATGTCTGACATATACTTCAAACTCGACTGGTCCAAAACAAAGCTGATATTCTTTGGCAGGGGGTGGAGGTTGGGGTGGGAGTGGGTGCCAACTTTATTGAGCTATAACTTAAACACAATAAAATGCCAATTTTACATGTATAATTTAATGAGCCTTGAAAAATGTATACAATGAGGATATAGACCATTCCTATCACACCAAAATGTTCTGTCCTGTCTCTTGCAGTTAATGCTCTGTTTCTGCCCCTTATCCCTTGGTAACTGCCTATCTGCTTATTGTCACTAAAGTTTTGCCTTTTCCAAAATTTCATATGAAAGGAATTATACAGTATGTAGTTTTGCAGTTAACACAATGTTTCTGAAATTCAGTCATCAGTATCCGCAGTCTAGTCCTTTATATTACAAAGCACTATTTCATTGTATGGATGTGCCACAATTTCTTTATCCATTCATCCATTGATGGGCATTTGAGTTTCTTCCCAAATTCTGACTAATCTGAATATAGTGGCTAGGAACATCCACATTCAAGTCTTCATTTATCTTGGCTAAACACCCAGTAGTGGAATTGCTGGGTCACATGATAAGCAAATGTTAAACTTTGTAAGAAATTGTCCATCTGCTTTCCAAGTGTCTATGGCTTATGCATTCTGAATAGCAATTCATGAGAGTTCCTGTAGTTGAACATCCTTGTCAACACTTGGTATGGTCAGATTATTTCATTTTAGACATTCTAGTGAGTGAGTTTTAGAATCACATTGTAGGTTTAGATTGCAATTCCCTAGTGACAAACTGTTTATTTTACAACTATATATTTTCTATAATAAAGTATCTTTTCAAATATTTTTCCCAAGTCTTACTGTGTTATTTATCTTCTCATTATTCAATTCTGTGTTCTTAGTGTAGAGGCATACTTCAGAGATACTGCAGGTTTGGTTCCAGACCAAAACAAAAAGCAAATATCACAAGAAAGTGAGTAAAATTAATTTTTTAGTTTCCCAGCACCTATACAGTTATGTTTACACTATATGGCAGTCTAATTAAGTGTATGATAGCATTATGTCTAAAAAACAATGTACATACTTTAATTAAGAAATACTTTATTGCTAAAAGGTGCTAACCATCATCTGAGCTTTCAGAGAGTCATAATCTTTTACTGGTGGAGAGTCTTGCCTTGATGTGGATGGCTGTTGACTGATCAGGATAGAGACTGTTGAAGGTCAGGGTGGTTGTGCCAATTTCTTTTAAAAAATGAAAATGAAGTCTGCCACATCAATTGACTACCTTTTATGAAAAATTTCTCTGTAACACATGATACTGTATGAAGCATTTTACCCACAGTAGAACTCCTTTCAAAATTGGAATCAACCCTCTCAAACTCTGCTGCTGCTTTATCACATAAGCTTATGTAATATTTTAAATCCTTTGTTGTCATTGAATAATATTCACAGCATCTTCACCATGAGTAGATTCCATCTCAAGAAACCACTTTCTTTGCTTTTCCATAAGAATAAACTCCTCACCTTTTCAAATTTTATCATGAGATTGTAGCCATTCAGTTACACCTTCAGGCTCCACTTCTAATTCTAGTTCTCTTGCTATTCCCACCACCTCTGAAGTTACTTCCTCCACTGGAGCCTTGAACCTCTCAAAGTCATCCATGAGGGTTGAAATCAAATTTTTTCCCAGATCCATCAGAGGAATCATTATCTATGACAGGTATAGTTTCACAAAATGTATTTCTTAAATAAGAAGACTTGAAAGTCAAGATGACTTCTCAATCCCTGGGCTTCAGAATGGATGCTGTGTTAGCAGGCATGAAAATAACATTAATCTTTTACATCTCTGTCAGAGCTCTTGGATGACCAGGTGTATTGTCAATGAGCAATTGTATTTTGAAAGGGATTTTCTTTCTTAGCAGTAGGTCTCAACAGTGGGCTTCTAATACTCTGTAATCCATGTTGTAAGCAGATGTGCAGTCATCCAGGCTTTGTTGTTCCATTTCTAGAGGATAGGCAAAGTAGATTTAGCGTAATTCTTAAGGGCCCTAGGATTTTCTGAATGGTAAGTGAGAATATGGTCAATTTAAAGTCACCAGCTACATTAGCCCCTAACAAGAAAGTCAGCCTGTCCTTTGAAGCTTTAAAGTCAGGCATTGACTTCTCTTGTTAAGCTATGAAAGTCCTAGATGGCATCTTTCATGCAAAAAAGGATGTTTCATCTACATTAAAACTCTTTTGTTTAGCATAGCCTTCATCAATGATGTTAGCTAGATCTTCTAGATAACTTGCTGCAGCTTCTCCATCAGCACTTGCTGCTTCACCTGCACTTTATGTCATTGAAATGACTTCCTTTCCTTAATCCTTATAAGCCAACCTCTGCTAGAATTGGACAAAAACAAACTGATGATTAATCAATGTCTAAATATGCAACACTGATAGGATGGAAGAAATGGGAATCTACATAATTGTACAGATTAAAGCAGTATCTGTTGAGTGGCAGAGATTTCCTAATAGAGGACTGATTATATTTCCTCCTCCTAAGGTTTAGTTACACTAATTTGTTCTTTAGTGAATAATAGTCCATATACTTAATAGTATTTGTTATTTAAAAATCCAAATAAATCTATAAACAGTGTATAAAAGAAAATTATAATTACAAAGACTATAGATATTATCAATTCTAATGTTGTAAGAGCAATGGTATAGCTGGCAGCATTGGGGCATATAACGTAGGGGAAAGTACTCAGGAGTCAACTCACATAGACAATTATTGAGAGGTATCTGGAGCTGTTGGGAGAAGTTTCAATAAATGGTTGAAAGCAGTAGTGATAACCAACAAATGAGCTTAAACTATTGTACATTATACACTTTTAAGTGGGATGAGGGTAAACGGAAGTTGTGTAAGTCATCTAAGTTCCTTCACAATCAGTACTCTGTATTATCTAAGTTCCATAAATTAAAAAATGACATTATGGGCATATTGTTTGCTGTGGTAGTAGCTACCAGGTGGACTAAAGCCTGAAATGATTTGTTAACTTCTTCAGCAGTTGTGAAGCTGAACACCCTCAGGAGATCAATAGATGTTGTAAATGAAAGAAGCCACCAGTGTAGAAAAACCATGACAAATGGACTGTGGCTGCTGTCTGAACTCTAAGACCTTGTTGCCAACCAGGAAGCAGGCCTAGTGTTGTCAGACATTCTAATTGTGCAAGAGAACACATATGTAAAGATTTTTGCATGATTTTCAGATTTTCTGTATCAGGGACTAATTTTAAGAAATGCTTTGAGAATCAACATTATATGAACCCAACAAAATGTGGCTCTGGGCCACAGCTTGCTTATACACCACTAGTTTGCCATTCTGTTAACATAAATGGTCTTATTCTATAACCAAGGCCTGGAAGTATGGCTCCCCATTTACTCAGGAATTGGAACATGCTGTAGTTACAAATATGGTAATTTTAATATAACTAGACTGGCAAGGATACATACCATATGCTAATCAGACAAGGAGTTAACTTTTCAATTGTGTATCTTTACTTAAATTTTCTGATATTATGCTGGATAATAATAGCTGACTGGTTATCTCATGGACTTTTTGTAAAGCCCAATAGAATAAATATGTAGATTTATTTTAAATTAGCAAGAGCTATAGAAATGTATTACTATGTCTTGATATAACAACCTCCCCTTGGCCCCCCAGAAAAGAATCTAAACTCCTAGGAAAGATGTGATGCTTAATTTTATGTGTTAACTTCACTGGACTAAGGGATGTCCAGATAGCTGGTAAAACATTATTTCTGGATATGTCCATAAGGGTATTTTCAGAAGAAATTAGAATTTGGATTGGTAGACTGTGCACAGATCCCCCTCACATATATGGCCAATGTGGGTGAGCACCATCCAACCCACTGGTAAGGAGAAGTGGACACATCATACTGTGTCCTGGGAAGAATGAACTAGTAGAGGGAATGCACTCTGTGGTTTCTGAGAGCCAGTGGTGTGCAGCAGAAAGGGCCCTAATCTGGACCTCAGAAAAGCTCTCCTCCCATTCCAGCTCTGTCACCCGTCATCTATGTGACCTCTCTCAGGCCACTCCTTACTCTGAGCTTGACTTCCTTACCACTAAAATTAGATTACATGGTTTATTTCTAAAATCCTATTACTGACTCTTAAATATAATTATATTAAAATGAACCAAGCTTCAACATCCATTCCTGAGAAAAACTCTCAACAAAATGGGTATAAAGGGCAAGTACCTCAACATAATAAAGGCCATATATAAAAAACCCACAGCCAACATCATATTTAAGAGCAAGAAGCTGAAAGCTTTTCCTTTAAGATTGAGAACAAAAAAAGGATGCACACTCTCCCCACTTTTATTCAACATAGTACTGGAGGTCCTAGCCATGGCAACTGGGCAATACAAATATAGAAAAGGCATCCAGATTGGTAAGGAAGAAGTTAAGCTGTCATTATTTGCAGATGAAATAGTATTGTTCATAAAAATCCTAAAGAATCCACTCCAAAACTACTAGAACTAATAGCTGAACTCAGTAAAGTTGCAGGATATAAAATCAATGCAAAGAAATCTGTTGCATTCCTGTATACTAATGATGAACTAGCAGAAAGAGAAAACAGGAAAACAATTCAATTCACAATTGCATCAAAAAGAATAAAATACCTAGGAATGAACCTAACCAAGGAGGTGAAAGACCTATATCCTGAAAACTACAAGACACCCATGAGAGAAATTAAAGAATTATTTCTACCAATAAATGGAAATACACCCGTGCTCATGGATAGGAAGAATTAATATTGTCAAAATGGCCATCCTGCCTAAAGCGATTTACAGATTCAGTGAAATCCCTATCAAAATACCAATGGCATTCCTCAGCAAACTAGAGCAAATTGTTCTAAAATTCATATGGAACCAGAAAAGACCCCGAATAGCCAAAGCAATTGTGAGAAGGAAGAATAAAGCTGAAGGGATTATGCTCCCCGATTTCAAGCCCTATTACAAAGCCACAGTAATCAAGACAATTTGGTACTTGCACAAGAACAGACCCACAGATCAATGGAACAGAATAGAGAGCCCAGATATAAACCATACATATATGGCTAATTAATATAAGATAAAGGAGCCATGGATATACAATGGGGAAATGACAGCCTCTTCAACAGCTGGTGTTGGCAAAACTGGACAGCTACATGTAAGCGAATGAAACTGGAATATTATCTAACCCCATACACAAAAGTAAACTCAGAATGGATCAAAGACCTGAATGTAAGTCATGAAACCATAAAACTCTTAGAAGAAAACATAGGCAAAAATCTCTTGAATATAAACATGAACAACTTTTTTCTGAAAGTATCTCCTCAGGCAAATGAAACAAAAGCAAAATGAACAATTGGGACTACATCAAACTAAACAGCTCCCATACAGCAAAGGATACCATCAGTAGAACAAAAAGGCATCCTACAGTATGGGAGAATATACTTGTGAATGACCTATCTGACAAGGGGTTAACATCCAAAATATATAAAGAACTCACAGGCCTCAACACCCAAAAAGTAGATAACCTGATTAAAAAATGGATAGAGGATATGTACAGACACTTCTCCAAAGAAGAAATTCAAATGGCCAACTGGCACATGAAAAGATGCCTCACATCGCTAATTATCAGGGAAATGCAAATTAAAACCACAAAGAGATATCATCTTTCACCGGTTAGGAAGGCCAAAAGTCAAGGAACAACAAATGCTGGTGAGGATGTGGAGAAAGGGGAACCCTTCTAAACTGGTGGGAATGTAAATTAGTTCAGCCATTTGGGGAAGCAATATGGAGTTTCCTCAAAAAATTAAAAATAGAAATACCATTTGACCAAGGAATTCCACTCCTAGGAATTTACCCAAAGAAAACAAGATCTCAGATTCAAAAAGACATATGCACCCCTATGTTTATTACAGGACTATTTACAGTAACCAAGACATGGAAGTAACCTAAGTGTCCATCAGTAGATGAATGGATAAAGAAGATGTGGTACATATACACAATGGCATATTATTCAGCCGTAAGAAGAAAATAAATCCTATGATTTGCAACAACATGGATGGAGCTAGAGGGTATTATGCTTGGTGAAATAAGCCAGACAGAGAAAGACAAGTACCAAATGATTTCACTCATCTGTGGAGTATAATAACAAGGCAAAACTGAAGGAACAAAACAACAGCAGACTCACAGACTCAGAGAAGGAACTGGTGGTTACCAAAGGGGAGGGATGGGGAGGGTCGGTGGGAGGGAGGGAGAAGGGTGATTGAGGGGTATTATGATTAGCACACATGGTGTGTGGGGTCATAGGGGAGACAGAGTAGCACAGAGAAGACAAGTAGAGACTCTGGCATCTTACTACACTGATAGACAGTGACTTCAATGGGGTTTGGGGGGGACTTGATAATATGGGTAAATGTAGTAACCACAATGTTTTTCATGTGAAACCTTCATAAGAGTGTATAACAGTGATACCTTAATAAAAAATAATAATAATAAAATGAAACAAAATAAAATAAAATGAACCAAGCTGAACAGAAGAAGGGTGGCATGAATTTAAAAAAAGAGAGAAAGAAAAGGAGGAAAAGGCAAAAAGAACTTTCACTGTGTTTCCAACTGAAGTTGGTCTGGGTCATGAGTACAAGTAAATAAAATTTAAGTAAATTATCCTGCTGTTCATATTCCCTCAGATTCAAAGATCACCTACAAGGTCCAATACATGGTTACATGACAAAAATACAGTTTATTGCCCAGATATTTTTACATCAGTAAATGACATTTTTCCTCGTTCAAAGAATATAGGCATCAAAAATTACATTGACCTAATTTCAAAACTATATTCTGAGAAGGTTAAGGCTGCAAAGGGGGTGGGGTGGGGCAGGAAAGTAGGTAACACTGGAATAGTAACAGCAAGACCAGTTACAGTAGGGAACCTGTCATCTTTATGTAACTTGACAGCCTTTGATTCCTCAGGTGCCACTCTAACCAAGTAGCCCTAGAATTAAGGAAAGGTTAGACTTTAAGTATTTACCATATTCTGTGATCCTACCATTACTATCCAAAGCTTCTACATTCCAACACACTCTGTGTTTGTGTTGACCCTCCACCACATCATATTTCCCTAGCCAAGAAAGGAAAGCTATCTTGTAAATTCTTAGACTCAATCTTGAATTCAAGAAGCAAGTGCAAGATATTGCATTTGAGGTAGGATTTCTAAAAAAGTACATCTTACAGGTTCTCATCACAAGAAAAATATTGTAACTCTGTATAAGGATGGATGTTAACTAGACTTACTATGGTGATCATTTCACAGTATATCCAAAATTAAATCATTTTGTTGTACATCTGAAACTAATATAATGTTATATGTCAATTATACCTCAATAAGAAATAAATTAAGTGGAATTTCCAGTAAAGAATGTTCAGAATACAACTCTATCCCCAACCTTCTCCAAGTTTCACTTGGAGTTGAGGCAAAGTTACTTTTTCCTCAAGAATGGAGTTGAGTTGTGTAAAG
Organism: Manis pentadactyla; assembly: GCF_030020395.1. Taxonomy (NCBI): domain Eukaryota; kingdom Metazoa; phylum Chordata; class Mammalia; order Pholidota; family Manidae; genus Manis; species Manis pentadactyla. The sequence continues at coordinate 83,645,294 of NC_080025.1, forward strand.
CAGCCCATATTTTAGGATAACGTATGGATAGTAGGCATGCCTCAAAATTTCTCTTCCCTACCAAGGAAGAATCAAGAGAAACAAAGGGGTAGTAAAGAGTGATATGAAATTACAAAATCTGAAGACACAGGGAGGACAAGTGGTGAGGGAAAGCATGGAAGAGATGGGGTGGGTTTCAAGGGTTGCTCTGTTAGAGCCATCTTTAAGGAACAACTAAATTTCCCAAATCACCTTTCCTCACTTTGTTGGAAATTCATACACCCTTTAGTCTACAATGGAATTGATTACTTGCTCAGCAATATGTAGAGAGAGGCTGTCTTGGTCTTGAACAGCCCTAAAATGTCTATAAGAGGAAAAAAATTTAGGTGTGACTTTCTTGTTAAGCTGCGAAGAGCACACCAGGGCTTTTAAAATGTTATTGCCCGGCTTTCTACTTACCCCCTGAGACTCTTTAATGCAGTGAAGAAGGAACACTGTGTGTCACATTTATCATACCTGACTCTACTCAACCACAGTGAAGTGGAAAACACCTGAAAAGAAATGGCGGGTCCCGGTTGAGCATTCCAGCAGCTTAAGGATAGTTGAGAAGGCAAAGGAACCGCAGAAAGCTGAAAGGCAAACATTCATTTTGGGCTTCCAGTGGGTCTAATGAACTCCAATAGTTTTGATAAACAGGGTTTTTTATGTTAATCTGGATAACATTTACATATGGCCCTGGCATCACATAAAATTTAACTAAAATATCTTTATCAGGCACAATCTGTACATTTTAAATCAAACAAAAATAGAAATCATTGACACTACATGCTTGCATGCCTTCGGATACATGTGAAAGCATGAGCTAGATGAAAGGTATTAGTTATAGGAACACTGAAATATAATTTTATTAACAAAAAGAAAAGTGATATATGAATATATCATATTGCAAATTGTAAGAGTAAATATTTTACTATACACTGAACACATCAGGCCTATTATTAAGCTGCATTTAACCTCATCCTCTTATGTTGTTATTTTTCAGGCACAGCATATCTTGGGAATCCTATTTGATGTAATGGCCTATAACATTTGACCACACTTACAGCACAAGTGTAAAATCAATTTTCTGTTCTCCCATTTATCTCTGTACTGATGTTAGTTGGCTCTCTAATGGAATGACTCTTCTGGAGAGGCAGTTATTTTACTTCAGAGTGGCATTTCAGAAGCCTTAAATGGGCTGAAGAGATGGCATGTGACCTTTAGGAATATTTTAGTTCTACATTTCTTTAAAAAAGAACTGTTTAACCCTGTGTATTTTATTACATTGCTGATGCTTCTTTTGTTCCTCTTTGTATTCACTATACTGCAAAAAAGTTTGATTTTCTTTGTCAGAACAATGTTGGGAATTTTAGTACCTGTGCAGTTTGATACTTGTGTCATTATTGAAAGGACCATCTCAAAATTACACAATGTGTATTATGATCCAGTCTTCTGAGCATAGTTTCCTTAAGCACAATATCATGCCCTTAATCTTTCTATGGTAACTCTCTAAGTTGATACATACAAATACCGAATAATCTACATTAAAAGGAAGCAATTTTTAAAATGCCTTATTGTAGCTAATCTACTTCTTTTGAAGGCATATTCACTAACCATCTTACTACAAAATCAGGATTTTTAATTTTCACTATATTTAAAAATTTTCCATGTATTTTCACTTTACATCATTCACATGTTCTTTCTTAAGCAAATAGCTATTTAATTATATTTGCAATAGAATATTATTTATAAAATCCCAAGTCATATTTACTTATTAATTTACTTAATTCATCTTAGAAATATTGCTATTAAATATTAATTTCAGCATTCTTTTCAGTATATTTTCTCCCATAATTATACTTTATCTCTTTTTAATAAATCACCTTATAAATTTTTAGAAATTATCTTCTGGTAGTCTCTGAAAATTTTATCTTTAGTACACATAACTATAGTTAATCCTACTCCACTATCCCAAAAGATGACTTTAAAAAAAAACAAACCTCCTTGTATGAAGGGAAAGGGTCTTAGTATTAAACTTTAGAATACAACAACGTATATTTTACTATGCTCATTATGAATTACAATTATTTTCCTCCTTTTTCAAAGTGTAAATAATTCATAATGACAAATAGCATAGGAAAGGTTTTTGATAATAGAAAAATAAATATACTTATTGAATCTTCCTTTTGTGCTCTTTAGAAAGCTTTCATATGCACTTCTGTCATAAAGTCACCAAAGATGGCCACATGAGTATCTACCAAGCATACACCCAATATTTTTAATACCCTTGTGTATAGTCTATAAATATGTGTTGATCACAGATCTACTTTCTTAATCAGAAGGAAAAGGTAAATCCTGTCTCCTGGGAGTTATGCAGACTAAGTATATCATGGTCTGTATACCTCTCCTCTCACCACCTCCTCACTTCCCAGCTGAGGCATTTCATACAGGTAAAAGGCTTTTACCAAAAGCCTCAAGAGGAAAAGAAATCTACTCTGGATGATGAGATGGAGGAAGATTACTTACCTGGTGACAGGTAGATAAACTTGTAGTACTGAACTTCTGCTTTCCCCTTACTTAACTTCTGACACAACCAAACCATCTATCTTAAAACTTGGAGAATATTGTTTTGTTTTTAGTGAGGGAAGCAACCAAGTCTTTACAAGAGGTGACCAGGATCAATCCACGTCACCTAACCATTAGTGGGAGATCATCCCGATGGTGGCACTCATATTCAACATTAGCAACTCAAGGCTGGTAAATCCTAGGAAACCTGATTGGGACTTTGGGCTTAATAATAAATGAAATAATACATTTATTGCAGCACATTCAACATCAAGGATATATGTGTTGAGAAGAAGAGATGTGCTTTACTGAGATAACCTATAGTTCTTTTCTTTTCTTCTGTTTTGCTTTTTTATGTGCATTGGGAGATTTATTTTAGTTTTCCAGCAGATGACAGTTACACTTTGCTTCTATCTCCACCTTAGTTCTGGTTTTGAAAGCACAGCAGGTTCCCTCATTCCCATCTCCCATTTGGGTGACCTGGGGTAATCTTTCATATGGTGCTTAAATGAGAGATTACTATCTACAATACAGCTTTTAGCTAAACTAAGACAGTGGGTTGGAAAAGACCTTTACTGATATCTTGAATTCTCTTCCTCCCCTCAATCTGGATTAGGCTCAATTTATCAGAGTTTTTACTGAATTCTGAAGTCGATAGTTGCTTAATGATTTGAATAGCAAAACATGGAACTCACCTTATGTAGATAAGCTTTCATTTGCCTAAGGTTATTTATAAATTAATGCTACACAAAACAGATTGGAAAGCACTTGAAAAATCTCTTTTATGAAATAGGGCTTTGAGTGTTCCAGGATCTTCTCTAATCTTGGGAATACTGGGTGTCAGAAATTTAAAGCATTTCTAAATTTTTTTTTATGTCCATCAGCAAGCAGAATAGCACTCATAATTATAATATTATATTTTACTTTGGTAAATATTATACTTACTAAAAACCATCAGCATATTCATTCATGAGGAGACTAAAGCAATGTTAAAATAGGATCATTAAATATTAAATATAAAGCTTTTAAAACATTTCATGGCCAACAGCAAATATTTATAATATATTAACTCTTGTTAGAATATTATTAGGATTTAAAACAGATTCTTAAAATAGCACATTTAACTTTATTTTCTAATTAACCCAAGTGTTTATAAAGTTTTCCATCATTGCAGCTGGGATCCATACAGCTGAAAATGGTTGAGCATACGATTGGTTCCATCATTCTGATAGTCTCATTAGAAATGATGGCAGGGACATTGGCCATTGCATTGAATACTTTATTCCCATCTCCCAGAAGAGTACCTTACATAAAGCAAATGCTCTATAAACAGCCATTAAACGTAAATGAGCATGCAATCTGACATGACCAACTTAAGCTATACTATGTTATTAATAATAAAGACAAAAATTATGAGACAAATTAGGTTGTCTCTGATTCAATCAGATAGGATAATCATGGCCTCCTTTGACTATCCCATATATTTTCTTTATGCAAGCTTCATTATAAAAGACTTCAAAGGGATTAAAGAACTGTTTTCAATTATAGAAAGTGCATGTGGAATAAAAATAAACCCTCTAAAGATGAAGACCTTCTTAGAATTATTTTATATACTTTCTACCCAAAGCATTCCTCAAAGACATACAAATAGTTCCTATTAACAATTTAAGTCACACACTTTCCTTTTGGTGCAATACATTTAAATACAAAAGCATTATAGATATTGTCTGACTTTTCTTTCTTTTTCACAGTATCCTAAAATATGTGAAAATATCATTTGGCCTAAGGTGTATTTCCAGTCTCGTTTTTTTTCCCTATATAAAACACAGCCATCATGAAGCAAATAAACCCTGTACAGAAAATTGAAAAATGCTCATCAGTTTAGCCAAAGCACAAGCCTTGATCTACAAAGTCAGAGACACATTTCTTTTCATTATAAAACAGAGAAAGGCAAGCCTTTACATCACAGGGAAGTTGAGATCCCACTCATGTAGTTGCTTGGAATCTAAGGAGTTCAATGACAGAGCAATTTTCCCAGATATACTGAGCTTTGTATCAGCATATACACTAAACTTGCTTATTGTATCAGCATAACCTCCCCACTTCTTGTTTGCTTTTTTTCTTTCCTTTTACTAAATGGATTCAAATGAATCAGAATGTACTTATTGGTTGCCACATTTGAACTTCTTAGGAAACAAAGCAATGGTTCAAAATTTGACTATTTGTATTTTGGTATAAAAGTATGAAACTTGAAGCCAAGTCAGATTTTGAATGTGATAGAGTACACTTTTGTAAGAAGACTAATCTTACAAAATGTGCTTGGTGTTTTCTATTAAGTGGGCCTAAAGAACTTTTCTCATATTAGACATAAAGACATAGATAATATTCCAAATACTCTTTATGTCTATGTTGTCATAAACCTTACAAAATACCTTTTAATAGAACTTTCTAGAACATGAAAAAATTCCTGTATTTGGAATGTCTCCGTATAGAACACACACACACAAATTGTTTGAGGGCAAGTCAGAATGAAAAAGCAAAAGCAACTCCATAAAATTTCCCTATATTCCCTTAATTCCTAAGGTGGAAAAGCAGTTTTTGTAAGCTTTGGAGGTAAAATGGATAGGAAAAGAAGAGTTGCACTGCATTTATTCTTTGGTATATAAATCAAGAATTCAAAAGCAACTAGATACACAGTAATACTTCAATGGTATGTTCAGCACAAAATTTGTTTAGCAAACATAGTTTTATTATGTTGAGTCTTTAAATTTTGCTGGGTAGTTAATGAGACTCTCTGAAGGGATTTCTTGTACAAGGTTAAAAACATAAACTTGCCCCTCTGGGTTCCTACAATAGAACATTTCACATATGTAAGTTTTGGGAAAGAAAGCTCTTTACAGTGTGGTCTTTTGATGCACCAAAGGATGGATAGATTTATTTTCTTAAAAAACCTACTATAATCATAGTTTCACTTTTAACCTGTGCACCTGGATTCTAATCTGTTGGCCTTTCTGTACATGTACTAAAATGAGGATATGGATATATTTGATTTTTCAAGCCAACTATCTGCTGAAGACTATAGAGTTTTTCAACTTTGGTACTGTTGCCATTTTAGAAGGGATGATTTTTTTGTGGGAGACTTCCCTGTGCATCGTATACTGTTTATCAGCATACCAGTTCTCTACCCATAAGATACAGATTCCAGTAGCACCAGCCCCCTCCAATAATTTTGAAAACCAAAAATGTCCCTACACACTGTATAAAATATGTATTGAATCATGGATTGAAGCAGGTATCAGAAGACTGTCCATAACCTTGATTGGTATGTAACACTGGATGGAGTTGGAGTGTGATGTTGTTAGATGACTAATTAGTTCCAATATATCTGCAGATAATTCTGATTTGTTTTGTAATTTTTCTCTCAAATATGTCAATGTATTTGTTTTAATTGTGTTCATGTGTCCTTATGATGAAAGATACATTAAAAACAATCAATTTATCAATTAATATATGGGCATGCATTGTCAAGGACATAATAAAACACACAAGAAAAAGACACTCCCTTTAATAAAAGAGAGCACATTGGTTTTTCAATCTGATTTGCATACATGGTATTGTCAGGCATATACCTGAATTGTCAGGCATATACAGAATTGCATATAATTCTGAAATTTGTAAATTTCTGCAGTTGTGGTGGACTGTCCCATTTCTAAACAACAACTAGAACTCAGTCCTGTGTTATAGCCTAATGGAAGTCTTTAAGAAATCAGCAGAGTCATTTTCTTAAAAACATCCCTAAGGATGAAGAGGTAGAAGAGTTAATGTACTCAGTGCTTCATTACTTCCCAATCTCCTTCAACAAAAAGGAAATCAGTTATGGGTGTACTGTATATATTCGACACAGCATAATAAAAAAATGTAAGTTGTACATATAATACATAATTGAATAAAGTAATTTTGTTTCCAAATCAGCAAACAGAGGTATCTGTCAATCAGTTTAAATGCACTGTATTTTACACAACCCTAGTGAAGACTAAAGCCTTGTAAGAGTTATAACTTGTATAATTTTACTTGCTCTCCAGTGAGAACCTTCTGGGAACTGCTGCCACCTGTTGGTCATAGACTATAACTCATAAGATCACCACTCAGCTGCTAGAGATTCTGTGTACATGTTCGGAATTTTACTGTGGTTGTTTGCATTTATCCATATTTATGAATATAATTTTTATCACTCTCAGTCTAATCACACTTTATTAAAATGGGATGTATATTAATGCACAGTTGTCATATGATTTAATTTATAAAAGGTTGCTCCAAAAATGATTAAAATTCTAAAAACAGCCAAACCTTGCTTGTTATTAGCAGCTTCAAAAAAACAAGTAAGAAGTGGTGCAGTGGGTCACACTATTCCTGTAATAGTCCTTTGGTATTCGAGGATGGTTTCTACAAAGCTGATGTTGTTAACCTGCACAACAGCTATAATACTGTTTCAGTGTAGGTATAGGAAATGGTCAAACTAACAACTTGGCTGTGGAAAGAAATATTAGGTTGTAAACAGATTAGACACCAAAGCCAAGTTTATCTCTAAACAAGATTGCAGATGCATATGTTACCATAGGAAAAGACCCTTCATGTGCAAATAATAGAATAAACATTTTAGGGGGTTACTACAAAACTGACAAGATGCCTGAATAGGACCATTTATAAGAGGAGCACAATGGAAGGTGCTTAATATCAAACATCCCTTTGGATCTGTTTCCACTGCAAAACTAAAATATATATGATAAATTTGCTGAGGTTAAAGGAAGCTCAACTACTAAATTATATCAACCATTAAAACAATGCTGCTTTAAAGTTATACAATTATTTATCCAATAACTATTTTTAAGCAAGTACTATATGTGTTATGTAGGTGCTCTGTTAGGCACCAGAGTCTTTATTAAGACATCAAATACAAAAAGGGCATTTCTCTTGTTGAAAAATATGCTTATCCAAATGCTACTCCATTTTCATTACTGACGGTTTTGATGAAACCACTTTGCTTTTTCCATAAAATAAATAGTACTTGGAAGAATTCTGAAATCACTGGACCCGATGAGTTGCCTCACTGTGAAATAGGGCTGAAGAAAGGACTGGAAAAGAGTTTCAAAGATTAACATTGTCCAGAATGGCAGAGTGATGATGAGTGGTGAAAAACAAAAAAAAAAATCATGACAAACCTAGATCTTAATAATGACTTAAACGCATACAAACTAAGTAACCTTGTTCAAACCTCTTAACTTTTGGAGGACTGTTTTCTCTTCATTCAATATCAAGAGGGAGACTAGTTTCAGTGACATTTAAGTTCCTTTTCAACCATAATATTCCACTATTCTAAACAAGTCTCAAGAGTAACTTTGTATTAAAAAATTATTATCTTGTCATACGCTCAATAAATCTAACACCTTCCCTTTAATGCCATTGTCACGTACAGTCTATGTAGGACTAATGATTCTTTATGTCTGTGTGGCTCTGTCATTTTAAAAGGCATTAGCTCCAAGTTATAGGCACATATTTATTTTCTTCTAGCCAGTATAATAATATTTAGTGTCACTTAGTATCACTTACTAGGGAAATGAAGATGGATAACAGATGACTCTTGCCTTCAAGTACATAACAGTCTAGTGTACAGGTCAAAGAAACAGATCATAATACAGGGCAATACTAGGAGTGTTCACAAGAAATAAACATAAGAACTGCTCAGTACAGTCTTCTGGTAGGTGAAGAAGAGATCAGAGATGACTTCCTAAAGGAAGTCTTGTAACTCATGAACTACCCAATATGAGTTTTGAAGGATGTGTTAAAAGATGAGTAGGCATATACACAGAAATAAATGATGTAGAAAAATCTGTTATGTCATCAGCAGCAATGAAAAGAATAAACATAAATAAAAACATAGTTAAGGAAAGGAAAGAGAGTTTTTAAAAAAATATATATAGCACAAAACAAAATATATGGTAATAATGTGCTTGGAACTAAAATGCTATGGAACTAAATAAATATGGTTGGAAAAGTGATGACAGATACTGAAGATACCAACTGTATAACTGATATTCCTTTAATAAGATACCAAAATAGAAGAGAAACAGATGTATATATAACAGGAGCATCTGTTCTTGAAAAAAAGATTTTAAATCCTCATATTAAAATCACAAAGAGGGAAGCTGATATACAATGATTAAGACAATAAGACACACTGTTAGAATAAGAGGACTTCAAGAATATTCACTGTAAAGGGAGTACCCACATGATGCCATATCTAATATCCCCATTTTCTAACAGGGAAGCATTATGTGTGATGGCAGGTACTATATTAGGGCTTCCTGTTTCGACCTAAACACCCTCAGTGGGTACCAGCAAAAGAAAATCCTCTTTGATTGACCCAGGCTAGAAAGCAAAGGTAGGGCACATACCCTGATGACTCGGCAGATCCCACAGGGATCTAAAGATGAGTGGCTGACCGGGAAGCTGTAGGCTGCGCCCGGCAAGCCCTAATGGGGACCCACCGTGGAGATCCTGGATCCCATGGGCACACTCAGAATCCTCACCCCTGCCACTTCGCTCTTCTTCCTTCAAGCAGCTTCTGTGGACTGATGGTTTTCTATGAAGAGTTCAGTGAATACAATAAAAGAATTTGAAGTGAGCTAACAAATGATTCCACATTATATGCTGACAGTGACAAAACTGAGCCGTTAGGGCCATCACAGACCCTTGCAGAAGTGGCACTTAATGAAAAAGGTAATCTTCCTAGAGGGCAGAACATTACATAGTATATTGGAAGATCTATTTTACCTATAAGAAGATATGACCAGAAGTCAAGATTTACACAGATTTCAAGGGCTTAGTTTCTAACCAGCTGGTCAAAGACATTAGAGGAACAATGTTAGATCCCCACGGAGAAAGACTTTTGGAAAGGCAAATATGGAGAGTGCCTTAGTCAGCTCAGGCTGCTATAACAAAACAGCGGAAACTGGATGGCTCAGACAACAGCCATTCCTCACAGTTTTTGAGGCTGGAAGTCCAAGATGAAGGTTCCAGCTGATTCAGGTATTGGTGAGGGCCTGCTTCCTGGCTTGTAGACAAACACCATCACACTAGGTGCTCCACAACTTCTCTGTGCATGTGTAGAGAGAGAGAGAGATCTGCTTGTAAGGATATTACTACCATCATAAGGGTCCTACCTCATGACCTAATCTAAACCAAATTACCTCCATTTCCAAATACCATCATTTGGGAGTTAGCAGCACATGAATTCTGGGGAGATGCAAACATTCAGCACATGACCAACAGATCTCTCATATACAGTACTGCCTTCTCACCAAGGAGCTCACATTAGGGCAAAAGGTTGAAGCCTATTAAATTACTGGTCTTACTACACAGGCCGTCACCCCATAGTAATGAGCTTTGTAAGTGGTGAAATGACCTATTGAGTTGCTGGCTATCACATGAGTTGAAAGATAACACCTTTCAAACATGGAGTTCCATCTTGTGGAATGGAGTATATGTTTTGTACCAATAACCAGAATGTAGTACTATTTTCCTATACATTGAACTCATGGATCCGGAAGAAAAGGGAGCAGTAAATATATACTGTAGAGGCCTAATGGCCCCCAAACATGGCTGCAGTTTGCTTGGCCTAATTTTTCCAGGTGCAGGGATGAGGAAGTCTCTCCTCTCTCCTCAGTATTCCCAAGCAGGCTGCATTCCATTCCCGGTAACTGCTATATGGAGAGTGCCTTAGTCAGCTCAGGCTACTATAATGAAATAGCACAGACTGGGTGTGTCAGACAACAACCACTTCTCACAGTTCTTAAGGCTGGAAGTTCAAGATGAAGGTTCCAGATGATTCTGTTATTGGTGAGGTCCCCTCTGCACCAGGGCACCATTGCTTATAGACATACACAGTTATGTTCCTGAGTAGTGCCCATGCTGTTGGCACAGCTGATCTGAGCAGTCCTAGCCCCAGGTAAGCACTGTGCCTCAAACTATCCATTACTAGAACCTTGGGAAAATACTGCTTTTCCCTTATCTAAATGACTAGTTCTATTCCCATAATGCCCCAGGCTGTAATCTGAACTCCTGGAGATTCTGGAACTTCACTTCTGCTATAAACCACAGTGCAGAGAGAAAGAGAGAATAATGGAACTCAAGGAAGGAATATAGCTCCCCCAGGATGGTTTCTAAAATATACCTACTCTTAGCCTGAAGACCTCAAACAAGTTACTTCACTCTTTGATCCTCAGTTTCACTTCAGTTCCCTATATATTTCTTTGAAGTGAGTGGTCACCTTACATGAAACAACAAGGTCAACAAAGGTTAACCCATATGTCTATGAAAAAGTGATAAACAAGTATGCACAGGAGCCCAGGTATTTAAATAATCATGTCTTTCTCCATTGGTGACTAAACAATAAGGTACATGAGGTTGACTTTAGAAAATAACCCTCGAGAGGTCAATGCCTCAAATGTAGATCTTCACAGAAGAGTTGTCCAGGAACAGTTTGAGGCACTGGGACTTCAGCCAAAAACAAAACAAAACAAAAAACACCTTAAATCCAAGAATGTCCAGGTCCTTACTCAGCTTACAGTCTAACCAACAACAGCCAAATTGGAAAACAAAGAGTAAATTAGTCATGTAACTCCTGAGAGTAAGAAATGCCATGAGGAAAATAAAGTGGAGAAATGCGATTAGGGAGTGATGCGGATGTGAGGCAATCTTAGCTAGGGTAGCTAGAAATGGAGACGCTGAGACAGTGAGTTACACAGAGGTGGAAATGCTGAGGATCAGGCTTTTTAAAATACGAGGAAGGAGACTCTCAAGCAGAGAATCAGCACATGGCAAAGACTCCCTGATGGGCAGAGGCTTAGAATACCGTCATTGTGGCTGAGGCATCGTGGAAAAGGGGTGGTGTACAGAGCTGAGGTTGTAGAAGGAAGAAGGCCAACTCCTGCAGAGTCAGGGAGGAAGGGCGGAGAGGGGTGAGAAGGAGCCGACTGTATTCCCTGGAATCGCGGGGAAGCAGTATTTATTTGAACCAGTATTAGGATACAATGTGATTTAAGCTTATAAAGATCACTGGGGCCACTGAGGGGAAGAGATGAAAGGGGGTGATCAGGAAGACTAGTTAGACAACAGAGCTGATGGTGGGCTGAGACAGTGGGTTCAGATCCAAAATACTGGAGGCAGAGCCAGTAGTGCTTCGTGATGCAGAATGATTTGGAAATGAAGGATACTTGCCTGAAGCACCCACATAAAAAAATAGTTCTAATACTTTTATCAGCTTACCATGATTGAGACTGTATCTATGTCAAAGTAGTATCATATAAGGAGAAATATTTAACCACCACTGAGTGATCTTTAAGATATAATTAACTTCAAGGCTTCAGAATGTTACTCTTATCACTTAACACCATGGGCCTGAGTGTCAGTTAAAGTCTTTTCCTTGTCTTTTGAAGTATGTAATATTTTAGTTTATAGCCTCCATAACACAATCTATTACAATACACCACTGAGGCTAGGAAATTATTTCTATGGAAATACTTCTAAAATGACATAATAGATATAACAATTATTTTTTATGCTAATGTTTATAAATGTTTCTTCTTAGGATTATATTTTTATTTATGCTTTGTTTATTCATCCAGTTAAACAAATGTTTACTGAGAACTCCAATGTGGCAGGGAATGTACTAGACCTAAGGATAAATATAGTATCAGGTGGGCACAAGTAGATATTCACGCACTCATGAATAGTCATTATGAAGCCCTTATAGCTTTTAACTTTTCCAACAACTTTCAAAAGCCGTGTGTCAAACAATTTCTAGTATTAGTACAAAACAAAAATAATGGGAAAGTACAAACTGTTAGGCTTCTGAATCAAGAAATTTTTAGAAATCCATATTAAACCGCTAGTATACATCACGGACAGGCTATTCTATACATATGTATATCCTATTAGTGGTTTTAAAACAAATTAGTTAATTAACTAAATTCTATTAGAAACACAGTGATTTGCTTTTAGGGTCAAAAATCATTCCTTATATGCTAAGTCAACTAAGAGATGAAAAACATTCATAACTAAAAGCAAAGTTTAAATGCTTTGAGATAAAATATATTTTTCATTTCTCAAAATATATTCCTTGACACTTAAAAAATGCAAATGTCAAAAATGATCAGATTTTTGCTGATTTTATGATCTTTCAAAAATAAGCTCCCTTAATTCTAATGGAAAGAACCTGACAGATAAACAAAAGTAAATGTTAAAACAACTATTAAAAGCAAAAGGCACCCTTGTCTTTGGTTGACTTTAATTTCTGAGTACTACCTGCTGTATACTGTACAGTTCCTTGAACACGAAAGCCCAGCAGAGAAAAAGAAGGCTTCAAAGTTCTTAACTCAATTTTTTCTAAAAAAAGTTAAATATTAGAAGAAAAAGAAATGGAAATTAAAGCAATTTCATGCCCCCTTGGTGAAAAAATTGAAGCAATAGGGGAGTTTTAGAGAAACAGCTTTACATATTCATCCACTGCTTATTATAGAGTTTCCTTGTAGTATTTCAATATTTAAAATTTGAGTTTAAAGTGAGTCAGGAGGATAAAAGTTTTTATGAAGGATAAATGCTTCACCCAGGAGGTAATTTAGATAGAGTGCATATTTGCACTTTCATTCCCAGTCACTCCAGAAGGCAGCATCATTTCCTAATACCAAGAACATGAATACATGTCCAAGTACATTTCCCGGGTGGCGGGGAATGTCTCCCAGGACCTTCATAGCACAAGTGCAGACAAAATAAATAAATCTGTCAGTGTGAACAAATTACCCACTAAACCTTTTCTCGGAGTTGGCTTTTATATTCTCACTCAGGCCCTTTGATACTCTGGGATTACTCGCCACAGACAGCGGAAGAGGCAGGGTGTGGCGAACAGTGCCGGCATGGACAGAGCGCACATCCTCAGACCAGGGTCTGCACACAAATGTTTCACCTGGGATCTGCTGCCCAGGGCTCTCATCCTCCCTTCCTGTGACAGCCTGCTCCTCAAATGCTCCCAGAGGGCACTATTTGTTGAGTAAGTCCTGACAAATGTCTATCTGAAATATCATAGACCTGTTGAAAGCTCAGTTAATTTCACTTAAAATAGCAACAATATCTGTATTTCATTCAATCCAATTTGGTGAATGAGTCAGCATAAAATCTATTAAAAAGCTTGTGGGGCTTTTCCAGTATTTCACTAGATCCCATTCACACAAGATGCTCATGTTAAAAGTTAGCACTCGTATGCTGAAAAATACAGCCCCATTCTCTGTCCCTAAGCCTTAAGAACACTTATTTTTTTCTTCTAATTTTCCCCATGTTATATTTCTTACTTCTTAATGATCTCCAAATACTCCAGTGACATTAAAATATATCAAATAGCACAGTGAAGTAGAGTTTCTTTCTGTGCAGCCCCTATCAGTGGGTCCTGGAAGAGAACAAGAGAATACATACAGAGATTTGTCATTTTTGTGGTAAAGAATTCTCATAGTCTCCGCTATTATGTCCCTGTTTCAGTAAGTTTGTTCTTCCTTAAGGCAAAAGATGGATTAAAACAGTTATAATTCAAATGCTATCTGTCTACTGGGTGAAGAGGTCTGTTATTTCTCAGAGACAGTTTATGGAGGTGAAGAAGAAAACTCTCCTCTTCCCTTTAACCTATTTGCCACGCTTTTATTCTTTCTAACACTTTCCCTCTAACATCTGAAATAAGATCTCTGAACCATAGAATATGAAGAAATGAGAATAGAACATTTTTGATGAGACCAGATCTTTTGACTAGGCACTCCTGAGAAAAGAACAGAGAAAGCACAATTAATAAAACCACTCATACATGAAGGAGTTATGATACATCATGCAGGTAATTAAACAGGGAAAATTCCCTTTGCCACATCTCAGGATGGTTTGGGCAAACATCCACGTCCACACAGAGGGATGTGCTACAGGGTCTCTAGCAATTCTTCTCAACTTCATGGTTCTCTTTCTAAGAGATAAAAATGCAAAATCATAGAGAATGTAATATATATTTGGGGAGAAAAAGTTAATTTTTGAAAAAGTGTCCATTACATTATGTTTTTAGTTTAAATTTTTGAAAATGTTATGCAGAAATAATTTTTCTCATTATATGCTCACTCCAAATTATATATGTTGTTAAGACAAATGGTGTTTGATACACTCAAAACAAGAATGCTCATTTTAATCTCCAACAGACTTTCGTACATTGTAGTATTTTTTTTAACATATTAGGGAATAAAGTTCCAGGTTCTGCCTACTTCCAAATGAATTCCCTGGTTGTAAATTGGAGCTAAAGAGGCCTGCAAATCTTCCGAACATCAGGAAAACATTTCAAACAATTTGAAGAATGAATTCAAATGAGAAGAGACTGAAATATATTACTTCAGAATATGTATTAAAGAATCATTTATTTGATGTGCACTCTGTGCTCAGCAATGTGCTAAACAGTAATAATACAAAATAAACAAATTTACGGGTTACTAGAAAATGAATTTTGGATTGTACTTAACATTTAAGAGCACCTTTGAGTGGCAGGCACTTTACATATATCATCTCAATAAACATAGCAATCCTATGTGCTGGTTTTATAGGACACAGAAGAAAGGACACATCCAAGAGATCTTGTCTCACATGAGTTTATACATCTAGGAGGTGGTGACACTGAAATTTGATTCTGTGTTTATATGACCAAAAGCCATTGAAAACTCTATAATATAATTCTGCTAAATGATTTGCAATGATGATTTAATGGCTAGAAATTATTAGAAGATTCTTTGATTATTTGTTCCATTATTGTATTTAGATTCATAGGAATGAATATAATCAAGTATACTGAGAATCATGGAACTAGGAAGGGATTTTATGTATCCAGGTAAGATTAAGCTCAGCTGAAAATAAAAGAAAATTTTATAATAACAGAGGCTTAATAAGGTAGAAATTTACTTCTTTCAAATAAAAAAATTGCAGGAAGACAATCTAGCATTGGTGTAGATGCTGCACGAAGTTTTCAGGGATGTGGGCTCTCTTTCCACATCACTAATTTGCCATCCTTAGGCATAGTATTCTCTGAGATTCAACATACTGCCAGAGTTTCAGCCATCACATCACATTCCAGGCAGCAGTACAAAAGAAGAAAGGAATGAAGAAGGTTTAGCCTCTCTCTCTGATTCTGTGAATTTACCTCTAAAACTACTGTTCATTGGCCAAGATCAAATCATATGTCTACACCTTGCTACAAACATTCAGTAATGTGAGGAGGGAATAAAAAGTGATACATTTGAGAAATAAAATACGAAATAAGCCTGCTTTCTCCTCCTGGTGCCCAAATTTGCATCACAACAAACCATCTCAGGAGACCTGAAGATCTAGCTTTATTTTTCTTAAGCACTGAGTTTTTCCCAGGGAAGGGAAGAAGTGACAAAACAATGGTCTCTTGCCTTCTCCCTCCTTGGTGTCTTGGGTCTGCCTTAGAAAGGCTGCCACGTGAGCATGTACAGGAATGGACTGACATTCAGCTTACACACAGGGTCCCCTCAGGCCCATGTCCACTTAGAAGGGTGCCTTTTTTAAGTTCTCACCAGCACCCTGTATGAGCCAGCCACAGCCTTGGCCTTCAAAGTGGTCTGTCATCATCAGGGTGGCACTGGCCTTTCTGCTCCTGTGTCAGATCTGCCTTAACAGATTTACAGGAGTCTCTGAGTTCTTTCTAAACCATGTCCTTACAGTAAAATCATAAGTTAAAATTTATCAGTGTGTAAATAAACACAGTGGCTTTTTACTAAGTTGTATTCATGTTCTAATAAACCAATCTATTATGCATCATGTAAAACATAAAAATATACCATAATATCAACATAATAATAATACAATACAAAACACAACTTTAAGAACAAATAGTAAGTGGCAGCCCTAATCTTTTTCTCCTAGACACCAAGAACCTCTTGTCCAATAGCTGGGAAAGGCACCCCAGGTTTGGAGACTACTGTTCTAGAATATGAACCTTGGTTCTAAACCTGTCTCCTCTCCTATATGCCCACCCACCTCTGAACTTTTCTTCCCCTTCAATGGCTCCTCCCAGATAAATCATCCCCACTGAACACACCCCAGCAGCTGCAGCTTTCCACAGAAGCCCTCTAGCAGCATTTCTAAAGGAAAAGCTATTTCTTAAAACTTTACAATGTATTTTAAGCACACAAAAAGAGTTTTTAAATGCATACTGATTTGCTCACACTGACCTAAATCCTTCCCAGTACAGTTTAAAGCTTCTATATCCTGATCTGTCAACAGTGGGAGTGGAAAACATCTGCTACCATTCTATGTATGTAATTTTTTCAAATAACATGAATATTACTATTATAAGATAGCCACTTGCCTAATTTTAAGGCATTTATCAATTTGCTATTGGCATCCTTGTGCATTCTTCTGATCAGAATGATAGAGTCATTAGGATGCAAATCTACTGAGGAGATACATAACCATCTAAGAAAATGCATTCTTTTCAGTTTTTTTTTGCAATTCAGGAGGAAGCCTGTGAATCTGGCAGACTTTGCAAAGCGACACTTAGACAGACACACAGGTCCATTCAACACATTCAATCATAAAAACACTGGCACACTAGAGATTCCAGGGGACTAGAGAAGGTTTCACAATGTGAGATGTCGTTTGACTACTCCAACATGATTGAGATCATCCTTCTAATGCTTGGGAGCCTGCATTCTCCAGAAGAGTCTTTGGACAGTGAAAAATGACCTCCTGCAGGATTAGTAGGCTCAATCCTCTGCCTTTGAGATGGATCTGGAGCAAGACTGCTATCCTTTCATACCTGTCTCTTTGGTGTATACCCTCGATGAGACCAGTGCAGCTCTCTGTTATTTGATTTTGCACATTTAGGAGCACATATAATGTTAAAATTGCTTAGGCAAATCTGTATGCATATATGCAAAGTTCAGAAACGTTAAACTTCTGAAAAGCACAATTAACCATAGTTTTCTTTGAGGACTAGACCAAGAATCCTGCCAAATAAACTGTGCATTATTTTTCTCTGTGTGGTTTAAAAAAAAAATCACAAACCTGACAGATGTCAGCATCCCATAGCCTCAAAAATGAAATTCCAATATCTGTTTTTAAAGTAGGGTAGAGGGGGTGGGGATCACTATTTAGGGGAATAGGGTGAGGTGAAAGCAAAAGCCATAAAGAAAACCATGATTCCCCCAGACCAAGGGGGACTATTGTGATGGGGCCTTCAAATGGTGGAGACCACTACCTTGCTCCCTGGACATACCTCTGAGAATCTGTAAGATGCAAAGAAGGAGTGGTGCCTGCTAAACCCAAGAAACCAGACACCAGGCCATCAGCTCCCAGCTTCAGACCAAGCCCCTCATGCCCACTCTTGGTTTGGAAGGAAGCAGTAAATTCAATCCACTGGGCTTGGAAAACCAGCACCCAGAAGGGATTTATGTGAGAGGAAAACAGGAGGCACATCCAAAGTGCTCTGGAATGACCCTTGAAAGAAGACATAATGAAAATAAGACAGGAATTGAATTTCTTTCCAACCTAGTGAGTGGGTCTTAGGCAGATGTCATTTGATTTTGTTTTTTTTTAATTCAAGGATAGCAATTCATATACCCACAAGGTAGGGTAAAAATTACACTATACCAATAATAAAATAATATCTAATATTAGTGTGAATTTATTTATAGTCTGACTCATTTGAAATTCCATGAAAAAAAAAAGATTGCTACTTTGGTAAGTACTGTCTCTTTTTCTAAGGCTCAAGTTATGGTACAAAGTTTTGTGAATTCAACTATGGAGAGCTAAGGTTGGCATCTCATGTATAGACTGTTGGTTTTTCCTAAATTAAAATTATTATATGAATATATATATCACATACAGTTATGCGATTATTTTTCTAACATTGTTTGGATAGAATGTATTCACCAGAAGTAAATAACTTAAATAATTAAACATGTACTTTATCTGTATTATTTTTAAATTATGAAATATTTTAGGTATATTTAAAAGCATAGAGAATAAAAAGAGAAACATCCACATACTCATTACAGAGTTAAAACCCTTGTCTAATTCCCAAACTCTCCTAGATGTCATCAAAATCCTGACGTTGGTATTTAGATTTCCATAGATGTTTTCAATAGACACACATACACACTTATATCTCTACTGAAACTTATTTTTTCACTCAAACTATTTTTACAGTTTAGCCATGTTAATATAGACAGTGCTAGTCCATTCACCTGCTGTGTGCTATTCCATCAGATAAATACACATTACTTAACCTTCAATTGATAGAAATTTGTTGATTCCAAATTTTAATCAGAGATGTTGAAAACAAGATGTTCTCTTAAGACCACAGTTCTCTTAAGCATTTTTTATGTGTCTCTTTGTCCATGTGTGTCATAATTTCTCTAAAATAGACCTAGAAATAAAATTGCTGATCCTGAGAGTATAGACATATTAGACATTGCAAAATTGCTCTCCAAAGAAGATGTACTATTTTAGTACCTATCAGCAGCATTGTATGACACTTCCCATTTTTTCACATTCTTAACATATGACATTGTCAAGACTTCTGTATGTTTGCCGTCTTTGGGGAGTATCATGGCATTTCACTGGGGCTGGTATGAGTTTTCTATTACTGCTGTAACAAATCACTACAAGCACAGGGGCTTAATAATAACATAAGTTTATTATCTTCCAGTTCTGGAGGTCAGAAATCTAAAAGTGGGTCCCAACCACGGGCTCAGCAGGGTTGCATTCTTTGAGGGGTTCCTTGAGAAGGCATTTCCTCACTTTGTCTAGCTTCTGCAGGCTGTCTTATTCCTTGCCCTGTGGCCCCTGCCCCATGCTCAAAGCCACAGTGTGACATCTTCAGATTTCTCTCTGACACTGACTCTTCTGCCAAACACTTCCACCTATAATCCCAAATCTGCTTTGCATTGTCAACTAATGTATTCACCTATGACATCCTTGGGGACATTATTTTGCCTACCATAGAGCTTGATTTTGTATTACCTTGATTCCCATTGATATTGAATATGTTCACATGTTTATTGACTATTTGGGTTTCAACTCTGTGAATTTCCAACCTTCTGCATTGAGTTCTTTCTTTTTATAATCTGGTTTTCCAAACCACTTTGTATTTTCAGATTGCTAATCGTAAATTACATGCATTTCAGATAACATCTCCAAACGTCTGCCTTGCCTTTTTCCTTTCTTTTGGTGCCTGAAATTCAGAAGCACCATTGTTCCTAATGTTGCCATTGCTTAAAGCAGACAAATATATCACCTTCTGGCTTACAGTTTCAGTGGCTCAAGAAATTTGACCTTGTCATTCCCAAAAGCTACAGCTTCACCCATGATATTCTCAATTTTAAGCACTCCACTCTCCAACAATAACTTCCTATTATTCCAAGTCTTTCCTTCTTGTATTGTAACTCCTACAATCTTTTTTGACCACAGACTAATATACAGTTAATTGACCCCATAACCTTTTTGTTGTCCTCATCCTGTCTTCCTTGCTTCCCTTGAATTTTGTCAGGTATTGCCTTGCACGTACTTGTTCAACTCCCTTGTTGTTTTTAGTTTCTTTTATTTTTTTTTCTTATTCTTGCTCAAACCATGGTAGAATTCAGCTCTTTACTCACTTCATACTTGTCCATGGCAGCTAAAAATGTCAAGATACACACACTTATACACATGCATGCGATTACACCTATTTGTTCACCAAGGCTGGACATAAGTTTAATAATGATTTAATGAGATAATTTATGATTTAATAATGCTAAATATGATTTAATAAAATAATGATTTAATATCACTAGCCCAGCCCAGCAGCCCTATGACATTTCCCCTGCCTTTTCATTCCCCCACTTTGATATATGATTATTTCATTTCATCTGAGCTTTTCTCAAACTTCCAATATCTCCTTTTCCATTCTCATTCTTCAACGAATAACTTTGTTTTGCATTTATTTTTCTGGAAAAGAAAATCTGCTTTTGAAAGTTTCTACTGTCACATTAGACCAACCAATTGCATCTGACTCATTCCCCCACCTTCTTTCCTACTGCTATTGATGACTACCAATATTCCATTTCATCTTAAAGACAAAGCCTGTAACTTCTCCTTTAGTCCCACCACCTCTCACTTAACCAAAAATATCATTCAAGCAATTCTCCACTTTCTCTGCCTAATCATTAAAATTTCTTTTTCCTACATTTTTACAATCAGTGTAAAACATAATAACATTAATTCTATCAATGAAGTAAGCGACCTTACTTCCCCCTCCAAGTACTGCCCCATTATTTTCCATCCCTCTACAGGGATCACTCTTTGAAAAGTTATCTCTAACTACTATTTCCAATTCTGCCCTTCTCATTTCCTCTTAAATGCACCATAATTAGACTTGCTCTACTGAACAGTACTCATGGCAGAATTATCAGTGAACTCCTTGTTGCTAAATCCAGTGGGCTGCATCTTACTTGTTATGGATATTCTTTTGATTCTTTATAAATAATATTACATTGATAAATCAGTCATTATTATTTGATAGTAAATGGTAAAAATCACTTCATTCAATATCTATTTTGACATAATTTTGTCAAAATTTTGACAAAAATTGACTGGTTCACTTTCCAGTCATTGAAAGATTCTCTTGCATGTATACCAAAACTTACAGTTTTTTAATTAAAACAGACTAGAGTATCATGGTTTGTATAATTTTGAAGCTTAATGTATCCTTAGACCTCATTCCCTTTTTTCAAATGAGTAAAATGCAGCTGAAATAAGTTCCATGACTTATCCAAGTTCAAGTTGTATAACCACAAGTCAGAGCTACAACAAAGTCCCTCCACTTTTGGTCCAGTGTTCATCTGTTATAGCACACACACAGCAAAATGCCATCAGAGATCTCAAAGAAGAAAGATTGATTTCAAAATATTTTTTAAAATCTAGGTTTAAAAAATTAAAGACATGCTGCTTAGCTACTTGGCATTATATTAAAAAGGGATCCAAGTAACCAAACAAAAATTATATTAGCAATTTAATGACTACTCAATATTCGAATTATTTATTCCAAGGTCGCTTTAGAAGAAACTATTTATGTAAAAATCAGCCCCTATAAGTGATCATTTCTTCATGCAAAATATTTCATGCCAAGTGTTGGGTTTGTCTTCAACTTTAAAATAAATGCTGATCAAGAAAGCATTTACAATGGATTTATCTTGTGATCTAGATTTTAATGAAAGTGTTGTAAGTTTGGACAGACTGAACAGAGATATGTGTTGGTTCCAGCAATTAAAGTCATAATAAAAAGAATGTTGTTAAGTTAGATGTTTTTTAAAAATGAATAAATAAGCCATGTTTGACTCATCACCAGTTAAAATGATTAGTACTTTAACTATTGATATTTTATTATTGGCCCCATAATTGGCTAAGTTAGGTAGAGAATATCGTTAAAATGATATGGTGTGTGAGAACATAGAGCTCTTTTAAAAATGTTCCCTGCAATCAATTCTAAAATACTCTGCCTGAAGGTGATGCTGGGTTCTTAATTTGCTTGTGAAATTTAGCACACAAGGGTAATCTAAGAAATTCAAGAACTCAGTAAAGTTTGCTTTCTCATTTGAATAATCCATCCTTATATTTAGCAGCAGTATCTGGCAACTTTTCACTCTCCTGTCCCCATGTTACTCATGAAAAATTATTTACCTCAAAAATATTTATATCATTAGTCTAGAAAAAAGTCTACATTTATAAAGGAAATTTTTGTTAGCACAGAGTGCTTTTTTTTTTCAAATGCAGGAGTTTTCAATATAAGAGAATTCAGGATTACTCAAAAGTCATTCTAAAAGTCAATATAAACATTAAAACATTGCTGCACATATTAAGTAATCCTAAAAATGATTGTATTCAATAATCAATAACTTTGGTATATAAAACTACCAAAATTTTTTCAACTTTCATACTGTAATGAAGATTCCAATTTGAAAAATATTGGCTCACAACTGAACCTCTACTTTCCTGCCCTGTTCCTACATGTCTTCCCTGTCTCACTATCACCCAATTCCCTAAATGCAACCACAATACATCCAGGTGTTCATAGCTAGGAACCCCTTGAATTCTGTCCACCTTCCCACAGTCCAACAGCAAATGTTATCAGTTATCCAAAATAGACATTAAATCCTAATCTATGCCTCCATTATTTTTTAAATAGCTTCAAAATACTCCTCCTACTTTTGTTCTTGATCCTCTGCAGTCTACTTTCCACACAGTGATTCTTTGAAATATTCATTGAATCCTGCTGCTTCTGACTATAGCCCCTCAGAAGTTTTCTAGTGTATTGGGAAATAAAAGAAATGTACAAAAAAATTGTCATGGACCTACCTGAAATGTAATTATAGACCTTTGCAATCTTATTGACATTTTCCTTACTCCTGCTAAGCACATTTCCTCATATGCTCCAAACAGTTCTCTTATTCAAACATTTGCACATGGAATGTTTTCCCTCTTTTCTCCAAAAGGCAAGTTCCTTATTGGTTGTACCTCAGCTGAAATTTCTCCTCCTCAGAAAGACCTTCCTTTCCACCCCTATCTAAAATAGTTTGTCTGAATGCAGCCCACCCCACTCCATCCCACCCACATGTGCTTCACCTCAGTGTCCAGTGGTTTAAGGTCATTAACCTGTCACAGTCTGTAATTGAGTTGATTGTTTGGTGCTACGGCTTAGCCTCTCTCCCACCTTGACTGTAACTGCCTTGAGTGAAGGGACCATATCTCATAGATTTGCCAAAGTATCTCCAATGTCTAGTAAATTAAATTAGTAAATTTTAGTTAAATTAAGGACTAACTGATAAAGATGTGAGTGAAGTCTTAAAACACAGGGCTTGAAAACTTCATGCTTATAAAAATAAAAAGAAAGAGATCTTAAGCAATATCAAGTATTTATATAAGTAAATAATCCAAAGACTGAGCAGAACACATCCTAAGCATTTTTCTTTCCATGTCCTGATGACCTCTCAGAATATTTTTATTAGGATCTTCCAGAGGTATTAACAGAGAAGTCAAGATAAGTCTTTGTTCTGAAGTACTTGTATATATTTGTCTATTTAACTACAGGAAATATTCTCTATAGAGATATGTCTTTTGGAGAATAGCAATTTCAAGATAAAATAATATTCAGTCACAATTGACAGGTTATTAATAAATTGTGATGGATTTTTCCTGATAATGAACTCTTCCACCCCTGTAACTGCACACATTGGTGATATAGCTGGAGAGTTGGAGAGCTATCTCAGGCTCTGGAACAGAGGTCTTCCTTAGTATGAAGCTAATTAAGCCACACAGGGGCTCTAACCCTTGAACTTGCCCTCATTAGCACCATGCTGTAACCAATGAAGCCAACTAGCCTGATAGACTGAAGGCCAAAATACTTCTATTGACATTCCACCTCTCACTTTCAGCCAGAGAGGATCAGCTTTTGATATTTACTAAAAAGCCTGGTGATAAATTCCACAACTTAATTAAACAGATACTTCAAATGGGATGCCAAACAGTTCAAACACCTTTGGACTTTGCAGACAAGGTCTGTTTCATTATTCTCTGAATTATTTCATTTTCCCAAATAAACTGTGCTTCAGAGCTGGAACACTCATGACAGAAGCACAAAGGGATTCATTTGGCATATAAAAATACTGAATCAAGATTAAGACAAGAAAATAACCCTCAAAAATCAATTTGACTTTTAAAGTTAAATAAATACTATAGCTAATGGCACTAATTCATTACAGCACTATTTTTCTCTGAAATATTTTCCTAAAAAAAGTGAACAATCATGTATGGATGTTGTATATGCATACATATAAAACAGAAGTTACAGAATATTGTTAATATATATTTTCCTTATAATCTGATGTACCAAGTCACTGTATGTACCAAGGCAAGAAGTGAAAGAGTATCATATTCATTACTTCAATAAATGGGCATCTACTCTAAATTTTAGATGCTCTGAAACTTGTAACATTTACTCCACTTGCCCTCTTTCTGTTACTAATTCTGTGTTAAAGTGAAAAATTTGGGCCATTAATGGTAGGCAAAAGAGTGTAAGTGATGGTACTGAACCTATCACAAAGAAAACAATGGAAGAATATATTAGGCTGATGTTAAGTTCTGCAGCAGATCAAGGAAAAAAATATAAGAAATAAAGGGAGATCACTGAGAAATTAGGAAATGGTAGAAGTCTTGACATTTTGAAGGGTATAATGATCACTGCAGTCTGGAGCAGAATACTGGGCTGACCAATAATCATTTAAATGGTAACTGGATGAAATTTCAGGCAGGGCCGTATCATGACTTTATAAAATTGAAGAGAAGCAAAGAACAACAACAAAAAAATAAAAAGCTAGAAACTACATCTTCTTACGAACTATGTTGTATTATCCATGTACAGCACTCTCCCATTTCTAAAAATGCATTCCCCATGCTAAACAAGATATATCTATACAGTTAGTCTTACAGTAGCACAAAAGCTACCAGCTACACTGGTATGAATTTAGATCATCTGAAAGCTTCATCAGAGAATCAACAGAATAAATTGAGTATTGCATTAGAAGATCTTGTGGTCCCAAAAAAACAAATTTTTAAGAAGATTTTTTTTAGTTTGACTTTCAACTTTGGCCAAGACAGAATAACTGGCATCATATCCCTTCCATCATGAACAAATATAAAATTGATCAAAATACATGAGGCAACTGTTCTCAGTCTTTGTACAACAGATAACACAGGATAGTGATACCTGCAAAAATGGAAATATAATAGGTGAACCCAATGACTGCTCATCATTCTGCTGGGAGACAATTTCTAAATCATGACCAAAATGGGTAAAGTCCAAACAAAGAATGGAAATCTCAGTGAGATTATCAGGAAGATACTGGATGGTGGGACTGCTTATGTAGCTGGATTTTTGGGGACCTGGTGCCAGAGAAAATAAAATTATTCATGGAAGCAATTTCCAAACTCTTTTTAGGGAAAGTCTGTTGAAAGACAAGTCATCATGCCTTAGAACTAAACATTACACTGGACTCACCCCAAAAAAACTGATACACAAGCCTTGAAAAGTTGAAGTCAATTGGCTACCATAACAAACTTTAACACTTTTTGCATTAAGATAACAAAATCTGGAATCTGTGATGTAGAAATCACAATGTGCAGGACACAATGCAAAATTACTATACACATGAAAAGGCAAGAAAATTGATGAACTGCTCAGCAGCAGAATTACACTAAAGGAAAAAGTGATGGGAGTTTTTGGTTAAAAAACTAAAAATGATACCAGAGAGTAAATACATAAATAAAAATGTCAGTATACATAAAATAATTTTCTCATATCTCAATTTTATTAAAAGATAACTGATGACTAAAAACAAAACAATAAACTATATTTTGGTAGTTATAGAATATGTAAAAGTGAAATGTATGAAAACAATGAAAGTACAATGGTATATTCATGGTAAGCTGAAATAAATTAAGGATGCATATTATAATGCAGCAACTAAGAAAATACTGTAAAAGGACTTAGCTTATGTAGCCAATAAAGTAGGTATAATGGAATATTTTTTAGAAAAATACTCATCTAATCCAATATAAAACAGGATAAGAGGAGAAAAAAGAACAACAGAATGAAACAAACAATAGCAAGTTAAACCCAACTATATTAACAACTACATTAAATATAGATGGACCATATGTATTTCTTAAAAGTCATAGATGGTCAGGCTGGATGAAATAATATCTAATTACATACTGTTTGCAAGAGATATATTTAAGTATAAAAACAGATAGGTAAAAATGAAAGAATAAACAAAGATATGAAAATACTTAAAGCTGCAGTCTATGTTACTATCAGAGAAGTAGACTTCAAGATAAAGAATTATTACCAGAGAAGAAGGGATACTTCATAGTCATTAGAGGCCATTTTATTGAGAAGACATAATATTCATGCACCAAGTAGAAATTCAAAATACATAAAGCAGACACTGACTGATCTAAAGGAAATAATGTAAAAATTCACAAATACTGTAGAAAATTTTAATATTTCTCTCCTAGTAATTCAATAGTAATTGATTAAAAAATAGAAAGAAAATCAGTAATGATATATAAATTTGAACACTATCAACCAACATATCCGAATTGGTACGTATTGAGCATTAACTCAAGAACTGCAATACATATTGAATCCTTTTTGCATGAACATGGAATTGTGCCAGGACAAACGTTTTTTTCCAAGTACATGTGGAATGTTTGCCAAGATGAACTAGATGCCAAGCCATAAAAAAGTTTCAATACATTTCAAAGAATTGAAATCATAAAAATATACTCCCTACTAGGGAGTAAATTAGAAATGAATAACAAAGTAATATTTAGGAAATCTCTAAATGTTTTAAAATTAAACAGTATACTTATAACTAATCCATGAGTCAAAGTGATCACCAGAATAATTAGAAAATAGTTTTAACTAAATAATAATATCACAACTTACCAAAATTTGTGGTATGGAACTAAAGCAATGAAAATTTGTGTCTTTTAATGTTTATATTAGCAAGAAAGAAAGATTTAAAGTTGGTTATTTTAGAAAACATCCATCTTAAGACTATAGAAAGGTAAAACAAATTAAACCTCAAGTAAGGAGAATGAAAGAATAAAAATATGATTATAAATCAATAAAATAAAAATATACAATTAGTACAGAAAGTCACTGAAATCTAAAATCAGTTTTCTGACAGAATCATTAATTGATAAACACCTAAAAAGACTGATCAAGAAATAAAGAAAACATTGACTACTCATATCAGAAATAGAAGAAGGGACAAAGTTTTAGATCCCATGGTAATCAAAGGGATAACATGATGATATTATAAACAACTTTGTGCCAATAAATTTGTCAACTTAAATGAAATGGACAAATTCCTTGAAAGATACAATGAAACAAAATTTATGCAAAATAAGTAGAAAATCAGAATAGCCCCTTATAAGTCATATATTGGTTAAAACTTTTAGTTTGTAGATTTAAAAAAAAAAAGAAAAGAAACTTCTCACTTTCCACATAGGAAGTAAAGGCCCAGATGTGAATTTTATCAAAGACTTAAGGAAAATACACTGCCAGTATTACACAAAATGGTTCACAAAATAAAGGAGAAAAGGACATTTCCCAAATTATTCTATGAGGTAAACTAACCCTTTGGGAAAAAGGACACTTACAAGAAAAGAAATATTCCTCATAAGCATAGCCAAAAATCCTTAATAAAACTTAGCAAATTTAATTCAGCAATACATCAAAAGAATCATGACTGAGTAGGTTGTATCCCAAAATGCAGAAATTAGTTCAACCTTTGAATAATGACCTAATCTAATGCTCCACATTAATGAAAGAGACAAATTATATGGTCTTCTCAATAGATGTACAAAATGATTTTAACATAATACAACTCCCATTTATGATAGTTTAAGCAAATAATAGAACACTTCCTCAAATTTATAAAGAGCATCTATAATGTTAATAAGAAACTAAACATTTCTTCCCTAAAACTGGAAACTAGTCAAGAATATGGAGTCAACCATTTTTACTCAACATAGAAAGCACACGCCAGTGTAATAAGGCAAGAAAACAAAATAAAATTATCCAGAGTCAAAGGGAAATGGAAGACTATCTTTATTCACAGATGACATGATCAGTTATATAGGATACTAAGAAATGTTAAAAATAAAGAAAATGCTTGAACTAATAGGCAAATTTAACAAAGCTACATAATAAAATGTCAATAAAAATAAACTGTATTTTTATATATAAATACAATTTAATATAAAACTTAAAAAATCAATAAAATCAAAAACATAATTAGAGAGTAAAATAAGAAACATATATAAAACTACTGCCTTGATAGCAATAAAACATTGCTGAGAGAAATTAAATACCTTTACTAAAGGAAGAGACAAACCGTGTTTATGAAACAGAAAACTCAATATGATTAGCAATAATTTTTATTGCTAAAGGCAGTATAATACTGCAGGACAGATAAAGAGCTTAGAGAAGAAGAAATAAGCATATGCTTATGTAGTCTTTTCAACAAATACCCTACAGTAGCTTAATAGAGAAAGGAAATCTTTTTAAAAAATTAGAACTATATAAACTGGAGAAAAATAAACCTAGACCAATATTCTGTACAAAAATTAGTTCAATATAGACTATAGACCTAAATGTTAAAGTTAAAACTGTAAAGCTCCTAAAACTATTACTTAAAAAAATATCTTCATGACTTGGAGGTAAGAAATAATATCTTAGAACCAAGAAAGCAACAACAATAAAGGGAAGCATTGGTAAATCAGATTTCACAAAATTTAGTAGTTTCTGTTCAAAAGACATCATTTAGAAACTGAATTGGTAAGCCACAGGCTGGGAGGAAGTACCTGTGATATATACATGTGTCAAAGGATTTGTATCTACAATATATAAATAACTCTATAACTCAATAATAAAAAAGACAACTTAAATTCAAATGAGCAAAAGACCTTATTCTTTTACTCATGACCAGATACTTCAAACAAGAATATGCAAAAATAGCCAATTAACACACTAAAAAGTGTTCAACATTACCAGATATAGAGGACTATAAACTAAAACTCTAGTAAGATGCCACTATACACCCACCAAAATAGGTAAAATTACAGACCTACATCATCATCACACTTCAGCCAAAATGCAACACTTTTACACATTGTTGATAAAGGTGTAAAATGGTGCAAACATTTTTGAAAATGATTTGGATAATCTGCTATAAAGTTAAACATACACTTCTCTTTTGATCCAACCATTCCATTTCTGGGTACTTCCTGAGATAAATGAAAATATATGCCCATAAAACCACTTGTACAAGAATGTTCATAGGAAGTTTATAATAAAAAGTAGTAAGTAGTAAAAAGAGGGACACAATCAAATATCCAACAACAAAGAGTGATATATTCATACAATGCAATACTACTACTCAGCAGTAAAAAGGAACAAACTACTGATTCAAGAAACAACATGAATGAATCTCAAAAACATTATGCTGAATGAAAAGCTAAATCTTTCAACTTTAAGATCCATCAGAAGCTCCCAGTCGCCTACAGGATAAAGTAAAAACTGCTTTGCATAATAAACTAGAGCCTCAATAATCCAGCTCCAGCTTTATCTCCACTGCTCCAAACACTCCTGTGGCATTAGAAATACTCTGTATGTCAGCAGTGTGAAAACTTTTCTGTAAAGATAGTAAATACTTTAGACATTGCAGGCTGTACAATCTCTGTCACAAAAACTCAGCTCTGCCACTGAAGTGAACAAGAAGCTATCCCAACAGGTAAACAAATGAGTGTGTCCATGTTTCAATAATACTTTACAGAAAGAGGACTAGTTGGATTTAGTTTACAACTCATAGTTTGTGACTCTTGCTAAAGTATTTACTGATCTCTTAATATAACACCAAGCTGTTCCATACACAAAAGAGTACCTACTATGTATTTCATGCTAGAAGAGACTAACTAATCCACAGTCAATCAGGACAGGGAATGCCTCTGGGGGTTGTTCAGGGGATTGCCTGATAAAGGGCACAAAGGAATCTTCTTGGGAGATGGAAACTTTATGTCTGACAGACACATGGGTAGATGGGTGTTTCCACTTTTCAAATACTCAGATCATGCTTAAACAAAAAACAAAAAACAAAACTGAAACATGTTACATAAAAAATAAAAATCAATGCTGATACTAATGTCTAGAGCTTACAATTAGTGTTCTAAATATTGCACAACTATAGTCTGCCACAAGGATGTTAATTAAATGGCCTTAAAAAGAACTCAAAAATTTTTTCAGGTTTACATAACAATGAAAATGTACAATAACGAAAACTTACTTTAAACAAAGTTCAATATCAAAAATAGTAGGTGAGACAATAAGACTTTATCCCTATTCAGTAAGCCAAGCAGATTTCCATGACACTAAATCAATACACTGAATTTCTTGGGAGATGCAACTTGTCACTACTAGCAGAGGAATCCACCAGAAAAGCTGAATGAAACTAAAGAGAGTAAGATTGCCATTAGATTTAAATAAATAACTTAAATGCTCTATTGCTCTCTGTGTGTGTGTCTATGTGCACATGTGTGTACATGAAAACAAGTGTGTTCCTGAGTGACTTGGGCTTTGAAGCTTGTGTTTGAAAGTGGTTCTACCACTTACAAGCCATGGGATTTTGGGAAAGTCAATCTCTGGATTGTGAGTTCTTCTTGTAGAAACTGTAGATAATAATAATAATAATATCTAACAATTAGAGTTTTCTGAAGAATCTTTGAGACAATACAAGGAGAGATTTTAGAACAATATTTAGACATATTGTATGTTCAATAAAAGACAGTCATTACTGTTCTTATTTTATCAAACATGACCATAGATAAATAAATGGATTTTGGTATAGACATGAATATGGACATGGATTTAAAAAAGTACTGAGCATTTTAATAAGGCTTTTCTCTTGGCGGTGGGATAAGGGTGCTTTTGTAAAACTATGTTAACCTTTCTATATTTTTAATTTAAAAACTTTAATATAAAGATCTTTAGAAAAAATCAAATCTAGAAAAAAATGGTTATCTCACCAAATCCCAAGCAAACAGCCCAATACCCTCAAAGGTAGTGCAGCTGTCCTTGAGGTATGCAGACATCATCCTAAGTGAATTCCATGCTGTAACTGTGAAAGTATCTCTACAATAATTAAAGCATTAGCCAGTTGGCCTTTTCCATAAAATCATAACAGAAATGGCTGATCACCACATTATGTAGGAAATTCTGCATCCCATGGCTGGAGATTAATAGAATGGCATATTCCATTGACATTGTCATACTAAGCAACAGTGTTCTCTCCATGCAGCCACAGAAGTGGGTACGCTGTTCTGAGACAGTCTAAGGTGATTACCACGGAAACAGCACTCATTTTACTAACAGCAAGGCATATTATCCTTCATGCATGGTGTAGCATCCAAGTTTAATAAGATTCTGAAAGTGAAACTGAGGACATTTGGGAAAAGCACCCTAAATCCTGTGGAAAGTAGTTTGTCACCTCTTATGTGTTTATCAGTTGTGTGCCAAGCCACTATCTCAATTACGCTAACAAATCAATTTAATAGAAGGGCAAGTAAATACCCCATAATAGAAAGAAGGTAATGTTGACATTACAGACTTGAAAAGTTTGATTAAAGTAGTAGAAAAATCATCTCTCTTATGCTGTAGTTGTCTCATGGTGGAGGATGGAGACAGAAGACAATCTTATATTAGGATGCTATAGATAAATCAGAAGGTAGCCTTTTACATTGTAATTTTTGGTGAGGCTAATTGAGTATCAAAGACCAGGACTGGCTTAGTGTTAGTGATGCCCCAGGGCCTGGGTAAATGAGCCATTCTCCACTCAGCCCATGCTGACTGAGTGCTCTTTCTAAATGGCAAATCCTTCAAGTTCAAAACACTTCAGAAGCTCCACCATCACCTACCAGATAAAGGGAACACTGCTTTATCAGCAGACAAGGGCCCTCATAATCAGACTCCAGCTTTATCTACTTCCACTCCTTCTGTACCCCTGAAGCTCCAGCCGCTGGAGGGTGATCCCTGAACATAACACACACTCTGCCAGACAGAAAAGCCTCAGCGCATGTGGTTTTGCCTACCGAAGTGTCTCTTTCTCCTTTGTTCACTTGAATTTTTCCTACTCATCCTTTACAATTAAGTTTTAAAAATTGTCCAAATGCCAGACTTAATTACCCCACTTTGGTTCTTCCCACAACTTGCAGGTAGCTACCACATTAACATAGTTTTACGGACACATGTCTGTCTTCCTGGAAGACTGTGTGTTTCAGGAGGGCAGGGCAGTGACTGTCTCTCTCATTACATTGTATCTCACAGCAAGACAAGCAGTAGATTTTCTTTAAAAATGTATTAAATGTTGACTGTCGAATAAATAACCTACAAAAAATAATCAGTATTATTTTTTAACTCATCACAAGATTAAATTCAGAGGAAAACTATAGATTGAAAATGGGAGAACCAAACTAAATTACTTAAAAGTTATGAGCATTATTTTACTGTTTCATCAAATTTATCTCTATAAACAAACAATTATTTCTGTCTATCACCCTCTAAATTATTTGGGTATGACTTAGTGCAGTATTGCTTCTTTGAACTAATTGATACCCAACAACCTGAGCGAATTATAATAACAACCGAAGTGGAAGATTAAGTTCAGAGAGGGTTGTTCCTCACTTGAATGAACTGAGGCTATTGACTGGTAGGCCCAGTCTACTTGCAAATGGGCAGGTTACCATGAATATTTTGTAATTACTCCAGGACAGAAGCATCATAGCAAGATTTTCTGCAAGTAATTTAAACTTCAGTAAATGTTAGTTTTCTAGTTACCCTCTTGACTAAAATGCAGTCCATGTAGTCACCCTAAATTTTTAAAATTACAATGAAAAGTTTCATATCTGACATATTTTGATATATCTCAATAAGTCTCTCCACAATCCTTTTCCCTACTCTTGTCCCACCAATTAGAAGAGTCCAGAGACTAGCTAAGCTTTCCTGTTCTCTCCAAATCCCTAAAACAGCATTTACCAGCATATGCTAAGTGCAACCCCAACTCTACAGGATGCTAATATTTATTATAAGATGATTCTGTGATCAAGTAGGGATAGTAGACAGTAAAAAGATTTCTTTCACCAGGACTTCTCAGAACCTTTAATACATTAAAGTGCATCAAAAATCTTATGTTAATATGTGGAATATATATATATGACCATAACACTTTTTTTCCCTAGGGCACTTCTCAGTGAGGTCTACAAAATAAACTGAGAAATTCTGTTCTCTTTCCCAAAAGAAGGATGTAAGGAACGTGAGTTAGTTCAAGAGTATTGGGGCAGTCTGCTCTTAGTATTACAAGATGGATGAGGGAATGGCCACAATTGGCACTTTCATCAAAGTAATATGTGTCCCCCAAATAAGAAAGATGCATATATGGATAGGCAGATGTTCATTTTTATTCAACGTTTAACTTTTTTCCAAATGAAAAAAAAATGGGGACAATCATAGCTAAAGTAAATATGTATGTTAGTTAAAACAGAAATAAAATAACAACATGGAGGCTTTTGGAGTCAGAATTAGAGAGAGGGAACATGCACTGTTTCATCCAAAATTCTGTTAGAATTTCTTGTTCAAGAGTATGTTACATACCAAAAAAATATATATTATACTAGATGTTTTTTAATTAGAATATAAACAATATCACAGGAGTATCCATGAGTTTTTCATTTGGAAAGCTAAATAAATCATATTATACAAATGGCATATATGTGATCCCTCACCTGTGTGTGAGCATAGATATGGAAATGTGACTTGCAAGGGAATCCAATTGGAAGCCAAAAATGATGATTAAAGAAGGCAAAGCACAGAGTAGTACAGATTAAGACAGAATTGAGATCTAAAATGAGGCAGGTGCTGGGAGCCCCAGAAATGGGTAGGCAATGGTAAATACTCCAATTCCAGGCAAATAGTTGGTCCCTGTCTGTCCATAGTTAGAGAATATTTACCCTGTCAACAGGAGCTCAGCAGCAAGATTTCAGCCATTGAAGAGAAACTAGTTAAAATTTAAAAGGCTTCACATCCTAGGAATGCTAGAGATTACTGTGATCTAAATAAGTTCATAAAGACAGTCCTAAATTTAATTCTATTTTCTGCTACTTACTAGCTCTGAGACCTTTGGAAAAGTTCCTTGTGGGAAACTCACAAGGGTACTGGGACAATAAAATGAAATAGTGCATATAAATTAACTAGAACCATCCCTGTCACTCAAAAGATATTTAGTAAATATCAGCTATTATTGTTATTAACAAGTTTCCAGAATAGTAATTCAGGACTGGAATGCAGTGGAGAGCTAATTAAGTAAATACCCAGGAAGAATATGAATTAGGAACTTGCATTATAGGAGCCTCTTTATCAGAATGGAGACCGAGAAAAAAGTCAAGATACACTTTAGAAGTACAACAGTGGACCGTGTCTAAGGTTTAATTCATACCAGGCATCTCAGGTGTAACGTCAGGTCCCAGTGCTCCTTGTCGCCCTGGTCACCCTATAAGGCTAACCAACAAGGCTTTTTCCTCTCTCTCTTTATTGCTATCTCTATCTTTCTCTCCTAAAGACATATTTAGGGTAAGCATCCATAAGTTTGTTTCTTCAGTGTGACGCACGAGTGCAGGGCACACTACAGAACTGAACCTGACCTACATTTGAACCTGAACTTCAAGCAACTAGGTCACCTTCAACAAGCCCAATAATGTGTTGGTTTTAACTTCTAGGCTTTCCAAGATAAGAGAAATACCTGTGTCAGGCAGGCCTTTAGCAGTAACCTGCAAGATAGAGCCCATAATTGGGGGGTCTAGTGATACAACTCTCAGGATGAAGACAGTACAGGCTGGAGTCAACAAAAAAGACCTAGACTTGCTGTTCATTTTCTGTCTCACTAAATTTTTTCATGGACTTTTAATGATTTTTGGTGTTTGAGGTCCTCTACCAGCTTTCCTCAGTTCCCTTTTTCAAATCCTACTTAATATAGATCTTCTGGTACCTACGGTTCTTTGTTGGGCAGAGTACATACCCATCACCTAGGAAGTCTTTGTGAGTTGATACCTGCCCCATGGCTCCTGATAGGATCAGTGGTCTGTGTTCCTGGATTTTGCAGATGACATGCCAGTGTCAATGCTGGTGACCCAAGCAATTTTGAAACACTGGCAGACAAAAACACACTCATCTTTGAAAACACGGCTCTTACCCTAATCTTTTCATCAGGCGAGGAAACACAATTACTCAACGTAGTGCTGCCTCACGTGGATGTCATCTGGTCATCATTAACTCATATCTCATATTCTGTTCCTATAAACTTCAGCTAAAAATATAAAAACATAAACTGTAACTTGGAGTTTCAGAAGGTAGGCAAATCCAGACATTGATATGCCATTTTCTCCTTCAACATATACTATCTAAATGGAAGCAAAAATATTTGCCCCTCTCATACTCTTCCAATGCAAACTGTTAAAGCCATACCTGTGAAGCTTATACTAATTCTAAAAATCAGCCTTTGACTTGTTCTTTCTTTGGTTAGAGTCATCCCCTTGACTGGCATGTCCCATAAAAGCTTTGCAAGTAATGCAAAGAGGTTGCTAAGTGGAAAATATTTCAAGAGCTCTGAAAATACAAGCTTGACAGAGTCCTAGCCTTGAAGCTCTCAGTTTACAAGAAAATTTATTGTACACACATGTTGTAGCATTAGAATGCAGTATGTGGCATTAAATCAAACAAGAGACAGCCGAATACCTACAGTTCTATGCTGGAGTAAAGAACTGTCACCCACAGGAGGAAAAAAATTAAGTACCAGGGAAAGAAATGACTATAAAAAGCACCATGGGAATGTTATAAACTATTATTTTCTGGGCTCTGAGTTTAAGCTAGTAAGAGACCATCAACTTCTTCAAATGGCTTCAACAGATGGAAAATAAAAATTACCAATGGATACACTGGAACTTTGTTTTACAGCTCTATACGTTTAAGGCACATTACAAAGCAAGAAGTAAAACTGAATACCCTACATAAATACAGAATAATGGTTATAGAGATGACAAGTATGAAGCTGGCCAGAGGGGGAAGACATTATAATTTTTGTATTTTGTAGTATGTCAGTGTGTGCAACCAGGAAGCCACCACTTCCAGAGGAAATCACAACAGGTGTGGCAGTCAGCCATATGACACACTGCTTTGCACACGGTGATTCACTTGGTTTTCCCTGGCAATGAGTATAAGGTTCATTCCAAGTCTTAGAAAAAATGTGCAAGGATCATCATTAGGAGCAACAGATGAAAAATCATATAGTCTACTTAAATAAAATTCTGTAATTTTTCAAGTGGGCGTATCTTCACTCGTATTTGTTCTTCGTGGCCCAAGAATTTAATAGCTCTCGAGCCCTGGCCCCGAAATTATAATTCTCACAGTGACACCATTATAACCTCAAAGTAGTCATGACAGCCTCAGGTGTGAAAGACAGAGTAAGAACAAATAAAGACTGTTCTCAGTAGCACAAACTCAGTCAGAATCCCAATTTAGGGCCCAGAAACACTGAGAAACAGAGGAAAAGGAAAGAGAATGGCAGAAAATGCTCAGTACCCAAAACAGCAAATTACCATAATGGCTTTGTGCACAGTCTTTTAAATTAGAAACATATACAATGGCTAAAACACATATTTCATTTTTATGCAATGAATGGCAACAGAACAAGAATGGTATTGGTGAGTATGACCAAGGGAACACAATATGTTTTTAACAAGTTGAATATATTTTTTCAAGTGCTCCTCATAGACTTTTCCAAGGTCCAAATTTTGTTTTAATCCAAAGTGATAAAGGACAAATAAAGTTGTATAATAAGAAAAAGCTTCAAGCTTTTCTGAGTTCTGTTAGGCAATTACCTTTCCTCTCATGGTTCCTGAAGTATGCAGCTACTACATTATTTTGCCGCACACATCCTTGCTGAGCTCTTTTGTTGGGACACGTATATGCTTTGAAGAAAAGACTCAGCTATTGTTACTTATCCAACAAAGTAACCCAGCAAACACATAATAAATACCATCAAGTCCAAACCGCACCAACTAGATTGTTACGCTGACCCTGCAGAATGATTTATTGTGTTTCAAAGCAACTATTAGTAATGCATGAAAACAAAAGGTGTGATGGCTTAAATTTTAATTTGGAGTGTGCAGTTGGTTCTATTGCTTACCTACCATCTGTTAACCCTGTCCCCTTTTGCCAAAACCCAGAATTTTTAGGTAGTCATACATCCCATAGACAACCCAAATGACTTATGAGACACAGTATTTCTAACTGCTAATATTTGTTTCTGAAATGTTCGCCTAGTTATGACATCCAGTGAGGGATTTGCAGAAAACAGAGAAATGAATATTTGCCCATATCCTGTTCTATTTATCTGGATAATGTCCAAACTTAAGCAACAAATGAGGCCTTTTATCAAATCTTAACAGTGCAATTTATTCTGATGTACACCCAGATATTCCAAGGGTGCCAAGGAAGTGTCCTGTTATGGGCCTTGTTATAAAAAAGATATTGCCGGGTGGAGCCAAGATGGCAGCATGAGTAGAGCAGCGTAAATCTCCTCCCAAAACCATATATATTTTTGAAAATACAACAAATATAACTAGTCCTAAAAGAGAGACTAGAAGACACAGGACAACAGCCAGACTACATCTACACCTGCGAGAACCCAGTGCCTCGCGAAGTGGGTAAGATACAAGCCGCGGCCCAGCGGAACCAGAGCGCCCCTCACTCCAGCTCCCAGTGGGATAAGGGGAGTCAGAGCGGGGAGGGAGAGGGAGCCCAGGACTGCTAAACACCTGGCCCTAGCCATCCTCACCAGAGCACAGACACACAGTGCGTGGTGTGCTGGATACTAGAGAAACAGGACAGTAAAACCTGCAAGCAGGTCCCTGCAGCCGGTGCCCCAGGGACAAAGAAAAGTGAGTGCTTTTTGAAAGTCTTAAAGGGACAGGGACTCCACAGCTGGATGGAAGCACCCTGGGACACTATTCCTAGCAGCTGGGAATTACGAGGAACTCTGGACACCCTAAACCCCTGGGCAGCAGCAGAGCTCAGGGGCCCCTCATGGTGATAAACAGCCTCCCGCCCATTTCCCCTCCAACATGGCTTCACCATATTGGAGCAGCAGCCCGAGGCACGCCACGCCCAGAGGAAGTGCGGAGCTTAACTCCACAGTGGCCGCACAAGAACCAGTGGCCCCATCTGTGTGCAGCTGCCCAGCACAAGCCACTAGAGGTTGCTGTTCTCCTGGAGAAGAAGGCCACAAACCAGCAAGAAGGGATGTTCTCCCAGCCAACACATGCACCAGCTCTGCACAACTACCTCTATCACCATGAAATGGCAGAAGAATTTCATACAGACCAAAATCACAGAGTAAACCCCTGAGAAGGAGATAGACCTAACCAATCTTCGTGAAAAAGAATTCAAAATAAAGGTCATAACAATGCTGAGGGAGCTGCAGAGAAATATGCAAGACCTAAGGGATAACATCTGTAGGGACATTACAGAAATGAACCAATCTCTGGAAGGATTTATAAGGAGAATGGATAAGATGCAAGAGGCCATTGATGGAATAGAAACCAGAGAACAGGAACGCATAGAAGCTGATGCAGAGAGAGATAAAAAGATCAGAGGGAATGAAACAATCTTAAGATAACTGTGTGACCAATCCAAAAGGAACAATATCCGCATTACAGGGGTACCAGAAGAAGAAGAGAGATAAAAAGGGATAGAAAGTGTCTTTGAAGAAATAATGGCTGAAAACTTCCTCAAACTGGGGGAGGAAATAATCGAGCAGACCACAGAAGTACACAGAACACCCAACAGAAGGGACCCAAGGAGGACAACACCAAGACACATAATAATAAAAGTAGCAAAGATCAAGAACAAAGACAGAGTTTTAAAGGCAGCTAGAGAAAGGAAAAATGTCACCTACAAAGGAAAACCTATCAGGCTATCATCAGAGTTCTCAACAGAAACCCTACAGGCCAGAAGAGAATGGCATGATATACTTAATGCAATGAAAGAGAAGGGCCTTGAACCAAGAATACTGTATCCAGCACGACTATCATTTAAATATGAAGGAGGGATTAAACAATTTCCAGACAAGCAAAAGTTGAGGGAATTTGCCTCCCACAAACCACCTCTACAGGGTATTTTAGAGGGACTGCTCTAGATGGGAGCACTTCTAAGACTAAATAGATGTCACCAGAGAAAATAAAATCACAGCAAAGAAAGCAGACCAACCAAATACTAACTAAAGGCAAAAAATAAAATCAACTACCCACAAAAGCAGTTAAAGGAAACACAAAAGAGGACAGAAGAAAACAACCAACATATAAAGAATGGAGGAGGAGGAATAAAAAGGGAGAGAATCACCAGACAGTGTTTATAACAGCTTAATAAGCGAGTTAAGTTAGACAGTAAGATACTAAAGGAGCTAACCTTGAACCTTTGGTAACCATGAATCTAAAACCTGCAATGGCAATAAGTACATATCTTTCAATAATCACCCTAAATGTAAATGGACTGAAAGCAAACATCAAAAGACACAGAGTAACAGAATGGATAAAAAAGCAAGACCCATCTATATGTTGCTTACAAGAAACTCACCTCAAACCCAAAGCCATGCACAGACTAAAAGTCAAGTGATGGAAAAAGATATTTCATGCAAACAATAGGGAGAAAAAAGCAGGTGTTGCAGTACCGGTATCAGACAAAATAGACTTCAAAACAAAGAAAGGAACAAGAGATAAAGGACATTACATAATGATAAAGGGCTCAGTCCAACAAGAGGATATAACCATTCTAAATATATATGCACCCAACACAGGAGCACCAGCATATGTGAAACAAATACTAACAGAACTAAAGGGGGAAATAGACCATAATGCATTCATTTTAGGAG
Organism: Manis pentadactyla; assembly: GCF_030020395.1. Lineage (NCBI taxonomy): Eukaryota > Metazoa > Chordata > Mammalia > Pholidota > Manidae > Manis > Manis pentadactyla. The sequence continues at coordinate 83,685,598 of NC_080025.1, forward strand.
ACTTCAACACACCACTCACACCAAAGGATAGATCCACCGGGCAGAAAATAAGTAAGGACACAGAGGCACTGAACAACACACTAGAACAGATGGACCTAATAGACATCTATAGAACTCTACATTCAAAAGCAACAGCATATACACTCTTCTCAAGTGCACATGGAGCATTCTCCAGAATAGACCACATACTAGCCCACAAAAAGAGCCTCAGTAAATTCCAAAATATTGAAATTCTACCAAACAACTTTTCAGACCACAAAGGTATAAAACTAAAAATAGATTATACAAAGAAAACAAAAAGGCTCACAAACACATGTAGGCTTAACAACATGCTCCTAAGTAATCAATGGATCAATGAACAAATTAAAATAGAGATCAAGGAATATATGGAAACAAATGACAACAACAACACAAAGCCCCAACTTCTGTGGGACGCAGCGAAAGCAGTCTTAAGAGGAAAGTATATAGCAATCCAGGCATACTTAAAGAAGGAAGAACAATCCCAAATGAATAGGCTAATGTCACAATTATCAAAATTGGAAAAAGAAGAACAAATGAGGCCTAAAGTCAGCAGAAGGAGGGCATAATAAAGATCAGAGAAGAAATAAATAAAATTGAGAAGAATAAAACAATAGTAAAAATCAATGAAACCAAGAGCTGGTTCTTCAAGAAAATAAACAAAATAAATAAGCCTCTAGCCAGACTTATTAAGAGAAAAAGAGAGTCAACACATATCAACAGAATTGGAAATGAGAACGGAAAAATCACAACAGACTCCACAGAAATACAAAGAATTATTAGAGACTACTATGAAAACCTAACAAGCTGGAAAACCCCAACTTTCTAGAAAAGGACAACTTCCTAGAAAAATACAACCTTCCAAGACTGACCAAGGAAGAAAAACAAAAGTTAAACAAACCAATTACGAGCAAAGAAATTGAAGCTGTAATCAAATAACTACCCAAGAACAAAACCCCCCAGCCAGATGGATTTACCTCAGAATTTTATAAGACATACAGAGAAGACATAATACCCATTCTCCTTAAAGTTTTCCAAAAATAGAAGAGGAGGAAATACTCTCAAACTCATTCTATGAAGCCAACATCATCCTAATACCAAAACCAGGCAAAGACCTCACCAAAAAAGAAAATTACAGACCAATATCCGTGATGAATGTAGATGCAAAAATACTGAACAAAATATTAGCAAACCAAATTCAAAAATATATCAAAAGGATCATACACCATGACCAAGTGGGATTCATCCCAGGGATGCAAGGATGGTACAACATTCAAAAATCCATCAACATCATCCACCACATCAACAGAAAGAAAGACAAAAACCACATGATCATCTCCATAGATGCTGAAAAAGCATTTGACAAAATTCAACATCCATTCATGATAAAAACTCTCAGCAAAATGGGAATAGAGGGCAAGTACCTCAACATAATAAAGGCCATCTATGATAAACCCACAGCCAACATCATACTGAACAGCGAGAAGCTGAAAGCATTTCCTCTGAGATCGGGAACTAGACAGGGATGCCCACTCTCCCCACTGTTATTTAACATAGTACTGGAGGTCCTAGCCACGGAAATCAGACAAAACAAAGAAATACAAGGAATCCAGATTGGTAAAGAAGAAGTCAAACTGTCACTATTTGCAGATGACATGATATTGTACATAAAACACCCTAAAGACTCCACTCCAAAACTACTAGAACTGATATCGGAATACAGCAAAGTTGCAGGACACAAAATTAACACACAGAAATCTGTAGCTTTCCTATACACTAACAATGAACCAACAGAAAGAGAAATCAGGAAAACAATTCCATTCACAATTGCATCAAAAGAATAAAATACCTAGGAATAAACCTAACCAAAGAAGTGAAAGACCTATCCCCTGAAAACTACAAGTCACTCTTAAGAGAAATTAAAGGGGACACTAACAAATGGAAACTCATCCCATGCTCATGGCTAGGAAGAATTAATATCGTCAAAATGGCCATCCTGCCCAAAGCAATATATAGATTTGATGCAATCCCCATCAAATTACCAACAACATTCTTGAATGAACTGGAACAAATAGTTCAAAAATTCATATGGAAACACCAAAGACCCTGAATAGCCAAAGCAATACTGAGAAGGAAGAATAAAGTTGGAGGGATCTCACTCCCCAACTTCAAGCTCTACTACAAAGCCACAGTAATCAAGACAATTTGGTACTGGCACAAGAACAGAGCCACAGACCAGTGGAACAGACTAGAGACTCCAGACATTAACCCAAACATATATGGTCAATTAATATACAATAAAGGAGCCATGGACATACAATGGCGAAATGATGGTCTCTTCAACAGATGGTAATGGCAAAACTGGACAGCTACATGTAAGAGAATGAAACTGGATCACTGTCTAACCCCATACACAAAAGTAAATTCGAAATGGATCAAAGATCTGAATGTAAGTCATTAAACCATAAAACTCTTAGAAAAAAAACAGGCAAAAATCTCTTGGACATAAACATGAGAGACTTCTTCATGAACATATCTCCTCGGGCAAAGAAAACAAAAGCAAAAATGAACAAGTGGGACTACATCAAGCTGAAAAACTTCTGTACAGCAAAGGACACCATCAATAGAACAAAAAGGTACCCTACAGTATAGGAGAATATATTGGTAAATGACAGATCCAATAAAGGATTGACATCGAAAATATATAAAGAGCTCATGCACCTCAACAAATGAAAAGTAAATAATCCAATTAAAAAATGGGCAGAGGAGCTGAATAGACAGTTCTCTAAAGAAGAAATTCAGATGGCCAACAGACACATGAAAAGATGTTCCACATCGCTAATTATCAGAGAAATGCAAATTAAAACCAAAATGAGATGTCACCTCACATGTGTAAGGATGGCTACCATCCAAAAGACAAACAACAACAAATGTTGGCGACATTGTGGAGAAAGGGGAACCCTCCTACACTGCTGGTGGGAATGTAAATTAGTTCAACCATTGTGGAAAACCATATGGAGGTTCCTCAAAATGCTCAAAATAGACATACCATTTGACCCAGGAATTCCACTTCTAGGATTTACCCTAAGGATGCAGCAGCCCAGTCTGAAAAAGACAGATGCACCCCTCTGTTTATCGCAGCACTATTTACAATAGCCAAGAAATGGAAGCAACCTAAATGTCCATCAGTAGATGAATGGATAAAGAAGATGTGGTACATATACACAATGGAATATTATTCAGCCCTAAGAAGAAAACAAATCCTATCATTTGCAACAACATGGATGGAGCTAGAGGGTATTATGCTCAGTGAAATAAGCCAAGTGGAGAAAGAGAAATACCAAATTATTTCACTCATCTGTGGAGTATAAGAACAAAGAAAAAGTGAAGGAACAAAACAGCAGCAGAATCACAGAACCCAAGAATGGTCTAACAGTTACCAAAGGAAAAAGGACTGGGGACAATGGGATGGAAGGGAGGGATAAGGGCGGGAAAGAAGAAAGGGGATATTACAATTAGCATGTATAATGTGGGAGGGGTGAATGGGGAGGGCTATGCAACACAGAGAAGACAAGTAGTGACTCTACAACATCTTACTGCGCTGATGAACAGTGACTGCAATGGGGTTTGTGGGGAGGAATTGGTGAAGGGGGAACCCTAGTAAACCTAATGTTCTTCATGTAATTGTAGATTAATGATAACAAAGTAAAAAATAAAAATAAAAAATAAGATATTGACATGGTTCAGCCTACTCTCCTTTAGTCTCACCTAAAACTAGTCTTCCCCAACTCTTGGAATATTGAAGGTGTTTATTTTGCTGACTGTGAGCCCAGGCACAGCATTGCCCTGGGAATACCATCTACTAGATTGAGCTGCAGTCGTGAAATCAACATTTGATGGAGTTCATCCAGTGGTAATAAAAATCATATGATAATATTATTAATTGTGTTGCATCCAAATACAAATTGTCCTGGAAACTGGTCAACTTCTAAGATTATGCCACACATTTCAAATGAGGGTTCCAGTGTTCAAATATTTCTGGAACAACTCTAAAGAAATTAAGGGTCACATAGAAGCCACAGATTATATCATGCACAAAGTAATATTGATCAAAACCAAGTCATATCAATCCACACAAATACTCAAGATAATTGCATTTAGTGACCAGACCTAAATCACTCCATCTGGGTCCCAGCTAGGATGGAAATATGCTTCGACATATTGACAGTGGTAGAATTTTGACATGAAAATATTTGTTTTACTTACAGATTTTAAAATATATTGTCATCCATTCAGTACATTATTGAGGCAAGCTTCATTGTGTGGCCAAGTGTACTGGATTTGGTAACACTAACTTGCTTAATCTTTTATTTATTCTCCTTGCTTACTTCCTAAGTCCCCACACAGCTATGGAATTTTGGTTTTTATGTATCTCCAGTGCAGAGAATTATACCTAGTACATAGCAGACACCCAATAGATATCTACTGAATGAATGAGTGAGTGCATGAATGTAGAACAGGAGCCATATGATGTGCAAAGGACCTAAACTATATGCTACCAAGCACTCAAAGATGCATAAGCAAATCATCATAGCACATTGCTGGTTCAGTAACTAGGCAAAGATTTCTGCATTTCACACTTTAATCACATTAAGCATCTTGATGTACTGTGACATTAGTCTTAGTATTGAAAGTTAATCCAAACCAAAATATTAGTAGTCAATCACTTGTTGTCTTGATTTTTTATTAAGATTATCTAGATGTTCTGCAGGGTGAATTCATGACTGATTGCTGAACATGACATCACAGTCATCAAATCATTTTATTCATGACACCTGGGGAGCTACTAAAACTAAATTTTTTCAAGTGCATCACTTAAAAATAAAAGGCAGAGTGCCTGGGACCTGGAGACATCACCAACAGGATAAAAATACAGAACTTGTAAAATAGGGTGACTGAATTTTAAAGATGAAACTGGGGTCTTCTTGTTGGGCACCAGAACTCATCACCAATTGGTTGTGAGATCCAAAAATAATTGGGAGAATAAAAACTATACCTTGTAATAAACCTAAATCTAAAAGTAAGCCAATTTTTAAATAGGACAAAAAGCATGTCAAGAGAGAAGATGAAAATGCTTATAAAATAACTCCAGTTCTTGCTTAACTTCAGGTGTATAGTTCATATATTATTCTGTTATTTGCACTAACAAAATAAACCTATTATTACCTATAAAATTAACAATCAAGCCAATTTTGTTTTCTGACAGCTGCAGCTTGCTTTACAATTAAGATATAAAACTAGAATGAAGTGGGTATGTCCACATCTTCTATACAAAATACTTGAGAAAGATTACTTTTTACCCTTTACATTAAAACCAACTATAACACCTAAGCAACTGCTATTAGCAGGCATGTTTACAGCATTTTCATGTGGCTCCTACATGTCCTTCTCAGTGGCCAGTTCACAAGGGCATATGACATGGCATCACTCATATTTCCTTAATGAAATCACCTTTTCACACAGTGCTAGGGAGCTTCTTAAAGTACCTAGCCAGTGCTATCCTAGAAAACTGTTTCTGTATCACTATATTGAAACAAAACAAAAGTGTATTCAGCAAATCTATACCTATAACAAAGTTAGATCCTTTGACATGTGTCCTTTCATTTCAATCTTTGCTACAGTGTGAGATAGAGATTAATACCCCACTTTATGAATTATGAAGCTGAGCAGTCACAGCTTGCAGAAGCCAGAGAGCTGGTCCGTCAGTTTGGCTGTATTGATCCCATATCTTAAGGCCAAAGTTTTTCTACTTTCCACAGCAGCCTTCCTAATGAACTCAGAGTTCAGCTCTCAAACACATTTTCCCATTCTGTATTACTGTGGTGATTGTTCAGTGAAGATTCTGGAATAAGTTTTCCCAAGAGTCAAGAACAAATTAAAGACCTAATTCACGAATGACAACATCCATGGGATGAAAAATAAAACAGCTAGGCCACAAGTATGAAAGACCATTTCTTTCAGAAGACTGCAGTATGCACACACTGATAAATGATTAGTCTTCCCTGATTTGTATGCAGCTGGTAGCTTGTCTGAACCCTTCAGGTTATGACCATGACACTGGGATACTTTTGATTTTCTTCTTAATTGAAAATCACATGGTAACGATGGCTAAGTTCTGTGTAGCACAATCTCATCATCTCACAGGGGCAATCAATGACTTCAAAGCTGTCTGGCACTAATAGAAGTGCACTCAAATAGCTTTCAGGAGAATGAACAGTCACTGGTCGCCTCTTTTCTAATTTTTCAGCACAATAGTTTGGAGCAATGGGGGGAAAAGTGGGTGACTAGAAGAGAAGATGGGAATTCTTATCTTGGTTTTATTACTTTCTAACTGGGTTACCTTGGGCAAGTCACTTAACCTCCCTGGGCCTCAATTATATCCCGTGTAAGACCTGGAGATAATGATACTTGACCTGCCAACCTCCCAGGGCAGTTAGGAGAATCAATTGACATAAGGTGGAATGCAAGGTGTTATGTAAATGCAAAGGGCAGGCAAGGGAACTTAGAGATTTCCAATCAAGAACCTGACTTTGACTCAACTTTCCTATTTTTTTAAATTCTATTTGAACATTCTACCATGTAGGAGAATGAGAATTTTTGCACAAATTGTCTTAAAAATGCATGAAGTTTTCCAGCAAGATTTTTATTTTTCTCAAAGTGTGGTGTTTTTTTATTTACTTCGGGTTGTTTGGTTTTTGATTTCACAAGTTACACATGCTCCTAAAGAAAATTTTGGAATAATTAATAAATAAAATATTGGGAAAAATTATCCCTGACAAATTACATAGATAATGATTCAATTTATTAATTTCCATTCCATTTCTCTTTATGTTTATAAATAAATGTATATTGTTAATATAAAATTGGATGCACTGTTTAGATTTTTTTCACTTATCAAGAGCTTTATGCAGGTTATTAGTCTATGGAAATATAAAATTTTTAAATGGAAACCCAAATTCTATAGATTCAATCTAACATTTAATTTTTGAACAAATATTGAGGTTTCTTTCAAATTTATGCAATGATCAATAATTACAGGGTAATTATCTTTATATGTAAATCATGCCCTGCTTCTTTTGAGATTTGTTTTATGATTGGCATTAATAGGTGGGATTTCTGGGTTAAAACCTTGAAAAATTTTAAAGGCTTTTTTTACAGATTGAAATACTGCTTTCATAAAACTGTTTTAATTCACACTCCCATAAGCTGTGAATGAAGCTCCCTATCTATGTCACCCTCCCCCAGATCAAACATCCTATCACACACTCATGCCCCCAGACACACACACTTATATACATTCCCAAGTTGCTTTCCATAACGATCATGTTTGTTTGTTTTCCCACAAACATTTTTCCTTCACTTATCCAATAAAGACATACTGACCACTTTGCTTTGGGCATTGTTCTAGGCACGAGGGATACCAGTCAGAAACTGCAGTTCTCAGGGAGCTAATGCTCTAGCTGGGAGGGCAGAGAGAATAAGCAGGATCGATAAATAAAGTACATAGATGGACATAACAGCTGAGGAGAAAAAGCAAAGAAGTGGGAAGGATAGTAATGAGGTGGGGCTTACAATTCTAGATCCAGTGGTAAGGGAAAGACATGAAGATTGGCTGGTCAAGATAAGCCTCACAGAGAAAATGACACTTAGAAATTTCACTATGCTACTGATAGATTAGGTAAGATAAGAGTCAAGAATTGGTCAATGGATTTAGCAATGCAGTGGCCTTTGTTGATCTTGATAAGATAACTTCCAGTGGGCTGATAGGAGTAAGAGCATGGACCTAAGCTGAAGGGTCAAAGGGGGTCACTGGATCTGCAACTATTAAATATTTAAGCTAATGGAAAAGACATCTAATCCAGATCAGGAGACCAGAGTTTGATTTATAATCAAAGTCCCAGCTCAGGGTAAATTTAGTTTATTTGGCCAAATGTCCTCTGTGTATCATATGCCCAATGTAATATTGTCAGCCTGGTACTTAACTTTAAAATACTTAAATATGGAAATAAATTACACTTGGAAGGGAGAGGTAGGTAATTTATCTTTGGAAGTATCCTCACTCAGAATCTGCACTCAGGGATAGTTATACAAGTGTTGCAACTTCATCCAAATCTACCCTCAGAACATGCATTCATTAGCAATGAAGTTAGCAATTCTTTATTGATAAAATGAATGTGTTCAAGATACATGATTCTAAAAAGATTTTGCAACACCTCCTTACAACAATAAATAAATAAGAATCCCAGCAGCCTGTCTGAAATAGCACTTTAGATTAGGTGCTCCATTTAGGCCTGTGCATTCTTGCTTCATGGAGGACTCTGATTCTACATTCAGACTAGAAAATCAACCGAGCTTGCCTTAGGGATACCGTTAGATTTCACAAGGGAGTGAAACCCACTTGCAAGAGGGTTGCCTGAAAATCTGGGGCTGCCTATATCTTCTTCTCCCTAAACTTCTATTTCAACTTCTGCCTGGAGGGCTGGGGACACTTGTGAGCAGAGAAAAGTGAAGTCAGAGTGTTGCCTGAATCTCCAAAATAGGCAGAGCAGCTGCACCATCTTGCAAATGTCCCTACACCATCCTGTGGTGAATGGTATCACCTGCATGCCCTGGAAGACTCTATGGTCTTTGAAAAGAATCTGAATCAGGCCTTACTGTCCCTGTACAAGCTCTTCTGTGTGAACTCCTGGAGAGTCTTCTTGGATGTGTGAGGATGTGGAAATCTTCAAGAAGATGGGGGACCGCCTGACTAGCCTGCACAGCTCCCCCAGGTGATTTGACTGTGAGAGGCCCTTTGGCAAGAGTGGCAAGCAGCCTCTGGCTTGGGTCTTCTCAGTGGGGTTGCTTCAGCTCCCTGGCCAACATGCTTCTCTCTGAGATTCTGCCAACCCTAGGAAAGCTTCTTGGCTGTTTTCCAAGTTTCTCCCATCCATGGCAAGTGGAAAGAGGAAAGCCTATTTCCCAAACAGCTTAAGCTCAACGTTTGCCTTTATTTTGTTTTCTATTTACTTATTTCTGAAAGAACAGCTATGAGTTCAGGCACTGATTTTCACCCATAAACATGTGGGTGGATTTTCTTAAGTGTTCCTCATTACAAACCCTACTGCTATTAGAATATTCCAGGACAATTCATCTGCAGAAAGCCTAGACAAATTTCCAGTATCTTTAATAGTCATTTACCTCCTGCTTCTAGTACATGATTATGTGACTCTATAGAGATGAATTTATTCCTTAAATACTGGAACTATTCTAAGAGTAATTAGGAATACAGACATTGAAATCAGGCAAAAGTAGGTTCTACCAATGCTACCATTTTTCAAGCTGTGCAATCATGAGCATATGATTTAATCTTTGAAGCTCATTCCCATCATTTGTAAGATACATATGATAATCTTTCTTAGAGTGTTATGAGAATTAAATAGAATAGTATATGTGTTTAGCAGAGTGCCTGGCACATAAGTACTAGATAAATAGTACCTAATATAGCTACTTTAGTAGCAATATTTTCTTGCCAGCATAAGTGTATAAAAATTACAATTCTCAGAATGCATTCTTTGGCAACTCCACTTTTCACTTCTTCTTACAACTGATTTTTTCATAAATGGTTGGGCTATATCACCTCTTTCCCATGGTCAAACTGCACTGCAAGGAAAGGTATGAATGAATAGCCAGGAGGCAATAAAATTGACCTACATTCCTCAGAAAACTACTTGCTCGAAGTAAGAGACTGGCTTTACTTCTAGTTAGTAAATTGACTCAGTAATTTAGAAGCAGTGATTTATAGTAGGATCATGTAGAAAGCCACCTTCTTCTTGTATAACCAAAATCTCAGTGGTCTATCTGAGCTTCATTAATAAAAATCCCTTCTAGAATATGGTAATTTTCAAAATTTAACCTTAAAAACCTACATTACTTTCATTTTGTGTATCTTTCTACATTCTGATTGGTTTTTATTTGTTTTTTTTGTTTTGTCTCTGTTTCTTTTGCATTGTTTTTTTCCTATTCAGTCTCAATAACTGCCTGGCAACCTTCTTGTTTACCCAGAAGTCCACTGAGTATACTTTAATGTCTTTTTATAAGAAAAGGAATCAGAAATAATTTCAACTACATTATAAAGTCAATGTAAAAATGCTGTATCAGCATATCCTTTCCAAACATTAATCTTTTAAAAAATAATTAACAAACAATTCAGATGGATTCAATTTATTACTAAATTACTTTAACCAATTCCCCTTTCACAAGATTCTGAAAGAACACTTCAAAGTCAATTTGATAACATACTTCTAGCAGCACCTCTGCTCTGTTAGACTATACCATTTTCACATACACTTCTCATATTGTTCATTCATGTGGTATGTCAAGAGAAAGCATCAATGCAATCAGACTGAGACACAACAAAAAATATCTGAAAAGTACCAAGGGAAGAGAAGACTAAAAATGTTTCAATAGCATGTTTCTCCTGAAAGCTTGTGCAACTTCTCAGGAAAGAAGAGCTCTTCAAATAAATGAGCTAACAAGTAACACATCTTCCATGAGAAACTGAACAGAGCCCCTACAAAACAGTTCAGTACATACCACTGAGAAAGCTACACATTAACACATTCAGCAGTGGAATGAAATGCAGTCAATAAACTTCAAAGCTTTGCAAATGATTCTTTCAGCATGCGTGTACTAAGAATCAATTATTTGCCATGCCATTCAGGGATACAAAGAGTGGGAGGCATTGCCTAAGCTGCCAATGACCTTACCCTTGACCTAAGGTGATATCAAAAATACTCATAGAAAAGGGGCACAAACTCAAAATATTGAATATACCACCAAATAAATGTTTGATAGAGAAAAGGATTTCAGTGAAATAGTATATTTCATTTGTCCATGAACAAATGGGTGGATGTGTGAGGATGTTGAAATCTTCAAGAAGATGGGGGACCACCTAAGCAGCCTCCACAGCTTTCCCAAATGATCAGCCTGTGAGACATTTCCATTGTTTGAGAGATGGGGGAAATCTTCATAGGGAGTTTGAGGAATATTGTAAAGGCAAGCAGATTTCAAAATTCTTATGTAAAGGATGACAGGTATTCTTCAACAAACACCGTTTGGTCAAAGGGATAGAAGTATGCGGTGAGTTCATGTGTCTACTGACAGTGGAAATTTCATTTAAAGAATTACTCAGAGGAAAGGTTTAACTACTTTATGGAAGGTCTGGGTGAAAAATGAGATGGTCATATATCTGCATTTGCAATTTTCAAATAAAATAGTAAGTTTCAGTATCTGAAGAAAAATCCTCCTGCATGTGCACGCACACACACACATATACATACATTCACACATACACACAGATACACACACCCCAAAATGAAATGGTAGAATATGAAGTAGAGCGGACATTTAGTCTCTTTTTTTACTTTCTTTAGTTTTCTGAATCTTCCTGTCACAAGACTTGCATCGTCAATGAACTTTCCCATTAAAGTCCAACTCATCACCATTTCCTCCTTCCTCCCAAATCCTGTGTCATTGCTGTATCTATCCTCCATTTAGCAATTCTTTTTTACCTTAATTTTCCCTTTATTTTTTATATTACCTTATTTGCCAAATTTCAGCATATCTTGAGAGCAGGCACCATGTCTCATATTTTTTATGCCTTTTACTCATTTTCATTTATTAACCTAATATTTCTGGTATTAGTGCCTCTGAGTTATGAGAAAGGTCACTTTATACACTTTGGTAGAGCATAAGGAGAATGAGAAAACACTACATCCTCACTATTGCTAAACAAAGTGAATTGAAGAATAAAAATATATGGGTCTGTTTCCACCCCAACCATATAAATGTTTTTAAAATAAGCATTCTTTCAATGTTATTTCCCAACTTCCTTACACTGAAGGATCAGACACTTTAGTGCTAGTATTTAAATTTAATAGACCAGAGTTTTATAATTAGTTTGGAGTGGCCCTGGGGAATAATTATGCCACCATTTGGTGAATTTTCTTCTCAGATGACATCACCCTGAGTATTCAACCTCAAGGGGGTTTTTAATATACAGTAGTCATCTCAAATTGTTATGACAGCTAGCTGTAGAAATTTTATTAAAAAAGATTAGACTCCAACATAAATTGGTTGTGGGATATCAGAAATTTCTGGACTTAGCATTGATTGAAGATCTATAAAGAAATTTCATGTGAATATCAATTAAAAAGCATACTATATTTACTTTCTTACTATTGGGATTTAGAGGACACATTAAATAAATGTATTTTTCTTTGGTCCAGATAAGAACTATTGTGTAATATACACAGGAATCAGATAGACAGAGACCAAAATATTTTATTTTCTAAAAAAAAATTCTTAAAGGAAAGTTAAACAGCACAAAATTAATGGGAATGCAGAGAGAAATCACAAATATGAAAGAGAAATCAGGAAAAAATTCCATTTAAAATAGCATCAGAAGGAATAAAATACCTAGGGATAAACCTAAGTAAGAAGGTAAAAGACCTGTAATCTGAAAACTCTAAGACACTCGTGAAATTAAAGAAGACACAAATAAATGGAAGTCTATCCCATGCTCATGGATAGGAAAAATTAATGTTGTGAACATGGCTATCTTGCCCAAAGCAATTTAAAGATCAATGCAATCCCTATCAAAATATCAATGTCATTCTTCAATGAACTAGAGCAAATAATCCTAAAATTCAAATGGAACCACAAAAGCCAAAGCAGTTCTGAGAAAGAACAAAGTTGCAGGTATTACGCTCCTTAATTTCAAGCTATACTACACAGCTATAGTAATCAAAACAGTATGGTACTGGCATACAATAACAGACCCATAGATTACTGGGACAGAATAAAGAACTCAGTTATAAGCCCACACATATTAACATATTCACATAAGACAAAGGGGTTATAACTAGACAATGGGGAAAAGACAGCCTCTTCAATAGCTGGTGTTGGGAAAACTGGACAGCTACATGCAAGAGAATGAAACTGGATTACTGTCTAACTCCATATACAAGAGTAAATTCAAAATGGATTAAAGACCTAAATGTAAGACATGAGATCATAAAACTCTTAGAAGAAACCACAGGCAAAACTCTCTTAAATATAAGCATAAGTAGTTTTTTCCTGGATGTGTCTCTCTGAGTAAGGAAAACAAAATAAAAAAACACTACATGAAACTAAAAAGCTTCTTACAGTAAAGGACATCATCAGCAGAAAAAAAAAGGCAACCTATAGTATGGGAGAATAAATTCATAAATGATTTATACAATGAGGGGTTAACATAAAAAATATATAAAGAATATGCCTCAACACCAAAACACCAAATAGACCCATTAAAAAATGGGTGGAGGACCTGAAAAGACATTTCTCCAAAGAAGAAATTCAGATGACCAACAGGCACATGATAAGATGCCCCTATCACTAATCATCAGGGAAGTGCAAATCAAAACCACAATGAGATATCACTTCACACAAGTTATAATGGCCACTATCCAAAAGATAAGAAATAACAAGTGTTGGAGAGAATTTGGAATAAAGGGAACCATCCTACACTGTCAGTAGGAATGCAAATTGGTGCCACCACTGTGGAAAGCAGTATGGAGGTTTATCAGAAAACTAAAAATAGGAATATCATTCTACCCAGCAATTTCACTTCTAGGAAATAACCCAAAGAAAATAAAATCTCTGATTCAAAAAGATATATTCACCCCTATGTTTATTGCAGCTCTATTTATAATAGCCAAGATATTGAATCAACCTAAATGTCCATCAATAGATAAATGGATAATTTGATATACATATACATATACACAATGGAATATTATTCACCCATAGAAAAGGAGAGAAATCCTGCCATTTGAACAACATGGATGGACCTAAAGGGTATTAAGCTTAAGTGAAATAAGCCAGGCATAGAAAGTCAAATACCATTGATTTCACTTATTTGTGGAATCTAAAAATAAAACAAAATGAACAAAATAGCAGTAGACTCCTAGACACTGAGAAGTGACTGGTTGTTATGATGGGGGAGGGGTTGGAGTGGATGTGTGAGAAGGGGAGGGGGATAAAGCGGCACAAAAATTCTCAATCATAATATAAGTTGGTCAGGGTCATAGTAGTGCAACATGAAGAATATAGCCAATGATTCTGTAACATCTTCCTGTGCTGACAGATAGTAATTCCACAAGTTGGGATGAGGATGTAATAATATGGGTAACTGTTGATCCACTGTGCTTTATACTTGAAGCCAATATAAGATTGTATATCAACTATATTTCAATGAAAAAAAATATGATGCACCTCCTACACTATCATCTACCTTCAATATCCACCAATCCCCATGTATGTTATCTAATATTCCACATCCACTTCTCTTCTTCCTATTGGATTATTTTGAAGAAACCCAACTTAATATTATTTCATCTATAAATATTTTAGTATATATAAACAAAATACATGGGAAATTTTTAATGAAACCATAATGTCATTATTATATCTAATGAAAAAATTAAAACTAATTCTTTAATATCTGTGTCAGGGAATCTTCTAAGATGATCCCCAATGATTCTATCCTGGCAGCCAAGCCCTTGTTGTAATCCTTCCACTTGAGTATAAGCTGAACATCCCAGAAGTGATTGGATATCCCTCTGAGAGTACGTTCCAAAGACTCTGTGGAATTCATCTTGCAGATCAGCTTTCACTCTCTCTTACCACCTTTTCTTTTCTTTCAACTTCTCTCTCTCTCTGTCTGAGTTCTCATCTATAGGAAGCAAGCTCCCTTTTTGTGAGTGGTCCTTTGGAGAGGTATGTGTTACAAGCAACTGATGACTCTGGTCATCTTTCAGATTGAAGCTGAGGCCTGCCCATAGCCACCTATATGAGAAACTTTGAAAGCGTATCTTCCCCTAGTCAAGCCTTGAGATAACAAGCCCCAAAGAACACTTTTACTATAGCCTTGTGACAGACCTTAAGCAGAGGCACCCAGTAAGCCATGCCCAGATTCCTGATCCACGGAAACTATGAGATAATAAATGTTTGTTATTTTAAGCCACTAAGTTCTGGGGTAATTTTTACATGGCCATAAATAACTAATACAATATCATTAAGTATTCAGTCAGTGTTCAAATTCTTTCATTATCTTATTTATGATTTTTATAGTTGATTTGTTTGAATCAGGATTGAAGAAAGTCCTTACATTGCATTTACTTATATGTCATTTAAGTCTCCTTATCATTATATCCTCTTCCCTCATTTTTTCCTTGCCATTTTTACTTTTGTTATTAATATAACTGATATTAGAGACCACGACATGGTTCAAAGACAATGGATTTACCTGTTTTATTACTCCTATCCAGACCTAAAAACAGCTCTCTGGGAGGAAAGTTGAAATGTTCTGAGCTAGTGCTCTTCCCCACAGTCATATCATGAACTGGTCTGGCACAGACATAGCAGAGAAAGACCAATAGTCCCAGTAAACAGAGAAAACATTATCAGCCACAGTATAACTATGAAATGAATGTGAGGGCTATGGAATCAAATGTTTAATTCCTTAACAAAATTACTACAGAGACCATTTTAAAATTACCTCACATTCTTATTACTCTTGAATAGATAAAGCTTCAACTAGAAATTGTTTCTCACTATAGTTTCAAGAGGAAAACTTATTTTTTCAATTTTGAACAGACTGACAAGGTACCTGCCCTCAATGAGTTTACCATCTACTGGGAAAGTTAGTCAAACAATCACACACATGCATATATGCACATGCACAAAATGTGGGAGACATATGAATTTCAAAAATGTATGAAATGCTTTGGGAAAAAAAAGGTAGTTTGCATGAAAACATAATAAATATCTATTCTACTCCAAGAGATTAAGGGAGACTTCTATAAAAACAAAACATTTGAATCTACATGATAAAAATGAAGACATTGGGGAGGCAGAGCCAAGATGGCGGCATGGGTAGAGCAGCAGAAATCTCCTCCCAAAACCACATATATCTATGAAAATATAGCAAAGACAACTCTTCCTAGAATAGAGACCAGAGGACACAGGACAACATCCAGACCACATCCACACCCGCGAGAACCCAGCGCCTCGTGAAGGGGGTAAGATACAAGTCCCAGCCCCGCGGGACCCAGGCGCCCCTCCCCCCAGCTCTCAGCGGGAGAAGAGTAGGCAGAGCAGGAGGAAGAGGGAGCCCAGGACTGCTGAACACCCAGCCCCAGCCATCCTGACCAGAGCGCAGACACAGTGCATGCATGGGGTCCTGGATACTAGGGAAACAGGGGGCAGCAGGACCAGTGAGCGGGTGCCTGAGGCCGGCACCTGACGACAAAGAAAATCGTGCGTTTTTTTTTTAATTTATTTAATTTTTGTTGTTGTTGTTGTTGTTGTTGTTTTGGTTTGGTGAGTGCTTTTTGGAAGTCTTAAAGGGGCAGGGCGGGACACTTAGTCCAGAGGTAGGGAATCTGAGGATCTCTGGGCACTCTAAACCCCTGGGCAGCAGGGAGCATGGAGGCGCCTTACAGAGAAAAATAGCCTCCCAGCCGCTCCCCCTCCAATGACTCCACCATTTTGGAGCGGCAGCCCCAGCCAGGCCACGCCCACAACAACAGTGGAGATAAACTCCATAGCAGCCGGGCAGGAAGCAGAAGCCCCGTCTGCATGTAGCTGCCCAGCATAAGCCACTAGAGGACACTGTTCTCCCAGGAGAGGAGGGCCACAAACCAACAAGAAGGGAAGTTCTTCCAGCCGTCACTCATACCAGCTCTGCAAACTATCTCTATCACCATGAAAAGGCAAAACTACAGGCAGACAAAGATCACAGAATCAACACCTGAGAAGGAGACAGACCTAACCAGTCTTCCTGAAAAAGAATTCAAAATAAAAATCATGAACATGCTGACAGAGATACAGAGAAAAATGCAAGCCCAATGGCATGAAATCTGGAGGGAAATCACAGATGCCAGGAAAGAGATTACGGAAGTGAAACAAACCCTGGAAGGATTTATAAGCAGAATGGATAAGATGCAAGAGGCCATTGAAGGAATAGAAACCAGAAAACAGGAATGCATAGAAGCTGACATAGAGAGAGATAAAAGGATCTCCAGGAACTAAACAATCCTAAGAGAACCGTGTGACCAATCCAAAAGGAACAATATCCTTATTATAGGGGGACCAGAAGAAGAAGAGAGAGGAAAACGGATAGAAAGTGTCTTTGAAGAAATAATTTCTGAAAACTTCCCCAAACTGGGGGAGGAAATAATTGAACAGACCACAGAAATACACAGAACCCCCAACAGAAAGGATCCAAGGAGGACAACACCAAGACACATAATAATTAAAATGGCAAAGATCAAGGACAAGGAAAGAGTGTTAAAGGCAGCTAGAGAGAAAAAGGTCACCTATAAAGGCAAACCCATCAGGCTATCATCAGACTTCTCAACAGAAACCCTACAGGCCAGAAGAGAATGGCATGATATATTTAATACAATGAAACAAAAGGGCCTTGAACCAAGGATACTGTATCCAGCACAACTATCATTTAAATATGATGGCAGGATTAAACAATTCCCAGACAAGCAAAAGCTGAGGGAATTTGCTTCCCACAAACCACCTCTACAGGGCATCTTACAGGGACTGCTCTAGATGGGAGCACTCCTAAAAAGAGCACAGAACAAAACACCCAACATATGAAGAAAGGAGGAGGAATAAGAAGGGAGAGAAGAAAAGAATCTCCAGACAGTGTATATAACAGCTCAATAAGTGAGCTAAGTTAGGCAGTAAGATACTAAAGAGGCTAACCTTGAACCTTTGGTAACCACGAGTTTAAAGCCTGCAATGGCAATAAGTACATATCTCTCAATAGTCACCCTAAATGTAAATGGACTTAATGCACCAATCAAAAGACACAGAGTAACAGAATGGATTAAAAAAGCAAGACCCATCTATATGCTGCTTACAAGAAACTCACCTCAAACCCAAAGACATGTACAGACTAAAAGTCAAGGGATGGAAAAACATATTTCAGGCAAACAACAGCGAGAAGAAAGCAGGGGTTGCAGTACTAATATCAGACAATATAGACTTCAAAACAAAGAAAGTAACAAGAGATAAAGAAGGACACTATATAATGATAAAGGGCTCAGTCCAACAAGAGGACATAACCATTCTAAATATATATGCACCCAACACAGGAGCACCAGCATATGTGAAACAAATACTAACAGAACTAAAGGGGGAAATAGACCATAATGCATTCATTTTAGGAGACTTCAACACACCACTCACACCAAAGGATAGATCCACCAGGCAGAAAATAAGTAAGGACACAGAGGCACTGAATAACACACTAGAACAGATGGACCTAATAGACATCTATAGAACTCTGCATCCAAAAGCAACAGGATATACATTCTTCTCAAGTGCACATGGAACATTCTCCAGAATAGACCACATACTAGCCCATAAAAGAGCCTCAGTAAAGTCCAAAATATTGCAATTCTACCAACCAATTTTTCAGACCACAAAGGTATAAAACTAGAAATAAATTCTACAAAGAAAACAAAAAGACTCACAAACACATGGAGGCTTAACAACATGCTTCTAAATAATCAATGGATCAATGAACAAATCAAAATAGAGATCAAGGAATATATAGAAACAAATGACAACAACACAAAGACCAACTTCTGTGGGACGCAGCGAAAGCAGTCTTAAGAGGAAAGTATATAGTGATTCAGGCACACTTGAAGAAGGAAAAACAATCCCAAATGAATAGTCTAACATCACAATTATCGAAAGTGAAAAAAGAAGAACAAATGAGGCCTAAAGTCAGCAGAAGGAGGGACATAATAAAGATCAGAAAAGAAATAAACAAAATTGAGAAGAATAAAAGAATAGCAAAAATCAACGAAAACAAGAGCTCGTTCTTTGAGAAAATAAACAAAATAGATAAGCCTCTAGCCAAACTTATTAAGAGAAAAAGAGAATCAACACAAATCAATAGAATCAGAAATGAGAACGGAAAAATCACGACAGACTCCACAGTAATACAAAGAATTATTAAGGACTACTATGAAAACCTACATGCCAACAAGCTGGAAAACCTAGAAGAAATGGACAACTTCCTAGAAAAATACAACCTTCCAAGACTGACCATGGAAGAAACACAAAAGTTAAACAAACCAATCACGAGCAAAGAAATTGAAACGGTAATCAAAAAACTACCCAAGAACAAAATACCCGGGCCAGACGGATTTACCTCGGAATTTTATCAGACACACAGAGAAGACATAATACCCATTCTCCTTAAAGTTTTCAAAAAATAGAAGAGGAGGGAATATTCCCAAACTCATTCTATGAAGCCAACATCACCCTAATACCAAAACCAGGCAAAGACTCCACCAAAAAACAAAATTACAGACCAATATCCCTGATGAATGTAGATGCAAAAATACTCAATAAAATATAAGCAAACCAAATTCAACAGTATATCAAAAGGATCATACACCATGACCAAGTGGGATTCATCCCAGGGATGCAAGGATGGTACAACATTCGAAAATCCATCAACATCATCCACCACATCAACAAAAAGAAGGACAAAAACCACATGATCATCTCCATAGATGCTGAAAAAGCATTTGACAAAATTCAACATCCATTCATAATAAAAACTCTCAGCAAAATGGGAATAGAGGGCAAGTACCTCAACATAATAAAGGCCATCTATGATAAACCCACAGCCAACATTATACTGAACAGCGAGAAGCTGAAAGCTTTTCCTCTGAGATCAGGAACTAGACAAGGATGCCCAGTCTGCCCACTGTTTTTTAACATATTAGTGGAGGTCCAAGCCACAGCAATCAGAAAAAACAAAGAAATACAAGGAATCCAGATTGGTAAAGAAGAAGTCAAACTGTCACTATTTGCAGATGACATGATATTGTACATAAAAACCCTAAAGACTCCACTCCAAAACTACTAGAACTGATATCGGAATACAGCAAAGTTGCAGTACACAAAATTAACACACAGAAATCTGTAGCTTTCCTGTACACTAACAATGAACCAACAGAAAGAGAAATCAGGAAAACAATTCCATTCACAATTGCATCCAAAAGAATAAAATACCTAGGAATAAACCTAACCAAAGAAGTGAAAGACCTATCCCCTGAAAACTACAAGTCACTCTTAAGAGAAATTAAAGGGGACACTAACAAATGGAAACTCATCCCATGCTCATGGCTAGGAAGAATTAATATCGTCAAAATGGCCATCCTGCCCAAAGCAATATACAGATTTGATGCAATCCCTATCAAATTACCAGCAACATTCTTCAATGAACTAGAACAAATAATTCAAAAATTCATATGGAAACACCAAAGACCCAGAATAGCCAAAGCAATCCTGAGAAAGAAGAATAAAGTAGGGGGGATCTCACTCCCCAACTTCAAGCTCTACTATAAAGCCATAGTAATCAAGACAATTTGTTCTGGCACAAGAACAGAGCCACAGACCAGTGGAACAGACTAGAAACTCCAGACATTAACCAGAACATATATGGTCAATTAATATTTGATAAAGGAGCCATGGACATACAATGGCGAAATGACAGTCTGTTCAACAGATGGTCCTGGCAAAACTGGACAGCTACATGTAGGAGAATGAAACTGGACCATTGTCTAACCCCATACACAAAAGTAAATTCAAAATGGATCAAAGACCTGAATGTAAGTCATGAAACCATAAAGCTCTTAGAAAAAAACATAGGCAAAAACCTTTCAGACATAAACATGAGTGACCTCTTCTTGAACATATCCCCCCGGGCAAGGAAAACAAAAGCAAGAATGAACAAGTGGGACTATATTAAGCTGAAAAGCTTCCATACAGCCAAAGACACCATCAATAGAACAAAAAGGAACCCTACAGTATGGGAGAGTATATTTGAAAATGACAGATCCGATAAAGGCTTGACGTCCAAAATATATAAAGAGCTCACCCACCTCAACAAACAAAAAACAAACAATCCACTTAAAAAATGGGCAGAGGAACTGAACAGACAGTTCTCCAAAAAAGAAATACAGATGGCCAACAGAAACATGAAAAGATGTTCCACATCGCTAATTATCGGAGAAATGCAAATTAAAACTACAATGAGATATCACCTCACACCAGTAAGGATGGCTACCATCCAAAAGACAAACAAGAACAAATGTTGGTGACATTGTGGAGAAAGGGGAACCCTCCTACACTGCTGGTGGGAATGTAAGTTAGTTCAACCATTGTGGAAAGCAGTATGGAGGTTCCTCAAAATGCTCAAAATAAACTTACCATTTGACCCAGGAATTCCACTCCTAGGAATTTACCCTAAGAACACAGCACTCAAGTTTGAAAAAGACAGATGCACCCCTATGTTTATCGCAGCACTATTTACAATAGCCAAGAATTGGAAGCAACCTAAGTGTCCATCAGTAGATGATTGAATAAAGAAAATATGATACATATACACAATGGAATATTACTCAGCCATAAGAAGAAAACAAATCCTACCACTTGCAGCAACATGGATGGAGCTAGAGGGTATTATGCTCAGTGAAATAAGCCAAGTGGAGAAAGAGAAATACCAAATGATTTCACTCATCTGTGGAGTATAAGAACAAAGGAAAAACTGAAAGAAGAAAACAGCAGCAGAATCACAGAACCAAAGAATGGACTGACAGGTACCAAAGGGAAAGGGAATGGGGAGGATGGGTGGGTAGGGAGGGATAAGGGGTGGGGAAGATGAAGGGGGGTATTAAGATTAGCATGCATAAATGGGGGGTAGGAGAAAAGGGAGGGCTGTACAACACAGAGAAGACAGGTAGTGATTCTACAGCATTTTCCTATGCTGATGGACAGTGACTGTAAAGGTGTTTATAGGGGGGACCTGGTATAGTGGAGAGCCTAGTAAACATAATATTCTTCATGTAATTGTAGATTAATGATAACAAAATAAAAGAAAGGGGGATTTCTGCCTGATAGGATAAAACTAACTGTAAATCAACGATTAATGCATGCTTTAAATATCCTTAATTTTGATCATTTAAAGGGTGTCAGATGATCAGCTATGGAAGTACATTTTTCTGATAATATTCCTTTCTCTTAAAAAAAAAAAAAAAGCAGTTCCTGTGTGGTGATCTCCAGTAAGTTCTTCACAATGTTATAAAGGGCATATCAAAGTGTGGGCTAAGGGTCTGTTTGTGTTTATACAGAGGATCAATGCCCAATTTGGTTACCCAGAAAACGAAATAAGATACGATATGAAGAAGAAGTTCCAACATCAACATACTCTGGAAGAGTCATTCCAGAAGATGATCATCAAAAAATGTCAACAAAGATCCTGGCGCTGTTGCAGTTGTAGCTGCATTCATCCCACTGGTTCCTGGAATTGCCATTGGAATGAAGGGGGAGATATCTAAGCTGGCCTGTGCATACAGTAAAATAACAAAATTGACTGGATCTATACTGTTGGAACTCAACCAAGAATTAGGAGAAGTGCAAGTTGCAGCGCTCCAAAATCTTGAGACTACAGAATATCTACTGTTAAAAGAACATATGGGATGTGAACAGTTCCCAGGAAGGTGTTGTTTTAAATTGTCTGATTTTTCTCAAACTATTCAAATTCAGTTAAACAATATCCATCATATCATAGATAAGTTTTCACAAATGCTTAGGGTGCCTAACTGGTTTTCTTGGTTTCACTGGAGATGGCTGGTAATTGTAGGTCTGCTTTGGTTATGTAACTGTATTCCTATTATGTTAATGTGTGTGCGCAACTTAATTAGTAGTTTAAAACCTATACATGCTTAAATTACTCTACAAGAAGATATGTCAAAGAAATAACCAATCTTCCCATGTTTTCTTCTGCCTGCTACTTCTATAGCTTTTCTTCTTCCTTCCTAATTACAACCCTTAAATAGAATTCGTGCCTCATATCGAAATTTCCGAGTATCATAATTCTTCCAAGTGGTAAAGATACCTCAAGACAAATGCTGGGCATAAAACCCACAGGGCATAAATCTGCAAAGAAGTAAAAAGCTAACCTTTTCAAACAATATGGCTTCTCTCTCACCAACTTTACATTTCCCTGTATGGCCCCGAAAGATGACTGGTTAGCCAGAGACGGGTGAGATTCCTCAAGGGAGGAACAACCTAAGACAGGCACAGTCTCAGGGGGCCATCAGGTGAGAAATTGGGGATCAACAGAGGTGAGGCTTAGAACCTCACCCCCCCTGTTTTGAGAGAAATCTTCTGCATCCGTGGATGTTTTGTTGCCCTTGTCTAGCTTGGATTAATACTTAGCCTATAGGCACACACCTGATCATCTACATTTGCTTTCTTACAGCACTAAACTATGTTTTCTACCTTTATCTTGCATCTACCTACCACTTCAGCATTTTATTAAAAATAATAATAATAATAATGGAGAAATGTGGGATTCACATATAAATCAAGTATAAAAATCAAATGAATATTCACATCTGACCTGATTGTTTGTAGTTCATAATGTGTGATCAAAACTGAAAGTTTCTGTGATGACTGCCCTTGTACTGTTCACCATGTAAGAACTTATTCACTATGTAAGAATTTGTTCACCATGTAAGAACTTGTTTGTTGTGCTTCAGAAGATCAGAGACTGATGAGAATTAGGCTTGGGGTGGATTAATGATTGTGCATTGAGTCCCCTGTACAGAATTTTATTGTTGTTAACTGTAAACAACCATTTGATCAATAAATATGAGAAATGCTCTCTCAAAAAAAAAAAATGAAGACATTGTAATGACCATATTAGAGATACGGGGTTTTATCCTAATATCAATGACAAGGTACTTAAGAGTTTTAAGCAAAAGGAAGGTGTGATAGAACTTGGATTTCAGAGAGAATGGAGAACGATATGGAGAGTGGCAAGCATGCATACATTTGGCTCAGTATCTCTTTGACACTTGCTTCATATGCTATCTCTGCTGTCTTAGGAGTCTTGTGATTTCATGGCTATGCCTTCTCTGTTCTCATTACTGGGCCCTCTTTATCTTTCTAAGCACAAACATTGGAGACGTCTAGGGCCCACTAGTTAGGTATCTGCTTTTCTATCTGATTTCACTGTTCTTATCTTTCCCACGGTTTTAGTTACCGCAATAATGTATGCTTTCAAATTTCACTATACTTCTACTAGAATGTACCTCATTCCAGATGTATAGTGTAATGGGCAAAAATCACAAGCTCCAGAGTATAAATTTCCTGGATTCAAGGCCCCAGTCTGTTACATACTAGCAATGTAGCTTTGAGCAAGTTAATGCTCTGTGCCTCAATCTTCTCATCTGTAAAAGGGGGCTAATTATAGTGAGTTCACAGGATTACTGTGATGACTAAATGAGTGAATAAATATGTGAAGTGCTAAGAACAGTGCTCAGCATATTACAATACTCAATAAATGATATATATTATTATTAGGCAGCCTCTTGACTTTTTCAAGTCTAAAATGACAATTTTCCCACAGAAACTTTATATACCTACAGTCTTTTCTATCTCCAAGTAACAATTCTATTCTTCTAGATGCTTAGAAAAAACAACTGGAAATTATTCTTATTTCTTTCCTTTAAACTTACAGCCAACCATAATAGCAAATTTTCAGTTCTACTTTCAAAATGTATCTGGAATCTTAGATCTTCTTACCATTTCCATAATACCACCTTATTCTAAGTTTTAATCTAAGGTGATTATCTCTCATCCTATTCATCTTATTAGCTTGATAACCGGTCTGATTCTACTCATCCCCTTAAAATTAGTTTTCAACACAGACGACAGAATGACTATGTAAGTAAAATCACCTGATCTGCCCCAAACCCCCCAATGGTTTTGTATTCACCAGAAAATGAGCCAAAACTCTTAAAATAAAGGCTGTCTATGATTCTACCACAGGCTCCACTCCATCTCAGTTCTTGACACCTACTATTTACTCCATCAGTTTTTTCCACTTTGACCACACTGGTCTCCAGTATGTTCCTTAGATACTCCACCCAAAAGCCTTTTATCTGTGGGGCTCCATACTTCCTTTACCCTACTTTATTCTTCTCAGCATTCACTACTATTTAGCATAACAGGTATTTATTTAATAGTTCTTTCCTCCTCCAAATCAACTGTCAATATCATGAGGACAAAGAATTTGTTTTATTTAATGTTGTATTTCCAGTACCTAAAACTTTGTCTGGCACATGGCAATCACTAAATGAATCAATGAGTCAATGAATGATTTCATGCCTTATTCAACCAGTTGGACCAGTTGGATAATACTGACATTCAAGGAACTCAGACTCCAAAAAGATTATGTTTGGTTTTAAACTAATGGGTTTGTGCTGGGTATGTTGAGTTTGAACACTAGAGTGCCTTTGGGACACTCAGATTAACACTAGGTACATGTGCTGGAGCCCAAAAGAAAAACTGAGATGTAGATATGAGTGTGAGGGTCATCTACAGAGAGAGAATCTCGATGAATTCATGAAAGATGGAGGAGATCCCCAAGGGGAGAGTACTCAGTGAGGATAGAGAGGAACATCAACAGCAACAAGAACTACAACATAGATGTGGAGCCAGGAAATGGAGCTCCACAGCCCCTGGAAAGGGAAGTGAAGGGAGAGAAGTAAGGAGCTGCACAGAGTATGTCAGCGACTCCACCTATTTGTTTCAAGTTTGCTGGGAAGGAAAGGCTTTTGTAAGGAGTGACAGGGGCAATGCTGGGGATGGCCAGGAGCCAGAGGCTTTGTGTGACTTGTTAGAGTATAATGCAGGAGCCCTGAGGCTCTAAGAGGAAAAACAGAGATGGGGCTAAATGGATTAAGGACCAGGTTTCAAAGAAGCAGTATTTGTAATGACGTTAAATAGTAAGGGGTGCTACTTTGGCTTTTTAGCATTGCTCATCTTTGAGTGATCAATAAAAATATTTTTGGCAAAGGACTTCTGTGAGTCTAGCCTCATTCAAATCCTTCAGAAACACTGGGAGAAAATCACTCTTAAAGCAAAGAATATGTTGTGGTGGAATTACAAAGAGTTGAGTTTTCTGTCAGGACTTCTCAGTCTTTCCATAATGACTGCAATTTCTCTGTATTCAATCATCTAAAAGAAGTTATTTCACAATATGCAAACCAAATGCATGGCTAACTGCATCCTATTCGGTTTATCTCCCTTCAACTGACCTTGATGGTTTGGGGAATAAAAGCTATCATTCCTCATGCTTTGCAGGAGGAAAGAAAGTTACATGGGAATATTGAAGGAAAATTAATCAGAGTAGAGGATCACCCATTACCCATCAGGAATTAAAGATGACTTAGATATGCAAGAGCAAGCAGGGGTTGTTGTTTATAACCAAAGCAACACCAGAGTATCAAGTACCAAATACCACTGACACAGCCTATACACTTACAGCATTGATTCCATCCACAAATATTTTATTCAACAAAGTGACTGCTCAATCACTACAGTTTTTGTTAAACATAAATGTAATGTGTTCTTAAGTTTACACTTTATCCAATAAGCACATGGAAGGTTTTTCCCACATATATCTGACTAGCTCTCTCACTTCCTTGAGATATTATCTTATGTTCACTGCTCAAGTGGGCTTTCTCTGACAATCTCATATAAAATTGCAATCCATCTATCATTTTTCCACTTCAAATATTATTTATTTACTTATGTCTTTGCTCCCCACCCCAAAGAGAATATGCTATCTTTGAAAGCAGAAACTTTGTTTTGTTTTGTCATGGATATATTCCAATGCCTGGTAGATAGTATGGACCCAAGAAATATTGTTTGTTTGTGTGTTTGTATGACTGAATACAACATATTTATTGAGAGGCTATAGACAAACTGATTTAATATGTTTTTTAGCTACTTGACATATGTATCTCTTCCAGAAAAATAACATAATACAGAGGAGAGATGTAGAGGAAAGCTTGCAGATAAAGATTTTAGAGGCCTGGCTATTCATCCAAGCCCTTTCATTTCCTAGCTATGCAACTTGTGTAAAATCTTAATCCTATATTAAGCTTTTCATTCATAAGTGTCAACCACTCATTACTGCAGAAGACCACAGTAAAACCTACTGAGAAAACAAAGCAAACTTTACTAGATTTACCTGCAGTAGAAGATACCATGAGAAAATTTTAGCATGATCCAGATCTGAGAAGTCAGAGAAGAAAGAATCTTTATAGGTCTTTTTAAGGCCCGGGCTGGGTGATTTTAGAGCAAGTCTTCCAGGAAATGAAATGGGGCAGAATTTAAGAAAATACTTCTTTGAATTGGCTGGCCCACTGAGGTGAAGATCTTGAAGGGATTCTTTATGAGCAAACTAAGCTTTTATTAAAAAAATATTTATTTAGTTGTTTCAGTTTTATCTTTTTAGATTAAGTATATTCTGAAATAAGCAGCTAAGTTATGTTTCAGTTGTTCTTAATATTGGGAAAGTAAAGTATGCCTCTATACAGTATTTTTTAACACAAGGACAAAAAATGATATTGGTTTCAGTCTTCAAATATGAGGCAGGCAATCCTTGTCAGACTTGTAGAATGATAAGGGTTAAATCAGATAATGTGTTTCAAAAGTTATATAAAGACATGCTGCTGTCATTATAAAGCTTAGTACAATATTTACGGAACTCTTATGTACAACAAATAGCAATAATCCATGAAAATGATATTGAAACAACTAAGACATGATCATTATCTTCAGGGAGTTTACAGTTTGGTCAGGTGGCTAAAACTAATAATACAAATAACTGGACAGAAGACAGAGTAAGGTATGTGCCACAAGAAAGTTACAAAAAAAAGTCCTACAAAAGGTAAATAAGAAGCCATGTATTTGATAGTGATTTAGAAACAGATCTGTGGAAAAAAGAAGATTTGAAATATGCTTTGAATAAGAGAGAGGATTTTGCCAGTTGCATAAGGAATCTGTAGAAACAAGTTCATGCCAGACAGAAGGAACAGACTGAACAAAAGCACTTTACACATTAAGGAACTGTTTGCACTGTAAAGCATTCTGTGGTCCAGTAAGATTGGGAAAGCCAGTCAACACTAAACAGGTTTTTTTTATTGCAGGCTATTACCGGCTTTCATCTGTAAATAGGCACTGTCTTCCAAGAAGGACACGCAGTAGGCAACCTTTCTGAACTTACGTAATCATGGAACCACCTCTCTTCTATTTTAGAGTATCTCATTGGACTTGTTACTAAACACATTCTGAAATAGAGAGAAGTAGGACAGCTGGGGTAGAGAGTGAGAGGGGCAAGGTCAGGGAGCAGCAAATGGTTTGTATTCCTGGAGTTAAAAAAGTTCTTAGGGTTCAAAGTTAAAAACCAACAAGTTTCAAGCTTGATAGTGATTGCAGTAGTGACAATGTAGATTAGTAAGCAGTGAAGAACACTGTCAATAGAGTAAGCAGAAAGTATGACTGAACAAGGCTTTATATGGATCAGTTTGTCAACGTTATGTAAGATACACTAGAAACAGGGAGAAATCAGGAGGGAGAGCACAGTTCGTTGTTCCAGAGAACCCCAAATAAAAACTATGGGGACACATATCGAGGGGGTGGCAGAGATGACAGAAATGAGATTCAAGAAATAATGAGGTAAAATTTACAGAATATGGCATATGATAGGACAGAAGATATGGAGTGTAAGTCAAAGGTGAAATTGAGCTATTGAGCTTGGTTCCTGGTAGAATTCTGGTGCCAGTGAGAATAAGGAAATCAGGAAACTATCTGGAGGTGGATGGTTAGATATGTGAATTAAAACAGGTTTTTTTGAATTGTTAAATGTTCTTATTCTATTTCTTTTAAAAAGAATGCTTTGTGTGTATAATGTTACACCTCTATATGCATCTGTGTAAAGACAACACTTCAAAGAAATTGTTTCTCCAGAATATAAAAGTTTCATGATTTTTAACTTTCCATGAAAAATCTAATGCTATTAAAACATATTTTATGTTAATATTTATTCTATTTTTCATTATGCACAATATTAGCTCATCATTACACCTTCTACATATTAGAAAGTACCTTTAAAATGTGTCAAAGTAAACAATTGTCATAATTCACTAATTCTTTCTTTGTAAAGAGCTTCAAATCCACAGAACCATACTTGCTCAGATAATTAGCACTATGTAAATAACTAAGTATTAGATAGATTTAGAAAGAGAATAAGACTGTAGATTGAGAAAAAATAGCTTTTCAAGTGGGTGCTAAAGTCAATACTGTAAAGGAAGTTTTAAATTCTGCCCAAATTGCTCAAACATTCTCTCCCAAATTGTCTTGCCTTAAAAATAATCTGTTACTTCAGCCTAAAATGTCTTCATTTCATTTACATAACACAAGCCTTGTCACAGTATGAAGTTACCTAAAATAGTTATTATGTCTTGGGGCAAAAATAGGCAGACAGCATTGGTGAGAAAAGTGCATGAGTGCTTAGATCCCCTACAGAGACAGAGATTATATGTCTTGTTTCCTAAATACCAGAAGCAAGGCTGGATTAAAATCATGCCATCAAAAGGCTCCCAAATGTAGATGGTTGCTATCCAAGATTCTTGTTTCCCAAATGTACCTGATTTCCAGGAGGAAGGGAGGAGAGAGAAGAGGAAATATAATTCTATTTTTCTTTACTCATTATTGAGGAAGCAACCTTGTCTAAGTAGATGGTACAAGGAAATGAAATACTCTTTCCATGGGTAAGATCCAGACAGTTTTCTATGACCTTGGGAAAGGTTTTCTGTCTCAAAATAAGCTTTTATTAAAATCTCATTCACTTAGTTTTGGAGGTTTCTTTAATTGGTAAAGTGCTCTGAGGTACTAAATAAAAAGTGTTAGACAAGTAGATGTGTGTTCCTTTTTAAGTCCATTTTGAAACTGCAATGAAGCAGTGTTAGATTGCTGCATCCTTCTAGTCACCAGGAAGATGAGCTACCTATAGATCAACTTAGGAAAGAGGGTGCAGAAGAAAAGAGGGGAACCTTCAGAAAGGACTTAGATATCCCTTTAAAAAGTAAATGGGGATGGAGAATAAAGGGGGAGGAAATATAAAGTGGTTAAGGAATAACGAATGATTTCTGAAAGGAATAGGTAAAGCACAGGGGTTTTTTAGGGCAATAACATTATTCAGTATGATACTATAATGATAGCTGCAAAATAGCATGCTTTCTCAAATCCCACAGAACTTTACAGCACAAAGAGTCAAACAGTGTATTCTAATATTTTTAAACAGTCATTTTGGAGAGCAGGGGATCTCAGGAAGGAATGCAGACAAGAGAATATAGTGATTAAAAATGTACAAAACAACTTCTCTGAAGAGGATGAGGGAAAGGTACTGATCTAAGTAATCTGGAAAGGACTAGAGTCTGTAAGACTAAAGGCAAAAGGAACTACACATAAGCCCTGTAGCCAGTTGATAATATTCTCTTCAGTGGGATTGTAGATTAGCAATCTGATACTATTATACATGTAATCAGGAATGGAACAACCAGATAAGGTTTCTCACTGATGGAATACAAGTTTACAAGTAAGCAAGCGTTAAGAGGCTGCAATGACCCTTGTGGTCATAGATTAGAGTTGGACAGCGATATGAACTCAGATTTGGCTTAAAACAGACATAGGTAGTTATATATAGAAATATTTATAGACAAGTGAATATACATGGATTAATATAAACACATACAGTTTTCATTCTGTCAATTGAGAGGGCCTCAAAGAAACAATACCCCAATAGCAATGAGCATACCTAACACTTAGATCTTGGTTTCTAATACCATTTTCCAATAAAGGAACCAGGACCCTTGAAGAAATGGCTGATTCTAGGACTAGTACAGAAAATATTCAAGATGAGCTTTGTGCATGTTAAAGTGCCAGGGAGTAAGGAAGTATTCACACACACACACACACACACACACACACAATAGTGGAGTATACCAAAGGAGTACAGAGCTAAATGAAAGAGCTCCCAATGACCAAATATGGAACAATCTGATCAAAAATTAAATTAATTGGCATTACATTAAAATGCAAAGTATAAAATAAATATCTATGGGTCATTATTGATATAAATAAATAAATAACACAAGATAAATATTCTTATGAAAAATTCCCAAATAATAGATGTAGATATTCTACCCTCAACAGCTCTTTATTGTCATGTTTATTTTTCTCTTGCAGTAACATATACAAGGAAGAAATCTAATAAGCACTTGTTGAACTTTGGATACAGAAGTGCCAGAGATAGAGGTCTGAAGGGATATGTATACTAAATGGAGGAATTTTGTGTACCATTTAAAAACAGTTCTTATGAATTACATCACATATGTAACTCAGTTATCCACTTAATTTATCATACAGTGGGATAAGATTAAATATGCTAACAGACAAGTTCTTCCCAATTAAAACTTACCCTTGAGATGAAGACATTCCAAGTTTATTGCCTCAGGAAAGATTCTAAATAGCCAAAACCAGAAAATGGAAAGCTAATTTGTTGGCTTTCTGAATTTCTAGTAGACTTTTGAAATTCATGGAAGATACAATAATTTAGAAAATCAAAGATTTTTCATTTTAAAAGCTACACTTTTGAAGAAAGAATAAGGCTTGCATTCCAAATTTAGATTTGATAGGTCAATGCAAATTTCTGAAGGAAAAGAATATGAAGTTTAGTACATGAAGAATTGGAAAATGATAACTGTGTTAATATAGGTTCAGTTATAACAAATATACCACTCTGATGGGGCATACTGGTAATGGGGTAGGCTCTGCCTGTGGGGGTATATGTGGGAAATCTCTGCACCTTCCCCTCAATTTTGCTGTGAAACTTAAACTACTCTTAAAAAAATAGTCTTAACTTTAAAAAGAAAGAAAGAAAAGAAAGGATGGAAGTTCATGTTAACCCACTCCTAGAATTTAATCAGGAGAGGAGGAGGATCTGAAAGAAGAGAAAGGGAAAGATGTCCCTGCTCCCAATCCTTAATATTAATTGTTGTGGGGCGGTGGTCAGAGGATCCAGGGGAGGTTGTACATGATACAAACCACAGGGAACTTTTCTATACTGATCCCTGTGTGATAGAAGGGAATGTTTAGGCAAATAAAACTGATGTAGATATTCAAGTGTTATGTAAACCATGGAGAATTGGAGGAGCATCTAGAAGTTTCCTCTAACAGCAGGAGATATTATAAAAGAGACAGAGGGAAGGAAAGCCTCCAAGCATAAAGGCACCCACCTGTCAAGACTGATAACTGACTGGGAAGGTGGTGACGTTGATCAGCCTAACAAAATTCACATAGTCCAAGTGGGATCATATTAGAAAAGAAAGGGGACCAAATGGATAATGTAAAGACCAAAAATGTTATCTCCAGAATTATATTGTGAGCTTTATGAACAGGGACTAAGTCTAAAAACTCTCAGCATAGTGCTATAAGCTAAGTAAGTAGTGATCAGTCAATAGGAAACAATCATAACCTATGTAATAGATGTTTTTAATCTCTAGACTATAATTTACTTCTTAGAATTTCTATAAAAATCACATTAATACCATGGAACAAATGGTCACCTCTCTCATCTCTAACAGAAAATACTACTTACACCTTTACTCTGTACTCCAGCTTTTCCTTGAATGTATCCAGCATGCTTCACTTTAGGGAATACTTAGTAATTCCCAAACCTGGAATATTTTACTCCACATACCGCAAGGCTGTCTTCCCTCATCATTAGGTCTCTGGACCAATGTCACCTTATCAGAGAGACTTTACCAGACAAGCTTATCTAAAAAGTAAACATGCACACTCATACACATACATTCACACACTTCTGAACAGTCCTCATTCTCATTATTCTGACTTTCCTCTATAGCTGTCATTACTATCTCATACAGTATATATATATTTATTTATTTATTTTCTGTCTCCTGTCATTACAATGTAAGCTCTGAAAGGATATTTTGTCTGATTTGCACAAAGCTACATTCCCAATTTCTGTAACAGTTCCTGGCACAAAACATTCAATAAATATTTGGCAAGTGAAAGAATAAAATTTTCAAGGGACAGCCAAGACTTTTCTGTGTTAGAACTTAATTTTATAAATTATGTCTTGAAATAAGTCTCATAACAGCTAGAATTTTCTTATATTTTTAATTATACAGATTTTTGTTAATGATTTTGTTTTAATGGAATATGACTTGCTGTAGAATAATATTTTATATTAGTTTTTCAACACACCTGGAAATTGTCCATTTGCTTTTATCTGGGCTAACTGCATTATTTTCTGCATAATGCTTTCTCAGCAAACTCAGGTTGTATAGTAATCATTGCATTAAAAAATGTATTTTTCAAATTTGGCTACAAGTAAAACAGGTATAACCCTAACTTTGATAGAACTAAAGGGGGAAAAGTTAACAAACATAAACCCTATTGGTTCTTAATGAATTGGTATCTTTAGCTACCTACTGAAAATCTTAGCTCCCATCTCCAGAAGCCCTCAGCCTGGACTACCAAAAATCCTATTTCTTGGGTCTTTGTTTTTGATATTGATGTGTCCAACAGAGCACACAATCTCAGAGCTTGTCTGAAGCTACTTATTCTCATAATTAATTCTGTTGATTGTCTTTGGTGGTGCACCATCTGCACATCTGAAAATGGGCTTTTCTCAGGTTCTGCTACTAAGCTCTGTTTAAATGGAGAGACTACAACTAGGAGTACTACCTAATTCATTTAGCGCACTCCTGATTGACTTTTTCAGATATTCTTAGAAAGACTAGCCAGTTGTGTTTCCCTACAGAAGCCAAAGTCTCTCAGACTAACAGTCTCAAGCAATGGGTTCTCTCAGATTTCAAACCCTGCCATAAATAGCAGAAGGCAGTACACGTAACTTCTTTGAAATAAGTGGGTACAAAGGGGTGAAGCTGCAAACTGTTATATTCAAGGGAAAGTTTAGTCATATTGTATTATAGAGTTATTGTTTCTGTAAAAAATGAGATTCTTCTTAACTTGGATGAGCTACACTGAGGTCCTCCCCTACATACCAATTAGATCCTGGGGTTGATAGGAAGCATTTTTTAAATATAATGCCAGGCTTGTGGAAGAGAACCTCCAATTCTTTCCTATAGCTCCAGCAGTAAAAAATGAGCAAACAAAAAGTTTTACTTGTGAATTCTGATCTGGAGTGATGAGTATTGAGCAAAAGAAAAGGATTCTTGAAGGCAATACCCATGCCACAACTGCTATTTGGAGACTACGTGTTGGCCTAGCAGCCAGAGTGGTTGCTAAACCAGTCTTCTTTAAATCCTGAACTCTTAATGGAAGTTAAAGCAGTTAAAAGTTGGTAGTACCTTTAGCTTCTAATAGAAGCAAACACACATCTTCTCTTGAAAAGAAATTCCCTATTTAGACTTGCAAGATTCTTGCAGAATAAGGTCAAACACAAACGAGATCATAATCAAATGAGATCTATCAAATATGCAAGATAACAAACCAGAATGAAAGCAATCTGCAGAAATAACAAGCTAAATTTAGAAAACTCAAGTTTCTCAAATATTGCACTTATCAGTATAGAATATAAGTTAATTATGTAGGAAAGTTTTACAGAAATAAAAGGTGGAATAATGAAAGTGAGCAAGTAATAGGGAATTTTTAAATGTCCAGGTTAGAGAGAACAAAATAGAGCATTTAGAATGAAAAATCTAATTTTGAAATAAAAAAAACTTAATGGATGGTAAAATACAAAATAGGCATAAGTGATAAGAGAATTAATAAGCGTGTATTGTTCAGGAAAAGTGGTTAGGATATTGATTAATTTCAGACTTTCTTTAGTATGCTGTGCATTAGAAAATTTCAAAATGTCTATCATTTAAAGAATTGAAATACAGCATACAACTTTTAAACATGAAAGAAAGAAAAGTAAATTTAGAAAAATTTCGAACAGCAGAAACCTGCAATCAAGTTTTTAAAATGGAAAAAACAGTATGGGAAAGGTGAAGCAAAAAGGACAAAAATAAGATCATGAAAATAAATCAAAATATGTCAATAATCACAATAAATTGTATATATGAAAGTATCAACTCAAAAGCATATTTCGTTATTAATTTTTAAAAAACATATATAGCACAAGATATCCACTGCTTATAAGAAGCAATTAAAACATAAGGACATACAATGGTTGGAAGTAATGGGAAAAAATTCATAAAGCCATGGAAAATTTGGAAGAGATAGAAGAAGACATACTGACAAATTCTAATTAAAAGCAAAGTTCAGTATCTATAATAATATCAGAAAAAATATGGACTAAAACTAAAGCATTACTGAGATTAAGAGGATCACATTATTGTGATAAAAGGTCTAATTCTCCAAGATGACATCATAATTCTTATATGTACCTACTAAAATAGTCTCAAAATATATAAAGCAAAAATTGATAAAACTCAATTGTCAAATGTGTTCTTTTCTCATTGACTTACAAATGAAACAGACCAAGAAATAGCAAAATCATAGAATTGAAAAATCTAACTAAGCATTATTTAATGAACATTTATTAATCTTTTCATCCAACAATTAGAAGATGTGCATGCCTGTCAGGAATAAACATTTATAAAAACTGACCATGTAATACAAAATAAGAATGCAGAGTGGTTTCAAAACATGCCTACACATGTTTTGACATGCCTCCCATTGAGATGTGAGTTCCATGTCATATCTCTTTAATCTGGGAGTGCTTATAACTGCTTTGGCCAATGGAGTTACAATAGAAATGACACTGTAACTTTCAAAGCTAAGTGAAAATGACATTCCAAGTTTTCCTTATTAGCTGTTGGAATTCTGAGCCTCAGGATAAGAAGTCCAACTACCTTCAGGTCACCACATTGGGGAGGTCACAACAACTCCTCTGGTCAGCCATCCCTGCTGAGACTAGACATCCACTCATCTTTAGCAAGGCACCAGATGTGTAAGCAAAATATCCTGGACCCTCCAGACTAGCGCAGCCAGTCATGACAAATGGAACATAAGAATTACTCATATCAGCCCTATCTAAAATTCTGACCCTCAAAATTCAGTAGGTAACTGAAACAGTAAGTTTGAACAAATTTTGAAGAGTAAAAATTACATGGACCACATTCTCTGATCTTAATGCAATGAAATTTGAAGTCAGTGACAGAAATAAAAATTGAACAATTACCTATGTTTAAAAAATTAAAACTAAATAACTTTTGGAAAAAAGAAAAAACATTAAGGTGGAAATTTTAACAATGTTTACTGTTGTTCATTAACTAGAATTCTACATATGAAATATTGTGGTATAAACCAAAAGTGATAATTTGAGGAAAATGTATTGTTGTATTTACATTAGAAAAAAAAGAAGGAAAAGATTGAAAAAAATTAGATAAGTATTAAGAATTAACAAAGAAACCTCATAATAAACCCAGAAGCATCTTATAACTCAAAACTTTGCAAATATCAGACTTAACCACATAACCTAAATAATTCTCATTCTACAATTCAGGGTTAATCATTTTCAACTAATCCTTTTATTATCTTCAGAAAGTCCTGAATTAAAGATTAGGTTACTTTAGGTTACTGAGGAGGGTTAACTTGGCCAAGGTTCAGTCCAGGTTAGGAGCTTCCTTGTGAACGCTGCAAGCAGTCATATAGCGTATTACTGTCTGGATGTTTACTTAGGTGACATTACTTTTTTATGCTTATCACTTTCTTCCCATTGTTCTTCTCATTCTACAGTAGTCTCCTGATGCCGCTGGTCTTTCTAAGAATCTGTAAAGCATTCATTTAAGGCCATAATGATATTCCAATACATGATACCAAAACATTGATTCTTATTGATTCATATGTAAGATAAAATTCTTATTGATTCATATGCAAGATAAAATGTAAAAGATGATATTTCATCAATATTTTTACATATTATCTTCAGGAAATATAAGTAAACCAATAAATACTACAACCCAATATGCCTGACCATATCCTCTATTAATCACAACATTGTCCAGAGTAGAGTCACTTGTTGCTGCAGCAGTGTGCCTTCTCTCCTTGCTGAGTGTGGTGCCACAAGCAAGCAGCTCAGCCCCTCTTGGCCCTTTGGTATCATCTGTGAACAATGCTGTGCATTCTTAAATTCTTCTTCATTCTCCCCAGGTACAAACCATATTTCTGTCGATTACATAATAGACTAGATATGATCTCCATCTGAAAGCAATCCTACTTTAATAAATACAAGTTGATGGTGAGAAAATAGATCAGTAATACAGCACAATGAAGTCAAGAGCTTCCTTTGGTAGATGTTAAGAAATAGTTTTCATTATCACTGTTATTTTTATTTTAAAAGATGACCATATACTGATTATTTTAAGATTAAAACCTCTCATATCATTAACAAGTTAGGAATGAAAGTCAGGAATATGTTCAGTGATTATCTTACTCCTGTATTGCAAGATTCCTATTTTCTCCATCAGTTGGGATAACCTGGGATTGCCATCTTGAATAGCCTCTATTTCCTGCTTCTTAACCAACTCATAATAATGATACTGATGACTATGGAGCACTAACTACATACCAAGTACTATTCTCAGAGTTTTACGTGTATTTGCTCTTTTATTTGTGATATGACTATGAAGTAGGCACTGTTTTCATTCCTAATTTTGAAATGGGGAAACCAAGGCACTAAAGTTTAATTTGCACAATGCTACAGTCAGTAAGTGATAGAGCCTGGATTAAAATAAAGAGACCAATCCTTTATGTGCCTTATTATATCAGGATAAAAACAAGAGAGTTTCAGAGGTGTGTGACAATGCCATCGTAAAAGGTGGTACAAATGTGGGAAGTGTCAGGAACACTTACATTCCTTTCCTTCTCTTCCCTCTTCCCACATGATCCCTACTCCCTTGCTTCCTTCCTATTTGGTTCTAGTGCTGGAAGAGCAGCTACAACATACTTGAAATGGACTCCTCCACAAAATTCAGACAATCTGGACAACAAATGAACTCATGATGAGATCATGCAACCAAAAGCCCTTGTTATTTTTCATGAGATTTAGTGTTTCTCCTCACCGTTCAACCACCAGCTTTTCAATGCTAAGCCAGATGCGAGGAGAAAGAAAAAAAACAACAAATAAAAGGCATGGTTCTTACCACCAAAACGGCACAAAATAATTGGTTGCCTACAGCACATAGGCAGAGAGAAAATAACTAGAAATGTTTTCTAAGAAATGCATAAATGGATGCAAATGATGCCACTTGTAAAGACAGCAAAAGTACACAAAAGAAATAAAAGATTAATCTCTGAGCATAGTGAAATGGCACAAAACAAAGGTTTTTTGGAAAGTAAAGTTTAGAAGCAGGTTATAAGGTGTGGCAAGGAAGGAGAAGGGATGCTTACTGACAACAGGCCCCTCCTTTCCTGACAATCGCCATCCCAGGATTGTCTCAGGTGTGTGATGCACAATGTTTGTGTCTACTGTACAATGCTTCACATTCCTGTTATGGGATACACTTCTCTGGGTCACAGAGCTTGAGCTCTTCATCCATTACACATTTTCTATGGGATCAAAAACAGACCTCTGCTTTCCCAAATGGCAGCTATTACAAACACGTTCCATCCCTAAAACATTTAAAATCTGGAAGATTTCTACTGAGCAAAGCAGAGAAATACACATGCCATTCATCTTCTGCCCCTGCTCTCCAAACTCTCCAAAGATAATTATTTCATTTTGGACTTTCTCTGGGGAAAGCTAAAATTCTAAGATTTAAGGTCCTTGAGGGTTAGTAGTGGGAACCCAGAGTTGGGGAGTTCAGCAGGAAGAAAATGAAAGTATGAGAAAGAGGGAAGGATTTATAATAAAAAGAGGCAGAAGAGGGCAAAGGAGGGCTTACATCAAAAGTTCAAGGCAGAATCCTACATGCCAAAATTTCAAACTTTAAGAATTTTATAAACTTTATGTCCTTTGGAAATTCTTTATATTTAAAGGTGTTACAGAAAGCACAGTTCCTTTTTCAGATTCCCCAGCTCTGTTCATCTTCCCACTGGACATTTTGCAAAGTAAAAAGCTGAGAGTCAGTGGTTTCAGCTGTTGCCGCTTTAGGCTTCGGGGAGCAGGACCTGATACCTGGCCCTTGGCCTTGTTGATTGCACTATATCCTGACCTTCTGCTTTGTAAGGGTGGGGAAGGCATATGTGCTCCTTCCCTTTTTTGGTCAGTTTTTGTCTGGTTGTTCTGACATCTCAAGAGGTGGCTCACTGGAAAATCTCAGTACCTAGTAGACGAATCTCTACTAAAATCTGAATAAATAAGCAGCCCCAACTTTTCAGAAATAAAGAATATAGATCCATTCTCTCTGTCTGTCTGTCTCTCTGTTTCTCCCCCTCCCTTCCTCTCTCCTTTGTCTAAATGTCCTCTTGATATTCCTACAAATCACTAAGAAGTTACAAAACTTCTTATCTCTGCCTCAAGTTACGTAAGGAGAATAACGCCCTCTCATTTTTACAGCTTTGCAGGTAGTCAAGTAACCCTTTTTACACTCAAAGATTCACCTAAGCAAAAACTGTCAATGGAATTAAGTCAGTTTTCCTGTATCTCTCACATTCCTGACCTGCTTTCTTGATCACTAAACTAAGAGGACCTAGGCAGCTGTCCAGAGAACACACCTGAGTTTTAACCCCACAAACGCCAATTGTTATCCTGAATATTATATTTAATTCTAAAGTACATACTAGGACACCACCCCTCATTCAGGAAATGTCCTCATTTCAAGTGTCTTACCTAAGAGGTAAAGGTGCCATATTTCTATAATGTCATGGGGAAATAGAAATTAGGATTCTTTTAAAGTTATATAGGACTTGACGTTTTGGAACAGATGGAACTCAGAATTACAGTAGGACCTTTCTCTTCCTCAAGAATATACCTCAAATCAAAAATAGTTTGGATATCACTAATTCATCATTTAAAGAGAAAATAAATGATAGTGTTAGAAGACAGATGACAATTCAGGGTCATGAATACTCTCTAAGTTGACAGTCACAGCATTAATTGAACTAACCATCATTACATCAAAGGAATCATGAAAATGGCTTCTGCCTGGCATGATCTAACTTTATAATCACTGCAAAATTAATGAGGGCTTTGTGAAAAATAAAAGTCCACAGAATTGCAGCATTAAAAGCCACCCCAGATTATCTACTGACAGTTATTATAGAAACATAATGCAAAAGATTCTCCATCCACTTCTCTTTGCAGCTTTACTTTAAATTTGTAGAAAGACTCAGTTTTCTATTGAACTATTTTCTCCTTCAGGATATCAGAAAGAGACTTACAAAGGAAATTTAAAATTTCTAGGCATCAATTTTTGGGCAGTAGGAAGAAGGAAATATGACACTTTAAAATTTTTGCAATATTTTTTATCACAGTTGGTGATACTGGGTCAATTTGATGTCCCAACATATTCCCTGCAAAGATGGCCAACCAGTTTACTCTCGAGTGTCCAGCTTTTTTTTTTCAATTGAAGTATCACTGATATATAATCTTACATTGGTTTCAAGTATACAACACAGTGGTTTAGCAGTTACCCACATTATTAAATCCTCACCCCCCCACTAATGTGGTTACTGTCAACATAGGAAGATGTTACAGTCATTGGCTATATTCTTGCTGTACTACTATTCCCATGACCAACTTTTATTAAGATTGAGAATTTTTATGCCCCTTAGTGCCCCTAACTCATTCCTACCTCCTCTACCCCATGGTAACCACCAATCACTTCTCAGTGTCTGTGAGTCAACTGTTACTTTGTTCATTTTGTTTTGTTTTGTTTTGTTTTTAGATTACACAAATAAATGAAATTATATAGCATTTTGTCTTTCTCTGCCTGGCTTATTTCACTTAGCACAATACCCTTTAGGTCCATTCATGTTGCTACAAATAGCAGGATTTCTTTTTCTTTGATGGCTGAGTAATATTCTATTATATATCTGTACCTCATCTTGTTTGTCCATTCATTTTTGATGGACACTGGTTGTTTCCCTATCTTGGCTATTGTAAATAATGTGGTGGTAAACATAGGGGTGCATATATCTTTTTGAATCAAGTATTTTGTTTTCTTCTGGTAAATTCTTAAAGTGGAATTTTACTGTTACATGGCATTCCATTTTTAGCTTTTTGAGGAACCTCCATACTGCTTTGTACAGTGGCTGCACCAATTTACCTTCCCACCAAAAGTGTAGGAGGGTTTCCTTTTCTCCACATCCTCACCAACAATTGTTATTTCTTCAGCTCTCCAACTTTAAATGGGTAGAGAAACTAGCCTGTATTTGTTATGCTACAGTACAACAGTAAGGATCCTAATGTCATTTTGTCTTCATAGACAATCAATGATGTAAGTATTTCATCCAGTTCCCAGATGACAAAACTGAAGCCACAGTCATAAGCTAAAATTTAGCATCAGATCTACCTGTATTCAAATATTCAGGTGAAAAAAAAACTGCCCCCAACAAAGACAGTCAATCATCCAAATCAAATATGAATTGGAAATGGTAAAAATAATTCTGTCTCAAATGGAAAAAAAAATCAGTAAAGAGACAATTGATATAAATGATTATGAAGTGAGCTTCCGCTGATTAAGGGAATTATGCAACTTGCATATCTGCATTAAGCCTTCCAGTAAATATTCAACAGATATTTGGTGAGTGCCTATTTCTAGTGAGGGACTAGAAGTAATATAGTCTTTCTTTGATAAGTTCAAGATTTACAAGAACGATATTGGCTAACAACATGGTAGATTGCATTATTATCAGTTATTCACTTCCACTTTCTCTGTGAGAGAATTATATTTCTCTGCCCCATTGAATTGGGCCTGGCTATATGACTTGTTTTGACATACCATTTTCAAGCTGAAAATTTTAATGCAAATGGTTTGACATGGTCTGGTTAATGAAGTGATTGACAATCATATATCTATAATAGCAGTATTCATTATTTTTCCTGCTCAAGATCAACAGATGGAAATGATATGACCATCAAAAACTGTACCTCAGTAACACCATGTTGCCCCACACATCGGAGGGGAGGCATGCTTCTCTTGTGAGCATATCAGATTTCAATGGGTGTTTTAAGTATTGAGAAAAGCACTTGATTCACACAAGATACAGATATCCCCAAAGGGAGCATGGGTAATTCTATTGCTCTTTAACAAATATTCATATTTTTCTGCCTGCAGTGACCCTCTGTGGGATAGGAGTATAACATCCCCAGAGTACAGAACCCAGAAATGCCCAGGTAACTTGCTCCAGTCAATGAAATATGGACAGAGGTGACTAGTGGCACTTGCAGAACTTTAAAAGCCTAATTACAGCC
The DNA here is from genome assembly GCF_030020395.1 of Manis pentadactyla. Taxonomy (NCBI): domain Eukaryota; kingdom Metazoa; phylum Chordata; class Mammalia; order Pholidota; family Manidae; genus Manis; species Manis pentadactyla. The sequence goes on from NC_080025.1 coordinate 83,728,076, forward strand.
CTTTAGTAGAATTCGTGCCTCATATCGAAAATTACCGAATATCATAATTCTTCCAAGTGGTAAAGATACCTCAAGACAAATGCTGGGCATAGAAGCTACAGGGCATAAATCTGCAAAGAAGTAAAAAGCTAACCTTTTCAAACAATATTGCTTCTCTCTCACTTACCAACTTTACATTTCCCTGTATGGCCCCGGAAGACAGCTGGTTAGCCAGAGACGGGTAAGATTCCTCAAGGAAGGAACAACCTAAGACAGGCACAGTCGCAGGAGAGCCATCAGGTGAGAAATTGGGGATCAACAGGTTGCCCTTGTCTAGCTTGGATTAATACTTAGTCTATAGGCACAGACCTGATCATCTACATTTGCCCTCTTACAGCACTAAATTATGTTTTCTACCTTTATCTTGCATCTACCTACCACTTCAGCATTTTATTAAAAAAAAATAATAAGGGAGAAATGTGGGATTTACATATAAATCAAGGATAAAAATCAAATGAATAATCATATCTGACCTGATTGTTTATAGTTCATGATGCGTGATCAAAACCGAAAGTTTCTGTGATATGACTGCCCTTGTACTGTTCACCATGTAAGAACTTATTCACTATGTAAGAACATGTTCACCATGTAAGAACTTGTTCATTATGCTTCAGAAGATTGGAGACTGTTGAGAATTAGGCTTGGGATTGATTAATGATTGTGCATTGAGTCCCCCATACAGAAGTTTATTGTTGTTAACAACCATTTGATCAATAAATATGAGAGATGCCCTCTCAAAAAAAAAAGACAAATCAAAGTAAGAAATTTTTATATCTATTTCAAAAAAAAAAAAAAGCCAGTTTGTGGTTCTCCATGTGTCTATTACCCATAATTTTTACCAAAACTTGAAATGTTCAAAATAGAGACTGTTTTGTCATCCCAGGTTCTGGAGCAAAGAAAATGTGGATCAAAGTCACAAATGACCCAGGGTAGACTCTATTTCTTGCAAGACTGAGAACTTGGTGACTTTCAGCATTTAAGAAGTGGGGCCCTTAGAACTGTGGCAAAACCAAGCTTATTCTGACTAATACAAAGAACATTTTATTCCTTACTAATCACTGATTTAGTGGACTTTATAATATGCAAACACTCCTCTATATTGCATCTCCTGGTTGACTTTTTAAAGGCATTGAGTAACAGATATTCAAGATTATATTCTGACAGGCATCTATAGTGCATCAACTAAATGTTGATTTTGATGTTGATTTTAGTTTTACAGTTAATGTGTAACTAAAATTTATATCCTCATAGGAAAATTAAGAAAATTACAAAGATGTTTGCTTAAATAGAAGAGAAAAGCCAAGAAAATGCCCATATCCATCATTTTATAAAAAAGTAATCATAGGTGGTCTCTAACCAAAGAAGTAGGTGATAGGTTAGATAGGTAGGCAGATAGATAGATATAGATAGATAGATAGATAGATAGATAGATAGATGATAGATAGATAGATAGATAGATAGATATCAATAATTCTGCTCCTAAACCAAGATTAGTCTAATTTTTGCCTAGAGAGAGATTTGAGTAGCTATAACTGTCTATACTTTTCAACCAATATTTTTTTGTTTTCAGTAAAGCACCATGGGTCCAAGTAAAAAAGGCTTCCCATTATAAACTCCAATATAAAATTATTCCAAAACATATTTCTAGACAGCTATATATGAGATTATTATTTATAAATCCATTAAAGTCAAGCACCTATCAATGATAATGAGTTTGGCTTTTAAATAGTTTATCTAGAAGCCCTGTCTTTTCCAGGATGTGATAGCAGTCACTTCTTTATTAAAGCCACTTCTGGGCAATGATGTTAAAATCATGATGTCTTTATTAGGAGAGAATGCCTAGCAATCTCTTTATTCTTGAAGATGGAAATACTTCCAGACCACCTGAACATGGAATCAATTGAGGAAAATATTAAGAGGTGGAAAGAGGAACTAAAATGCATCTTCTTTTCAATTATTTCAGAAATTTTTGTCTGAAGCATAAAAAGATAATTCTGATTGACATTTTCTTGACTTAGATGCAGTCTAAGTCCTATATAAACAGTCAAATACAATGCATTTATACCTATGGAGTCAAAAGCCAAAAAAAGACCATTAAAATCTGTAATGCTGTACTGCTATCATATTATTCCCATTTCATTCTTAGCATCTCATACAAAGAGTACAGGCTTATCTGGCATCTCTAATGGAAGGGGCAGGTCTCCCTGAGCTCACAAACTACCACATCAAACACTGAGCTAAGAAGTATAAGCTTAAAATATACCAAGTATACAAGTAGTGAATTTTTGAGATTGAACTTATGTTTCAATGTGTTTATATTTAGAGAAAATAAAGGGTTGTTTTGGGCTCATGAGGCAGTATCACACCCATAGAACTGGTAAAGGTAAACAAATGAATAAGATTTTAACTCACCATTTCATAGTTGTCTTTAAATACTCGTGATGTAAGATTCCTTTCCTGGGGGGAAGTTAGCTTTTGGTTACTGCACTTCACCACCATGCTGCTTACTTCTAAGCATATTAATTTCAGCTTGACATTTGCTTTATGAACATTTGATTCTCAGAGTTAAGAAAACAGCTTAACTGGGAGAACAGATATGCAAAATTAAAGTTTATTTATATAATCACTAATGCAGTAATGTTTAAGACTCTTGGAACTGCTGTGAAATTTAGGGTTATGATATCATGCCATATAGTTTGAAAAATTAATTCAAATTAGTTTGGAAATGAGCACTTTTATATCCACTGAAAATTTCATTAACAATAGAAGTAGGGGGTTATAATCAAAGAAATGGTAGAACACTAGAAAGATGTCTACAGAGGTTAAAATTGGGTCTTTTAAAAAATATCTTCATTAAGGATCTAAAAGTAATAATAAGTAGATTATCCAAATGTACAGATATTAAGAAACAAGAATAATAAAGTCATTAGAAAAGAATTATAAGTATGTAAAATTAAATATCAAAATTAGATTAACTTTAAATGGCTAAGATCTCAAAAATAGATAGATATATATATTAGAAAAGGGAGAGGATAAAATATCTGAAAGCAATAATGTAAATAAATAAATTTACAGTGTTATATAAAGATCTCAGTATTATCTGGGAAGATGCTATGTTACAGCTGGGAAGATTAAGTTTTTCCACATCTAACACGATCTCAGCTATCTGTCACATTAGAAATTGTTCCATAAGGCAATGAAGACTGTTCAACAATTATTACATAGATGGAGAATAGTATAAGTCAACTATAAGCCACACCTTATTCTTCTGATATTATGATATGAAAACTAGTGCACATAATTTTTGAAGTCTGGTGGAATGACAGGTTATCATGCAATACCCCAGGGTAGGCAAATTCTCCATAATAAGTCTCCTATTCCTTATGTTACACTCAACCTACAATTAACCCCTTACAATTTAAATAACCCACTTTGTGTTGATTCACAGGGTTTCTATGGAAAGCAAGATTATAAACTGTCTCTTTCTCATCCCCCAGCTGATAAGGGGGCTACATTAGAGCCAAGGCCATGAAAATCTAACATATCCCCTCAAAATGGTACATAGCTGATCAGCTTTCCTTATTACCCAGAGTCACCACCTGCTAGGGCAGAGACAAAGGGCATCATTGGATGTGCTGTTTTGAAAACAGTGATAGAGAACCACTAGGGCCTTGACTACCACAATTTTAGAAACTGTTCTCTACAGAGTATTCTAATGTGCTGATCAGCATCTAATCACAGTGTTGAGTTTATCAAAACTCTAGCATGGAGTAAAAAAATCTACATTTCCAGTGTGGCCATAAAGTGTCCCTTGCTGGGTCCTGAAGATGTGTCATTGGAATAGAATTTCTTTTTTAATTAGGAAATGAAGGGAATTTCAAAATGTGTAGATGTATGGTCTTTTATTTGATGCTAAAAAGGAGCAATTAAGAAACAAATCTGTAAATCTGAAATTATTCCAGAAGAAAAAGTTTATTAAGAAACAAACCAAATCCAGGGGAATAAGGGGTGGCAAAATGGATGGGGGCTGGGGGGCTGTCAAAGGGTACAAAATTCCAGTTATGAAATAAATAAATCATGGGATGTAATGTAGAGCATGGTGACTATAGTTAATATAGTTAATAATACTGTATCGCATTTTTTAAAGTTGCCAAGAGAGCGTGTCTTCAAAGTCCTCATCACAAGAAAAAAAAGTGTAGTTCTGCATGGGAATAGATGTTAACTGGACTTACTGTGGTGTCATTTTACAATATATACAAATTTCAAATCATTATATTCTATACCTGAAACTAATATAATGTGTGTTGTATGTCAATTATACCTCAATAAAAATAAAAAGATTTAAAAAAAAAGAAATGACACATCCCATCAACTTGGCAAATGACTTTCTGATCTTTAAATCAGGGGACAGAGAAGGAAGAGCAACTCCAATCACAGCTTGAGACACCAAGCTGAAAGATAATCAGACTATGCTCCAACCATTCATAAAGGCAAGAGTCAAGGGTGATAAGGGCAAAAGAGCAAAACTGCAATTCTCTCTGGATAAACTTTTTTCCAGATTTTCTACAGACAGACAGTCTAAAGAGATTAATTCTAATGACATTCATGATTGAAAAATGAGCTTACATGCCCCTCTGCCCATACTCTTTCCTTTGGGATAACTGTAATAGATAGCTGTTCCCTGTGGTTAAACAATTGGGAAATTACTAAAACAATTTTCAATAAGCAGACATTTATAACATAGAAACACAAGAAAAGAAATGAACTGACATTTCAAAGGCATTCTACAGGAAGCATCTTGCAGTTTTCAAGTTGAAAGGTGCTACTTCAGCACAAGCTAGAACTACAAAGACAGTAAGCCTAAGAAACGCGTTATCTTTCTTCAAAAATCTTCCATGGAAGCTATTTCAGTTTTGTGGTTTTTATCAGTATATTTTGAAGTTAATATTTTAGTATCTAGTATTTTTAATGTGCTAAGGCCAAATCAGTCATCAATTAATTATTCCTCAATAAAATACCAGGAAGAATAAGGTTGTTAAAAAGTAGCTATATTTCAAGGATCTATAAGAAAGTCAAGATGGCTCTACCATGGTTTATTAATTTATCATGAGTAGTCTTTCTAGGGCTCCATATAACTTCTGTAATTTGTTTCTATACACGCTTTCCCTTTGTGTCTCTTCTACCAGATTATAACTATTTCTGAGTAAGATTTTGTCTTTGTATCCTTACTGTCTATGCCAGTACCTGACACACTGTAGATGTTAAAAAAAATTTTCTGAATGAACAAACTGTGACTCTCCTGCTCTGAAGCACATCCTGTCTTCTCAAGGACTCCCACTTCTACATTAACCCTCTACTCATTTCTGTTACCAATTTCTTCCTCCTTGCTGTGTCTCTAGTGTTTCTGGATCCTTCCTTGACCCCATATTTTTCTTGCTTGTTACATTAAAATATCCTCCAAAAAGCTTATTCCTAGTTCCTGGTATCATTTTGCCACCTTCCATTTATTCTCTGTCCACTGTAATCTGACTTCCTACCTTACCACTGTAAGGACCCTCTTGCTAAGGTCTTTAATGACTTACATGTTGGAAATCCAGTAGATGCTTCTTTCTTTGTTTTTACTCAAGGTCCTTATGTGATTTTTACACAGCTAATAATTTCCTCCTTGATTCCCATTTATTTCTTAGAATTTAGTCCTCAGTCCTCTTCTCCTCTCTATCCCTTCACTCAATCATCTTATTCATTTCCAGGCCTTAAAATATTATCTACATGCTAATGACTTTCAAAATTTATTATCACATAGTGATAACACTCAGCTTTTTCTGAGCCTCTTCCTCACATAGCCCACAGCCTCCACAACATCTCTACTGGGTGACTCAGCATATTCAAAGGGATCTCTTGATGCCCTCAACTGGGTTTGCTAACTAATATTTTCCACCTCAATAAATAGTACCCCTATCTACCCACCTGCTCAGGTAAAAAACTACAGGATTTAACCTTCATTCCTCCTTTTACCTACTACATCCTATAAGAACCATAAGCAAATTGTCAGTTCTACCTCCCAAGTAAATCAAAGTCTAGCCACTTCAGTAGTCTCCCTACTTCTACTGCTGTTCCCTCTGTACTCAACTTATTCTCTACTCAGCAGCCAGCATGATCTTTTTAAAAGGAAATAAAATCATGTTTCCCTACTTAAAACCCCCAAAGCTTACCCAAAACAGTTTGAAAAAAAAATCCAAACTTTTTACCAAGATTTATAAGGTCCAGCTATGGTCTGACCCTTGCCTGCCTCTCCAATTTCATCTTCTACTTTTCAAACACTTACACTTCCTTTCTTTACAAGCACTTTCTTTCTAAGCAAATAGCTTACGCATTTGTCCCTAATGCATGAAATTGCTCTTCCCTTGGCTTGTTGCATGGCTAGCTTTATCTCATCCTTTAAAATTCATTTCAAACCGCCCTGCCTCAGAGACGCTTTTCATGAGCACACTACCTAGTCCTCTGCTTCCCCTAAGCCCAGTCATTCCCTTTCATTCATACTATTTAATTCCTTAAGACATTTACCCACAATCTGATATCATTTTATTTATTTGTTCACTATCTATTTGCTCTAACCAAACAATAAACTCAAAGGGTCTGGTTCAATTGCTGTATTTCTAGAGCTTAGTATAGTGACTGGCATATATGTATCTGATTAATATGTTAAAGAATAAATAGATGAAAAGTCATTTAAGAGACACATGCCCTCAAATATCTTACTATTACCAAAACTCCTAACCACTATTCCAGAGCATCTGAGTTAGTTCATCAAATCCTCTTACTAGGAGTTTTTTTTTTTTTTTTTTGGATTGTGGAGGAGAGGGCTATAATTCTAGACCTGCTGCTCCATCTCTGTATCTTTAAGCTAGGTCCAGTATTTCCACTGGACAAAAATAGTTGGGTACAAAAGCACAAAGGCTTCATTCACCCCATAGCTATCTCAACTCTTTCTCACTGCCTTGGGCTCTGACACTGTATCCATCCAACCCAAGTCCCTAAAGGCCTCTCTCTCTTTTCAGAATCAATAATCTGTGGGGCTACACTTAGACTATCCTTAGATATTCTTGAATTGCTCTTGTTCTGTTAGTCTTTTCCTTCCAAACACCTTGGGTGGATGGATGCATCGGCGTACACTGACTTGCAATTCTACCTTGAGAAGGGATCTCCATGATAAGGATCATCCCAATTCCCTTTCTCTCTTAGCCAAAGGGGATGGCTGACAGACTTAGCAAATAAAAATACAAGATTCCCAGTTAAATCTGAATTTCATATACACAAATTTTTTAATAAACAGATCTCAAATTTGCATGGAATACATTTGCAATATTTGGGAAATATTTATTTAAAAATTTCATTGTTTATCTGAAATTCAAATTTAATTAGGTGTTCTGGATTATCTAACAATCCTACTAATGGAGAGGATGGGTTTTCTCAGACTTGAGCTCAAATGAGGAGAGAGGCTTTCCTGAGTCTGACTTTACCGAACTGAAAGAATTAAATGAGATCATCCAAAAATTCATCAAGTATTTATTGAGTGTATATTTTATGTTCAACACCGTTGGAATTACTGAATATTCAATTATGAACAAAATAGACATGGGTCAATTTAAGCTTATCATCCATCAGAGCAGAAAGACAATAAATTTTTTAATAAACAAGTCAAGTCAGCTATTAGCCTATCTAAGTTTTTTCTTCAGATTTTCTCTCTCAAGCACACTTTCCCTCATTTTCTCTCTCATACACACACACTGCATTCTAAACGGTTTTAGTTATTTAGAGATATCACATAGCTTTGTTTTCCTTTTCTTGTAATTCAGCAATGGCCTCTTTTAGAAAAGATACAAACCATTCTTATTACCATTTTACCAGTACTATCACAGAAGAATCAAGTGGTACTGGTGTTATCATATGCCTTATAGATTTTTTTTTGAAATCTTGATTTGATTCTTAGATATTAAAGCTGAGTAAAAACTCACTGTTTTCAACCAAATAGCACTGAGTTTATTACGAATGGACCATCTCAAGATAAGACGATTCTTTATGATGCTTATTATCCAGATTTGCCTTATTTGTTCTATTAATATCCTCTGCAGTTACCTTTCTATTACTTTTGAGTCCAAAAGTCTTGGTTTTAAGTATGAATTGGCTAGTAAAGTTAACTAGTTGTATAGGCCATGGCTTGGGAAAGTTACAAAAATGTACTCTATGTTCTTTTATGCTTAAGTTTAAAGAGGTTTGTGTTGAAGAATTTCCTTTTTTAAGATAAAATTGAAGCAGAATAAATATATTCCAAAGGAAAAAAGTTGAGGCACCTTCCTGGGAGTGTCCTCTCAAAATCATAGGACCTGAATGAGGAATGATTCATCTAAAACTGTTCCCCACCTCTGGTTTTCAGCAGCAAGCACCAGAGTATGCAAAACCCTTGTTAACAGCAAGGGCTGACACAACGAAGCCCAGTGTGGTTGGCAGGGCTCCTACTGAAGCCTCTTCTTGCTCTTCACCCTCAATGATTTCAGCTTTCCCCCAGTTCCTCCTCCCTGTCCCACACACCCATGGGACCCCGAAGGCCAGACCTGATTGTCAAGCTGAGTAGAACTCCTTTTAATCTGGTTCTTTTTGCATGAGAATTCTTGAGCTTAAAGCATGTGCCCCTAGTACTGAGGTGGGAAGAAAGAAAGGACAACACTGTTCCTTATTCTGATCATGAGTCTATACTTAAGTGCTTTGGCTTCAAAAGTCTATCACTTTGGATATTACAAAGACTTATTTCAATCAATCCCATGTAGACTACAATAAAAATCCTACTGAAAACTGTACATTTTCACCAGTGCTCTAAGCCTGGGCCAGTCCAAAATACTGGTGAAAATTTTAAATTATGAATTGTTATTAAAATGGAGTTTTACTACTTTTCTACATGTTCAGTGGCTGAAATTAGGCCAACTCAGTCCTACCTTGTAGACACCATACCCCCAAAATATGTAATTAACATTAATTGTAGTCATTTGTTCAACAAAATTGTTCAGTGGCTACTGTATTTTAAATACTGTGAGAGGCACCTAGGGTAAACTATAAGAAGGATACAGTTATTAACTATCTAATAGTGAACAATCAATTATATATAAATGGTACTTTCAAAGTATTTGATATCCCTAGAAAAATACTATAAATTATTTTAGCCACTTGAAGATGCTCAAACACTAACGATTCTGGCAATACTTATTCTTTTATCTCTAGATGAATGGATAAGATAATGTGAATTCTTCAAGTTATAATCTGATAAAAGACAAAAATATAAACAAATTACAAATGCAGTAAAAGTAGGCAGCAGGGGTGTGGAACAACATGAATCACTGAGTGTAGAACTAGTCCTGGTTCTGTTAGGCACAGTATTACTATGGTCTGAATGTTGGTGTCCTCCCAAAATTCAGATGTCAAATCCTATCAACCAATGTATTGGGAGGTGATTAGATCATGAGGGTGGAGCTCTCAAGAATGGGATTGGTGCTCTTATAAAAGAGACTTTAGAGGGATTCCCCAGCCTCCTTACGGCAGATGAGACCTCAAGCAGTCTAAGGCCCCAGAGAGGTTCTCTCACCCAATCAGGCTGACACCCTGATTTCACATTTCCAGCCTCCAGAACTGTGAGAAATAAATTCCTGGTGTTTACAAGCCATCTAGTTTATGATACTTTTGGTATAGCAGCCTTAACAGAGTAAGACAAGGGTCACATAGCTGTATCCTCCACTGGCCTGCACGGCTCTCCATTGCACTACATAGGAATTTGTGCAAACCTTTAAGTAAAGGCCTTATTATTATTACACTTCTCTACTGAGAATTCACATGTGAACCAGATGATAAAGCTACTGTCCTCTATAGCTTCTGTTCTATGGCATCCATGTGTTGTCCTTATTAGCATCCAATGGAGGCTATATATTTATTTTAATAAATATTGGAGTACAATCCATCCAACAGAACAATGTCTTGTTTTCAGGCCTAGTGAAATGACTCTCACATCATTGGTGCTTAATACATATTTCTTGAATACATGAATTATCTAATTTAACTATCAAACAGCCTTGTTAGATGTTTGTATTATCAAATATTACACCAAATACAATACTTAATTCTAAAATGAAGTCTTTAAGAGGTTAGAAGACTTGCTCAAGGTTACAAACCTAGTACAGAAGTTAGTTTTCAGTTTTGCTGAAATGATAAGAGAAAATAATTAGAGTGAGGTGCTTTGTAAACTCGAAAGCTAATGATCTAAAAGGCACTCACAGGAAATGGAACCATCAGCTCTCAGGCCTCATAGCTATCACTCATTTTCTAAACAAACCCTGAAAATGTTACCTTGGATTTCTACCATGCTGAATTATTCTGCTACTTTTAACATTAGATGTTTAAATGAATTATCTTTCAAATAATAACTAATATTAAAGTGTATAGAAATCTTAAGGTTTAGGAGAATGGCTGACTTTGTGTATAAATAAATTCTTTCTATAAAAGTTTCTGTACTTACAAGGAAATCTGGGGATGCAGTGTACATCTAATTAACAATGCCACTGACCAAAACAGAGGGGCATTATCCTTCCGGAGCCTCAGCTCAACCAAGCTTAGGTGGGCTTTCTTCCCAGCTCAGGACCCCTGCTCTCCCTTTTCTTAGATCTTTTCGTACAGAACAGGTCTAATTGCAAATCCTTTCTCTGTCCCTTTGAGATGTAAATCTATTTAAAAGCCTCTTGATTGGCTTTGCAACCCAGGAATGTCTTTCTCAAGGACCTGAGAACCATCTCTTTGAAATGTAATCATGAAAGGAGATAGCACCTCTCTTTCCCCGTTTCTGTGAATGGGGTAGAAGCCTAAGCTTTCTCCAAGTTTTGAAACTACTCCCTGTCATAAAGGCTCGAGATGTTCATTTTTCCTATGGATAAAGCCAATTAGAAAACACAGATGGCAGCCTATGACTTATAAGGTCCTTCAGACTTTGCCACTAACTCATCCCAGTTCAACAAAGCTGAGATCAGACCAAGTTCTGGTCTCTCTCCCCTACTGCCATAGCCTTGAATAAGTCTTTCTGACCTGTTTAACTTAGGGCCAATTTTTTGCTTTGATATCACATTTTTAGAAAAAAATTCCATTGGATAAGGATGTATAAACAAAATACAAAACAGAAAATACATCATTTACCATAAAACACAAGACCTGGGATAAAATATAAATTTGGTGAAGTCAAGTTTATAAAATACTGTTTAAGTTTTTCTGACTAAAGTAAATTTTTTTTCCCATTCTAAAGGCCATCTTCATAGACAAAAAGCAGATGTGGAGGCTATCTTTATGGAAACCAGTAATCTCATGTTATTTGCAAAATTCAAGCACCTTAAAAATTAAAAGAAAAATTTAAAGCATTTGAGTTTAGAAGTATAACCAGATATTTATAATTAACCAATTCTGCAAAAGCAACCTACTAGGTAGTTCAGCAGACAAGTGTCATCAACAGTAGACCCTCATTCTATCACCAATATAAGGCCACACCCATTTCCTTTTCCACTCTGGCAATTAAAAGAACAACAGAAAGAAATCAAGTTACTTATTGTAGGAAAATGTAAATGAGAAAAAAATCAAGAAGATTGAATACAACAGGCAATAGAGCATTCAGAAGATAAAATAAGGAGAGAAATCAATCTGAATGTCTAAACCCCGATTCCAATTTATATCAGCAAGCTTGAAAAATATGTTTAAATGCATACAGTTTGAATTTAGAGATTAACTCAAACATAAGCTAAAGGTATTCATAGCAAATTTGCCCTATTCTCAGTGCTCAGAACAGCAAGAATCAATTTTAAATGATAGTTCATCAATATGAGACTTCTGAAGAAGACAAACCAACAAATTAAATTAGAGCCTAGTTTCACATAAACTAGAAAAGTACACAAGTAAGATATCCATGTCCTAGGGGAAAAAATAAAGAACTAAGAGTGAGTATGGAGACATAGGAAGATACAGAACACTTTTCGAGCTGCTATCTATTGAACTGAGAGAAATGATCTTTCATGAAGAATACTGTCTTAATATTTGCCCCAAACAAACCTATAGTCTTAAAAGAGAAAAGTAGTTCATATTTACTAAGGATTTGAAAACTAAGACATACCTTGTATGTCAAGTAATAACTTGACAAGAAGAGTATATTGTCACAGGAATCAATTTTATATTTAGAAACATTATTTGGCTGTAAAAATTTCCCAAGTGAGGATTAATAGGAAGAAATCAGAATCATCATTATTAAAATGCTACCATCACTTAAATTACTTTTACAACAGAAGTTTTGACTATCAAGAAATAGAAATAAGAGCCATAAAATTAGAAACATATACAATCTATTAACTTTCTATGTGACTTTTACAACACAGCTCAGATAAATATAATAAAATTCAATTATACAGTTAATTCAGGGCAATGTTTAGCAAATTAACTACATGAAACCAAAAGTAGCAGTACTCTAAAATAATTTTTAAATTATAGAACTATTTATTCAACAGGTGTTAGATTGGATCTTAAATCTCTCCATATAAATCCCATTTACCATGTCAAATTACTATAAAGAAATTATAACCCAGAAGTTACAAAACATATTTCTAATGAATTCTAGATACCAATAAAGTGTTCTCAATGACTTACTAATTCAACAAATAAACAGAATCAAACAAAATAACGTTACCAACATTGCCATTAAAGTATTCATTATATATTCTATACCACAACATGATTTAAATTTAATGCAAGCTCTGTACAGAAATAAAACACTATTTTTCATTTGCTTTTTCCTTGCCTAGGGTAATATATACCATTAGTCTCATACTTAGTTTATTTTTCACGTTTTCTCTTTTCCTATCATCATTTAGTGCACCACCAGAAATCACCATACTGATTGATATTCATGCCCCTATACATACAGCAGGTATCATTTCTACTAAGGAGTCAGTTAAAAACTCACACTGAAACATGAAGCCTCTACAATAATTCCTGACCATAGGAAACCAAAGGAAATTAAACATTATTTTTCCCTTTGGAATATTACCACAGAAGGAAGTTTAATCTTTAAGGATACAGAACAGAGTCCATGATTTTTATGTTTACATTGCTATCCAGCTCTGGTTAAAATCAAACACTGTGAATAAATTGAACTCAATGCATCATATCATAATTAATCAGTACTTTAATTCACTCACTAAAACTTCAGTTACTATTTATGATTTTTTATAAAGTGCTAACATACCCAATGCCATACTTTATTCCTTACCAATTTATAATTTTCTTTTAAGTCCACGTGTGTGTTGACTATGAGATAGAAAAAAACCTTCATTTTGTTATGTTAAAGTTTAAATTTTTACAACTTAGAACCTATACTTTTGTTCAGAACATAAATATGTATGGGTAAAATTTGAGTGTAGGGAAGTACCAAATCTTATACTGTGTCTTAAATAGAAATACCATTTGACCCAGGAATTCCACTTCTAGGAATTTACCCTAAGAATGCAGCACTCCAGTTTGAAAAAGACAGATGCACCCCTATGTTTATCGCTGCGCTATCTACAATAGCCAAGAAATGGAAGCAACCTAAGTGACCATCAGTAGATGAATGGATAAAGAAGATGTGGTACATATACACAAGGGAATATTACTCAGCCATAAGAAAAAAACAGATCTTACCATTTGCAACAACATGGATGGAGCTAGAGGGTATTATGCTCAGTGAAATAAGCCAGGTGGAGAAAGACAAGTACCAAATGATTTCACTCATATGTGGAGTATAAGAACAAAGGAAAACTGAAGGAACAAAACAGCAGCAGAATCACAGAACCCAAGAATGGACTAATAGTTACCAAAGGGAAAGGGACTGGGGAGGATGTGTGGGAAGAGAGGGACAAGGGTGGGGAAAAAAAAAGGGGGCATTACGATTAGCATGTATAGTGTGTAGGGGGGGCACGGGGAGGGCTGTGCAACACAGAGAAGACAAGTAGTGATTTTATAGCATCTTATTACGCTGATAGACAGTGACTGTGAAGGGGTATGTGGGGGGGGACTTGGTGAAGGGGGAGCCTAGTAAACATAATGTTCTTCATGTAATTATAGATTAATGATACCAAAATAAAAAATAAAAAATAAAAATAAAAAAATACATATCTTGCTTCCAAAACTGGAATTGCAAGTGACACAATTTTAAACGAAAGCCTAGAAGTTATTTTGTCCAACCTATACAATGAATACTTTTCAAGATTACTTTTCAAGATCCTCTGTTTTCTTTCTGAAAACGTTCCCCTGAAGAAAATTTCACACCACTGTAATAAATTCAGTTTCTGGCTGGACAATTCTAATCATTACAAAGCTCTTTATAACCACCCAAAAAATATATGCCTCTACCTAACATTCACCACTCTGTCATGAGACAATCCTTTAACTATTCAAAGACATCTAAGATGCTCCTTTTACATTCTGTCCTCTCCTTCCTGTAATTGGGCAAATTTGGTTTTTAAAAAATAATGCCTAATTTCACATTTATCTTCCAAGAAGTGTATTTGAAAGTATAAACAGTAACCAACCTAAATAAATCTTTACTGGAAGCAGACCTAAAACAGAGAAGTCACTTCAGATCACTTCTGAGCAAGACAGAAGCATCAGTTAGTCCAAAATAGAAACCTTATATATGGTCAAACTGCCTTAAATAAATCCCAGGTTTTTCTTAATCATTTCTCAAAGCCACTCCCCTGTACTGGTGAATGTAAAGAGCCCCAACCAAAGAAATATTGTCTATATCAATACCAATTTGGGCATTCCCCAAGTTAGAGAGAGAAAAAAATTTACTTTCAAATACTTCTGCTTACAGTGGCCATTTTTTGAAAATCAAGCACCAATTCCCACTACAGTATTATTATTTTCCTTGTTGGGAGTGATTGACTCTTATTTTTTCACCCTTTTTCTCTCTGTGCTTTGAAAGGAATTGACTTTCAGAGAGGCATTTGAGTCAGGAATGGAAATTCAGAGCACCTCATTTTTGCTGGGCACAGAGATAGATTTAGCTTTGGGGCATGTCAGCTAAGTAGGGAGGAATTCCAAGTTATTTACTGAGATGGTAGAGGGAGCTGAACACTTTTCTTCCCTGGATCTTAAATAGGAAAGACATAAAACCAGAGCTACTGTCAGCCGTCCTGTTGATCATGAAGTCTAAGAGAGAAGCTAACTTGGAAGAAAGGAGACCAAAAAGGGGCTGAATAATGCCCCTCCCCCAAAGATACCCATGTCCCAATCCCTGGAACCTATGAGTATATTATATATGTGAGCATATTATATATCAAAAGGGACTGCATATGTGAAAAAGTTATCCCACATTATCAAGGAAGACCATAAATGTGATCACAAGGGGTCTTAAAGAGGGAGGTAAGAGGGTCAGTGGGGAGAAGGTGGCAATGTGATGATGAAACTTGAATTTGGAGTGATGAAGCCAGGACCTTGCAATGCTGACGGCTCCCAGAATCTCAGAGGCAAAAAGCAGGTTTTCTCACAGAGCCTCCTGAAGGCTGTGCTAACACCTTAATTTTAGCCCTGTAAGACTCATTTTGGACTTCTGACCTCCAGAACTGTAAGAGAATAAATGTGTTGTTTTAAGCCACAAAATGCATGGTACTTTGTTATAGTAGTAATAGGAAAATAATGCAGATGGAGGAACACTGAGTTCCAGTGATTTTCTTAATCCAGCTGTGGCGAAAGCCCACACTACTCCTAGAACTTTTTAGTTACAGCAGTTTGGGGTGGATTTTCTTTCACTTTCAACCAAAATTATTCTCATACAGTAACCAAATTAACTAACAGTTAAAATGATCTCTTTTTGTCTAAATTGAATCTTCACATTCAATAATCTGCCTTCCCTTTATCCCCTTCCTGGAAGTTCTTTGACAACTTTTGCCATCTTAATATGACACCATCATTCAAGCCTACTACCTTATTTTTGATACCTATTTTCTTCCAGTCTATTAGGTAATTGTATTAGCATTATGCTATTGTCTTTTTAATATACCACATATTTCCTCAAATAATTAATTTAATCTATATATTAACTGACATTTGCATATTATACTATTATTTTTGAATCAACTTGAATTTGAAATGTCTTTAAATCGCACTCTATACCTTTCTCCAAATCTAATGTAAGTGAAACATAAAATTATTTAAGATAGAACATATTCTAAGTCTTTTCTATAGAAATGCCAACTTAAAAAAGAAACAAATTTTATTTGTCTTCAGTTCTTCTTCCTGTACCCATCTCAATTTCATTATCATCCTTTTTTTGTTTTGTTTTGCCTTTATTATAAAAACACATTTTGTTCTCAAGAACACATCTCAGAGCATCTTACATGTCAGGACTCAAAGCCTACAGCCTTCTCTTTTTTTTTAACTTCATTTAAATATAATTTACATTTCATAAAATTCAGTCATTTAAAATGTGTAAGTCAGTGATTTTTAGTATAATCACAGAGTGTGTAAACATTACTACAACCTAGTTTTAAAACATTTTCAACACCCCGAAAATAAACTTTGTATCTATTACCAGTTATTCCCATTTCTATCCCTAGCCCCCACCCATGGCAACTATTCATCTACTTCCTATCTCCATCAATAGGAAGTATAATCCTTCTCCACAAGAAGATAATCTTCCAGTTTAGACTTCATATCATGGAATCACACAATATATAATCTTTTGCAACTGCCTTCTGTCAGTTAACAATATTTTCAAGGTTCATTCATGTTACAGCATGTATGAGTATTTCTGTGATAAAATATCACAGACTAGAGGCTTAAACAACAGAAATTTATTTCCTCACAGTTGTGAAGGCTAAGAACCCAAGGTATCAAGGCGTCAGCAGGGTTAGTTTCTTCTGTGATGTCCTCCTGGGCTGGAGGATGACTGCCTTCCCACTGTGCCTTCCCACGGTCATCCCTGTGTCTGTGTCACAATCTCCTCTTTTTAAAGACAACCAGTCATACTGGATTGAGGCCCAATCAATGGACCCCATTTTAACCGAATTATCTCTTTAAAGTCCCTTTGTCCGAATATAGTTACATTCTAAGGACTACAGATTAAGGTTTCAACATGTGAATTTGGGGGCACACAATTCAGTCCCAAACAGTAATATAATCATATTTTCTCTGAAATTAAGTTACTAATCTGTCAAACTCTTCAGTATCATTCATCTGATTAAGACTTCTCTTTGGAGTGTGTTGTATTCCTTTACCATAAAAGATGGAAATGATTGTTTTCCATCAAAAATTATACATATCACAAACACCCACACCTATACACACAAGGCAGAAGCTCCAATAGAGAGGTTTGTACCATGATCATTCTAAGGTAGAATCATTATTCTATATGTGTATATATATATATATTATTCTCTATATATAGGATTGTATTTGTGTATGTGTGTATGCATGTCTTTATGTGTGTGTTAATCTTATTTACTCAAAGTATCTTAATTAGAATTAGAAGGGTTGTCAGAATTACCATAAAAATTACACATTTTAGTGAAGTGACTCACACATGGAATTGTCTATTGGACAATTGCCTCCTGACCAAAATATGTCTGTTGGAATTGGTTATTTGAGTCAGAAATCTCAGATTGTAAGAAATGGATAAACATGATGGAGGAAGAAACAGAAAATAGAGTATAAAATTTTAGCCAAGAGAACCTAGTAACAGACATGGAAGTAAAATTTAAGTCTTTCAACACTGTATGACATGTTTTGCATTAGACTATGATACTCTAGATATTGATTATAGAAATGCCACTACTTCTTGAAGTGTTATTGCTCCCTCTCCTACACGATTTCCACCACATTAAAGAGATTTAATTTGTTGGAAAAAGACCAAAGTATTTTGAGCTCATCAGAAGAAAGGCATAAAATAAACCAAGTAATCGTCATTATTATCATTATTATGCATTAAACATGTCAGACTGCTTCAGAAAGGTCACTCATGGGACTAAAAAATCTAGTACTAGAGTCAGCAATATATTAAATCAATTAATATTAAAAAGGGTACATAAGAATCATTGCCCCTCAGGAATTTACCTTTCATTAGTCAAATTACTAAATGTAAGTATTAAAGCAATACTCCATGAATATCAACAAACCCAGAGCTCCCAGATTACAAATAAAGACCAAATTAGCCTTCAGGCACATGTAGATTTGTCTTCATATACAATTCTTCACAACCAGAATATAAAGTATTTACAGTTCTAGGCTTCCCACCTGATTTCTTAAGTATTCTTATTAGGCACTACCTGAATAATTATTAGTTATAATATGACATGCATGAAATCAAATCTGTATGTTTGATAACAATAGAATTTTCCAGTATCCAAGTAAGTATCTTTGTGCTCCCAAAAAATTTAAACTGCCCAAGCCAAGGACCTAACCTTTAATAAAACAAAAATGAGAATTTTATATGGTTTTGGATACACTGTCACTGCTACCTATTTTGTATACTCATCAGAGACATAAACTCTATAAAAGGACTTGCGTATTAATTTCAGTGAGGCATTTTGATGACCTGAAGAACTGGGATGAGTCAGGATTCAAATGTTTGCCTAACCAATGCATCTAAAAGGCCAGCCAATTCAAACGTAGCTGTATATGCAATATCTGAATTATTATGCATCTGGATATAGCTAGATTAATATGTGCCAATTAAAATGCCAATTTGTTATAGAGGCTTCTAAATGATTACTCATCTCTTATGAAATCTGTACATTTTGTTTATTTTATGTGCACATATAGCTCATTTAAACTACAAATAAATGAAAGCAGAGGACTCACTGCAGGCAGACCTGATTTACAAGAAATACTATAGGAAGTTCTTCAGGATTAAAGCAAACAAACCCAGATGGTAATTAGAATCCATCAGAACAAAGAACACCGGTAAAAGTAATTTTGTGATTATTAAAAAAAAAGAATATAAATGTATTTTTCTTCCTTATAACTTATTTAAAAAGCAACTGAATAAAATAATATGTATATGATATAATGTTGGACTTAAAAGATACAGAAATGTAACATATGTGTAATATAGTTACCCATAACAACACAAAAGACGTGGGTGAGAACAAAGTTGTTTTAGCTAAGAAATAGCTACAGATGGCAAAGTAATAATTATAACAATTATAATTTTCATAACATTAGTAGGTATAATATATATATATTTATATTTATGTGGTAATACCACAAAAGGGGAGGAAGAGAATAGACCTATATAGAATAACATTTCTATTTTCACTGAAATTAAACTAATATATACCTGAAGATTAGTCTGATAAGTTTAGATGTATACATATGGCAAACTCTAGAGCAACCACTAAATATATATATATATATAGTGAAAAATTCATTAAAGAAAACCAAAATGCTGAATTAGAAGGTATTTACTTAATGTAAAATTAAAATAGTAAAGGAAGAATAGAAGGACAAAAAATATAAGAGAGATAAAAAACAAAAAGTGAAATCATCGATGTAAATGCAACTAATAATATTAAATGTGAATGGATTAAACAACCCAATCAAAAGGCAGAGAT
This sequence comes from Manis pentadactyla, assembly GCF_030020395.1. Lineage (NCBI taxonomy): Eukaryota > Metazoa > Chordata > Mammalia > Pholidota > Manidae > Manis > Manis pentadactyla. The sequence continues at coordinate 83,747,773 of NC_080025.1, forward strand.
TGCCAGACTGGATTTTTTTTTAATTCAGGTGTTGAACCTCTAATGATCAATGGATGGTAGAAAGTGGGGCCTTTGAGAAGTACTTAAGTTATGAGGCTAGAGACTTCATGAATGTTCTTAGTGTTCTTATAAAAGAGACACTACACAAATCCATAGCCCCTTCCATAGTGTGAGGACACAAGTAAGCTATGGCTATGAGCCAAGAATAGGACCCTCACCCAACCATGCTGACACTCTGATATACTGTGAGAAATAGATTTCTGTTATTTATAAACTACACAGTCTGTGGTGTTTTCTTATAGCAACCCAAATGGAGTAAGAGAGTACCATATCCACAGGAAATATGGTGTGTATAAGATATATCATCCTGCTCTAAGACTGTATAAAACTAATGATTCCTTTGAAAAATCAACACAATGGATGGCATTTGAAATTCTTGTCTGATATGAGGGAACAGCTATTAAGTAAATTGGCAACTTTTGATACATTTAGATAAATAGTTCTAGCATGGATGCTGCTTTAAATAATAGTTTGGCTTTTGTCCTATATGTCCACAAGTGGTATTTGAATTTCACATGGTATAAAAATAACAGTGCAAGGTTATTATATAGTGTAGTTGCTTTGCAATGTTCATATTTAGACCAAGGTTACCATCTGTCCTATACACAAACTGTGTAATCATAGGAAGATGTTTATTGTGCTTAAGACATGTCTTTCCCTATAATATTAAATATAATGGCTGCTGCTATGATATCACAGGGCTTTTCTTTATTACAGAATAAGATATGGAATCAAATGCTAATGAACAAGCATAGGTAATAGGTAATAGACATAGCTCATACGCAAGATTTTCAGTCAGGAATGACACAACTTTTTAAAAAAATTAATGGATTTGTATATTCATTTTGTAGGTTCAAAGTGTTTTTGCATGTGGAAGTTCATTTGACCTTGAGAATATGGTCTAAACTTTAGGGTAAAGCAAAATAAAATATCCCTTTTCCAATAATATTTTCATTTTTATGGTGAAATGTGGCTAAAAGTCACTCTGTGTCATACATTTTATGAAGAAAAATAATGCTTTTTCCTCTAATAGTCAAGAGGATCATCAGATCATATGCTTAACATTTAGCTAGATTAGATTTATGTCTGACCTAGGCTATTATAAATGTATGAACTTTTTTTAAAAAGCAATTTCTATTTGCAGTTAATCAAATGAGTTATTTCTTTAAGATAGTATCCTAGCAACTTCAGACAGAAGAGGAAGTCCCTGCTGATGTTAGAAAGAGATTTGTTTATCACATACCCAGATCTAACTTCTGAATGCACTTCAAAGTGTTGCTTTGATCAAACAACTATCAAAACTTTTCTGTTATAGAACTAACAAGGTTGTAAGAGTCTTTATTTCACAATTTCTGAATTTGAGATACTCATAGAGACAGAACAGTGGCTGTCATTTATAATAAGCAGTCTTCTTTAAGGAATATTTTAATGAGATTGCATCTCTCAGGTAAATCCAAATAATTATCAGTAACCAAATATTTAAATCTTTTCAAATGTTATTGGGCTGACAACTAAGTAATTAGGAGTTTCCCAACCAACTTTAAAGTAAGCCTTACCTGGCATGTTGTCCAACTATATGTATCTCAGTCATGACAGATGAAAAGGAGTGAACCACTGATGTCACCTTCAAGTCTATGGGAGTCTATGTTCTTTGCTTCCAACTTCTACTCTCATTTGAAGCCAATTAATATATATATTAATCCCCTGCTAAGAAGAATTGGGTTCAGTTCATTGAGGATATTCCATGACTTCAAGTCTCTACTGAAGTTCTCTCAGGTAATGTGGTATCATAAGAACCACCTTGAACTGGAGATGCAGCCTTGATTGTACAACCGGAAATGCAGAAGTGCAAGGGCTCTCTCCATTGGTCAGACTAGGCCAGAGGAAGGGCCAGGAAATGCAATAATCAAATCCAAGTTTGGGGTATTGAGATCTTAGGAAATTATCTAACCTAGATCATAAAATGAACTGAATGGGGATTGAAAATAAAGATACAATATTTATTTCACTTCTTGAATCTTGTATTCATAATTAATTCCTAACAGCAAAGGAAAATACAAGCCTGTAATGTTTACATTTCATTCCCATAAACTTTATTCCCTGAATTTGTTAAACAGAAAGAAAATTCCTAAAACTATTAAGTACTGCTAATTGGTTACCTTCCCCCTATCATTCCCTATGAATCAGTCTCTAATAAAAGGAGTGGGTTAGAACAGGACCAGTGCTGTATTTATTGGATACTGGGAATAATGCTGAGCAAGATGTGGACCACTTTCATGTAACGAGGAAGGAAAAGGAATCATCTACCTTTAACAGATAACTAAAACAATGGCAATAATAATATCTAACCTCCCATAAGTGCTAGACACTGTGCTAAATCCTTTATATAAATTAGCTCATACAATTTTCAGTCTACAAGGTAGAAATTGTTATTGTGCTCAATTTGTAGATAAAGAAAATAAGGCTTGAAGAGGTCATGCACCTTTACCAGAGTTACCCAAAAAGTGAGAAAGTTGAACTCAACCCACGTTTCTCTGCTCCCAAGACTGTAAATTTATGCATTGATGCTACACAGCCTTCCATCAACCCAGGAATGTTAAATATATCTAGATTATGTGGCATGCCTGGCTCTAGGAGCCAGCAAATCCTGTAAGATTATATTTAAAAACATAGGCAATGGCTTACCTCCCCAAAGCTATTTCCTCACATCAGTAATTTCAGGTTGGGCATTCATCAGGTAGAATTAGCTTTGTCTGCATAGGACAGAACACCTTGTCCCAAAATTGCAATGTTTTAAGCAAAATAGATATTTATTTTTTTCTTTAAATAGGAAAAGTTCGAATATATAGGGTCCAGAGCTCATATGGCAATTTCAGAGGCATTTGGGATCCAAACTCGGTCTATCTTCATACACCTGAATCTTAAGTGCTGCCTTTCATTGACAACATTGCTTCATGGCCATGGATGATTGCTTAAGTGTCAGCCATCTAATCTGAAACAGGAAGAATGAAGAGGAAGGAAGGGAAAAAGGGCATCCCTACCATATGAGTCCACACGCTTTTAAAAAATCCTTCTGGAAACACCAACACCACATGATGTACTCATATCACATTGGCTACTCATAACTCACTCCAAGTAGGAGTGAAAATGTAATCTTTCATCTGGACAGGTTCTTATGAGTGAAGCAGAATGAGGTAATAGATTTTACATCACCTACTAGCAGTTTCTATCAATGTGAGAGATAAACACAAGTAAGACTCTGAAATACCTTCTCAATAAATGGTCTCCAACTCAAAACCTTAAATAAAACATGGCATCTGGTAAAAGGAATTTTATTGACTCCCACCGAAACATGTAAAGGAACACAAATCTGAATCCTAGGATTCTACTGATGCTTTAATAAACATTCTTCTAATCACTTATAATTTAAAGTTTTCTAATTCAATATGAAATACAAATACAATATCAGGACTAAGAAAAATCCTAAACTACTACATAACACATCTGTCTAATTTATTCTATTTCATTTGGCTCTGTTCCCTAGAAGGATTTCATGAATTATTGCAAACTCTGGTCTGATGACCATGCCTCTAATGAACATTCCTAATCTCACTCTGTGTTTTCTGTTTTCTTCATTAACATGTTATCTCGGATGCAGCAAACTCTCCCCTATCTCCATTAACCTACATAGACCAGAATACATTCTAAGTATATTTAATGTAGTTCATAATCAAATATTCTTTCTCTTCTACCACTTCACTGAAAATCACATAGTTCCTACCTCTGCTTCCTCTTCCCAAACCTTACCGTGTGCTCGTTATTTTCTTCCAAGTAACTATAAATGTATTTGTCTTCCCTCACTTATACTATTATGAATAATTATTATGTATAATAAAATATGCTGTGAGAACAACTGATGGGGCTTCCTGGTAAAGAATGAAAGTTTCTAGGTAAAAATGATAGAGAGGCAGGCTTAGCTAACAATGTTCCTAACCTAATGGTTGCCCCCAAATGGATGAGATCATCTCAAGGCACAGACAATAAACAGCATAGAGAGTCAAGCAAAGGCTAGATGCCAGCTAGCAGGGATACCAAAAGGTAAACTGTTACACTAAGTGGAGGGCCAACTGATTGCCTAACATTTTTCCCACTAAAATATTGTGTGCAAATGTAAAATAAATTGAGAAGCACCACAACCTCCCAAATGATAGCTAATGATACCTCATATTTTACTGGAGATTAGCCTAGCTGGTGAGATGACATGCAGCCCTCTTGTGGGAGAGTCATGCCAAATATTTAATACTAATTAGTCAGTAAATTTCAGATCTCATGTGGACATAGGGAGGAGAAGCAAAGAGGATTATTAAATAGAGGTGATAATTGCATATTTTTATTGCTTTTAGGAAAACTTAAAACTTTATCATCTTTTCAAGTGACTCATTACTTACATTGATGACAAAGGATTAAATATTGAGAAAAAGTGCCAAAACCTCTATAGAAAGCTATGTCAAAATCTATCGATTATCATCATTAACTGAGTTAAATCTAGTTAATTAACACTGGAAAACAAGGTAGAGGTCTATGAAAATATACTAAATGGCTTCATTGTTCAAAACTATTGAGCTAATTAAAATAATACAATTTTAAATTGTTTCAAGATAAAACATCTCCATTTTTACAGAAAAATAATAGTTTTTGTTTCTAATATTAATCTAATGACTTAAAAAAAGAAACTTAACAATAGCATTGAGTAGATTATGGTCATCCTGAGACTGGGCTGTCAAATTTCAATAACTATACTTCAACAGAACCATGCTTATAAAGAAGGAATTTGAAAACCCATGTAGAGTTAGTACCACGCAAAGTACAGAGCAGAATTGGAATGGAGAAAAGATGAGGGTATCAGGCTGTGTGCTGTGCCATACATGTTGCTTTTGTTCTCTCTGTCCTGTTCTGTTAGCCTTTATTTGTACCCTAGTCCCAAACTTAGATACCTGATAGCAGATATTCATATCTTTGTGGAGACTGTATATACTGCTCATAAAAGATTTCAAGTTAAGGTTACACTCTTTTTGTATATGTTCATCTTAACATTTCCAAAGACCATATACTGACACAGGATATATGTGAATTTCTTGATAAAGAAATTCAACTCTAATATATATATATATATATATATATATATATATATATATATATATATATATATAACACACTTCCAATTGTAAAATAAATAAGTAACCGGGATGTAATGTATAGCATAAGGAATATAGTCAAAATATTGTAACAACTTGGTATGGTGATAGCTGGTACCTAGAATTATCATGTATATAAATGTTGAATCACTGTGTTGTACATCTGAAACTAATGTAATGTAATACTGTTGTCAAATACCCTTCAATAAAAAAAAAAAAAGATTGTATATCAATGATACCTTAATAAAAAATAATAATAATAATAATAATAATAATATGGCATTACACTTAATAACCAAAAGACATATAGCTTGCATTTATATAACCTGTTTAAACTTTATATAGCCTTAGACACATATCTTAAATTCTATATAATCTTACATGTTTATAAGTCAAAGTCACAGCCCACACGCTGTCTCAACGCCATTTTCTGTTTAGCACCTAGCACATAGCTTACAAGAATTACTAATCACAACAGACTAGGGGAAAGTTAAAAATTAAATGTTAAATAGCTACTATTAGAGGAAATGCTGATATTTACTTAAGAGTAATAAGCCAGAATTATGTAGAAACTGATGGGAAAAAGATTGTATTATTCACAATTAAAGAAAAATGTTTAACATCATGTAAACCTTAAAAAGTATTTTATTAATAAATGGAAACAAGAGCTTTTCCTTAAAAAAAAAAAAAAAGAAATTCAACTCTACAAAAAGGCTTATATCAGTAGAGACTAGCAAACAGAAGGGCACTGATAAGAAGTGCAGAGAACAGACGACTCTGTATTTGAAGATGCATGAGCTGAGGCTTCATTTCATCCAGAGGTTATTTTGTGTGTGTGTGTGTATTTATTTATTTATTTTTATTTTGGTATCATTAATCTGCAATTACGTGAGGAACATTATGTTTACTAAACTCCCCCCATCACCAAGTTACCCCCACATACCTCACTGCAATCACTGTCCATTAGTGTAGTAAGATGCTGTAGAATCATTACTTATCTTCTCTATCATCCATGAAGTTTTTAAAAAATATTTTACATAAATAAACTGTCATTAATAGTTGAGTAATATATACACTGATTGGCAAGCTCTACATTTCCCTCCCCAGAATAAAGCCTCCTATTGTGGTTTATTTCTCTGCTATCTCAAAGTGGAGTGATCTTACATCTTACAGTAAAGAATGCATTTGTGCTTTATCACATATAAGTGTCTATAGGATAAAACACAACAGTCTTGTTTGCTGAAACAATGTTAGCAGGATAGATACAGATTTTCAGTTTTGTTATTTGTAATAAAAATCCTCCCTCCTTTCCCCTACTCTCTGTATTTTGTAATGTCTGTGATTACATGAATAAAACTCTCATTTCATTTTCTGGCTCAAGGAACATATTACCCTGAAAGTGTGACTCCTTGAAATAAAGCACTTCAATGAAAAGTTCAGAATATAAAGTGAAAAAAATCTCTTAAAATACAAATCAAAGAATCAATCCATATTCATTTCAATTAATGGGAATTCCAGAAGAACATGTAGTAGAGAAACTTACCAATGGAAAAAATGTAGAGAATTATAGGTGAAGGGAGACTTGAGACAGATTGAAAGGGATACAAGAGGGTGAAGCAAAATGAATTTTAACCACTCTTCTCCAACACATCATTATGAAATTTCAAAGCACCAAGGATAAGAAGAATATTCTGAAAGATGTTGGAGGAGGCAAAAGTAATACAAGTCACCTACAAACAACAAAACTAAAACAGAGGCCTCATTTTTAAATATGAGTAGAAAAATCCTCAATATATACAATGTGAAATGAATTTAGTCAATGCCTACCACCACTGTATTTTAACTGCATTTTCCTACTGTTGTGTAAAAAAGGCAATTCTTCCTAAAAAATAAATCTAGAGAAATACGTTAGAAATATGTCAAAGTGCATGCTTAAGTACAAATATACACATACACATATTTGGCTAAAACTTAATTTTAATTCATTAATATGTACTTCTTTAGCAAAAATATACATGACTAATGAAGATGATAAATACATATTTTTTTTAATGTACAACCTCACTGACCTCATACTGTGTTTAGAAAGACTGAACAAATATACAGTGAATCTTCCAGACTTCGATGCAATCCTGCAAATCAAACTGTGGTTGAGGCACATGAGAAATACCTGAGTAGCGCTGGGTTTTCCAAAGATCAACACGTTCCTCTCATCGTGGCTCTCCACTGATTTGAAAGAGAAGAGGAGGAAAGCATCTTTATCATAGTTAAAGCCTAGATTGAAGAAAATGTCTTACTTGCTTATCAACAATGGATTCTCTAACCACTAAACCAGGGATGAAGCCTCTGGGGCCATTAGCCCCAAGATAGTGTCAGGCTCCCAGCAGCAGAGGACTCTTGCTTGGCTGGAAAGCACACTCCAAAGAGGACAGGTGGGTGGGATGGCGTGAGGTGTAGAAAAGACACAGAATTCCTGTTTTGGTAACTCACTCTACTTCTCTTGGGAGAGGCAAAAGATTAGAAATACTTAGGGGAAAAAAAAAATCCCTCTTCATGAAAAGCTTAGGAAAGAAAAAAAGTTTCCCTTGCTAATATGAAAAGTTTTTTTTATTGTTTATTTTCTTTGATACCTCCTGGGTCCCAGCTTAAAACTACCTAATTAGAATCTCTGAGAACTGGGCTTGTGTATGTTAAAAGAACTCTGAAGTACATTCTACTGTGCATCCTTGATTAAGCATCTTAAAAGGAAGTGAAAAAAGAGATAAATCATTCTGAGTCACACTTAGACCAATTATTGAATTCACTCAGCATATGTGCTTAGTTTCAGAAGACTTAAGATATAATAAAGGAATTTACTGATTCAACTAAGATTGACTTCCTACAGTGTGCCACACTCCATTCTAGGTCCTTGGTGTGGTCCAGAAAGCAAACTGGGAGCCCTGCCCTCATGGAGTCTATGCATTCTAACCACGGAGACAGGGATAAACAATTAACAAAATAAATGAATGTATTATTTAGTAGGTTAGAAGGTCTAAAGTGAGTTCCAGGGACCAGAAAAGAAAAATTGGACAACATAAAAGAGATATTGGGGATGGGTGTTGGTGGGACCAGGTCATGTAAGACCTTATTGCCTATTAAAGAATTTTGACTTTTTCTTTGAGCAAATTGGGGCCATTGCTAGTGTTTTAGTTAAGTAACATAATTTTATGTTAAGTTTTAAAAGAATAACTCTGGACTTCTAGTTTTAGTTCTAACATGCAAAGAGCTTAGAAGTTATCACTGTCATGTTTACAAGAAAAAGCTGAACAAACTGAAATCCAATGACTTTTCGTGAACCTATCAGGGAACTGGGCAGACTGCCACCCTGAATCTAGAGACAGGTAAATCTGGAATCACAGCTGAGGTCATACCTGGAGCAAGAGATGCTACAGTCATAGGCTGAAATGAAGAATGCCTGGAATGTGCCCATTCCTAGACTGGACACAGCTGAGGAAAGAATGAGTGAACTCGAAGATACGTCACTGGAAATTTCCAAAAGTAAAATGCAAAGATAAAAATGAAACACACACACACACACACACACACACACACACACACACACACACACACCACTCACACACACACCATCTGAAAACTATCAGATCATTTCAAAAGGTATAACATACCAGCCTTTTTTTTAAATAATCACTCTGGCTATATTTCTAAGATTGTGCAAGGGCAATGATAAAAGCCAGGAAACCACTCAGGAGTCAATTTCAGGGGTCCAGGAGAGAGACTATGGTGATGTATGGTGATGTAGGCCAGAATGGCAACAGTAGAGTTGTTGATAAGTGCCCAGATTCTGGATACATTTTGAAATTCTTTAGCCTTTCCTTTTAATGTTATGTCATTCGTTTTTGCATTATCAGTTACAATTCACATGTATTATTTGATTTGAGCTTTATAAGATCCCTAAGAATACAAATATTTTATAGCAGACAAAACAGATTTAAGATGCCAAATCCATTCTTCTGATGCCATCATTTTTGGCTACACCAGTTTCAAGACTTATTTTGATCCTTTTAGTAGCTACCAGAGAAATTATTACTATTTGGAGCAGGAGGTTGTACATGCATAACCATACCAGTCTTATAGCCAGAAGAACACACTAGTATTGACACAGAAACATTGTAAACTTCATTTAAACTGACAAGTCAATTGTGTCTCCTTGGAAGATGATTGACACAGATTTCTAAATAGGAATCATTCTGATTGTTTTGTTCCATTGATTATAGTGCATTCATTCAGAACTTTACAATAAAGAAAGACCATGTAATAGTTCGGTTGCTTTGCACATAGATACAGCCTATGGGAGAATTTATTATCTGTGAATTCATTAATATAAAATCATTAATAATTTTAAATGTGCTATTCAGGTTAGATAGTAGGTCTGTTATACCTATTGATTACAGAGAGTAACACATATTGTTATATTAGTATAATGCAAGGTGATATGCAGTCATGTCTTATGATAACAACATCACTCCCTCTATTCATTACTCTTCTCATCCAAGTCTCCTAAATTGTTTTACAAACATTAATTAAGACTTACATCACCTCTGTGAGACTGGGAACTGCCACAGCCATCACCATGATGTGAGGCTAGAGATTAGCCCGTGTTATTAGAAGCAGGGCTAGGATTAAAGCTCATAATAACATTTCAGACCTGAACTTTTAAACAATAAAAGAAATGCCTGTTCTGTTATCCTTTATTTGTACCCTAGTCCCAAACTTAGGTACCTGGTAGCAGATATTCATATCTTGTGGAGACTGTTTACACTGCTTGTAAAAGATTTCAAGTTAAAAGTTACACTCTTTTTGTATATGTTCATCTTAACATTTCCAAAGACTGAATTTTTTTTAATAGATGATCTTCACCAGTATCAGAAGTTAAATAATCTTTCACAGTCATTTAGAGAAGTCAATCAGGCTTCCAGCATGTTATTCCCAACCCCTAATATTACACAATGATTTAGTTCCAAGATATGGAACTGAACTTCTGATCCTCTAACTTTTCATTGGACTTGCTCTACTGAGACTCGCTGGCTGCACTACAACAGAGCATGCCAAGCCCTTGAATTTACTTGAAGGTCAGCTGTGCTGGGAAGTTGCTGTTCCTCTCCTTGCTATTAAAAAATATAAGTAAAAAGTAAAAAAGCTACATTCTGGAAAGTCATTTTATATTGTGTCCTCCACACTCTAAAGTAAAACTGAGGAAGTTTTCAACGATGTTATTGGATCACATTGAAGAAGCTACTTGTCTTCTTATAAACTATCTTCTCTTTCATTAAGCATCCTGTTGAAACACCTAAAAGCTTTTATTCTCATTGTTTTTCTCAATTTTTTTATCATCTCCGAAGTTTTAATATTTAATCAAAGATAATTTTGATTGCCTATAAACCTTATCATACTCATTCATCTTTCATATGCACGGCTCTACACTATCAGTCACTCATTTAAAAGTGGGTTTCTATCTTAATGCAAACCAATAAAAAAAAATTGCTTGACCTCATGTTTGTTTGTTTTTTTTCACCTAGTCTAAACCCTCTAAGTAATTCTACACAGGCTGAGTGAAGCAACAGTCAATGATCTAGAGAGACACCAAATGTACATTTTAGCTACATCTTTATGTGGACAAGGGTGAAATGGGTGAAAAGGGTGAAAAGGGTGAATGCATCTTTTATATATTAAGATGAATGGAGCTCAATGCTCCAAAGACAATGTGGAGGAAATGCCAACCTAGACAGACATTTTCTATATTAAATTACCACCAACAATGAGGCTGCTAAATGTCTACCAAACACAGAATAATCTTTGTACAAAAGAAATTTTAGAACTTCCTGGCTCACAATATTGATATCATGTTTACTTTTTTAGTAAAAGCACCCTACTTGGGAGATATACAATTCAATTAAATGTAGATTGTGAGTTTCTATATTACACCATCCTAGGTGCTAATTTTTCAGGAATATGTGAGACAATAGAGAAAGAAAACTTCACTTATCACCTTGAAATGTTTTTTAAATATAATGGGAGACCTTTCAGTAGACTATTTAAAAGAGCTATTGAACAGCCCCTGGCTAACTGAATAAAAATAAAATATATTCACTTTTGCAATATGCATTCATTTTAACGTAAATGCTATAATTATATGGATATAAATATGCCCTTTTAAAGAGAATGCTTTATATAGTATGTTTATATAGTCTGCATTATTTAATATTTTTGTGTCATTATTGAACTTCATCTTCTCTTTGAAAAGAGAATAAAATTTAAAGATAAAATAGAAAAGTGTAACCTTATTCATAATAAGTTTGTTCTATTCTTTCATTAAAATTTTGCAAAATGTTATTTACATTTCTTAAAAAAGTCATAAAGGCAGAGAGCTTGATGTATTATTTACATAAGTTATTTATTGCTTTTATTTATTTGAAGAAGACTTCTTATTTCACCTGAAAAATTAATACACATTAAGAATATATTACATTCTGGTTAATAATTCTAGCACATGTAAAAATATAGAATCATTAGTACTACATTAATAGAATCATTAATACTAGAGAGGCAGAATATTCTGTTTGAAGAAAAGTCCTGAACTAGATCTCAACTGACTTTCCATTTTAACACTGCATGACAGAAATTATTTCACATGTAAAAATTTAGAACAAGTGTAATTAGTTGTCTCCTTTAATCATGACAGAAATTATTTCACATGTAAAAATTTAAAACAAGTGTAATTAGTTGTTCCCTTGATAAGAGAAGAATAGTCAGCATTACTCTTGTTGTTCTAAATGCTTTTAGCAAACTACCTGCCTGCAAAATCCATACCAACGTAATTAAACAAATTGATCAAATTGGTAACGGAATTATTTAATTGTCTACTTGAATTTTGAAGAATGTCCACCCTAGGCAATTTGAAGACTTTGGTTTTGACATAATGGGGTGATACTGAATTGCTCACTCCTGCAAAAATTAGGCAAAGGGGGCATGTCCTTCTCTTGGCCAATTCTGATTCATCTGTGTCATCATTGTGAGAAGTAAACTGGTCTCCCTACTTCCCATCTTGGGGAGTATTCTTCCATCTCATCTGTTGTATCATCAAGGTTTCAGAATACAAATTAAGGAGAGATGGCCTAAGACACAAATGTACTTCAATTGGGAGTTATATCTGATCTGATGAGTCAGGAATAACTACTGAAAATGTTTAACTTACAGGGGGCTCTGCCAATCTACACTAAATTTATACACTAGCTGCATGGATGATTTTTTGCTAAAGTCCACTGAGATAAAAGAACATTGTAAATATCTTTTTAAACATTTCTGACTTTTTACCTCAATATCCCCATCCATAGAACAGAAGTCTGACATATCTATTGCAAGGATAATGTAATAATAAATTAGTCAATTAATAAAAAGACTTTGACTTGCTTTAGTCTTTCATCTCTCCTTATTTCTCACCTTTAAGATGGACATAGTAATTATCATGCTTTCTCCTTCCTCGAGGAAACTGAAAGCTTACCTCACTCTGAGAATTATCAATCATCCACTATTTGTAATATTTATTCATGTGACACAAATTCATTTTTATTTACTTCATATACTAGTAAATCATACCCTGATGTGAGAATTGATTATATTTCCCTATTTCATAAAGTATCAGGAATCCCAGACCCAAAGTTGCTGATTAAATGCTGTTGAGACCAAACATACGATTCATAACATTTCCATGAAACAATCCTCCATAGAGAAACAATTTTTACTGAAATAAGTTGGGCTTTTCAAGGCACATCCATTACCAGCTGGTTAAGAAAAAATAATCACTCTGTCTGAAATATCAATACCTGCCAACAGTTCATTTGGGCACACAAATCAGCCATTTAGACATAAACAGCTAAAATGCTATGAACTCCATGCATCCTCATCTAAATTATTTCTCATTTTTAAAGCTATTTAAAAATAATTCTATAGGTGTAAAACCCAGTGATCTACACATACAAACTAACACTGAAATGCTCAGGGAAATAACCAGTGATGCAATGTCTACAGTGAAGAATGCCTATGGACCACCCCTTCATAACATATATTTATGAACCTTCTCTATTTAAAAAACAATGATTTCTGATCAGACATTAAACCTGTCACTTTGTTGCTTGTACATTTATTGAGTTTCTAATTGCCAGTGTCAGTTCTGAAAGTTTCAGAATCTAAGCCCTCTGAAATACTGTTCTTCTAGGATAGATTTAGCCTTACTATGAGATCTTTCTCATCTTTCACTCAGTTTCTGACAAAGTTGCTCAACCTCAGTAATATTAATATTGGGGCCATATAATGTCCAGGTTTTTGTTTGATTTTTTTGAGTGATGGCAGTGGAGTGCCCTATGCATTGTAAGATGTTTAGCGACATCCCTGGTTTCTACCCATCAGATGCCAGTAGCACCCCTTCTCAGTTGTAACAACCAAAAATCTCTCTGGAAATTTCCAAATGTAGGGATGTAGGGAGCAAAATATCCCCCTGACTGAGGACCACTGTGATAAAGCCTTTAGTTGATGTTTCACTATAGTGCTATCACATTTTATTTTCTTTCTGACTGAGTTTAGCATGAGACAGAAAAAAATTGCTTTAGTCTGCAAAATATTTTTCTACTTAGATTAGGGAAACCAGTTTTCCTCTCTATTGAAGCCCTTTATTCACTGTTTTCTTTCAGAATTATAATACATTTTTTTAAGTTAAAATGAATTTTAAGAGGCATAAATATGAAATGCTTAAATGTGAGCATACATTTTAAGCCTAGCAATTCTACTTTAAACATATCCTAAAAAGTAGACATTAAGATATATGTGCAACCCTCCAGTTTGAAAAAGACAGATGCACCCCTATGTTTATCACAGCACTATTTACAATAGCCAAGAAATGGAAGCAACCTAAGTGTCCATCAGTAGATGAATGGATAAAGAAGATGTGGTACATATACACAATGGAATATTATTCAGCCATCAGAAGAAAACAAATCCTACCATTTGCAACAGCATGGATGGAGCTAGAGGGAATTATGCTCAGTGAAATAAGCCAAGTGGAGAAAAACAAATACCAAATGATTTCACTCATCTGTGGAGTATAAGAACAAAAGAAAAACTGAAGGAACAAAACAGCAGCAGAATCACAGAACCCAAGAATGGACTAACAGTTACCAAAGGGAAAGAGACTGGGGAGAATGGGAGGGTAGGGAGGGATAAGGGTGGGGAAGAAGAAAGGGGGCATTATGATTAGCATATATAATGTGGGGAGTGGGGGAAAGGGGAGGGCTTTGTAACACAGAGAAGACAAGTAGTGATTCTACAACATCTTACTATGCTGATGGACAGTGACTGTAATGGGGCTTGTGGGGGGGACTTGGGGTAGGGGAGAGCCTAGTAAACATAATCTTAAAAAATAAATAAATAAATAAATAAATAAATAAATAAATAAATAAATAAATAAATAAAAGGAAAAATAAAAAGGATATATGTGCAACCAATATAGATTTTGATAAAATAAACTGGAAACAATGCAGTTCTCCAACAATAGGGAAAGGGTTAGATAAACTATGTTCCATACATACTTGGAAGTGGTATGCAGCAAATTCTTTAAAATGTTAAGGAGTAATATTTATGGAAAAATTTAAGTAATATCTATTACTTATTTAAGTAATATTTAAAGAAAGTAATCAAAATATTTTATGAAGAAAAACCCCATGGAACAGCATATATATTATACCATTTGGTAAACCATAAGATATACATAGAAAAAAATTGTAAGCACAGACACAAATCATTATTACTGATGTCTTGGCAATATAGATATTGAGTGATTTTTCTCTTATTTTCCTTTGAAGTTTTCTATGTTTTATACATTAGGTGTTTTTCACATTTATCAGAAGGAAAAAAGCGTTAAAGATTATTAGTTTTTAGCTATTTACAATTAAAAATTACTGTTGGTTATATGACAGTGGGTTTCTTCAAACTCTTAGAACTGAACACTAAAATGGGTAAATTTCACTATGTGTCAACTATTTGGAAGCAATTATGAATCCTGTGTACACCACACCACAGTATATATATATATATATATTCTCATATTTATATATATTCATATATATATGTATTCTCAAATGAATAGGAAAATATTTTATATAGACAAAAACAACTCTTCAGACTATGGTTCTTAAGGAATATGAAAAAGAATAATTATAGACACTGAAATTGTTCTATTTAGTAATAAAATGGAGTACTATTTTCAATAAACATTTGTAATAAGAAAATTGTATTTGTGAAATGTTGCCCTCAAAACTGCCACTTAATTATATCTGAAATCTAATCAGGTCACTTATTTAAGGAAAGAGATTGTAGGACTTCATTAAACACTAAGCCAAGAAACAACTGAATTGTGGAGTTTATTTATTCTTCTATCTGTATAGGAAGTTATTTAGAAATATTACTTCAATTAGAGTTCTTTGCATTAGCTCTTCTCCTCTTTTCAATGTTAAAATAAGTATTTTTATATCTAAATAATTTAAAGAATGTTTATCCCTAAGGCTCAGTAACTGCTATTTCCTTACAGGCTATTTTTCTTGGGTTAAATATTTTGTTAGGTCCATTATAAGTAAAATATCAATAAGGAGATAAGAGCTAGCATAAAGTCATCATGTTCCACAGTCTGCACAGATTAGATGTAAATTGATTTAGGGGAGGTAAAAACGAGTTTCCTAATCTTCACCAGTTATCTCTCCCCATCATACCTCCAAAAAAGCCCTTCCAAGTAACCTCAAATAATTGATAAGTTTGGTTTGTGTAGGCAAGAGTTATCTCTAAGAAAGTCAATGACACCCCTCCTTTCATAAGTTTTTTATTTTCCCACCCTCACATGATTAGACCATGTAAAAGAGTACCTCAAGCTTGCTTTAAACAGTGCCCTTCAAATTTTGTCCCAACAGTTCTGTAGCAGTTCAATCAATATTAGATAGCATCAAAAATCTATTTCCTCTCCCTAACAAGTGAAGGGGGTCCATAAGATCATCTGTTCGGAGTGGCAAATGCAAACTCCATACTATCTCAGGTTGCCAAGTATGCTGTGTTTCCCTCCACACATTACTGGAACTCTGGTCAAAGCCAGGTTCTTTTAATTGCATACAACTTTAATTTTTAATTATGATTGAAAGATAGTGAGAAGGTTAAGCTGCTAAATCACCTCAAAGTCACTAAAGTGCTCAGATTGTTTTCAGTCAGGGGTTTCATTCCTAGTAACTGGCTGAAGTTACAGTCCTTTAAAATGAATTCCCTTCAAATGACATCAAAAATGAAACTGAGGGTGCCAGTGAAATTCTCAAAATGGTTTATGTACAAAATTATCAGACACAGTTTATTAGGAGAAAAGGAACACAAATCTCAACAACTTTCTATTTCCTTTCAAGAAAAATAAATATATATATATAAAAACACTTTTCCCATCTTTAACTGAAACACCCAAAGCAGTAAATATCTAAAACCCAAGTGCTAAATCAAGATTTCTGCTGTTGATCTCCATTTTATTTTTATAACATCTACATTTAGAAAAATTAAAGAATAAAGATCATGGAAAGTTTTGAAAAGGAAAGCAGAAAAACATAGTGCTAATACTTAACACTTACTGTGTGGTGGGTACTTTAGTAATGTTAGGCAGGAAAATAGGTATGAGCGGGATGGAAAGAGAATAAGGCCAGTAAAGCCCACTAGAAGGGACTCAAAGAGTTACTGGGTTAAAAATAGACAGTTTGGAAAGCCAGAAGCAACTTGGCCTGGAAGTTTGAATACTCCTCAGATAAAGAAAAGTATCTCAGTGTAGCCTATACTTTCATTGTGTCAATTAGTACATACCACTGTAAGATTTACCTCAGCACCTGCTAAAAGTTTCCAGTTTATTCAGGAAGAATTCTATCTTAAAGCTAAGATTGAATTTTAATCATATGGATGGTAGCTCAGCCCACCTTGGAGGAGGGCAGACAGTCTTGACTGATAGTCTTCCAGACAGAAACTGATATCCTGGAAAAGAATCAAAGCAGTATATTTCTTGTGTTAAGTTATAAAAAGAAGAAACTTAATCTCTTAACAAAGATGAACATTCTGGGACAATTTGGCCAGTATGCACCTGGCCCTTTGTCACATTTCTGAAAATCTTCAACCGCCTATAAAACCCCAGACCCTAAATCCTAGGGGCGCTCATCTCTCTGAGGTCAACTTCACTTTCTAAGTGTGTAGCCTTAAAACTTTATCTAAATCTTTCAGCGTGCCTCATCTGTGAGGGAGCTCACACTCCCCTTTCTCCAAATGTGCACTTGCTCTCTTTAAATAAAGCTTAAACCTTTCAGGGCGCCTCTCCTCCCTGAGGCTGTCCACACTTTTTCTCTCTTTAAGTAACGTTAAATAAAATGTCACTCTGCTTCATTACTGTGTGTCTGCCCTTCAATTCTTTGTTAGCGGTGGGGACAAGAACCAAGGAAAATACACAACGCTCCCCTAACAGTAAGTCTGTGAATTCATTTAATATTTAAAACACTCCTTCATGTTATTACCACCATTTTTAAGATATAGAAACTTATGCAGACAGTAGCATACATGGGATTCAAACACAGACAGCCTTGATCTAGAATCCATGCAGTATGAAAAGATTAAATTTATCCACAGTTCCACTCTGCAGAGAACAATTTATACTCATGTATTCCTCCCAATGAATTTCCAAACCAATTTGTTATGGTTCAAAACAATACAAAATAGAAGATATCAGTTTTATTGGGAAAGCTATGCAAAAAATGTTAACACCACATATTATTTGTTCACTTCATGAATTGATGCCTAGCTTTTATTACAACCTAATTTTTGCATAAAAATACTACGGTTGAAATTTGTACTCTAATCTCAGAAATATAAAAATAAGCATAGCTTTTCTTTATTTCTGTGGACTCCCCAAATCCTACTAAAGGCAGAGAAAAGTGAACTGCCCATTAGAAGTAACTATATCTCATTTTCTTCAAAAACAATTTGTTTTTACAAATATTCATTCAAATCAAATTTCAAAATCTCTGGATCAATTTCTTACCACTTTGGTTCTCACTTTAGTCTCCTTTTCTTTCCCAAGGAAGAATCAGGGAGAGACCTCTGTATCTTCAACCTCAAGGAATTGGAGAAGGCCAGGGCCGAGTTCTGTCTCCCCGTGCCCCCGACCCCAGTCCCTACCCCTGAGCTTGCGGCTCTGCCCTGTCTGGAATAACAAGCAAAGTGTTGCAGTGGTTCCTGGAGCACAGCCATCTCAGATGATAATGCCCTTATCTCCACAGTAACAGCTTCCAGGCAACATCTGAGGACCAGCTGCCCTTTCGTTGTCTTCCTAGTATGAGAGAGCCACCTTCCAAGCTCTTCTAACCGGCTCTTTGTCCCTCTACATAGCAACATTTTCCACACCGACTCCCACACTAAGCTCTTTTGGCTCCCTTTAAGACCACCCGGAGGGTATTGGTAACCTCGGGATATCCTATGGAGTACAGTCTATGAGAAAGTGGGTGTACACAATCAGTCCCACCAGTCCAAGCATCCCTGTCTACCATCCTGCATTGGGCTGGGTTCCCTGGAGGCTCATAAATTCGCTGAGAGGCAGAAGCAGTATATCTGGTACACATACAGTGCCTCAGTCACTTACTCTCTGCCAAGAAATTCATACCTTTTAAGAGAACTGAGATAATCAAGACTTACACACACACTCAGTCACATCTACAAAACGACCTTCTGTGGACTCTTCCTTGCATGTGAGAGTTGGTCAACAGTTCCCAAATTTCAGGGGGCATCAAAATCACCTTGAAGGACTATTATTATGAAACAGACTACTGGGCCCCACTCCCAGAGTTTCTAACCCAGGATCTGGGGTGGAGCCTGAATCAGCATATCTCCTGGTGTGGCCTTTCTGGGGACCTTCCTTAGAGAGGAAAGGGTTGTCCAGACCAGCAAGCATAGCATCAGTGAGGCACAGTTTAGAACTTCAATCTTAGAACCCTCTCAGACCTACAGAATCAGAGCCTGCACTTAAGAAGCTCAGGTGAGTGCACATTAAATTTTGAGGATCAGTCCTCTGGGTGATGACCTCCCTCTTCCTTATTTCACGATCTCTGATACACCTCCCTTTTCTGGACAATGAACCTCATGCCACAGCCTCTGTGTAGACACAGCTACAGAGGCAAGGAGCAAATGCATTACAAACACAATTCCCAATTCATATACACTAAACTTATTTTCATAATTTTGTTACCAATGAAAAATTCTTTTTCTCCACAAGTAACCATGAAATCTTGCTCCCTATTTTAAGTGAATTGAATTTGAGCACACATAGGGAATCTTCCATATACTTTTTAGATTGTTAAAAGTCTTATTTTACATATTTTAGTAAATTTTAGTAGGCATCTTTATATTTGTCCAAATTGTATATTTCTTATTAAGTTTATTTTTAGATAGCTAATTTTCTAGTTGGCTGTTTCAATAGGTCTTTTTACCATTATGGTTCCTACCATTGTACAAGATAGTTGCTGTTTTCTACAGCATTGTTTCTATTATTTAGACAGTCATTTTGTAACAAGCACTTAATGAACAATCTTATTCATATATAAAAAAAAGTATACCATTCCTTATTCATAATCCATGTATACTACTCCTAAACAGAAATTTATTTGTTTAATTAGTGCAGTTTTTTTTTTTAAGATGAAAGTGGGGATTTTTTTTCAAAGATCTATAAGATTGAACATTTCAATTATTTTTGTTCCTATTTTCTCATTTGTTAATTTCTGATTGTATCTTTATTATTTCTCTTCTTTTGCTCTTTGGCTTGTTTCAGGGTGATAGTTCTAATTTATTTGATACTAATGGTATAACCCTCTTTTTCTCCTTACTTGATAAATCTTTCCTGTTCTTTAACTTTTTAACAGTTCATGCCCTTTGTTTTAGGTATAGCCAAAGCTTTGTAAACACTGGTTGTGGGTTTTATCCAACTGATCAAATGTGAGACTTCTAAAAACTGATACTGCCTTCACTACACTCTCTTTCAGACACTCTATTCATTTGTTCTCTTATTAGCTATATAAACCAAATGCTTTATAAAATGTCTTCTTGCTTTCTTGTAATAAACAGTTATTTTAAGAATACTCATCTCTACCCTCAGCACTATGCTCACTTTTTTTAACATTGGCAAATATTTCATAAGCCTCATGTTGCTGTTTGTCCGGCTCTCTACTTACTCATTCTTGAGCAGGTCTCTCCCTGCCGAGAACCAAACCAGAGGCGGGGGTGACTGGAGCTCCCTAATGTCCCTTATTTTCCACCTTGTTGTTTTAGAATTCTCTCAACAGGTATGAAAACTTTTGGCCAATATAAATTTATGTCATTATTTCAATAGTATGGCAGTTTCTGGAAAGACTCAAGAACATAGGCTCTGGGAGTTCCTAGCACTGGAACCTGATTGCCATATTCTTTCTTCTCCGGCGAAGCCACCTTATTGGAAAAAAACCTTCTTCCAGTTGGTTCAATTTCCATGCTTTGTGCAGTATGAACTGTGCTTCTGACTGGCACCTTTCCTGATGCTAATATCCACCTTGTTGGAAACAAACTTTCATCTGCTGCTGAATTTCAGCTTGCGGTGCCAAGTGTGAAACACTTGGGTTTACTACTAACCCCTTCAAGCGGTTATATACAGAGAAAGGAGGTCCCCAGCTTTGCCTCCAGATCTTGCTTTTGTTCAGTCATGCCTGACTTTCCTGTATTTTTTCAAAGCAGAGATAGGAAAGAGAGGTTACTAATTACTCATAGACTTTCTTTGATCAAGGAGGATCTGAGTCCTCTCTAACAGAAATATTTTATTTAATTGTATACAGGGATCCAAAGTCACTGCTATGTATATGCTAATATATTGCAGAACAAAAATGTATCAAAGCATCACAACAAAAGTGCAGGCCCCTCCTCCCCAGTTCTCCCCTGGGATCTCAGAGGCAAAGTTTCTTAAATTTGGCATCATTTCCTGGTTACTCAGTCATGAAAAATCTGGGTGAGGAGTGAAGTGATGAGAAAATGAAACAAGAAACACAAAAAGACAAAGTTTAGGAGAAAAAAAGTTTGCATAGTCGGAAAAGAGCCACATGACATGAGTTAGGGATGCTTCTGGGAGGGGACTGGAGAGCGTGCAAGAGCTGTGAGGAGGGACCGGCATCACCGGGGAGGATACGAAGAGTGGCCATTATGGGGAGGAGGGGTTTTATATTAGTAATTATAACGGGCTGAATGGTATCCCCCAAAAGATACGACCACGTCCTAATCCAGGAAACCGGTGACTGTTAACCTGATTTGTGATTAAATAAAGGATTTCGAGATGAGGAAACTCTCTTGGATTGTCCAGGCGGGCCCTAAATGCCATCATAAGTGTCCTTGTGAGAAGACGGAAGGGAGATGAGACGGTCACACAGAGGAGAAGGCCCCAGAAGAGGCAGGCAGAGAGCAGACTCAGGCGGCTACACACCAAGGAGCTCCCGCAGGCACCAGGCACTGGGAGAGGCGAGGGCCTCTAGAGCTCCCCAGGGAACACAGCCCTGCTGACGCCTCCATTTCCAGCTTCCGGCCTCCAGAGCCAGGAAACAGCCCGCTTCTGTTGTTTTAAGCCACCCAGTGTGTGGTGATTCGAAAAGGCAGTCCCAAGAAATTAATACAGTAATACATTCCTCCCTTTGACAGTTCTCATGGGGCTAGGCGAGAATCTGAGTATTTTAAATTACATTTTAGTGAACAAACTGTATTTCTTTAAATACTCTGAGGACAGGACCATACAAACGTGACTGAGTCAGGGTATAGAATGACAACTACCATTAACTGAGTGTTTCTTATGTGTAGGCACTTGTCCAGGCACCTGACATATGTTAATTATTTTCCTCATAAAAGAATGTGAGGCTTAAAGAGTTGGAGTGACTAGAGCAAGATCACAAAACAAGTGGTCACTGGTAGATCTGGGATTCAAACCAAGGTCTCTTGAATTTGAAACCCAAATACTTAGCAATGAAAAAGCAATATATACATGATTTTCATTTCCTTGCAGCTTGAGCAAGTTGTTAGATACTAATGTACCTGTCCCTTTCTTACTCAAATGTTCTCTTACCTCTTATCAAAGAAACTGAAATGTTGTCTTAATTTGTATAATAATTTATCTAAAGTTACACTCTGATATTATATCAACAAACTTTTGTGAAACACAAATGTCTATACTACCTGGGATCTCTACTGTTTATACCAGAAGTACTCAGTTAAAGCTTGCTGTGTCCAACTGCTTGCTGTTCACTAAGTCTGAGAAGCTGCCCTCCCTTCTAGACTAGTAAGCTCTTAAGTAAAGGAGTTATTCTAGTCTTTCTCTGACCCTTTTGTACAAATGATAATACTTTTCCCTCCATAATACTTGATCATTTGTAGGATGACAATTGTCTTAATCAAAAAACTATTATTTTTTTTAACTAAAAGAGTGTCTTGTTGGTAATTATACAAGGATAAAATGCTCAAAACAGATTGCTCTGGGCAACTGCCACATATGGTCACTCTATTTATTTAGTGGGTTAAGAATTTCAATTCCTCTTCTCTTAGCAACTGTAAGTCCTAGAGACCAGGGACCTGATTTACTTCTACTCTTCATTTTACCCCTATTGCCTAGTATGGTGTCTGACACTCAGAGAATACACAATGAATACTTGATGAATGAGTAAATCAATCCTGATAACAGTTATTTTATATGGTGATGAGAGGCATGTCTGGTATTCTTACAGTATATGGTAAAATTCTTTAAGATTCACAAGTATCTTGAAAAATATTTGAATTATGGAATGATTTAGGTTGTTTGAAAATTACCTAAATCAAGGGAAAATGAACACATCCCAATCAGATTAGCACCAGTTCACGGGGTGGGGGAGTTATTTTAGCATAATGAGGCAGGTATTTCTTTGCTGGAGCACAACACAGCGACAAGAGTTATTATGGTGAGCCAGACTCATCTCATCCAATTTGATCTTGTTCCTAGAGCCACAGGCTGAGTCACCTCTAATATGTAATCCAATTCATTACACACTCTAGACTGAGAACCCTGCAGCCTGGAATTCTGTAACACATTAAAACACAGCTTTACTATTAAAGAAAAAAAAATTATTGAAATGTTTAGAAGGCCAAAGAATTTTTCTCTAATCTACGATCTTGCTAAAAGAGCAAAAGCTATTGCATGACTCTAATTGTTACATGATTTTAACCCTTCTCTGTAAAACCCAGTATTTCTGTAGAACCCTTAATTGTGCTACTTTGTCTACTTTAGAAGGACTTATTCCATCTGTTGATTTTTAACATGAACAAATGATATTTGAGTTTTATTTTAGAAAAGAATGACCTTAAAGGCCCTTACTACTTACTAAACTATGACTCAGACACAGAAATAGGTTGAATATGTTTCTTATGAACTAACTTGCAAATTTAACCTTCTTTACTTGTCTGAGCTACTTGCAAGCATAATGGGGACCAAACAAATAGATGGAAAGATTGTTCTGACTGTAGGCTCATAATTAGGCCATTAATAAGAACTAAGTGCCACTGTGCACTTTTCCTGAGAAAATGTGATAAGGGTGACACTGAAAATCTGGCATTCTCACAATCCCATTATCAGGTCCAGAAAAATCTTGGCTGAATTGAAGCAGAAAAACAATTTACCACATCACCAGTTGAAACAGCATGTTCCAGCTCACCCAAAGTCTACTTACTGTACATTTGATTCTCTCCTCCGAGAGGCTTAGAAATCAGTCATGGTCAGATAACTAGTTATCCAAAGGTAAGCAAGCACAATGTAGGCAAGGTAGATGCTTGTACTGAGTCAGTTCCAGCCCATCATGGCTGGGCTGCTCAACCTCTAAAGGAGTAAAAAGATAAGGAATAAGCTATATGAACCAGAACCTAGTTTATATTTTAGAAGAGAGAGGGTCCAAGGCACAAAAAATCCTAATTAAATAAAGGATGCTCTCTCTGTATATCTCTCTCACTCAAAATCTTGTTGACAGTTCTGAAAGAGAAAGTGTTTTATCCTAAAATTCAATACGTTAAAGTATCTGTAGCACACACCCCTTAGGTGTTGTTTATTAGAAATATCTGTCCATAATTCTATGAATTTCAAAACTTTTTACATCTACGTTGGATAACATACTTAATCATAACAGAACGGGATGTTAGAGATTAAATGTTGAAACAAAAGGAAATAGAATTAAAACATTTGGTCTTTACTTGAAAGGCTTTCTGAAGAGGTTATCAATGGAAAGATATTCAAATATGGAAATCAATCCAGCTGTCAGGAAAGTTTCACCCTTGTCCTTTAGAAAAGGTTAATAAGAATTTATTATTAATGGGCCTGAACTTATGGTTCCAAATGAAATGTGAGTAATAGTAGTAAGCCAGGTATGTCATTTGTGAAATAAAATAATGGCACAAGGTTAATTCTAGAGCAGGAAATGACTATTATCTTATCCTAGTGCAACACAGAACTGGGAAATACTTTTCCCCACTAGACATAGACAAACTCAGTTTCTTAAATATAGCCCTTAAGCACCCAGCCTCTCTGGATTACCAGTGAGCACCTAGACTCCTGGAGAGCAATAGAACAGTACCTGAGACCCACCCCCGGTGTGGCCACTTTGCTGTGCCATGGCCAGATGATGGGTAAAATTCTACAGTCTATTCTATTCCAAAAACTCAGCTAATTTTTGCTCATAAATTATATTTATTATATTTTTCTGAATACTCTTTATTAAGACTAATAAGGATTTCTAGGATAAAAAGAGTACATTCTGCTGATATCTGATCTTCTCTTCCTCATTCCTGTTCAATTCATATACCTTTAAAACCACATTATCCTTATGTCATCACACATGATGTAAGATTCTGTTCTACTTAAGTTATATATCTGTTGTATTGTTCTTCATCACTTTTTTGGAACATAGTCAATATGATGGGTGACATATAAGTGATTTCAGATGAAGGATTTGCTGATAAATATGAATTTTATCTTTTTTCTTCCCCTGCCTATACTTTTGTAGAGTTATTCATCAACATTGAAACAGAAGGCTTTAACATTTGAGGAGAGAAACAGAGTCTATGGAAGCTACAAATTAAATAACGACTTCTTACAAACTTTTAAGCATACTATAGTTAGAGAATTAACATCTACTAATTAAGTTACATCCTTCCCTCCTGAGCTTCTTTACTACTAAGGGGAAGTCATATTTAGAAAATAGCTTTTCCCAAATTAAAAATAAAACTTTCCCCTTAGGACAGGAAGTGTGAGTGATTAATCTATTTTAACTTGCTTCCTCAGAAAGTCAGTAAAGGATGAAAGTATTGGTGTAAAGAAAACTGTCTCTAATTAGTATTGTAGATCACTTGTATTTGAAACACAAAGCAGCTTTTAAAAAATAGACATATAAATATTAAAATATTTTTTCATTGTGCATGAAATTGCAGTATAAAGTTTTCATTTTTGATTAGTCATAAAGTTGAAGGAGTATAAGTAAGTCTTATTTCCACACCCATGTCATATCAGCTGGTAAGAGGTTCCTGAAGCACTGACCTCCCGAGCTCTCTAAAGCAATGGTGTAACTGCTGGCTGCCATTTGTAAACAGGACCTCCAGACTCACATGCTTTGATAAGACAGGGCCTCTCCATGCGGTACTGCTATCCTACTCAGCACTATGTGGCTCAACAGACCTATTTTAGGAAAAAGAATATAATGAGAATGATTGCCCAACTTCTTTAAAAGGACTATTGAAGCTTGCATCTCATCAAATCTTATATTCTTGTTTGTTTCAGTCGTGAAATTACATATCTAACCTTCCAGCCCATCCCTCAACTCAGAAACAGTTCTATACATTCTTCAAAGGGACCCAGTTTCTGCCCTTCCTCTAGCTACACTGTATTTTCAACCTCTCCTCTAAATTTCCCTTCACCTTCTTGAAATCAAAACTTAGCTATCCATGAAAAATATACTTTTCCTTGAGCAAATAGACTTTGGAGCTTTTTTTTTTCACACTCCCATACAATAGCACTCAGCATTACCCTTCTTATTCCTCTTCTTACTGATAATTGGCATTTCATTCTTCCTTAGAAGCTGCAGCTTCCCTGAAGGGCATTTCACCAGTCCCCTCACCATTAGTCTTCGTTGCACTTCTGTACTGATCTTTGCTTACTAACACTCTTTTTTTTTTTTTAATTTTAGCACCTGGATGACACTCTCATTCTGCTTGTCATCATGCATGTAAGATTACCCAGACAACTTTTCACCTATGTTCTACCACATCGCAGCCAACATTTATCATTAAGTGCACCACCAGCAAAATATCAATTTCTGGCATCCCTCTTTCTGACCAAAACCCCCTCTTTCTAGTTCACTTACTTTAGTACCCTTCCATCCACCTTCATCCCCACTGATACCTCCAATCATCTGACAGTCCTCACTTTATTAGTTTTCCTTTGCTGCTTAACAAATTACCACAAATTTGGTGGCTTAAAATAATACCTATTTATTATCTCAGGTTAGAAATCTGGGCAGAGTGTGGAGGCTCTGGGGACGATTCCACTACAAGCTCACTCAGGTTGCTGGCAGAATTCAGTTCCACACAGTTCTCGGACTGAGATCCCCATTTCCTTGCTAGCTATTAACGGGTTATTTTTAGCTTCTGGAGGCCACCCAAATTCCTTGGCTTATGGCTCACTCTCCCCATCTTCAAAGCCGGCAACAGCAAATCAAGCCCTTCTCATTTTTCACATCTCTTTGGCTTCCCTTCCACTCTATCTCTCCTCTGCTTCCAGCCAGAGAAGTGTCTCCACTTCTAAAGTCTTATGTGTTTAGACTGAGGATTCCCAGATAATCCAGGAAGATCCCTTCATCTCAAGGTCCATAATCATAATCACATCTGCAGACTCTTTTTACAACTTACCATGACATTTCCACAGATTCTATAGATTCGGGTGCAGATGTCTTTGAGAAGCCATTATTATGCCATCCACACCACCTTCTACTGTCTATAACACTCCCACCATCTCCTGTTCCTTCTTACCCAGGTTAGACTTCATTAAATATCACGATAGCCCCTCCTTCAGGAGATTCCTCAATCACTTTATCCTTTTCTTTCTATCGTATCCACCTAGAAGAATCCTTATTCTGGCTAAATCCAACTTCGCTCCAGTTCCACACCTCTATCCATCAAGCTGAATATGGCTTGAAATACAAGTAACAGAATTAATAGTATATATCTCATTTTAACCCAATTCAGTCAGTCAATCTCTTCATATCAGTCATAAATTCAGTTTTCCACTCTTTAAGACAACTATTTCACATCTTCTCCCCCTTCTTAAACTTCTAATACTCTGCTCCCTAATTCTTTCTCAGCATATTATCTTGTTTCTTATCTCACTGAAAAAAGGAGAGAAGTACTCCCATATTCCCACCACCATATTTAATCTATAGCCCATGTATTTTATTTCCATTCTAGTTGATGCATTTTCTCTTCTTTCCTTCTCTTATTTAAGGCCACTAGTGCACTGGATCAAACACTTAAACCTACTTTTTCAAGGAGATAGCTTACACAATTATCAATCCTTTTCTCACACCATAGATTCCCCCATTCTTCTGGATCATAAAAGTCAGAATATAAGCAAGATGTATTATCTCCCATCCTGAAATCTTCCCTGAATGACCCCCACTTTTGCTTATATATATAGAAAAATTTATCAAAAGAATTTTCTGTACCTGCCATCTTTTCTTCTGTACTTCTTAATTCACTATAATCAGACAGTTACCCTTTTCTTTGATTGAAATCACTCTTGTTCATCACCATTGACCTCCATCTTATTAAATCCAATGGCCAGTTCTTTCTTCTCACCACACTCAACTTCTTGGCAGCAACTGACACTGTGGACCATTTTCTCTGTCTTGAAACAGTTTCTTCATTTGGCTTCCATGATGCCACTTCCCGTAGTTTTCCTTGTATACCTCACTTACCAGCCCTCTTAGACCTATGGTATAGATCCTTCCCATCTTCTCAACCTCTAGCCAAGGCAGCGGCCCTCATCTCAGCAGTCTTGGATCCTCTTCCCTACTGTCTACAAACTAAGTCTCTAATTAATCTCATTTGATCTTTTGATTTTAAATAACTGCTACTCACAAATCCCCAGCCCCATACTCTCCTTAATATCTAATTATGTCTCTCTCTGCATTACTGGCATTTCAAACCTAACAACAAAACCGAAACCAAACTCTTGACTTTATCGCCTGTGACAGAGGCAACTAGCAGTTTCCAAATCCCTATTATCTCTTTTTCTTTAGTAAAAGACCCCCTAATTTTCAACAGGTCATATAAAAATACAGAATCAAGACTATATTTCTCAGGCTTCCTTGTAATTATATGTAATATTACTAAAGCCAGACCAATGGCATATAAGTAGAAATACCATTTAAAACTTCTGGGAAGTGTCAGGTGCAACTTCTAGAAATTGTCCTTAGATGAAAGGAAGACACTGTTCTTGCCCCCCAAGTCATGCCAACACTCAAAAGATAGCACATTTCTCCCCATATAGAGACTTTATTACTGGATAATACTGACATTTGGAGAGGAAGTTATGCTTACATATAGCCTCTTGACTTGAACACTCAAGCTTTACTTGACATGGTAAGAAAGGAGCTAATTTTTCATACAATTATGCCCCTTATCTTTCTTGAGCCAGCAATAATCCATTAACCTGGATCAAATATAAGGTACATTCTTTTTTTTAAATTCTAAAATCAGGATTTTAAGCAAAAGTGTAACCATAATTCCACTTTCAGTTTAGTTCCCCAACTTAATCCTCTGTTAGTCTATTTCTCTCTAAACATCTGAGAGTTCACTGCATACAAAGTACTGTTATGAGTACAGCAGCCTCTTACTTCAGTGAGTATCCAAGAGTAGCTAAGCAAGGAATGAAACCAATCACTGGGAGTTGCAAGGGGATGTATGTGCCCTATCCATCTGTGGACTTGTTCCTGAGGTGAGAACCTTAACAATTCCTGGATGCTCAGAAGAGCTGCTACACAAATGTATGGTAAATGTATCTATAAATTGAACACTACACTCCTCCACATCTTGGGGGCATAGGTCTGAGACAGGGACCATGGGCTTAGACAGAGTAGGGTGAGGGCCTCTGGAAAAAGCAAGGCAAGGTATTTACAGTAAAGCAATGTAACAATGTAAAGTCCCTATCAAAACTCTGTGTTCAGCATTATGCAAAGTCATGGTCACACTAATTCTCTAGGGTAAAGATACCAGACTAGGAATATAGACATCTTCAGTGAGATCAGTTAAAGGTCAAAAGGCCAGGAGCAACTTGGCCTGGAATGTTTGAGTGTTCTGCAAGGGTATCTCAGCATAACCCGTGATTTCACTGTAAACAGCCCTAGCAAACAGACAACAACCCAGCCCACCTTGAGGGCAGAGCAGGTGATACAAGTCCACACCCTAAGCCCTCAATTCCCAAAAATCCTTTACTGTCTATAAATCCCCTAGACAACTCACCTCCCTGGGCTCTCTTGTCCCCTCCTGGCATGAGCCAGGAGCTCTTTCCTCTCACTTTATTTCTAAATAAAAGCCTCTGCCCTGGCTCTCCTACCTTGGGTGTTTGCTAAATTCATTCTTCGACTCCACAAACAAGAACCCCAGCATCAGCTCTAAAATGGGTATCTTTCTCTCTGGGCTATCTGAAGGATATAACTGAACATGTCCACTTTTTCCAGTAGATACTTTAGCAATGGTATGGAATCTGCATGTGCATTTCTATGTACTAATATTATTCTTTCCTTTATTATTTTGCTATGCCCTTATTATATTGCTCATTCTCTCAATTACTATAATACCCTTTTTTATTGACTATATTTTTGTGGATCACCTGAAATTCTTTGTGGGATAGAGCTGAAATGATTATGCAAATAAAATCAAATCTTGTTTCTGGAATGGGTTAACATGGCTTCCAAAGTACTCAGCAGTAAGTGGGGTGTGGATTCAGAGTTGGCGATCTATTTTTAGGTGACTACTTGGCTCTTGTTTACCACAAAAGTAAAATTCAAATTTCAGAAATGTTCCCCTTTGCTTAAATTTAATTGACAACTAAGTATTTTCATCCTTTTATATTAATTTCTGCTTTCTAAAATATGTTTTAAGATAGCTGACTGATTGCACCATTGAGACAGAGATCTGCTATCTGGAACAGGCACTTTCTAATCCAATCATTTCTATACTTTTCAGGCCATCAACAGTCATTTTCTCATATAGAAAAGCAAACAAGCCTTACCAAAGCCTTTCATAAGTAAAGGTTGACATTATTCAGAACAGATGAGATTCAGTTGGAATAAGACTGGCATAATCAGAGAAATCTGGAAGGGCAATGTGGAAAATTAGCTGGGGGGACTGATGCAACAGTCATGCTATCTGTTGCATAAATAATAGAGATTATTTCAAAGAATCTATGCAATAAATGTTAGCATTCTGTTTCCTTTACATGTATAGTTATGGATGAGTGTGGACATTTTGAATCTTCAAGGGTGACTTTTAAACATTTTTTTAATGAAAATGAACATGAGCAAATAAAGGACTACCCTCATCTCCTTTTCCCTCGAACCTAATATTATCAATGAGAAATGAAAAAAAAAAGAACTGTCATCCATCATTCTTTTCATCTCTATATCATATTATCTAGTCACAATTTCCATGTAATTAAATCTTACGTATTAATATTTTTACATCTTTCAGATACTAGAAAGTCAAGCATGGCATCTACATTTTGTACACACAATGTTAACTGATGTAGGAGAGCAGTACAATCATGACCTCATTCATATGGTAATTTTTTACATGATTCAGACACTTTCTAGGGCAGCTCAAAATAATTATACAATGAAACACAGCTTTAAGTACATCATTTATTTCAAAAACAGAAAGCAGTATCTCTGAATGAACTTAATGCCTTAGGTGGAGAATTAAAAAGATTAACTCTTTTAAGTAAAATTTCTCTGCCTGTCATAACAGCAATTCAATTCATGCAGTAGTCTGGTGTCAGTTCGACTAAGCTGAACTACATTTCCCAGAATTCCCTGCCTTCCGTGTTCCTGTTAAGGTGGACCACAGAGATTCTTATCAGCCATTTTGTAGCTCATCCTCATTACTGTTGATTGGCTGACTCATCTTGTTGGTGTGAGGCAGCAGCTAAACCTCCAAGTATTCTACTTTCTCCTGGATGCTCCTTTAGCTTCTTCAAAAACTGTGTCAAGTGTATGTATTTAGCTCCTTGACAAAGTCCACAGTTTCTCTATGACTGTCATACTATCAAAGACACAGACAATAAGACTTGATGTACATTTCAGTCCATCTTCATGGACTCCAGCTCATGCTTGCAGGTTTTAGCTCACTCTTGATCACTCTTGACCATTTTATATCCATCCTCATTCACAACTGCCTGCCTTGGAAATTTCAAGCTCCAGGATCAGACAGGAAGACAAGGACCTTAAAGAAATTAACTAACCAGCTCAAGATATTATGTGGGGTCAAATTTTTATAAAAATAAAAATCTCTTCCTGCACATGCATATGCATCTCCTAGTATTCCTCCTTCATTAATTGAACATTCACTGAAAAATCACTGTCTCCAGTGTGTGTGTATAAATATAGATATCCCTTATCTCTATCTCTCTCTCTCTCTGACACTGACACACACACACACACACACACACACACACATTTATGTCATTGAACACAATGGTTCTCTCTAATTCCATAGCCCACTAAATATGGGTCAGCTAGCCTAGAAGAAAGAAAACAACCTCATTTATTTTCAGATGCAAAACACAAATGCAACTACTTTGTGGTTCTGAGTTACTTAATATCCTCATTTTCTCCTTTGTACACTTCCATTCCAAATGGTTTGGTGACTATTAACTCCCATCAACTCCCTGCATAATTCTAGACTACTTCCTTAATTCTGGATTCTCTTTCCTCCTTTGTTGGCCCCATTGATATTTCTCCAAGAGAGCTCCATCATTCCTCCACAGGAAGAAGAAAATTTATGCAGATTACTGCTGCAGTAAGACATTTCATGTTTTGGGATGAATACATATATAGATATTAAATCTACACATATATGATTTGTCTACTTTAGTATATCTGGATTATATCTAAATCTAAAAGAAAAAAAGGAAACCATATTTTATGTTCTAGTAATTGCAACAGCATGCAACTTCACAAAATGTACTGGAAAACCAGAGTCACCACCAAGGGGCCAAGATCACAGTTTCAGATAAATTAGGTCTCCCAGTAAGTTTGTTCATCAGACATGATATAAAGAAAATAACCATATAATCTTCTCCCCCCAAATCATGACTCTACTGACTTCTTATAAAATAAACATGTGTAAAAAGAATGCTCATAATTGTAAAAAGAATAAATTCAGGGAATTTTTTAAAAGGAGGCAATGCCACCAACCAGCAATAATCAACAACTGGAAAATGTTATTCTGGATATCTCTCCATGTATACATATATACATACAAACAGAAAAATAACTAGTGAAATAACTATACAGCGAGACAAACAAAGTAGTATACAACAGTGGGATCCTACTATGTTTTTTTAAAGAGCACTGGGTTAGCCTGAGTATAAATCCTCCCATTCTTATGCAAACTGAGGGACTTAAGTTATTTTTCTGTGTCTTTTATTCAGAAGTAAAATTAAGAAAAGAGTAGACCCTTTTTTATAGATTTTTTTATAAGGGTTACATTAATTACTAGATGTAATTTAATATATTTAATAAATGTTCATTATTCTATGGAGGAAGATATTTTTTCAATAAGATTTTAATGCAGCAAAAGGAAACTGAAGAAATGGTTAATTAATATTTCTTTAATACTAGTTCCTAAAGAATTCTATAACCAAGACAATTGTTAAATGATATCAATATGATGAAGTTATTTCTAGATATTACTTTCTAGGTAGTATTTCAGATAGCTTGTTAACAAGAAAACAGTGTGAGAATAGGCACCAATATTGCTTTGTTAGTTATATTATTACACTATAACTATGTTCATTTTAATTTTTATTATATCATTTATGTTGTCAATATTTATAAGATCTTTTTCTTTTCTGTATTCTTAGTTCCCCCAGTTAATACAGTCCATATTTAAGTGGATTCACTGGTCATGACCAGTTATTCAACTGCCACCTTTTCATTTCTGAGTCCTATTTTGGATTTGTCTCTTGATAAGTTGAATTTTAATTTATTCATATATTCTAGAATAATTTGTGGAGTCTATGTCTCCTGAATTCCTCCATGTTTGAGATGCCTTTTTATTGCCATAATTTAAAATACATACTTAGCCAAATAAAAACAATATTCTTTGATCACAATTCTCCTTAGAAATCTGTAGATGTTGTTCCATTGTCTTCTGATACTGACAGCCTGGAGAAAACTAAAGCAGCTATTAACAGAAAAAGTTTCCTTTATAATTGTGCCTATTTTGTCTGGATCATTTGTTGACTGCTCTACTGCATGTATACCAATTATCCTTATATTTTATCTTCTTTGTTCTTCATATCTGTCTCTGTCTTGCTCTTTCCTCTATGTCAATGACTGCATTTTACCTACTTATTCTGTTTTTGCTATTTCTAACTCATTTGTCAGTTTATAATGCAGCCTGTTGCTGTACTCACTTTATTTCTTATGCTTTGACCACACTTTGCTTCTCATTCTATTGTGTAGTCCCCAGTCCTTGTTTCACAGAATTTATGTATCTTTTGTTTCTTGAGATTTCTTAAAGACTGGGTTCATTTGTTGTGATTGTGATGTCTCTCTCTTTTATTTTTTTTTAATCTTTTTGTGATAGTGTATTTGCATAGTCTCCCTATATCAGTGCTTCAATCAATGCATCTTTGCAGCAACTCCCAAGAGGAAGTAGACTTTCCCTACCCTTAACTTTGTGGCTTTTCTGGCCAAAGGAATGTGTCACATTGTTCAAAGACTAGACCTCAAGAGACTTTGTACATTTATGCTTCCATTCTTCAGCCTCTGTCTAGTCATGTGAACAGAACTGGGCTATCCTGCTAGGGCATAAGAGACCACATGGAGTCAAGATGAACAGTCCTAGGTAAGCCATCTGACATCAGCTGGAAGCTGATGACAGACTCAGGACTGAGCCCAGATGAAATCAGAACTGCCTTGCTGAGCACAGGCCAGTCTGCCAATCTCCAGAACTGTGAATTCAAGACATGCTTTTCATTTTTAAGCCACTAAAAGTTATGGTGGCTTGTTATAGAACAAATATAACTAATATAGTCTCCATGCCTTTCCTTTTCATCCTGCTGAGACTTAAACATTTGGCATCTTTATTCAGAACTTCTGCTTTCACTAATATAGCATAAGTGAATTTATCTTGTACACATTCTTCTTTACCTGAGACAACTGGTCCCTTCTATACCCCAGGTTTTCACATTCCCCATACTTTTATAGAAGTTCTGGCTACTACTTCTTGTCTGTTTTGTCGAAGTCTGAGGGCATGGAAATGGGGTAACATTCAGGAAGGATGGCATTCAACTTGTACTAGCTTTCTGGATTTGTTTCTTCTAAGATGCCATAAATGTTTTACA
The DNA here is from genome assembly GCF_030020395.1 of Manis pentadactyla. Classification (NCBI taxonomy): domain Eukaryota; kingdom Metazoa; phylum Chordata; class Mammalia; order Pholidota; family Manidae; genus Manis; species Manis pentadactyla. The sequence continues at coordinate 83,782,825 of NC_080025.1, forward strand.
TCCAGGCTGACTCACATTATATGGATCTTACCTTGACTCTCCTTGGGCTTTGCCTCATTCTCCTAACAGTAACACCTTTTGGCCCTGCTAATGAACACTGATTTTTCAGAAGCAGATAGGGATGTCTACTTGATTTTATGTTGTTTTATTTTGTTTTCACTTTCAAATGTTTTTTCATGCCTTTCCCCAGGTACCTATCCACAGCCATTTCTTTCAAAATTGGGTCATTAGTAAAATTTCTCAGATGTTTCTTTCTACCATACAGAAAACAGGTATTAGGGGGTAGGGAGTAGACTAAATATCTCACTAAAATTTTCTTTCTGTTTCCTCAGCTGCCACTTTTTAAAGATTATGGATTGATAATACCTCTTTTCTTTAACCTGTGGCTATTGGTAATTTGGATATTATTTTATCTACCAAATTATTTTTAAGATTAAGATTGAGATATTTTACTTCATTTCATCCATGAGTTGGTCATATATGTATCATGTTACACAGTAGCATCAAATTTCTCTATTACTCTTCAGAGATGGAAAACCCAAAAGTATAAAACTCTTCAAAAGTCTGAAAAGGTGAATCTGTCATTTCAGTTGTGTAGTTACTGCTGCCTTGAAGATAGTTACCACTTACAAGATTGTTGAAAGGCTTGTGATTCCTAACTAGGTAACTGATAACACTTAAAACAAGTGCTCACTGCCAGAAAGGTCTATGATTCACCCAAGATTAGGGTGAACTGTTCTAGGAAGCCAGCTTGAAGCATAAGGGATTCTTAAACCTGCCCAGGTCTTTTCCTTTGTTCTCCCAGCCAGAACCCTTCATGATGAATAACATGTTCTCTGAGGCCTAATGCGTCCTAACTTCCTTTGTTCTCCTGCTTAAAAGGCCTTCATGTTGGAGAATCCCTCACATCCTGCCTCTTTATTATTTTTTCTTCTCAAAGCAGGGCTTCTGGAGACACTCACTTTTAGCTGAAGGGGCTTTATATTTGCAGCTTATTTTGTGGTTAAGGATATAGTAAATCAGTGACCTCCTTTCCCCTATCTGCTATGTAGAGTTTATTTAATTTAGCCTTTTGATATGAAACTGGTGTGAACTAAAAGAGGGCAGAGAAGGGTTAAAGAGTCCTGCTGGGCACTCACAAGTTAGAATCTCCAAATGCTTGTGGAACTTTTACAGATCAAGAGGAGAAAGACTTCAAATGGAACCCTGAATAGAAACATCAAAAGCTCCCTTTTTTTCTGTCTCTCCTTCAGTGATTTTTTACTATTATGTTTTATAGGTTTCTATGTTGGATAAAATTGGGAAGAATTTTGGGAAAATATTATAATATAGTCATGAAATGCTATATAAATTCTCTGTGAAGTTTTCCTTTCAGATCAGCACATTGCCTGCCCTCGTGTTGTCTCAGATAGCATACAAATTATCCCCAGGATTTTAGGGACACTTTTATATAAGAGAGGAGAGGGATATGTTAAGATTCAGAGGCTAACAATGCCATCCGTGCATGATTTCTAAAAAATTGATGTCACTGTTTACTACAATAGTAACTATCCCAAATAAAGAAATAAATATATTCTCATCAGATCATTGAAAGAAACTGGAAAAATATGAAGCATCATAAAGGAAAGAATTTTCCAGTCGTTATCTTTCCTGTTCAATATATTACCTAATTGCAAAGGTAGTTGTAAGAAATGTCAGTTGATTTTGTATATTTAGCCTCTCTTTCTGCTGATCCTGCTATCAGGACCTACTGTTACCCCTTTACATATAGTGTTTCTACTGCTTTTCTGGATACATCTCCTTCTCCTGTTAAGGGATGATAGGTACAAATCCAAACATGAATAATCCGATTCTTCTCCACCCCAAACACAGAATTTAAATCTTATGTATAATGACATAGAGACTGAAATCTTTCGTGAGCCCAAAGGTGAAATTATGAGGCATGTTTCACCTCAGGGAGTTTTAAGATCTACTGATGCCTATGTCTACCCAAAAGACCCTGATTTAACTGGTCTGCAGTGTGGCCTGAGCATCATGACTTTTGAAAGTTGCCTAGGTTAGTGTAAAGTTCAGGGAGAACTGAGAACCACTGCTCTAGGTTGTAAGAGATCCAGTTAGTTCCTAATACCTTGTGATCTGTGAAATGCCCTGATTCATACCTTTCAAAAACTGATTAGTCAGCTTTTTCATTAATACTATGAACTACCTTATATTATTCCAATATATATATCACTCACATTACCAAAACTCATTTTCTACAACTTATAACCAAAGAGCCTTACTTATTACAGTGCTAAAGACTATTTGATACTAGCTTTTTGAAAATTATCTTCCCAGTAACTTCCTCATCCATCTAAAGCTCCTGTACCATCCTCAGGACCACCACAAATGGCTGCACAGAGTATTTACTTCCCAGGGCCTTCGGCCAAGGAGGGAGTGGTGACTACAATTTAGCCTACAATCTTCTTGCCAAACCATGGATCCTGGCAAGACACTGCATCAGCCCAGAGGAAAAGCATTCTTTTTTTTTTCCATTTATTTATACAAAGGCACCATCTGCTCTTCAAGCCATAAGCCCATGGAACTAATCTGCCAAAAAAGGGTGTCTTTTTTGAATTTGCACTAAGAAGATATATGGGTAGTGGTCCTGACTATGTACCTTCTAGCCTCATTAATCCATTTTTTTTTTCTTTTAAACTTCAACACTTAGAATACCTTATCCATTTAAAGACTTTAACTCTCTCTCACTTTCAAGATCTGCCTCATGACCACTTCCTTTCAAATAACTATGTACCTATAATAAGAAGACAACTTTTTATATTATTCACATATTTATTTCAAGATTTGGTTATTAATCATTCCTATATATTTTTACCAGAATCTAGAGAGGATTTTGATTCACATGAAAAGAGAAAGTACCTCACATTACCATAGCATCAGAAATTGTAGAATTATGACCTAATTGGTTAAGAATCATAACATCTATGTACTGACTTGAAGCAATGTTGATATGCTGGGTGTTTCTTTTCCCCAGCCTAGGTGAAAAGACTGATAAAGAAAAATGAGGTATTTATTTACTTCCCTCCAAAAAGTATTAAAAAGTTTCACTAAACTCAGACAATTTTTAATAGAAATCGTATTTATTAAAACTAAAAACAAGTTTTTCTTCAAGTGATTTAGCATGATTGGATGGTTTCAATATATTTAGTCAACTGGCATGTACGAGTTTGAATATATTCTCCTATCATGAGTTTCTCATACCAAATTTCTAAACTGCCTCATAATGAAAACTAGCAGAATATTCTCAACTATTATATGTATTCCACACCCAGCCATGATCTGAGAGGTGCAACTTAAAGTATTTCAGGACTGATGATTAGATGCCTGCATTAGACTTATATCATTGATACACGGGATGTTATCCATCATTTCTACATGAGGCCAATTTTCCTTTTATAGTTTAACATGGTCATCCAAAGTTTCCCTTTAGCTTGCTTTATTTAAGTTTATATTTTGTTAATCTCTTAACACAAAGCTAACAGATTAAACTGGCTTTATAAAATGATTGTAACAGATTACTGAACAATCAAAATAAATTCCATATACAAAAGCACCCAATGGTGTTTGTCATTTTAGTAGAACAGCGTGAAATGAAGAGAGTGATCCTTTCAGTTTAATGTTAATTAAGTCCTGCTCAAAGTTCACAGACATCTGAGAGAAGCAAACATATCAACCAAAAGAGCAGTGTCTACATAAATATATAGGAGATATAAAGTGAAAATAATTTAATTCATGATTTAAGCTTTATACTAGCCCTGGTGTTTTATGGAACACCATGGGGTATCTTTAAAATATTATGTAGAATTAGAAGACTTGTAATCATTAATAAACTAACATTCCAAAGGCATTGTTTAAATTGTGACCACAGAGTTGTCTCTGGAGCTGTATGACAGGAAGCCCTGATTCAAGTTCATAAATATCCAGTGAGCTCTCAGTAGAATGGAGTTTAATTCCTATTGGAGACCAATTGAAGAGTTCTCATAGAATACTATTTATGATCTATGAGAAAAAAACTGAAAATATCCCACAAAATAAAAAATCCCTACTCATGGTCTAGATGATCTATTTTCACAAAACATGCATTAATCATCTCTATGGTTCTGGTGAACTACACCCCTCTTGGATTACACTAAATCTATAATCCTTATTTTTTCTTAATTTAATATCATGAATGTGGTTTGATGGAGCTAGCAACCTGAATTACATGAATTTTGCCAGGTTGTCATGGAGGTAATATTTATATCTGTGTTAGTTTGCTCATATTTGGACCTCCATGTTTTGAATGTATGTATGAAGAATCATTTTGTTCAATTGCCATAATAATCCTCCATAAATGCATTACTTGTAAGACGAAGAAAAAAACAGTTTTATTACCTATTTTTGTCACTTGGAATTATTGGCCATATCTTCCTTAAAACTGCCTTTTTCCTTAAAATCTGTCACATACAGTATCACTGTGGTTCAGTCTTCAGGACTGAGGCTTACCCCAAAGCTTCACCTCAAGGATATAATTTCAAACCTTATGAACAAACTAAATCCCAATCAAATTTACAGTATCATTTGAATAAATTAATATACTAGTTATCGATTGCTATAAAGTCTGTTATAACACTTAGCAACTTAAAACAAACACGTATTATCTACAGTTTTTGTGAGTCAGGAATCTGTAATTGGCTTATTGGGGTACCTCTGGCTCAAGATCTCTCATGAGGCTATATTCAAGCTAAGCTATGTTAGCTAAAACTCTGATCTCACATAAAAGCTCAGTCTGGGAAAGAGGGTAATGTGTGTCCAGCTCACTGCTAGGTTGTTGGCATATTGCAGTCCCTTATCACACACGGTCTCTACAGCAGCTAGCTTTCTGCAGTGCAGCCAGTCTGAGAGCAAAAGGGAGCACCAATATGGAAGACTAAGTTGTTTTTGTTGTTGTTTTTAATAACTTTATCTCAGAAGTGATAACTTACTTCTTCTGCTGTATTTAATTCATTAGGAACAATTCCCCAAATGCAGCCCACACTTCAGGGGAAGAGATTGCTCTCCAGTGTGAATTGCAGGAGGAGGAATTATTAGGTGCCAGCTAGAAGCAGCCAACCACAACTACTAGTCTCAAATCCAAAATATTTAAACCTGAACCGTGATGGTCTCATGCCACATGAACGATCCTCCTTGCTTCTCTGTAATAGTACTCATCTCCTTACCATCAAAGTTTCATGTACATTTCATTCCTGCTAAGACACTGATACCACTTGTTGAGACTCAATTTTCCATTGCATTTCACTTGGGTATGCCTTTCTTATTTCATAGCCACCATCTTAATTCTGACTCCATAATCTTCTTCTTGCTCTATTTTCTCCCTTTAGTCCATATCTCACACTACTGCCAAAATAACTGTCCTACCACACAATTTTAACAGAATTTCTCAATCTATATCTCTTGGTTTTTCCCCCATTGCCTACAAGATAGAGTTCAACCATCTTAACCTGACCTCAACCTGATTTTTATTTATCTCTCCCTATTTTTCAGTTTCAGTCCAGTACTCCGGCCCAATTAGGCCATTACCTATGTCCCATAATATGTCCCCTTTTAGCTTTAGATCTATGTTCAAGCAGCTCTTTAACTCAGATAACTTTTCAGCAATTCCTATTCCCAACATCCTTAAAGACAGATTCAAAGCCAGCACCCTCTTCATTCATCCTTTATTCATATATTCATTCATTAAAAAAATAAAAACAAGGCTTATAAGATGCCACGCTTTATACACAGGAGTGATAATTGAGTGTTGATGGTTTTAGTTTCCTCAACTCTGTTATATAGAATTTTTAAGCCAATGGATGCCAGATTCAAATGGATGTGTCATCTAGGGGCAGTTATCAAGTAATCCAGAACTAGAAGAGAGGTTTAGACTATAAGCCATTCCTTATCACTTTAACTGTGAGTGTTTTCCTTTCCCAGAATTTCTATATGCTATGTGTCCAGACAGGCAATGTGACCATCATCATATTCAATCTCATACTGTGAAATAGCCTTCTTAATCACAGATTCTGGCCCACTTAGATCATACAATTTTAACAATTTTTTTATGTTTTGCATATGTAGGCACTGAAGGAAAATGTACCAGATTGATGGTTAAATAATACAAAATAATTATTTTAGTCTCAATAACTTAGCCTGTGATACTATTACTATTCTGTTTCTTTTTAATGTATTTCCCATTTATCATAACCAAGTGATTCTACCAATAAATACTTAAGCATCTCTTTTTCCTAGAATGGATTGTCTGCTCTAGTTGCCCTATTAGAAATAATTAAATATCTAAATGACTTTATTCTTAAAGCATACATGTTTATTATAAAACATCACTTAGCACTTCTTTTAGGAAATAGGAATTTTGCTTCCTTAACCATTAATATTGATCAAAAGATATAATCAAAACCTCATATCCTTGCAGCCAAATAAGCAATGTCAAAGGATCAAAGCTTATTTGAAAGATTATGAAAGACACTGGCAGCCTAACCAACTAACTTCTTCTCTCACACCTTCCTCACTTTCTTTCTAGGAGAGCTCAGAATTTGTTCACTCTGGTTGCAATATAGGACTTCAAAACAAGATTGACCTTTATAAGAAATACATTGCAGAAAGAAAGGGGGGAAAGACTTTACCAGCCAAGGGCTGATAACTCTTGCACCCCATTTCTTTAATACATCACAATTAGAGTTTGCCTTTATCTCAGCACATTCCTAAGACCCCTTTCCAGATGTCCCTCAGCATGAGTAAGGAAGGAGGATTTTTGTGATATTCATGGAATATGAGACCTCAGATGCTAGCAAGTTGGGGAAGAAAAGCCTTTAAGATCTAAATAAGCAAAATTCAAAACAGCTATTTAAAAGGATAGAAATAAGATATATTTGAAAATCACAGTATTCATTCACTAAAGCACCCAAGAATTATCAAGGGTTACATTTGAGCAAGAGTCAAAAATTGAGGATCTACAAAGAGATCACATTGTTCAACCCAGGAAATAAAAATTAAGACTCTTTTTGTTAAGGAAATCTTTATACACAGACATGGAGTTCTTTTTATAATGGATGAGCTAATTATTTTAACATGAGCTAGGAAGCCAGGAAATTAGGAGAGGCCCCTCCCCAGGCCTCTGGGGTAAAGTGATAGGTCTGCATGAATCACTGTGGACACACCACCCTTCGCAGCGGTTGGTTTGGGAATGAACAAGTAAGTAAGTGCTACGTGTTAAATATGAATTTCTTGGTGAACCTGAGGGCAACTTTGTGGTCAGAAAAAAATATTCATATGTTTACTTTGATTTTAAACATTAAAATTCATTATATTAAAGTCATGTTTTTTAAAACCAGTTCTCCTTAAGCTTTTAGCTTATAGATTTCTTATAATCCTGTTAAAAATCTAGCAAGTTTTAATAATTGGTTTTTAAGTCCATTTGATTAATATGCAGCACCATTTAAAAAGTTAAACAACTTCAAGCATTGTAATCAGTACTTATAAATAAATGTATTAAACTTTTAAAGGGCTTAAATTATTTTACTTAATACCAACTTCTGAATTCAAATATATAACTTTTTTTATAAAATAAACTTACTAGTATGTTGAAACCAATTAAGATTTTAATGTAAAACAGATCAAAATTAAGAACTTAATTTTAAATTTTAAATGGGAATAATGAAGCTGACTTGAAAGCCCAGGTCCACTGGACCTAATATTTTAAAAATTAAAGTTATATAAAACATCAATTGTATAGCACAACAATTTGATTATCTTAAACTCTTTGAAGCTAAATTCTCAATCTCCCCAGTATTTAAAAGTGCTTAACTATTTAGGTAAAATTATGTCATAACAAGCCATTTTGAAGAATAACTTCTCCATCATTGTGATTGCTTAACAATCACATATTTCAACTGCACCGCTAGCTGTTTTGTTTTGCTTCACATGTGCTGATAGTGTGTCCTGGGTTCTTTTTTAGTCTAAAACAAGGATTTTATAACTAAGTGAGCAGTTGCTCTCAGTTGTTCTCTGTCTCAGTGGGAGCAGATTCTCTGTCTCTAGTTTACACACATTAATGATATGACTATTTTTCATTTTTAACTCTTAAGATATGAAAATGTTATGCCTGTCTAATTAAGCTTGACACAATCTAATCTTGTCTCCACAAGTTCCCTAACTTTTAGGACCATACCACTTCTATGATAAGATTGCTAATAGAATCCTGGAGATTTTCATGGTATTGCCTGTTATTCAAGGTACTTCCAAGATCATTAGACTGACACTGACCAGTGGCCCTGAAGGGAAACCTGCTGTGGGCTTCTGCAAAAATAAGAGAGATATATAGGAGGAAAGCCACTCTTCTTTAATTGAATGTTTTTCTGTCTACATGTGGTACTTAGAACCCCAACAGCCTTTCTGTGAGTTTGAGGAGGCAGGCCTAAAACCTAACAAACACAAGTTTGACAAAGTCAAATGTGGGGGCATCCTACCCCTAAATGTTTATTGAATGATATAACACATGTCTTTTTGTCCAGCCACTTTGAGTTGGATTTTCTGTTGCTTGCGGCCCAAGTCACCCTAACTAATAAAATAATCCATTAAGATTTCCACCTAATCAATAATATAGAAAGTTACAGGGAACCATATTGGCAAAGCCTATATATCAAATTATACCACTAATTTCCCACATATACAACATAATGTATTCAGTGCAAAGGGTTTCTGTAGAATAGATCTCATGCAAAAACATCCTCAAGGCATTTGTTATCTAGTGGTTATATGAGAGTAATGAAAACAATATAAATAGAAGCTAAATAGCTAATATTAACAGCATCTCAACCTAAATAAGCAAATGGTCAGTTAGGTTGCTGTGTGTTTCAGTTATCTATGGCTATGTAACAAACTACCCCAAAACTTAGTGGCCTAAAATATCAGCAATATTTATTTTACTTAGGAAGCTCGAAGCCAGGCAGTGTTCAGTAGGGACAGTGTGTCTCCACCACACTCAGTGTCAGCTGGAACCACCTGAAGGCGGGTGGTTGTAATCATCCAAACTGCTCAGCATTAGAGGAGAACTCAAACATCTGGGGATGACGTAGTGGGGCTCTCCAGACAACTCTGTCTTCACAAGCTCTCCCCAGCATGGTGGCTTCAGGGTCACTGGTATTCTTACAAGCTGTGTGTCCCAAGAGGGAGAGATGCAGGCAGAAGCTGTATCCCTTTTTTGACTTAGCCTTGAAAAATGATGTAGCCTCCCTTCTACCTCATTCTATTTGCCAAGTTAGTCACATTCTATTTATCACATTAAGGCCCTGCCTGAGTTCAAGGAGATGGAACTAGACTTTACCTCTCGATAGGGCAATAACAAATAAAGTATGTGGGGCCAGAAATAGTAATGCACCCATTTTTGATACACTCTATCATACTGTGATATCATGGATATTTCTCAGTTAAGTTAAAGGTGATTTCTTGAAAGAGACAGATATTTTTTGTCAAATTTTAAAGAATTTTGAGGGACCCGAACTGTCATGCTAAGTCTGTTTTATTTTTTAAGATAACATATCTTAAAGCAGTCATCTTTTCTTAAGTGTACAGTTTGTGTTAAGAAGCAAAGAAATTGACAGTTCTACTTAGTTCTTAATGGCTTCACTACCGTAATTTATGAACACCCCAAATCCAGTCCTTGTCTCCCTTATCTATGCATGAAAAATAATTTTAAAAGTAAACATTGTGGGAGCATTTTATGACACAGAATTTGACTGTTAAATAAACACAAATATCGTAAAGCTTTTAAACCTTCCTCCAGATTTAGGTAACAAATAAGCTATGAAATAAAATCCAGTGTATTCTAACACAGAATGAAAATTAGACTTAAAATTCTTGCTTTGAATTAAAATGCAAACTTTATGTCAGGAACCCTGTCACTTGTGTTCAATCTCCTTTATAGTCCCCACCCTACTTGGAGTACAGCTTTATCAATAATAAAATGAATGCATGAATAAATAAAACCAGTATATGTAGGATACTTACAGTTTACAAAGCAGTTTCATATATCTTACTTCACAGTAACTTGTGACATAAATATTATTATTATTGGTCCCACTTAATAAAAACAAGTGAGAAATTAGTAAGGTAAGTGAATTTCCCAAAGTAACATATATAGTGAAGTGTTAGAAATAAGAGTTTCTACACTAAAATACCTCCTTTATTGAAAAACCTGTAACTTTTCCACTAATTATTAATATATTTCACATATTTTCATGATTTCCACTAGATTATTATTTCTGGCATGGATTAGTACTTTGATTGATCCTCACAAAATACCCCAGAGTAACCACCCTATATAAAGCCAGCATCCTTGGATGTTGTAGCTCCACTGTCGTGATTACTGTTAAAGTTTCAAATTCCCACGTGTATAATCTTTTAGGTATTAATCTTCCATTTTATTCATTGTTAACAGTTCTAATATGGCTTTAGCAAATGTTTTCCACACTAATACCTAGCACATAACCAAAACTTCTTTGCGATTAAATATAGACAATGATCAAATTAGACAAACTTCATAATATTAGAGTTAGTGAAAAAATTGTAAAAGAAAGGGTCAATAAGCCATTGTAACATGTTAATTTGATATTTATTTTACACATGGAAATAGCTAATAACAGAAAGAAATTCCGTTACAAGAAGGGCATATTCATATGTAATTCATGGCTGTAATTAGAGCACATTTGCATATTTACCTTGGGAAACTTTTCTCAGGGAATTTAATTTGCATTTTGACCCAGAACTCTCTGAAGAAAACTATATAAAGAAAAATGGAAGAATTTTTCCAAATCCATGTGTATCAGGGTTTAGACTCTCTGACCCTCATTTTCCCTATATATTATGTTGGAAGAATTAAGTGAGATAATGTATTCATAACAAAAAAGAGACAGTCGTCACTTGCAGCGAATGGCATTATCCTCATTATTCTGGAAGAACAGAATGTCTGCCCCAGATCCAGGGCTCAGAGGAAGTTGCTGTATTGCTGAAACTTTAGAACAGAGAGGACAGGAGGAATAGAAGAACATACTGTATCATAAGGGTTAACACTGAAAAAAAGCTTCAGATATTTTCTCTCAGAATTTACCTTTCAGATAACATGCTCTTTCTTTCTGGGAAAAATGCCCAGGAAGCCTGATGGTTATACAAATATAAAGCAAATCTAGGGGGTTGTACTGGAACCAGAGTTCCAGAAAACAGAGACTGTAAACACAGTACTAGAAGTCTTGGCAAGACTCCCGCTGTGTGCGGCCTTTGGAACTAACTGTTCAGAACCAGGCCCCATGGCCTAAAAGGGAAGGTCTGAAAGCAGACACTTAGCTCAACTCTGTCTTTTGATGATTGGAGAGTAAGTTCTCATCCTGCAGGAAGATAAAAGCATTTGACTGGGTACCAACATGGACACCTGAGGATGAGCAACAGGTCAGGGCCCCCGAAAGTAGAACAGGACGTCATCTATGTGCAAGGATGGGGAAGTGGGGAGGTATGTGATAAAGTCACAAACAAAACAAGATCCCAGTTTCTGAAAACTGGCACAAACATGAGCTCTGGATGATTCTGAGACAGGATGCTCTCTTAGATTCTTCACTTTCCCCTCATTGGAACAGCTGTGATTCTGAAGCCTGAAGCAGCACACAGTCAGCAGATAGGGGTTAGGTGGTCTGAGCAAGTGGGAACCAGAGGAATATAAAGGTAAATGCAAGAGGAATCACTCGAGTTATCCTAAATCATTCCACAGACGACAGACCTAAAAACCTAAATCAAAGCTGCTGTTTGAATCCACTCCTGACACCCGAAAGAACCACTAGCAGCTGAATCTCGTCTCAGTCATGAGCGCCAGTGCTGGCAGGAGTGGTCTGCAGCGAGGCCTACCACTGATGGAGCAGGTGCTGGGACCTGCTCCTGGCCATAGCTGCTGAGGGCGACCTAACAGGAGCCCTCATCATGGGTGGTGGTGTTCTTGTTGCTATTGTTATTGCTGGGTTGTAGTTGTTAAAAGCCAATTAATCTTGTGCTATTTCTATGAATAACTGACTCCTCTTCAGGTTCTTAGAATACAGATCTTTGGTTTTTTGTTTTAAGCCCCAGTTTTACTAAAATTAACACACCTTAAAGCATCAAAAACTTTTGTAGGTTTTAAATGTGTTGCTAGTCTGTGCAGACTCTGTCCCCTTTGGGGAATTTTCACTGAATTTTCAGTGAACAGAGAGAGTTTTAGGTCTGTCACAGGCAACAAACAAGAAAATCTGACACCAGTACTGGAGTCCATACAAAAACGACCAGTCATTTTTTTAAAGCAAGAAATATAAACAAAAACTTACTTTAAAATGTATTTTTATATTAAGATTAAGAATCAAGATTTACCTCAGATGAAAACTTGTTGCATTATTTTAAGAAACCAGTTTAATCTGTATTTTAAAATATAAAGAAGTAATAACACCTCTTTGAAGCAAACATTATAGAGAGATTTTTAATGTTAGATGAGAGCTGATGGAAATATATTCTTTCTCTGCTTAGTTCAAAGCCTGATTCCAGTCAAGAGGTCATATGCTGCTCTAGATATATCACTGGATTTTCTTTTAACTTGTTCATCTACTTAGTCTTATCTTCAGGAGTTTATAAAGTATTAGGAGGAGACAATGGAGATCTACCTCTCCTTGCATGGGCAAGGAGATTATGCATTCCTTAACTTTTAATTGGTAATCACTGATTTGAAGCATTATGCATAAATCTTGCTGTAAATCAACCTGAGTAGTCATTCCACTATGCTAATATACTCAATAACATTAAGACTCTCTATGGGTACTTGTGGCATTTAAAAGCCCCCTTTCATTACCCTTGGATGTAGTTGGAAAGAACAATACATAAAGTAAGATTCTGTGTAGTTCTTTCTGTAATACAGTTACACTTGGGTTATAAAATGTCTTTGACAGGCCCAAGTAACAATTACAGCCATAAAATAACTTAGGTGCTCAACATACACTAAATATCTGAAATGGTAAGAGTATGCACAGCAAAGTATATCAGATATATTTTTATATTTGAATCGCAGATTTGTAAAAGTCCATTTCTTTAGTTTTCAAATTTTAAATAATGAACATGTATTATTTTTATGATCAAGAAATCACACACTTATTTACAACATAAATACAAGTTATCAACTGAATAAATTAAATAACCACTTAAATGAAGTTTGACATAAAATGTAAAAGAAGTCAACCCCTTCCCAAAGGAAGGAGAGATAAAATTCTGTTAATGACATTATTTCTTGCTGCTTCATGACATGACAATGAGGCTGAACTCTACCCAGTTCCATAGATACTTGTCCACTTTGCAACAATGGCAGGTGCTGGCACAGCTCACAGTAGTTAGGACCATATACTTGGACTCCAGGGAACCTACTCAATGACCATCACAGCCTCAACCACTGTTCCCTGAAGGGCTTCTAGCCTCAACCACTTACTGTGTGAGAACCAGTTCTCAACCACAATTTAGTTCCTATGTCAGCTCTGAGTTACTGACTCTGACCCACCCCCTTTCCTGCCTCTAGGATGCTGCACTTCACCTTGCCAGGTTTCCCTATGATCAAGGGCTGAAATAAGGCACCTTGACTCCTAATTAAAAGTAACCCACATCTTAGTGGTTAGAATCATATAGGTTTCTCAGAGTGACTGCTTTAATCAAGTCAACAAAAACTGAATAATATCTTAATCTCAGGACCACGTCTGCCTCCTGACTCCACATTTGTGTAACTCTAATGTGTCGTTCAAGCACTCTTACTTCAATAACAATGGCTAAGCCAGGTAACTGGAAGCCCACCTCCTGGGCTGACATGTCTTGTGCCCTCAGAGCAGCCTATTAGCATCAGTTTTAGAGATAATTCTATTACATTTACTTTCCAATCACTTAGCAAGTTAATGGCTTGGAAACCAGGACTGAAACTCAGATTACTCAAATTAAGTCTAACATTTCCCATTGAGAAATATTTTGTCTACTACTCTCTCTCAGTTCTACTAAGTCACCAAAAGATAAAGCTCCCTTCCCAGTCCACATACCTAAAAAGGACATGGATGTAGTCCCCTTTCCTGGCAAAGTCTCAGGCTCTAGTCACCATCAACTGGAAAGTATTTGAAGGTGATAGAACAAACTCTCAATCTGTAGAGCCAAGTGATGAATTTTAAAAATTGATTATCTTCTAAGTGTGAAACTGAGTTGAAAAAGTGAATATTCAATTTCACATAAAGACAATCTTAGCATGACAACTTTCCATGGGAAAAAATAATGTAAAGGAAGCAAAATATTTTCTGAACTGTATTAAATGTCTTCTGCAGTAAAATAACATCTCCTTGAGGCACTGCTTCCCGCAAGCACAAACATTTAAGGTATTCTGTTTCTCATGAGTGGTTACTTGAGTGAGACAATTAAACATTTCTAGAAAAGGGAACCAAGGGGGCAAGCGTTGCAAGAATGATTAAGAGAGAATAAAAGAAAAGTCCTAAAGGGCCCGTAAGGGATACTAAGGAAAGAGGGTGAATGTGATCCCCTGGATTTGTAGTGAGAGGGAGAAAGACTGGGGAAAACAAAAAGTCTCTCAAAAGAACAGGAAATGGTTTTCTCTGCTTTTTTTCAGAAGGGGAAGCAATTGTAAGAAGAGAAAGAAATGAAATCCTGATACGGTTCACCTGCTAAAAATAAAAACTCGTTTGAGAAAAAGCAACTGCTATGTGCATGAGTAAGAAGAACTCAGCCAGCAGTTGCCTTTAGAGCAGCATTCTACTGAGAATAGAATAATAACAGCTAATATTTATTGAACACTTGCTATGTGCCAGGCACAGTTCTAAACACTCTATATACGTTAACTCACTTAATCCTCATAATGACTCTATTTGGAGCTGAAGTCAAAGAAAATCTGGGAACAGAGTATGGGGAGAAGGGCAGAAAATCTCTCCTGGCTCTTCAGGATTATGATGGATCTGGTGTCACACTCAGCATGGGATTCCATGAGTCTGGACATCGTGGGATTCTTGATCAGGTCCTACATGCTGCAGACCCAACGTCTCATTCCAAACAAGCACACAAAGCCACCTTAATGAGTATGTTAAGCAAGGAGCACTGGAATATCTAGTATATTTTTGAGGAGCTGACCACAGTCAAATATGATGCCAGGGGCAGTTGAAAAGTTTTATATTGTTATTCAATAAACACTGACTGCTTCAGCCTTGTTTCCCAAAAACAAAAACAAGCTCCTCAGCCAAATACATATATACATGAATGGAAAGGTAGAGCCACATCTCTGGGAAATTATCTAATGATAATTTTCTTTCAGATTTATTTTTGGGGGGGTACTTAAGTTTTAATGTAAGTATTGACCTCAAAAAACTGGGGATGGACATGGAGAACATATAAAATATGTAAAGAAATGACAGTAGACAATGAAAACTAAGGAGATATTGATCATACTGTTTGTACCATACCTTGGTGATTTTTGAGTTTCTTTTTAGATAACCAAGTAATACACAAAGAAAATGTGTTAAGACCCAATTTTTCTAGTTTAAAAACATGCAAACAAGCAAAAGCACCCAGCCACTTCATCAAGGGTGCCTCTTCTCTTTATTTCAATTTTATGCAAAAATTTCTCTCTGCTCTCTCAGCAGTATTCTTTGTTCCTTTAAATTTCCAAACTCTGTTCTGAAGCTGTTTTACTATTGTTCTCAAAGACTTCTGGTAAAGTATTGGAGGGTGTTGTTTGTGTGTGTGTGTGTTGTGCTCGCACACACACAAGTCATTCATGTGTGTTTTTAACAGTAAAAATAAGAAACTACCTTTCCATTTGGGTTAGAACTGAGATGAAATGAGGAATGGCCGCCACCAAGCAGAAAATGTGCTCACTTTGTGTGTGCCAGTTAATTACGACACTTCAGAGGCGCTTCCGAAAGGATAAGGCAAGCTGCATAAATTTAGCTGTAATCCAGGCAGGCAAAACTAATTTGCAGGGGATGGCCTTATCTAGCGGCTGCAGCTTTCTCAGAAAATTAACCTTGGATATTTGGGCCCAATTCAGAAAGTGATTTTTTTTTTCCTTTCCCTGCTCAGCATAAGAGAATTTTTGAATTCAATACAATACCTGACTTTTAAGAGGCACGGTGAATGCTGTAGGCAGTTCAGAGTTATTACTGACAAGCAAAAATATATATTTTATATATACATATAGATGATTGTCCTTCATGCCCATTATCCTGCCTTTTTACATGTGCATCAGAGGGTTTATCAGTGTAGGTATAGGGGGTTTCTCGGATTAAGAGAAGGATGCAACTCATTTTTAATGTACTTAGAAAAATTCATCAAGGTGCACTGCAGAATAAGTCATGCATACTGACTTGTTCATTCCAGGGGAAATGAAGAAATCCCCATAAAAATAGAAGTTTAATGAAGTGTTGGAGCCAAGTCTTGCCTGTCATTGTAATTATCACTGATTTTGACCCTTCCTTGATCTCCTACTATTAATTAATCTCATACAGCACAGTTAAAAGCTTACCTTATTTTTTTGTCATATAATCATTCATTCGATCAACAATTACAGGAGTCAGCATACCTTCATAGACTTTACATTGAATCCTTTCACCATGTTTGAATTTCACTTGTTTCACCAGTGCAAAAGGCAAAGATTTCATATGTCAATGTTTCCAGTGCATTTTTAAATTTCTCAAAGCAATGCCAATATATATGCATGGAAAGAGCTCTAGTGTTTGCATGACAAAATTTAGGGGATTTTCTCCCAAAATTTTAATTATGTTTAAATAATAGTTTTAGAATACAAAAATATCTAGTTCATCATTTTCTAAATTCCAAACAGCAAACTGAATTTTTACTGATCATATTTAATAATAAATTCATAAGAAGCCCCACGAGACCATCAATAGTGGCTGAGCTGGAACTTGAAAGAAAAAAAATTTTAATATGCCATCTACAATATAATTATTTTTTCACTCACTTCAAACCATACGAGTTACTTATTATAAAGTGCCATGAACTCAACTGGCAATAATTGTTCTTGAGGATGTCACAATTAGGCAGAAAGGAGCATATTTATAATAATAAAAGAGCCATTTTACAACATAGATTGCACATTGAATCATGAAATGTGAAGCAATGACTCCCATTTGGATCAAAATATTCCTTATGCTTGTTCAATAGCCAGGGCTAAATGTTATGGCTATTTATAGTTATACTCTAGGGTGAAAAGGGGGAATTAGATGTCATAAGGAATCATACATAATGCATAAAGACTTAAACTACATTTTATGAGAACTGAAAAATTTAAGAAACTCTGGCTGAAATATGTGTGTTGTGCCAAGTAGAACTTCTTCATACACAATTATGTTAGTAAAGATTAAGCAGACAAGAACCCAGTAAACCCTCAAACCATCTTGTTCTAATCTGCATTTCTTCTATATATAATATGTTTTAATGAGGAATTTGAGTAAATACACTGAGGCTAAGTCTGAGGATCACTGAGAAAAAGACATCACTATAGATGCCAATGCATTAAATATCTTCTGTCTGTGGGATCCAAATTACAAAACAATCAGATTATATATTTTTACTTTTCAATAAGCTATTTGTAATTAACTTAAAAAATTCACTTGTTTTAGAGTTTTAGGTTTATCACAAAAATTGATTAAGAGGCAACAGAGATTTTCCTTATATGCTTTACCCCCACCCACATGAGCAGAAAGTACCCTATTATCAACATCATTCACCAGAATGGTATATTTCATACCAATGATGAATCTACATTGACACATCCTAATCCAAAGTCCATAGTTTATTTTAGGATTATAATTGACTTTTAAGTGATATTTTCTATTTCCGCCAGTTTCTGAAACATTGATGAGTTTGGTTATAAAGAGACCCAATTCACTATCACAACACAAAACAGAAAAAGGTTCTGTAATTGACCCCACAATGCATCAATCACAACACCAAGGTCCTTCCAGGTCAGACGAGTCTATGTAACCACTCTGATTCTCCTAGTGGCTAATGCACTGTCTGTAACCTAGATGACACAGTAAATGCTGGCCAAATGAATGTGCAAGAATGCTCGGTGAATTAATGAAAGACAGTTAAATTGTTTAGTTTACAAAGTAAGTTCTATGCTTTATCATCTCAGTGCTCTGAGAATCTCTGGGTTGTCCTCACTGGGGGCTCATGGAAGGACCTAAAATCATACCCACTAGTGTCTCTTATCCCCCTCACCACACTATTCCTCTCACCCCACAAACACACATCTCAATCAACTATAGGAAGAGCAATTCTAATTTTTAAAGTTTATAAAATATGGTGATGTTTTGAAAGAACAGTTCAAGTAACAGTTTGATATACCTGAAAATTTCTAGGAACACTTCTAGTATATAAAATAAAGTGCATGTATTTTGTATTTGTTAAGCCTTTCTAAAAGGATGCATTAATTTTATCATGTCACATTTGCTCCAGAGAATGTGGCTTTTGTTTTCATTGTTTGGCTTTAACAATTACATTCATGGTTTCATGATGAAAAAACATTTCCACCTTTAGCCTTCATTTTCATGATTATTTTAAAAGGATCTCTCATAACTTATCAACATTTCCTCAGCTAAAATTAATTATGTATCTCTTCCTTAAATTGCCATGGCTTTTCCAGAATTTACTAAACAAGATGATTTTCATTTATGAAACATATTTCTTCTTTTATTGAACCAGCATTCATAGGTTGTCTACTATAGACTGGAACCTTGCATGACACTGGAGATATCTGCTCTCACAGAGCACATGATAGTCATTTACTTCCAAATCCTGGGGAACTTATATAAAGGTCATTTTGGAATCATAAGTATATACAGTTTATAATAATCAAGTCAGCTGCATTTTTGCAAGTACATTTTTAAAACTATAACATTCCCCAAACTTTCATCCTTGCCCCACTGCTGGTTGTAGCATTAATAATCAATGTAACTATTTTAAGAGAAGTACACTAAGAAATGGCATGGTGCATCTTTTTAAAAGTGAGATCCCAAATCCCCAATGTAAATATATATTTGTGCAGTTGAGAGCCATACAATTTTTTTCATTAAGGTATGATTGATATACACTGTTATGAAGGTTTCACATGAAAAACAATGTGGTTACTACATTTACACATATTATCAAGTCCCCACCCATACCCATGCAGTAACTGTCCATCAGTGTAGTAAGATGCCACAGATCCACTATGTGCCTTCTCTGTGCTACACTGTTCTCCCTGTGATCCCCCACACCATGTGTACTAAACATAATACTCCTCAATCTCCTTCTCCCTCCCTCCCTCCCCACCCATCCTCCCACACCCCTTCCCTTTGGTAACCACTAGTTCATTCTTAGAGTCTCTGAGTCTGCTGCTATTTTGTTCCTTCAGTTTTGCTTCATTTTTATACTCCACAAATGAGGGAAATCATTTGGCATTTGTCTTTCTCCACCTGGCTTATTTCACTGAGCATAATGTCCTCCAGCTCAATCCATGTTGTTGCAAATGGTAGGATTTGTTTATTTCTTATGGCCGAATAGTATTCCATTGTGTATATGTACCACATCTTCTTTATCTATTCATCTACTGATGGACACTTAGGTTGCCTCCATATCTTGGCTATTGTAAAAAGTGCTGCAATAAACATAGGTGTGCACATGTCTTTTTGAATCTGAGAAGTTATATTCTTTGGGTAAATTCCAAGGAGTGGGATTCCCGAGTCAAATGGTATTTCTATTTTTAGTTTTCTGAGGAATCTCCATATTGCTTTCCACAATGGCTGAACTAGCTTACATTCCTACCAGCAGTGTAGGAGGGTACCCCTTTCTCCGCATCCTCACCAGCATTTGTTGTTCTTAGTCTTTTCGACGCTGGCCATCCTTACTGGTGTGAGGTCATATCTCATTGTGGTTTTAATTTGCATTTGCCTGATGATTAGTGAATAGTGTAGCATCTTTTCATGTGTCTATTGGCCATCTGCATTACTTCTTTGGAGAACTGAATCTTCATATCCTCTGCCCATTTGTTAATCAGGTTATTTGCTTTTTAGGTGTTGAGGCGTGTAAGTTCTTTATATATTTTGGATGTTGACCCCTTGTTGGATATGTCACTTACTAATATATTATCCCATAGTGTAGGATGCCTTTTTGTTCTGTTGATGGTGTCCTTTGCTGTACAGAAAATTTTTAGCTTGATGTAGTCCCATGAGTTCATTTTTGCTTTTGTTTCCATTGCTCTAGGAGATGCGTTCAGGAAGAAGTTGCTCATGCTTATATTCAGGAGATGTTTGCCTATGTTGTCTTCTAAGAGTTTTACAGTTTCATGACTTACTTTCAAGTCTTTAATCCATTTCAAGGTTACTTTTGTGTATGGGGTTAGACAATGATCCAGTTTCATTCTCTTGCATGTAGCTGTCCAGTTTTGCCAACACCAGCTGTTGAAGAGGATGTCATTTCCCCACTGTATATCCATGCCTCCTTTATCATATATTAATTGACTATATATGGTTGGGTTTCTATCGGGGCTCTCTAGTCTGTTCTATTGGTCTATGGATCTGTTCTTGTGCCAGTACCAAATTGTCTTGATTACTGTGGCTTTTAGAATGATTTTTAGAATGAATTTTTAGAATGATTTTAGAATAGATTTTAGAATGAATTTTAGAATGATTTTCTCTAGTTCATTGAAGAATGCTGTCGGTATTTTGATAGGAATTGCATTGAATCAATGGATTGCTTTAGGCAGGATGGCCATTTTGACAATATTAATTCTTTCTATCCATGAGCATGGGATGAGTTTCTGTTTATTGATAGCTTCTTTAATTTCCCTTGAGAGTGTCTTGTAGTTTTCAGGGTATAGGTCTTTCACTTCTTGGTTAGGTTTATTCCTTGGTATTTTATTCTTTTTGATGCAACTGTGAATGGAATTGTTTTCCTGATTTCTCTTTCTGCTAGTTCATTGTTAGTGTGTAGGAATGCCACAGATTTCTGTGTATTAATTTTGTATCCTGCAACTTTGCTGAATTCAGATATTAGATCTAGTAATTTTGGAGTGAATTCTTTAGCATTTTTTAGGTACAATATCATGTTATCTGCAAAGAGTGACAGTTTAATTCTTCCTTGCCAATCTGGATGCCTTTTATTTCTTTGTGTTGTCTGATTGCCATGGCTAGGTCCTCCAGTACTATGTTGAATAGAAGTGGGGAAAGTGGGCATCCTTGTCTTGTTCCCAATCTTCAAGTTAAAGCTTTCAGCTTTCACTGTTAAGTATAATGTGGGCTGTGGGTTTGTCATATCTGGCCTTTGTTATGTTGAGGTACTTGCCCTCTATACCCATTTTGTTGAGAGTTTTAATCATGAATGGATGTTGAATTTTGTTAAATGCTTTTTCAGGATCTATGGAGATGATCATGTGGTTTTTGCCCTTTTTTTGTTGATGTGGTGGATGATGTTGATGAATATTTGAATGTTGTACCATCCTTGCATCCCTGGAATGAATCCTACTTGATAATAATGGATGACTTTTGATGTATTTTTGAATTCAGTTTGCTAATATTTAGTTGAGTATTTTTGCATCTATGTTCATCAGGGATATTGGGCTGTAATTTTCTCTTTTTTGTGGGGTCTTTGCCCGGTTTTGGTACTAGAGTGATGCTGGCCTTGTAGAATGAGTTTGGATATATATTCCCTCTTCTACTCTTTGGAAAACTTCAAGGAGGATGGGTATTAGGTCTTCACTAAATGTTTGATAAAATTCAGTGGTGAAGCCATCTGGTTCAGAGATTTTGTTCTTAGGTAGGTTTTTGATTACCAGTTCAATTTCATTACTGTTAATTGGTCTGTTTAGATTTTCTGTTTCTTCCTTGGTCAGCCTTGGAAGGTTATATTTTTCTAGAAAGTTGTCCATTTCTTCTAGGTAATCCAGTTTGTTAGCATATAATTTTTAATAGTATTCTCTAATGATTGTTTGTATTTCTGTGGTGTCCGTAGTGATTTTTCCTTTTTCATTTCTGATTCTGTTTATGTGTATAGACTCTCTTTTTTCCTTGATAAGTCTGGCTAGGGTTTATCTGTTTTGTTTATTTTCTCAAAGAACCAGCTCTTGCTTTCATTGATTCTTTCTATTGTTTTATTATTCTCGATTTTATTTATTTATGCTCTAATCTTTATTATGTCCCTCCTTCTACTGACTTTGGGCCTCATTTGTTCTTCTTTTTGTAGTTTAATTAATTGTGAGTTTAGACTGCCCATATGGGATTGTTCTTCTTTCCTGAGGTAGGCCTGTATTGCAATACACTTTCCTCTTAGCCCAGCCTTGGCTGTGTCCCACACATTTTGTGGTGTTGAATTATTGCTGTCATTTGTCTCCATATATTGCTTGATCTCTGTTTTTATTTGGTCATTGATCCATTCATTATTTAGGAGCATCTTGTGAAGCCTCCATGTGTTTGTGGGATTTTTCATTTTCTTTGTGTAATTTATTTCTAGTTTCATACCTTTGTGGTCTGAGAAACTAGTCGCAACAATTTCAATCTTTTTTAATTTACTGAGGCTCTTTTTGTGGCCTACTATATGATCTATTCTTGAAAATGTTCCATGTGCACTTGAGAAGAATGTGTGTTCTGCTGCTTTTGAGTATAGTGTTCTGTAGATGTCTGTTAGGTCCATCTGTTCCTATGTATTGTTCAGTGCTTCTGTGTCCTTACTTATTTTCTGTCTGGTTGATCAGACCTTCAGAGTGAGTGGAGTGTTGAAGTCTCCTAGAATGAATGCATTACATTCTATTTCCCCTTTTAATTCTGTTAGTATTTGTTTCACATATGTAGGTACTCCTGTGTTGAGAGCATAGATATTTATAATGGTTATACCTTCTTGTTGGGTTGACCTATTTATCATTATGTAATGTCCTTCTTTGCCTCTTGTGACTTTCTTTGTTTTGAAGTCAATTTTGTCTGATATCTGATACAAGTACTGCAACACCTGCTTTTTTCTCTCATTAGTTGCATGAAATATCTTTTTCCATCCCTTCACTTTTAGTCTGTGGATGTCTTTGGGTTTAAAGTGAGTCTCTTGTAGGCAGCATATTAGATGGGTCTTGCTTTTTTTATCCATTCATTGACTCCATGTCTTTTGATTGGTGCATTTATTCTATTTACATTTAGGGTGATTATTGATAGGCATATATTTATTGCCATTGCAGACTTTAAATTTGTGGTTACCAAACATTCAAGGTTAACTTCTTTACTATCTAAGAGTCTAACTTAACTCACTTAATATGGTATTACAAACACAATCTAAGGATTCTTTTCTTTTTCTCCTCCTTTATCTTCCTCCTCCATTCTTTACATATTAGGTATCATATTCTGTCCTCTGTCTATCCCTTGATTGACTTCGGGGATAGTTAATTTAATTTTGCTTTTGCTTAGTAATTAGCTGTTCTACTTTCTTTACTGTGGTTTTATTACCTCTGGTGACAGCTATTCAACCTTTGGAACACTTCCATCTGTAACAGTCCCTCCAAAAATAGACTGTAGCGATGGTTTGTGGAAGGTAAATTCTCTCAGCTTTTGCTTATCTGGAAATTGTTTAATCCCTCCTTCAAATTTAAATGATAATCTTGACAGATAAAGTAATGGTGATTCCAGGCCCTTCTGCTTCATTGCATTAAATATATAATGCCACTCCCTTCTGGCCTGTAAGTTTTCTGCTGAGAAGTCTGATGTTAGCCTGATGGGCTTTCCTTTGTATGTGATCTTATTTCTGTCTCTGGCTGCTTTTAACAGTCTGTCCTTATCCTTGATCTTTGCCATTTTAATTACTATATGTCTTGGTGTTGTCTTCCTTGGGTCCCTTGTGTTGGGAGATCTGTGGATCTCCATGGCCTGAGAGACTATCTCCTTCCCCAGATTGGGGAAGTTTTCAGCAACTACCTCCTCAAGGACACTTTCCATCCCTTTCTCTCCCTCTTCTTCTGGTATCCCTATAATGCGAATATTGTCCCGTTTGGATTGGTCACACAGTTCTCTCAATATTCTTTCATTCTTAAAGATCCTTTTTTCTCCCTGTGCCTCAGCTTCTTTGTATTCCTCTTCTCTAGTTTCTATTTCATTTATTGTCTCCTCCACCATATCCAATCTGCTTTTAATACCCTCCATTGTGCTCTTCAATGTTTGGATCTCCAACCAGAATTCACTCCTGAGTTCTTGAATATCTTTCCATACCTCCATTAGCATGTGAATGATTTTTATTTTGAACTCCCTTTCAGGAAGAGTCATGAGGTTCATGTAATCTTTATCAGGGGTTATATTAATTTTACTCTGTACCAGGTTCCTTTGGCATTTCATATTTGTGTATGGCGCCCTCTAGTGTCCAGAAGTTCTACTCTCTGGAGCTGCTCAGCCCCTGAAGCAATGTCAGGGGTAGCAGGGGGGTGGAATTGGTGCCTCAGGAGACAAAAGAGTTATTTCCTGCTTTCCAGTTGCTATGCCTTTCTCCACTCCCTGAACCTGTGGGCTGAGCACACAGGAATAAGCTTTTTTCCCAGAGCAGCCGGATATGGATCCCTGCTTTCCACAAGTGACTGGAATCTCAGTCTCTCCAGGAACTCTGCCTGTCTTAGCTTTCCAACCCCATAATCACGAGAGTATCATGAAAGCACCATGAAATGTAGGTTTGTGCTCCTAGAGAAGGTCTCCAGAGTTAGGTATTCAGCAGTCCCAGGCCTCCACTGCCTCCCTCCTCAGTTTCTCTTCCTCCTGCCAGTGAGCTGGGGTGGGGGAAGGGCTTGGGTCCCACTGGGCCACAGCTTTGGCACATTATACTGTTCCATGAGGTCTGCTCTTTTCTCCAGGTGTATGCAGTCTGGTGCAGTCTTCTTTCCTGTTCCTCTCTCAGGATTAGTTGTATTAATTATATTTCCATATTATATGCAGTTTTAGGAGGTAGCCTCTGTCTTACCTCTCACGCTGCCATCTTTAATCCCAAGCCATACATTTTTTTTAATTGCCATTTACCCAGTACCTTCTTTTATTTCTTCTAGAACTTCAAGCCTTACCAATCATTCCGCTGAAGAACATACTTGCAATTTGTCTGATTCACTGTAATACACAGTAGTCTCCAAATGTGGGTACACATCCAAGTGGATTACTTCACTGGGGTGCATAAAAATTAATGGTAGTCTTTTAATGTATATCCTGTTTATTGAAACAATCAGAGTTCACTAATCATTAATATACTGCTTAGTAAAGCTTATGTTACTATATATCAGTATGGCTAAATTCTAGAAGAGCAATCTCTGAAAAGCCTTACTTGGAAGAGTGAAAAATATACCTTTCTTGGTCCATATACCAAAAGGAAGAGTGCTGCCTTGTAGCGGGGGAGGAATCCCGAGGAAACCATGGAAGTCCTGCCACGTGGAGACGTAACAGCATGCACTTTCCCTTTTTTCATTCCTTTTCAGCATATCATGATAGATCGCAGTTTACACATGCCCTGTTACACTAAGTTAGCAACTGTGTAGCATAAAGCAGTTAACCATCACAAGATGGGCATTCCTACAATTGACCTCAGACTGGGGATACTACCATCTCGAAGTGAACACAAATAGCTGGGCCAGCACCCTACTCCCAGCAAGTTCTACATCAGTTGCAAGACCAAAAGAATGCCAATCCCATCTCCCAAAGCATCAGCCTAAAACATCCGAAGTTATAAGACTACTTGCATGATGGACTTGCATCTACTCTGATCAACTATGTTCTATTACAGGAAAAAAATTTCTAAAAGATTGTTTAGTCCACTTGTATCATCTTTTTTCTTTGCATTTTTATAAATGCTGTACATACACAAAGTAGTTCAGCCATACAAACTATATATAAACAAATGAATAGAATGAGCCATGCACAGAATTATCTAAAAAAATGGTTCACAATGTCAAATCTTTGGAGAAGGTTGTGCTCTTCTGCTACAAGAAGTCCAGGCAGCGGACACAAACGCCCTTACCAATATTCACAAGAAATCCCCAAAGTCTCCTATTTATACAGAGGCTAATAACTGAAAAAGAGACACAGCTATTACAGAAATGAGACACTCCCAAGTCTATTATATCTGGTGACATGCCTCTCATCTGAGTTTCTCATGAAGACAATAAATTCATGGAAAATGTGATTTTACCATCCCCCTCCAAAGAATAGAAAACAGTTCCAAAGTAACTATTAATCCTTTTCATTTAGTTTTATATCTCAGAAAGAAGAAATCTGGAAAAAAGCAGACATATATCTAGCTTTTTTGAGGTTTATACAAATAAGACTTCAGTGCCTAACTTAGTGGTAAGTCAGGTTCCATTACTTAAAATGTTACTGTGTCGTCTTAGGTTTTGGGTTTGAAGATCTGTGCCATGAGGAGTTGACTGGTCAGGAAGAGCCTTTATATTCTAGCCACACATCCTGTAGTCTGGGGAAACTGCATGTCTGCTGGTATCTGCAGACCGTGGAAAGACCAAGAACTGGAATGGGTCTCTAACTGGAATTTAAAATGACTCTCTTTAGGTCTGATATTTCCCCAAGGAACATTTTAAGTTCAGACTTCATGTCTGTTAGCCAAGCTTTGCCTTGAACCTCTCTAATTTGGGTCTATGTTCTAAATTTCAGTTCACAAGCCCAGACATTTTACTATCTTCTAGATCACATATTCATCACTTACAGTGTATCAGAGGGGACAGAATTATAAACAGCAAAGAAACACTGCAGCCAGTGACATAAAAGAAGTGTGAATAGAACAGTATGAATGCACCAATGACTGATGAACTTGGCCCAATGACTCAGAAAAGTTTAGGGTCACAGTGCTCCAAGGATGACTCACATGGACAAGGGTGGAAAATCGTCCAGGGGGAATGTACCACATATGCAAAAGAATGGAGACATATATGCTCACAGGAGTACTAGAACTCATCAGATGGTTTAGTGCGGCTGGGAATTGCCTGGGAAAAGCTGGTGCATGGAAATAGAGAGAAGGTAGGGATAGAGTGGCAGAAAGTGAGGCCAGTAAATTAGAACAAGATCAAATTTTAAGAGGTTTTTAATATTTGGGGCAAATTTAGATTGTGTTCTAAGGTACTAGAGAAGGATCACAGATTTTTAATTATGAGAGTTTATTTTTTTTCTTTCTTTGACAGTTCTTCCAGGCATTTACTTCTCATCCATTTTGTAGCTTTTGACCAAGTGTTTACTATGAGTTTTGAGTGTGTTTCTAAATCCTTGACATGTTCCTAAGAGGCTGACCCCACCATCTCTTATACAATACTTCAGAATGTGCTCTGGCTATCAGTTCTAGCCTCCTATGTTTATATACTCTTCTATTGCCATTCCAATCGACTCTGGCTTACTCTAAAACGTAAAAGTATATTTGGATAACCTCTCAATGATCTAAGAAAATCTTTCAGTATTACATTTTTCATATTCAAAAATTTCTATTGTAGTATTTTAGGGAATTTAAACATTGTGGAAATGTCTCCAAAGAGAATTTAAACAAAATGTCTCTTCTGATCCTAATAATTTTGGAATGCGAGTTAAGAACAATGTCTGTAATTACTTTTTGTTTTATTATTTCTATAAAATCATCATGAAGTGAATTTGCCTTTCTACTCTTTAGAGGTGTAGCCATGTACCTTCACAGACAAGGAGGGAAGTTATTCAGCTGCCACTGAACAACTCTGAGGGCAACATTCTCTTAAGAACTCCCTGTATGTTGATGCTCAGTGTACAGACTTTTGGGCTACAGGAGGTCACAGAGTTTAGGATCATTGCAGCACAAATAGCTGAATCACTCCTGAAAACTGTTCATTGTCTTGGCCCTGTCCTCGAGCATCTCCCTCCCAGTCCACCTCTGTTCCTACTAGTGGACTGGTGATAAGTTATAACGAGGAACGATTAAGAGAAAAAAAACAAATTACATGTAAAACTTTATACCTCCTTATTATTATTCTTACCTTCATTTTTAATGTTTGCAGTATAGTCACAGAAAACATCAAACATATCTTCTATAATAACTTCTAAAAAGCAAAAGCACTATGATAACCAAAAAGGTTCTTAAAGTTATCTAATTGGTGTTAACAGATTCTATATACATTACTGTTCTAAAAATATATTAATTCCTAGAACACTATTTTCACAAAATAATTTCCATATTTTTCACTCTTCTAAGTAAGGCTTTTCAGAGATTGCTCTTCTAGAATTTAGCCATACTGGTACATAGTAACAGAAGCTCTACTAAGCTTTACTAAAAGTTGGTGATCCATTGTGAAATTCAATTTCCCAATTGCTTAATTGATTTATGTATACAATTTAATGATATTAAATAGGATATGCATATTCAAAATGCAGTAACCTTCCAAATAGAAACCTAGGACTGAATTCCAAGAATACCTTAGATTTTATGGTTTTCTTTCCTGAAGACAATCAGCAGGCATTTAAAAAATTAATTTTGTTTTATCCATTATGAAGTATATACTATTAAAAGACCAAATATAATCAGCCATTTAATTGTGAAATATAGAAATAGGCTATACCACTTCCTCTCACTCCCCCATCAAAGTCCCTATGAAGCTGCCGCACCTACTTATGCTGACTAATCCCAGCAAACAACTGAATTAATAATTAGCATAATTTTATTTGGGGCGTTCATTATTTCATAAACTTTAAAAAAAATACTAGACAGAAATACTGACAAATTAAAAGGACAACTTTCTGACATTAGAAGCAAATGCCCTATAGTCACACAAAAATTTTGTACTGTCAACCAAGTGACAACGAAATCACTTGATATAATAGAAAACTATTTATAATAGTAACAAATTCTATTGTGATATTCATTTCTGATATTTTAGCTTAATGGTGATATAAAATCTATAATACTACTAATTTTGAAAACAGTGTTGGTAAAAAGTACATAATTGTGAATTGTAAAATTCTGACTGGAAATAGTATAGATTTTTAGGGTGAATTCAACCTAAGCTCACATCCTGTCACTAACCCATCTAAGCTTACATTTCTTTTTTTGCTTTAATTTTTGTTTTTATTAAGGTAGCATTAGTTTCACATGAAAAACAATGTGGTTACTACATTCACCCATATTATCAAGTACCCCCCCATACCCCACTGAAGTCACTCTCCATCAGTGTAGTAAGATGCCACAGAGTGACTCCTTGTCTTCTCTGTGCTACACTGTCTTCTCCATGACCCCCTGTACACACTATGTGTGCCAATCATAATACCCCTCAATCCCCTTCTCCCTCCCTCCCCACGCCCCCCTTTAGTAACCACTAGTCCCTTCTTGGAGTCTGTGAGTCTGCTGCTGTTTTGTTCCTTCAGTTTTGCTTTGTTGTTATACTCCACAAATGAGGGAAATCATTTGTTACTTGTCTTTCTCTGCCTTGTTTATTTCACTGAGCATAATACCCTCTAGCTCCATCCATGTTGTTGCAAATGGTAGGATTTTTTTTCTTTCTTATGGCTGAATAGTATTACATTGTGTATATTACATTTCTTTATCTGGAAAATATCTGCTTATTTTCTCAGTTACTCATTCATTCAACAGATATTCACCTTGCAACTAGTGGAGTAAAGTACTATGCAAACCCCTGCAAAAATATTATGTGTAAAACACCTGTCCCTTGCCTTCCTGGGGCTTACTTTGCAGCTAGGGAAATAAATATTAGACAACTAATTACACAAATATATGTTTAATTACCATTGTGGCAACTCTGAATGAAAAGCACTTATATGGAAATCTTGACCTCTCCAATCTAGAGTCAGGGAAAGCTGTGGGAGGAAGTGATATCTGAAGTAAGTTTGACAGGACAGGGAGTGATTAACAATGTATACTGAGGGAGTCGGGCCAGACGAGGAAAGGAAACAAACAGCAATGGCCCTAGAGCAGGAAGAACCTCTGCTTCTTCAAAGAACTGGAAGGCGGCCAGAGGGATGCAGTGCAGAGAGTGCGGAGGTGACGGCAGATGAGGCTGGTGAAGTCAGCAAGAGCCAGAGCACATCTGTTCAGTATTTCTGCTCTGTCCTAAGGACAAGAGGCAGCTACTGAAATGATATGAGGGCTAAAATGTCTTGAGAACCTTGACATTTTTGCAAAGACCTCTCTGGCCACAGTGGGGAGAATGGACTCAAAAGTGGGTAGAAATGCAGAGAAGCCAGATAGAAAACCATTGTAGCAGTCCACTAAGAATAGGCATTTGTCACAGAGTGACAATAAAGGAAATGAAGTCCAGAGAAGTGAGAAACCTTTAAGTTACATTTGACAGGACTCACAGATAGAGTGCATTGTGCAAGATGAGGCTGGAGTGGATGGGGCCAGTTTGAGGCATCCTGAGTCCAGGGTGTCTAAGACATCCTAGCAGAAATGCCCACAGAGCAGTTGGATATATGGATACAGAGCTCAGGGAAGAAGTCAGAGATACAGACAATAATGTAAATAATAACATGACCTCATTTCTGTTATGGAAATTCAATTAAAAAGTACCTAAGAATGTCTAAACTTTAGTAGGCACTTAACCCTCTCTTCAGCAACCTTCTCTTCTATTTGGTGAATTTCTTCCCTGAAGACAAGTAGTCCTGGCCCCATTTCAGGTTCTTAATACTGATAATGAACACAGTATTGCTTTGATTCCATGAACTATTCAGGTCCTTTCAAATGACCTCTTTGGTGATGCTAAGAAAATCCAACAGGTCACTGAAATAAGAAAGTTGTATATCAGAGCCCTACCCAGCCATTTGACAGCAGGCAAAGAAGAGCCTCAAAATTTCCAGAGGGAACACTTCAGATGGTAGGGAAACTTTCATATGGTAAATCATATGTTAAATAAAAATGTTCAGATTCCAAACCACCAAGATGGATTTCCCAAGAGGACCTACTGCCTGCCTTAAGACACAGGTACACTCCTCAGCCTTTGTGTTCCCTCAACAAATTTCATGGATGGCCAGTCATTTTTGGATTTCTTATGTGGTAATTATACCTACAGTTTAAACAAAACCCTTTCAAAACCATA
Source organism: Manis pentadactyla (assembly GCF_030020395.1). Classification (NCBI taxonomy): domain Eukaryota; kingdom Metazoa; phylum Chordata; class Mammalia; order Pholidota; family Manidae; genus Manis; species Manis pentadactyla. Next base: position 83,814,023 of record NC_080025.1, read on the forward strand.
TCATTTGGAAGGAAATCAGTCACCATAACAAGATACTTATTAGTATAGGTATAGGGTTAGTCCCATGCAAAACATTTATAGACTTTGGCTGGGAAAAAGATTGGTCATAAAAAAAATAAACCTCTCTTCCCTATTCAAGCAACAGATGAAGCAAAGATTTTCCTTTTATTTATTTTTTTTTTAGAAAAGGTTATAATTATTCTCAAGAAATTGAGTAGGTGAGTACAACATTATCTATGTTCAGACTTGCGGCATATGTCCAAATTTTGTGCATTTCTGTTTTAAAAAGAATCTTCAGAAATATAATTCTTCTTGTCAATCAGCCAGTAACTGCCTACACACTCTTCTAAGTACAATTAGTTTAAGTTTTATTTTTCTTACCCTATATTGGGCACTTTTACACCAAAGTGCTTTGATTCTGCTCAGAAGTCAAAAAATTATGCTATAGAATAACATCTCAAATTCTAAAACTGGAACTATTTTTTTTGCATAGATTGAGATAAACATATGGTAAACAGTAAATTAAATACTTTTTTGTTAAAACAATTACATTTTATGTGCATCAGCCAAATCAAGATCATTTTCTTCCCCAGCCTAAAAAATGCAGATTTTCACTGAGTTCATACATAACTGAATCAATTAAATTTTTATGAAACACAAAATTCTGAGAAATACAAGAACACAGTGTAATATAAGGAAATTTCCCATGATCTGTTATGAAAAATTTAAACTGAAATGAAAGCAGAATCATTAACCTTACATCAGAACTTACTCATTCTCCAATATCAAGCCCAATGGTGACTTGCAATTTGCAGAAAGAAACAGAATATTAGAAAGGCTACGTATTGTGGGACTTTTGGCAAGTCACTTAACTTGTTTGAGCCTGTTTACCACCTCTAAATGGGGTGATAATTACTACCAGGAAAAACTAGCTGAGGATTAAGCTGTTGTATATGAATTATATTGTATATTATATATATACTGTTCACATAGTAAATACTCTTAAATGGGGGCCATTATTATTTATTATTATTATTGCTCTTCTGAATTTCATTTTATGGTCATTTATTTCAGTATTGCACAATTTCTTACTCAACATCAGTTCATCAAAGGAGAAAAAAAGTGTTCATTGTCAGGAGTCCCTTGTTACACATCACTCAATAGCTACAAAGTGGGCTGTTACTTTCTATCAAATATCATACCAAGCCTCAACAAGATTGGTCAGCTTATTAGCTGCCAAATTGCTGTTTTCCATAAAGTTTTTATACTTGCCTAAGTATTTTTTCAATCTGAAACATGGTTGCAATCTTTGCTTGCTTGTCCTTTACAATGGGAAGCAATTAAGGATTTTTAAAATTTGATTGGTATCACTGAATTAGTCATTCTGATTTATATTAACATGTATAAAGCCATAATCTATACTAACTCGTTAAATATACAGTGTGCTGAAGAATATGGAGCTAAAATACTGTAGTAGATATTCCATAACAAGAAGAGGATATATCTTATCCAACCTAAAAATACACCAAAACAACTAGAGTAAGTAAATAAATTACCTAAATAATTTATTTAGGTAAATAAATACCTAAAACATTAAACTTTTAATTTAAATTGACCACTTATTTTTCTCTTATTTTTGTTTGTAAAGCTCTGAGTTCTTAAAGTCATTGTCATATTATACATGTGAATACTTTATAATTTACAATAATTTAAAAGAATTTTCTAATATTAAAGCTATGACACTATGCCATATACCATAGCTGTATGAAAAATATAAATTCTAGATAAATATCCAGAAATGTTTCCTCTACTTGTAGATAGAATATTAATATTGGAAACACACAAAAAATAAACAGATATTTCTTTCTTCATACAGATGTTTTATATCTTTAAGATGAGTTCTGTGTTATTTGGCCATAAACTCAGAAGGAAAAGAAAATTAAATTTCTTATTGAATATCACAAATGAAAAAATACATTGGAAAAAAAGCCACCTCAACATATTAACTCAAAGTTTTAATTCTTATAAATGTATATATATATTATGCATCAACATATATATATGAACATATAAAATACGTATTCTTTTCTGTTCCCACTTCAATTACACTTAAACTACCCACATGTAAATTTATATTTCGTCTTGTTCAGTTTACTAAGTCTTCCTGCTTCAGAGTTCTTTCCCTCTGTTCTCCCTGCCAGTCCAGACCAAATGGGCCACCAGGTCATCCATCCTAGAGCCCAGCTCTGTTCAAGAACAATCTTGCCAAAGTCATCAGATTATTTTCATGGCCTACCAAGCAAATTCCAGATGCTGTAGTTTTGGTAATCTGAACCAGAATATCTTTTCTTCCTTACTTCTTACTGTTTTCTTTAAAAAAATTTCTTTCCAGTGACTGTTCCTCAAATACTTGTCTGACTAGACATCTTTCTAAATGGGAAGGAAATGAGTTGGAAAGATTGCATGCTAACACCTCTCCTCTCCTGGACTCCCCTAATATAATAATCTTAGGAAGACATTAATAAATTCTATAATTTAATAAAATGTTTTATCTTTTAAGCTAGCATATTAACATTTTCTTTACTTAGTTCAAAATTAACACACTCAAACAAAACTGACACAATCTCTCTTTTTTTCAAAAATACTTGCCAATATGTTCTACACACACATTTTGAGAAATTCTGTGCTTAAATTGACCTTGTGCCCCAGGCAAACGGAACACCTGTCCACTATTTCACCACACTCAAGCTCTGACAACCTTGTGCCGTCGTCATGCTGTCTTCTCCACCCACAGCACTTAGCTTCTCAGCTCTGTCTACAGACTTATGCATATATCCTATTTTGCTACTTTGTTGGAAGCTTTCTGAGGACAGAATTACATCTACTTAATTTTATAAAATCTGGCAGAATGTCATATATACAGAAGTCATATTCATATTTGTAACCTTAATGAAGGCACAGGCATAGCGTACGTGGCAGAGGCCCACTGAGAGGAGCGAGGAGAATGAGTGGAGCCGGGGAATGGACAGTGAGCCATCGCAGGGGAAGACAGAGGCTCTCTCCGCCGTTACAGAGTCAGGAGAAGAATATTGTTTATGTCCCTGATGGTGGGATGAGTCTCAAGTGGAGTATCTTAGAGCATCTTGCAATGTAGAAAAAGAAGGAGCAAAACGAACCAAAGAATGAGAGCTTACAGCAGGACTCTTCAGAAGGGGCCACAATCGTCGACAGGTAGGAGTTTCCCGAGTCTCAAGTCTGTGAATGGTCTGTCCAAAGGTAACTGCCTGTGGGGCCTCTGAGGTTCAGGTTCTCCTTTCACACTCACCAGCTTTGCTCGTGACAAATCAAAGTTACCACTTTCTTATGGCTCATTGCCTCCCCAGGTATAAATCTTCCACAGCAGCAAAGGACCAACTTAACTACTGCTTTAATCAAAACATCATCATCAGCCCTCCCACACATCCATTTGGCATTTTACATTTCATAATTATATATGAATATTTGTAATATGTTTATATTGTTTTGATCAATTGCATGTTAATACTTATAATGGTAACTCAGGGGAGGAAAAAATGTAATAGTTAAGCCTTTGGTTATATGAAAAAAAATAATTCCAATTTATAAATGATTTTTGTTGCAGGGAAATATGATAGGGTGATCAATAAAATTCTTTCAAGCATAAAAGGATATTAAATTAGGATAAAATTCTTTGCAGAAAGTGGAATAAAAGTGTAAGTTCAAGGAGAAAGAAGAACAATGTAAAATTTCCAACTATTATACTAGATCTTATATTAAATACAAAATATGAAGATGATGGTTACCAAACTACTTGTGATTTTCTTGAATTGCCTTTAATACATTTCAAAGAATGATGGAAAACTTTATTTCTTAATGTCAATATTTATAATATGTATTATATATTTTCCATTTCAAACATTTTTCAGTTGATTATAAAAAATTATAAATATCTACTAAAAAAAGTGTGATGGGTACATCTAAAAAAATTGTTTTTAGGGCCATGTGGGCAAAAAGGAGACTGCAGGCTTAAGACTGAAAGGAAGATTTTTGAAAGTATGACCACCCTACCTCTAGATTAGAAAAAAAAAATGAGAAAAAGAAACAGCTATTGGTTGTGGGTACACACATACACATAGCCTCCCTCCCTCATGACCCCTCACCCCGTCCTTTCCTGTCTCCTCCACCAGCTCCACCTCTGACGGGGACTGGTGGTTAAAGCTGAAAGTTTCATTCACTGGTAAGAATCAAAGGCCAGGAACTTAAATTACACCAGAGCAGTAACCTGTCCTGCCCTAGAAGGAGCCACACTCCTGTAGCTAGAGGATGTCCAGGGAATGGAGGCTCAAGGACATTGACCAGGAGGGGGAGGCCTGTGGAGGAGAGCACTTGGCGTGAGTGTACAGAGGGATTCTGAGTGAAGACAGTAGCAGGCCACTTCAGAAGCTGGACAGCCTTAGAGACAAGGCCACAAATGGAGGTCATGAGCAGCTCGACGCAGGTAAGACGGAGCAGCCAGCTATGTAGCAGATGCAGTGGACCACTTGTGGGCCCTTCTGGGGCCTTGTGAGGAAAGAGAGGCTTGGGTTCAGTGATGCAGAGGGGGATCTGCTCCAGAGAACATGTGGTAAGGCCAGGGCCATCATTCCTTGACCCTTAGTGTCTCAGGCTGAAGACCTCCATAGCTGTATGGACCACAAGTATATCTTTTATTCTGAAAATTCCCCTTAGAATCACTTTCTCTCTGTCCTCTTCAACCCTGGTGTCAAAATCAAACAGCAAGCTTTGAAAATATATACTTAATTAAGGTTTAAACATGCACAATTGAAGAAAAAATAGCTTGAGATGCTAAAATTTTTCATGTTGACTTTCTACATTAATCAAATTCTGAAGATAATTACTTAATCTTCCACTCCATTTATCATGGGCAGATCAGGGTGCCTCCATCTGAGGGAAGAACACCAGACCACGACATGTTCAGGCCATGTTCAGGTGGCAGGACTGCAGATTCAGAGGATGAAGGGCCATCACTGGCAGGACAACCGGGGGTGTAAGCCAAGTGTTTATTGTCATCAAAATATGTCAGCAACAACGGTTTCCTCTCTTACCCACACTCAAATACACACATTTTAGATTCTAGCCAAGATGCAAATTCATTTAAGATGGTCAAAGCCTATTTCTTCACACAAAATAGTCCAGAAAGTAAGCCTTTGAAATTTATTTCTGACCAAAGGAATGTCCTCTAGGGTTCCCTTGAAAAAATTTTGGTCTGTGCCTGAAAACTATGTGCTGTGACTTGGAGAAATGGGCATTCCCTTAGAATCAGACGACCTCGCTTCCAACCCAACTCGACCATTTATTATTTGTGTTACCTTAGCACCTCAGATGCTGCTTCTGCAATTGAAGATCCTGTCTGGCTCAAGGGGATGTTAAATAAAAATACAGGTAAAATTGGAATCAACATTACTTCTCTCCCTGTTTTTTTTTTGTTTTTGTTTTTTGTATTTAAGATATTATCACAGCACAGCATTAAATGCTTGGATTTGAATTGTCTCCACATGAGAGTAAAAGAACAATGGAATGAAACAGAAACATCAGAAATAGACATTTTTGTGGGTTCAGCAAAAGACCAACATTAGTAAAAGCAAAATCCCACAAATGAAATGAATCTAGGTTAATTGTTCAGGAACTCTTTCTGGTTTTAGTGAGCACTTGGGAACTTAAATCACTTTCATTCATGAATATTAAATCAAATGTATCTAATTTAGCCTAAATTGATGTCCCAACATAGGAATAGGGTCATATAATGAGTCACATAGGAATATTAATTTTTTTAAATTAAAAGAATACCAAGAAGATGATTTCATTTCTAAGGAACTAGTTTTATTTTTCAGAAAGCAACTGAAGACTATAGAAATGCCAGGGGAAATATTTTGGGTAATAATAATAGTGATGATAATAATAATAATGATAATTAGCTAACACTTACTGAGACTTATTATATGCCAGGTACTAACAGAGGGCTAAATATGTTGTGGGTAATGGTGGGGAGGTTTTACATATATTCTCTTTTTAGCCTCACAGCAACCCTGCAAAGTAGGCCTTCTTATTACTGGTGGTGGTGGTGTTATTGTTATTATTCCCACTGTAAGAGTGAAGAACATGAGGCCCAGAAAGTGGCCCCAGCTAAAAAGAAAAGGAGCTAGGAAGCAACCCCAAATTTGATGTGCTTAATCACTCGCTAGTAATATTACTGGAAATAGTCTGTGACCTGAGGACACTAGAAATAAAAAGTAACCTGCCAAAGGAATTTTTCCTTCTGATTTTCTTCTCACTCTATGTCCCTATGGTGCTGATATAAGCCCAGATCTTTTGTGAAAGTCAAGAAAAGGAGCAATTCTGCTAATCAATTATATTAGTGAAAATTTAGTTACCCTTTCAGCAGTATGATTTGAAACACTTAGGGACATAAAAACACTAGTAATATTTTCATTGTTGTGTTCCTTTTTACTGGTGAGAAAGATAACATCAATGAAATATAAATAAAATTGAGGAATTTAAAATGTATACATATTTTTACTTTATTCTTCTAAATAAGCCCTTTAGCATACTATAAAGTACATGTCATAATAATAGGTTTCCATTTACCAAATCAGTACATGAAATGGTAGCAATTTTCTATCATACTCAAGACATGAAAAGGTAGGGATATGACAAATAAAGCCCTGATTTTATTATAATTGTTGCTGTTATTGTTATTTCGATTTCAGAATTTATGAACCTTTCTCAGGAACTATCCTGTTTAAGAAAATAGATCCTATTTGCCATGAGCAAGGCAATCATTTCTAATCCATGCCTAAGTTTCAACATCAGATATTCCCAGGACACTTTGAAAATTCAGCTAACATGACTGTCAAATTCTAGCACCTTGGAGCCCTCTCTAAATTCGTAACACCACATGTGGGTCTCAAGCTATCACATATTCACACCTTCACAGAAAGGGAGTGACAAAGATAGATTCATTTATATAGAGAAATAAAAAGAAAACTCAAAATATAATCTCTGTTTCAAGGGGTCAATTCAAATCTAATACAATTGCATAGCAATGGTAATAATAAAGCAATAACCAAATGAGCATTATTTAATGTCATAAACACTATTTGGACTTGAGCTAAAATTCCTAAAGACAGTGTCTACTTTGGATCTATGCCAGACTCAAATTTCTTTCAGTTGCCAAGCAATTTTTGGCGCCTGCCATGTGCCATTGACGAGACAGGCACCAAGATCAAGTGGATAATTACCAAAAACTCACAGCCTCTGACTCCGTGGAGCTCGCGGCTGTGTCTGTTCACCCTGGTGGAGATGGGGTTCTGTGCGGGAGGCCAAGGAAGGATGAACAGTGGTATGATGACAGGGTGCAGTGACAGCAACAGGAACGGAAAACGTAGGCAGAAGAGTGCAAGTCTGAGAGTGGAATACAACTGAAAGTGAGGAAGAAAAAATTGCCTGCCAAGTCCCAGGATACCCAGCACTGCCCTCTTTCCTGATCCGGGACTCCCTTTCTTACAAATTTTTGTAATACCGAAACCTTTCCTTATGATAACAATCTTCATGAGGAACCTAACTTTATATTCTTAGATTAATATTTACAGTTTCTAAGGCAAATAGCAAGTTTCCATACTTTATTATATTATCCCTCTTTTTCATTAAAACTAACATGCTAACAGAGATCAAGATCTAACAATGAGGTGATAAAAAGTGAAAAACTGTAAATGTCACCTCCTTGAGGCCATAATAGCTTAATGGCTGACTCTGCACCAACAATGTGTTTAGAAACAGTATATACCATTTACACATATTTTAATTAATCTTATATCATCTGAATTATTTTTAGAAAATTATAAACTGAAATAAAATTACTTTTTGGGTAATCGTAAAAATCATTTATTTCTAAAATGGATAGTGTTTTACTATTAAATATGTATATCATACATGTAGTACATAACTTTATATACCTCATATATTTAACAGCTAAAAACCATGATTATTCATAAAATAATATTTTTCAGTCATTAGATGACTATGTCATTTAATTCATTGAAATTTTCAAGTATCTTTATTGTAATAAAATTGTTATATGGCATAATCTCCCCTCCATCCTTTACAACCCTTCCTTTGATTATTATTTTGAAAAATAGAATTTTGTTCTTAACGTTTATTATAAGATAACTACTCTGTGAAATGTTAAGTCTCTCTCAGCCAAAAATTTTTATATGGTGCTTTAACAATAATTATGGGAATTGTGATCAAAACAATATTCTTTATACAAAAAATGCTGGCTGTAGCACAGAATCAGTATCCCTGGTGTGGTATCAAAGACGATTTACACAGGATCCCTTTGCAATGGGTAACTTTGGTAAAATCAGGGCTGGAAATTCAGTGGTGAACAAGACAGGACCCCTGGCATCTCAGAGTGCAGCCAAATGAAAGGAATAGCCATATCAAGAATGGATCTCTGTATTTGGCAGTATAAACAGGACAGGAGTGAATATCTGAGAATGACTCAACTGCAACCTATAAGCTGTACACAGTTCATCAAACATTTCATATAAGAGATAACTTTGGTGATAAATCTTAAGTTCCTGCGGAGTTGGTGCCATTCCAAGCTTGTCCCATTAGGTAGTTACATATTTCTAAGATGCCTCTGGTTATAAGATGCATTTTTCTTTAATGTTCTGCTAAGAATGAAAAAGCACTACCAATGAAAGATGACACTTCCTTGTTTGTAAGACACGTGCCCTTTTCAGAAGTATTTAAGTATGAAAATGTGCATCCTGCTGTCAGCAAAGGCCAATAAAGAGAATCTCGCTCAGATCTCCCTCTGGTCCGGCCTTTCTGCACTAATCCTTCCGCCATGTCGTAAGTTGCCTCATGTCGCACACGCAACTGTCAGAATAGTGACTTCCCTGGAGCAAGTCTTCTTTACTAAATTCTAACTACTCTGCCCCTCTTTTTGTGACAGGTCAGTGTAGCCCCTTCAGAGAGAACCCTTGATCTCTACGCCTTTCCCATGGCAGCGCACAGACCTGTGCGGTTCTGAAGGCTAAGGACACTCGTGCTCTTCTAAAGTGCCTCCTACCTAATGTGTTCCAGCCTCACCCACTTAGTGAACTGCTGGCACAAAGGTAATGCTGGAGTGACTGACGGAAAGAGAAGAAAACACATCACTAGAAATCAAGGATACGAGAACATGTTGCATGAAGTACGGGGAGGCAGAGCAGGAGCTACAAGCTCCCTGGGTCCCTAAACCCCCACAAGGCTCCCTGATGACCATGATACCTTCTGCTTGGAGTAAAAATCCTGTGTCAGATTTTGAATACCTCACTCTCCTCCAGCCGACCACTGACTCTGCTTAAGCCTGTTGGTATACGGTACCTGCTTGTCCAGAAGGCTCCCTAGCCAGTGCGAATTCCGCACATTCCTGAGTAATTGCTACAAGACTGGGTAAATCAAAGGTCAATGCCCCAGACATAGCATCCTCCCAAGAGAACCATACTTCGAGCTAGAAATGGCTTCTTTATCCATCTATATATTTTATTTCCAATTCTGAAAAACACCACCTTTTACATTGAATGGATTGAATGGTACCAGCAGTCTCTCTCACTGAATAGGCATCAGGACTTACTTACATTCAATATGACCTGACAGGACACAAGCAGACATTTTTCTGTCCACAGCAGAAGAGGGCATTAATATTTCTATGTGTAACCATTTCAAGTCTCTTTTCCAAGTGGACTAATCTGCACAGTTCAAAATGTAGAGCACACTGACTGTTGGAATTTTGAATCCTTAGGTAGAACTTACTGATATTCTAAAAGCACTTTTTGTTATAGAGAAAAAATGTCCCTTTAGAATCTCAGAAAGTTCACTTTCAGCACCTACCCAGAGACACTAGTAAAATAACAAGTGAGAGGAAAATATGTCTCACAAGGAATAGATGTTGCCTCTGAATTCTTTCAGTTCTGTTCTCGTATCAAGAAAATTAACCATTAGGGATGAATTCCTTTGCTGTTTATTTTTAGCTCTATTAAGGAGAAGAAACCTATTGTTTCTTTCACTTCTTGGATGAGATAGAAAATAAACTCTTACAGTCCAACAACATAAACAATTCTGCTGATTTTTAAGTTGTGGGGAAGCACATATATTTTGTTGTAAATGGAGAAAAAATTAAGAATCACGGAAGTAAAAAATTTCTAAGATTCCACTTTGGTTGCAGATAACACTGAGGACAATCTGCTTCCACGAAATTTAATGACTAAGTTGTCCTGAGAGGATCCAGTCTCAGCTGGTGTTTGAGCCCATTTCTGCGGGTGCCACCATGGTGGGGCAGCAGGGGAATCCACTTTAACCTTTGTCATTTCCCCACACCTCCGGCCTGGGGAAAGCATCAGCAGCAGCCAAACTACAGGGAACGAGTTTCCCAACAAGAAAGCAGTCACCAAATACTCGGAGGGTGTTGGACAGACAGACAACTGCCTCCAAGAGAGATGTTTTGGTGATACGGGTTCATCATCAACTCTAACCCCCACTGCTCATCTCTGGGGCATCTTTCACTCAGGGTGCGATCCTGACCAGAGGGACATGGTGATACTCCCTTCGAATGGCAACACAGTGAGTATGTCCCATATGTCTCTTGAGAGAGATGGTGCATCACAACCCAAACATTCAGAGATCAGCAACTGCCACCTGATTCCAGCTACACTGCTGGCTTAGTATTTCTAAGAGGTACCGACTCCTGATCACGGAGTAGAAACATAGCAATGAGTGAACTACCAGTGGCTAATTATTGTTTAATGATTAATGAAATAAAAATGATTTCCTATGACTTAGCTGCTTGCCCCAGACCTATAATATGCCCTCTTAGTATTTTCAATTTTGTAGGGGTTTATTTGTTTCTTTGTTTGTTTGTTTGTTTGTTTGTTTGTTTTTTAGGAGAGCCACAGACACTTTTATTGAGAGATACAGTGAGAAGACAGACAGAGCTTCTGGCTTATGCCAGGAGGGGACAAGAGAGCCTGAGGTGGTGCACTCTAGGGGATTTATAGGCAGTTGAGGATTTTTGGGAACTGAGGGCTTAGGGTGTGGACCTGTACCACCTGTCCTGCCCTCAAGGTGGGCTGAGTTGTTGTCTGTTTGCTAGAGCTGTTTACAGTGAAGTCACGGGTTATGCTGAGATACCCTTCTTTATCTGCAGAACACTCAAACACTCCAGGCCAAGTTGCTCCTGGCCTTTTGATCTTTAACTAATTTCACTGAAGATGTCTATATTCCTAGTCTAGTATCTTTACCCTAGAGAATTAGTGTGACCTTGACTTTGCATAATGCTAAACAGAGTTTCTATAGGGACTTTACATTGTTACATTGCTTTGACTGTAAATATCTTGCCTTGCTTTTTCCAGAGGCCTTCACCCTACTCTGTCTAAGCCCATGGTCCCTGTCTCATTCACCCCTCTACAGGTAGAGACCCTTGCTGCTGCTAGGGAAAGGGGGTGACACCCACTCTGGCTGCTTCACGCTGAGAAGGTGCGCAGTAAAGGGCACAGTTAGGTCTCCATCAGTGGTCAGTTGAGAGGGCCTCGGAAGATGGGCACTTCTATTCCAGGTTCCATTTCTATTACTATTTGCAGTTTTGTGACTTCTCCAAAGTAATCCCAGACGAGCCCCCAAAGATGATGCCGGGGTTCTTGTTTGCGGAGTTGAAGGATGAACTTAGCAAACACCCAAGGTAGGAGAGCCAGGGCAGAGGCTTTTATTTAGAAATAAAGTGAGAGGAAAGGGCTCCTGGCTCATGCCAGGAGGGGACAAGAGAGCCCCTGTCGGGGTTTATTTTAAGACTATGCTTTACACTGGATGCTGAGGGTGTTTTTAATCTTTGCTTTAGTTAAAAATACTTAGGGTGCAATGAGAATTACACGATATGCCAAAAATCTACTGAAATTCATAAGGATATGTCATTTTATTTTTTTCTGATAAAGCTAAATAGCTAATACAGAGAAAATATGTTATAAGAAAAGCAACTTAAAACTATCACTGATAAATAACGAGTTATAAACAGGAAAACACTGAAAATTAACATCGCTTCTAGAAAGGATTACTTATTACTATTAAACTACTTATTTGGGAGTTCAAATACAATTTACATATAACTGACTACAAATGTTCTTTAATTTTGATATAATAAGAATATAATAATTCACTTTTTCATATTGATCCAGCTCTTAGGATTACAGTTTATACTTCAGACAATTAAAAATGCAAGATACTTTATCATATATCTATCTGTACGGATGACCTTAGCATCAAGTAAAAAAAAAAAATCTAACTTAAATGGCTTAAATATTAAAGAATTTACTGGCTCACCTACTTGAAAGACCAAAGTAGGGTAGGTCTTAGTTTGCCTTGATGAAAAGACTTTTCTGCACTTTATGCTTTAGCACCTTGCAGAGACTGCAGCAGTCTAGGCTTCACATCTGTCCAGCACAATATGGAGAAGAGGAGAAATCACTTCCAGGTTTCCCTTGAAAGCAAGACCAACTTTTCCAGAAGGCTTTAGCAAACTTCTCTCATGTTCTTTAACCCAAATTGTATCAAAGGCCCATTTCTACACTAATCATTGATAAGCATAATGAATACATAATTTTCATCCCTAGCCCCTGGCAAACAGTCCGCTGCTCCTTATAATAATGAGCTGCATGAAATCAGACTTCTAATGGGAAGGAAAAAAAGAAGTGGGTGTTAGGTAGGCGACCAACTACTGCCCTAGTCGTAGCTGAAATTCAAGCAATCTGTTTTGCTAGAAAATGTGTATGGAATTACATAATTTAGAGAGGTGTTTGGTATGTTGGCTTTCTGGACATCCTGATGCTACATTATCCTAACTGAGCACAGGAAAGTGCTATAAGCATCATCCATGGGGTCTTACCAACACCTAGCATGAATCTTTTACTTCGGTAGCACACAGATAAAGTAGAGTAAGTCAGCCATATTTTCCTTTCCTTGACATCTTTCATTCATCTACACAAAATATTCTTGACTTGGCCAGTTAGGTCCAAAGTCAGGAGAATTTCAGGAAAATAACCATACCTTTAACTTTCTTGAATTGTGAAGGGAATATTCACTTTATATTATCATTTAAAAATACTGAAAATCAGTCTGAAAAACATTAGTATTCCCATCTTTCTAACTCAAACTTTATTAAAATTATGGCCTCCTTTTTTCTACTAAGCACATTATAAACTTCTCTATATACTGCTACATACTTTCCATACCCCTTTTCTTAATAAGCTTTTGACATGTGTATGTACATAACATAATCAGAGAGATTTCATTGGAAAAACTAACTCGAAAATAATTGGCTGTTTCATACATTTTTCATTACTTTCTTGATTTGACGGGACTTTGCAACCTACCCTAAAAATAAGGCCATTGTCTCCATGAGACAAAAAGGTAGAATGACTGCCTATCTCTTCATCTGAATCCCTCTTTCACACTACAAACTCTAGATCCAGATAAGAGAAAGAGGCATTTCATGATATGATACAGACAGGGAACATGCTGTATTTAAATGTTAGAAAAATCAAGAACATCATTCAGAAGGTAAGTATACTAGACTATAAATTGGAAGATATGCCTTACTGAATGCTTGGGAAGTAGCATAGAAGCCTCTTAACCTCTTAAATTTAGCCTATCCATATAACAAGTTGTCCCAGTATAAAATGAGAAAAATAACCACTGCCCCTCCCCACTGCCAAGAGACAGGGGGATTGCTTGATAGTATTTTGTAGTTGTTGAAATAACATTTATTTTTCTAGTTCAAAAATAATATGTGCTCACTGTAGAAGTTTTTAAAAATTCAGGAGAAATATGCAAAAGGAAACATAAGCCACGTATATACCTATTCAAAGATAACTTTTAATATTTTTTTAATGTTGTTTCTATAATTTGTATTTTTTTTTTTTATTAAGGGTTCAGCTTTTTATTAGGAGTTAAATTGGGAGCCCATGGAGAATTTTTTTTTTTTTTTTTTTTTAGGGCATCTCTCATATTTATTGATCAAATGGTTGTTAACAACAATAAAATTCTGTATAGGGGAGTCAATGCTCAATGCACAATCATTAATCCACCCCAAGCCTAATTTTCGTCAGTCTCCAATCTTCTGAAGCATAACGAACAAGTTCTTACATGGAGAACAAATTCTTACATAGTGAATAAGTTACATGGTGAACAGTACAAGGGCAGTCATCACAGAAACTTTTGGTTTTGCTCATGCATTATGAACTATAAAAAGTCAGTTCAAATATGAATACACATTTGATTTTTATACTTGATTTATATGTGGATACCACATTTCTCTCTTTATTATTTTTAATAAGATGCTGAAGTGGTAGGTAGATACAACATAAAGGTAGAAAACATAGTTTAGTGTTGTAAGAGAGCAAATGTAGATGATCAGGTGTGTGCCTGTAGACTATGTGTTAATCCAAGCTAGACAAGGGCAATAAAACATCCACATATGCAGAAGATTTCTCTCAGAACAGGGGGGGTGAGGTTCTAAGCCTCACCTCTGTTGATCCCCAATTTCTCACCTGATGACCCCCCTGCGACTGTGCCTGTCTTAGGTTGTTCCTCCCTTGAGGAATCTTACCCGTCTCTGGCTAACCAGTCATCTTCCGGGGCCATACAGGGAAATGTTAAGTTGGTAAGTGAGAGAGAAGCCTTATTGTTTGAAATGGTTAGCTTTTTATTTCTTTGCATATTTATGCCCTGTGGCTTCTATGCCCAGCATTTGTCTTGAGGTATCTTTACCACTTGGAGGAGTTATGATACTCGGTAAATTTGATATGAGGCACGAATTCTATTTAAGAATTCGTTGTAATTAGGAAGAAAGAAGAAAAGCTATAGAAGTAGCAGGCGGGAGAAAACATGGGAAGATTGATTATTTCTTTGACATATCTTCTTGTAGAGTAACTTCAGCATGTATAGATTTTAAGCTACTACTTAAATTGCGCACACACATTAACATAATAGGAGTATAGTTACATAACCAAAGCATACCTGTAATTACCAGCCATCTCCAGTGAAACCAAGAAAACCATTTAGGCACCCTAGGCATTTGTGAAAACTTATCAATGATATGATGGTTATTATCTAACTGAATTTGAGTAGTTTGAGATAATTTCAGACAAATTAAAACAACCCATTCCTGGGCACTGTTCACATCCCATATGTTCTTTTAACAGTAAATAGTCTGTAGTTGTAAGATTTTGGAGCGCTACAATTTGCACTTCTCCTAATTCTTGGTTGAGTTCCAACAGTATAGATCCAGTCAAATTTGTTGTTTTACTGTATGCACAGGCCAGCTTAGATATCTCCTTCATTCCCATGGCAAGTCCAGGAGCTGGTGGGATGAGTGCATCTACAGCTGTAGCAGTGCGTGGATCTTTGTTGGGGTTTTTTGATGATCATCTTCTGGCATGAGTCTTCCCGAGAGTGCTGATGTTGGAAGTTCTCTTTCATATCGTTTCTTAGTTCATTTTCGGGGTAGCCAAATTAGGCTTTGATCCTCTGTATAAACATAAACAGACCCTTTGCCTACACTTTTATATGTCCTTTATATCATTGTGTAGAACTCATTAGAGGTCACCACATAGGAACTGCATTTTTTTTTTTAATCATTAATCTACACTTACATGACAAATACTTTGTTTACTAGGCTCTCCCCTATACCAGGTCCCCCCTATATACTCCTTTACAGTCACTGTCCATCAGCGTAGCAACCTGTTGTAGAATCACTACTTGTCTTCTCTGTGTTGTACAGCCCTTCCCTTTCTCCCACCCCGCTATGGATGCTAATCTTAATACCCCCCTACTTCTCCCCCACTTATCCCTCCCTACCCACCCATCCTCCCCAGTCCCTTTCCCTTTGGTACCTGTTAGTCCATTCTTGAGTTCTGTGATTCTGCTGCTGTTTTATTCCTTCAGTTTTTCCTTTGTTCTTATATTCCACAGATGAGTGAAATCATTTGGTATTTCTCTTTCTCTGCTTGGCTTGTTTCACTGAGCAAAATACCCTCCAACTCCATCCATGTTGCTGCAAATGGTTGGATTTGCCCTTTTCTTATGGCTGAGTAGTATTCCATTGTGTATATGTACCACATCTTCTTTATCCATTCATCTATCGATGGACGTTTAGGTTGCTTCCAATTCTTGGCTATTGTAAATAGTGCTGCGATAAACATAGGGGTGCACTGATCTTTCTCATACTTGATTGCTGCATTCTTAGGGTAAATTCCTAGGAGTGCAATTCCTGGGTCAAATGGTAAGTCTGTTTTGAGCATTTTGATGTACCTCCATACTGCTTTCCACAATGGTTGAACAAGTTTACATTCCCACCAGCAGTGTAGGAGGGTTCCCCTTTCTCCACAGCCTCGCCAACATTTGTTGTTGTTTGTCTTTTGGATGGCAGCCATCCTTACTGGTGTGAGGTGATACCTCATTGTAGTTTTAATTGGCATTTCTCTGATAATTAGCGATGTGGAGCATCTTTTCATGTGTCTGTTGGCCATCTGTATTTCTTTTTTGGAGAACCGTCTGTTCAGTTCCTTTGCCCATTTTTTAATTGGGTTATTTGTTTTTTGTTTGTTGAGGCGTGTGAGCTCTTTATATATTCTGGACGTCAAGCCTTTATCGGATGTGTCATTTTCAAAGATATTCTCCCATACTGTAGGGTTTCTTTTTGTTCTATTGATGGTGTCTTTTGCTGTACAGAAGCTTTTCAGCTTAATATAGTCCCACTTGTTCATTTTTGCTGTTGTTTTCCTTGCCCGGGGAGATATGTTCAAGAAGAGGTCACTCATGTTTATGTCTAAGAGGTTTGTGCCTATGTTTTCTTCCAAGAGTTTAATGGTTTCATGACTTACATTCAGGTCTTTGATCCATTTTGAGTTTACTTTTGTATATGGGGTTAGACGATGGTCCAGTTTCATTCTCCTACATGTAGCTGTCCAGTTTTGCCAGCACCATCTGTTGAGGAGACTGTCATTTCGCCATTGTATGTCCATGGCTCCTTTATCAAATATTAATTGACCATATATGTCTGAGTTAATGTCTGGATTCTCTAGTCTGTTCCATTGGTCTGTGGCTCTGTTCTTGTGCCAGTACCAAATTGTCTTGATTACTATGGCTTTATAATAGAGCTTGAAGTTGGGGAGTGAGATCCCCCCGACTTTATTCTTCTTTCTCAGGATTGCTTTGGCTATTCGGGGTCTTTGGTGGTTCCATATGAATTTTTGAATTATTTGATCTAGTTCATTGAAGAATGTTGCTGGTAGTTTCATAGGGATTGCATCAAATCTGTATATTGCTTTGGGCAGGATGGCCATTTTGACGATATTAATTCTTCCTAGCCATGAGCATGGGATGCGTTTCCATCTGCTAGTGTCCCCTTTAATTTCTTTTAAGAGTGACTTGTAGTTTTCAGAATATAAGTCTTTCACTTCTTTGGTTAGGTTTATTCCTAGGTATTTTATTTTTTTTGATGCAATTGTGAATGGAGTTGTTTTCCTGATTTCTCTTTCTGTTGGTTCATTGTTGGTATATAGGAAAGCCACAGATTTCTGTGTGTTGATTTTGTATCCTGCAACTTTGCTGTATTCCGATATCAGTTCTAGTAGTTCTGGGGTGGAGTCTTTAGGGTTTTTTATGTACAGTATCATGTCATCTGCAAATAGTGACAGTTTGACTTCTTCTTTGCCAATCTGGATTCCTTGTATTTTTTTGTTTTGTCTGATTGCCATGGCTAGGACCTCTAGTACAATGTTAAATAACAGTGGGGAGAGTGGGCATCCCTGTCTAGTTCCCGATCTCAGCGGAAATGCTTTCAGCTTCTCGCTATTCAATATAATGTTGGCTGTGGGTTTTTCATAGATGGCCTTTATTATGTTGAGGTACTTGCCCTCTATTCCCATTTTGCTGAGAGTTTTTATCATGAATGGATGTTGAACTTTGTCAAATGCTTTTTCAGCATCTATGGAGATGATCATGTGGTTTTTGTCTTTCTTTTTGTTGATGTGGTGGATGATATTGATGGACTTTCGAATGTTGTGCCATCCTTGCATCCCTGGGATGAATCCCACTTGGTCATGGTGTACGATGGTTTTGATGTATTTTTGAATTCGGTTTGCTAAAATTTTGTTGAGTATTTTTGCGTCTACGTTCATCAGGGATATTGGTCTATAGTTTTCTTTTTTGGTGGTGTCTTTGCCTGGTTTTGGTATTAGGGTGATGTTAGCTTCATAGAATGAGTTTGGGAGTATCCCCTCCTCTTCTATTTCTTGGAAAACTTTAAGGAGAATGGGTATTATGTCTTCCCTGTATGTCTGATAAAATTCCGAGGTAAATCCATCTGGCCCGGGGGTTTTGTTCTTTGGTAGTTTTTTGATTACCGCTTCAATTTCGTTGCTGGTAATTGGTCTGTTTAGATTTTCTGTTTCTTTTTGGGTCAGTCTTGGAAGGTTGTATTTTTCTAGGAATTTGTCCATTTCTCCTAGGTTTCCCAGCTTGTTAGCATATAGGTTTTCATAGTAGTCTCTAATAATTCTTTGTATTTCTGCGGGATCTGTTGTGATTTTTCCTTTCTCATTTCTGATACTGTTGATTTGTGTTGACTCTCTTTTCCTCTTAATAAGTCTGGCTAGAGGCTTATCTATTTTGTTTATTTTCTCGAAGAACCAGCTCTTGGTTTCATTGATTTTTGCTATTGTTTTATTCTTCTCAATTTTATTTATTTCTTCTCTGATCTTTATTATGTCCCTCCTTCTGCTGACCTTAGGCCTCATTTGTTCTTCTTTTTCCAATTTTGATAGTTGTGACATTAGACCGTTCATTTGGGATTGCTCTTCCTTTTTTAAATATGCTTGGAGTGCTATATACTTTCCTCTTAAGACTGCTTTTGCTGCGTCCCACAGAAGTTGGGGCTTAGTGTTGTTGTTGTCATTTGTTTCCATATATTGCTGGATCTCCATTTTGATTTGGTCATTGATCCATTGATTATTTAGGAGCGTGTTGTTTAGCCTCCATGTGTTTGTGAGCCTTTTTGCTTTCTTTGAACAGTTTATTTCTAGTTTAATGCCTTTGTGGTCTGAAAAGTTGGTTGGTAGGATTTCAATCTTTTGGAATTTACTGAGGCTCTTTTTGTGTCCTAGTATGTGGTCTATTCTGGAGAATGTTCCATGAGCACTTGAGAAGAATGTGTATCCTGTTGCTTTTGGATGTAGAGTTCTGTAGATGTCTATTAGGTCCATCTGTTCTAGTGTGTTGTTCAGTGCCTCTGTGTCCTTACTTATTTTCTGTCTGGTGGATCTGTCCTTTGGAGTGAGTGGTGTGTTGAAGTCTCCTAGAATGAATGCATTGCATTCTATTTCCTCCTTTAGTTCGGTTAATATTTGTTTCAGGTATGTTGGTGCTCCTGTATTGGGTGCATATATATTTATAATGGTTATATCCTCTTGATGGACTGAGCCCTTTATCATTATGTAATGTCCTTCTTTGTCTTTTGTTACTTTCTTTATTTTGAAGTCTGTTTTGTCTGATACCAGAATTGCAACACCTGCTTTCTTCTCTCTGTTGTTTGCTTGAAATATCTTTTTCCATCCCTTGACTTTAAGTCTGTGCGCGTCTTTGGGTTTGAGGTGAGTCTCTTGTAAGCAGCATATGGATGGATCTTGCTTTTTTATCCATTCTATTACTCTGTGTCTTTTGATTGGTGCATTCAGTCCATTTACATTTAGGGTGATTATTGAAAGGTATGAATTTATTGCCATTGCAGGCTTTAAGTTTGTGGTTACCAAAGGTTTAGGGTTAGCTTCTTTACTGTCTTACTGTCTAACTTAACTCGCTTCTTGAGCTATTATAAACACAATCTGATGATTCTTTATTTCTCTCCCTTCTTATTCCTCCTCCTCCCTTCTTCATATGTTGGGTGTTTTGTTGTGTGCTCTTTTTAGGAGTGCTCCCATCTAG
The DNA here is from genome assembly GCF_030020395.1 of Manis pentadactyla. Classification (NCBI taxonomy): domain Eukaryota; kingdom Metazoa; phylum Chordata; class Mammalia; order Pholidota; family Manidae; genus Manis; species Manis pentadactyla. The sequence goes on from NC_080025.1 coordinate 83,834,117, forward strand.
AGCAGTCCCTGTAGGATGCCCTGTAGAGGTGGTTTGTGGGAGGCAAATTCCCTCAACTTTTGCTTGTCTGGGAATTGTTTAATCCCTCCTTCATATTTAAATGATACTCGTGCTGGATACAGTAGTCTTGGTTCGAGGCCCTTCTGTTTCATTGCATTAAGTATATCATGCCATTCTCTTCTGGCCTGTAGGGTTTCTGTTGAGAAGTCTGATGATAGCCTGATGGGTTTTCCTTTGTAGTTAACCTTTTTTTTCTCTCTGGCTGCTTGTAATACTTTGTCCTTGTCTTTGATCTTTGCCATTTTAATTATTATGTGTCTTGGTGTTGCCCTCCTTGGATCCCTTGTCATGGGAATTCTGTGTACCTCTGTGGTCTGAGAGGCCATTTCTTCCCCTAGTTTGGGGAAATTTTCAGCAATTATTTCTTCAAAGACATTTTCTATCCCCTTTTCTCTCTCTACTTCTTCTGGAATGCCTATGATTCTTATATTATTTCTTTTATATTGATCACTCAGCTCTCTTAAAATTCTTTCATTCCTGGAGATCCTTTTATCTCTCTCTGCATCAGCTTCTCTGCGTTCCTGTTCTCTGTTTTCTAGTCCATTAATGGTCTCTTGCATCTCGTCCATTCTGTTTTGAAGTCCTTCCAGAGCTTGTTTTATTTCTGAATTCTCCTTCCTTAGTTCTTGCATATTTCTCTGCAAGTCCATCAGCATGGTTATGACTTTTGTTTTGAATTCTTTTTCAGGTAGACTGGCTAAATCTATCTCCCCAGATTCCTTCTCAGGGGAAGATGTAGCAGATGCTGAAGCTGTCTGGGTTAGTCTTGTCTGGATCATATTTTTTTGCCTTTTCATGTTGACAGGTGCTATTGACTGTCAGCTGGGAGGGCCAAAATTTTTTTCACTTACTACTGGCCTTTCTTTACTGGGGCAACTGCGACCCCTAGTGGCTTGTGTTGGGTAATTGCGTGTAGACTGGGTCTTTGTGTCTTGCCTGGCCGGGAGGGAGAAATTTCCCTTTCTGTGGGCGGAATTTGTCTCAGGCTGCTTCTCTGCTTTCGCAGCGCCCGGTGGGGTGATGGATGGGGGGGCTGCTTGACTGTTTGCCTCCGTGAGGGGTCTCAGAGCTGTTGCCCAGGGGGTTAGTGCACCCGGTTTTCCCTGTAATTTCCAGCTGCTGTACTGTGACCTGGGTTTTTTCCGTCAAGCTGTTAAGTCCCTGTCCCTTTAAGACTTTCAAAAAGCCCCCGCTTTTCTTTGTCACAGGGGCATCAGCTTCAGCACCCGCTCTGAGGTCTTACCCCCTGTTCTCCCAGTATCCAGGGCCCCCTGGGCATATACTGTGTCTGCGCTCTGGCCCGGATGGCTGGGGCTGGGTGTTCGGCAGTCCTGGGCTCCGTCTCCCTCCCGCTCTGCCTATTGTTCTCCCGCCGGGAGCTGGGGGGAGGGGCGCTCGGGTCCCGCCGGGCCGGGGCTTGTATCTTACCCCTTTCACCAGTCGCTGGGTTCTCGCTGGTGTAGCTGCAGTCTGGCCACTGTCCTGCGTCTTCTGGTCTCTCTTTTAGGGCTAGTTGTGTTTGTTGTATTTTCAAAAGTATATATGTTTTTGGGAGGAGATTCCCACTGTCCTACTCACGCCGCCATGTTGGCTCCGCCTCCTATAATTTGTATTTTTAATGGTATAGAATTACATATAGTTCTGTACACTCCCTTTGACACTATACATTGTGGGAGTTGATTTCAAGCAGTAGCATAACAACTTGAAATTGCATTGCACAGTAAGACAGATGACACATTATGTCAGGGTAACACACCTAAGAATGGCCTTTAGTATATCTGCACAAAGTATTTCTCTCTAAAGTAGCCTAAGTACTTCCTCTGTTGCGGTCATCAGTTCACATGGTCATCACAGAAGCAATGTATTCTTGAGGTTGCTGCTCTTGCTGCTCTCTTCTGAAAGAATTACTAAAAACTACAAAAAATTCAGGGCATCTGGCTGGGTCACCATGAATGGACTCATGGGCCACTAATGCAGCATTACTATATTAATAATTAATTAATTAGTGAGGTATGATTGGTACACATGGTGTGTGTGGGGTCACGGGGAAGACAGTGTAGCACAGAGAAGACAAAGAGGGACTCTGTGGCATCTTACTACACTGATGGACAGTGACTGCAATGGGGTATGAGGGGGACTCAATAATAAGGGTGAATGTAATAACCACATTGTTTTGGTTGTTAAACCTTCATAAGAGTGTATATGAATGAGACCTTAATTAAAAAAAAGGAAAAAAAAGGAAATAATAAATTGATTAGTTAATTCTTTAATAATACATACACAGTATGGAATGGACAGTCATTTGTGTATTCTAAGGAGCTTAGTTCAAAGTTAAAACTCCATAGTCAGAAGCCCACACACCTGCAGACCCACCCACCAAGATTTCACCGGGGGATGTGTACACCACCTAGTCCTGTAGACTTTATCCCAGTCACCTGCTTTGAGTCTGACTGCCTCGCAACCCAGGAGTAAAAGCCACCTTTCTCCATGACACCACTCAGATGAAATGTTTTATGTAGAGTTAGCCTTAGAAAGACAGGGTAAAGGACCTACTTCAAAACCTACTAGCTTGAAAATAAAACTTTTCAGTCACTTTCAGACACCTTGACATTTCCTGTAGAGGGGTTGGTCCTGGAAAAGCAGTCTAGAAATAAGGAAGAATGTCCTCTTCTTACTTGTTCCTACAAAATGATGCAGGCTTCTCCCGAAGATTCAGGAAGTTGTTCTGTGGTCTGCGTGTTACCTGGGTGTGACAACTGCCGATGCAGAAAGTACACACAGCATTCACTGTCACACAGTGACAGCAACGCGGGGGCTTCTGTGCGATGGTGTAGTGTGATCAGAAACAACAATATCTACAACTCTCAGCTCTCCCTTAACCTATTTTTATAATTCTATACTTATTTCTTATCAATTTCAGTCGGGCACGTGTGTGCAATCTGCCCCTTTGGATTGGAACTTCGTCATTTTTACTGTGACCACTCAATGAAACCTGCATGGGGGGGACTTGGAATCTGTCCTGGACGCTCAGTCTCCACTCGTCCAAATAGTGTGTGGCTTCAGGCAAATGACAAAATGCCTCTAAGACTCAGATTCCTCATGTGAAAATGGAGCGAATGATGCCAAACTTAATGTCGGAATTATTTTGAGGTTCCAACAAGATAATGTTTACCTGGAAGTTCACTCACTAAAATGAAAATGTAATCACTGCCTCCATGCCTAAACTCGTGAAATGGCTCCTCTCTCAGTTTAGAATAAGGCCCAAAGTACTTCTGGAGTCCTTCATTATCCTGACTCATTTCTACCCAGCTTCACTTCCCGCATCCCTCTGCCGGCACTCAACATCCCAGACACACTAGCCCACTTCATTAAGTCATTTTACTTTCAAATATGAAATGGAGAAAAAAAAAAGTCAACTTGACTCTTTTCAAACATCAGCTATGTCAAGGAAATGTCTTCCAAAGCTTGCCTCCAAAATGGCCTTTTACAGTAGGAGTCACAACTGCCAAGCCCAGACATGTAGTTTTGCAGATGACTGAGAAATACCCTTTGAATCCCAAAAATATAATATTATTGTCAGTGATACTGGTATTAGGACTTTCTGTCTGGCCTTCATTAAAGTTAAGTAACTCATTTCAAAACTGTTTCTAAATCTGCAGGTGTTCTGCCCTGGTTAGCTAATTCAGAGTGGAGTCAATAGCAGACGGATAAACAGCTTGGCCTCTGGCTTTGGCCCTGCTGCAGAACTGCCAAGAGAAGCGAGCGTCCTGCATCACCTGCCTCTTCTAAGGCTTCTTTTGTGGCTCCAGCAATGCTTGAAATTGGCTGTCTGGTAGCACAGAATGCCTGACCCTGACCAGGGGGCAAATGCCAAACCAAGCCAGAATGCACAGCTTGGTTCCAAACAACTAGTAAAATTCACTTCTTAGGAGAAGGGCATTGTTCTGATTTGATACCAAGAACTATAGAAAATTATTGCATACTTAGTTTAAAAGTTCACTTTGCTGTTTGCTAGTCTTCCATTGTAAATACTAAAATTATAGAACTGTACCCCATATTTTATCTTTTTTTCCATCTTTTGTCACTGTCATTCATCAAAAATTTGAATGGAAATACAAAGCATTCAATGTAGTCTGACTTTGCTATGAGCTTGTCTTATGTGAGCTGGGTTCCCTAAAAATGGGTATTATTGGGCAAGTGCTGAGGGATCTTTCTACTGAGGGAGTGCTTTCAAGAAACTAAAGGAAGCAGGCTGGACGGGGGAAACAGCTGGGCAATGATGTATCTTCAGAAGTCTAGCTTCAGACTGATTCCACAGGGGGCTTGGGTGCATGAGCTGACCTGCACAGGCTGTGTCAGCTGGACACAAGGGGCTGGGCTCTCTGCCTGTCATGTCAGCCAGTCATCACCCTATAGGCCTCCAAGCATTTTCAGACAAGTTGTTTCATATTAGCCAAGAGACAATTTCCAGGAAAGAATGCAGCTATGAGCTGTGAGCAGCTAACACCCACAGTATCTGGGGATGGGTGCACAGCCTAGCAAAGACGATCTGGGCAGGACACTTAAAAATTTCAGCCCTTCACAGGTCTATATACATCCCATAAATCTTTGCCACTATAATTATGATATTGTTATGACCATTGTTTTTGATAAGGAAGCCAAATACAACTAAGAACAATCTGTTCTAAATTCAGCTGTACTTATAATAATTTCATAGAAATATCAATAAACTGAGAGTTGGGAAAAGATGTAATATACTTCTGTCCCAGAAAATTATACATAGCTGATTATGGTCAATATGAAATTCATATAAAATAAGGATATGTAAGGTTTTTCTAAACCATTTTATTTCCATTCCACTATTGTTATTGCAAAGGATCATTCTTAGAAAACAAATAAATTAAAAGCTAACCTGTTCTTCAAGACTCATAACCCCTGATGACAAAATAATGATTTATCTCACATGTTAGAATTCAGTAAAACTCATTTTTATTTCATAGGAGTAGTCCAGAATTGTAATCCTAAATGCAAACTACAATGCAATAAATAATATTTTATTGAAAAATAGTTTCATTATTAAAGCCTAATGATTTAGACAGTTATTCCTTTTATCCCTGTGTTTCCTTTGACAGCTTTCATATACTCAGTAATGACTGTTTCAATGTTCTCCTATCCAAACACTTAGGATCATTTTTCCTCTTTTGCCAGATTTCTTCAAGCTTAAATAAATAGACATTTTCAGTTTTACTTCTCATCTAACATTTCATTTTATTTTGTTTTATCCTGCAGAGGACAAAAGGGCACACTGGCTGTACTTAAAAAACTTAAGTCATGGGTGAGCACATTTGTAACCAATTTTGATTTTACATCAGCGCCTTGGGCAATATTGCAAACATATGATATAGCAGACTGCACGTAAGTGAATGAATCAACCACTTAACCTGGGGCCCTAAACTATTGAGGAGAAGACAAATTGTCTCCCTACCTTAACCCTCCCAAGTGTGCCTGAAATGGCATTTTACTTTGAAAATAATGAAGCTTGAAAAACTGAATTTCAGTGTCCTTCCCTTGCTCCTGGTCCTGTCCAAAGCTCAAGAGGGGCCCTACAATGTTTTCACATGTTGATCTATTTTTCTAATTTTGCAGGAGCAATATATTTAAGATTCCTTTTCTTAAAGAGGACTCCTCCAAAATTATAAATTTCATGTCCTACAAAACTTTGATTCTACCGTGCTTACCCATTACCAAGACTACAGTCTTTTACCTGAGTAGCCAAGTTAGATGATGAGGGGAACTGATTCTTTTGTTACCTGAGACCCACGCACACATTTTTGGGGATAACACAGAAGGTTCAGAGCCTGATTTCATCAATTCATCATCCCTATGGCTAAAATCTTTATTTAGCAGTGCTTATCATGAGTATTCCTGCCACATCTAAGGGAGATAATACCCGGTGAGGAACTAGAATATGCAGCCTTTGTGGTCGCTTTTGGTTTGCCTGCCCTGCTTGCCACATGTCCTTAAGGGACAGTCAGGAGAAGGGCTCCCAAACAGTTAGCTGAGAGTACACGATTGTTTCTTTATTAGTGTGAATGTGGCACCTGAGTCTGCACAAGCCATTTAAAATTAAAAGGCCACAGCACTTCAGATATAGTCATAAGGTTGCCAATTAAGGTATCATTTGTCTTTGCATAAAAATCATTTGGGCTTGTTTTTCTTTTATGTACCAGGCTCTTATGTACTGTAAATTTCCAGCAGACAGTACGAACCACAGCTGCTCAACCTCTTTGAAAACTATCCAGTGCAGATTTATTTGCAAATGGACACTAAATACTCACTGATGATATATGATGATTTGGAAAAGATTTTCATTAAAGGTGTTTGATGGGGATCAGATCTTTATGAAAATACTTCTGAGCCAGTATGATTTTTCTCAGAGTCACAACTAAACCACTTCAACAGCTTCTGGATATGGAAATCCCTTTTATTTACACCAGCTCCATGAATTATATAATGCCTCTGAAACCCGAATCCATTAATAGAGTCAGAAAATGTGCTTTCAAGTGTGAGAAGAGCTAAAAATTATTTCTTCTCTTTTAATTGGGAAACAGAAATACTAATTTTTTGTTCAAAGGAGATCACTCACCCATGTAAGCACCTCAGCTTACACACTAAATTCTACTTGTGAGTAGATCTACTCATTTACTGTTTTAAACAAAATGTATTTTCAGTTTTTTAAAACAAGGAAATATACACCAAGACTTAGAACAAGGTGACTTTAGAACAGATGTGCCTCCCAGCCAGGGAATGCTTGTTTCTGTTAAAGAAAATGCCAAGCACTTTCTTTCCTTCTTCCTGGCTTGGGTTACAAGGTCTGAAGCTCCCCAGTTTTTGTTTGTTTGTTTTTTCTCTCCTGTCTCTGTTTTCTGCAGAAAGCTTGGATTTCATTTTGAGCTCACGTAGTAGAGACAATATAATTTTATTAAACCAAAGGAGGAAAACCTGAACTCCTACCCTCTTTTGTTCTCCCCTTTGGTTCCGTGGATAAGGGTAGAGGTCGGAGTCACTGCTTACACATTTTAAAGGAAGAAGAGGCTCCTCCTGGCTTCCTCTCTCCTTGTCTTCCCTCTCAGGATTTGGGGGCCCGGGTAGCAGCTTATGTCTCTGTCCAGGAGGTCCTATCATCAAATTTCTGAGGTTCAAATTAAAGTCACACAAATCTGGTCACTAGTTGTTCATTGTTGTTTGTTGTTCAGTAAGATCATCAAAAAATAGTAGAATCATTGCCTATTATAACATAAATAAAAGTTGGAAATTTCTTGATCGTATCTCCAACTGATCTAAAGCATAGTAAATTAATTTTAGTAACCAGACTTCTTACTTATAGTAGTCATCTGTACTAATTAAGTAGTGAAGGCTGCCTCTTCTGTGCTTTCGGGCCCTGAGGAAAGGAGCAGGCACGTGCCAGATGCTTCCACAGCACAGCAGAGATCGATTTCCAAGGCAAGCAGCGGCTTGGCACTATGACCCCTACCACTTACTGCTGCCGAATGGCTGTTCGGCTCATGCTCTATCTGCAAGTACTGAGATTCAAAGGAAATACCAGCTTCTTTCCCAGGACTCAGAACTCTGGCCAACCATATACGCAGCAAATGGCACAGAGGCTAAGCAGTCACAGACACCACCAGGGAGATGGCAACACACAACTCAATGGCTGCTTCACCCTGTAATACTGAGAAGGCCAAGGTGTGCGCCTCTCCAAAGCCCCCAAGTCCACAGTAACCCTGGACCCTTGGCAAGTCCAAAAGAGAAAAGCCTGAGAAGAGCCAAGTGTTTGAGGACCTTGAGCTAGCATGGGCACAGATACTCAGGATATTTCTGTTCAAGTATCTAATTTTGAGCTAACAGAGGCACTGAAATGTCACAGAGAGATTTAATGGGAAAGAGGGCTGGTTATTTAACATATTTCTTTGTCAAAGACCCCAAAATATTACTGTGGTTATATTACCTATACAGGGATTCATTTATACTACCACTTATTAAATATGTACAGATTTGAATAGTGTTTTTTTCATATGCAAAGAGTCAGTGTCAAATAACAATAGTAGTGATAATAATAGGTAACATATGCTGAGCATTCAGCATATGAAAGGAAAGGAACTGGCCTAAGGGCTGTGTACATTCTTTCATTTGACCCTCATGATACCCCTATAAGGTAATAGATACATTATTGACTTTGTAGTTAAAATATTAGGTTTGTATCCTCACTCTCCCACTTATATATGGTGTGACCTTGTGTGTGACCTTGGGTAAATCTCTTCATCTCTTAGCCTCACTTTCTCTATATATGAAAATTCAGAACCCCATTACCTGCCTTCCATAAGGATTATTGTGAAGATCAGCAGATAATGGATGGGAGGCTTTCTATAAACTAACAAACTCAAATAGAATTACTTTATTATCTACAGGAAAAGCATTTATGTATCCACTCATAATGACTGGCTATCTTGAGAAGGAAAATGTTTTACGAGTATCAGGATATGCTTAAATATAACAACCTTCCTGCTAGTTTGTGTTTCATAAACCTACTTCAGCATTGTCCACCAAAACGGTGAGAGCACATCATCTAGATAACACCTGTTAAGATTTCTATGCAGTGTGTAAAAGCTTTCACAAAAGCCAAGAAAGTTTGTGAAAGCTGCAGGTGGTGAAATTACCAATTCCAACTAGGCTTTATTTTAATAAGTTCCTTAAAAGACAGCTTTTTATTATATCCTACAGCTATTTAAAAGGTGCTTTAATAAACACTTCTCATTTAAAGCTGCCAATCTTTTTCATCATCTCCCTATGTCCCACTGAAGTTATCAACATCAACATGCCATATCTTAAAAGTCTTCATTAACCAGAGCTAATTATTTGAGAATTGGGCCTCTTTTTTCTACTTCATGTCCTTAATCAATGATTCTGCAGAGAGTTGCTTCACGGTGTGGGGTTTTGTGGGCTGGGTTTTTTCCTCCCCAAAGTCACACCAGGGCAACTTCTGTGAAATTCAATTAGAACCTTATAATAGTTCTCTGTAAATTTCATTACTTCAAAAACAAACGGTAAAGATCTTGAAAAGAGGCTACAACTGCTGAAAAGGGTTTATTAACACTTTGTCAAAAAAATGTGTTTTTTGTCTTAGGAAGATCAATCAAACCCACTTCAACTGGCAAGTTCTTCCCACTTTCAATATGAAGAACATAGACTTGCTTGTCCCCTCAAAAAATATTAAAAACACTACAATTCTTCACGGCCATAACACTGTTGGGAAAAATTTTCCCCTTTCAACTTGGAAAAAAAAAGTCACTATTCATTTTGCATAACAATTATCTAGGGAACATAAATGAGTTAGCAAAAAAAAAAAATTAGATTATTTTGGAGTAAAGAGCCTAAGAAAAAAGAAAATTCTGCAATTTTAACAAGACTTAAAACCTCATTTGCTGTGCTCTTTAGCAGAAGGGGAAAGGGAAGCCAGCTCAGCAAATGAATGCAATTATGAACATATTAAACACACACACACACACACGAGAAGCAAACTGAGCAAAATTAGGTAATATCAGCATTTAAAATTAACCTCATGTTTAAAAGCCTGCCATTTAAAATTTTGTGATTATGTACAAATAAGAGAGGGTAATTTTTTTAAAAATGACTAGTTTTTAAACGATAAATAAACTGGGTAATGATAACAGCAAGTAAGAGACAAAACAAAACACATACAGACATACACAACACCTCTACTTTATCCATCTCCATCAAGGTCTTTTACTGTTCCCAGACTCTAAAGAGAGAATTCCTTCTAAAATCACTGCAACACCCACTGCAAGACTCAGAAGGAGAAAAACATTAAGATTGAATAACAACACCCTCAGGGCTAACATGATCGGTATGGACAAGAAAAGAGGTTGATAAGGAAATCTGACCTAATGGAGGGATTGTGGACCAAATACAAGCACACGATTCAGATAGTACCAGGATGGGGGGAGTTACAAGTAACAATAAGGAGCCTGAACAGACTGAACGATTATTTTTATGCATCATTTTGAATAGCCAGAGTTAGGAATGTGATTGTTAGTAAAATATTCTGATGCTCTCTTATATTCTTTGCCACTGTGTTCTAAATTGCTTCCTACCTCAAATGGCCCTTCTTGTCAAATTCTTCTATACAGTCTCTAAATGTTGGCATGTCTGGGCCTAATTTCTCAGTTGTCTCTTACTCTCCTTAACTACACCCTCTCTGTTCATCAGTGATTCACAAGTGTGGTACAGAGACCAGCAGTCCTAGCATCTTCTGGAGAAATTAGAAATGAAAATTATTGGGCCCCATCCCAGTGTTACTGAAACAGAAACTCTGATAGGGCCAGCAATCTGTATTTTAACAAACCAGCACTGTATATGCCCCTGATGCACCCTAACTTCTGAGAACCATGTCTATTGGCTCTCATCCAATCACAGAGCATCAATATCACTGCATGTTTATGACTCCTAAATGTGTATCTCTAACCTGATCCTTCTCCTGGACTCCAGATGACATACCCACTGCTAGCTAGACATGCACAGTTGTCTACCAAGCATTTCAAACTTAATATCACTCAGTAAAATTTTTGATTATTGACTTCTCCCAACTTTGTCCTCCCACTTTCTCAGTAAATGACACTATCATTTATTCAGTTGCTCAAACTAAAGACTTATAATCCATCTCTGATTCCTCTTACTTATCCCCTCATCAAATCCACCAGCAAGTCCTGTCAATTCTGTATCCAAACTATACACAGATCCAATTATTTCTTTTTCTTCCTTTTTACTGCTACTACCTTAGTTTAAGCACTATTCAATAAGACAGGTCAGCAAAAGTCAGAAAAAGTAGTTAGAAAATGGAGATTTAGGATTTTAAGAAATTAGGGACAAAGTAATACCACAAAAATCAAAGAAGATCAGGGTCTCAGGTAGGAAGCAATGATCAATATGAATCTCTAGGGATGTAAAAAAACAGGAAGATTAGAAAAGAAAACGAAGTTGGTGATGCCCAAGAGGTCAAGGTAGAATTTAAAAGCCTGTATAGACAGAAGGCATATGCATAGAGAACTATTTGGGGGAAGAAAGGGTTGAAGATAAGAACTGGCTTTGATTTTAAAAAAGCAGTACTGAGGACATCTGCTAAGGTAGGAGAAATGACTGGGGATCTGAGGGAGGAAGCAAAGCTTTGAACAGTCACTGCGAAGAAAGATAAGCACTAAAACAATATAAGAAAGAGAAATAAGTAACTTCATTTACCTTAAGGTGAACTTGTGTTTGGGGGTATCTGACCACCTCTGTCTATAAATGTGCACAACAGGATATTTGGGCTAATTCTCTTCATGGTAGATTCTCAGAGGATTTAAGCATTGATATGGACCATCAAATGAGTTCTTTTATTCACAGCACATGGCACAGAACTTGAAGGAAGTAGACTGTGGGCCGAGCCACCACACCACGTCTATACCAGAGAGTTATATCACAAACACTAGAGCCCTAGCAGGTCTAATTATGTGAGACTTTTCACTTCCTTGGTAATGTGTACATTGATTTTGGAGCGGACACCTACCCCACCTTCAAAGTATATCAGAAAGATAATTTCTAGCTAAAGGTAAAATGATGAGAAAATTCCCTGAGTAAAAAAGATGTATCTCAACACAAAACTAGAGGCATAAACTGACCCAAACAAAGCTAAATCTATACTATGATGTACAAAATAATAGAACTTTACCTCATGCTTAAAGGTTATTTCACTTACTGAATGTGCAGTGACAAGGTAACTGCTCCTCTTTTTTTATAGGTTACAGCTGTTTTCTATTTCTTTCTTTAACTAACTTTAAAGAAATAAAAAAAGTGGAATTACTTGTGTGTGCTGCCCTGTGGTAGGTGCTGAGGCTGCGGAACTGAATCTGCACCCACGCAGCCCCAATCGCACAGTCCAAAGAGGCAGCAGGTGGCAGGCGGCACTCTGGGAAGTGCAGACAGGGCAACTGCACCAGACTGGATGGCTCAGAGAAGACAAAAAGCTGATGCCTGAAGGCTAAGTAGGAGTTTTCAAAATGAAAAGATGGCATATCCTGACTTTCTTTCCTCATATATCCTCAATTCCCCCACAGAAATGTTACTTAAAGTGTGGTCTGTGGGATGGGGTCAATCCACAAACTATTTTTGGACCAAGATAAAGATAATACAGAAATTGAAAGTAAGCATTTGCAAATTTTTATGTCAATTTGGCAGTCATTGTAAGTCTGTGGAACCTAGCAATAAAATGTTAGAGTTTGTATTTTGTATCTACTTGCTTTTATCTCATTATGTTCGTAATTCATTTTTATTTTAAAAAGTACTGGCCTGGAATAGATTGGACTTTTTTTGAAAAAAACTGAACTGAAAACATGTCCTCACTAAAACTTGCACACAAATGTTTACAGTGGCTTCTTTCATAATCGCCAAAACTTGGAAGTAATCAAGATATCCTTCAGTAGACAAGGAAAATATAAATTGTGGTACATACAGACAATAGAATATTATTCAGCACTAAAAAGAAATGAGCTATCAGCCAAGAAAAGAAATGTAAAAGATTGAAATGCATATTAGTAAGTGAAATAAATAAATCTGCAAAGATTATGTATTACATGATTCTAACTACATATCATTCTAGTAAAGGAAAACTTGGAGACAAAGGATCAATGATTGCCAGGGGCTAGCAGGGAGGGAGGGATGTACAGGCAGAGCACAAAGGATCTTTAGGCAGTGAAAACTGTCCTATATGATAATAGTGGATGCATGTCATTATACATTTATGAAAACCACAGAGTGTACAACACCAAGAATGACCTCTAATATAAACTATGGACTTTGGGTGATGATGTGTTAATGTAGGTTCATAGATTTTAATAAATGTACTGCTGTGATAGGGGGTGCGGATGTTGGGGAAGGCTGTGCATATATAGGGAGAGAGTATGGAAATCTCTATACCTTCCATTCAATTTTGCTGTGAACCTAAAACTGCTCTAAAAAAATTTTTTTTAATGAACTGGTCCTTCTCCACAGATGGTTTGAGAAACACTGCTCTATTTTCTTTACTCTTTGACCCTAAACTCTACCAGCATTTCTGACTATATGAAACATCATGCTAAATCCTTGCAGGAGCCAAGAAAAATGAGGGAATGGGGGTGATTATTCTCCTTATCACAAAGCTTCTTGTAAAAACTGACAGTAATAAAATTCAAACATTTTAGAAATATATAAGGTAAAAATGTGAAAGTCCATCATAACTCCATGCACCAGAGGCAAGAATCATCAATATAATAAATATTACTTCACCATTTTGTCTTCATAGGGTACTATTTCTTACATTCACTTACAAGTTTCCCTTTTTATTTTATCTTGCACATATTCCCATATAAATACAGAAAAATAACTGTAAAGAGGTAACATTTATTGAATGTCTACAATGTGCCAATGTTCTAAAAACATTTTAATGTGTTACCCATTTGCTTCTCATGAAACTTTATGAAGTAGATGCTATTATTATGCCCTTTATACAGATGAGAAAGCTGAGGCACAGAGAAATAATCTGCTCCAGTTCACAGATATTAAGTGACAGATCCCAGAAATCTGAACATACAGTTCTACTTTACTCTTTTTAATAACTATTCAGCATTCCTACTTTTTTAATTTTATGATTTCCATTTTAATAGACATTTAGATTATTTTGCTTTACCATTATAAATAATGCTGCAACATCCTGTACATACTGCTTTATTCACTTATATTGGTATTTCTATACAATAAATTCTTGATATGGAATGATGGGTCAAAGGGTTTAATACATTTGATTATAACAGATGTTGGCAAACTGTCCTCCAAAATGTTAATATCTATGGACACTCATACCAATCATGTATTATTGTTTCTCAGTTATTTATCCTTTATGAACACCATACATTATCATCTAAAAATTTTTTGTCACCTGTGGATGAAAAATATCTTGTTGTTATAGGAAGCTTACAGATGTATTATAAAAATGTGGTATTTCTAGAGATGGTTGTAAATGTCATCTGGATTTATGAGCCAAATCTCACTTTCTTAATCCCCCTTCTGCTCTGCCTGGAGAAAGAAGGAATGGATGCCCACCTCCCTGCAAAGCCGTGGTGCTAACTACAACACACAGGGTTTGGCCAAAACCAGAACAGTGCTTAGAAGGTACTGATTCAATTGTCATCCAACTTGCTGCACTCAACCACCTGTCAGTCACTCATCACAGGGCATGAGGCTCTGGTTTGCTAACTTTGCTAAGGGCTGCTTAAGGAAGAAAAAAATCCTGCAAGACCATATCATTAAACAGTATTCACTGCTTTTCCTTTTCACTGTCCTCTACCTTGTGCCCACCAAATATTTCACTTGTGTGACATTTCTTCACTTGATCTCCTATTTGCCCTTTAAATGGCATCTTAGCATTTAAGGTCCTCTAGCTGTCTTCTCTCCCTTCTTCCTTTGGCTGGCACTTTTCCTGGAAGTTTGTGAAAAGGCTTGACATTCACGAAGTCTGGTGATACCAAATGTAACAGGAATGGAAGCATGATTAGCCCTGTGCGACATTGTGTCTCTTTAGCCAGCTTTGGCTCAGGTTCGAGAACCTGGACAGCTGGAACACAGGCAGAGGCTGGGGCCATTTCCCTTCTATTTTATGATCATCCTGTTTCATTACTTTGTGCTTTCACTACATCCTGGCCGAGCAGTCTGTAGCAGCAGGCTAGAGAGATAAGGCCTTCTGGTAATAAATAAAGTAGAAGGTTAAAGCCACAAGAAAGGGAATGTGGGAAATCGTGATGACAAGGCCATATGTTTAGCCTTGGATATGTGCTCTAAGAGTAGTTGGGAGCCTTTTTACCCTCTTTTAAGAGGACTTCACATTTACACTCTGCCTATCATCCAAACATTCATAAAAGCTTATGCTTCATGGCCAGGGAAAGCAGCTTGTTTGACAGCACCTACTTCTCGTCCCAGAGGGATAAGTGCAGGATACTGCAAGTGGCTTCCACTCAAGATAAAATTCTATAGAACTCTGGTTTTTACTGAAGAAAAAAATTAGAAAAATATCGGTTTACTGATGATTAGTTACAATAGGCCTGCCCCTTTGGCTTAGATTCCTAGATGTGTAGACAACAGAATTCCTCAAAGGGATGGTACAGAAGTGGGGTAACTTCAAACATAATTAACCAAACCAAGTGATAAATAAATGGGTGGGGGGAGGGGAAGAAATCCTTGGTTGTATCCTCATTACCTTTGACACATACTCACTTGTATTACAACTGCAAAAAGAAAACAAAATCCATATAACCCGTGGCACAACATTTAATTTTTCATTCAAGTCCTTAACTTTAAATATGGATCTGAATTTCACAGCTAAGGATGTGTATTCCAACAATTGTTTGGGAAACCAGAAAATAATAAAAGAGGAAAATATTTTCAATACAGATTTAGAAATATTTAGAAGTTTTGTCTTGTGTAGCTCAATTTTTTCAGGTTTTTTTTTTCTTCTTTTCTGAGCCATCTCAATATACTGCTTTCTGCATGATCAAGAAAGAATCAAATCAAGGTTGAACAAAAAGCTACAAATAAAAGGAGTAGCCTGGGGATGTATAAGATATACTTACTAAAGCACGAAGGCTCCCCCTTGTGATGTGCTATGGACGGCTGAGGCGGCCAGCCAGGAGGCAGCAGGGATTAAGCTGGCTCTCAGGTGTTCATTTGAAATACTGGTTACAGCACCTTATCATTGGTGTTTAACTGTTTCAGATCCCCTCCAACATGTGTGAATAACTACAGAACCCAAGCAGTCTAGGTAAAAATCATTACAAATAGCTGTAAGCATTTTGTGTAAACCCCAATAAATTTCAAATGGATGAAAGATTTAAGTGTAATAAAGTACATAGTGAAATTCTGATGGATAATTTCATGATCTTTGGGGAAGAGCTTGCTAAACAGGACATCAAAGTCACAAGCCATAGAAGAAGCTGCTAGATTTGATATATAAAATTCCTAAACATCACCTAAACTAAATTTCTTAAAAGAAATGAAAACTAAGAAAGAAATGTTTGCAATATATACAACAGAGTGGTAGTTAATATGCTTATGAAGAAAATGAGCTCTTATAAAATGTTCAAGAAAGAGACAAACATTCCATTATGGCTAATATACATACTAACGTATGTCCAACTTCACAAGTAATAAAATAAAAACAATAAATAATAAATAAAAATTTAAAGACAAATAAATAGCTTTTTTTTTTCTTTCATTCATCTGCAATTTTGGCCCATATTTAAAAGAATAAAACACAATTCTAAGTTTGCAGAAATAGACACTCTAATACATAGATAGGAATACCACACACACAAACACACACAAGCTTTCTGATGGTCTGGTAATATATATTAAAAAGTTCAAATGCGCATGTTCTTTTAACCAGAAATGCAATCTATACAAATTTATCACAAAGACATTCTTGCATAAATAAGCAATGAAAATCCAAGGTATTGCCTATTATAATGAAGTATTGCAAACAATATTAAATGTTTACTGTTTCAGATTTGGTAAATAAATTCATTTTCACAAAAGAATACTATGCAGCTATTAAAAGTGATGCTATAATCATGCTGAATGATTTCATCAAATGATGAGACTAAAACTCTTAAATAAAAGAGGCAGATATTACATAGTGCTATTTTTTATAACTATATATTTATATGCATTTTAAATTTCTAGGAAATTCATATTACACATCAAGAATGGTTATCCTGAGGAAAGGTGGGAAAGAATCTATAGGAAAGTAGATGAATGGCGATTTTTCACTTTTTTCCTTGATAGCTTCCGCTGTTTTCTGAGTTTTACATGACAAATAATAATTTTTATTTAAACAAAAATAAAGATTTAAAAATTATTTTTCTAAAAAATATAGAGCAATGGAATCCTCATTTTAGATTTTTCCTCCATCCTAACAGCTTTTTAAAGACTTCAGATAATGAATTGGAAGCAGCTAAAGACAGAAACAGATTTTTGATCTATGTGTTAACTATTTTCAACTCTGAAGGAAGTTTATTCCAGCATTCGGTTCTGAATATAGATAACCATAGCTAAAATAAAACTTTTAGAGAGGAGCACATTTCTGCAATTATTTCCCTCAAATGTTCCATGTTAGAGATAAATCTTTTAAATTAGGGATGAAATGCCTTTCCTAAGTCTTAGAGCAATGGGCAGCATACTAGAAGGAAAACCCAGATACTCACTCCTCAGCAACTTCGTTTGTCTCCAAATCCCACTTCTGTGACTTTTATTGTTTTGAATGAGTTTAGAAACAGAATACCTTAATTCTCACAGCACGCTCATGTCATCTCAAAAACGACATAGTGATTCTGACTGCCTTTCTAGGAAAGACATACCCAACCACCACGACCGAAATGTGCCATTGGTCACAACAATCACAGTGATGATGACACTATCACTGAGCTACTGGAGTGTGCAAGCCACTGTGTTAAATGTTGTATACCAGTAATCTTAATTTTCACTACTTAGAAACATTTTTTCTGCATTTTCTTGAGGAAACCAAGGTTTAGAAAAGTAGCTTGCCCAATATCATAGAGTTGGCATGACATTCTAGCACCTCCTAGCTATATCTAAATCCAAAGTTAAAAAATAAAGGACTTTTCACTGTTACCTTAAATTACTTCATAAAGATGACCAAAGATTCAAGACACATTATATATCTTCCTGATATAGGTTAGAACTAAGCACCATTCTCATAATGTCCAGAATATCATATTATTGGTCATGTTGCAATATATTTTCATGCCTTCTTTAAAAATGGTCTCATAAATAATGTGTTAATCAATAGTCAACCTCTACATTACAGCTAGAAGCACTGACCCGTCACATACTCATCAGAAGACAGCATGTCTTTCTACAGACAACTTAAGAGGAAGTAGAGAGAAGACCAATAAATAACTACATAGTACATATCCCATTATACTCAGACACTGGTTTCAAATAGGTAATAGATGTAAATCTTTCATAGATCTGACTTTACTAAATACTGTTGTAAATCTTCCTTCCTCATTCATTTGCTCTTTTCAGCACATTCTTCTCACATGTTTCCTAATTACATTATTTAATTTCCCTTTCAACCACTCTGCTTATATTTGTCTGCTGAAGTCGTAAGATGTAGTCTTACTATTTCCCCATCTTTCATATTGTTGCCCCGTGTACCACTCACTCACCGAATCCTTCTCAAGAAGTACCCTCTGGAAGCAGCAGGGAGGAGCAGGAAAGGAAAGCAATAAAGGGGAACCACTATTGAAATGCTAATAGGCTGGCATTGAGGGACTTAGCCCAGTGAACCCAGGAGTTGCAGAGAGAAGGTAGAGAGCATGAGGCACAGTCATCCCTCCTTGTCCCAGCTTCAGATGTGACAAAGATTCTCTCTTGGATGACACTCTAGCTGGGCTGCTCTGAGCTCTCCTCTCAACCTCGGCCTAAAGAGCTGAACAAACACTAACCAGCTTCTTATAGCTCAAGGCCACTCTCTAGGATGACCCTAGCCCCCCTTGAAGTGCCTGCTTGAGAAAATGCAAGGTATCCAAAGAATTTACCATTCATTCCAACCAGCCTTTGAAAGGTCCCTGTTTCTATGTCTCTATGGGATAGTAGGAGCCTAATTTTAATAACTACCAGGTAGCAAACCCAGATGAATTTCACCTGGATCAGCTCCCACTTTCCACTTTTTACAATTTTTCACTTCTCTTATCTACTGAACCCCCTCTTAACACATCTCCCTAGTCCCCCTTTCTTCCTTTAGAATGCCAGTCATCTATGAACAAATTGAAATTGAATTCAGTTCACAGGGGACACTTTTCCCTACTGCAATAATGTAATTACTGATTAAATCTGTTCTTACCACTGCATACATCCAGTCTCGTCTAAGGTTGACAGGTGGAAGCATCACAGGAGCAGGCATATTCAGCAGAAAGAAAACAGCAAAGAACCTGGAGGCACTTCCAGTTGTGGTGGAAAAGCATCTCCAGTTTTCTGAGAGCTCTTTTCCCTTCAGACTCTCTTGCTCTGGAGAATATGGTGAGTAGGACTCAGAGAAGAGAAGTGTAAGCGTCACTTGACAAAAGTTTGTGTCTTGCTTGAGAGTTTCAGCCCTGGGCAAGTTCACTACAGATTCAGTGAGACTGAGGAATGACAATGGAACGTTCTTGGGGTAAAAGGGTTTATTACCCAGCTTGTACTCTGGGTGATAGGTGCACTAGAATCATGTCTGCATCCAGCAGTGTGCAGGTCTATAATCCTCCTCTGTCTCTACTCCACCCAGAGCACAGGGCAGAGCTCTTTATACAGTGACTCGGTCAGTAATAGCTTACTGCCTACAGGTGTGGAAGCCGTCATCTAGGAGTAAGCCAATTACATCAAGTAGTTCAGGGTCAGGTGAAGATCCTGGCCATAGGAACTTCCATTTTCCCCACAGCTTGTTTAATGCTCAAGGGAAAACATAGCAGAGGAGGCCTTCAAGTTTCCTCTAATCTTCTGCCAATCAATTCACCAGGACAAAAAACCAGAAAGGAATTCAGCTATTACTATGAATACTGTCCACTTGCTCTTAATCAGGAGAAAGAGTACATTACAGCCCTGCACCAATGATGGGGCCAAGTGGAGGCCTGACCAATGGGAGTGAGCAGTGGCTCAAAATCTAATACAGAGGGAGTGAGTGGGATTCCTGAGCCAGATGGTAGGAATGAAAGGAAGTGCACGCTAATGTATACATAAGAATCAGGTGCTAGAGCCAGCTGACCTGGACCCTAACTTTCTCTCTGGTCCTGACCAGTTGTGTGTTTGTGAGTGATCTTTGGTATTTCATTAACATTCTCTGAATTTGAATAATTTTCCTTGTATAAAGGAGGTAATAAAGCCTGCCTAAATAACACATAAACCATGTAAAAATGCTAAGCACAGGGCCTGGCACCTAGGAGTAAAATCAGTTACAGAGTAAAATTTCCTACTTCTCTGTAATTGCTAATTTGCATGTAGGGTTGCCAGATTTAGCAAATAAAAATACAGGATGCCTGTTAAATTTCAGTTTTGGTTAAACAAGGCATAAATTCTTCAGTGTAAAAAATATCTTCCCCTTATATATCTGAAATTAAACCTTAACTACACACCTTATATTTTACCTGTTAATCACAAAAGTTGTACTCAAAGCTGGAGTTAAACAGGTCATGAGGACCCCACCTTTGTAAAGGACCACAAGCATCTGAGGGCTCCAGGGTCTCTTTAGGACTCACGAGCCAAACTGGCACTGCTACTCCCTATCATTTCTTACACACCCTATGCACTCCCATCCCCACTCCAGAAAGTTGAAGAAGCTTTTGTAGAGAGATTTGTAGGAATGAGGAATTGTTAGCCTAGGAAGAGAGTAGTTTTCACCACCACCCACCAAATCATGTGGGAGCATCTTCTTCCCTGAGTTGGAGAGTTGGTTAACACCTGAGCTGCTGGCATACCCTCTGGACCTGACATGAGACAGCAGAGCTTTTTGTCATGACAAAGATACTTGAGTTTCCCATGAGTCAAGTAAATACTTCAGAAGGTATGGGGGGCTCCCAGAAAGAGGATTTGGAAGGGTCCAGAAGAGTTAAAGTCACAGCAGACTGACTCATATCATATTCAGTGCAGTGAAGAGGTTATAGGGCTCTTCATAAAGCAGTCACACATGACTCTCACATGACAGAAGAGGCAAGATATAGATGTCCATTATATGGAGAGCAATCACTGCAATTAATGTTAACCAGAGAAGCCTCAACAGTAAAGACAGATCCACATCAGCCCCAAGTAAGTGAAAAGACTATTATATCTTCTCTAACTCTTAGTCCTGAACACACCAGAGGAAGCCAGGAGAGAGAGGGGAGGAAAAGAAAGAGCAAATCACCACTCACCAAGTCCCTTAAGCTGAATCCTCACAAGTGCTGAGGGAATGAAGATGAGCCCTAAATAAGATTATGAGACACAAACTTTCAATTGGGTTAGGCTGGACTACATTTTCTAATAACTGGAAGAAACCACAAAGCCTGGGATCCACCCAAAATGACACAAAAAGATGACAATGAAAAGGAGATTTGATCAAACATGTTTGAAATTGTAACTGGAGAAAAATAATTGTTTGACTCTTGGACCCACGCTAAGTTCAGACTCTCCTAGTTGGCACTCAGAAGTATGCAGGTAGGTATAGTCAAGTCATTTCCATATGGGAGATGGATCTTAAGAGCTCCTTAAATAAAGGAATCAGGCCCTGAAATGTAGGCTGCTCAGGTGGGAGAACAGGAGGTAGATCCCAAGTGATAAATGAGGCCCTCAGTTAAATTGCTAAGCAATAAAGATCAGAAGTGCTGGGCCTCAAGGAAAGGCTATTAATAATGAAATAGAAGCTGGCTTCAGCCACCAGGCCACTGTTGGGTTTTGGAGATCCCAGAAACCATGCAATCTGGTGAGACAAAACAGCTTACCTGTAGGTTTAGATTTGAAATTCTGCCCTTCGATTTAGAATCTCTGAAATGTAGGTCCATCAAGAAAAAGAGCCTGGGAAAACCATTTCAAAACTAATGAAGGAGAAAAAAGATCTCTTTATATTATTTGGGCTGAGAGTTCCTAATAGGTCATGGCATGACACCCAACCATTGGCCTGAGATTTGCTTCTGAGAGCTGCCCAGGCACTCCCTGGAGCCCCTGAACCAAAGGACAGCGGTATAGGAACCTCCACCGAAGGGTCATGGCTTCACATTCGTGTCACAAAATTACTCCTTTCTTTTCACCTTTAGGTCCTTCTTGTTTAAACTGCTCTTTTGGTTTTGACTCCATTTGTATGCAAAGTATATCTTAGCTCTCAATTTGTTAAGTATTTTTCAGGATAGCGGCAATGACAGGTAGCATTTGTCCCCCAGAAAAAGATGTATTGATAAAATGCATAAAGAATCATGATCTTTTCTTATTATTATTTTTGTTATTTTATATGCATTTGGAACTAATAATACGTACTTCAAAACACTATCTAATGTAAGTAAACCCAGAATTGGGATTTCACTGGTTAATGAAATAAGATTTGCTGATTTTCTGAGGGAGTTTGTCAAGTGAAGTTCAGCAATTAAAATACTGAATGCTGCTGATATTTTCTATTTTATTTGTTGAGCTTTTTATTAAAAATAAAAATCAATTAAACAATCCCAAACCCCCTCTAAAATATTGCCCACAAACAAGTTGAAATAATGAAGGGCAATAGAACTTCATTTTCATTAAAGGATGCAAAAAATACTCATGGCAATTCTCAAACATGTCCAATAGGAGCAGAAATAGGATCTGGTTATCTCTGTGATAAGTACAAAGAGACATAGACTAGTATTACCAAGCTCCTGCCACATGAAGCATCTAAGTAAACCAATTAAACCCAGTTCACCAACACTGAGGATTATGTGTGGTGACACGATAGTCCCCAAGTCTACCGCCACACCACCCTGAACTCACCTGACTGTCGGTCTAAGATGGTCTCCAACATGCCCCCTGCAGACAATCTCTGTATTAACCCCTCCTCTGGAGTGTGGGCCAGATGGCAATGTGATGAGATAATCTTGCTCATGATCACGTTATGTTCTAAGGCACAGTCACCTTTAAGAAAGGGAGATCATCCTGGGTGGACTTGACCTAATCAGGTGAGCTCTTAGAAGTTCGCCTCCTGGTGAAAGATGTGTGAGGGAGATGGAAGCGTGAGAGGAATTCCAGTGTAAGAGAGATTTTTTCACCGCTGGCCTCGAAGAAAGAAGGGACCACGTGGCAACAAATGCAGGTGGCTGCGACTGCGTGGAGCTGAGTTCCGCCAGCACCCGAGTAAGCCTGCAAGTAGTTTCTTCCCCTGAGCTTCCAGAAACACAGAAATGTAGCCCTGCCAGCACCCTGATTCTAGCTTCGATACCCCCTGCAGAGGAGAACCCCGCTGGACCCTGCCCTACAGAACTGGAGAGACGATGTCTGCTATTTTAAGCCACCAAGTTTGTGGTAATTATGATGATGAAATTAATGCTGAGGACAACAGTTATCACTTAAAATTGGTTTGGCAGAAAAGAGATAATAGTTCAATTAACCAAAAAAAAAGTCAGTCAAGGGGTACCATGACCCTAGTCTGGTCATGAGAAGAACATCAGACAACCCAAACTGGGGCATATTCTAAATGCCTTGACCCTCACTCCTCAAAACCCTGAACGTTATGAAAAACAAGGAAAGAATTCTCACAAAGCAGAAGAGACTAAAGAGACATCTGACTAAATGTAACGGGTATCAGGGGATATTGGAACAGAAAAAGGGCATTAATGAAAAGATTAAATAAAGCCTAGAGTGTGATTTTAAAATAAACAACTAAATAAACTAATGGTATCTGCAAAGTATCATAGAAATATGTAAACACATTCAATAGTGAGCAAGTGAAGTTAAATATATATTGAATTTCATATACATTAAATGTTGCTTTGGTCATATACTCATTTGATGAAATGTAAAAATTGTTTATAGTCATGATTTTTAATAAATGTGATACTTCAGATATATTTTAAGAAGCAAGTATATCATGCAAAAAAATGTACAGCTCTGATAGGTGATCTTTTCTTTATGGCCTCAGTGGATCCCCAAGGTCAGGCCAAAGCAAAAATAAGCAGTATAATATCCTAAGGCTTTTTATACCATTCCATTGCTAACATAGGTCAGGCTGTAGTCAGAAGATTGTAAGATGTCATCCTCTAATCTGAGCTTGTGATACTTCAGAGATCACTAGAGAACCCACAAGTTTAAAGATTCTCTTCCAGAATGTTTAATGTGCTTTTTAAAGGTGAACTCAAAGATTTACCTGCAGAGGGGATAGAGATCAGGCCCAGGGTCCCACAGCAGCCAGCAGGACACTATTAACATCAAGTGCAATACATTCCTTATTCTGCTTTAATTGTCAATGCTAATAGAAGGAGCACAGGGCAATAAATTCAAGAGTTAGCTGGCAAAGGAAAGCTAGTTTTCATGGTTCATTTTTAAAGGTGCTACATTCCTATTTAACTTTAAGTGTCCTTGCGTGTTCTTCCTGACTAATTCTTGCTACATTCTACAAAGCTCTATTGAAACAAAGAAGAGACGGAGGACCACAGGGCTTTGATTTTTTTTTTTGTCTTGATTTATTTACTGTCAATACTCATAATAAAAGGTAACAAACTATGGATATACTGCCCTTCTTTGTCTTAAAATGATGAGGATTTTATCTGATTGTTGAACTGCTATTTGTCCATTTGAGAACATGTATTACATATGGCATTGTGTTTACAATTGATTTTCAGATACATTATCTCATTTTTTTTTTACTCATAATGAACCTCTCAAAGAATTAGAAAGGACAGAAATTACTACGCCTTCCATACAGGTAAGGAAATCAAGGCTCAGCCAGATACAGTGAATTGACTACCAGTGGATTTGAATTCAGATATTCCCCTCCCCCCCCCATCCAATGCTGCTTTATAAGTAATTGTGCCTTTGACTTCTTTTGTTTTCCCTCTTTGCCACCCACAGCCGTACGCAGCAGGGACTACGTGTCATTGCTGACCCTGCTTACTGAGGCTCTCAGATTCCAGGGCTTACTGCTGCCAATGTTGACAGCCCTGCACCTCATACTTCTCTTCTCTCTTTCCTAAACAAAATTTCAAAGCCCTGCTCAAGCTCTGTCCCCCAGTGAAGCCCTATGATTTGTCCCAGGTAAGGCCAAACTTATGGATCTCCAGAGTGCCATTTGGCTCTGGACCTCACAGAAAAGGCCTCAACTTGAGACGCTGATGTTGTCTCTGGATAAGGTCATGTGGAGAGTCACAGAGACTCTCATCATAGAACTTTAAACTTGTATCTGATTCCTAATCACATGACCTCCTGATAGTGTACCGACACACTTGTATTTTTATAAATCCTATAATTACCATTCAAATGATATACAGCATTGTAGTTTTAAGTATTGATTTTTTTCAAATAAAGATTTAAAATTCATAATTGTTGAAACTGCTTCTATATTATTTTATTTTTTAACTAGACGTAGAGTTTCAATAAGTGTAATAGTCATTGTTTATCTCAAATTCTAGGAGGTCCCCTTTCCAGGGAGATTTTCATCCCCATAAATGAAAAATGAACAAATATTGGATAAATACATATTCAGAAATTTATTTACCATGTTCTAAGTAACTTACTACCTTTTAAAATAAGGAGCTGGAATTGTACCTACAGTCTACCAACTTTAGTAACTATTTTAATAGGTGTGTTGTTTTTAAAGAAATCATGACAGAAAAATGAGCAACAGATACTGAGGTGAAGCTGGTTGGCTAAGTCAGAGAACTAGTATTTCTCTATTTCAAATATTAGTGAGCCAAATATAACCTGTTCACAGAACAGATAATAAAAAACAAAAACATAGTTAATAAAGTGGACCTTAGAAGAAGAGCAAATTCAATCTAATATAATCTAAAACAATTCAGACAATGGTTTTGCACAATCATACCAATCCTTTTCTAACCCACCTCAAACACCCCCTCTTCAGGCACTTCATTTGCCAGTGTCCAGCAGCCCCCATCTCTGTTCCTGCCAAGCAAATCTCCAGGTGGTCTCCATTATTTTTTCTCATCAATCTTATGCCCATGTCCCTTCCACAGTCTGTGTCATTTCCGGAAGAATCCCTTAAAGCTCTCTTTCATGCATGCACATTCTCTGAGAAGGAAAACCACTTTCCTGATTTCATCCTAACAAAGCTACAGATCTATTCACCGTCCCAGAAAAGCACCACAACAGCCATGAGTCATGGTTAAACAACAAAAACTTTTCTGACTATATCCTAAGAATTGGTACATGTTTTATTCCGATAACTATTTTAATTTCCACTCCTGCTATCTGCCCTTTCATATCCAGCACTGATCTTCCTGTTAGAAACCCCCTTTCTCTGAAAATCAACTGCAGTCATCACAGATTGAGATTTATTTTGCATTTATCATTAATAAAGTACATTTCCATTCCCTCCCACTGTTTGTAACCGCCAACAATGTATTGTTTTTAATTTTAAGTAATTTGTTTCTCTTTTTAATGAAGGAGTCGTGTTAACTGTCTTGATTTGAAGGTTTACCTCTTTGAGCAACAAAAATTGGCCCCAGTCCTCATTCCTAAAGCCCAAAATATTTACAAGTGCCTGGAATCAAATCCTACTGACCCTACATGAAGCACATCTACTCTGCCCTGCCTCCTCTCTCTCTGTCTCCCATTCTCTCTCTCTCTCACACTCCATTTTGTTTTCATGTGAATCTTTGTGTGAAAAGACAATATATTCCATTTTGGCAGTTTCACTCTTTCTGTAATGTAGGAAGCTAGCTGAGCAGGTTGAAGTAGAAAGAGGACAAGGTGGCATAGTTACATGTGGACACAGGTAATGCATACTCTGCAGGCCAAATCGAAATTTCTTTCAAATGACCTGAAAGACTGATTTAGTATGCCAGATTGTCCCCAGTGCCTGGGTAGGAGCTCCTGAGGGCCCCATGGAAGCAACAGAGAAATAATTCTCCTCTTCTCGGTGATGAGGACATTAACCCCCAGGAAGGTTTATGAGTCAAGCAGGAATCTGTACCCCCAGTCCAGATTTTATCTCTTGGACTAGCCTGCCATAAGTCAAGAATACACCATTCTAAGAAAGAATTTAAATATGCAAAAAATTTAAAATTATCCCCAAGTGATTGTTGATTCGGGTCATTACCACTCCTATGATTGTATTACAGTCACTGATGGCAGACAACAGAAAGGACAGAGAAACCAAAACGTGGGCCAGACAAAGGAAGGACATGCAGTCAGTGACTGCATCCTGTTTCATATATAGAAGCTCAGAAACAGAGCAAAAAGCAAGCATGTACCTTAGGCTACAAGCATGAGCAACAACACACATTCACAGATGATGATGAAAAGGGCAAAACGCTCAGAGTCTGCATTGTTCAGCACAAAGAATCCCCAAAAGCTTTGGAGACATGTCCTTTTAATGAGAAACAATAGTCTGCAGCCAGATGCTCCTCATCATTATGAGCACTTTAGCACCAGAAAGAGGCATAAAAGGGGGCTATGAGCCCAGTGCTTTGAAAAAAAAGAAATGCCTCTATGGATAAGTACATCTATTAATAAAATGGTTCTGAATAGACTCAGCTTCTGTTCCAACTCTGTCAATTAACAACAATAAAAATAATATTTCCATACCATTCCAAGAAAAGACAAGACATCGAATCTATCTGGAGATGCCGAATTTTAACTGTGATCAGATCTGTTTCATGAATATAGGAACAAAAAATATACCCTTGAAAATACTGACACCTCTTACCTTGGTTTTACATGAGAGACAAAATGGCTAACCTTACTCTGATTGGCAGCTGTTTTACTGTTGAGCAGTAGTAGACTAAATATACTTCCATTTAATAATAGAAAAGGGAATATGAGCTTCATGCAAAGTTGATATGCAAGAAACATGAGTAAAGGAACCAATGATATCATACTGCACTGGTATTTCCTCTTTTCATATCAACTTGAAGAAATGGCAGTTTAATTGATCCACACTTATATATGAATTAAAATTTTAAAAAGAATATTAAAGTGTTTTTATTTACTTATTGACTATTCAAATTACAATAGTATCTAAGAATTCAAAGTCAGACAGCATGAGTTTTAATCTCAGCTCTAACACTCCATAGCTGCATGACCTTGAGCTTGCTACTTACCATCTGGAAACCTCTGCTTTCTCACCTGTGAAATGGGGATGGTAGAAAGATCCATATCCATAGGAGGTTGTGAGAATTAAATGAAATAATCCATATGCTAAATTCAGCACAGTCTCTGGTAGTTAGGATATATTCAATATCTGTTGACTTTTATTAACATCTATAATTGAAAGCCTTCTTAGGAAAATTTGAGAATCATCATTCAGGAAATTCACAAGCAATTTTGTATTTGGGAATTATGGAAGCTATTTTAAATGTGTCCATAATATCAAAAAGAAAATCAAATTCACCGTCTAAGCTCTTTTTCCATGGAGGTACATTAATGCAAATTAGACAGAATGACTTTTCCCAGTTATAATTGGGCTGAAATGAGGTGGAAGGAACAGAAAGACAATTAACTTTAGCTTTTTTTTTTCTTTTGGTAATCTCCAGCAGTTCGGAGTAGGTTTTAGTGCCTGATGGTTGTAGACTGTCAATGCTGCCAGGCAAAATTATTCAGAGACCTTCAAGGGGCTTTGTTTATCTCATTTTTCAATTAACCTCTGCATTTTAGCTTCATCATAATGCCTATGTCAATTCACACCAAAGAACAAATAAAAAATTCCTGTTTGCTGTCATTATTTCTTTGCTTCACAAATCAAGTTTTATTTATCCTTTTTAATGCATAAAGAAAATGCATGAAGGATGTAAATTTCAGATTGCAAAAGACTAGCAAGGTGGCAAATGATTTAATATAAATTAAGTTTTCATGTTAACTTTTTCCCCTTTCTTTTCCTTGTTTCTTCATGTGAGGTAGCAGTAAAGTTCAGCACTGCTGAGAGCAAAGATCAAAGTGTACTTGAAGACAGGATTTTTGTCATCATCTTACTTTGCGATTTCAAGGCCTACATGGCTACGTGTAAAATGAGCAATCAGGATCCATTATTCCTTGAGATT
Organism: Manis pentadactyla; assembly: GCF_030020395.1. Classification (NCBI taxonomy): domain Eukaryota; kingdom Metazoa; phylum Chordata; class Mammalia; order Pholidota; family Manidae; genus Manis; species Manis pentadactyla. The sequence goes on from NC_080025.1 coordinate 83,863,018, forward strand.
CAACATCACCAGACTTAAAAATCCAAGTCTCTGTAGCTCCTTCACGTGTATGTTAATGGCACTAAAACACCTCCCCCTTATTTTTTAGTTTTAGATAAGCTTATCCAGATTTTGTCACATCATTTAACATAGCATGGAGATTTTAATCCTTAAACTCATAAAGTTCCATCCAGACAATTAAAATCTCCTTTTCACAAAATACCAAATAATGCAGAGAATGCACAGCCTCTTCTATTTTACTGCTCAGGGACTAAAATATTACAAAATTTGGTGTGCTTCTTATGTTTAAAATCTTTAGAAGCACAAAATAAATTTTAAATTAATAAGACTAAAGTACCAGGTATTATATAATCCATGGGCCTTGAATGTCTATAATGGGTAAATGTAATTTTAGGGCTAGCCTGGCAAGCATTAAGAAAAAGACACAATCAAGAACACCAGCAATCAGGTAAAGTTGCTTTTAAAATAAGTACAGATTTCAACATAAAGGAAATAAGTGTTAATGGAAATCTTTAAATAATGAGTCTGTTCAATTAGTGAAGGTTCTATGGAAATTCTACATATGGGGGAAGCAATATGAATGAGATCCAATGGGTAAAAACAGAAATATCAATGTTTGAAGGCGACCAAGTAGTCGTGGCCAGACAAGTGCCATTATTTTCTCCTGTGAATAAATATTGGTGGGTCCAAGAAATTCCTTATTATTTGTATGGCTCCTGCGATTAACTTTTTTCCTTTTTTTTCCAGATTAACAATTTGGATCATATAGAAAGTTTCCATAATGACTGAGGTACAGACAATTCATATTTCCACAGAACCAAGTCATCTCTATGAGCCAAGCAGAAAAGATTTTGGTATTTTATTCTTTGGGAGAAAAATAAATCATTGAAAAATTACCATAAATAAGAAATATGTTTAATTTAAAGGGGGAAAAGAACAATACAAATTGGAAATAAAATTTTAATAAGTACCTTCAAAATTCAAGTACATTTTTAAAAATATGAAATGGTGAAAACATAAGACTAATTGAGAAAAACATTCTGTACTCAAAGGTAGTAAGCCTCTGGATTCTACACTTGAAAAGGATCTTAAATTGCAATAGCAGTAACCCCAAAGAAATTAATATAGCACTCTCTCTTATCTTTCTGGTGTCAACAAATGTTTTCCTAATTTTCACAATCCAACTTTTAATTGGGATACAGTCAGAAAGAAGGACTGCCAACTTCTGTAAAAATTTATCTGAGCATATGATGCTGCCACAAATTTCCATTTTGCTCAAGACAGAATGGTTGCCAAGGGGTTATGAACTGTGCCCTCATCAGTACTAGAAATCTCACTTTCCAGATCATTGGACCTAGAGATGTGGCCCACAGAGCACGATGAGGGTGAAGAAAACTGACTCAAGAATATTTTGGGTGACACCAGATAGTTTAGCATAGGAAAAGCCAACATCTCCATCGCTTGCAGAAGCAAGCACAGGAAACAGCACACTAAAGTTCATGTTATACATCAGAAATACAAAATATTAGCCATTACATATAGATATAATCTTTGGTTTTTAATGATACATGGGAAGTTGACCTATCAAGGAGAAATGTTTTATGCTTCCCAATATTGGTATATAGACATTTGAGCTATGTGTATACAAACCAATGTTCTTTATGTATATATATCAAGTTAAACAAATAGTTTCATAACAAGTGGCGTTCTTTACTATTTTCTTTCAGTAAACATTTTGCTTTGAACAAAGCCAAAACTCTAAATAAATATCCCAAAATTCAAATACAATAATTATGGGTTTGTAAAGAAGTATTTTTAGTGATAATATTTTTCTAATTCTTTCCATATGCAGATTTATATTTCATTTTCCAATGACAGTATTTCTATTGGTAAATATAATGGTTTGTGTTAAGATCCATTTAATTCCTACTCCATATACAAATATCCTCATTAAAATACTTTTCGTGTTTCAATCACCCTTGTAGGGCATTAGAGAATATATAGAAAAAAAAGGGGGGCCTTAGAATTGAAATGGTGATATCATAATATTTTTAACAGGCCTTCCAAAATGATTATAGGATTGCTTTCTACAGCTTCCTCTTAACGTATACTCATAGTGTTTCAGCGAATCCAAGACTAGATAAGAATTATCAGAATAAAAAATTTAAGAAAACACAAACAAGAGAGTAAATTCATCGGGCTTACCAGGATAAATGAGCAAAGTAAATTTTTGTAAAACTTCCACTGGATATCAAGTAATAATGTATATGAAAGGTATTTTTATAACTATACAGATTAATTTTATTTTTTTCAGAGCCACAAATATAACACATACAATTCTTAATTCTGATAACTTAAGGGCCATGATAGGCACAAGGAAAACTACCAGTGACATTTATTAGGAAGAATACTTGCCCAATCAGTGCCATCTCATTTCTCAAGTAACTGACTTTCACAATATATATTTTGTTTCTCCCAATTTTACAAACCTTTTTTATTTAAAAGAGAATAATAGGGCAATAGGAGATAGTCCATATATGTAAAACAATACCCAATTTAGAGTTACAAAGAGATCCAGTATGAGTCCTTACAATGCACTGTGATCCTCTAAGATGGTAGAGGTCTGCACAAGGTTCTGCAGACGTTGAAGAAGAAAACAAACTCACCAGCAAGTGGGTAAGGCATTCTGGGAGGCATGTGAAAAAGTGAAAGGCCTCCCTCAAGAAGAGGTGATGAAAGAATTCTCCTCAGGAGAACTACCATCATTTGTCTAATCTATGATGCCCTCAGGCTAAAACACATTTTATGTGCTACAAATAATTTTCTGAATGTTACCAATCATAACTGTAAAATAACACAGATTTAATACGTATTCCTATTTCAGAGATAGTAAAGTGTGAAAATCATGAATCTCAGCATTCTTTATGTTGACACATAGAAAAAAAAGACCATTGTTTGAGGAGCTTTAAAATGTAAATTTTGTGTTCCAAAAAGTAGAAATTACAAACAACAAGGTCTCAAGGACTGACAAGAGTGTGTGTGTGTGTGTGTGTGTGTGTGTGTGTGTGTGTGTGTGTGTTTGGATACAGGAGAAAGGACAAATCCCAGAGACTTTGAAGATGCAATTAAAAACTAGAATAGGTCATTAGGATGATTTTGCATATTGGGAAGCATTATAGTGGAGAGAAGGAAGTAGTCATGGAGGTAATGATATGATCTCATCTTTCTTATTGGGACTTTGGACTTACAGTCTTTCTATACCAGGCCAGGCTTGAATTTCTGGCCTAGGTTTCATAATTCCCAGTCTTGCAAGGGCCTGAAGTTGCAGAGCTTAGCACAAACAGAGACATAGGAGGCCACCATCCTGCTGTCTGATTTTGTATATGGGCAGCTGTCCATGGTCTTGGTTAAGACTTCAGAGAAAATGTAGGTGGTGAGATGCCACAGAAATTATGTGTCCCTAGGTGCAAAGATTCCATCATATGCTATTTAAGTAAACATATTAAAAGTGTAAGTAATAAAATATTTTCTCCTTAATATTCATTCAAAGTTCCCACAGACCTTAAAGTAGAATGAAGTACCGCACAACTGTCCTGAGAGAATGAATCATTTCTCTATCACTAGTCAGGAGTCATTTTCCCAAATGCCAATGCTGGCCTTTCTTTAATTCACTTCTACCTTCTGTGGATCCTTGGTTGTGCGCCCGCGCCCTCTCCCTGACCTCGGCAGAATGAGTTACTTCAGAGCAGGCTGTCCTTGAAGACCACCTGGGAGCCTCAGATGGTGCCCAGTGCAGCAGCCTGTCAGAAATGGGCAGCTGCCAGCGCAGAGCAGGGAACACCTGTGCCTCACAGTCTGCGCTGGCCACTCTTCCAGTCCCAAGGACCTTATAAGATACAGGTCAAGTCTTCCACCAGTGGTAATATAGGTATGGATATTGCTTAGTTCATCTTGTCCCCACTGCACCATTAGTAAGGGCTTAGGAAATGGGTGAAAGGAATAAAAAATTAGGGCATTAGCCAAGGTCCTTTCATTCCCACAGTGCCAATTATATGACTAGGACTTATTCTCTGACCCTACAGCAAGCAGTCTCCCACTTGTTATAACAGTGCCCCAAGCATGCACAAGTGTGTACATACACAAACACACACACACACACACACACACACACACACCTTACATAAATGATTCACTTTTTACCTTATCTAGTGCAATTGAATTGATTAAGTCCCACTGTGCTTTCAACACAAAAAAGTGTTAAGACTCAACAACCAATCCCACAAATATCTTTGGAGCTTTTAGTTTCTACTTGGCGCTGAGCTGGATGATGGGGATCTAGGCATGATCCCTGCCTTCAGCTAGCTCAGTCTAAAGGGTAAGACAAAACTGAGTTTCTAATATTTAATAAAATGTTGAACAGATATGGAAATGCTAATATCTATAAAATTATTTTCTTTCTCAAATCATACTTTCAGAACATCTTTCAAGTAAGACCTTCCATCTATAAGCAAAAATAGGGTTCATAAGTGGAAGAGGGTTCTGTTTTCCTAAATGGAGCCCAACACTCAGTTCCCTCACTTTCCTTCATTAACTACACCTCCTCTTGCTGTTTGGTTTAATGTGAAATCAATATAGTGCATCTTAGTTTCAAAACATCTGGAAAATACTGATTGTTTTAGAAATAATTTCATATTTTCCTTTATAGCCTGTCCCTAAATTGATTTTAGGAAAAAGCCATGTGACTTTTTTATATTGAAAATACAGTGAGATCTCAGTAAACGCCAACTGACCAGTGATTCTACTAGAAAGTCCAATTTTACCCACTATGGTGACACTCACCTGGTGATTTCTCCTTTATACATGAGAACGAGTTCTACTTTAATCCTGTATTTCTTGTTAGCACAGCTGAGGGGAAGAGTCCTATTTGGAAATCTGTTTATTGGAGCGCCTATAGAATAGGAAGGTGTACTTACTCATTCCACAAACTTGAAGGCTCAGCACCTAGTTCACCTTTTGGTTGTTAGTGTTCACGTAATACAAATAAATCAAAATGTTTGAACTCACCTTGAAGTTTAGAATTTTTATCTATGAGACAAGTTTGAGTAAGAGATGGTGCTGGTTCTTTTTATTGATACATGCATAAAAATTCAATCGTATTTTTAAAATCTGGTTATAACCTTGAGGTACTTATGAGATCATTATGACAACTCACAGTATTTAATTTCAATATAAACACTTCCCAAAATGTACTTATTCAATTTTAACTACTACCAACATGAAGAACAAGAGTCTGTTTTTCCAAAAATTGTTTGGCTTTTGGTGAAACATTGTTTGGCTTTCCAGCTTATAACTAACAGGAAGAGTAAAGCATAAAAACAAATTTTCAATTAGCATTCACAGAGTAATTCTGATTTTTTTAAGTTAAGAAGCACACTAAAGGGAGATGGCAGCGTGAGAGGTAAGACAGGGAATTCCTTCCAACACGACATGTAATATGAAAATACAGTGAATACACCTAATTCTAAAAGAGCAGCAGGAAAGAAAGCTGCACCAGACTGCATACACCTGGAGAAGAGAGAAGAACACGGGACACAGGGTAACGTACCAACCTTGATCCAGTGGACCCAAGCCCTTCCCCCACCCCAGCTCACCAGTGGGAGGAAGAGAAATGGAGCAGGAAGTGGGTGGAAGCCTAGGACTGATGAACTCCCAGCCCTGGAGATCTGCTTTGGAGCACAAACCTACATTGAAGGGTACTCTGGTTGTTAGTTGGGTTGGAAAGCTAAGACAGGAAGAACACTTGAGAGACTGAGATTCCAGCCATTTGTGGAGGACAAGGATCCACATCCAGCTGCTCTGGGAAAAAGGAAAGGCAGGGGGTCTGAGAGGCACCCTAGCAGTGAGAGGGCTGCTGAAGGGGTAAGGTTTGCAAGGAGCTTGCTGTGTGGGAGAAGGGATAGGTGGACAAGGATTCTGGGTGCGCTTTGCCCAGCAGGTTGGGAACTTTCAGAAGATTCAGACACTCCATCCCCATGGCTGGCTACTCAGCTCAGAGGCCCTTCACTGTGATATGCAGCCTGCTGTACCTTCCTATAGGCCTGCCAGCACCAACTCACAAATTGGCAGTCCCTCCTCTGGTGTCAAAAGCCAGCCAGAGAGAGGACCCGCCTATGACAGCTACAGACACAAAGCAGAGAGGCTTACACCTCTGTGCTTGGCACACTGGCTCTGACACTGGAGACAGGCACTGCAGCCAGGAAGCAGGAAACAGCTTTTTCCTTCCCACAGGCATCAATGCTGGTGCCCTGCAACACCCAACCTCACTCCAGAGTTGAGCAGCTCCAGAGACTACAGCTTCTAGGAACTAAAGTGCACCACATAAAAATATGAAACATCAAAGGAACCTGGTTCAGACCAAAATCTCACAAACCCCAGAAAAAGGGCCAAATGAAACTGAACTCACCAACCTTCCTGAAAGAGAGTTCAAAATAAAAATAATAAACATTCCTATGGAGGTACAGAAAAATATTCAAGAAATCAGGAATGAATTTAGGACATAGATTCAATCATTAAGAAATTCCATATCTGAAATGCAACATACAATGGAGGAATTTAAAAGCAGGAGTTGCAGTAATTGTATCAGACAAAATAGACTTCAAAACAAAGAAAGTAACAAGAGACAAAGAAGGTCATTACATAATGATAAAGGGGTCAGTCCAACAAGAGGATATAACCATTATAAATATCTATGCACCCAAAACAGGATCACCTACAAATGTGAAACAAATACCAACAGAATTAAAGGGGAAAATAGAATGTAATGCATTCATTTTAGGAGGCTTCAACACACCACTCACTCCAAAAGGACAGATCAACCAGACAGAAAATAAGTAAGGACACAGAGACACTGAACAACGTATTAAAACAGATGGAACTAACGGACTTCTACAGAACACTCCATCCAAAAGCAACAGGATACACATTCTTCTCAAGAGTACATGGAACATTTTCAAGAATAGATCACATACTAGGCCAAAAAAAGGCCTCAGTAAATTCAAAAAGATTTAAATTGTACCAACCAACTTCTCAGATCATAAAGGTATGAAACTAGAAATAAATTACACAAAGAAAATGAAAAGCCCACAAACAGATGGAGGTTAACAACATGCTCCTAAATAATCAATGGATCACTGACCAAATAAAAACAGAGATCAAACAGTATATGGAGAAAAATGACAACAATAATTCAACACCACAAAATCTGTGGGACACAGCAAAGGCTGTGCTAAGAGGGAAGTATATTGTAGTACAGGCCTACCTCAGGAAAGAAGAACAATCCCAAATGAACAGTCTAAATGCAAAATTAATGAAACCAGAAAAAGAAGAACAAATGAGGCCCATAGTCAGTAGAAGAAAGGACATAATGAAGATTAGAGCATAAATAAATAAAATTGAAAAGAATAAAACAGTAGAAAGAATCAATGAAAGCAGGAGCTGGTTCTTTGAGAAAATAAACAAAATAGATAAACTGCTAGCCAGACCTATCAAGAAAAAAAGAGAATCTGTACACATAAACAAAATAAGAGCCGAAAAAGGAAAAATTACTACAGATACCACAGAAATGCAAAGAACTATGAGAGAAAACTATTAAAAATTATAAGCTAACAAACTGGATAACCTAGAAGAAATGGACAACTTTCTAGAAAAGTACAATCTTCCAAGACTGACCAAGGAAGAAACAGAAAACCTGAATAGACCAATTACCATCAAGGAAATTGAATTGGTAATCAAAAAACTACCTAAGAACAAAACCCCTGGACAGATGGTTTCACTGCTGCACTTTATCAAACATTTAATGAAGACCTCATATGCATCCTCCTTAAAGTTTTCCAAAAAGTAGAAGAGTAGGGAATACTCCCAAACTCATTCTACAAGGCTAGCATGACTCTAATACCAAAACCATACAAACATACCACAAAAAAGAAAGAAAATTACAGCCCAATTTCCCTGATGAACATAGATGCAAAAATACTCAACAAAATATTAGCAAACTGAATTCAAAAACACATGAAGAAGATAATCCATCATGATCAAGTAGTATTTATTCCAGGGATGCAAGGATGGTACAACATTTGAAAATCATCAACATCATTCACCACATCAACAAAAAGAAGGACAAAAGCCACATGACCATTTCCATAGATGCTGAAAAAGCATTCGACAAAATTCAACATCCATTCATGATAAAAACTCTGAGCAAAATGGGTAGAGAGGGCAAGTACCTCAACATAATAAAGGCCATATATGACAAACACACAGCCAACATCATACTTAACAGCAAGAAGCTGAAAGCCTTTCCTTTAAGATCGGGAACAAGAGAAGGATGCCCACTCTCCCCACTTTTATTCAACATAGTTCTGGAGGTACTAGCCATAGCAATCAGACAACCCAAAGAAATAAAAGGCATCCAGATTGGCAAAGAAGAAGTTAAACTGTCCCTGTTTGCAGATGATGTGATATTGTACATAAAAATTCCTAAAGAATCCACTCCAAAACTACTAGATCTAATATCTAGTAGGAATACAAAATTAATATGCAGAAATCTGTGGCATCACTATACACTAACAATGAGCTAGCAGAAAGAAAAATCAGGAAAACAATTCCATTCACAATTGCATCAAAAGAATAAAATACCTAGGAATAAACCTCACCAAGGAAGTGAAAGACCTATACTCTGAAAACTACAAGACACTCATGAGAGAAATTAAAGAAGCAACCAATAAATGTGGTATCCACATATAAATCAAGTATAAAAACCAAATGAGTATTCATATTTGAACTGACTGTTTAGAGTTCATAATGCATGAGCAAAACCGAAAGTTTCTGTGATGACTGCCCTTGTACTGTTCACTATGTAACTTATTCATTATGTAAGAATTTGTTCTACATGTAAAAACTTGTTTGTTATGCCTCAGAAGATTGGAGACTGACAAAAATTAGGCTTGGGGTGGATTAATGATTGTGCATTGAGCATTGACTCCCCTATACAGAATTTTATTGTCGTTAACAACCATTTGATCAATAAATATGAGAGATGCCCTCACAAAAAAAAAAAAAAAAAAAAAAGGACAGACTTCCAATGGTAAAATAAATTAGTAACCGGGATGTAAGGTATAGCATAAGGAATATAGTCAAGATATTGTAACAGCCTGGTAGGGTGATAGCTGGAACCTAGAATTATGTATATAAATGTTCTACCACTGTGTTGTACACTTGAAACTCATGTAATGTAATACTGTGTGTCAACTACCCTTCAATAAAAAATAATTATTAAAAAAAAAAAAAAAAAAAAAAAAAAGAAGCAACCAATAAATGGAAACACATCCCATGCTTATAGATTGGAAGAATTAATATTGTTTAAATGGCCATCCTGCCTAAAGCAATCTACAGATTCATGCAATCTCTATGAAAATACCAACAGCATTCTTAAATGAACTAGAGCAAATAGTTCTAAAATTCATATGGAACCACAAAAGACCCCAAATAACCAAAGCAATCCTGAGAAGGAAGAATAAAGTGAGGGGAATTATGCTCCCCAACTTCAAGCTTTACTACAAAGCCACAGTAATCAAGACAATTTTGTACTGGCACAGGAACAGACCCATAGACCAAGGGAACAGACTAAAGAGCCCAGATATTAACCCAAGCATATATGGTCAATTAATGTATGATAAAGGAGCCATAGATATACAATAAGGAAATGACAGCCTCTTCAACAGCTGTTGTTGGGAAAACTGGACAGCTGCATACAAGTGAATGAAACTGGATTATTGTCTAACTCCATATGCAAAACAAACCCAAAATGGATCAAAGACCTAAATGTAATTCATGAAGCCATAAAACTCATAGAAGAAACCCTGGGCAAAACCCTCTTGAATATAAACATGAGCAACTTTTTCCTAAACAAATCTTATTGGGCAAGGGAAACAAAATAGAAAATGAACAAATGGGACTACATCATGCTAAAAAGTTCCTATACAGCAAAGAATACCATCAGCAGAACAAAAGGCATCCTACAGTATGGGAGAATATATTTGTAAATGACATATCCAACAATGGGTTAACATCCAAAATATATAAAGAACTCACACTCCTCAACACTCAGAAAGCAAATAACGCTATTTAAAAAATGGGTGGAGGATATGAACAGACATTCTCCAAAGAAATTCAGATGGCCAACAGGCACATGAAAAGATGCTCCACATTGCTAATTATCAGGGAAATGTAAATTAAAAACACAGTGAGATATCACCTCACACTAGTTAGGATGGCCAACATGGAAAACAATAGGAAAAACAAATGCTGGAGAGGATGGGGAGAAAGGGGGACCCTCCTACAGTGCTGGTGGGAATTCCACCATTGTGGAAAGCAGTATGAAAATTCCTCAAAAAAGTAAAAATAGAAATATCATTTGACCCAGAAATTCCTCTCCTAGGAATTTACCCTGAGAATGCAGGAGCCCAGTTTCAAAAAAATATATGCACCCCTATGTTTATCACAGCACTATTTACAATAGCCAAGAAATGGAAGCAACCTAAGTATCCATCAGTATATGAATGGATAAAGAAGATGTGATACATATATACAATGGAATATTATTCAGCCATAAGAAGAAAACAAATCCTACCATTTGCAACAACATGGATGGAGCTAGAGGGTATTATGCTCAATGAAATAAGCCAGACAGAGAAAGACAAGTACCAAATGATTTCACTCATCTGTGGAGCACAGAACAAAGCAAAAACTGAAGGAACAAAACAGCAGCAGACTCACAGAACCCAAGAATGGATTAACAGTTGCCAAAGGGAAAGGGACTGGGGCTTATGCGGTGGGAAGGGAGGGATAAGGGGATTGAGGGGTATTATGTTTAGTACAGATGGTGTTGGGGGGTGGGGCACGGGGAAGGCAGTATAACACAGAGAAGACAAGTAGTGACTCTATAGCATCTTACTACACTGATGGACAGTGACTGTAATGGGATATGTGGTGGGGACTTGATAATGGGGGAATCTAGTAACCACAGTGTTGCTCGTGTAATTGTATATTAATGATATCAAAAAAAAATAAGAAAGAAAGAAAGAAGAAGAAGAAGCACACTAAGATCTTGGAGCACTTGAAAAATTGGAGTCAAAAGACCAAAGGCCTGGAATCTAAATCGTGTTCCACCACCTGATGGTGATAACATTTGAGTAAGTCACTTATTTAAGTCTTTTTGTAGGCCAGTCCCTCACTCATAAAAAGAAGTTAATAGTTACCCCTGAGCAGGATCTGTGTAAGATTTGAATAATATAAAACATTTATTGAGTGCTTACTATGTATTAACCCTTCTAAGCATTTCAGATATATTAATTCAATCCTCACAATTATTTCAGTAGAAGGTACTATAATGTCTTCTGTTTTATGGATGAAGAATTAATTCCTTGGAAAGCTAAGTGGTCTTCCTCAGGGCACAAAGGGCTCCTTTGTAATTCCCAGAAGACAGGATTACAAGTTTATAGCCATAAACTCTGTTAACAGTGCAAAATAAGGAGTTGAAATCAGCTTAACTGGCTTCCCAATCACCAATTAAGTGATGTTGGATAAAATGCAGCTTACTTTTCCCTACTGAAAGTGCCCCTTTCCCGCTGATGTAAAGTACGAAGTAAATACATGACACAGATACTCTAAAAGGTAGAATGTATTCCATCATTATTTTAAGAAATGCTCAGTTAGCAATAAAAAGCCAGAATCTAAGATATATCCAATCTATACTATAGAAACAATTTTTCACTCATACTCTCTGCCTCTTATTTTTAGGCAAATGAATAGAACATGATTAAAATGCATAATAGAGAAATGGAAATTCCAAAAGTATGAAAGAATATTATTCATTCTGGGATTAATAGGTAAATCACTTTGACATATACGTTATTTGCAAAAAAATAAGAATCCCCAAAATAAATTTCTCTACCTCAAATATTCTCATTTCCCACTTCGGCTTTATCAGTTGCTAGGGAATCCAGTGAAGATCTCGGTGCAGTGGCACATTCTACTCTAGACTTAGCTAGAGGACTTCTCTGCAGTCTCCAAAGTTCTTTTAGGGCACATCCAGAAAAAAATATAAAACAGGGTAAAAGTCATGCAGCACCTGCCATAGACTGAGTCTGCCTTGTATTGTCAGCGCTGAGCTTAGGGGCTCCTTCTGACTCCTGAGACTCTGAATGCTCCCTTCCTTCCTTTTCCTTCAGCACTCAGATATAGGCATTTGCCTTCCTGAATACAGCACCCATCCTCCTATGGACAGCCCTACTTTATTGCCCCTAGAGACCAATACAAACATAGAGCCTAATAATTTATCTAATTCCATGGACAGGCATGGACTCACAACTATTTCAGCTTCAGTATAAACAATAAAAAATGATAGCTATGGGTCAATTGTGATATGAGAGGTAGTGGGTTGGGACAAGAAATGTTAAATCAAAGCTAGTGCTATCAAGATATAATCCCTAAAGAATAAGAGAAGAAATAGTAGTTTCTTTATCATATATGTCCTGATACTTTGAGTTTTCCTTTGGAAATTCGGGATAAATCGAGAAATATACTGAAGATATCTCTGTGCTAATTCCCTGTTCCAAGTGTCTTTATTTTCTGTTTATTCCAGTTTCCCCTTGGACAGGTTACACTTAATTCCCAAAAATAAGGTTTATATACTCAAAGTGCCACTTCCAAATATGAGCAGGAGGATTTAGGCTACTTTTGCCAGCACTAGAATGAAAGAAAGAAAAGCAGACCATTAGGCAGAGACCTGAGCTCTCCCCAAGGTGAAGAAATATGGAAATATAAGAGGAACTAATCTTTACACATTGCCTTTACCCAAAGAGGATATGTTCTGTACAGTGACACAGAATACTATCAAATAAAGTGAGGAACCTAATAGCTTCAGTGGTATATTGTGCCTTTCAAAACCTTTGAACAAAAACACTAGAAAATTGTTTATAGGTAATTTAAGAGAAAATACGTATTACAAACGATATCAAAACAGATGTTCTTATAGTGTTAGTTGTTTCTTGATATGCTTTCCCTTATTCTGATTAGGGCAGTTTAAAATTAATCCCCTTTCACTGATCTTGGCAGAGGATTTTTTTAGCAAGTAATTCTATTTAAATTACTACAGAGTTAATCCTTTTCATTGCTTAAGGCAAAAGGAAAACCAGAGAAAAACAAAGAACATAAACTGGGGTTGAGATAGTTATATTGAATTCTTTCTTTCTTAATTGAAAAAAATTGAATGAGGTATTTTGTATTAAAAGTAAATCCTACCTCTATATTTATTGTGCTTCCTTCTCAGGGAATAAAAGTCATGTTTTACAAGGCAATAGAAAATACTAGTGTGCGCCTGAGTGAAAATTTATGATAATTTCCAGAATACATTAAACTAAGATTCTTGTGTCAACCAAAATGAGAGGTAATAGAAGACCAGCATGAAGAAATTTTTCTCCTATTTTGAATTCAGGAAAAACTTCTAAACTGTGCCTATTTCTCTGAGTTTGGCAAAAGTTTACCTTGTACAATGTTGCCAAAAGGCTAATCATTGAAACTTTACATGCTGTTTTTTTTCAATTGTAGAATATAATAAACGATAATCAGTTAGAAAAAAATGGTAAGTTCTCATGATCCAAGCTGGTGATTAGCAGCATGGCAGCAGGATAGAGGAAGGGATGGAGAGGAGGGAAAGAGCACACATGCATTGTCCTGACGGAAGTTTCATTACAGCATTTCTGCTTAAGTGCCGTTGGCCAGAACTTAGTTAGAAAGCCATGTAAGAGCAAAATGAACTGGGAGACGCTGTCAATGTTGGGTTGTACTGGGCCAAAAACTAGGGGTCCTGGCACCATGAAAGAAGGAACAGATATTAAGAGACAACCAGTGGGCTCGGACACACTCGGCCTTTTTAGCCACTTACAGATTCATTCCTCCCCTGTGTGGGATACAGTCTGTCTCTCTCCAAGATTACCAGTGCCAAAGTCCCATACAGTTTCAGCATCCACCTCAAAGTCTAAGATGTCTGGGTGATATGATGTATCAAGGCTAGATATAATAGACTGTGGTCTGAGAACCTACAAATAAAATGCAAATTATTTGCCTCCTCACCCTATCTAACGGCGAAATAGGGATATTATTTCCCATTGGAAAAGGGGAAAATTAGAAGTACATAGCCATCACTGATCCTTTTCAATTATCAAAACTTTCTGGCCAAGAATTATGAAGACTCCCTTCTCTGGAACCAGAGTAATTCCTCAAGTATGTAATTTAGCAACCCTGGTTTTGCTTTCTGGGGACAACTTCCTTGTCCGTTGCCTTGGCCCCCACTCCTGCCTATGGGGAACTCTTCTATGCAGTATTATGCCCCATGTTCACATGTAAGGTAGGCACTTGGTTTGCCCTTTGGAGTGGCTGTATAGATGTCATAGCCAACAATCCTCCTGGCACAGGATTGCATTAGAGATTGAACAAAAGGGCCTTTGCAGTCCAGTCATTGTTGGGATGCAGATGAGCAAATGTCAGCGTTTACAATTCCTTCAAAGGTATTCACTTCCACTCAGCTTCAAGTGCAATTAACTTTGTGTCTGTTTTTCAATCCCAAATCTTATCTAGGCATGGATTTTAAGCCTAAAGAATCTGACTTTTAATTGCCATGTGCTAGCCTGTCCATTCCCTCTCCCTTCCATTGCCAGACCTGAAGCTGCTACCTTGGGAACAACTGAAAAAGTAGGTGTATTAGTTGGCTTGGGATGCTGTAACAAAACACCACAGACCAGGTATCTTAATCAACAGAAATTTGTTCTCTCACAATTCTGGAAACTGGAAGTCCAAGGTCAAGCAGGGTTGATTTCTAGTGAGACCATCTCTTTGGCTTGCAGATAGCCACCTTTTATCCCTTCACCTGGCCTGTCCTCTGTGCCCATGTAAATGGAAAGTTCTGGTGTCCCTTCCTCCCTTAAAAGGTCACCAGTCCTATGGATTAGAGCCCCACCCTTATGGCCTTGTTTAACCCTACCTCCTTATAGATCCTGTCTCCAAATATGTCACATTGGGGGTTGTACTATATCAGGGGAACACCTTTCAGTCCATAGCAGTAGACTTGAGAGAACAGACAAAATCTTTAAGCTGATCTTTGCCATGACTTTTAGTATTATAGTTCAAATTGCTTTATAGCCTTCTAAAGTTGCTACTTTATTTTGGGTTATAGAAGCAATTGGTTTTTTTAACCCTGCAAGGCCTTAAATTACTTAACTCTCAGCTTGCATTCCCGCTAGAGGCAGCAGTGGTTGAGCTTAACAAAGCATCACTTCCTCTGTCTCTGCTTGTACCCTTGCCAACACTAGCCTCATACCTTATACTATCTTACTTCTATGGCCTATGGAAAGCAACAGCAAAAACTCCCATGTTTTCAATTATGCTTACCATTGTCCCTAAGACTTTAATAAGCAAGCAGATAGACTGACTTCCAAAAGACCTTTGGGGATGATGAATCCAAACGTTTGCAGCGACATAATAAGGGTCACCAGCTTTCAAACCTGCAGTGATTTTTTGTTAGGTGGCCATATACACTAACACAACAGCATGTGCTAATTGCAGTATTCCAGTTATGCTAAATAAAAAAATTGAATTAGTTAAGATTAGACTGAGCTACAGGTGATGGGAAACCCAAAATAATAACGGATTAAACAAGGTGATAATTTCTTTCTTTCTCATTTAAATTCCTGGTGCATAGTCCAGGACTGGCTGGATGCTCCACAGTGCCTGGGTCCCAGCTTCCTTCTATTTTGTTGCCATTGACTCTTGGTGTTCTAGATTTTATTTATTGACCACCGGAATACATTCCCATCTCCCATCACAATGGTCACAAAGCAGACGACTGTACTTTCCACACTCCCTCGTGGCTAGGGTTCCAGAGTCAAGGTTAGTTTTGCAAATGAGATGTGCTCATGAGAAATGTGGAAAGTGCAAGGAAGGTACAAGAGAATAAGTGTTTGCAGAAGCTGCATTCTTAGCATTACTCTTTCATAGTCTGAGTAGATGAGGTGATGGCAGAGGGACAGCTATGGCAGCAGCTGCCTGGCCTCTGCCTTACAAGTGTGATGATGTGAACTTAAAACCAAATGTTCTGTGATGGGTCTCTGACCTCCACTCTGCCAGGCTTTTGATTATTCTGTAATTAAGTCCCTTTCTGCTTTGGGTACCTAGAGTGATCTCCTGGCCTAAGCCCTGGCTAACATGCCTTTTGCATGGTCCGCCTCCACACGTTTGAAGCTGCAGCCAATTCACCACACCCACATCTATATTTCCATCCTAGAAAAGGAGGGAAAGGTACTAGCGGGCAAGGAGTTTCCTCTCAAGGGCATGACCTCAAAGTAGCCCACATCACTTCCTCTAACACTCCACCAGAGAGAGTCACATGGCCACATCAAGCTGCAAAGTAGGCCAGAAAGTAAATGCCAGCAGGGCAAACAGAGGATCAGCTAAACCATGGGGAATTTAACTGATGAAAGGAAGAAGAAAAGAATCGGATATTGGGAAACAATTAGCAGCCTCTACCATAGATCATCTCAGTACCTACTCTTAGCAACAAAGCAATCATATTTTTAATTAAGGAAAAGGAAGGTATTGAAAAGAGAAAAAAGGGTTAGAGCCAAAACCAGACAATGCTAAGTGTCATCATTTCAGTAGTAGCCACAGGCCAGAAATGGGGAAGGGTTATTTAGTCACAAATTTAATTCCATCAATAAAACTTAAGTTACTGAATCCCTCTCTTCTCATGCGGTCCACTGAGACCTACCACAGCCTTCCTCACACACACTTCAGGCACCACTCAGTTACAAGTGTATCAGTTTGTGCTTTGTGTTACACCAGCCGCTTTATATCCCCAGAGCACCAGTCCACCCAGGACTTTGACACTGGGGGGGCAGATGATTCAGTATCTCGTATACTAAGACATCTTATTTTCTTAAGAGATTTCTACTATATTCCTTAGTCAGACCTTTATTATTTATTTCTGGTGGACTCTCTTTTCAAATTACTTTGTTTGAAAGAGTCAGGCCCCAATGAGGGAACATTTTTCTTTGCTTCAGAGAAGGTGCTGGCATTTTCAAAGCCCTAAGCTTAGCATCTTGAAGAGTTTGGACAGAGAGCAGCACTCGAGTCCTATAATTATACTGAGTTTTGAAGCATGGATTATGACAGGTGTGCAAGCAGTACCAAGTAATAAGAGAGTTGGCAAAACAGCTGAATTGTCATATAATTCACTGGTCAAAAGCTAATTATTAGTAGCAATAAAAATGGCTGTTCAGAAGAACTAGAGCTTCAGTTCTGGCTCAAAGTAATGTTTCCAATAAGAATGTCAAGCACATTTTAATATACGAGCTGCAATGTTTTGTCCAATATTTCAGCTTTCAATTCAGTCAGAAAGTGTACATATAATGTTGCCAAATTTCTTACTACAGAACAGATGATATGGTAGAACCTTAAAGACTGTCTCATTCAGCCTTCCATTCAAGGATGTATTTTACCTCTAGTAACCACTGTTCCACATACCTTGTCGAGCCCCCTTAACAAATAGTGCCTCTGCTTGCTGTCTGTAAAGCTAGAATACCAGAAGCTACTTCAAAGGGTTGCCTAGAGGATTCTTCAGTTAATATTTGCAAAACCCTTAGAACAGGCCTGGAAAATACTGAATAGTAAATAAATGTTTGTTAAACCAAAATGAACTACTTAAAGAACTCTGGCTCCAAGGGAATGCTACATCAAGAGGCAGTCCCCGTGCCATCAGAGAGCTCTTTCTAGAAAATCCTCTTCTTAGGCCCTTGGGTTTTCTCTTCCTTGTCAGCATCACAGGCTTTCTATCCCTTTGGTGTTATGTGCATCCACCACTGCAGTAGTCATTTATACTTTTTATACTTCCCTCAGACCAAAATTAAACTCTCAGACAAATGCATGAGAGAATATCTACAAGGAGTATAAGTAGTTGATGAGTTCTCAAAATAATTTAGAAAACTGTCATTTTGAATAGACTTTTTCCACTGATGATCAACCCATTCTCAGATCAAGACACTTCTCTGCTCAAATCCACTCAGTGTACAAGCCAAAGTCCTTACTAGGCCTTACACAATATGGCCCCTTAATGCTTCTCTGACCTCTTACGAGGCCTCCGTTGCCTTCCCTGCCCCACCCATACTGGGCTCCTCCTGGTGCTCTAGCCTACCAATCACACTCCCACCTCAAGACTTGTGCTTTTGTCTTCAGGTGGGAACACTCGCCTGGAACACTCCTGCTCCGTACCCCCATATCTGTGTGTGGCATACTCCTTCACCTTTTTCAGGTCTTTGCCTACAGTGAGGCTTTGTCTGGCCATCCAATATAATATATAATCAGCTTGTCTAAACCCCCATCACCAGTATTCTTTCTCTCTCTAACCATATTTTCTTCTACAGCAATCATTATCAGACATACTACATATGTACTTGTTTATTTGTTCATTTTCTGCACAACCATCCCTATACTGTCTCACAATAGGAACTCTGGTCACTAGAATATCCTATCCCAGCAACTAAAAGGATTCCTAGTACATCACTGATGCCTGATAACACTTGTTGAATGAGTAAATAGATAACTAAATAACTATATATTCATATATATTTGGAAGACATATAGCATACTTACCTGACTTTTTTTTTTTCCTTCTATTAATCCTGTCATGTACACAAAGCTGCCAATTTTCCCTGTTTGGGCAGAGGTCTCTAATATTTAATGATTGTACCAACAAAGCTTGCTGAATATGATCATTGTCAGCACTGACATAGGCACTCTGTCCATGACATTCTCAGAATTCATGTACCCAAAGTTCATCTGGGACCTCTCTCTTTAATGGAGATTGTGATTCAATTAGCATTTCAAACCATTCTGAGGCAGGAGGTTCCTTCACTGCACTTTGATAAAGCCTACACTACATACTTGAGACAAAGAAGAGTGTCTGAAGGAAAAAAGGAAAGGAGAGAAGAGGAAAGAAAAGAAAAGAAGAGAATAGAAAAGAAAAAAGATTTTTAGAGAAAAAAGGGCACTTATTTTATCTTAACACCCTCAAACCTAGTATCTAGGAAAGGTATGCACTCAAATTCTTGCATAAAAGACAGTACATAATAAGTATTTAGAGCTGTGCTTGTCTAAGACAGCAGTCACTAATCAGTTGTGACTCTTTATAAATTAATTAAAATAAATAAAATCTAAAATTCAGTCTTGTAGTTTCACAAGTCACACTTAAGTGCACAAAAGTCACATGTGGCTAGTGACCACTGTATTAGACAGCAAAGATGTAGAACATTTCCATAATCACAGAAAGTTCTGTTGGACAGCAGTGGACTAAAGGATAACATGACCAATTATGACCATATAGGCTGGTGTAAACAGATAGGGTTCCCATGCCAATCTCCAGTCACTAGTTACATGGGACTTCAGAAAAGTTTTGTGACCTCATTGAGACTCAATTTCCTGAGCTGCTATAAGGACTATGTGAGATTTTGTATTTCAGATACTTAGCTAGCATCTACTACATAATAAATTACAACATTCACTACTCTAAATATGGTTATCATTATTAATGAGAGCTAAAATAGCCAGGGAAGGCTTCATAGTGTAAATTGAACTAGGCTTTGAAGTCTGTGCAAGATTTAAGTAGGCAAATGTAAAATGCACAAATGATGTGAGGGCAGTTAGAATAGAGGCTAGATAAGAGTAAAAAGAATCTTCAATGGATCACAGTAAGCAGTCCCCAACCCTTACAGTTCTCCCACAAAGTAACTCACTTTTCTTCTGAAATAGAGTCAGACACTGGGGGAAAGTTCAACTTCTCTCTAGCAAATTATCTATGATTTTGGAGAGAACTATGGAAAAGAAAATGAGCAGATTGGGTGATAGAAAGCATGTCACCAACATACTAAATATTTGGTATCTCCATTCTCCAAACACCTCTATGTTGAGTCATAGAGGGTTAGATGTTCAGAAAAAGGTGGCAGTGACTCTCTGGCACTGTGTGCAGCACCCAGAAACCTGGCAGGAAGTAGACATTTGTTCAGCTACTCTTAGTCATATAATCAGTGAAATGTGGTGCTAGTCCCAATAACATCATGTAGGGCAGAGCACCGCTGTATCATAGCCCCCAAAGAATGAGTTAGTTCAGAAACTAAACTGTCTTTAGGTGAGTCTGAGAAAAACTCATATTTATTCAACAAATACTCACTGAGTGCATATTATGGATCTGTTAATGTTCTAAGTGTATATGTAGTAATACACCAGTAAACAAAACTGAAACCTCTGCCTCACTGAACCTACATTCTAACAATTTTACATAGTTCCACTTTGTAATGAAGTTATAATTATCAAAGAATAATTACCTTCTTTACAAAGTCAAAATGACTAAGAGGTTTAAGAATAAACAAATAGGTTCAAAATAGTAAATATGTTTTAAGCTGTTTTTATTAATTATAAAAGAAGAAAATGTGCATGTAGTCAGAATGTTTTTGTTGCCTCTGTTACTTGAGAGCTGATAGCTTATTTAAAGAATCTTACAGACTACTTTCTTGAAAAATAGAAAATATTAAATATTAAAATAACTTGATCTTCATCTCATAGCAACAAACAGCAACAAAAAATAATAAATAATGCTTAAAAGTTAGAATTTTTACTTTACCTTGAAGGATAAATTGAGCAAATTAGATGATCTTGAGTTGTTTTCTCATGCAAGTAATAATGTGATCATTTCTTATTTGTTCTTGCCCCTATACTTCTTGGCTTCTTAGAATAATTTTAGAAAAGTGTAAATACTCAGGTAAATAATTTCTCAGATTTTTTTCTACCACATGCAACTCTATCATCTATATTCTAATTATTTCCATACTTTTATCCTGGGATATAAATAATAATGTAAATCAATGTTCAAACAATCAACAATAAACCTGTACTTATCACTCTGAGTCTGCAGACTGGCTGCGGGAGCCCTGCTTCATGTGTCTCCCATCTTCCTGTACTGGTGAGCTCGCCAGGCAGGCTCTTCTCTTGGGGGTGGCATAAACAAGAGTGTGAGCAAGCGCAGGTCAGCCCTTACCTGCTAACACCCTTAGGCAAAAGCAAGGGTTAAGAACGCCCACTCTGAGGTGGAGAAGGGAAATATTAAAATTCCCTGACAAAGGATATATGTATATATAGGAAGAAGTGAAAAACCAGAGTCAGTAATTCAATCTACCAGGATTAGGTATAGAACACATGATGAGTGCAATGAAATGAGTGCGGGCTCCACCCCTGTAGTAGTTTCATGTATTCCATTTCAAGACAACCTCAACAATCTCAAAAATATTTGTGACTGGGACAACATGGGAAGAGAGAAAGTGTATATATTACTATAAATTTATCATAAATTGGAAACATATCTTCACATTGTAATGGCAGTTTATACTTTTCAAAAAAAACTATTTCACCCTCACAACTACAAGTTTCTATGATGGTTACAATTCAAAGTGACTATAGGATAGTTTTGAAAAGAGAACTTAGAACTTAAATGTTCCTTATGGGCCAGACACTGAACAGTGAAAAAATAACCTCAAATTCTAGTTTAAAAAAATGTAGTAACCTTGATTTCAATGTGAATCCCACATTTCTCCCTTATTATTATTATTATTAATAAAATGCTGAAGTGGTAGGTAGATGCAAGATAAAGGTAGAAAACATAATTTAGTGCTGTAAGAGGGCACCATGTAAGAACTTGTTCACCATGTAAGAACTTGTTCGTTATGCTTCAGAAGATTGGAGACTGTTGAGAATTAGGCTTGGGGTTGATTAATGATTGTGCATTGAGTCCCCTATACAGAATTTTATTGTTGTTAACAACAATTTGATCAATAAATATGAGAGATGCCCTCTCAAGAAAAAAAATGTAGTAACCAAAGTAAATTAATATAAACTGGATATAAACACAACCATTAGTTTTTCCCAAAATATTACAGCTAATCTTAAGGAAACCTATTAGGTTTGATTCCTCTTGAAATTGTAAAAACAATAAATTTTCTAGGAAACAAAGGCAGAAAATTTTATACTCTTTTTGGTTTGGGAGGAAAATATAACAAGCGTGTGTGTGTGTGTGTGTGTGTGCGCGCGCGTGTGTGTGTGTACACAGACATCCAAACCAAATATCACCTTCAAAAATAGATACCAGAAGAAGCTCTATACTTATTTTGACAGTGTAGCCAGTACCAAACAGTTTTGAAATTCCTTATTTGGAATTCCTATCTGAGCCAGTTGGAACCTTCTATTAATGTTAGATTCTTAGTTAGCTTTTTTCAAACTGAATTTGGATTCAGCTTTTCTTTAGTAGCTAAAATAATTCTGACCACAATGTAAAAATTGAGTGGATATCCCTGTGGAACTCATAAAGCTAATTCAAAAGTATATTCTAAATGGACTCTCTTTAAATAATAACACTTATTTGAATGTCTGAATTATACTGAGTTTATATAAAAATCTGTTGCTTACAAAAGCAAAAATGAACTTATGGGACTACATAAAATTAAAAAGTTTTTATATGGCAAAGGACATCAACAAAACAAAAAGGCATCCTACAGTATGGGAGAATATATTTGTAAATGACATATCCGACAAGGGGTTAACATCCAAAATATATAAAGAACTTACACACCTCAACACCCAAAAAGCAAATAACCTGATTAAGAAATGGGCAGAGGATACGAAGAGACAGTTCTCCAAAGAAGAAATTCAGATGGACAACAGACACATGAAAAGATGCTCCACATCACTAATCATCAGGGAAATGCAAATTAAAACCACAATGAGATATCACCTCACACCAGTAAGGATGGCCAGCATCAAAAAGACTAAGAACAACAAATGCTGGTGAGGATGAGAAGAAAGGGGAACCCTCCTACACTGCTGGTGGGAATGTAAGCTAGTTCAACCACTGTGGAAAGCAATATGGAGGTTCCTCAAAAAACTAAAAATAGAAATAACATTTGACCCGGGAATCCCACTCCTTGGAATTTACCCAAAGAATACAAGTTCTCAGATTCAAAAAGACATATGCACCCCTATGTTTATTGCAGCACTTTTTACAATAGCCAAGATATGGAGGCAATCTAAGTGTCCATCAGTAGATGATTGGATAAAGAAGAGGTGGTACATATACACAATGGAATACTATTCAGCCATAAGAAACACATCCTGCCATTTGCAACAACATGGATGGAGCTGGAGGACATTATGCTCAGTAAAATAAGCCAGGTGGAGAAAGACAAATGCCAAACGATTTCCCTCATTTGTGGAATATAACAATGAAACAAAACTGAAGGAACAAAATGGCAGCAGACTCAGAGACTCCAAGAATGAACCAGTGGTTACCAAAGGGGAGGGGTGTGGGAGGGTGGGTGGGGAGGGAGGGAGAAGGGGACTGAGGGGTATTATGTTTAGTACACATGGTGTGGGGGATCACGGGGAAAACAGTGTATCACAGGGAAGGGAAATAGTGGATCTCTGGCATCTTGCTGCACTGATGGACAGTGACTGCACTGGGGTATGGGTGGGGACTTGATAATATGAGTAAATGTAGTAACCACATTGTTTTTTCATGTGAAACTTTCATAAAAGTGTATATCAATCATACCTTAATAAAAAAATTTTTTTAATAATAATAATAATAAAATAAGATAATTGTAAAAAAAAATCTGTTGCTTACAAGTAAGAGCCACTGACTCTTAGTTTAAAAAAAAAAAGAATGAAAAGATATCAAGTGTAGCAAGTAGCCTCAGAATCAACAAGGAGATTGGAGAACCAGCCCAGAAATGCAGCAGGAACCAGAGACAGCAAGATTTCAGGCAAAGCCATGGGCACAGAGCAAGGAGAGTCAGCCACAGTCTCCTTGGCTGGTCACCTTGTCCTGCACCATGGATGCTATCACTACTCAGTACTATCCCTCATGGACATTTCTGACACTGGACAAATCAGACATCTAGGCTCTTCTTCCTGTATCTCTTGCTCCTGATTGTGGTCCCAGATTGGAGTAGCTAGAGAGTTGCTGGCCCCCTTGGCTTATGGAAAGCAAGGCAAGACCTGGAGAAGATAAAAAAGAACAAATGCCCTTTCTGTCAGTCAGACCTCTCATATCCTGCAGATCCTGCTGTCTGGAATTCAGACAAATGCATGTGAAATTCATATGACCAAGGATTTTTCTACACATTGAATTTCAGGACTATATTAGCTGAACCCCAGAGAAGTTCTTATATAAAATAATGTCTTCACATAGGATGAGTAAATAAAATTTAGACCAAGAACTTACATTTCTTTTTGTAGACAAGTAAGTACAGAAGTATTCTAAATGGCCATTTTAGTTTTCTCAGGAAAATAATGAGAATACATGCTTCTGCTGTCACCACTGACTATTATTTCCATCATAATCATCAGAGCTACCTTTCCTTGGGCACTTTTCTATATGTCACAACTGGGTTATGATCATTTTGTCTTTACAAAACTACTGCAAGGTACGTATCTTAATCCATATCTCACAGGTTTGGAAACTGAAGCAAAGAGTCTAAATGACTCACCAAATGTTCACAAGTCCATGTGACCCATGACCTAAGTGTATCTCTGCCACTCTGTAAAGTCTCATCAAAATGCCTCTCAACCGAAAGAATTTCTCGGTTAAAGCCACTAGTAGGAAAATTCAAATGAGACAGCAAATGGGAGAGGCTGTTCCTATTTACTTCATTCTCCCCACACCCCTAGGGATACATTAGCATGTGTTAAACTGTACTGCCATTAGCTTAATTTGATGTATCTATTGATGACTGTTGTGATATGAACAAATGTTTCAACTGTAGAAATACAGAATAGAAATACATTATAAATATTTTATCTCCATTGCTGTTGTCAGCATTTTATTTCTAAAATTTTAGTGGCATTGATCATATGCTTAGCAGACCCAATAGGTACCAAGAATTTCTTCCCCAGATGCCTTGTCTAAACCAAACATCAGTCCTTAAATTAAGCAAATCTCCTCTTTAACCAACATTTACATTGCTGCTCTTCATTTCTAGAAGTAGAATGCAAAGAATTCTCTTACTTTCAAGAAAATTAATTAAGAAAATTTTTCCAAGAAAAAAAAAATTTTAATTATACTCAAAAAACAAAAATAAAAACAAAGGGCATTTACTAGAAATATCAGACATACATGTATCAACTTCCAGTGCCTGAGAGACAGAAAGAGGCCACAACAAATGCTTTGTTAACAGAATGTATCTTTGTATAACAGCCCTTTGCCAATTTTACTAAACAGTGAATATACTGGTTGGATGACAGTTCTTTCTCAAAGCCATCTGTTCCTCTGAGTCAATCCTGTGGGAAATAATTTATACTAAATTTGTCACATCACACCTTATTTCCAGGTCAACAGAATGACAGCAGTAGAATTCCATCTATTTTGCTTATTCTAACATGGAGATTGGTGCAGCCAAGCAAATAAGTTTCCTAAGTTTGGGGACCACAATATGGCAGTTGGCTTCACAGGCACGTGGCCCAGATGACCTGATCAAGACTCCTACTGTTATTCCCACCATCAGATGCCTTTCCTAACAATAAAACCCCCTCCTATTGTCTATAATTTTACTTTTCTAGGACACTATGAGTAAGTTTTTTATGAACTCACTTGTCTCCTCCATCTGCAATAGATGAGTAGATTTAAAAATTGTTCTGTAACAAATGTAATACTATCTAAGCTGTAGCCATGAGAATTCTATTCTTCAGAATCCTAATGCAAAACAAACTATTTTAAGCCATGAAGGTAATTTGTGAGAGACAGTAGAGCATTTCACAGAACAGGCAAATCAAGAGAAGAGCAAAGTTGGAGTTGGACCACCGAAACTATCAGAAGTAGGAGTTCTAGTACCATTAGGACTCATTCTGTATCTCTCACCTCTGCCTCAACCATGGCTTCATTTTTCTCTATTGCAATAGACTAGTTTTCTCTACGCACTGGGAAAATGGCCACCAATAGACACTGATTTTCATATACAGTATTTCATTAATTCTAAAATTAAAATATTTTCACCTGTTAACATTTCCAAATCCTAGATGTGTATCATAACTGCAGTAGTTGTAATATAGTGACTGGCCTATACATGTTCATCACTGACAGGCAGTAGTTGTAACATAGTGATTACTGACTGTTCATATGTATCAAGATATGCAGAATGAGGGTACACAGCAGCTTGAAAGAGAATACTTAGAGAATAGCAGAGGACTCTCAAGAAATGCTAAGTCACCATCACTTGTAATGGCAACTTAGCATTTTATGGAAAACAAAACATCTAGACAGCTGTCAAAAAGTGATTCAAGTCACATTCTTGAATGTAAAGAATTGTTAGGAATACCTTAACCAGTTTATTTCACTTATAAGTTCCTTTTTATATAGATATGAGTGATATGATTTTAAAAATCAATATATAAATAAGATTGAAAAAACTATTTCAGTAAGTATAAAAGAATATGCATCATAGTTTAACTAACAGCAATTTTTCTTTCTCAATAGTAAATAAAATATTGATGCATCTTCCAAACAAAGACATCTCAGATCTGATGAAATACAAATCTTCAGTCTCTGGACAAGTATAAGTCTACCTTCTGCAGGAAGCCTGCTTATATCAAGTGCCTCACCCTGGACCAATCAACTGTGCCAGGGAACAAGTTAGAGACCAGTAGCTCTGAAGAGCACAACTTGGATGGAGGTGCAACAAAGGAGGTGGGGAGAGTCAGGGGTGCTAGACAGACATCCCATGGAGGCTGATGATCTTTTCATTTGTGGTTTAACCTTTAGTACTGGCTAAAAAGATGCCACTTCTGAAATAAGAAAGTGCCAAATCTAATTCAAAGTTCTGGCCATTTTATGAACTGCTATGCAATGTAATCAAATCAACCATTTGACAATCTAAATATACCAGGGTTAGCTCTAAAATAATCATGAATCTAGTGCCAAAGCCAGTCTTTCTCATACAGTGTGTTTAGAGTGGAGCTATGCCCTAAAGTTCTTTTTTTCAGTAATTATATTTTCTCTCTGTTGAATTGAATGTTGGATTATGTCTTTTATCCAATTTGAAACTGGTATTTTCTAGATTTATACATAGTCAGAATAAAGATTGCTTTCAAACTATAAAGTGTGTACATTTACTAAAATATAAATAAAATAAAATGAAGTAAATTAAAAAAGAAATAATAAACATAAATAATAAATAAAATAAACATAAATGAAGTAATAAAAACTAAAATATAGATGAGCACTACTTATTAATAGGTGGACTGTATTGCTTTGAGTCAGTTTTAGTTTCAGAAAACAATTCATTTGATTGATCCAAATAACCAGTACACTTTGCTTCTTACTTCTTATTCATTTATTGTCTCAAACTCTTTTGCCTATAACTGAGCAAATACAACATGTAAAAATTTTAAATGCATTTAAATGTTTATGTATTTAATTGCATGATATATTCTACTGCAATATCATATTATATATTTATATGTAATATTTATGTGATATACAATATATGTTATAAATATATTAAATGATTTCCTAAAGTACATTATATTTTCAGGAAAGTCTTTATAAAGACCCATGACTAAAAATTAAAATGAATCCATGCTGAAAATTTATTTTATAATATAACTGTCCTTTTTCTTAAGTTCCAACACATATTAATTGTATTCCATTTCTTCACTCTAACTACAAAATAACGCAAAAGTCTGGAATCAGTACTATTACCTAGGCATGCTGTTAATTCCTTGAAATACACATTTCTCATGAAGGATGTTATACTGGCCCACAATTCACTTTTTCTTATACAATCTTATTTTTATGTGTATTTGTTTTTTAACAGCCTAAATAAAAAAGAATAGACCAAGAGTCAAGAGACCTAAGTTCTAAAGCTCGTTCCACATTTAATTCACTTAGGGACATTGATTCAATCAGTTGAGCTCTTTGGAATCATTTTTAAATAAAGATGCTTAACATTCTCTCAGGCTTGAAGATTACTGTTATCAAGATTTATATTCATAAAATTCTAACCATCCTTAGAGCAATTCTGTAATGGAAACACTACATAATACTTGGCAAAAATTATCGAACATTTTTATAATGCCATTTTTTTACACACTGAGGAATGCGATCTTTTTTGAAAAACCCAGAAATAAACCATAATCTTGACCATGAAGAAGCAGATACAAAGCAAGAAGGATCATCATATAAATAAGTAGGTCAGAAATCATCTTCTGTAAAGGATTGACCGAGAATAACTGACAAGCATCAGTTTCCCCTGTTGGTATTCTACCAAGAAATAAAACATCAATAATTTATTTTAAAACCAATATTCTTCTAAAAATATGTAAAAATAAGGGAAAAAATTCTGCAGTGACATTGATAGACTCACCGATAGCTGTCAGTTATTGTTTACTCTGTATTGGTCAATTTACTGAACATTTGATCTATATTTATCCTACCACCCCACGTGCTGGTCACTTTATTCTCATCTTACTGAGGCTTAAATGAGCTAAACTATTTTCCCACACTATTAATATTGAAGTTGGAACTCAATACTAGGTCTATCAGATTCCAAGGCTCATCCTATTATCATCTCTGCTATATTCTGTCACTTCACTTACAAATGTGTTACATCATTTGTAGATAGCATGCTCAAATGTACAGAAGAGCCTCTCTTGGGGTATGTTTCTTTTGCCTTTTTGGAAACAGAAAAACCTATATACTACAAGATATATATTGGAAATTATATCAAAAAACCTACAAATTGCAGAGACTCCAGTTTTAATTTTAAAAAATTACAAACACTCAGAAAATAATGATAAAAAACCCCATCCATCCATCTACCAAAAAGATTTAACATAGTAGATTCAGGTTTGTTTGGTTTTTTTGGTTTTTTTTTTAGAAATAAGAATGCACCCTAGTGATGGAGAAGTATTTTAGACAAAGGTTATGTGCAGAAGGTGTGTGTCAGTATTGATTTAATTGTTTAAATTATCATGTTCAGAATGTATTGGAAATGTTAAAGTCTCTTTTCTAATGTTTATTTTCCTGAACTGGGTTGAAATCAATGTTGTGGGTTTTTTCCTAGAGGAAAATTTTCATTTGAATCCCATATTTATTTCTAAAAATGAAATCAGGAGAAAAATCTACTTTTGGAAAGTCAAAATATCTGATGCTCGATTAGAAACATCTTTTCCTAAGATGTTTAAAATAATTAGTGTAGCATATTGTCTTATTGCAGTAGGATAAGATTCATATTGAGAGGTTAAATTCTTTTTCTGTTTGGTGACAATATAAGCTGAAATTTGGTTTGTGTGACAGATCTTATCATTCTTGTGACTGTAGAATGGCAGCTAGAGCAGAAATGATGATGACCAGATTACAGATCACATGACTTTGTAATATAAAAGGAGTTTGGGGAAAAGAGTCCAGCTTTATTATAGGAGACTTTACATGACATCATGAAGAAGATACTGTTCTGCATTGCTCACAAGGCATTTCATCATACTTTGGCATATGAACTACTCTGCAGCCTTTTAGAGAAGATGTCTTATACTTGATTTTACAAGTTTCTTGGTGATTTTTTTCTGTAGCATAATTAAGAACTTACTAAAATGCACACATTGTCTAAGTCTGTAAAGTTTACTGGTGGTGGTGATTACTATCTCTGAGTCTAATGAGTTTATAATATTTTTTGGTTCTCAGTAAAATATTAATATTCTTATATAAAACTGTAAGATACAGATAATGCCCCACTTATCCTCATCCTTTCTCCCCCAAAGCAATCACTTCCCTAACATTTATATTATCATTTCCATGCATATTGTTAGACTTTAACCAAAAATGTTTATTTGATATTTATAAATATTTCTGTATTTTAAAATATTTTCATAAATATAATTACATCATACGTATCATTTTACAACTTACTTTCCTCAGGCACCTATATCCTTTTGAGACTTATCCATGTGAAAACTGGTAATAACACATTAACTTTGCATTAGAGTTCCATTTTCCTGCCTTCATGATTTCTTTATTTTTTTACACAGGAGAAAAAATTCTAAGTTCATTACATACATACAGGGAAGCAATAGACATGGCGGGTCCATTCAAATGATTTCTTGATTTCCTGATTTTAACTATTCAATAGGCTTTATTAAGTAAATTAATTAGCCACTTAATCTCTGGGGACATTGATGTTTAGTTTTCAAAGCACCCTCTTAAATGGCAGCAAGATATTTTTGCTTGCCCAATTTGAAAAAAAGTTATATCTATGTCCATTTGACTTCCTTGTAGAGATGAAATCTCTTTGTCAGTGACTATATTTCATTAAATACAGCCAATTCTATTTGGATTACTAAAGTAAAAATGTTGAATTATTAAAGTAAAAAACCCTGTGAGCTAGAGTTCAAATGCCAGTCTTTCAATTTGTGATGTTGCATGTGAATTCAAAAATGAAGTCATGAAGGTCAAATGTAGAGTTCTCATATTAAAAAAGCAGAGGTGCAGAGGGGGAATAAAAGAGAAAACATAAGACTGAAAGAAAAATGCTCATAAAGAGATAGGATTATCCACTCTGACTCAGGTCCAGCATTCAAATCTTGTTTGTTTTGCCCTGGCTCACTATTCCTTTATCTATTCCTAAGCCATCATTTTAGCTTGCCCTGGGCCCTTGCTCTGGATCACTTCAATCACTGACGGAACACTTCCAGCAAACTCTTCAGTTCTCTCCTCCTTGAAATTCATAGAACTTCTTGCACCTGTCCTTTGTATTTCACATTTTTGCAGGAAATGCAGTTCAAATTAAAGTTGCTTTACTTCAAAATGATGTTCCCTTAATAGTCTTACTGTTTTTTAAATTAAAAAGGTGTCATTTTACCTAGAATTTTTAGATTCCATCTTGCTTGAAGATGGGAATGGTTGAGGTGCACAAGAGAATTCTTCCTGAGTAAATGATCTCATTCCTGAAGCTAGACTGTCACTGACCAAACCTAAACAGCCCATGAACAGAAAATCAAAATTCAATAAGTCATTAATTGGGGTGCCTTTCTTATTTCAAGTATGTGATGAGTATAGATACTCAATTTAGATTCTTCTATTACCCCTAAAAAAGACTTGGGAAGACTTAGTACTGACTAATATCCTGTAGACACTCAATAAATATTGTTTGAGTGAGTGAATGAATTTTCATATAAGTGAGCAGCTGTTTTGGTTGCTAAAAGAAGCATTAAACCCTGTGCCTCTTTTGAAATTGCTAATAATTATTATTTGGCAAGTTTCTTAATAAGACAAATGTTACCTTATATAAAGTGATGGGCACATTCATTTTTTTTTTCTCTTGCTAGACTCCAGCCATTCAAAAACATTTGGTTATCAGGTAAGCTTGTCCTATGGAATTAACTACAAGAAGATCATTTCTGTAACCAACTGATTCACATTTCCAAAGGAAATCTGTCTCTTGGGTAAGCAATAAAAACAGCAGACAGTCCAACACCAGCAGGAGACACTCTTCAGAAATGATATGTGGTGTCTGATCAAGTGATATTGCCAAACAAAGACAGATGGAAATTGATTAATTTGAATACTCTACTATGGCAACATGGTCACTGCTGACTTCCCATGAATATTCCTCCTTTCCAAATTTCTCATTATCCACATTAATTCAGTTTTAAGAGATAACCTGCAGCCTTTTTGTTTGTTTTCAAACTGACCTTATAGTTTAAATGCTAAAAATTTCACATGTAAGGTTTAAGAAGAAATGTAAAATCACAATTTTAGGCACTTCTAGGTGTGCTAGTTCCTTTCCATATATCATGTTATCTAATTCTCACCATTAATCTTCGAGGAGGATATCATTATGCCTGCTAAACATATAAGGGAATTAAAGCTAAAAGATACTAAGTCTGAATGTCGGGTTATTTGAACCCAGGTTGTTACCCTACAAGGTCCATGGTCTTTGGAACACATGAGCTGGACCCACTTTTTATGGTATATTATTGGTCAACTTCTGGACCACATGAGCACTCAGTGTTTTTTCATTTTCAGAACCACAAATTTTTATCCTGGTCTAGACCAGGAAAATAGGTAAGTTCTCATTGTGGTCAGTATTTTCCACTAAAAGGGAGTGAGCTTCTGGGATATAAGCAAAAGCATCATAAGTTAGTCCTAAAGGAACTCAAGCCATTCATTATATTTATATTCAACACGAAATCTGTTCCAATATCAGGCAAGATTGAGGTTAGCTGCTTAGCAACAAGTTCCCTCTCCCCTTCTCTCATTCCCTCCTCTCTAGTCTCTCTTTGCTACTAAAGGCTGCACATGATATTCAATTTATCTAGATTTTATATATTGTTGAGAAAAGCAGAAGAGAAAACCCTTGAAGTTTGATTTGCCTGGATTTTCATGTCTGACATTTTGGGGTCATGAATCCTTTTGAGAACATGGAGAGCTATTAATTTTCTCCCTGCAAAAATACACTCACAAATAGACAGACACTACAAATACAATTTTAGTGAGAAAGGTAAAATGATCCCTTTTGCCTCAGATTGGCTTTCTATGGGCTACATTTTGATGCTTCTTCGAATGATTGTGTATCTTAAACATCAAGAAACAGATCAAATTTGGAGCAAAATTACATACATACCTGGGGACTGTCCAGAAGATTCAGGACTTTAGAACTCAATAAATAAATTCATTTGTGGAGATTTTTTGCTGACATATCATGAGGAAATCCTGGGTTTCCTTGTAGGAAGTCATGTTCTTTCACAGAAAAAAAAAAAAGGAATGCATAGAATTAATCCTATTTTTCAGTACTTAATACTTGTGTGAAAAGCAGTAATGTTAAAATACTGTTTCAATTGAAACTTTCACTTTAACCTGATTTATGTGGTGCTTTGTAGGATATCTAAGTTGCTAGGTTCTAGGTTAATAAACAAAAACTTGTTTACATATTAAACAGCGTGAAGATAATGCTGAAGGTTAAAATTCCTTAAGATGCAACTATACCTTAGGTTTTATAAGCGTGGAAACATTCTATAATCACAAATAATATAATCAAATAATATATCAAATAATATAATCAAAAAAATTGCTTCTTTACTTTTGTAATGAATTGTGAAACACATACAAAAACAAACAAAAGCCTCCACTCAAAAAAAAGACCCCATATCTAAACTAACTCCAAAGACATGAAAATACAATTCTCAGAAGAAATAAACCACTATACCTACACTTCAATATGCAATTTAGTTCAAGATCATTTATTCCTAGATGAACAGATAGTTTTCTAGTCAAAGTAAATTTTTCTGTTAAGCCGGCATGTTTCTTGAAAATATTACAAAAGAAATAATATACTGGAGGGATGCTCTTGGGTATTTAAGCTCTATACAACAACTTAAATGTTTATTTGTGCATGCAGATCCTCATGAGAAATTTCTGTTTCTGGCAGTGCATCCTCTTTAAAAAGAGTCAGTAGAGTTAAAAAAGAATAGAAAAAAAAATTTAGTATTATTAAACTCAATACGAAGTACACATGAAAGAGAGACTACCTCCAGTGAACCTCATTTTAAAATAAAAAAAAAGACACGGCACAGCAGTGGATCCCTTGGGAAAAAAATGTCACCATATACAGATTTGCTACTTGTAAAATTGATTTCCCCAGATCTCGGAGAACCTTGTGTTATATGTCAGATTTCATTCATGCTGATTCATTTTTGCTGGCTTTTAGAGAGAAATGTGGGTTCTTTCATCACTGGAACAAACAATGACATGATTAAAATATTCAACTGTGTCTTTAAGAAGGAGCTTATTATTCTATGGAGGCAGAGCAGTTTATTGCTTTAGCTCATAGGTTTTTGCTTCAGACAGCACTGAGTCTGAGACACTGCTCTGTCCTTCTTCGGTCCACTAGAATCCAAGCTCCACAAGGTAAGGATCTTGTCTGTCTTTTTCACTGATATATCCCTAGTACCCAAGACCATGCCTGGCCCAGAAAATAATTGCTGAATGTTCAAAGAATTTAACAGCTCTATGCATCAGTTTCCTCATGTATAAAATAAACCTGCTTCAAAGAGGGGTCATAAGGATGAAATGTGATAAAATGTGAAAAGTATCTGACCAATGTAAGCACTCCCAAATGCTTGCTAATATTATCATTAACTGAAAATGAAGTCAAGTTTCTCATATATACAGTCAAGCACATACTCTCTGTCTTAAAACTTCAAAGCTTCATAGAGTATATATCATTTTTCCCCAATTTCCTATTATCATTTAATAAAGTTCCACATAGCTTAGTCCAGCTGTTCACAAATGATCCCTTGACTCTATCTCTGACTTTTCTCCTCTTTAAACCCCAATTTCTGTCTTAAGGATACTACTAGTGAGTAACAAGCAGCCACATCTCTCCACAAAATAAAAATGTCTAATGTATGTGTACATATTTGCTTTTCATTATATTTTTCTAACTAAAAGTCTCTCTTTCTAAATTTACCTTTAATAAGGATTTCAGATTAAAATGTAATCCTTGCATTTTACCTTCTGCTAAATAAATGTCATGACTTTCACAGCTGGTATTCTCTATATAGCAAGTAAATTCTCTAAGGTAACCTGAACTAAGTATAGGCTTTCTCATTCAGGGAAGTAATGACCCTAGTGTTTTTATGTCCAATCTGTGATTTCTTCTGTCTTCTATCTTATAGTTTGATTAAGGATATATCCCTATACATGCTTGTGGGTGCACAGATTCCCAAGAAGTATGATAAAGCACAGTGTTACAGTGTACAAGTTATAGATGTTGATGTTCTCCAAGTGGACACTGGTGAGCTTGAATGTTCTGGCCAGTTACCACCAGCCACATGCCGCCTCCTCCATATTATCCTAGAATAATGTGTTATTATTATTTTCTAGGATATGAAAAATATTGGGAACTGCTTCTTAAAGTACTCCACTGCTCAGTCACTTAATAGATCCACATTGTTTTCATCATCAAATAATAAACACGTCATGACTTTATAGTCCTCCCACAAGTTTTGTCTTTTCTACCTACTGGATGTTATCTTTTGCCAAAATTTAGCCACAACTCTCATCCTTATCAAGTTAAGTCATACTATGAAGTAACACATTCCTCTCTCTCTAACTCTCATCTTTGAATCAACTAACCTGCAACTGTGAACAGCTGCTCTCCTTCTGGGACCACTTACCCTGAGAAGCTTTCCCTAATGAACCTAAACCAGAGGCAAATTATAGCTTGATTACCCAGTTTGTTTGCCAGTTGGACTCTTAACACCCATTCTCCTATTCTTACAGAGTAATGGAAATTTATGTGAGCTTATGCTTCCCATCCAAAGATCACCTCTCCTAGTGTCCCCTGCAGTCAGGTATGGCTCTTTTGGAATTTGAGTTGAGGTAATAATTTAGTTACTGAAAACTAAATGCACCCTGGGAGATAGCACCACCACCTTGCAAAAATTCAAAGATTTCCAAAATTCAAGTTTTCCTTCAAAATATAAGTCATGCTTTTCCTGGTAAATGTACTTTTCTCCACCTCATTACAATCTAAAGTTGTTCCTTACAGTTTGGCTATGTGAGCACTTCACCTACAATATCTCATCTCAAAGTCCAAAAATGTTTTTTAGTGAATGGCGTCAAGAACTGTGAAAGGGCTGAGATTTTACCATATACCCAAGTTAACAAGTTAGCCTGATACAGTTTCATAGAGTCTAGCACAAGACATGAGACTCCCGAATCAAAGACAAAGACATTTATTACTCATGGTACAGCAAGCAGCTTCCGCTTCCCGTTCCCATTAGTTCTCCTACCCCCAGCTGCCTCAAGGGCGATGCGTAGGGCCCAGGTACATGTTGCATATGTAAGGGATTTGTGTCACTGAATTTTTGAGAAACTCCTAACCTTTTATAATGAGCTAGAAACACACCTGCCCTTTGCCCAAGAGGAGGACATTATTTTTATTATACTGGAGAGGAAACAAATCTTATTTTTGACAGAGAAGGAGACACAATCTATCTTCTCATGTTGTTTATTATACAAACAGCCTTGAAAAGAATTTGAAAAGACCGTCAGAGCCACTGCTCCCAAAAGTTACAGATCCACGGAGAACTGCCTCCTAAAAAATGACAAAAATAACTTCGGCATAGATTCTTTGAAGAAAGAAATGAAAACATCAGCTTGAAGTAACTTCTGTTTCCTTCTCCCTCCCCACTAGCCCCATACCAATGACCAAAGAGCTTATGCTATTAGTAAGCTATAGTGATTAGTAAGCTTATGATACTAGTAAACTTATGCTACTAGTGATGTTTAAGGGTAAAACAATGTGTTTGCACAGCCAATGTGGATAGAAATATCAAGTAATTATCCAATGAAATTTGAGTTAAACAGTCATGAATCTGTGTCTGTGTGCTGAAAGGTCAGCTCCAGTCCATCATTCAGGTACCCCTGTTGCTCATGCATAAGTCTCTGACAAACCAGTGGACAGGGATATGAAAGGGGTGCTGGTAACAAGTGGGTCTGTTAGACAATTAAATAGAGCAAGCTGGTGAAAGACAGGTAACTAACTTGGGCGCACAGAGATGCTAACTTCAAAAGAGGACTCTGATTTCTTTCCTTTCTGTAGTATTTTCTTTTTTGCTCTTCTACATTTTCCCTCTATTTTCATAACCATAACCAAGCTTATGTAAACCACAAGTTGATAGCACTTAACTAAACAACCACCATGTTTTTAAGATACATATAAACTTATATAATACAACAATCCAGTGAAGTAGATTCTAGCACCACCTTTTCACAGAGGAGGAAACTGAAGCATAAAATAATTCAGTATCTTCTCCAAAGTTACACAGTAGCAAACTGCATAGCCAAGTCCATGCTCATCGTCACTAAATGACATCACTCTCATTGTTAGCTCCCTGTTGTGTGATTTCCATAACCTTCTCCATGAGGAAAGAGCAATATCAAAGACAGAGCCAACCATGTAGGGATTTGAGAAGTTTTTGGTTAGTGTTTATTTCAAACAATTGAGACTATTTTATTTTCTCCTTGTGTTTTATCATTACTCTTACTTGAAAATCTTCCCAAGTTAACCAACAGAGATCCAATCTATACTTTTTTAGTGAAACCCAACTATTTCATAGCAAATATGCACCATAATCTATTCAAGCAATAATTTATTAATGGGCATTCACCTTGTTTCCAGTGTGTTCCCACTACAAATATTTCATCAGTAAACTTGTACATAAATCTTTATGAACTCATGCTTTTATTTCTATGGTCTTGAGTCCCAGGAGTAGGTTTGCTGATTAAAGGGTATGTGTATCTTTATATTTAGAAGACAATGTCAGATTGCATTCTGAGTCACATTTCACCAGCAGCATACAAGAGCACCCCGTCTCTACATCTCCATCAGAGTAGATATCATTGCTCCTTCGAAATGGCACCAATCTGATAGGTATAATGTAATTTTTCACTGTTACTTTAAGCTGCATTTACTCAAGTAGTGAACTTCAAATTCTTATCAAATGCTATTGGCCATCTGACTCTGTTCTCTATCAATTACAGAGTCATATTCTTATGTACACTTTCAGTAGGACTGTTTTTTTTTGCTTTTTGTTTTTGTTTTTTCATTAAGCTATCATTGATATACACTCTTATGAAGGTTTCACATGAAAAACATTGTGGTTACTACATTCACCCATATTATCAAGTCCCCCCACCCCTACCCCACTGAAGTCACTGTCCATCAGTGTAGTAAGATGCCACAGAGTCATTACTTGTCTTCTCTGTGCTAAACTGTCTTCCTCATGACACCTCCTACACCATGTGTACTAATCATAATACCCATCAATCCCGTTCTCCCTCCCTCCCAACCCACCCTTCCCCACCCCTCTCTCCCCTTTGGTAACCACTAGTCTCTGTGACTCTGTTGCTGTTTGTTACTTCACTTTTGCTTCATTGTTACACGCCATAAATGAGGGAAATCATTTGGTACTTGTCTTTCTCTGCCTGGCTTATTTCATTGAGCATAATACCCTCTAGCTCCATCCATGTTGCTGCAAATGGTAGGATTTGTTTTCTTCCTATGGCTGAATAGTATTCCATTGTGTATATGCACCACATCTTCTTTATCCATTCATTTACTGATGGACACTTAGGTTGCTTCCATATCTTGGACATTGTAGACAGTGCTGCAATAAACATAGGAGTGCATATGTCTTTTTGAATCTGAGAACTTGTTTTCTTTGGGTAAATTTCCTAGGAGTGGAATTCCTGGGTCAAATGGTATTTCTATTTTCAGTTGTTTGAGCGACGTCCATATTGCTTTCCACAATGGTTGAACTATTTTACATTCCCACCAGCAGTGTACGACAGTTCCACTTTCTCCACATCCTCGCCAGCATTTGTTGTTCCTAGTCTTTTCAAAGTTGACCATCCTAACTGGCATGAGATGACATCTCATTGTGGTTTTAATTTGCATTTCCTTGGTAATTAGTGATGTTGAGCATCTTTTCATGTGGCTGTTGCCATCTGAATTTCTTCTTTGGAGAATTGTCTGTTCATATCCTATACCCATTTTTTAATTGGGTTATTTGCTTTTTATCTGTGAAATCTTTACATATTTTAGATGTTAACCCCTTGTTGGATATGTTCTTTACAAATATATTAATATATTATCCTATACTGTTGGATGCCTTTTTGTTCTACAAATGGTGTCCTTTGGTGTACAGAAGCTTTTTAGCTTGATATAGTCCCATTTGTTCATATTTGCTTTTGTTTCCCTTGTCCAAAGAGATGCGTTCAGGGAAAAGTTGCTATTATTTATATTCAAGAGATTTTTACCTATGTTTTCTTCTAAGAGTTTTATGGTTTCATGATTTACATTCAGGTCTTTGATCCATTTCGAGTTTACTTTTGTGTATGGAGTTAGCAATAATCCAGTTTCATTCTCTTATATGTAGCTCTCCAGTTTTGCCAACACCAAGTGTTGAAGAAGCTGTCATTTCCCCATTGTATGTCCATGGCTCCTTTATCATATATTAATTGACCATATATGCTTGCATTTATATCTGGGCTTTCTATTCTGTTCCATTGATCTATGGGTCTGTTCTTGTGCCAGTATCAATTGTTTAGATTACTGTGGGTTTGTAGTAGAGCTTGAAGTTGGGGAGTGTAATCCCCCCACTTTATTCTTCCTTCTCAAGATTGCTTTGTCTATTTGGGGTCTTTTGTGGTTCCATATGAATTTTAGAACTATTTGCTCTAGTTCATTGAAGAATGCTGTTGCCATTTGCATAGGGAATGCATGAATCTGTAGATTGCTTTAGGCAGGATGGCCATTTTGATAATATTAATTCTTCCTACCCATGAGCACAGGATGTGTTTCCATTTATTGGTATCTTATTTAATTTCTCTCATGAGTGTCTTGTAGTTTTCAGAGTATAGGTCTTTCACTTCCTTGGTTAGGCTTATACCTACGTATTTTATTCTTTTGATGCAATTGTGAATGGAATTGTTTTCCTGATTTCTCTTTCTGCTCATTCATCATTAGTATATAGGAATGCAACAGATTTCTGCATATTAATTTTATATCCAGCAACTTTGCTGAATTTAATTATTAGTTCTGGTAGTTTTGCAGTGGATTTTTTAGGGTTTTCTACATACAAGATTATGTCATCAGCAAATAGTAACAGTTTAACATTTTCATTACCAATCTGAATGCCTTTTATTTCTTTGTGTTGTCTGACTGCCATGGCTAGGACCTCCAGAACTATGTTGAATATAAGTGGGGAGAGTGGGCATCCTTGTCTTGCTCCCAATCTTAAAGAAAAGGCTTTCAGATTCTTGCTGTTAAGTATGATGCTGGCTGTGGGTTTGTCATACATGGCCTTTATTATGTTGAGATATTTGCCCTCTATACCCATTTTGTTGAGAGTTTTTAACATGAATGGATGTTGAATTTTCTTGAATGCTTCTTCAGCATCTATGGAGATGATCATGTGGTTTTCATCCTTTTTGTTGACATGGTGGATGATGTTGATGGATTTTCTAATATTGTACCATCCTTGCATCCCTGGAATAAATCCTACTTGATCATGATGGATGATCTTTTTGATATATTTTTTAATTTGATTTGCTAATATTTTGTTGGGTATTTTTACATCTATGTTCATCAGGGATATTGGTCCCTAATTTTCTTTTTGGTGTTGCCTTTGTCTGGTTTTGGTATTAGAGTTTGGGAATATTCCCTCCTCTTCTACTTTTTGGAAAACTTTAAGGAGAATGCGTATTAGGTCTTCACTAAATGTTTGATAAAATACAGTGGTGAAGCCATCTTGTCCAGGAGTTTTGTTTTTAGGTAGTTTTTTTTATTACAAAGTCATTTCCATTGCTGGTAATTGGTCTGTTCAGATTTTCTGTTTCTTCTGAGATCAGTCTTGGAAGGTTGTATTTTTCTAGAAAGTTGTCCATTTCTTCTAGGTTATCCAGTTTGTTACCATATAATTTTTAATAATATTCTCTCATAATTCTTTGTATTTCTGTGGTGTCCATTGTGATGTTTTCTTTTTCATTTCTGATTCTGTTTATATGTGTAGATTCTCTTTTTTTCTTGATAAGTGTCTGGCTAGGAGCTTATGTATTTTATTTTCTTGAAGAACTAGCTTCTGCTTTTATTTATTCTTTCTATTGTTTTATTCTTCTCAATTTTATATATTTCTGCTGTAATCTTTATTATGTCTCTCCTTCTACTGACTTTGGGCCTCATCTGTTCTTCTTTTTCTAGTTTCATTAATTGTGAGTTTAGACTGTTCGTATGGGATTGTTCTTTCCTGAGGTAGGCCTGTATTGCAATATACTTTCCTCTTAGCACAGGCTTTGCTGCGACCCACAGATTTTGTGGTGTTGAGTTATTGTTGTCATTTTTATCCATATATTGCTTGATCTTTGTTTTTATTTGGTCATTGATCCATTGACTATTTAGGAACATGTTGTTAAGTCTCCATGTGTTTGTGAGCTTTTTTGTTTTTATTGTGTAATTTATTTCTAGTTTCATATCTCTGTGGTCTGAATAGCTGGTTGGTTTCAATCTTCTTTAATTTACTAAGACTGTTTCTGTGGCCTCGTATATGATCTATTCTTGAAAATGTTTCACGGACACTTCAGAAGAATGTGTATCCTGAAACTTTTGGGTGGAGAGTTCTGTAGATGTCTGTTAGGTCCATCTATTTTAATGTGTTGTTCAGTGTCTCTGTCTCCTTACTTATTTTCTGTCTGGTTGATCTGTCCTATGAAGTGAGTGGTGTATTGAAGTCTCCTAAAATGAATGCATTGCATTCTATCTCTCCCTTTAATTCTGTTAATATTTGTTTCACATATGTAGGTGCTCCTGTGTTGGTTGCATAAATATTTATAATGGTTATATCCTCTTGTTGGACTGACCCCTTTATCATTATGTAATGTCCTTCTTTGTCTCTTGTGACTTTCTTTGTTTTGAAGTCTATTTTGTCTGATAAAAGTACTATAACTCCTGCTTTTTTCTCCCTATTAGTTGCTGAAATATCTTTTTCCATCCCTTCACTTTTAGTCTGTGTATGTCTTTGGGTTTGAAGTGAATCTCTTGTAAGCAGCATATAATGGGTCTTCTTTTTTTTATCCATTCAGTGGCTCTATGTCTTTTTATTGGTGCATTCAGACAATTTTCATTTAGGGTGATTACTGATAGGTATATAGTTATTACCATTGCAGGCTTTAGATTCATGGTTATCAAAGGTTCAAGGGTAACTTCCTATGTAACAATCTGATTTAACTCAGTATACTATTACAAACACAATTTAAAGGTTCTTTTTTTCCCTCCTTTTTCTTCATCCTCCATTCTGTATATATTAACTATCATATCCTGTACTCTTTGTCTATCCGTTGACTGATTTTGGGGGGTGATTGATTTGCTTTTGCATCTGTGGTAATTAACTGTTCTACTTTATTTACCATGGTTTGATTTCTTCTGGTGATAGCTATTTAGCTTTAGGAACACATCCATCTATAACAGTCCCTCCAAAATACATTGTAGAGATGGTCTGTGGGAGGTAAATTCTCTCAGCTTTTGTTTATCTGGAAATTGTTTAATCCCTCCTTCAAATTTAAATGATAATCTTGCCAAGTAGAGTATTCTTGGTTTGAGGCCCTTATACTTCATTGCATTAAGCATATCATGCCACTCCTTTCTGGCCTATAAGTGTTCTGTTGAGAAGTCTGATGATAGCCAAATGGGCTTTCCTTTGTATGTGATTTTTTTTCTCTCTCTGGTTGCTTTTAATACTCTGCTTTATCCTTGATCTTTGTCATTTTAATTATTACATGTTTTGGTGTTGTCTTCCTTGGGTCCATCTGTTGGGTGATTTGTGCACCTCCATGGCCTGTGAGCTTATCTCCTTCCCCAGATTGGGGAAGTTTTCCGCAATCACCTCCTCAAAAACACTTTCTATCCCTTTTTCTCTTTCTTCTTCTTCTGGTGCCCCTATAATGAGAATATTGTTCCATTTGGATTGGTCACACAGTTCTCTCAATATTCTTTCATTCTTATAGATCCTTTTTTCTCTCTGTGCCTCAGCTTCTTTGTATTCTTCTTCTCTAGTTTCTATTTAATTTATTGTCTCTTTCACCATATCTAATCTGCTTTTAAATCCCTCCATTGTATGTTTCATTTCAGATACTGTATCCTCGAACATTTATATCTCATTCCTGAATTGTACCTGAGTTCTTGAATATTTTTCTGTAGCTCTGTGAGCATGTTTATGATTTTTATCTTCAAGTCTCTTTCAGGAAGATTGATGAGTTCAGTTTCACTTGTCCCTCGTTCTAGTGTTTGTGGGTTTGAACCAGATACCTTTGACATTTCATATTTGTAGTTGGCACC
This sequence comes from Manis pentadactyla, assembly GCF_030020395.1. Taxonomy (NCBI): domain Eukaryota; kingdom Metazoa; phylum Chordata; class Mammalia; order Pholidota; family Manidae; genus Manis; species Manis pentadactyla. Next base: position 83,906,112 of record NC_080025.1, read on the forward strand.
ATCTAGTGCCCAGAAATTCTATTCTATGTAGCTGTTTAGCCCCTGGAGCAGTGTTGGTGGTCGCAGAGGAGTGGTGCTGGTTCCTGTGGGGAGGAAAGAGGTCTTTCCTGCTTCCCGGCTGTAGTGCCTCACTCCACTGCCAGTGACAGTGGGCCGAGCATGCTGGGAGAAGCCTCTATGCTTTGTATTTAAGCTGCCAGAGGCAGGGCTTCCCTCTTGCTAGCCTTGTGCAATGGTGGTGGCAGCCAGTTTGCAAACCAGGTGTCAGCCAGGAGGAAGGTGCAGGTGGCTGTGTATCACAGTGCGGGGGCCTCATAGGTGCATAGTCAGCAAGGGGGATGGAGTCTCTGAAGTTCCTAAAAGCTCCCAACCTGCTAGGCAGTGTGTGCCCAGACAATTTTGTCCATCTTTCCTTTCTCCTGAGCAGCAAGCTTTGTGCAATCCAGTCATCTGGCTGTTAGGAAGTCTCTCAAACTGCCTGCCTTTCTTTTGTCCCTGAGCAGCCAGATGTGGATCCCTGTTTTCCACAAGTGGCTAGAATCTGTCTCTCCAAGTTTTCTGCCTGTCTTAGCTTTCCAACCCCACTAATCTCCAGAGCACCATGTAATGTAGGTTCATGCTCCCAAAGCAGATCTCCAGGGCTGGGTGTTCAACAGTCCTAGGCCTCCACCCTTCCCTGCTCCATTTCTCTTCCTCCTTCTGGTAAACTGGGGTGGGGGAAGGGCTTAGGTACCCCCAGATCACAGCTTTGGTATGTTAACCTTTTCTTTGAGGTCTGCTGGTTTTCCCAAGGGTAAGCAGTCTTTCACAGCCTTCTTTCCTGTTAATCTTTCAGGGTTTGATGTATTTGTTATATTTTCATATTATATGTGGTTTTAGGAGGAGGTTTCTGTCTCACCTCTCATGCTACCATCTTTAATCCTATCCCTTCTCAGTCCTTCTTCAATAGGGCTGTTTTTTAAATGAGGTTCAATTGTTAAGTTGCATTTTAATATCATTGTTTTTTTAATATGGTTGTTTTAATAAGTAGCTCTATTTATTATTTAAAGCCTTGTTTATTATAGATATTAGTCCTTTCTCTGTCATTTGTACTTCAATTTTTTCCCAAACCTATAATTTCTAATGAATTTATGGGAATTTTAATGCAAAAGGTTTTAATTTATGAATATTTGAATATATTTCTCTTTTCTTTTATACCTTCTGAGTATCCTATCTCTAATAAGAGCTCTCCAATCTCTTCTACATGAAGCAATCTACATTTTCTTCTAAGTCTTTAAATGTTTAAATTGAAGTTTTAATGTCTCTGAAGTCTATTTGTATATACAACATGAGATAGGTTTCTAAACTTGTTGTCTTCCAAATGGATAGCCAACTGTGCCAGAATTCTTTGTTCAGGACACCATGCTTTTCCTATTGAATTAAATCTTTGTCACATACTAAATTCTCCTATTTCGTGGGATATGTTCTGGACACTATTCTATTTCATTGCTCTATTTGTATTTTTTTCATGCCAAATGACAGTGCAATCACCAATTATTTAAAGATTAAATGAGAGGGGAAGGGAAATAAGCAGCAATTTGTACAGCCAGCAAAAAACAGATCTAGAAGAAGAGAAAACAGAGTTAGTATAAATAATAAACAAAATCAAACAGAAGAATATGTGTTGTTAGACTAAATGTGAAATTTTCTGTCTTTCAAGCTTTGCTGCTATTTTCTTCAGTGTGTCTAGTACCTGCTATTAAATCACCTGGAGAACAACTCCGAAGTATTTAACTACTTTATATCATTAATAGTAGATGATGTTTTTACAAGAACATGGTTCCTGCTTTACATAAATATCAAGGCTAATTTGATGTATTTTTGAAAAATGAATGTCAAAGTAAACCGAAAGCTTGTTTGTTTTCAGACTGAAGATACAGAATCAGTGTCATTATTCCTATTATATGCCCCCAAAGTTTTTATAGATGACCTTATGTTATCTGAATAATATTGATAGCTATCAACTAAGTGACAGCTGCCAAGACTTTAGTGATGACATTATTTAATCTTTGGAATATTGGCAGGTGAAAATCAAGTAAATGACAGCTGCTCAGGGTACCATTTTGACTTTGCTACCTTCTCAGCAGCTTTAACAAAGAGATGGATGACTTTCAACCAATCACAAAGTAATCAGCTACTAAAATATGTTTCCTCTCTTGCTGTTTTATTCCCTGTGGGATATCTTGCATTCTACATCTGGTGATCTGTTTGAATGTGTAAAATATTGTGATGTCTGAAGTTTATTTTTCATTTGTGTGGATTTAGGGTGGTTTTGTTATTACCATCACCACTGCTGTTATTTTAGCAGTGCTATGCTGGGAACAGTACTTTTGTTTAAGGTGAAATTATGTGAACAACAATGAAAATAGTATCTATAGAATTCAGGCATATTTAGCTTACTTATCCTCACTGTATCATATCTTGGCAATGTCAGCTTTAAGTAAAACTTTTTAGCAAGCTCACTTTCTCAATATATGTACCCTTTACTTAGTAAAATGGTTCATTAACAACACGAAGAATAGTGGAGTAATAGACATTGCTGTCATTCCTCAGCACCTAGTCCTGAGTTCAGTTGGAGATTAAATTGCCTGATGTCCTCACTTTAATAATTGCTGAGGCTGACTTTTATGAGGCTATCATGAAGAACGCTTCCAGCTTTCAAAAGAATGTCATTTAAAAGACAGAAAATTAGATGCTGATACGCTTAAGTAACTGCTAATAATTAATTAAATTGAGATGTAATTAGTGAGTTCTTTAACACCCCACCCCTTTTCCTAAAAATGTTAATAAGTTAATCAACAGGCATTATTTCAGGCATTGTAGTATTGATACATATTTGAGAAATGATCAATATAATATGCTTCTTAGTGTATGTTTAGTTAAAAAATAAAACATGATCAAAAGCATCTCCTTCATTCAGAGGAGATGCTATACTTCTATCACCCTAATGGTGTGAAAATGTAATGATGTTTCCCTACAAAGGAAAAACTCTTTTCTTTGATGTTTGAGCTTGGCTTCTATTACCACAGCCTCAGTAAGCAGGGAAGAAAACACACATTACCCACACTGTCCACGATGCCATGACTGTGCTGCTCAGAAGCATAGATTTAATTGCAGGATTTAAAAAGATGTCTCTGCTTTTGATCTTCATGGTGAAAACTCTTTACTAAAGCAATATAAGCAGTGCTACCTAACAACAGCATCTGCAATGTCCTATTACTTCATAGAGGTATCCACACAAAAAGGAGAAATCATAAAGATGCTCAGACTAAATGATGAACCTCTGTACTCTGTCATCTTATGAGAGTTTTCTTCACTCTGAAACATTCAATTTGACATAAACATCTTAAACCTGTGTTCATAAGGATAAAACTCCCATTATTTTGAGAAATATAAGTAAAAAGAGTTTAAATGATTTCATGCTAAGTGTATAAGATATTCTAGTAGATGTTATACTTTGTCAGTCCAATTCAAATGTGATATTCCAAATTAAATGATAGTTTGTGAAAAATCGCTCTGTTCCAAACATCAAGAATGGAAAAAGAAAGAGAGAGATTGAGAGAGAGTGAGAGGGAAATCATGACTTGAACAAAAGGGAAAAGGCATCTTGCAAGGTTTTTGTGAGGATTGAGTTAGATGACATATTACAAAGTATCCAGTTTAGTAAAATATTATACCATTACTTAGATAAATGAGTTTAGAGATATGAACAAAATATACAAAGTGAAGAATATTTTATGGAAATAGGTAGCAGTGGGAGAAACAAAAAGAGAAGGTTAGAGAATGAGACAATGAGGAGTGAGATGAGGAGCTAGAAAATGAGGCAGAGGGCAAGGAGACTGAGCTGGTGCAGAGGGCAATCTGCCCCCAGGGACGCCAACTGAGCTCCTGTAACTGGAGTATTTGTATCCTAGGGAGGTCTTATGTTTGTCACAGTTAGTGCCTATCAGATCTTCCTGACAGTGACCAAAATAGAATTCTTTGTCAAAGAAGTTGAATAAGCCTCCACAGGAGCCCAGGTAGATTGATATATTCAGTGTGCCAGCGCATGTTAGAATTCTGGGCATCCTAAGTTCTGGCTTCAGAAGCCCACATTGCATAAATTCTGATTAGGGATGGTGGGCAGGAAGAGAGAAATTTCAACTGTTCTCTCAGGCAAACTGAAATTGTATATTGAACCATCAGGAGATGGAGATGTTGGCCTGATTCTGGGAATTCAAGCTCTCCTATTCAGAACCCCATGGATAAGAATAGCCAAAATGTCTGAACTGCTCTTCTCTCATGCAGACATAAACCTCTCAGAATCATTTAATCCCCTAAGGCTCCTCAAAATAAAGCCAATCCATTAACTGGAGTAACTATTGTCCAAATCAGACATGCCGAATGCATTATGGTCCAAATCTATTCCTATTAGCACTTACTAAGATAGCACTAACATACATGGCTATAAGGAATAAAGTTCTGGTATGCCCAGAGAGGTATTTAAGAAGCATACAGAATTAAATGACACATCATCTTTTACATTTATACAATTCCAGATCCTAAAATAACTAAAAGTTCACATTGACTAGACTTAGGGATTTCCTACAGATGTCCAGCTCTTTCTTTATGGATATCGTGATGGCCACTTAACTGGCAACATTTCACAGGTAATAAACATTAAGCAAAGGGTCCAAAAATATGGGGTTATGGATATCTGGACATAAGGCAAAGCAGTAGGAGAATTTTACCATGTGTTGTCTTTATAACCTAATCTGCTTTAGAAGCCAGTTGTACATTCATTTAATTTGTCTTAACATTCACAGTGTTACTCTTATGCTGCAAAACACAGGCTAGGCCAGTCCTTCTCCCATTTACTAAAATAAGTGAGGAAAAAAAAACAACTAATGAGGTAGAGAGGGTTAGTTGAAGGTCAGGGAGTCAGAAAGATACTAGAATCCAGTGGTTTCCTGTCAACAAACAAAAAGAATAGAGCAAGAAGAAGAAAATGGCTACATTTAACAGAATGAAAGTTCCCTATCCATAAAGAAATATAACCAAGAATATTATAAAGTGAAGAAAGTAAATAACTAGGACCTGGCTTGTGCCAGCAGAAAAATAACTACTTCCTAGAGGGCAACCAAGCAAGTGCGTTTAGCAGAGTTCTGTGACATCAGACAAGTTTCAAAGTCTGAATTATAAAATAGGACAGGCCTGCAGGTGCCCACTGGGTGGGGTGAGTGGGTTGCATGGACTTACTGTCTATACTTCATTGATATGCAATTTCTTACACTTACTAGTGGATATGTTAAATAATAGATATGTGATCTGTATAGATTCAGTTCTGTTAAATAAATTTACTAATATAATTTTGTGGGGGGGAGGTCTTTCTTGGGTTTTAGTTATTTCCTGAAGTCCTGAGAAGGGAGGAAAATATGTCACATAGTTCTATGCCATGAAATGAAACTTAGCAGAATTCACAAAAACCAGCGAAAGAAGTAACTGCTACACACACAAAATAAACAAGGCAACTAAGGAGTGTGCTAGTAAACTATCCTGATTATAAATTGCTGATAAATGTTTAGAAATCTATGTTCAGAAAATTAAGATTTAGGTACTTACAGGTTCAATTTATAATTTAGGTAAAATTTGATTAAACTTGCCTGTCCCTTCATATTCATACCTAAATATTTAAGGGAATAATACTACACAATTCAAGTGTTAGCTATTAAAAATATTTCAGGGCAAAAATGAAATATATTTCAGGGCAAAGATTAGCTAGGTTCTTTGACTAAATTAGCCAATTATTTTCAAATAAAGCTTAGATTATGAAATTGCACAGTTCTTCAGCAAAAGTTGCCAATAAACTTTAAAATCAATAGTACTAAATTTATTTGTATCCAAGAGGAAAAGACATGACACTATAAGAAAAAAATTCAAAGAACAACAAAAAAGTGGCTCTTCTAGATTAAAAGTATGAAACAGAACTCCAAAATCCTATAGAAATTGCTCAGAAAAGGAACAAAAATAGAAATAGAAATATAACAAAATAAAAATAAAATAACAATCCATAGTAATTCACAATAACAGTAATTTCAGAGATGTCACCAGATGGAACACAGAAAATCATCAACAAATAATTCCAGAAAATCTCTAAAACTGATAAGAACTTCTAAACTGAAAAAGGCCGCCAAGAACCCATACTAATAGGTAAAAGGGATCTTGAAATTTTACAATTGGAAACAAAGAGAGGGTCAAGTTGTCAGAGAGGGAAAAAATATGTGTATATATTGGATATTTACACTCATATATATATATATTCCATCCAAACAAGAACACTATTCCCTCCCAAACACATCATTAGTCAAGTACTGGAGTAGAATAGAGACATTTTCTGATATGCCATTTTGTCTTGTCCTTTGCTTTCATTCACTCACTCAATTAGTTACTAAAGCCCAGGAGATGTGACAGCTGCTAGAGAACTTCTGTTCTTTACTCCTCAAATAGATTTTTGTTCATTTTAAACAAAGACATGTTTTATATCTGTTTAGACTTCCTCAATAGTGCTTAACCTACAAAAAAATACATGAAAACCTCCTTAATAAATTAATGTCTCTTCTTACACTTAGACTTATACCGCACTAGTATATAATACAATATGGGCTAAATATAATTGGAACTCTTTTATCCAACGTTATATAAGCAGCTCTACTAGTCAGATTCAGGATCAGTGACCACTTCAAATAGTCCATGTAGATCAAACAATTTACTTTACATAAGCAACAATTCTGGTATTTCAGAAGGCTATGAAAGTCACAAGCAAAATATTTGTCTTGTCACCATTAATTAAATTATGGCCAGTTTTGATATATTGCCATTGCTGCCATTTAAAATATTAACCAACCTTCAAACTATCCTTAAAGAATCATCTATACACACAATTCAAAACACATACAAAGTTAAATAAACCTTAACAAAAAGCCAAGCGTATAAACAAACATTGAAATGTGATATACAATATTATTTCAATGTTCCAAAGAGAGCATATTTGAGAGGCTACATGACAGGAACCTCTATAGGCATTGTTTGTCTTGAAAGAGAATTCAGAAAGGAAAACTTTCTGATGGCTGATGGGTGTTGGCAGCACTTTTTCTTTTCTCCTATGTTTGGATGGTCATTTAAAGATGTGGCTTATAAGATAAGGTTATTGATGCCAAATCTATAAGTTCTATATATTTTTGGAACCACTAAGGAACCAAATAACTATAAACCAAGAAGGTCCCCACTGATGACTTAGTCCAAAAGCACCCTAAAAGAGCAAAGTTGCAGCAAGGGTCAGATCTCAGAATTGAGTCCGAGTATCTACTTAAAGTTCAGAAAAGTCAATAATGTTGTTATTGAATTTTGTAATTTTAATTTCTATTTGCTTTATCTAGGTGGTTGCCTTTATCCTCACTACCAATAAAAAACCTTTCATTCCTAGAAAAATCAATTATGAAGCATAACGTGGTCACATAATTATCCCTTAAACATTTATTATGAAAACATTTTGAGCTGAATACTGTGGGAGACACAAATATCTATGAAATACAGATCTCCCCAGGGCTCGGAGTCTATGAGACAAACCTCTGCAAGGCAAGGTTACAATTTAGAGCCAAACAAGAAATATAAGAGAAAATCTTAGAAACCTTCCAATAATCTGCCCAGCAGTTTCAACCAATATTGTAAGACAGGATTCACAAACTGAGCTTTTCTGGGACCTATATCTTACATGATCTATATACTCAAATACCTTTTACCGTAGGCAACAATCTTTTGACTAGATAAACTAGGAAACCTAAAAAAATAATGTGACAAACTAAAATTAGATGAAAGGAAAGACTATCTTATTTTTCCTTACACATCATGGAGTAGATATCACTTTGATGTGTTTTGTGAAATAATATCTTGAAATACCATGCTATTTTACTTAACTTTATTTCCTACCAAAAAAGAGGTGAAAATAATAATTGATAAAGATATTCCACTTCAAACAAAAGTCCTGAAATTTGTTATTATAATAAATATCTACATCAAAATGAACATACACTAAAGCTTATAGCTCTGAGATTCTATTTCAGAAAATAGGTTGGTCTGATGTTATGTTATTCAGATATTTGAAAGGTTTTTTCTTCCCTGAATAACATATTATTTGGCACTATTTTCATCCTTTTTATGTGAAATTTGACCCAAATTTGCTTTCTTATTTGTATAAAATTCTTTTGATATCTCACTTGAAAGAAAGAAGATAATGACATAGAATCTCTTTTCCACAATAAGCAAGCTAGAAACTAGCATCTTTTGATTATGTTTTATGATGTGCAAATCTTTGATTATACAAAGGTTTCATTTAAATTACAGAATGCCAAAGCCATGACAGAGAAATTAAAAACAATTATTTGGCATGCAAACTGACTCAAATAAGAAAATATATATTATTTCTTAAATAAAAAGTATGAAATGCTTTGGAGAGAAGAAAAGAAAAATAACTAATTGGCCAGGATTTGATAGTAATGCCTCTTAAGTCAACACAGAGAAGAATGATCCTCACACACAAAACTCTTAGGATGTTTAAAATTTAAACTATTGAGGATGTCATTTCTGCCTCACCTTGGAGAGTGTTCTTAAAATAAAACATTTCCTTTTCATTTTCTAAGATATGATAGTGGTTATGTGCCCTTTAAACTGACTTTATTAAAATCCATTTGCATTAAAAGTGATTCAATATCAGAAAATCTAATAATATACTACACCATATTAATAAGATAAGGAGAGTAAAATACATCTATTTCAGTAGATGTTAAATAAAAGCACTTGACACACTTCAGCATTCACAAAGAAGATCCACTTTTTAATAATTTGATAATATTAAACACTGTTATTTAACATTTCTCAGGAAGTATTAATGAAATTAAAGAAGAGAAGTATATACTGAAAAAGGAAAGGTAAAATTATCATGACTTGCAGATGAAATTTTATACACCTAGAAAACATCAAGAAATCATTAAAACACTACAATAAACAATATAAATATTCAGTAACATCTGGTTATAGAATTAATACTCAAAATTTATAATTTTCTTAAGTATAATTAATGACCAGCTAGAAAATATAATGTAAGAAAATATCTCATTTACCACAGCATAAAAAGATACAAATATCTAGAATAAACTTTTCTAAAATGGGAAGAATTTATGTAAAGAAAAATATTCAAAATTACTGAAATATTAAAGAATTTAATTTTTGGACAGTAATACTCAAAACTGAAAAGATTCAATATCCACCAAAAGGATTATTTTTGATATTTTACAAAGTAGCAGTAAAGTTCATCTAGAAAAATATATGAGAGTATGCAGAAAAATCTTGAATATGAAGATTAATAAAGAAGATAAGACCTACCAGATATTAAAATATGTTGTGAAGCTACAATAATCAATTTATTTTGGTACTAGAGATATAGTATACAAACACATAAATTGAAGAGAATACCTATCTAAAATATTATAAAAATATTTCTGACATTAAAAGGGTTTCTTTCAATTAGTAGGAGAAAAGGGAACTATTTATTCAATAAATGACCCTGAGACAACTGGTTAGCAATTTGGAAAACAATGAATCTAGATTTCTTCTTTATTCTATTCACCAAAGAATGTCCAAATGCATCAAAGAATGATAAAAAGTAAAAAGATTAAATAAAAAATATATTTGTAATCCTGGTATAGAGAAAACATGTGGAAACAGAAAGCAAAATTAGGATGCTGTGGAGAAATGGATTGACAAATTTTGATAAACTCAGTATTTGCTTATGGTGAAAAATATAAAGTCAACAAATTAGGGGAAATGCTTAATGCATATGAGAAAAATTATTTTCCTTAATAAAAACAATGCATAAGAACTAATAAGGAGTGAAGAAGTAATACAACTAAAGAAAAGGGAAAAAAAAGGATAAAAGGTAATTCACAGATAAGAGTAGGGAGATCATAAAAAAATAATTTTAATTATTTTACCTCTCCTTCTAAAGAGCATATGTTCAATTCCACCTTTATTTACCATTAAAAAGGAAATTTTTTATGAACATATATTCATATGTTCAATTTTATCTCTCATTTTAAAAAGCATATGAAAACTACAAGATGCTATTTTGCATCTATCTCATTAGGTAACTGAAAAGTTAGCTTATATCCTGTCATAAGCAAGGTGTTAGGAAAATTAATAAATTGGTAAAATACTTCTGGAAAGAGATTTGGTAGTGTCTCTCAAAATTGTAAATATATGTACTTAAATTCTGCAGCTGGGAAGTTACTCTATGCAAATTCTAACACAAGTATCCTAAGATATCTAAAAGGATGTTTGTCATAGTAAAAATAAATAAAATACAAAAAAAATTACTAGGATTACTTTAAATGCCCCTTGATGAAAGACAGGCTATATAAACGAGACTATATATCAGAAATCAAAGTCAGCATTTGAAAGAATTATATAATAACTAACATAGAATTATACCCAAATGCAGTTAGTGAAAAATATAAAATGCAGAACTATAGTAATATAATGCATATGTGGCACAAATTCAAGCTTTATAGCCCTTTCTGTTAAATATATAGAAATAAATCAGAACAGAAGAAGAAAGGAAATGAAAGAACAAAATCTATGCATAACTGAGTGAAAAAGATACTAACATACATAGTATATCCCATTTGACTCAATTATTGTTTATACAAAGAGAAGATGTTCAAAGAAAATTAACAGTTGTTACCCATGGAAAATGGGAGTAATTTTACTTTAATTTCCTTTTTTATACCTGTGTATATTTCCTGAAATTTCTATCAGCAAATGATATATTTAATTACAAAAAATTATTAATAGTAAGTTTTTAATCACATGCTTTGCTCTATCAATAATGAAAAAATAGTTGATCACAAACTATAATATAAAACTACTAAATCATTCATAGAAGAAATTCAATAACAATATTTCTAATATGTTAATATTCAAAAACTAGTATTAGTAGCTTATAATCTCCACCAAAATAAAAATAGTCCCAAATTTGGAACTGTATTGATTTTCCCAGAGTCTTTCTCATAATATCTGGGCTCCAATTTCCCTAAAACATGGTGCCTCTACTCAAGGCTCATTTAAAATCTAAATAAAGAGCAGAAGAAAATACCAAGGTAACTATTTTATATATATATATATATATATGAAGCATTTCATAGCCTTTAAATACTTTTCAACCTTTCTTTTTCATTCTGAAATTTCACTAAGCTTTTGGGATTATTGATATGGTAGAATTCTTTTCTTGTCCTGTTCATCTTGGACAATGTAAAGGGCCATTATCCTAGTCAATAGCTATGAGAAATGCAGATTTCCGAGTGAAAATCCAACTTGCAGATGTCTTACCTCCTAACTCAACCCATCACATTACCACTCCAGTATAAACTCCGAAAGTAAAAACGTCAATTCATACTGCTCTTCTTGCTGTCTAGATTTCATAACTCATCAAAAAAGTCGACAAAATGTAAGTCTCATTATTGATTGGTTTAAATTATTCTAACCAATTTTATTGCTACACAGTAGGGATTTTCACAAAATAATTGTTCTCAGCTCCACCAATCCCATATCATACCAGCGTTTTTCTAAAAAATTTTCCATTCACCTATCTCTACAAGTTTCTATCATTATTTCAATCCGAGAAAGGGAAGACAAAAGAAATAGCCAAATGAGGGTGAGAGGTACTTATCTTCTATTATGATCAGCTGCAATTTTCAATTTCCTCTCCCTAACTAATTCACACTTCTCTCTCTGAGAATTTTCAAATTATGAGAAAAGACAGAAAAGTCAATAAATAAGGGGCATTTTAAACAGCTGCTCTATATGTATTTTACTGCCTTATTTTCAAATGATATTTCTAACCAGGAAATATACCAATATTAAACCATCTACTAAAAGACTAGAAATATATACTTCAGATTCTCAAAAAAGAGGGAAAAAACATAATTCTAGGATCCAACACATTTGTTCCCTTTTCATTTGAAAAACTAACTCAGAGCCAGTGAAGCAGAAACACTTAAAAATAGGAAATGGAAATGTTTCCCTGAAGTTAGTACCAGTGATTAAAAGGCAGGGAATCTCTTGTCTACAGTTTTCCTTTGTAAAGAGGTCAAATGAGCTTTTTGACTTCACACTCGGGAAAGAAAAATATCATACGTCTGTCTATATATAACATCAACATTTAGCTTTAATGTTCTCTTTAATGTTGACTCTCTTCATTATGCTTTGGGTTATGTTTTCCTTCACTCTTGAGGCCTAGGCCTCCCATGGGCAAAGGATTATCCCAGTATTTACACAAATCAGTAGTGCTAAATCTTAACCAAACAAAGATTTAGAGGGATTTAATAGTCATTTTTCAAGACTCTGGCTCTTTAGAAGCTCTTCAATTCTAAAAAACCAAGTTATAAATAACATTTAAGATGGTATTAATAAACATATATTTCACTGATAATTAATGTGATCATGACAAAGCATTTATCTCCTTCAGAAAAAGTAAATCTCACTGACAAAACAGCCTGTGAATGGCTCCCAACTTTATAGACCTAAATATATTAGACAGCAATCATGTATATTAGATATCAAAGCTTTACAGTGAAGTCTGAAGGCAGAGCACACAGTAGAGATTTATTCCAACAACCATAAATATTACCTTTCTTATTAGCATAGAGTTAGAACAATTAAGACCATACTATAAATTCCACCTAAAAATAGGTTGTAGAAAGAATTCATTCCTAAACTTTTTTGCCATATTACTTTTCAAAGAAACTAAACACAGGTGTTAAATAATAAACCAGAGCCCATCCTGCTATGGATTTTGCACTTTAAATTCTGATCCCACTAGATCTACTTGATTTGTGCAAAGTCACAGCTGTCTGGCCCACACAGAGCTCAGTTTCTTCATCCCTCATAATGTGCTCAAGTCAGACAATATTGGCTGTCTTCCTTAAATGCTCCTAACTTCCAACCATAACTGTTATAAATATTTCCAATACTTGCTTCCTTTTTTATCCCATCATTCTATAAATAACCCAGAGAAGACTCCTCAAACATGATTTCATTTATTCTCAAAGCCCAAAATGCATTTTCACATGCTAGTCTTTCTATATACCATAACAATAGTTTAGTTCATAAAAAAATTAAATTCAAGAAGCCAGTTTTGAGTTGCCTAAAATAGTAAGTGGCAGAAAACAAAATGAGTAAGACAGAGTTCTTGTCCTCAAAGAGTTCAGTGTTTAGAAGTAAGACAATATCAAAAGAATAATTACAAAATAGAATTTAAAGTGTAGTAATTGTGTTACCTACAATAGGGACCAAAGAGGATGTGACAACTAATTATTCTGTTGGAGAGAGAAAGAGAATGCCTTGGATGATGAGGCTAGAAGTCAGATTGGACCCTGCCTTAAACTGCATAATATATGCAAGAGGGGATATCAGATAAAAGTTACCATATTCTACCTCTGTTTTAAGATCATTCTAAAAGAGGCATGAGGAGCGAGGAATAAAGAGACTAGAGTCAATGCTAGTGAGGTAAGGGGAGAGAGGAGCTATGATGAAACTGATAGACTTGCAGTTTTGCTGTGATACCATCAGGGTAGGTCAAGTATAGGCAGATGAGTTCACTTGGGACTTTTTAAAAGGAATACAGTTGATAGCTCTCCTTAGCTATAAGGAGAATTCTTTTTGGAATTGGATAAAATTCTACCAATTAGAGATTTATTTGTATTAAAATGTTATAATATAAACTCTCCAGGAAGATTAGGGGGCCACCAGCAATTCATAACTTAGTATGAACCAGCTCAAATAGTTTGCCTTCCCATTAGTATACCAGGGGAAATTGTTTGGGAACATTCTAAGGGAAAAGAAATTATAAAATGATAAAGTTAGGGAAAGAATAAATCCTGGCAAGAACAGGTGGTGCAAATCACCTGTCCTCCATCAATGTGCAATGTAAACTGATGCTTCCTTTATGAACAAGAACATTAAGAGAAGTCTTGAAGGGAAATGTTAGTCCAAAAAAAATTTTTGGCAGCCTCTGAAGAATATCTGTGATAAACTGGAGAGAGTTCTATTTCATGTTTGAAGAAGAAATGCTGACATTTTCTGTACAATAAATTGCAGAGTAATCTTCTGATTGTCATTCTTTAAGCAATAGATGACAGAATCATTTTTCTCCCACATTGGACAACATACTGAAGTCTCTATTGAGCATAGTGATGGGTCTAGGGAAATGGTCTCAATACACAATTTCCCCCCTAAAATATTAGGGGGAAAAAACTTATTGAGCTACAATCAATAACTATTTCTCTATAATCAGCAGACTCATCGGCACTAAAAAATCATTGCCATGAGTTTAGGGCATCATAGCAGTGGACAATATCCCTGAACTACTTACATTTATGGAGTTTCTCTGCCTACTTTCTCACTTTATTTAAATTCTTGCAGAAGGGCTAAAGATTTATGAAGGAAATTTTTAGATAAAAATTATAAATTGTAAATTATGGGGGTGGGGGAATTAAAATATTTCCTATGGAACATTTATTTTTCCTTCTAGAGGAAGTAAAACCTGATCTGTAAAATTGGTGCTGTAGAATTACCTAACATTGGAAGTATAATTATACAGAGTTTCCGGCTTAAACATTCCGAAGACAACAACTGAAAAAGTGAAAAGCTGTGTCATGTGTTATATGGTAGGCCATATCCTTACTCTTCTAAATAAAGAATAAAAGCCAATGAGTCATTAGGACAACAGCTAGTTGCCTGAATTTTGTCTCTGTTCCTCCCCATCTACCCAAAGCTGATCCATCCTTCAAAGTTACAATGAGGATCTTTTCCTCCATGAAGTTTTCTGTGAGTTTCTAGCTTCTTCCAAACTCATCTATGTCAAGTTGTTTTTTTTAAATTAATCTTCTCAAATTAATCTTGCTCTATGTAATTTTAGATGTGTTTATGGCTTGTCTCCTTAACTAGATGACAAGTTTCTTTAACTAGCATAATGCCAAGCAAATACTCTGTATTTGGCAAATGTTTATTTGATTTTGTTATCTATGATTATTTCTTCCTTGCCAACCATGATGTAACCCAGCTCTTCTCAGCCATTCAGCTAGTTTAGTAGTTTTCAAAATGTACTTCAAACCCTGCAGAAGTTGAAAGGGAAAAAAGGCCAAGTGAATGACTCCAGGTCATCTTCTTAGGAACCCTTCACTGCAGAGAAATAGACATGGTATATACAGTATGGAAAGTGAACTAAAATACTAGCAAAGAATGCATAGAATTTTGCAAGTGAATACTTGGGAACAGTTACAATCATCTTTAATTGCCTTTAAATTTGAAGATTTCATTGAAGCAGAATATCAATAAGGACTTGTTGATGATACACTTTTCCTTTCCCCAGGCTGAGAGCCTCTGTTACCCTTCTACTACCCACACTTAAGTTTTTTTACGAAATTCATAGACTTGCCTAATGAAGGAAATTAAAATCTGGCTTCAATATCATTTAGTAATGAAATCTCAGCCTGCTCAGATTAAAATAAATAAATCAGATATTACAATCTATAGAATTCTTAAGTTCTTATCTAATAATTATAATTATCTAACATCACTGTTCCTTTAGGTCTAACAGTTATCATCTTACTTTTTTATTGCCTTTTCTTGATATAAGCTATTCTATTGCTAGAATCTTCCTTCTCTAGTTTATATCACTGCTTAAAATCGGGAACATAGTTGTTCTGTTTACTACAGAGCACAGCATAGTGTCCAGTAAGAGTAAACATTCAGTAAATATGGATTTGCTGGATGGGTGAATAATTTAATAGATTAACATCAGGAAATCATAGCTGCTAACTATAGATTAACCATATTCAAATTGTCTCTTCTTAAGTAACTTCTTATTTTCTTCATCATATCTCAGACACCCATACTTCTCCAAGGAAGACAGAATAATGTGCTGGAAAACAACTTTGACTTATCAGTCACACAGAACTGAGTGCACATCTGGACTCTAACACTTGAACTCAGGAAAATTATCGAATGTCTCCAATTCATGGACATAGTATCCTTACTTGTTTTTCAGGGTCACTGGGCATATTAAATAGGTAACATATATGGAAGTTCACATCATAGAGCTTAGCACATAGTAGGCATCACAAAGCGTTCCATTTTTTTCCCCCTTTGTAACACACTTTCCTATGTCCAGCTTCATTTGGGTCTGGTACCATACAGTGGTACCCAGAGAGCTATGCTTCTGAAGCCCACTACTCCCCTACCCAGCCAGAGCCAAGTTTCATGTCACCAACACAAACCAGCATTAGATCTCCTTCACTACACCAGCAAAGGAACTTAAGCTGCTAGATTACAAAAACCAGGGAATTCTAATCTGTCTGTTCCTTTCATTTACTCAAAACTGCTGAAGGGAAAGCCAAGCATGACAGCACCAGGTTTTAAGTTCTTTGTATTTAATCAATGAATGCACTTCTAGGGGTAATAGAAATTTTGATCTAATTAACACTCAATATTCTGTCTAAAACAGACTTTTAGAGTTAGTGGCTGAAATTTCCTTCCTTGGGTTTTATTACCTTTAGGAATCAAAGTAATTTGAAATCTTAGTACCCATTACTACTTCAATGAACATTTCTTCAAAATCTTAAGTAACTCAATTTCAACATAAAGTATTAATTAGCAATTTATACCTTCTCGATGTCATTAGTGACCTTTACTGAGAAGTTGATGCAGTAATTCTGTGATGTGACCAAATTAAATTTCAACCTTAGATACAGGCAATCATTTTAAATCAGGTCCTTTAACAGTGCCTAAACAGACACTTGTATTACCCACATTGTAACTTATTTCCCCACAAGAGAGTTAACAACTATTGTTCTTCTGTATAGTTATGATGCTTAAGAGTTTTCTGTAAGGCCAAGTCAAATGTATGTTCATCCTCTAGCAGAAAGTAGGAGATAGCTGCCTGCTTCTACAACATAACATTTAATTTCTGTTTTAAAAAATAGCTTCCACTTGTCCCAGAATGAGCCTCCACACTGCTGTCTATTCCCCTGGCTTTGCTCGCCTCCCATCCCTTTGCTTTGGTTGCTTTTATTCTCCAATCTGTACTCTGTTACTAACTTCACACTTATCTCTCTATCTCAACCCATTTTATCTCTGAGACTCCTCTAGAATGATTTTTTTTAGTCCTCTCACTGACTCTTTCTCAATTACTTTGTTTCCCTAAAAAAAAAAACACAAGAATAATTTGGACCAAAATAGAACTACCTTGCACGTATGCTAGTTTATAGAACTCCATGCCAAATGCTTCACAGAAAGGTATTAAATCAACTAACAGTGCCATGATAGTATTCACTGATTCATTTGTTCAAAAAATACATAAAATTTTTAACATTTCAATGAAAAAATTTCCAGATTCTCCATCATGATATCTAGCCTGGAACCCAATGAAAGCCCTTCTGATTTTCAGTAAAGCTAGGGTCACTTTATATCCCACTCTTATTTAGCTATACGCATTAGTAAAAATCATGACTCCAAAAATAACTGGGTAAGCAGCATGTGAAAAAATTCTTGCTGCTCAATGTGTCTCGGTTCTTTAAGGATGTAAAGTAGGCAGCAGTTTCAAATGACACTTCACATAAGTAGATTTCATTCTATTTATTCACTCTGCAAACATTTATTGAACATGTACTAGGTTCTGGATATTGTATAGGCTATGAATGATGCATTGATGAAGAATCAGAGCAGTTCCTGCTCATGTAAAGCTGAAAGTCTTATAGTCTTACATACTGTGTTAATGAACAGGAGGAAAAGCACAGAATGATGTGAGAGTGTGGGACCTGATTTAGACTAGGGTGCCAGGGAAGGCATCCACAAGTAGACTTGTGGGGATCAAATCAGATAGCAGGTGCAAATGAACAGCCCCCAAATAATGGATAAATATGATTAAATAGCATCAAGTGATTTTTTTTTTCTGTAGTTGGGAAGGTACAGAAAAGTAGGGAATTGGTATGTTGGGGAGAGGATGGCAGAGCATATTTGACCACGCTTATACAGAAAAGAGTCAGGTGGCTAGAAATGGAGTGTGCACCATGACACAACTGTGTACTAGTTGTGAACTAGTGGACACAAGTCCACAAAAAGACCACAGCCTTTGCTTTTCCACCACTTAGTAGGCATGACTTACTTTGAGGACAGTTCTAAATTCAGAAGCTCCTGAACCCATCTGGAGCTTTGGCGATGGCAAATTGTAATATCATTGACATGCTTGTCTGACAGTCATGAGGAAAACAAAGCTAAATGGAGCCAACTGAGAGGAAAGTTAAAGCTCCCCCCACCCCTGCTAGCTCCGTTGTCAACAGTCTCAAACCCCCCTTTTCTGGGTCATGTCTCAGATTATTATAAGATGTGAGATGAATATGAGGAATGTTAGAGAAGATGATCACTGAACAATTCTAACTAACATAAGTTTCGGTAAAAGGTTGCTCATGTAGGAAAGGTCCATGGAGAGATGAATGCCACCCCTCTCAAGTTTCTTCTGGCAGACTTTTATTTGTCACCTTTCCATCTTCCTGGAATCTCAGCACACTAACACAAATGGACCTGGGAGACTACACTCTATGAAGCCCTCCACGTAATTTTGACTTTTAGCTAAATTTAAAAATGCTGTTAGAGAGAAAGCTCGCCAAGTTTATGCAACTCTGGACTAACAAGGTAAAGCATGCCTTACAGAGCTTGAGAAATTTGTGTTGTCTTTCTTCAATGTCTATTAATTTGGTTACAAATTGATAAAATTTGAACTTCAAATAGTGGATTCTGAAATTGATGTGTTGGCAAAATATTTTGTAGGGATTTAACTTCAAACTTATTATTTCACCTAGATATTCACTCATGTGTCAGAATGGCTTCCGCAGACTGTAAATTTTATAAAGATAAGCAGCTGCATTATTCTGAATGCCCCTTTATAGTGCTTCTAATAACATATGTGCATAAAATACTTGTTAAACAAATACAAGTTAAACAAAATTTAATTACAAAAGCAACTGCTGTCAATTGCATTGTCTCACACATGTTCAAAGTTCTTGGGCTCCTGACAAACCAGTAACCTTATTTTTAGTTTCATTTTCACAAAATAGTTTACTCTTCAGGCAGTCAAGTTTCATGCAATGAATAACCTGCCTTCTTCAACTGTTTTCTGAAAAATGTTTGCCATTGCTCTTCTTTGCCTGTCTGGGATTTCTCCTTATTTTGTTTTACTTTCTTAGCCTTAGTAAAGCATCACCAAACAGAGGACAAAATAAGGGCAATGAAACAATTGTGTGATGCCTTCTATTTCACAGCTCTGTTCATCTGCTGCACAAATAGCAGAACCCATGGTTAATCACTGTGTATTCCTAGTTCCCAGGGCACTCGTGGAGCTTTCCATATGGTCTGCTCAAAACGAGGACTCATACATACATCAAATACAAATTATGCAAAGAAATGTGATCATATAGTGGAACCAAGACATAAGAGAAAAAGACCTGCTCAACAAAAACAGAAACCTATTTAATAAACACTCCACATTTCTGGTTCCCAAGGCAAAGCTATAATATGCACACTATATAAATCTTCATCCTAAAATTGACTAGGATAATCTCTCAGACATACTCAACTGGAAGCTTTCATTTTCACTTATCCAAGCAAAAGAAAATAAATTTAATTGACTATTTCCGTTTTTCTTCTCCCTTCATGTTTTAGCCTCTTCAGACTTCTGCCTGCGTTGCGTGACCTAGGCCCTCTGTGGTAGAGTGTTTAAGTGTTTTCCTCCCAAAATTTCATCTTTAACCTTTATTCTGCCACTTTTCCTACTGACTTAAACAGAGAACTTTTACCCTCAAGTAGGGTAACTACATCATTTATGATTCAAACCAGAGCATTTTTGAAAGTGACAAGAAGGCACAAAACAGAAAGGACAGTGTAACAGCAAACAAAACCGACCATGCTGGGAAAACTGGGAGATGGTCACTTGGCCTTAGGGTTTGCTTGTTGGGTAACAGAAAGCTTCCCCCCTAATCTGTAAGGTTAACCAGAAACTGACTGACTGTAGGTTGGGTGCTACTTCCCTCAAACTTCACATTTCTAACAGCTGCCAACTGAGAAAGACAGACAACTATCATCTTTCATGGGATACTTCCAGTAACAAGAAAGCATGCAGAACAAAATTTTTGGTGCAACTATGTGCCAGGTACTGAATCTGTAGAGATAGAAGGAAGCTGAGATTAATTGCACCTTCTTCCAGTCTATAAATTAGGCATTCTAACATTCCCACTTTAAGAAATGGAAGGCCACACATTGATGGTGAATGTGTGAGTTGCTACAATACGTGAGTTGTTTGTGGAAAGTAATATGACAATATCTATTGAAAAATTTAAAGTGTCTACCTTTAGATCCAGCAATCCTACTTTGGGGTATGTCTTCTAAAAAATGAAAGCACCTGTTCGTAAGTGCAAGAATATTTATTACAGTATTGTTTTTAGTGACCAAGAAAATTAGAAATCATATCAAAAAATAAAATTCTGTACCCAAAATAATTTGTACAGTATGATCTTGATTTTGTAAAAAAATTATGAGTTTTGTGAAAAACCCATATCTATACTGTACATATGATTTATTTTATTCATTCAACAAGGATATTCTGAGCTCTCAATATGTGTTAGGATGTGTTCTAGGCGCTTATAACAGTGTAAATGTGTAGTAGCAGAGGAAGATTAGTGAGGACGCCCATCAAAATGTTAATTATATCAGAATGGCAGGATTGACAAGAACTGGTTAAGAAAATAACTCTTCATATACCTCCATGGTTTTTTTTGACAGGTTATAACTTCTATGTTATAAGATTAACTTGTAAGTTAAAAGATCTACGACTTGTAAATACCCAAGTAAGAAGAGAACAAGGCATTTCATATGTGCAGAAACAAAATCGCGTTGCTCTTAAATAACTAAGTTAATTGACCCTCCCTGACACAACTAGAGAGCAGTGGTCAGCTTGAGCTCAGATCCTTGGCTCACTCCAGAGCACCACACAACTGGGAGCTCAGGAGAAGCTGTTTCTTTAAAATCAATTTGATGCCTAGAGATCCAGCCGTTCATTCAAGATGAAACAAACCTAGAAGGAAATGGAAAGAGATCCAAAGTAAAATTAACCCTTTCTGCTTCAACAATACCAAAATAAAAGTTAATGTACAATACCATACTCTCTTAGAAATATTTTCATTCACTCAACTTCATTACAAGTTTGAGATGTTTTCCTTATTTTACCAACTTTGGTTCTAATTTTCCAAATTTTACAAACTACCTAATAGATTTTCCACAACAGATTTTAATGGCTCAATAGCTGTGCAAAGGGTAAATACGCAGTTTTCCTAGAGCTGTGAAATCATTGTGAGCTCTGGAACAGTGATACTTCGTTAAGTGAACAGGGACAATTAAGACAACACTGCTCAAACAACAACAAATGTTGGTGAGGATGTGGAGAAAGGGGAACCCTCCTACACTGCTGGTGGGAATGTAAATTAGTTCAACCATTATGGAAAGCAATATGAAGGTTCCTCAAAAAACTCAAAATAGAAATACTCAAAATAGAATTTGACCCAGGAATTCCACTCCTAGGAATTTACCCTAAGAATGCAGTAGCCCAGTTTCAAAAAGACATATGCACCCCTGTGCTTATCACAGCACTATTAACAATAGCCAAGAAATGGAGGCAACCTAAGTGTCCATCAGTAGATGAATAGATAAAGAAGATGTGGTACATATACACAATGGAATATTATTCAGCCATAAGAAGAAAACAAATCCTACCATTTGCAGCAACATGGATAAAGCTAGAGGGTATTATGCCCAGTGAAATAAGCCAGGCAGAGAAAGACAAGTACCAAATGATTTCACTCATCTGTGGAGTATAAGAACAAAGCAAAAACTGAAGGAACAAAACAGCAGCAGACTCACAGAACCCATGAATGGACTAACAGTTTCCAAAGGGAAAGGAACTGGTGAGGATGGGTGGGAAGGGAGGGATAAGGGGGAAAAAGGGGCATTACAATTAGCACATTATAGAGGGTGGGGCATGGGGAAGGCAGTACAACACAGAGAAGACAAGTAGTGATTCTATAGCATTTTACTACGCTGAGGCACAGTGACTGCAATGGGGTATGTGGTGAGGACTTGATAATGGGGGGAGTCTACTAATCACAATGTTGCTCATGCAATTGTACATTAATGATAACGGAAAAAAAAAAAAAGACAACACTGCTAAGGGAAGACATACACCCCTTCTATCAAAGTCTAGCTTTAATACTGAGCATTGTGAAAACCACGTATTTCACATGGATACACAAACTGCACTCTCTTTCCAGAGGTATCAAAGCTGTATTAGAGAATTCCAGAAAAAATGGCACACTGAGAGCTCAGCAACATACAACTTGAGACAAAGTTCTCTGAGTCAAAGACATGAAGAACAGGACAGAATGGGAAGGCACACACAGAACAGGAAGAAAAATGAACCCTTGATCCAAGAATAGAATCAAAATGTAGTCAGACCTCAGGCATTCAGGAGCTGAAAACTGTAAAGTCCTGACCTATGGCTATTCCACCCACCCCTCAGCAGCCCCATGGTCCCCTGCCTGTGCTTCTCTTTGGGATCGTGCCTCCCCAGCCCCTTCTCTCTCAGCAGTCAACTCTGAACATGGCCTGAGAGGGAGGCTCTGGAATGAGACACAGACATGAGAAGCAGGCAGCTGGCAGAGGCAAATACATTATTTCAGTGTTCTATAAAAAACAAAACAAAACAAAACACCATGAAGGCTGAGGAAAAGGAAGAAGCAGTAAGAAATAAAGTTAAAAGGAAGTTTGTACTCTTTTTTTCCCCTAAAGGTTCTGCTTTCTTTTCCTACTTATCACTACTTCGAATGTTAGTATTAAGAAATTGTAAAGTATGAAGATGAGGGGCAGCAGTAAGAAGCCACCCTCTTTGCCACTGCTCTGAAAGTGCCCAGCTTATGAGTGAGGCAGAAAGGGAAGGGGTGAGAGAAAGAGGGAATCCTGCTGACCCTCTCCAAGGATCCCATTTGTAAATGCAAGGACATTCGTAAGTCAGGCATATGCAAGTCAGAGACTGTGTGTAATTGGATCGTATAATATGACATTCATCCCTGACTTTTTTCCTCTCACCTAGTCCCCTGGTTTTATATCCTACTTTGATGTAAGATAATATGGTTGTACATGAGTGACTTGAGTTAAAAAATAGACACATAAAATTCTCTCAAGCTAGATACTCAGCAATCTAAATTGTGAGACACTCTTTAGCCAGAGACAATTTCATAGAGAAGAGAAATGTGGCACTGTATTACACAAATGGAAAACAGTCTTTATTCCCTTATTAAATTTTCAAGGAGTTGCATGGAGATTTAGCCTCAAAGCTCCCATTATTTAGGGGATTTAATTATTGTTTGTTTCTTTCTTTCATTTTCTGTCTCCAAATAAAAGCATATTTCATGACATGGTGAGTGTTAATGCTTTTAGGAAGGTTCAGAAGGAAAAAAAATCAGCTTTTTACAAAAGCAAAGCCATATTCCTTATTATCTACACAAATTAAGAAAAACCATGCAGCTGTAGGACTGGACAGAAATAAGGTGGCACCATCTCAGATTACTCTTTGCTGCCAGGCCTTTCTAAATTTTGGACTTTGGGTCTGAATGACCTGGTCTCACAGAGAGAAGATACTATAAGCCATAGGACAGTGGTTTCCAAGTACAAGGTGCCCAGAAACACCCAAGGAGAATCTAAATGTACAGATCTGCTGGGACCCCATCCAGATACTTTGGAAGCCAACCTCCAAACAATTTTAACTTGAATAACATTTTCCTGTCAATTGCTGATAGTCTACAGTTACTTGTCCAAAATATATATATATATATATATATATTTTTTTTTTTTTAACCATTGCCTTAAGTTTTTTTCTAAAAGTGTGATCCTTGTACTCACTCCAAGGAATATCATTTAGCATGTTTGTTAAAAATGCAATTTTCAGACTAGACTTTAGATCAACTGAATCAGATTCTCTGTATGTGGGGTCCAGGAGTCTTCTCTTTTAATAAGCACCCCAATTAAGTTTTAGTCCCACTTAAGCTTGAGAATCACTGCCTTAAGAGGCTTTCAGTGAAGCATACAACCCTTGTCTACACTCCATACTTAATTTCTTTATTAATATAAGATTGCCTCTTCATGGTTTGATTAAATTAAAAATAAAGGAGCAGACACAAAACCCAAGAATGGACTAGTAGTTACCAAGGGGAAAGGGACTGAGGAGGGTGAGTGGGAAGGGAGGGAGAAGGGGAATAAGGGGCATTACGATTAGCACACATAATGTAGGGATGGGGGCATGGGGAAGGCAGTATAGCACAGAGAAGACAAGTAGTGACTCTATAGCATCTTAATACGCTGATGGACAGTGACTGTAATGGGGTATGTGGTGGAGACTTGATGATGGGGGGAATCTAGTAACCACAATGTTGTTCGTGTAATTGTATATTAATGATTCAAAAAAAATAAGAAGAAAAAAATATCTCTACACATGTTCGCCCATGACTCTTAGTTTTGCTAGATGTGCAGGAAACCCTTGGGAAGTTCTGCACCTGCAGGCAGAGACTCCTGGCTATGTGCCATGTGATAATCCTTCCTTCATCTGTGAGGAAATGGGCCTTAAAAATGATCATCAGTGGGCTAAACCTTGGGACTGCAAGACCTTGACAACTGTATCCCTTAAGATAATGCAGACAACTTACAACACATTGTAACTGCTGCTCAGTTTCCCAAATGAGAAGACTGCAGCTGGTGTCACCATTGTAAATTGTAAGTGAAGGAGTCAATGGCTAAGGGCAGTGCACAGAGCCTGAATGCAAACACACTTCTCCTACCTACCCAGCTACAAAAACTGAGGGAGCCATGGAGACAGTTCTCACCTTCTCTGCTCTTCATCCTATCAAGAAAAAGAAACTCACTTGCAGAGGGCTGAAAACACAGTATAGGAAACACTCAATTCTTATTTAATGATTTCCTGAGCAGAACATACAAGGATTTTTGAAATCCCTTTTTACTTAGGTCACTTAAAATTCTAAATCTGTCATTCAGGGCATCATAAAAAGAAGCAAGCCACATCCTAAAGACCAGGATGGAAAGGGATTCAGCCCTGGCCTACAACTCTATTCCTTGGGACGAGTGTCCCCTTTCATATGGGGTGCCCAAGGTCTGCTGCGTGGAGCCAGAATTTTCTCTCCCCTCAATGCCCTACTGAGAAACCCAGGGAACTCTTAGGACTGAACAGAGCAACAGACTGTCAAAGTCATCACATTTGTAAACACACTGACTGGCACATATCAGAAAAGAAATTTTATTAAAGTAAAGAAAGATCCACAGACTATGTTGTTTACAACAAGCAACTTCAAGTAAGCTAAAGCCTGTTTGAGTTCAAATACAGTTATTCTCACAGACTACCCAGATGACAATGAATTGCTCATCAAAGGAGGAAATGTTTTCCCTGTTATCTAGAAAGGATGCTAGGCTAAAATGAAAAAGCATATGAATATTTAATTTCACATTGTTAAGTAAGCTCAGTAAAATTTCCCCCACTTTCTGTGCTCCTTGATCTAGGTTCAGTCTGTTTCACCCACATGTCTCTCTGCAGGACTTAATCAAACCAGAATATGCTCAATATATGCTGGTAACATATATGGATGAAATGCCAATGTCAAAGCTATCTACATTTTTAAAATCTAATTACTTTTTCTCCAACTGCAAAACAATATACATTCAATGTAGGAAACTTAGGAAATGGAGGTGCAACTACACATGAATCAAGAATCTGTAATCCAAAAATTAACAGATAAGCAATGTTAATACTTTGACCTTTTTCTTCTTATACTTGTAGCTATACATTTTTTTACCCAAATAGAATGTACATACTGTTTGTGGTCTTGTTTGTTTTTGTCTTAGAAATATACTTCCAATCATCGGTAAATATTTCTTAAAATCATTTGATTTTAAAATCTGAGTGATATTTCAAAATACAAATGAATCATAATTTAGTCAACCAATCTTTTTGAAAAGTAGAATATTTTTAGCTTTTTCTATATTTTGCAGTTATATAAATAATCCTCTGATGAACATCTTTGTGTACACCTTAAATAATCTCATTAATATTTCTAAAGGAAGAATTGATTAATTAAAGCTTATTTTTATAGTTTTTTCAAACATATTCCAAATTGCCCTCCAGAAATGTGTACCAATTAATACTTCATCAATTATAAACAGATGCTAAGATATTTTTAACAAAACAAAATCTCTGGTTATAGCAGAACAATTAATTCAACTGCTGAGTGGTTTCACTTGTAATAAAGAGACCAGATTATGTCAGCACATTGAATTTTTTCACTTTCAATATTAAATATTTTACTTTTACTTATGGACTTCCTATTTTTCCCCAAAAAATAATAATCTGTATTAGGACAAGTCATGTTACTGTTTTCAGAAAATATTTTCAGGTCTTTATAGAAACCCCAAATACAATCCAATGATGCCCTGCAAGTAGAGATTCAAAAATCAAGAAAGTTAGTTTGTTTAATTCCATTGTTTAATTTGATTAGGCAATGATAGCCCAATAAATCCATCTGTCTAGTAGGAGATGAGACTGGTTGGTGCCCTGGCCCAGGAGAGTGCAGAGAATAGTGCAGAAGACACTTGAAACACGTTTTTTCTGGCTAACAAATCTTTTGGTTATGGTAATACCATCTACCATGATAACATTGGGCAAGATAGAGCTAGACCTTGACTTTGACAATAACCTGATTTGTAATTGGGAAGAAATTTACCAATTATATGTTGTTCCGTACTTTCTGGTTATTTTTTCTAAATGTTTAATCTCTAAAGTTTCAAATATTTTTTCATTTAGTGAAACTAAACATGTCTAACTGTCACTTTTCTCCATACCCAGAGATGAATAGGGTTTATCAGGTATTTATGTACCTCTTTTATAGCAGATGCCTAACCAGGGTCTACATTTCAAAGGAGATCAGTTTTCTATCACAAATTTAGTGGCTTAAAAAAAGACCCACATATTAGCTCACAGTTCTGTAGATTAGAAGTCTGGTATGGCTCAACTACACTCTCCCTTAGTGTCTCTCAAGGTTACATGCAAAGTAGGAGGCTCTGGTGAAGAATCCCCTCCCAAGTTCATTCAGGCTGTTGGCCAAATCCAGTTGCTGCAGTTGTAGGAAGGAGGTTCTATTTTGCTGTCTTTCGGATAGGATTCTAGAAGTGAAATGAGCTTCTCATTCCTTCTCTAGAAGTCATTCCTTCTTGGGTGTCCTCTTCCCATACTCAAGTCAGCAACAGTTGTCAAATCCCCTCTTGTGCTTAGAATTCTGCTGATTTCCTCTTCCGTCATCAGCCAGGGAAAGCATTCTGTTTTCAAGGGCTCATGTTTAAATCAGACACACCGAGATCATCTCTACCTTAAGATTAACCATGACATTTAACATAACATAATCATGGGTGTTGTATTTCATTATAGTCACAGGTTCCATGAATTAGGGTGAGACACCTTTGGGAAGCCATCCAAGATTTATGCCTACTACACTCAGCCTCTCTTATATTCTGATGTGTTGACTCGTTTTCACCAATAGAATGGTGAATAGAAATGGTGTGGGTCTTTTCCAGGCTAGGATTTTAAAAATCAGTTGTTCATCCTCCTCCAATAAGTCACATGAATGTTAAGGATTTTGAGACGTTAACAGTTTGTAGAGCCACAAATAAAAGGGTCCTGGGTCCCTGAATTACCAGATATAAAAAAGCTACTCACAGACAAGAAAGATCCACAGTGGACTCTTAATGAGCAATAAATACATTTTTGTTAGATCAAGCTACTAAAAACTTGGCATTGAATTTCTATAGCAAATAATGGTATCTTACCAGATACCTGGTTTCCTCCATTTCTAAATACGTAGTAAGCAAACTTAATTTAAAATACACACTCATCAGAACTGGACAGCTCTCAGTTTGAAGTCCAGTTCTCTTAAGTACTTCAATGACCTTACAAAAGCTGTTTCGTCTTTCTGACTGTAATCGAGTATTAACAAACCTCTGGGTCCTGACTAATTAGAACAAAAGCACTAAGACTTCATTTCCCTTTTTAGCAAAGATCCTACTTAGTTATCACCTATTAATTCAACTAATCATGTTCTACATGCACAAATCTTTTGGCATTAGAAATGCTGACACAAACAATTGAAAGAAATAATAAGGACCTTACAGTCTTCATAAGTAATTCAGTCATGCCATAGAGAATTTCTTCCTATGTTTGGTGCTTTATAACATACATTCTGTGTACCTACTAGGTAGAGTGTATCTGCTTCAAAAAACAAGAACAGATGTTTCATTAAATAGCTGGGATGGATAAAAATATCCCCAAAATGCAGAAATAGATAATATTCAGTTCTTAATCCAGGGGTTTAAGATTAGCAAACCACAGAAAGTGTGAATTACCTCTTCAGTATTATCCCCAAAATGCAGAAATAGATAATATTCAGTTCTTGAACTAGGAAGCCAGCAAATACACTTGAAATGACAATTTTGAATTGAAATTTTCATTTCATGTATAGGAAGGATTTTTTTTCCCTTCAGCAAATCAGCATTCAGTCTGTAAAACATGATGCTTGCTCATAATGTCATTCATCTCACTCACAATAATTCTTTCTTATTAACTGCTTGGGTACAATTTATTTTCCTCTCAGGCTGTGAAGGTGCGTGCAAGTGCTGCAGACTCTGGCTGGAGCTGATAAGCCAGCCCTTAGCAGCAGCACTGCTGGTCTGATGAGATTTGTAGGAAGACAATATTCCATTGGCTCAGAAAACTATGCTGTATATCAAACCTATCAAAAATAATATCTACAAACAATGCCCTGATGCATTTGCCAACTCTCACAGAAAGCTCTCTGGTGTCCTGAAAATATAGCTTGATTTTTTTTTTCTGTCGTGGTGAAGAAATACAGAGTACATCTTTTTTTTAAAGACTCTTGCTTTTGTTTACATTTTTTTCACTAAGAATGGTAATCTAAAAAGATATTTTTAACCCTTGGTTTCCAAACGGACATCACCATAGTTCAGTGAGAGGACAGATTACCCATCCTTAGGGTTATGACCATTTATTTCACAGAAGTGTAAAAAAGAAGTCAAGAAATTGAAAGAGAAAGATGTCACAATATTACACACTAAACTCTCATTATAAGTTCCCTAATGTTTTTTAAATGAAATAATCATCATTGAGGAAGGCAAACAGCCCCCTAAAAAGATGCTTTTCCTTCTTCTTGGAATAATTACTTTTTATTTACATTATTTTAGCACCAAACAATTGTTTGTCTCAAAGGCACACATACTATTTTAACCTAGTATATTTTTGAGGTCTTTGTTTCTAGCAAAAATTGATGCTGTTAAGAAAAATATTATTTTAAAGACAAACAAGTGTGAGGATTCTAAATAGATGACACACTGTATACATTCACTTTATGTATGTTTCATAATTTAAAGGACAATAACCTACAAAGATGATATATTTATTTAGATAATGCTTTACAGCTTAGAGCACTGACATATATTTCCGGCAATGCCATGATGTGGATATGGCTAGTACTGGAATTAGCTTCAAATGCAAATTGGTTGTCATTTATTGAGTTTATTTATATACTTTATGTTTTACACACATTACCTCATTCAATCCTCAAAACAACCTTATGAGATTTCTTAGAAGGCAATATCCCATTGGTTCAGAAAAATCCCTGTTGTAATCAAACCTATCCAAAAAAATATGAAACTTGTTTTGATGTATTTTCTTACTTTTACATGCACAATCTGCTATATGTCTAAATCATATTGTGATTTACTTTGACTTTTTTTTATAAAATATTAAGGAAACTGAGGCTTAGAGAAGTTGAATGACTTACCTTAAAGCAAAAGTACGAAGACAATCACATGCTTTAAGCATTAAGTCTGGGTGTGCTAAGTACTTTACATACACACATGCATGCATAAGAACTCAGTTAAATTTACTAACTGCTCCAGGGGCTTAAGATTATTATACCTCTTATTTTTCTCTGTTAAGTTTTATTTTTTAACTTATTTTCTAAGTTGTCATGCAGTAAAATTAACTACTTATCTTTAGGTATCTCTGGGACTACTAACTCATGTTAGATTCATGCAATCATCACACGGTCAGATACAGAATAGTTCCATCATCCCAAAAATCTCATTTGTGCTACCCCTCTATAGTTTTACCCAGAAACCTCTCATTTCTAACCTCTGTTAATCACTGATCTGTTCTCTGACACCACAGTTTTGTCTTTTCAAGAATGTCATATAAATGGATCATATATGCAACCTTTTGAGATTGGCTTCTGTCACTCACCTTATGTCTCTGAAATTCACCTAAGCTTTTACATGTATCAACAATTTGTTCCTTCTTATTGTATTATGTCCATTTTAAATAAAAATAAAATAAGACATTTGTTCTTCTTAATATGTCTCACAGATATCTTCTTGCAAGTTTTATGTTTTCTCATGGTTATCTTTTTGTGAATGCCCTTTTAAAACCCACATTTTTTTGTGGCCACACGGGGTTATTTAAATGCTTTCTCCTTTTGAAATTACTGGGATACAGTGTGATTACACCACTGGAATATTGCTTTTTAAAGCCTTCCTTCCCTTATCCGTCTTGAACCATCTTTCCTCAAGATTCTCAGAATTCAGATATAGGTAGCAAAGCTAATTTCATAGGCCAACTTTTATTAAAACTCCTTGGAGATGGAATATCAAAAAATTATCTGGAGAACATGTAGGCAGAGAGGATCCAGTACTGATAAAGGCACACTGAGTAGTGAAGTTTCAGAACCTAAATATGATTTTGCTTATTTTATAAATGTTATTTATTCTGGGAAATTTTTAAAAGTAAATTAGATGTAAAAAATTAAACATTACTCTAATTAGAACCACCTTTAAAATCATGAAATCAGAACTTACTGAAGGGAACTGCCTAATCATGAGCCCAAGAGCTCAGAGCAATGTTTTAAGAGAAGATGGCTCTCAAACATGGTTGATAAAATGACCTATTATTTATCTCTCTGGAGCACTGCTTTCCATAATGCTCCAGGGGTTCCTTGTGTTTCCATTTTTATAAAAGAGTAAATTTTTAATCCCAGTAATATAACCAACAGATGTCTCCAAAATCCTAAGACAACTAGAATGGTGGCAGTTTGTGGTATTTCTCTCCCTTATGTCAAAATACTTGTGCAAACACCTGTGTTCTTAACCTTTGCCTATACAGTTAGCTATTATGTAACAAAGCCAAATTAAATAATAAATAGGCTTTAGGAATCAGAAGACTGTCTTATAAATTCCATCCTTCAGAATGAAAAAGGTATGTACTTTGAGAACTAAGAAGAGTATAATTTATTCAGAGTCTGAAACTGTGTGTCCTTGGTTACAAATTAACTTGTGTTGTGTTTTTGAAATTTTTCTACTTATGTATCCACAAGCTATTTACCACATTCTATGCAAAATACATCTTCTGCCACTACCTAGGTTTAAGCTGTTTCTCATGAGCTTGGTATCGTCTCACCCATCTGGCTGCCATGATACATGTCCAGAATTCCCTGTGCCGATTTTAGAGTCACAAGCTGGCCTCCCACATTGCTGTCCAAAGCCATGTTAATCTGTTTGAGTAGATGGTGAAAGACACTGTTGCCAGGAAAGAGTGCTTCCCACAGGAAGACAGCCACTGGACACAACTATCTGGCAAAGTATATCAGTGCCCTGGTGGAATCACCAGAGGCTTTCCAGGGGAAGCGAGGATTGAGAAGGGAACAAATCAAAGTAGTCAAAAGAATACACATTAGCTTCAAGTTTTTTTCATTAAATTCTCAGGCCAGAATGTGAAAGCAGCAGAGCTATCCTGAAGTACTTGACTAACCTTCACCACATAATGCTTATACCGTGGGTAACTATTAGATGGTTATCTATTAGATACTGTACATATTAGCTATTACCTTCTGTTATAGTTCCCTTGCTACCATTTCCAGATGGATTCAGCATAAAATATGATGACCCCTCGTGTGTGTATCATGGGATGAGTGCATGCCTTCTGATGTGTTAGACTGGGAAGTTTCAACTCCAAAGTTGTAACATACTAAAGTATCTCAATTAGTTGTGAAGGATGTTGCAATAACTCATGACACATCAAAGCTTCGAAGGTTTGGGAAGTGATTCATTTGAAAACTTTGATCACATTCAAGGGTATTCATATAAGAACATCATTCTCACACATACTGGGTCACACACTCCATGTGGGCAAGATCCATCCACTTTGATTCATCAGGAAAGTGCCTCTGACATAGTAGGCTCTCATAAATAGCTGTTAAATAAATAAATCCCACTTGCATCCTAATATACTTTCTTAAGTAATAGAGAAAAAGTGACAAAATAACTACCTTGCCAGGAATTATATATAACCCATGGAAGTTTCATATGCCCCTGGGAGCATGACACCTATGTGAGCATCATTTATCAGAAGCACTGCAACAGAGCAAAACAAAAGAGTGAATTACTATTTTAGAATTCAAACAAGGTATTCCTTATAGAGTCTCTTTTTCTTTCAAGCTTGAAAAGAATGTTAGGTCAATATTTGTCTTGGAAGGAAATCATTATTAATAATTACCACAGCAACAATAGTTATATAAAATACTATGCTATGATCATAATGCTCCACACTATAATGCGTCACCTCATGTAACCCTCACAATCTTATAACCTAGGATTATCTTTATTTAAAGATCAACTTTAGCACTCACACTACTGATAATAAGTGGCAAAGTAGTAATCAGAGCTATATCAGCTTGATGCCCAAAGTCCATGCTCTTTCCAACTCAACATACTGCCTCTACTGAACAAGGTAAGAGAAAACCAGAAATGCCCAGATATTATTAGTTGTCTCTTAATTGTAATTTTTTCCCAAAACTTAGAAATCCAATGGCAAAATATGTATTGTATTGTGGTATATGTAAGGTTTTCACTATATTGTGTGCCAGACCATATTGTCAGCAACACAATGTGTAAGAGGCTCATTTGTATTCAAGGCAAGAAAACTTTTTTTTAATTACTTTAAGCTACATTTTTTATTCCCAAAAGGAAAGCTTTTTGATTTAATTATCAAAGTAAGCCAATACATAAGCATAATTTTGCCACATATCTACACAAAAAGATTGCTCCTTCGGTTCAAAAAGAGGACACACTACATTCTTCATTGGTTCCTACGCAAATTCTGGCCTTCCACATAAAAGGCTTTTGTGAATAGTTGTGCCAAATGTGTGATTATTTTGTGACATAACTTCATGGCCATATAGTATTCAGCCAAATCTACCAAAGTAATTTCATTCAAGAGAATTTGGAATCAGTCACTCCATTAATAAAGAAAACCTAGGGAAAGAATGAAGAACATGTTCTTTTAAGTAGGGAAAAATTACGAAACAAAAAATAGCCACTGCCTAACTTTGCCATGTCATTGATAGTAAAGTTAGTGCATCTTTTCATACTGTACTTCAATATCACATAAAACTTTCCAACTATGGATACCACCAGTATAGAATCAATCATAGAATTGTGTCCTGGACCCTCCTCTCTTGTTTTGCCTTAGCTTGAGTGCTTTTGCAGCCACCTGTCAGCTCAATGTGAATAATCCCCAGAGCTGCATATGAATGTTTTAGAATTCTTGAGCAGCTCCATGCATTCTTGGCAGCACTTTGGAGAACAAGAGTGTCTAATGACAGCACATCATTTTTACCCTTCTAAACCTATTTCCCCTCTTGTCATCCATTTTTCAGTTTATTGCACCACCAGTTATCCAGGACCACACATGTGGATCACTGTAACTTGGTCTTCTGATCTTTTACTCATCTTAAGCAAATATTCTGCTGCATCAAATATTTAGAAGCTGAATATGTTTACCACCCCCACTGCTGCTACTCCTTCTACCTTGTTGCTCCCCAATGGAGAGGATTACCCCCTCATAATCTAAGATGTTCATTCAAGCTTCAGCCATAAAGTCCATGTCTGAATAAGCATGCAGGCAGGAAAATGCCACCCTTTTTAAAAGGCAGTTTCTGAAAATTGCACATAACATTCCCAGTTTCCATTCCTAAAATAATGATGGAAGATAAAGAGAATGAATATTGGGGAGAAACTAGTCTGTGCCACAACCTACTAGAACCACTTATCCATCCAGCAGTGAGTAATCCTTTTAAAACATAAGTTCTCTGATCCTATCTTGCAAACAGTCCACAAAGCCCTGAAGTGGGAATGAGTAGTAGCATCACTCTTAAACATTGCCAGTCTTGAATTTTTAAATGAGATAATTTAGAATGCTACTGTGTCCAACACATTCAACTATAGAGATGCAAGCATAGAGTAGACAAATTGGATATAAGCAGAATTTGGGGTTTTCCAGGCAAGTATGGGCAAAATGAAAAGGAGCAGCAGAGCTGAAGAAGGGCAACAGTGAATGAACTATGGAGTCTAATACGGGTAAGCATAGAAGTAAGGATAGGAGCAGAGTAAGTGTTTAGTCCCACTTTTCCAAGAAGTAGATGCAAAATGGGATTTAAAAGTGCAACAATTTTATTAGGGAGAATGTCTGTATGAAAGGAAATAGGAATGGAGGCAGAGAGGGGTAGAAGACCTGTCAGACCATGATGCAAGCTATCTAACAAGTGGACTGAAGGTAGGGTTTAAGTATTCTAAACTGTCATGCAGTCTACGTTCAGCACACCATTACAGTCCTTGAGCCAAAGTTGGCAAAGGAGTCCCAGGTCTCCCAAGATGGGATCTGCCTTAGAATGCCCACCACATTCAGCCATTAACCTCAGCACAAACACAGCAATGGGATTCAGACTGCAAATGCAGCCACTGTGATCGCCATTCATTTAGTCACTGTAGTAAGAAGTCTGCAAGATGCGTTCTCATGGCCACCACATTAAGAAACATTTTTTAAATGATGTAATCAAAGGATTATAAGTCTTAATAGGTGCAAAGTAATTTTGGAGATCATATCTTAGAGGGAGCAAATTGGATATACACAGGCAGGCAGAAAGACTGAAATTAATATTTAAAAAGTAAAGTGGTCATTGGTAGTAAAGAAGTCAAGAGTGTGATCATGAGGTGACATAGCTGAAGCAGGAAGCTAACAAACTATAGAAGAGAAAAAAGAAGACAAAGGCATTAAAGAGATCTTCTGGAAATACTGAACTCATCAAAAACTGTGAATGGAGTCATTTGGAAAGAATGACAGCAATCCAGATATTGAACTCTTCAGAGCATTAAGAGAAGTTATCTGGGATCTCCAGATGTGCAAGAGGGCACGTGGGTGGTATAAATTGACACTGTTAAAAGCATCAATGAGAAGCAAATAGTATTATCAATATCATTTCCCAGTCCAGTGGTTCAAAGAGTATGGGAAAGAAAGAAGCCATCCATCTAGAAGGACAGAGGCAAAATATTATCTTTGACATCAGTTATGGCAAAAAAATTAAAAAGTGAAAGTGAAAGGAAGGCAGAAAAGATGCTGAGTTTTAAAGCTAAAGAACTTTTGCTTATAGCAAATGCATTCTAGAGGTCAGGAGAGTTGGGTTTTAAGAAATGGGGAAAAGGGGTATATGGGATCCAGCTTAGGAGCCACACAGAACCATGTCAGGATGAAAATCCAAGTACTAATTGTCCAAGTGGGCTTCAGGCTTCTTGTGACACCTGAGATAAACGGGGATCCAGGACTTGCTGCAGTTAATATTATACCTGGGAGATTTCACCAGTGAAACTGACCTAACTCTATTCTTCGGTGAGACTAGATTACCAAAGGCTACCTATTCAGACTGTCGTCTTTAAGTCTAACTAAATCACCTTTCTAGCTTCTGTATTTGACATTTTTTTAAAGTTTGTTACAAGAAATAGCTACATGAAATCCACTTCTGCATATGTAATAAAATTTTTAAAAACTGTGAAAAGCTAAGGATGTTCAAAGCAAACCCTTAAAAACGATACAAGGGAGGAGGGGAGCAAAGATGGCGGCGTGAGTAGAGCAGCGGAAATCTCCTCCCAAAACCACATATATTTATGAAAATATAACAAAGACAACTCTTCCTAGAATAGATACCAGAGGACACAGGACAACATCCAGACCACATCCACACCTGCGAGAACACAGTTCCTCATAAAGGGGGTAAGATACAAGCCCCGGCCCCGCGGGACCCGAGCGCCCCTCCCCCCAGCTCCCGGGAAGAGGACAGGAGTCGGAGTGGGTCAGGAGAGGGAGCCCATGACTGCTGAACATCAAGCCCCAGCCATCCCTGCCAGAGTGCAGACACAATGAATGCGTGGGGTCCTGGATACTAGGTAAACAGGGCAGCAACACCGGTGAGTGGGTCCCTGAGGCCGGCGCCCGAGGACAAAGAAAAAGGAGTGATTTTATTTATTTATTTATTTATTTATTATTCTTTTTTTTTTGCCGAGTACTTTTTGGAAGTCTTAAAGGGACAGGGACCCCAAAACCGGACGGAAGCATCGTGGGACACAGTCCAGAGGCAGGGAATCTTGGGATCTCTGGGCACTCTAACCCCTGGGCAGCAGGGAGCACCGAGGCCCCTCACGGAGATAAATAGCCTCGAGGCCGCTCCCCCTCCAAAGCGGCTCCACCAATTTGGAGCAGCTGCCCGAGACAGGCCACGCCCACAACAACAGCGGAGATCAACTCCATAGTAGCCGGGCAGGAAGCAGAAACCCTGTCTGCACGCAGCTGCCCAGCACAAGCCACTAGAGGTCGCTGTTCTACTAGGATAGGAAGGCCACAAACCAACAAGAAGGGAAGTTCTTCCAGCTGTCACTCGTCCCAGCTCTGCAAACTAATTCTATCACCATGAAAAGGCAAAATTACAGGCAAACCAAGATCACAGAGAAAACACCAGAGGAGGAGACAGACCTAACCAGTCTTCCTGAAAAAGAATTCAAAATAAAAATCATAAACATGCTGATGGAGATGCAGATAAATATGCAAGAGCTAAGGGATCAAGTCTGGAGGGAGATCACAGATGCCAGGAAAGAGATTACAGAAGTGAAACAGACTCTGGAAGGATTTATAAGCAGAATGGATAAGATGCAAGAGGCCATTGATGGAATAGAACCCAGAGAACAGGAACGCATAGAAGGGGACACACAGAGAGATAAAAGGATATCTAGGAATGAAACAATATTAAGAGAACTGTGTGACCAATCCAAAAGGAACAATATCCATATTATAGGGTACCAGAAGAAGAAGAGAGATAAAAAGGGATAGAAAGTGTCTTTGAAGAAATAATCGCTAAAAAACTTCCCCAAACTGGGGGAGGAAATAATCGAACAGACCACGGAAATACACAGAACTCCCAACAGAAAGGACTCAAGGAGGACAACACCAAGAAATAATAATTAAAATGGCAAAGATCAAGGACAAGTAAAGAGTTTTAAAGGCAGCTAGAGAGAAAAAGGTCACCTATAAAGAAAAACCCATCAAGCTATCATCAGACTTCGCGACAGAAACCCTACTGGCCAGAAGAGAATGGCATGATATATTTAATTCAATGAAACAGAAGGGCCTTGAATCAAGGATACTGTATCCAGCACGACTATCATTTAAATATGATGGAGGGATTAAACAATTCCCAGACAAGCAAAAGTTGAGGGAATTTGCCTCCCACAAACCACCTCTACAGGGCATCTTAAAGGGAATGCTCTAGATGGGAGCACTCCTAGAAAGAGCACAGAACAAAACACCCAACATATGAACAATGGAGGAGGAGGAATAAGAAGGGACAGAAGAAAAGAATTTCCAGACAGTGTATATAACAGCTCAATAAGCGAGCAAAGTTAGGCAGAAAGATACTAAAGAGGCTAACCTTGAAGCCTTGATAACCACAAATTTAAAGCCTGCAATGGCAATAAGTACATATCTTTCAATAGTCACCCTAAATGTAAACGGACTTAATGCACCAATCCAAAGACACAGAATAATAGAAAGGATAAAAAAGCAAGACCCATCTATATGCTGCTTACAAGAAATTCACTTCAAACCCAAAGACATGTACAGACTAAAAGTCAAGGGATGGAAAAACATATTTCAGGCAAACAACAGAGAGAAGAAAGCAGGGGATGCAGTACTAATATCAGACAAAATAGACTTCAAAAAAACAAAGAAAGTAACAAGAGATAAAGAAGGACACTACATAATGATAAAGGGCTCAGTCCAACAAGAGGATATGACCATTCTAAATATATATGCACCCAACACAGGAGCACCAGCATATGTGAAACAAATACTAACAGAACTAAAGGGGGAAATAGACAGCAATGCATTCATTTTAGGAGACTTCAACACACCACTCAC
The DNA here is from genome assembly GCF_030020395.1 of Manis pentadactyla. Classification (NCBI taxonomy): domain Eukaryota; kingdom Metazoa; phylum Chordata; class Mammalia; order Pholidota; family Manidae; genus Manis; species Manis pentadactyla. The sequence continues at coordinate 83,944,759 of NC_080025.1, forward strand.
CCCAAAGGATAGATCCACCGGGCAGAAAATAAGTAAGGACACAGAGGCACTGAACAACACAGGGGAACAGATGGACCTAATAGACATCTATAGAACTCTACATCCAAAAGCAACAGCATATACATTCTTCTCAAGTGCACATGGAACATTCTCCAGAATAGACCACATACTAGCACACAAAAAGAGCCTCAGTAAATTCCAAAATATTGAAATTCTACCAAGCAACTTTTCAGACCACAAAGATATAAAACTAAAAATAGATTATACAAAGAAAGCAAATAGGCTCACAAACACATGGAGGCTTAACAACATGCTCCTAAGTAATCAATGGATTAATGAACAAATTAAAATAGAGATCAAGGAATATATGGAAACAAATGAAAACAACAACACAAAGCCCCAACTTCTGTGGGATGCAGTGAAAGCACTCTTAAGAGGAAAGTATAGAGCAATCCAAGCATACTTAAAGAAGGAAAAACAATCCCAAATGAATAGTCTAACATCACAATTATCGAAACTGGAAAAAGAAGAACAAATGAGGCCTAAAGTCAGCAGAAGGAGGGACATAATAAAGATCAGAGAAGAAATAAACAAAATTGAGAAGAATAAAACAATAGCAAAAATCAATGAAACCAAGAGCTGGTTCTTTGAGAAAATAAACAAAATAGATAAGCATCTATCCAAACTTACTAAGAGAAAAAGAGAATCAACACAAATCAACAGAATCAGAAATGAGAACGGAAAAATCACGACAGACTCCACAGAAATACAAAGAATTATTAAAGACTACTATGAAAACCTATATGCTAACAAGCAGGAAAAAAATAGAAGAAATGGACAACTTCCTAGAAAAATACAAACTTCCAAGACTGACCAAGGAAGAAACACAAAAGTTAGACAAACCAATTACGAGCAAAGAAATTGAAACGGTAATCAAAAAAATACCCAAAAACAAAACCCCTGGACCGGACAGATTTATCTTGGAATTTTATAAGACACAGAGAGAAGACATAATACCCATTCTCCTTAAAGTTTTCCAAAAAATAGAAGAGGAGGGAACACTCCCAAACTCATTCTATGAAGCCAACATCACCCTAATACCAAAACCAGGCAAAGACCCCACAAAAAAAGAAAATTACAGACCAATATCCCTGATGTATGTAGATGCAAAAATACTCAATAAAATATTAGCAAACCAAATTAAAAATATATCAAAAGGTCATACACCATGACCAAGTGGGATTCATCCCAGGGATGCAAGGATGGTACAACATTCGAAAATCCATCAACATCATCCACCACATCAACAAAAAGAAAGACAAAAACCACATGATCATCTCCATAGATGCTGAAAAAGCATTTGACAAAATTCAACATCCATTCATGATAAAAACTCTCAACAAAATGGGTATAGAGGGCAATTACCTCAACATAATAAAGGCCATATATGATAAACCCATGCAACGTCATACTGAACAGCGAGAAGCTGAAAGCTTTTCCTCTGAGATTGGAAACAAGAAAGGGATGCCCACTCTCCCCGCTGTTATTTAACATAGTACTGGAGGTTCCTAGCCACGACAATTAGACAAAACAAAGAAATACAAGGAATCCAGATTGGTAAAGAAGAAGTTAAACTGTCACTATTTGCAGATGACATGATATTGTACATAAAAAACCCTAAAGACTCCACTCCAAAACTACTAGAACTCATATTGGAATACAGCAAAGTTGCAGGATACAAAATTAACACACAGAAATCTGTGGCTTTCCTATATACTAACAATGAACCAATAGAAAGAGAAATCAGTAAAACAATTCCATTCACAGTTGCATCAAAAAGAATAAAATACCTAGGAATAAACCTAACCAAAGAAGTGAAAGACCTATACCCTGAAAACTACAAGTCACTCTTAAGAAAAATTAAAGGGGACACTAACAAATGGTAACTCATCCCATGCTCATGGCTAGGAAGAATTAATATCGTCAAAATGGCCATCCTGCTCAAAGCTATATACAGATTTGATGCAATCCCTATCAAATTACCAGCAACATTCTTCAACAAACTGGAACAAATAGTTCAAAAATTCATATGGAAACACCAAAGACCCCAAATAGCCAAAGCAATCCTGAGAAAGAAGAGTAAAGTAGTGGGGATCTCACTCTCCAACTTTAAGCTCTACTACTAAGCCATAGTAATCAAGACAATTTGGTACTGGCACAAGAACAGAGCCACAGACCAGTGGAACAGATTAGATACTCCAGACATTAACCCAAACATATATGGTGAATTAATATTTGATAAAGGATCCATGGACATACAATGGCGAAATGACAGTCTCTTCAACAGATGATGCTGGCAAAACTGGACAGCTATATGTAGGAGAATGAAACTGGACCATTGTCTAACCCCATACACAAAAGTAAATTCAAAATGGATCAAAGACCTGAATGTAAGTCATGAAACCATAAAACTCTTAGAAAAAAACATAGGCAAAATCCTCTTAGACATAAACATGAGTGACCTCTTCTTGAACATATCTCCCCGGGCAAGGAAAACAACAGCAAAAGTGAACAAGTGGGACTATATTAAGCTGAAAAGCTTCTGTACAGCAAAAGACACCATCAATAGAACAAAAAGGTACCCTACAGTATGGGAGAATATATTTGTAAATGACAGATCCAATAAAGGCTTGACATCCAAAATATATAAAGAGCTCACCCACCTCAACAAACAAAAAAAAATAATCCAATTAAAAAATGGGCGGAGGAACTGAACAAACAGTTCTCCAAAAAAGAAATACAGATGGCCTATAGACAAATGAAAAGATGCTCCACATCACTAATTATCAGAGAAATGCAAATTAAAACCACAATGAGGTATCACCTCACACTAGTAAGGATGGCTGCCAACCAAAAGACAAACAACAATAAATGTTGGCGAGGTTGTGGAGAAAGGGGAACCCTCCTACACTGCTGGTGGGGATGTAAATTAGTTCAACCATTGTGGAAAGCAGTATGGAGGTTCCTCAAAATGCTCAAAATAGACTTACCATTTGACCCAGGAATTCCACTCCTAGGAATTTACCCTAAGAACGCAGCACTCAAGTTTGAAAAAGACAGATGCACCCCTATGTTTATCGCAGCACTATTTACAAAAGCCAAGAATTGGAAGCAACCTAAATGTCCATCAGTAGATGAATGGATAAAGAAGATGTGATACATATACACAATGGAATATTACTCAGCCATAAGAAGAAAACAAATCCTACCATTTGCAACAACATGGATGGAGCTAGAGGGTATTATGCTCAGTGAAATAAGCCAAGCAGAGAAAGAGAAATACCAAATGATTTCACTCATCTGTGGAGTATAAGAACAAAGCAAAAACTGAAGGAACAAAATAGCAGCAGATTCACAGAACCCAAGAATGGACTAACAGGTACCAAAGGGAAAGGGGGTAAGGAGGGATAAGGGTGGGGAAGAAGAAAGGGGGTATTATGATTAGCATGCATAATGGGGGGGTGGGAGAAAGGTGAGGGCTGTACAACACAGAGAAGACAAGTAGTGATTCTACAACATTTTGCTATGCTGATGGACAGTGACTGTAAAGAGGTTTGTGGGGGGTACCTGGTATAGGGGAGAGTCTAGTAAACATAATATTCTTCATGTAATTGTAGATTAATGATAACAAAAAAAAAGATAGAAAGAAAAGGGGGATTACTCCCTGATAGGATAAAACTAACTGTAAATCAAAGATTAATGCATGCTTTAAATATCCTTAATTTTGATCATTTAAAGGGTGTCAGATGATCAGCTATGGAAATACATTTTTCTGTTAATATTCCTTTCTTTAAAAAAAAAAAAAAGCAGTTCCTGTGTGGTGATCTCCAATAAGTTCTTCACAATGGTATAAAGGGCATATCAAAGTGTGAGCAAAGGGTTTGTTTGTGTTTATACAGAGGATCAAAGCCTAATTTGTCTACCCAGAAAACGAATTAAGATATGATATGAAGAACTTCCAATATCAACATTCTCTGGAAGAGTCATTCCAGAAGATGATCATCAGAAAACTTCAACAAAGATCCTGGCACTGTTGCAGTTGTAGCTGCATTCATCCCACCGGTTCCTGGACTTACCATTGGAATGAAGAAGGAGATATCTAAGCTGGCCTGTGCATACAGTTAAACAACAAATTTGACTGGATCTATACTGTCAGAACTCAACCAAGAATTAGGAGAAGTGCAAGTTGCAGCGATCCAAAATCTTGTGACTACAGACTATCTACTGTTAAAAGAACATATGGGATGTGAACAGTTCCCAGGAATGTGTTGTTTTAATTTGTCTGATTTTCCTCAAACTATTCAAATTCAGTTAGACAATATCCATCATATCATTCATAAGTTTTCACAAATGCCTAGGGTGCCTAACTAGTTTTCATGGTTTCACTGGAAATGGCTGGTAATTGTAGGTCTGCTTTGATTATGTAGCTGTATTCCTATTATGTTAATGTGTGTGTGCAATTTAATTAGTAGTTTAAAACCTATACATGATTATGTTACTCTACAAGAAGATATGTCAAAGAAATAACCAATCTTCCCATGTTTTCTTCCGCCTGCTACTTCTATAGCTTTTCTTCTTCCTTCCTAATTACAACCCTTAAGTAGAATTCGTGCCTCATATCGAAATTTCCGAGTATCATAATTCTTCCAAGTGGTAAAGATACCTCAAGACAAATGCTGGGCATAGAAGCCACAGGGCATAAATCTGCAAAGAAGTAAAAAGCTAACCTTTTCAAACAATATTGCTTCTCTCTCACTTACCAACTTTACATTTCCCTGTATGGCCCTGGAAGATGACTGTTTAGCCAGAGACGGGTAAGATTCCTCAAGGGAGGAACAACCTAAGACAGGCACAGTCGCAGGGGGGCCATCAGGTGAGAAATTGGGGATCAACAGAGGTGAGGCTTAGAACCTCACCCCCCCTGTTTTGAGAGAAATCATCTGCATCCGTGGATGTTTTGTTGCCCTTGTCTAGCTTGGATTAATACTTAGCCTATAGGCACACACCTGATCATCTACATTTGCTTTCTTACAGCACTAAAGTATGTTTTCTACCTTTATCTTGCATCTACCTACCTCTTCAGCATTTTATTAAAAATAAAAATAATAATAATAATAATGGAGAAATGTGGGATTCACATATAAATCAAGTATAAAAATCAAACGAATATTCATATTTGACCTGATTGTTTATAGTTCATAATGCATGATCAAAACCGAAAGTTTCTGTGATGACTGCCCTTGTACTGTTCACCATGTAAGAACTTATTCACTATGTAAGAATTTGTTCACCATGTAAGAACTTGTTCATTATGCTTCAGAAGATTGGAGACTGACGAGAATTAGGCTTGGGGTTGATTAATGATTGTGCATTGAGTCTCCTATACAGAATTTTATTGTTGTTAACAACCATTTGATCAATAAATATGAGAGATACCCTCTCATAAAAAAAAAGAAAAAACGATACAAGGATATATGGCTGAAAATAAATAATAAAAAGGTAGACCAAAGCCAAATCAAATGTAAAAACATGTTAGTGGACTAAGCACTCTGATGAAAAAAAAAAACAGAGATTGTCAGTCAGGGTGAATAAAAGAGCAAGACCTAACTCTATTATGTTTTTTATGACAGATGCACTTTAAATGTAAAAATGCTAGGTTAAAAATACCTAGGTGGGAAAATATATACCATGAAAACAGCAAGCATAAAAAAATTGGAGTTGCTAAATATTATCAGGTAAAATAGAGTTTAAGGCAAAGGTTATTACCAAAGATAAAGACAGACAATTTGTAATGATAAAAGGGCAATTTCATCAATTCGTTTCCCACTTAAGATCTTTCCCTCTCAAGGAAGCCCATAACCAAAGGTAGTCCAGCTGAGGCGCAATGAAATTGGGAGGAGTCTAGTGTCTCTAAACTACAGAGCTGTCATATTTCCTTCCTCTCCCCTTCCTTTCATGCACCTGCCATTACGCTCTGACCAAATCAACATTTACTTCTTTATGCCTTATTACTCATTTTACTTTAGTTACTACTAAGTCTTGTAGTACATTGGGAATCAAGTCTCAGGCATCAATTCTCCTCTGATGACCCTCTTGCTTAATCCATACCTTTCAACACATTGTCAGACCCCATGTTCTAGTTGGTTATTTTGTGGGACAACTAATGTAAGAAGTTCTTCAAGTTTTTTGTACATCTCCTAGTATTCTGGAATTATCATGAATTTTCCAATTGGAATATCAGGATTATTCCAATTCCCTGTATCAATCCTTCTCTACTTTCATACAAAAAGAAAAAAGATACACCTACACTGCATAGACACAGGCTTAAGAAGAGAAACAGAGTACCCATATATGTCTATACAAATGACATTGCATCATGATCCCAGAAGGAGTTATACACTATTGGGGTGTGCATTCTTTTTCTTGTAGACTTAGAAATTCTTTTATAAATGTATTTTCTTCGATTTGGTTCCTTTAGCTACAAAATCACCAGTAGACTGTTTTGTAAATACATTCACTTCCAAAGATAGATATGACAAGTTGCCTTCTGCTGTGTCCAACAAAAGACTTACTAAAAGATAACAATACTCCCAGGAAAGAAGGTGAGAATACATCTCTAAATTCTTAATATGATTCATGCCAACTTGTAACAACTGTTTTCCAAAGAAGAAAAACATCAAAGAGAAGTTACCTGAATAGAATGCTGTCAGATGCTATATTCAAACTAGAAGATATCCACAGAAGAGAAATAAAATCTCTTCTCTTTGCTACAATTTCAAAGCAGTGAATTTTGCTCTATTATAGACATCAAATGAGAAATTTTGCCATATTACTGGTTTCAAATCAATGTTCTTTTTAGACTGCTCTGTGTATGTACATATATATGCATATACAGACACACACACATCTTCCTTAAAACTATAACATTGGTTATCAGAGTATGCACACAGGTATCCCTACTTCATTCGCCTTCATACATTTTCTTCTTCCTCTGTCACATAGCTTTCCATAAGGACAATGAAAATAAAATTTAAATTTTTCAAGAACTATTATCTGCTAAAGCTTTGTTGGATTTCACTTATCTTTACATCAGTCCCAATGTTTCTAGCTTTATTTTTAGGGAATCAAATGTTTCAAACAACAGTCCATCCTGTTTTGGGCATAAAAAGACAGTTAGAATTAAAGTGGGAATATCTATAAAAATAAGAAGAAGGACTTTGTCCTTTAAGATTACCTGCTTCATTGACAAACTGATTACTTAAAACAAAGATAAGTCTGTGTTAAGGTGAATGATGTAGATTTGGCTATTCAAAATCCACTGACTATGGTCATTTTCTTCATCAACTTAAAAAGTCCTGCAGCAATTCACATTGATCAGGGTTAAATTAATAAATCAATTGCATTCCAATCTATTTATTTCAGCAACATAGCCAAAAGGAGTAAGAATGAAAATAAATATTGAAAAAGAGAAAAATAATAGCCTTTGTTATATACTTTTTTTGTTTGTTTTCATTTGTGATAAAGATTCTTGGAGAAACTTGGCTTGTTTAACAAAAAAAAAGAAACAATTATGAGTCACAATTCATACTGTTTTCTTCAAAGGAAAGTAATGTACTTATAATCAAAATACAGACTATATGAATTATTACATTCCCCTTATTAGCAAATGACACCCACCCCGTAACCTACCATCACATCTACAGTAAAATAGTTCCCTCCAACATGAAAATCAGAAGAGTGGTGTTAAGGAATCAATTAGAAGCTGTTAATGTTAGAGATTCAAATGTTGTAAAGGTACCAGCATGCCAGTTTTATTTCTAAGCCACAAAAAATTGGAGTTTCTTACAGAGTTCCTATATATTTTTTATCCTTAAAACACGAACATACAGAGTACCTGCATATATTTAATTCTTAAAACACACACACATGTGCATGAGCACATACATACACTTTCTAAGCACTTCACTTGCTCAGAGTAAACATGGCACATTTATGTCACCAAACACTGGGAAGATTTTCTTTAAGTAGACTCTCAGCAGGTCCCCTCCCCAGGCACCTTCTTTTCATTCATTCTAAAACATAAAAATTTGTCCAAGAAGTATTCCTTGAATATCCATTATATGTCAGGCATTGGAGAAGGCATGAGAATTCACTGGTGAATGTTTTCTAAGTGCCTCTTTGCTGTACTCAGTGGAAGGGTGGGTATTGCACAATCACTTTTTGCCACATAAACTCTATCTGTGGGGACAGTTTCACAATTTTGGTTCTCATCCTGTGCATTCCTTTAACCTACCTTAATGCATAATACACCCAAACAAAACACAAATTGAACTGGAGATTTTTGATAGAATTTTATTACAATACAGAAGAGAAGCTATGCTATAGTTACAGTCCCATCCAGTCCTGTGACCTTTATTTCTCCTCCTCATCCTAACATTCAAAAGTTCCCTAGCTGATAAAGTTTACTCGGCTCTAAAAAAGCCCAACAGCATTCTAAAAAAGACTATAGTAAACAAGGCTCCAGTGGTCAGCCAAACCCCAAGTGGTATTTTCATTCCCCTAAAAGCTTCAATTATCTATCTATATCTACATATCTGCATCACATCTATCCTTATCTGTATCACATTTCTTCTCATTTGAACCCTGGCCACCAAACTAATGGCTCATGCAGTCTTTTCACCACATAATTTGTCTGAGTAATGTACTGATGGCCATAAATCCTTAATTTAGAAAAAGAGTGTCGCACCTGGACTCTTGATGTCATAGAATGTGATGCCCAAACTATAACCAGTCCCGGTTCTGCCTTGCTGCTGAGCCATAAACCCACTCCGAAGCAAAAGTCCAAGTTGAGACATTGAAGTCAAAGTTGTTTGCTTCCATTACACAAATGCACTGGGACTGCTTATAGGCTCCCCCACAGGTACTTGTAGAGCCTTCTATCCACATAAACCCTGCAGTCTAAACACATCCATTCTTCTTCCAACTACTCCCTTACTCACTCTAAAACCAAATCAGGCTTCCCCAGCTGCATGTTCAGATGCTGAGTTCTCAAGTGCAGAATAAGGAGAAATACAAGCTGGACAGGAGCATGCTACATAATTGCCCACATACACAATTTCTCCCCATTTTTTCAAGAGTCATAAAAGATGAATATGTGAAGTTGACGAAAGGCAGATAAATCCTCAATAAGCGCCCCTTGCTGTCGCTGTTGTTGCAAATACTGTTTCTATTTGTTCCCCCATCAACCACGAGAAAAGAGAGCCCAATCAAGTTACTCTTTAAAAACAGGCACTTGCACTACAAGCAGACTGGAGGTAAGCAAGACTGTGCTTGCCAAGGACAAGTTTTAATTAATGATGGCTGCGGCACTAATGAGGCCACCTCCCATGGATACGGCTCCTGCTCCAGAGAACCCCTCAAGAGGCGCGGCCCTAGAGACAGACAAAAACGACCCACTCTGTTGCCAGAACTTCCCATGTGGCAACATCAATAATGATCACAGCACTGATCCTCCTCCTTTTAACCCCATGTTGTTAGCTCATACCATGTTTAGGGAGTCAGACTCTCCAGGGAAATACCAGTTAATAAAATAACTAGACAGAAATGAACTGTTACTCTAAGGGGGTTCTTATGGTAGATGACCAGTGTGTATTATCAGGAAACACTAGTGGCATGTAGAACATTTTTTCAAGGTTTAAGAAAAATTAAATTTTCAATTATAAATTTAACAATTGTAAATAAAAATATTTCTACATAGTTTCAATTCTCCATATAAGCAAGATGTTTTAAAGACAAATACTTCTATAAATATCAATATTTATATCAAAAGATATCAATAACCTAAAAGTTTTGAACTTGAGTAGAAGAGAAGAAAATTAAGGTAATTCACCCCCAGTAAACCTAAAAAATCCAGATATCTGAGATGATCTTTTCTTGTTTCTTGGTTATCTGTATTGTTCTTTGAACTGCCCATTTTTGTTAAAAGAGTAATATCTGCAATTGAGTGTTTATTATGTGCCACAGTGTACCAAGTACCTGAAGTGAATCTCCTTATTGACTAGGCACAACTTTCTGGATAGATAGAATTGCAAATGAGGAAATTGAGGGACATAAAATAAAATTTCCCAAGGTCACCTAAGTACCATGTGATTGAACTGGGATTCAACCCATGAAGTCTGGTTCCTAAAAGTGCTCTTGTAACCACTAACTTTGCTGTCTTTTCATTTATCTGATCAAATAGAGTTCACCAAGTAAGCTCATGTTTACTTAAAAGTAGAAGGTCAAGCATTTAGCGGCTGAATCTGCAATCTTCTTTCATATTTTCCTTTTAAATCTAGACAAATCAGCACATATTTTAATGTCACACAATTTTACTGCATTTTTTTATATTGGTTCCCCTCACTGTCCAAAGTGCACTATCATCCTTTTCCTAGATTGCTCCAACAGCCTCCTAATTTATCTTTTTTCCATTTATATTCCCCCAAAATTATTGAAATATAATCCCTCTGCATAATAGTATAATTTTTGTAAAATTTAAATCAGATTATGTCCCTCTCATATTTAAAGTCTTTCAATGTCTTTTACTGCTCTCAGAATAAAATGTAAACTTGTTAACACAGCCATAAAGTCCTTCACAATCTGACCTATGCACCCTCACCTCAAAATATTCTCCCCCTTGCTCACTGTGCTTTAGCCACTTGGGTCTTCTTTATGTTTTCTTCTGCTCTGTTCCACCTCAGGGCCCTTGCATTTACTCTTCCCCAGAATATTCTTCATGTGGGCCTTTGCATAGATGGCTGGCTCCATCTCATCCACAAGGACTCAGCTGAATGTCACTATCCCTAAAGATGCTTTCCCTGACCACTTGTCTAAAGCAGTGTATACATGCACAACATTGCCTGCTTTATCCAGTACCATCTATCACAGCCCACTCTTTATTTTCATTTAAGTATTCACCAGAAATGTGCAGTTATTATCTGCTTTCTCCACTGAAATGCAAGCCCAAGAGGAGAGACTATCTCTTTCTTGTTTGTTGCTGTGTCCTATGCCCAGCAGAGACCTAACACAGTAGAAACTCAATAAACATTTATGAGGAAGTGAATGAGCTCCCCAAACTTCCTCTCCTACTGTTTTTAAAATCTAGCTATGGAAATTCTTCTTAGATATTCAGAAAATCAAGAAACTAAAGATTGTTAGGTCAGACTAAAGAAAAATCTGTGCACAAACAAATATACAAAAGAAGCTGAAAGTATTTCCATAATACATGTACCATGAACTATACTCATAAATTTGATGGAAAAACTAACAATAAATTATGGATGGGCATAATGCTTTATAAAATTCACAAAAAAATTTAGCTCAATAATTACATTTTCTAAATAATTTTAAATGGGAAATAAAGGTAGAAAAAATTTTAAGTAGCTTAATCTGTCCTTGCTTCTCTGCATGTTTTTTGTTTGTTTGTTACAGAAAAAAAACCTAATAGAGAATCACAAATTCCACTAAGGTTTGATACCCCTTAAAAAGCAACTGTTCAACACCTCAGTTGAAAGGATGCAAAAATTCTCAACAAATTACAATTAACAAGATGTTCTCAGGATAGGTTAGACACGTGCATACATCTCAGGTTAACTGAATCAGCAAATTTTTCATTGCTAGTAGGCAAATTTCTGGGTAAATTTATTGTCTATCTCAAAAATTACAAGGTAGCCATACTTTCTATGCCAAGAAAAAAGACATAGAATATGCTAAAGTATGAAACATTATAGGAAGAGTGCTCAATGAGAAATGTAAAGCAAACTAGTCAAAGTGATGCCCAACTTTCAAGGTCCAGTGAGTCTCCTGTGAAAAACCACCATTTGGCAATTTCTGCCTAATGATTATTGCCTGCAATCTAAGACTCTTCTGGGTTTTTGCTTAATGCAACATTTATTAATTTGCTACTATGGGCAAAGTGATACAGTGATTGAAAGTTGAATAATGTTGAAATATGGTCCCTGCTCTTCAACTGATTAGTCTAGAAATTATGCATACATAAATAACTGTTGGTTCAAATACCTGTTCTTCAAAGGTAGATGGTCCCAAATGACTTCAACGAGCTCAGACATCAAGAATTTCTTCACAGTACTGCTGTTTCTGTATTTCTAGTACAGAAAAATAAAATATATATACTGTAATTAATTATTCTAACTTTCCTGTACATTGCGATTCATTTTAGCTATAGGGCAGCACAATACCTGGCCTAAACAATGATAGCTTATATACTGGAGCATGTAAACTAAATGTATGTCCTTCGGACCTGATTCCAAGGTCCTGACTCAGCCAAAACTAAGGCTTACATACAGTGCAGATAGACTCATGCCCTCAGGAAATACGAGTGGTTCATAGCGCTAAATCCAGCTAGCAGTTGTGGTGTCATCTATTGCTTATCTACTGCATTACCTGACTTCATGAGATTAAGCTGAACAGAATTTCAGTTTTAACATTGATTTAATGGAAAACTGAATGATATCTCAAAAAAACGCCAATCTCCAAAATATTGGAAGAATGAAACTGACTTCTGTTCACTAAGGGATGTACTGAATGTTCCCTGTATACTTTGCTTGTACTCAGCACCCTCACTGGCTTTTCTTTAATTAGACATTTAAGTACCATTTACTTCAGATACACCCATACAAGTAAATATACACCAGAGAAGTGTGCAATAAAATAAATGACATCTGCTTAATAAAACTTTATACCACACTCACTGGCTTTTATTTAATATAAATTTGCTATAGTTGGTGCGTTATAGTAGAGATACCAAGTTCTTTTTTAAATGTAAGAAAATATGGTGTCTGTTACCTTTACCTTTTATGAGTTGCCTGCTGTCCCGTATTTGGCAAGACAAATAGAATTACATACTGTGAGTGACTCAGAACAGAACTTCACTATCAATCATCTGCCTGGCTCTGCACAAATTCTGTAGGGCATTCAGGACATTTTGCTGCCTATGAATATTTTAGACAAGAAGAATCCCTGAAAGCTTCCTGATGGATTAATATGAGAAAGGAGGGCATTTTCCTGTTTTATAGCTATTTGCTAAAGTACTAAGGCCACTACTACACTTCAATGGAAAGATGCCTCCTTAAACAGAAAGAAACAGCCCCGTGGAAGAGTTCTGGCTCCCTTTATCACAAACTGATTTCCAAATAGTGATATGTAATATATAAATATTGCTTGCATTCCTCTGCAGGAAATGAAATGCTCTACTGGTGCCAACTCCTTCACACCTAGCAATAATTGTGGGAAAAAGAAAAGAAGGAAGAAGATGTATACCAGCCATGTAAAAACAAGAAGTTTGCTCAGATATCTCATTAGTTTTGCCAATGAAATAAAGAACAATTTATTAGCTTCTCCATCATTTTATGGTACAATTCATACCCATGAGTAAACAGCAGAGTACCATTCTCAACAGCAGTTCACAACTTGTGGGCTCATTACTATTGATATTTTGAACTATTTCCCTCCAGTTTTTAATGTATTATTATATGTAGTGTTTTATATCTTACTCTCCTGCTAAGATTTAAACATTTTCCCATGTTATTATGAAGCCTTCATAAATATTTTAATGGCTATATAACATTCCATAAAGAATATGTAACAAAGCTGATTTAACATTTGTCCATATCAGATGTTTAAAAAGTGTCCAATATTTACCTTTATAAATATCAGTATTTCATATCACTGTTCATATATATTTTCTTTAGTTTTAAGAACTTGAACTTTTTTATTTCTAAATTAAGCAATACCTCTCCTATCTCAAAATGGTGAGATAATGCACCCAAGTCCCCAGTCACGAGACAGGGTTTTGTTTGTTCTTAGCATCTGTTCTATAACTAAAACAGTATACAGGAAATTCACATATATCTAGAGAATAAACTAATGGTTACCAATTATAGGTGTTTTACAATTTATTTACATTCTCACAACTGTCCTGGGATGTGTAATTGTGTCACTTTTTAAATTAATAAATTGTGGACAAATGAGTCTAAATGCCCTATTCAATACAGACAGTAAGCCATTGGGATGATATTTTTACCCCATGCTTTCTCAACTTCAGAGGTCACCCTTTCTCACCATATTGTGCTGGAAGGCTGTACTGTGTAGTTGTTATTAGCATAAACATTTTAATCCAACAGCCTTGGCCTACAACCCATTTCTACCACTTACTCTCTCCGTGATCTTGTATAAATCACTTATCCCTTCTGTGTCTCAGTTTCCTAATTCCTTAAACTCTGATGCTAATAAAAATACTAAATCTAGCATAGGTTTGTTTTAAGAATTAAATGAGAAGATTCAGTTAATTAAGCATATAATTAATGTCTGCATTAGTTTTGTACCTGTTAGTTTGAGCTTTCCATATACTTAATATAAACTTTAATTTGACATCTCGTCCATATTTCCACACTCCCAAATAGACACTGAGCACTTCATTGTCCACTAAGAGTAAATATGAAACAAAGGTACACTTCAAAACCATCATCCACGATCTATAAATATAAAGCTGTTTACTTATCCTATATTCAGATACATTACTTCCATTTGTTAAGGGCTCAAATTAACTGACCTAGCTGTACCTCTAATATGTGGGAAGTACAAAAACAGATTTTACAGTTCAAATGAGATCATCTGATTACTACCTACTCTGGCACTACATCCTCACATGACCTTGTACAAGGTCTTCAACATAATTAACTTTGAAAATAGCAGCTAAGATATGATTATAGCTTTAGTTATACTGAGGGTGCAATAGAACGAGAACCCTGAATTATTGTAGAAAAATTAATTTAGACTTCTTGCCAATAATGGAAATCAAATTTATTTAGATCAAGAGACAAGTCTTAAATTTGCAAAAAAAAAATATCATAGTACATCATGACAAAGGACAAGCTGCAAAGGAAAAGCTATCAGAACAAGCCTCAGCATGAAGAACTGAATTGGTCAGGGTTCATCCAGGAACAGACCCATCATGAGTTATGGGCTATTTAATAGAAGTTAGATCTCACACAGTCATGGAAAGCACTGGGAAATTGGAGGTCCAAGAAGAAAGTTGGAGGGTCAGAGTGAGAGTTACCAGCCAGCCACTCTGAGCAACCAGGCACCTCCAGTCACTGAAATGGGCTGTGAAAGGAAGGTTCATGGAGGTGCCCATGGGGAGTGCACTGTGCAGCTCCCACTTCGGTGAGTGCACTACAGAGAGTCCGGGAGTGGGCCTGGAGCCACTGTGGGTCAAGAGGATCAGCAGTTAGCTAGAAAGTTGGATGCAGAGCGAGGACCAGCTGGAACCTGCCAGCACCTGCTGGCACTTCCACTTCTGTCACTCACTGCATGTAACCAAGGCAGCCTTCTAGGGAAACGGTTACTGCCTCACTTCTGCCTTCCAAATCTTGCATAACGTCCTCTTTTGGCCAGTGTTTACCTAAAACCACACAGGGAGAAACATTCTAACACATATGGTTCTAGCAGAACTGACACAGTACAAACCACCACAAGAACTTGGATTAAATGGGCAGGTAATTAGCATTATAGCACAGCAGGCCTTTTCCAACAATAGTTCCTGCTGTTGTAGAAAGAAAAAACATCAGAACGCTAGTATCAAGGAAAATTATAACATTAGTGAGAAAAAAAAAGCCTTCTCACCCCATAACAGGAGGGCTAAAATGGGAATAAGCAAGTACAACTGTCTGATTTGCATGTCTAGGGGAGAAATGATCTAGTAAGATCACTCTTCTCAAGCTAGGAAGAAATTGTTTCCTCATTAATCATTACTATCATTAAACAAGATTCAGTGAGAATCTTTGTTGCTCATCTATTATAGCTTATGAAAACAATACACGATTTTTCAATTTCTTTTTTCAAATTTGTGAAGGGGAAAAATAAAACTCATAAGACTCGAAACATAAAAAGGGAGAGGGCAAGAGAAATGCTAAATGACTGCACTCCATCAGTCTGAATGGGACTGCTGGAATGTGAAATAAGTTCCAGGGCAAAAATACGCCAAGGAACAATAGGAAATGTCAAATGTTATTTGTTTGTTTTGCATTAAAAGGCACAGGTAGGAAAGGAAAAATGAAAAAAAGTGTTTTCCTTAAATAAAATGTCTAAAATATTTTGGACACTGAAATGTGGCCTACATCCCTCAAATAAGAAATGCAGGGCCACTGATGTTTTGAAAAAAGTACATATTTTTCTAAAGAACAAATTATAATGTAAGTATGAAATTTCACAATAAGGCTAGTACACAAAAACAAATTAAAATGATAAATAATAATCTGGTAATGGAAAGGATGTCTAATCATCAAAATGAAGAAGAAAATTTTTATTCAAATTATTCTAATTCACTGTTTAAAGAATTTCAATACAAAATTAATTATTTGTTATTTCTTATATGCTCCTGCTATGCAGGGTGTTAAGCATACAAAGACAAATGAAACATACGTAAGGGACATCTGCTGTTTGCGTTAGCCATCCAAAATCTGACCTTCTTCCTAGTTTGTGTGCAAGGTCTCTTCTTTATTATCTGGGTAGAAGGGCAGAAGCTTCTTCCCTCACAGGAGCCAGAAGTGCGAGACACTCACATTCCAGTCATTCTTCCAGGTCAAGAATAATCATGTGACCCAGCCTCTAGAAATCAAATACAACCACATCTGACTGACACATCCACACTGTCTACAGTCACAGTATCGGTCTTGGAGGCTGCAAGAGAAGGTACAGAAATGGTGCGTGGTGGCAGCTGTGGTAAAGTTGAGGTGCTGGCACTAACGAGCCAGCAGTACAGGCATAGACTGGTGTTCTTCCATGGTTTCTTCATCAGACCAGTTCTGATGTGGGATTTATTCTTGAAACCTTCTTCCAGCCTTCCATTCAACCGTGGTCATTCCCAATATCTCTACACAACAGCTTTCAATAAACTTCTGTCTGTTTAATTGTAATCAGTATCTGCTGTCTGAAATTAAGAACTTTTGAGTGATAGGGCATGTTTCCTCACCTCAAAGAGTTCACAGTCTCACTAGATACTAAATAACAATACCATATAAAAGGCATAAGCATGGTATATCTAATTAACAGTCAACATCCCCATTGTGAGGTCTCAGAGGCAACTTCAAACTTAGACTCTCCGAAGCTAGAACTCAGTCTGTACCCTCTGCACTTTTCTCTGTATCAGTGATTGGCACCACCCTTCTAGTTGTTCATGACCAAAAACAGTACGACTTCTTGAAAACAACCTCTTCCTCATTCCCAATATCCAGTCCATCACTGAATCCTACCAGTCTTGCCTCCTAAATATCTCTCTAACCACTCACTTTTCTGTAGCATTATCACCATCTCCAAAGGCTAAGCTTCTAAGCTTCCATGATCTCTCACTGGGCTAATACACTGAGAGCCTTCTAACTGATGGCCGACGTTTGGGCTTCTATGCAAACTACTTCAGACAAAAAGATATTTTAAAAATAATTATCAAATCATATGATTCAACCACTCAAACTTTTCAATAGTTTCTCAAGGATCTGTACACTCTAGCCCCTGCATGTCTTTCCATTCTCTCTTCTGGCCATTTTCTGCCCCTACTGTTTGCATCCTAAACACATGAGCCTTCCTTCCTATTCTCATTGCTCCCATTGCTTCCCCTTGTTTTGTATCATTAATTCCTACTGACCCTTCAAATTTTAATTTAAATATCACCACGTTAGGGAAGTCTTCGCTGGAACACTGAAATATATCTAATCTTGTTAAAATCAATCATATATTTTTATTTATAGCATTTTTTAACAGTTTGCAATGTATTTATGCAATTACTTTATTAACGTTTATCTCTCCAGTACAGAATAAGTTCCACAAGAGCTAAGACCATGTTGGATTTTATTCACCCTTGTCTGCCCAGTGATTAGCACATTTATTGAATGAATTAATTATGTAAAAAGAGGTATCAGAACAATTAATTCTATATAGATGGGAAGACAAGGGTAAGGATTTGCAGAAGTGGTGCTAGAAGTTAAGGAGTAACCAGAATTTCCATTAGCAGAGAAATCACTATATCATCTCTCACTCACCATTGCTGCTGTTGACCTAAATATTGAGATGATCAAAGTTAAATGCATAGTGCATTTATGTTCTAAATTCCCCAAGTTGCTCCAAGTCCATAATGATGATAGATAAATACATTTTTTAGCTTCTTAAGGCATAGCTACACACAAAATCAAGATAAACTGATGTCCAGAAGTAGAACAGAAAAGCAGACTAGTAACTAGAACCATGAACTCAGTGCATTCGGAGTCTCTCAAAAAGCACCATCTGTGGTTACAGCTCTCAACTCCTAGGCATCAAATGAGACTAAAAAGTCTTCAAGAAACGCCAAGTCTCATTCTGTATTTCTACAGAAAGAGAAGTTGGAGGGAGGCTCCTTAGTCCCAGAAAAGGAAGTTAAAAAACTGCGACTCATGTTTTATAATGGAAATGCTATATCCATTGAACTCAGTAATGTTCCCCCCTCCCTCCAGTCCCAGCAACCAACATTCTACTCTTTGCTTCTAGGAGTTTGACTAATTTAGATAATTCATGTAATTAGGATCATAGCGTATTTGTCCTTCATAGTTCCTATAGTTGACAACACTGTATTGTATACTGAAAAATTCGTTAAGAGATCTCAAGCATTCTTACCCAAAAAAAAGTGAGGCAGGAAGAAATTTTTGGAGGTGATGGATATATTTATTACCTTAATTATGGTGATGGTCCACAGGTGTCGCATATGTTTAAACCCATGAAATGTATTTCCTAAACATGCATGTTTTTGTATATCAGCTATACATCAATAAAGCTGTTAAATTTATTTTAAATCTTTTGATTACCCAAACTTACAGCTACTGGTGGGCTGTTAAATGTTTAAAAAACTGCTTTCGGTGATGGGAGAATATGGAAATATATGCACAAGTGTATAATAAATTCTTTTATATAAAGAATGTATAGCACACAGTTAAAATATAATAAAATATACGATACTCTTTATCATAAATTCCATATAAGTAATTGATTCTCAGAGAATGCTTTTGTTGATGTTTACTGAACTCCTGTATCCATAGCCAACCTATAATTGCAACTGAAAAACTAGCATAGTTCCAACATGTATGCTGGTTGATATTTCCCTTTATATTAACAACTGAGATAAAATAACAAAGATGTATGTCAGAACTTCAGTCATGCATTAATGATGTGAAGGACTTCTTTAATACTTTTTAATACTGGAAGAATATTCTCTCTTTTTTTGTGTGCTATTCATAATGTAATGGCCACAAACACTGCATACCTTTAAGTTTAATATAAATTATTAATATTTTCTCTTTTTAAATCTAGATAATCAACAAAACAATAAATCCAGCCCTGCTTTGCAGCACTCACCAGTTTCTGTGGGAAAATACTCCCACCATAGTTGACTACAAACTACCAACAGGATGGCACTGACAGAGCTGGAGCGGTGCAAAGCATCACACCACTGTATGGTATGTTCGCCATGAAGACAAAGTAGGCATAGATAACTGTAAGAGCACAGATAATAGCAAAATGTAGTAAAATAGTAGAAAGTGATAAGTTTGAATCTTGGTTACCTTTGTTTTAATATACTATACCTAATGTAATTTTGTGTAGTTTTATTTTTAATAATGATTGTTTAACAACTGACTTAACAATAGTTCTTCAAGTTCTAACTGGCACTTGCAAGCCAGCAAAAGCTGGCTCCTGCATGTCACTGGGACTGCCTACATGAAGCCTGCTGTGTACGTGTCAGAAATTCCTGGTTGGAATGACACAATGACAACACTGTATTTCTCTACTTAACACTGAACTCTAGTATCGGTATTGGCTTTTCACTGTGTTCATAATTCATTAAACTTTCAAAATGAGTGCAACAATTTTAACTTATTTCAAGTATTTAAAATACATTTTTTACAAAGTATCACTAAAATACATTAAATATAAACTAATGTTTCTTCTCATTGTAATAAAAATTCTCAGCAAATGAAGTAAAATATTATTCAAATATAAAAAAAGATACTACAGTAAAGTTTACTTATAAACTTTATATACATTTGGGGGGAAATTATTATTATTTAGTTTAAAAACAAAATGTGTTAATAGTGGCATTCTTAGTCATAGGTTATTTTTGTAGAAATCTTTCCAGCTGCTCCAAGATCTTTCTGACTCAGCCCTGGCCAGAGAAATGTTAAAGAGATGGTTACAATCTATTTCCAAATATTTTTCTCTGTCCTTTATCTTCAAAGAATTTCATCTTTTTAAAATTTGATAAAAATATTGGTAACTGGAGAGCTCTACTTGGACAGCTCTTGACTTTTTTTCAGGGACTGCACTCTGTTTGATAGGAAGCTAGAGTTTTTTATTCAAAGAGAGCATTTCATGATCTGTGTCACCATCTTAAGTTTCAAAATGTATAGATGGAGATTTCAGGAGTGAGAGTGAAAGAAATTGAGTACTTTCATGTTTGTAGTTCACTTATTTGGAAAATCTTTAAATCAGAGTAAGAATTAGTCTTGCAAAGAAAGCTTTGCTTTATGTAACCATCATTTGCATTGTCCTCTTGATGATTGTGGAAGCTTGAAAAAACTTTGTTTTCTAAAAGAATTGTACCTTTGCTCAATTTACATTTTTACTACTGTTTATATCATCTGATTGCACACCCTGTGGGGTTTTAAAAAAAAGGGAAGTGTTGTTCAACAAGTTTTTCTGCACCATTAACTGAATATCTGTATCACTGACATTGATGTCAAAATATAAGTATTACGTGTGAATTATATCTCATTAAATCCGGAAATAAAATAAAATGGAAAAATTACAAATGAGTCAAATTTCATATTATTTTTAAATACCAAAATAGACTCATGGGATATCTCTCCCCTATGTCAGATACTAGTTTTGTTACCATTTTTGGATGTAGTACACATCAGTCCAAAGAATACCCAGAGCTGCCATCCATGGTGTGGTGTGATAACTTCAATACACCCTCCAGATTGTAGCTACCCTGAATCTGGTCAAACTGCTAAATCTGACTACCAGTTTATATAAAATGAGGGAGAAAGAAGAATTTGTTTGAAAACAAAACCCCACAGGGTGTGCAATCAGCAAAATCCATACTGTAGGAAAATTTACAAAATAAACTGAAGAATAAAGGAGAGAAAGAAGGGGAGAAGTGTGGAACAAATTAAAATAGATTTCAGATGAGTCTTTTCAACTGGTTGCCATTGTGGACCCTATTTGTATCCTTAGTTTAACAAGAACAAAAAAAAATTATGAGGCCATCAGGAATATTTGAACACTCACTGGACATTTGATGACATTAAATTAATTTTAGAAGTGATCATGGCATTGGGCTTATATTTTATAAAGAGTCTTTACCATTTAGAAACAAAGGCTGAAATAATTACAAAAGAAATACAAAAGAAAAAAGGTACAAAGGAAATAATACAAAGTGTTTTAATAATAGATAAAACAAGGTTGACCATTTTGTTATCATTGTAATCATTATTAAAGTTGGTACCAAGCACAAGAGAATTCATTATCAAAAATGCACATGTGCTAAAAAAATTTTCATAATAAAAAAAATTTTTAAGTATTAAATACATAATATTTTTAGAAATGTAAAACATAGAGAGTTCCTCAACAAAATGTTAGCAAACTGAATATAATGGTATAACTTTGAGCCCAAAATGCTAGAACTCTAGGCATTCTAAGAAATATGGAAAGACTGGAAAAGCAATCTATAGTTCCAAAGCAGTCCAGGGATTTAGAAAAATAAAAAGGAAGGAGGGAACAAAATGATAAATGAAACTTACCATTCTTGCAAAAAGTAAGAAATGATAAAAAAAAAAAATTTTAATTGAAGTAAATGGAAAACACAAAGTAAAATGATAGAAACTAGTTCAAATATTCTAGGGGAGGTCCAAAGGCTGTAGGCTCTGCTGTAGAGCCCCTCACCTCCTTAAAATACTACACTCAAGCACACATGCACACATGCCCTGAGCAAGCTGTTCATTCAGTCATTCAAACATCTAATATGAAGCCATCTATTGAGAAGTCCTTGGTATTATCTAGGGACAAATGATACAACAATAAACAAGACAGGAGTGATGCCTTCCCTTTCTGACCTTACAGTATAGTGGGAAAATTATTAAAATAAACAAATTAAGAATTCAAATCCAATGTGTAAAGTGCTATGCTGGGGAGTCTACAGACACCATGGTAAACAGAAAAAAATCGTTCCAACCAGAATAAATCTTTTATGTACTGTCTACTTTTCTTTAAAAAATGAGCTGTATTAAAACATGCAAACCGCCTGTTCAACAGCTGGTGTCGGCAAAACTGGACAGCTACATGTAAGAGAATGAAACTGGATTATTGTCTAACCCCATACACAAAAGTAAAATCAAAATGGATCAAAGACCTGAATGTAAGTCATGAAACCATAAAACTTTTAGAAAAAAATACAGGCAAAAATCTCTTGAACATAAACATGAACAACTTTTTCATGAACATATCTCCCTGGGGAAGGGAAATAAAAGCAAAAATGAAGAAGTGGGACTATATCAAACTTAAAAGCTTCTATACAACAAAGGATACCATCAGTAGACCAAAAAGACATCCTACAGTATGGAAAAATATATTCATAAATGACAGATCCAATAAAGGGTTGACATCCAAAATATATAAGGAGCTCACACACCACAACAAACAAAATGCAAGTAATCCAATAAAAAATGGGCACAGGATCTGAATAGACACTTCTCCAAAGAAGAAATTCAGATAGCCAACAGACACATGAAAAGATGCTCCACATTGTTAATCATCAGAGAAATGCAAATTAAAACCACAATGAGATATCACCTCACACTAGTTAGGATGACCACCATCCAAAGGACAACAACAAATGTTGGCGAGGATGTGGAGAAAGGGGAACCCTCCTACATTGCTGGTGGGAATGTAAATTAGTTCAACCATTGTGGAAAGCAGTATGGAGGTTCCTCAAAAAACTCAAAATAGAAATACCATTTGACCCAGGAATTCCACTCTTAGGAATTTACCCTAAGAATGCAGCAGCCCAATTTGAAAAAGACATATGCACTTCTATTTATTGCAGCACTATTTACAATAGCCAAGGAATGGAAGCAACCTAAGTGTCCATCAGTAGATGAATGGATAAAGAAGATGTGGTACATATACACAATGGAATATTATTCAGCCATAAGAAGAAAACAAATCCTACCACTTGCAACAACATGGATGGAGATAGAGGGTATTATGCTCAGTGAAATAAGCCAGGTGGAGAAAGAAAAATATCAAATGATCTCACTCATCTGTGGAGTATAACAACAAGGAAAAAACTGAGGGAACAAAACAGCAGCAGACTCCCAGAACCCAAGTATGGACTAACAGTTACCAAAAGGGAAAAGGACTGGGGAGGATGGGTGGGAAGAGAGGGATAAGGGGGAAAATGGGGCATTATGATTAGCACACATAATGTAGGGGGGTAGGGATGTGGGGAAGGCAGTATATACAGAGAAGACAAGTAATGATTCTATAGCATCTTACTATGCTAATGGACAGTGACTGTAATGGGGTATGTGGGGGGTACTTGATAATAGGGGGAGTCTAGTAACCATATGTTGTTCAAGTAATTGTATATTAACGATATCAAAATAAAAAGCAACATGCAAACCTTATGGAATGCCGATACCTAGAGTAACAAGAAAGGGGAGAGGGCATTACCAAAAACCAGAGCATGACTGAAAGGCTGAAGAATCACCCTGGGGCTGGTGTAACAAGAAAAGGGAGAGAGCATGTACCCCCCTGGCTACTCCACACACATTCTCTCCCTTCTATCCATATTTTACTTCCTTATAAAATCTTGTTATTTGGAGGAATGTACATCAGGGATCAAAAATTAAGCAGAAGCTACTAGACTCTATATGGAGCTGACTTCAGCCACTTGAGTCTTTCTATCAAAGCATAGCATGCACCTGAAATAGCCATGCTAGGAGATGGGCAATTCCAATGAACCATATTGTAGAATTCCTAGAACAAAACAAAACACCCCATTGTTATTTGATAATTATGATTCTAAACTGTATGGTTTAGCTTTCATCACGACTTTTGGAAGTTTTATTTCCAATAGGCAAAAAATTTCCTATTACCAAATTATTTATTTCACTGAGCACTAATTTATCAATTAACTGTATCTGAAATAAAGACCTCTAAGTTACAGAAATTACACCAATATATGGCTATTGGCTCCAGCAACTAAATCAGCAATTAATATACTCACTAATGAATGAATGAGTTCAATAAGAAATAAATCATTATATTGCCGAAGGCTTATTTTTAATTGGCCCACCTATTTATGGGTAAGCCTATTATAATTTCATTAATCTAGATTTTATGGTGATCTGTAACTTTTATAGATCCCATATTAAAAACAAAGGCTGGTGTATTAGGTATCAACACTAATAATCGTAACTCATATAATTATCATTATATTCCAGAAAACTATAATCAAACAATAATAATAGAAGTCTTTTAGTCTTTAATATATGCTAGTGACAAAAAATTCAGTTGATTGAGAAAACCATCATGTTTGATATATCAGGACAAGTTACAATATAAAAAAATGTCATCTACCAGGTGTAAATGTAAAATGATTCCCTATTTTGTAAAATTCCCATTCATCCATTGTATAATATATCATGCTTCATACTCTTTTACATTATGTAAGATAAACAATCAATATAGGCTCAAAGCTTTAAAGCCAGAGGTGTGAAATTAGTTCTCTGTCAAGTGTGTTTTTGATTGAACATTCAGAAGTGTATCAGTCTGAGACAATTTCAGTTCACCTACAAGAAATGAAAAGTAATCTATATATTTACAAGAAGATAGAATTCACTGTGTTGTGATTTTTCACACAGTCTTAGATATTCATTGGATTTTATGCTTACTACTGACTCAAGCAATAAATAGTTTACAACTCAGTTTTTCTAATTTTTCCTCTGAGGCTCCTTTACATTGCAGTATTCACAAATCCTCCATTACAACAAGATCATCTTGTTTACAAAAGTATAATCTCAAAAAAAATTTGCATCTCTAATGTAATTAAGTACTTGTTCACATTATAATGTGCCCAACCTAATCTCCTGTTTGCAAATTTTCATATCTGCACAATGAATATAAATATTCTGGTTAATAAAAAGCTTTGGGAACTTCTGTGCTAAGATGGTGGAATAAAACTCCTACACAGAATTTCCTTTCCCAACATTCAATTCAACAAAATAAAAATAGTAAACCCAGGAAAATTTTACCAGGAGCAACTAATCAAATGAATGCCATGAAGCTCAAATTGTGACAGCCAAGAGAGGGAAAAATGAACTAATGTTGCCAATGAAGTGAGTAATGTTCTGGTGGGAGAAGTGGAAAGAGCTATAGGGAAGAAACAAGTAAAGTCTGAGAAATAAACAGTGAAGCTAAGAAGCTGAGTACCTCTAATGGAAGCAAAAGCTCCAGGCTACACATGTAATAAGGAATAGGGTGGATCCTTTTTACTATTCCCTTAGTAAGAATAGGACATGTATGCCAATTATTCTCAGGGAACCATAGGGTAGGATGTTTAATAAAATCTCAGAAGTGAGAACAGAGCCCAAATATTCTAATAAAGCCTGCACAGAATTCAGCTCAACTCTCTTCCTAATTTCTCTCCCACAGTCCTTCACTAAGGAAGGCATAAGAAATAGGCAGACATCAATTATAATTTGCTCAAGAAAATCACTGTCTCTCATAGAATCAAAACTGAGTCAGCTCTGATTTAATTTAGTTGAATCTTCTCTCTTTTTTTCTTAGTATATATGGTTAAAGGTTTGTCAATTTTATTTTCTCAAAAAACCCACCTCTTAGTTTTGTTGATTTTTTTCTATTGTTTTTCTTTTCTCTATTTCATTTATTTCTGCTCTAATCTTTATTATTTCCTTCCTTCTGCTAAATTTGGAGTTAGTTTTTTCTTTTTTTAGCTCCTTTAGTCATAATGTTAGGTAGTTTATCTGAGATCTTTCTTTTTTTAATGTAGGTATTTATTACTCTTAATTTCCCTCAGTAATGCTTTTACTGCATTCCATAAGTTTTGGTATGTTGTGCTTCCATTTTCATTTGTTTCAAAATTTTTAAATTTTTTCTTTTGATTTCTTCTTTGACCCATTGATTGTTCAATAGTTTGTGGTTTAATATCCATATATTTGTGAATTTCCAGTTTTCCTTCTCCTATTGATTTCTAAAATGGCCAACAGATATGTAAGAAGATGCTCAAAGTTACCAACAATCAGGGAAATGCATCTCAAAACCACAGTAAGACATTACCTCACCATGTGTCAGGATGTCTATTATCAAAAAACAAAAGACAAGTGTTAGCAAGGATGTGGAGAAACTGGAAATTTTGCAACACTGTTGGTGGGAATGCAAAATGGTGCAACCACTACAGAAAACAGTGTGAAAATTCAATTCAAAAAACTGAAAATACAACTACCACATGATCCAACAATAACCCCACTTCTGGGTATTTATCCACAAGCGTTGAAATCAGAACAGAGTATCTGCACTCTCATATTCATTGTAGCACAACTAATAATAGCCGAGATGTGGAAACAACTTAAATGTTCATTGACAGCTGAATGGATTAAGAAAATGTGCTATATACATACAATATTACCCAGGCTTAAAAAAAAAAGGAAATTCTGCTGTATGTGACAAAAGAGATGAATTTTGAGGATATTACGCTATATGAAATAAGCCAGCCACAGAAGAACAAATACTATATGATTGCAC
Organism: Manis pentadactyla; assembly: GCF_030020395.1. Lineage (NCBI taxonomy): Eukaryota > Metazoa > Chordata > Mammalia > Pholidota > Manidae > Manis > Manis pentadactyla. The sequence continues at coordinate 83,971,720 of NC_080025.1, forward strand.
CTATATGAGGTATCTAAAACAGTCAAATTCATAGAATCAGAGTGAAATGGTGGTTGCCAAGGGCTGAGTGATGGAAGAAATAGGGAGTTGCTAATCAACAAGCATAAAGTTTCAGTTAAGCAAAATGAGTAAGTTTTAAAGATCGTACAACATTGTACCTATAGTTAACAATACTGTATTGTATAGTTAAATTTTTGTTAAAAGGGTAGATCTTACCAGAATAAAACAAAATATCTTTTAAAAATGTGAGTCACCCCATTAATAGAAAAAAAGAACACACGCATGCACATGTATATACATATGTGCACACATGCACACACCACATGGGGAAGAAAAGAAAGAAAGAAATAAGAAAGGGGGATGGAGGGATACAGCAAGGGACAAAAGAGAAGGGAACACTACATGAAAAAAATTGTCAACACAGCCTACTAAGAGTAGATTACCTGTAGAAGACAATTCCCAATAATTTATAGATCAACTTAATAACCATCAGTCCAAGAAAACAAAAATTCAAAGATTGAAAAACTTAAGAACAAAAGAGAAAGAACATGTTTTAATTAGTTTTCTCCAGAGAAATAGAACTAATAGGATATACATATATATATATATATAAAGAGAGAGAGATTTCGTCTACAGAACTGGCTCACATGATTGTGGAGATTGACAAGCCTGAAATTTGCAGGGCCAGCCAGTAGGCTGGAAGTTCCAGCTGGAACTGATGATGCAGTCTTGAGTCTGCAGGCATCCTGGATGCAAAACTCCTTCTGCGGGACCTCTTCATTTCTTGTAAAGCCTTCAACTGATTGGATAAATCCCACTCACATTATGGAAGGTAATCTACTTTACTCAAAGTCTACTGATTTAAATGTTATTCACATCTAAAAAATACCTTCACAGCAACATCTAGATTTGTGTTTGATCAAACAACTGGGTATTTGTAGCCTAGCTAAATTGACTCATAAAATCAGCTGAGACAGAAAGAGAAACGTTGAGAGGGAGAGAGAAAGGGAAAGAGACAGAGGTTATATAGACTTAAGGAAATAGATTAAATACCAAAGCAGCATAATAAAGATAAAAGCCAAATCAGAAACTTTAAGAAACTACTTATGTAGCTAACAAATTACTAATATAGAGAAAATTCTTGAGAAAGTCATGGTGATGACAGAATTTCTTTTGGATAGTTACATTTATTTTATTTAAGCTTATTGTGAATCAGGCATTGTTCTGAGTACTTTTACAAATATTAAGCCATTTAATCTTATGGGGTAGTTATTATTACTATCTCTGTTTTACAGATGAGGAAACTTAGACATACTGAGAGCTTAGATCACTGACTTGAACCCTAAGAAACAAGTGGTTCAATTAAGGCCCAAAGACGTGAAAATATTTGTGCAAAGCCAAAGAGAAGTAAAAATGGATTAGAGCTCCTGACTCCAGAATCTCAACTCAGTGCTTTTTAAGCATAACATCTTGCCCCTTGCTCAAATGGAAGATTTTAGAATCAAGAGGGTCATTCCTTGGATGTCTTCTCCAGTCCTATATGGATGATAGATTATTAAAATGCAAATATATTGAAGTAATAAAGATAAAGCAAATAGAGGGCGGAGCCAAGATGGCGGCATGAGTTGGACAGTGGAAATCTCCTCCCAAAAACATATATATTTTTGAAAATACAACAAATACAACTAATCCTAAAAGAGAGACCGGAAGACACAGGACAACAGATACAGTACATCCACACCTGCAAGAACCCAGCGCCTGGTGAAAGGGGTAAGATATAAGCCACAGCCTGGCGGGACCCGAGTGCCCCTCACCCCAGCTCCCGGCGGGAGGAGAGGAGTCTAAGCGGGGAGGGAGAGGGAGCCCAGGACTGCTAAACACCCAGCCCCAGCCATCCACACCAGAGTGCAGACACAGTGCATGCATGGGGTGCTGGAAACTAGGGAAGCAGGACAGTAAGACCTGTGAGTGGGTCCCGAAGCCAGCGTCCCTGTGACAAAGAAAAGTGAGTGCTATTTGAATGTCTTAAAGGGACAGGGACCCCACAGTTGTAAGGAAGCATCCCGGGTCACAGTCCAGCACCTGGAAATTCCAGGGAACTCCGGGAGCACTAACACCCTGGGCAACAGCTCTGAGACCCCTCACAGAGGTAAACACCCAAACAGCCCCCCGTCCATTACCCCTCCGGGGCCCCGCCATAGCAGAGAAGCAGCCTGAGGCTGGCCAGGCCCACAGCAAGGGAGCTTCCTCCATACCAGCCGGGCAAGATCCAGAGACGCAGTCTACATGCAATTGCCCAACACAAGCCACTAGGGGGCGCAGTTTTCCCAGCAAAAAAGGCCAGGAGCCAAGTGGAAAGGGGCTTGGCTTTCCCAGCTGATAGACGTGTCAATAGCACTCCACTGCACCTATCAACAAGAAAAGGCAAAAAAATTTGATCCAGACAAGACTAACCCAGACAGCTTCAACATCTTCTACATCTTCCTCTGAGAAGGAACCTGAGGACATAGATTTAACCAGTCTTCCTGAAAAAGAATTCAAAACAAAAGTCATAACCATGCTGATGGACTTGCAGAGAAATATGCAAGAACTAAGGAGGGAGAACACAGAAATTAAACAAGCTCTGGAAGGACTTCAAAACAGAATGGATGAGATGCAAGAGACCATTAATGGACTAGGAAACAGACAACAGGAACGCAGAGAAACTGATGCAGAGAGAGATATAAGGATCTCCAGGAATGAAAGAATTTTAAGAGAACTGCGTGACCAATCGAAACTGAATAATATCTGCATTATAGGGGTACCAGAAGAAGAAGAGAAAGAAAAATGGATAGAAAGTGTCTACGAAGAAACAAATGCTGAAAACTTCCCCAAACTAGGAGAGGAAATGGCCTCTCAGACCACAGAGGTACACAGAACTCCCATGACAAGGGATCCAAGGAGAGCAACACCAAGACACATAATAATTAAAATGGCAAAGATCAAAGGCAAGGACAAAGTATTAAAGGGCCAGGGAGAAAAAAAAGGTCACCTACAAAGGAAAACCCATCAGGCTATCATCAGACTTCTCAACAGAAACCCTACAGGCCAGAAGAGAATGGCACGATATACTTAATGCAATGAAACAGAAGGGACTCGAACCAAAAATACTGTATCCAGCATGATTATCATTTAAATATGAAGGAGGGATTAAACAATTCCCAGACAAGCAAAAGCTGAGGGAATTTGCCTCCCACAAACCACCTCTACAGGGTATCCTACAGGGACTGCTCTAGATGGGAGCACTCCTAAAAAGAGCACAGAACAAAACACCCAACATATGAAGAAGGGAGGAGGAGGAATAAGAAGGGAGAGAAAAAAAGAATCATCAGATCATGTTTATAATAGCTCAATAAGCGAGTTAAGTTAGACAGTAAGATAGTAAAGAAGCTAACCTTGAACCTTTGGTAAACACAAACTTAAAGCCTGGAATGGCAATAAGTACATACCTTTCAATAATCACCATAAATGTAAATGGACTGAATGCACCAATCAAAAGACACAGAGTAATAGAATGGATAAAATAGCAAAACCCATCCATATGCTGCTTACAAGAGACTCACTTCAAAACCAAAGACATGCACAGACTTAAAGTCAAGGGATGGAAAAAGATATTTCATGCAAACAACAGAGAGAAAAAAGCAGGTGTTGCAATACTAGTATCAGACAAAATAGACTTCAAAATAAAGAAAGTAACAAAAGATAAAGAAGGACATTACATAATGATAAAGGGCTCAGTCCAACAAGAGGATATAACCATTATAAATATATATGCACCCAATACAGGAGCACCAACATATGTGAAACAAATACTAACAGAATTAAAGGAGGAAATAGAATGCAGTGCATTCATTCTGGGAGACTTCAACACACCACTCACTCCAAAGGACAGATCCACCAGACAGAAAATAAATAAGGACACAGAGGCACTGAACAACACAGTAGAACAGATGGACCTAATAGACATCTATAGAACTCTACATACAAAAGCAACAGGATACACATTCTTCTCAAGTGCACATGGAATATTCTCCAGAATAGACCACATACTAGGCCACAAAAAGAGCCTCAGTAAATTCCAAAAGATTGAAATCCTCCCAACCAAGTTTTCAGACCACAAAGGTATAAGACTAGAAATAAACTGTACAAAGAAAGCAAAAAGGCTCACAAACACATGGAGGCTTAACAACATAGTCCTAAATAAACAATGGATCAATGACCAAATCAAAATGGAGATCCAGCAATATATGGAAACAAATGACAACAACAACACAAAGCCCCAACTGCTGTGGGATACAGCAAAAGCAGTCTTAAGAGGAAAGTATATACCAATCCAGGCATATTTAAAAAAGGAAGAACAATCCCAAATGAATGGTCTAATGTCACAATTACCGAAATTAGAAAAAGAAGAACAAATGAGGCCTAAGGTCAGCAGAAGGAGGGACATAATAAAGATCAGAGAAGAAATAAATAAAATTGAGAAGAATAAAACAATAGCAAAAATCAATGAAACAAAGAGCTGGTTCTTCGAGAAAATAAGCAAAATAGATAAGCCTCTAGCCAGACTTATTAAGAGGAAAAGAGAGTCAACACAAATCAACAGAATCAGAAACAAGAAAGGAAAAATCATGACAGACCCCACAGAAATACAAAGAATTATTAGAGAGTACTATGAAAACCTATATACTAACAAGCTGGGAAACCTAGAAGAAATGGACAACTTCCTAGAAAAATACAACCTTCCAAGACTGACCCAGAAAGAAACAGAAAATCTATTTAAACAGACCAATTACCAGCAATGAAATTGAAGCGGTAATCAAAAAACTACCAAAGAACAAAACCCCCGGGCCAGATGGATTTACCTCAGAATTTTATCAGACATACAGAGAAGACATAATACCCATTCTCCTGAAAGTTTTCCAAAAAATGGAAGAGGAGGGAATACTCCCAAACTCCTTCTATGAAGCCAACATCACCCTAATACCAAAATCAGGCAAAGACCCCACAAAAAAAGAAAACTACAGACCAATATCCCTGATAAACGTAGATGCAAAAATACTCAACAAAATATTAGCAAACCGAATTCAAAAATACATCAAAAGATCATACACCATGACCAAGTGGGATTCATCCCAGGGATGCAAGGATGGTACAACATTCGAAAACCCATCAACATCATCCACCACATCAACAAAAAGAAAGACAAAAACCACATGATCATCTCCATAGATGTTGAAAAAACATTGGATAAAATTCAACATCCATTCATGATAAAAACTCTCAGCAAAATGGGTATAGAGGGCAAGTACCTCAACATAATAAAGACCATCTATGATAAACCCACAGCCAACATCATACTGAACAGCGAGAAGCTGATAGCTTTTCCTCTGCGATTGGGAACAAGACAGGGATGTCCACTCTCCCCACTGTTATTCAACATAGTACTGGAGGTCCTAGCCATGGCAATTAGACAAAACAAAGAAATACAAGGAATCCAGATTGGTAAAGAAGAAGTCAAACTGTCACTATTTGCAGATGACATGATATTGTATGTAAAAAATCCTAAAGACTACACTCTGAAACTACTAGAGCTAATATCGGAATTCAGCAAAGTTGCAGGATACAAAATTGACAGACAGAAATCTGTGACTTTCCTATACAGTAACAATAAACTAATAGAAAGAGAAATCAGGAAGACAATTCCTTTCACAATAGCATCAAAAAGAATAAAATACCTAGGAATAAACCTAACCAAGGAAGTGAAAGATCTATGCCCTGAAAACTACAAGTCACTCTTAAGAGAAATTAAAGAGGTCACTAACAAATGGAAACTCATCCCAAGCTCCTGGCTAGGAAGAATTAATATCGTCAAAATGGCCATCCTACCCAAAGCAATATACAGATTCAATGCAATCCCTATGAAACTACCAGCAACATTCTTCAATGAACTGGAACAAATAGTTCAAAAATTCATATGGAAACACCAAAGACCCTGAATAGCTAAAGCAATCCTGAGAAGGAAGAATAAAGTGGGGGGGGATCTCACTCCCCAACTTCAAGCTCTACTACAAAGCCACAGTAATCAAGACAATTTGGTACTGGCACAAGAACAGAGCCACAGAACAATGGAACAGAATAGAGACTCCAAACGTTAACCCAAACATATATGGTCAACTAATATTCGATAAAGGAGCCATGGACATACAATGGGGAATGACAGACTCTTCAACAGATGGTGCTGGCAAAACTGGACACCTACATGTAAGAGAATGAAACTGGATCACTGTCTAACCCCATACACAAAAGTAAATTCGAAATGGATCAAAGATTTTAATGTAAGTCATGAAACCATAAAACTCTTAGAAAAAAACATAGGCAAAAATCTCTTAGACATAAACATGAGTGACCTCTTCTTGAACATATCTCCCCGGGCAAGGGAAACAAATGCAAAAATGAACAAATGGGACTATATCAAGCTGAAAAGCTTCTGTACAGCAAAGGACACCATCAATAGAACAAAAAGGTATCCTACAGTATGGGAGAATATATTCGTAAATGACAGATCCAATAAAGGGTTGACATCCAAAATATATAAAGAGCTCACACACCTCAACAAACAAAAAGCAAATAACCCAGTTAAAAAATGGGCAGAGGGGCTGAATAGATAGTTCTCTAAATAAGAAATTCAGATGGCCAACAGACACATGAAAAGATGCTCCACATCGCTTGTCATCAGAGAAATGCAAATTAAAACCACAATGAGATATCACCTCACACCAGTAAGGATGGCTGCCATCCAAAAGACAAACAACAACAAATGTTGGCGAGGTTGTGGAGAAAGGGGAACCCTCCTACACTGCTGGTGGGAATGTAAATTAGTTCAACCATTGTGGAAAGCAGTATGGAGGTTCCTCAAAATGCTTAAAATAGAAATACCATTTGACCCAGGAATTCCACTTCTAGGAATTTACCCCAAGAAGGCAGCACTCCAGTTTGAAAAAGTCAGATGCACCCCTATGTTTATTGTTGCACTATTTACAATAGCCAAAATATGGAAGCAACCTAAATGTCCATCAGTAGATGAATGGATAAAGAAGATGTGGTACATATACACAATGGAATATTACTCAGCCATAAGAAAAAAACAAATCCTACCACTTGCAAGAACATGGATGGAGCTAGAGGGTATTATGCTCAGTGAAATAAGCCAGGCAGAGAAAGACAAGTACCAAATGATTTCACTCATATGCGGAGTATAAGAACAAAAGAAAACTGAAGGAACAAAACAGCAGGAGAAGCACAGAACCCAAGAATGGACTAATAGTTACCAAAGGGAAAGGAACTGGGGAGGACGGGTGGGAAGGGAGGGATAAGGGTGGGAAAAAAAGAAAGGGGGCATTACAATTAGCATGTATAGTGTTGGGGGGGCACGGGAGGGCTGTGCAACACAGAGAAGACAAGTAGTGCTTTTACAGCATCTTACTATGTTGATGGACAGTGACTGTAAACGGGGATGTGGGGGGGACTTGGTGAAGGCGGGGCCTAGTAAACATAATGTCCTTCATGTAATTGTAGATTAATGATACCAAAATAAAATTTAAAAAAAAATACATTAAAAAAATATATATATAGCAAGTAATATGAAGGGCAGAGAAGGATGATCCAAAATAAAGTTAATGAAGTCCTTGAAGTAGAAAACTGACAAATAAAAATCCTTGGAAAATAGTAATGAATCTTCTGATTTAAAAAAACATCAGATTTCAGACAAATCTGATGCAAAATGCTATATATTAAGACATATCTCAGTTAAGTTATTGAACTTCAAGAATTAAAGAAAGAATTCTTCAGATAGCTACCTAGGCAAAAAAAGAAAGAAACTATAGAAATTAAAAAGAAAATCAGCCTGGCCTTAGATTTCTACATGTAACATTTACTGCGTAAGCATGGAAACAATGTCTACAGAATTCTAAGGACAGGTAGCAACCCAAAATGCAGCCACAATATTAGTCAATTATAAAACCAACAGGCAACCATCCTAAAATAAAACATGAAAGTCTTTGGGTACCACAAAACCCATAAGCCTTTCTTCAAAAACTATTTTTAAGAAACATATCAAAATTTAAAACTATTTTTACAGGTCAAATGAAAATAAACTCAGGAATGATGAAACAATCCAGAAAAGATAAGTGATGAATACTGTCTCCATTTAAGTAGAGTACAAAGAAAAATGCATTAAGTCATGCTTATAGAACAAAATCCAAATGCTATCAAACTTTCACAGCATGAAGATAATGTTACTAACAAGCACCAGGAGATTTAAGAAGTAAAAAGAAACATGAGAGCATTAATGCCCTATCGCACAGAGCCAATCAACACCATCTTAAATTGAAGATACAGTTTTTAAAAAGGCTCTAAACTCTTAATGACTTCCATAATCCTTGTATTTAATCTTGAAATGCTATTTTTGGAATAATAATTAAAGACATTTGAGTTTCACCAATTCCTTTCACTTCACCTCATTTTCATTTCCTACATCTAAATTCAAATAAAAGTAAATGCAATATATATAATTTTTTAATATCACATACAGTATGTCCTGTTTCATGAAAAATATATCAAAGCTTTCTTTCTGGCTTCTATTTGCATATATATATATAAAGATAATAGAATAATGTTCATTACATGTGATGGTTGTTTGGGGGCAGTGAGACTGAAGAACACTTTTATTACTTTCTTTTCTGCAATTTTTGAAGTGCTTAAATCGTTTATTAAAAAATAATAAAGTAATTTTTCTATGAAAAGAAAAGTTGGTGTCAAATGACAAGAAAAATTTCACAGACATGACAATGTTTTCATGTACACTTGAAAGTTACATGTATTGCCATGAGTGTTAGCTTTTTTAAAGCATGTGAACATTATTCCCAGAATTAGATGATAATTTTCTTGGGGATAAAAATGAAGGCTTACAACTGTTAATAGGCCCATCAAATCACTAAGCACTTATAAAGTGCATACTTGTAATTACCCATTTATACATGAAAAACAAATTTTAGGGTTTTGTGGGTTTTCCTGCATTTTGAACTATAGGGAATTATTCTGTTAGCAATCAAACATTAATCTGGTATTCAAATATATTCATACAGTTTTTTAAACACATATAAAAGTACTTAAATCACATAATATGTAGAATAATGTTATAACATTTTTTAAGGGAGAAAAATAAAAACATGTTCATATTTGCTTGTACATAAAGAACTTCTGGAGGAATACAAAAAAAGTGTTAGTTAATACGTAATACATGTTAACAAATATACTTCCATTAGCACTCCCTGCTCTTTTTGCTGAGATTTTTAAAAAACACCTAAAGTAGCCAAAGCCAGTTTTTTTTTCAGTAATTGTTATTACTCAAACCTCCATGAATCTAAGTGGCAATGCAATAAAGCAAACAACCCCCCCAACTCCTCCAAAGTTCAGACCCAGAAGAATGATGAAAAGAGAGCAGTTATACAGGCCAGAGCTTCTCCCATGCATTCAGCATATTACATTTAACAAAACTAATGTGTCCTTGCACAGGAATGAGGGCCAAGCCACAATGAGAGCAGCATTATCCTCTGTCTAAATATTTTTCAAAAGAGAGCACCATTCTTTTTTTTAATGAATTCATTAAGCAGAGGCAAAGTGAGTCATTTGAGTAAAGCTGGGTCTATTTTCAGAAAAAGGGGGTTCCTCAGCAAGGCCATTAATGAAATGACTACAAAGAAATACAGCTAGAGTAATTGATTTGGATCACTAGGAAGGTCAAGTTGAACACATCCTTATTTCCTGATCCTATTAGTCAAAGATAAACACAGCACTTTAATCAAATGTAATTAAATTATTGCTGTAAGTCCAAGTTTTAATAACCATAGCCAAAATGCCAGTTGAACCACAAAAAATATTCCGTTAAATGTTTAAAGAATTCTTCAAAACACCATTTTGTAAATTAAATGAAATTCTTTTCACATCTATTCACAATTGTTTGTGTCAATATATTCGTGTGTATGATATATGTATATATATATATATACCCATGTGTAGAGAGCTAGAATTTGAAAAATGATGTATATTTATTAAAATAACATATGTATGATTTAGAAAAAATACATTTAGTCTGAAAAATTTATAAAAATATATATATATAGTCTGAAAATGGTTTTCTCATTCTTCAATATAACTGAATTCCTTTGTTTTATAATTATGTTTATTTCTAATCTTTACATTACAAATAGAAACATTTACTGTAAAACAGCTGAGTTTTCCATTGTTTTTTAATTAAAGATGAGCAATAAGAAATCTTTAGAAAAATTAATTCTAACCAGTTCTTTTATGTATACAATTGATCCACATCTATATCCTTCCTAGGTAAGTTTTAGAAGCTACTCACCTGTAGTGCATGTAACACAATGCAGACAAAACATGGGCTACAGGTATTATTACTGCATTCTGTTTTATGTTTCATATCGTTTATCTTCCTTTCTCATACTTTTCTAGCAGTTGTTAGATGCTAATTATAAATTCCGAAGACTCCCAATCATCCCACTAGACATGCAGACACTGATTTGTATTAAAATAGAAATTGTGCACTTTGGACTTTAATCATATAAGTGTATAAACACAACTGCTAGTCTAGTAACATTTAAATTGTGTAGATTATTATGTTCCTGCTATTACAACTCATGGGTGTTTGAAAGGTAACCAGATTGAAAACACTGCTCCCGCCAATGCAAGGACGCTTTTATTATTGCTTTTAAACCAGTATCTCGTCTCTAAATATATATAACATAATAATATGAAACGGTTAAAACTCTGTAAAAATTCAGTAGTTAGTACTACAAAAACTTGACCTTCTAAATCCCTTTCCAGGCAATGCTCAATTGTTCATGAGGAACTGATAATCAAAATACAGAAAAGCAAACCTGCAAAACGCATCAACTCCACTCTAATTTGTGGATTATAGCTCCTCCTTGATCTGCATCAACAGATTACTTTAGTTTATTTTTGGAGAGTTCATCATTTATTTGAAGAGACATGGGTTGAAATGAAAATGTGTAGAAGAAAACAATCCTCATAAATGAAAGAAGCACTGGCTTTCTGAAGGGATGGCATGGCATCTATCAGTAAAATGAAACAGCTGTCTCAGAAAACAAAGATAAGGGCTGAATGCCTTCATGAAGGAAAAGGTGATGGAAGACCATGTTGTATTATTCAAAGACTGGAGTCCTGAGACAAAGAAAGGTCACTGACAGATACATCAGGTGGTGGAGCTTCCCACACTGAACACTGAGGTCCAGAGGGTCAGCTTTGTTCAGAGTGGTTTCAGTCGAAATGACACCTGCTTAGAGATCTTTCTGGCCACCCTCCCTTTCTAGTCTCAACTCATTCACCCAGACCAGCAACATTCTGTATCCCTCCACCTCGTTCCTTTCCTTCAAGGCACTTATCACTGTACTATTTTTCCCACTGCTCCAGGAGGGCAGAGTTCACTTCTAATTTGTTCACCGCTGTATTCCCAGCATCTAACATAATACCTGGCACACAGTAGCTTGTAAAAACAGCTACTGAATAAATTAAATGTTCTGCTGCCACAGAGAGAACACCTAGGTTTGACTAGTCCTAAAACAATGAGCTAAAACTCCCAAAGGATGGATTCTGGATCTCTTACCTCATCATCACAGTGCTCTTCCTAACTGACTAGAGTATCACTGAACTCATCATGGTAAAAAAGGTTAAGTGCAAAAATTCTTCTCAGAAAAGAAAACACTGGTCTCTGCTTCCAAGGAGAAGCTACAACTCTGTGAAAGAGGTGAGATCTATGAGTAGTAGGTTTTTTGTATTATCTGTATGCTAAAGATATTATAATTATGCCATGGAAAGAAATGTCCATTTACTGACAAACTTTATAATTTATACTTACTGCAGAAACAAAAAGAAAATGGGCTGCCACCTGCACTTCAAACACAGATATAATATTTTTGAACTTCAATGTAATAATTATTTAAATGCTAAGTAAATATGATTAGTTTCTCAACAAAATTAAATCTCAATTGAAAACATGAATTGATACATTACTTTCCCATTAAAAATTTTATGCCTTTAGTAGATAAAACACAATAATCCTACTTCAAATATTAGGCCCTAGCTGTAAGAAGTAATAACTATCAGAAAATGAAAACATACTATCCACTAGGCATTCTATATCTATCTATATATGTATATATATTATTTCATCACATTCTCTCAATTCCATGAAATAACTAGGTATAGCCCTTTCTTATACTGAAGAAACTGGAGGCTCAGATAAGTTAAAAAACTTTGTCTAAGGCCAAGAAGCTAGTAAATGGTGCTAAACAGACCTTGCAAATAAGCATGACTCTGTGGACGAGAGCACAATGAAAGGTTTTGATCAGCCAAGCAACAGTCTAATATCAGAAGAAAAATATTTATCCAGAAAGAAATAAAGAAGAAAAATCATCAGTCATTTTTAGGTACTGAATATACTGGTTCTGCAAAGCAAAAATACTTCTTCCACACTTTGTGCTTTGGGTAGCTTTGTTAAAATCCATCCAAAACCTATCCCTTACCTCTCTTTTTTGAAAAAACTCTTTTCTAAGATTCATTCTTGATATCTTAAAATGTGGTATTGAACAAAGATGTGAAAAAGGATTCTAGGTGATTTTATTATTATCAATAAAACTCCAAATTCCAAAGGAGCACTGTGGGCTCCCCTGTTGCTGAAAGATTTGGACCATGGCCTATTAAGGCCATTATATCTCCCAGATAACCAGTGCTCTAAAGGTAGATCCTAGGAAGTGGGAACAATTCGTACACAATTTATCTTCTTCTTTGTCCTCTGAGCCTGCTTGGATGGGATGAAGATTTTTTTCTTTCAACTTCATTGCTCTCTTAAACACATCTGCAAATAGATACTTCATATCCCACAACCATTATGTTCATCCAAGCAGCTTTTCCTTAAATCCAACAAAATAGTTTTTTTCATTTATGATCCTATGTGTCTTGACTGGGCATTGACTTTGTGTCTGTCCTAACAGATGACCATGAAGTCTGACACAGGTTGCTTAGCAACTACCTTATGCCTAGAAGTAGAAATAACTCTTTGATATACTCACTATGTGTATTTCTCCTGATTTATTTCATTTGTATCTAACACGGGAGATCAAACGGAATCATTAGAATCCTAACACCCCCAAGGGTAGAAAGAGTTCCTGGTCCACTTTAAGGTAAAGTACCCAGAGATCAAAACAGCTTACGTGTCATCACAGAACAGTGCTGCAGAGAAAAGAAGAATAAAATATCCAGTGCCTATTACCAAGGACAAGGCGTGTACATTCTCATCAGTGCTGGCACCACAATGTTCTTTGAGGCTTGAAAAGAATTCTCAAAATTGTTATTGTAACTCTCACTTTTTTCAAAAAGATTAAGGACTATATATTTCCCATCATGTTATTTGCTGAAAAGTCTTTGAAATCCTGAAGGACAATCCATTGTTTTAATGCACGATATAGCATAATTCATCATGCAGCAAGAATAATACTAATCACCCCTCTTGTTTGCACCAACCATCACTCTTCGACCCTCATTGTATCTGATCAAATCTAAGCTCATTTATATTATTCGTGACTTGTTTATAAAGAAAGAAGTCAACCAAATGTGCAGTGGTTATTGTACCTCAGAACAATAATCTGTGCAGAAGGTTCCTGGGCCTAAAATTCAAAAATCAACAACTTAAAAGCTTTTAAAATATAATTTGGGGGCAAAAAATATAGTTAAACTTAGGATGTAATAAATGTGAAAGCTTACAATTCAGCAAGGATAAAAATTAGAAAGAAATTTAATAAGGTAAGCCAGTTAGACTTTTGTAAGCCTACTGTTTTTAGAAAAAGATTTAAAGTGTCAGTGTTCTGGAAACCTGCAAACTTTTTAATATCAAACCAGATAACAAATGAAAAGTCTTTTTAAATTGTAAAAAGTCAGTTTAGAAACCACAAGGTTATTAAAATAATAAAACCACAGCAAAATTCACCCAGTAACAAAAGTAACATTAAGAGGCTATTTTGTTTTAGAATATGATTTGAAAGTCACTCGAATGTTTATAAAATGGACTACTTAAATAAGCTATAATAATACATACAGTAGAATATAGATAAATTTAACAATCTATATAGTGGAATATTGTGCAGTAGATTTTGTTCCTTTTTCCCTTTTGTTAATGATGCCCATCTCTAGGAACTGATATGGAAACATTCCCAAAATGACTTATAAAGTGGATAAAGTGGGGGGTAGAACAGTGTGCTATTATATTTCTTACATTTATGTTCAAAAAGGTACACTTTATATGTATATGTGAGTGTAAACATTACATATATGTGATATATATTGTATATATAAATATGTATTTGTATGTCTATATCTATATAGCTACATATATATAATATCTCCAGATGATATACAGGGAACTGAACAAGTTTTTCCCTTGGGACCTAGGAATATAGGTGAAAAAGAAATTATTTTCACCATACATTCAGGCAAAACTTTATATCTCATTTTGTTCTGTTCATGTATACAGTTTCTTTTACTTACTGATAAAAAGCACGTAACACATACTGCCCACTGGATCCCATAACTTGCAACAGTTTATCAACTGACTCACATTAATAAAGTAAGGAGCCAAGGGGAAAAAATCAGATTATTTAGTGTCTTGTCCAATCTTCTACCCACTAACACAAATGCAAGCAACAGAATTAACAAGATTACAGATTATTAAAGGTGAGTACTTTTCTATGAAAAATTATTTCTCTTAGATCTGAAACCTGACTTGTAAGAATTCTAACAGGCGAATTTGATAAGGAATTACTCTAAACCAATGCAAAAGATCAAAACTTCTTTTAAGTGAGTTAATCATCACAATGCAGTAACACCATACATGTGCCGTGTAGTAAAAAGAGACATAACTCTAAAGCAATGCATTCCAAAGGGCGTTCCACAGAATGCTACTCTCATTAGAAGTCTCCACAAAAGAAGCTTCCATGGTCACATAAGTTTAAATTATTCCACACTATGTATCTCTTTCAAAACAACAACAACATTGGTATATTGGAGGCTCTGGGCAGCTTGTGTATTAAAGAAACTGGTCTAACTTTTTGGACACAAAAATATTTTCACACATATACAACTATTAAAATCCCCATTGATCTTCATTGATCCCATTTGGGGAAACACTGTTCTAAGAATATAAAAGCCAAATTGATGGCCTTTCCAATGGAGAAAGAAACCTCACCAATGAATAAATAAGACTAATACTAAAATACTATAATTAAACTGATGATTGTGCTTTTGTCAGGGTCACATTAGGTTATTACTCAAGGCCTTGTAATTAATGTTCAAGAATCATTAAGCTACTCTTATTCCAGACTCTGTCAGATCACTGTTTTGTTTTCATTATAGCATCACCATCTGGTTTTTTTTGTTTATTTATGTGCTCATTTTTTGTCTATCCCCATTACAATGTAAGCTCCGCAAGAATTGGGATCTTGCATGTATTTCCCAGTGCTGTATTTCCACTGCTTTGAATAGCATTCATTATACTAGTTTTTCAATAAATGTTAAGAGAATACTTGAATAAATCCAATTCTTCTCTCTTAGCTATACTGGTGTTGATGATGATGATATGTCCTAAGAAAAAAATCTTATATTCTAATGAATTTAGGAAATGCCTGATATTTTACTGAATTTTAAGAGCTTTTAATTGCTATCATATGCCTTTGCCTTTGTGAATCCACAAGAAGTAGGCAATTGGAACAATTCCAAAACTGACCCTCAAACTGTCTTTCACGAAACACATATTAATATTTCCCAGAATTCCAGCACTCCTGGAAACACAGTTTGGAAAGATTACAATTAGAAGTTCTTGCCTAAAGCAAAAAGCATTCAGAAGAACTCACTCAACCCACCAGAGAACACACACAAATTTCCATAATCAATAAACTAGAAAGTGAGTGGATGTAAATGGCACTTAAACCCATTGTCTAATTTATTATCAGTCTCTCTTTTACCTTTGGTTCTGGAGTCACTCATGTTTTGGCTGTCAGTGTTGTCTTTCCTCGATGTTCCCTGACATCCCTTTATCTCATTAGCAGCTGGCTAGATGATTTTATTGAGACCTATACTTGACCTCCCACCCACCTTCAGACTTCTCTACCCTGGGACTAGCTTGGGACTGTGGCAATCTTGTCTATTAGCTACTTTACCTGCAAAAGATCTAAGTTAACATTCTTTACCACAGCCTTTCAGCCAATGAGACTTCAAAGGATAAAAGAGAATTTTATCATGATCAAAAGACTAATACTGTAGTAAAAGAAAGAAATCTGAAGGTCTTTCACTTAACAAGCCTCTACATAAACGAAAAGGATTAACAGATGACTTTTAATGCCATTTAAAGGAAAAGAATTTTTATTTAAACATAAGTCAAGAAAAAATTAGAATCCCAGGGGCCAATAAAGGCACCTCTGGAAAGGAAGGATAGGAGAGCAATGGTGATGAATGAAAACACAGTAGTGTGGCATAGTGAAAACACGGGCCCTGGAGCATAGCAAACCTGAACTGGAATTTCAGTGCTACCACCTCTCAGCTGTGGGGACTCTGTGAATTTCCATATCACCACCTACAAAATCATGAAATACTACATAGAAAATATTCATTGAACATTGACTATGTACCAGACACTATTCTAAGTGCTTTACATGGATTAACTCATTCATTCCTCATGTCTATACCCTCTAGCCAAGGACCACCAGGAGCACACTTTGGGCCAAATAAGGTGGGTTTACTGACTTGTTACAGCAAGAAAAACCACTCATCATAGAGCACTGTGGGGCATCTCAGCAAGAGGGGGTTAGAAAGGACTGGGATTTGGGCTTGAGTTAGGCGATTCAGGGAAAGTTCAAGGAAGCAGACCATTTCTGTTTTTCTGTATTTGATACTGTCAGAAAGTAAAGATAATTCTATAATTGGTATGTTAATAGTTCTTATCTGGAAGGCAGAAAAAATAGAAGAATGCTGGATTTATCATTGGTAAAGAAGCTATAGTCCTTCATTATAGCCAGAATAGGGGGACACTTGAATTATTTTTGTAATTTGGGCAATGTTTTTATTTTTGTCTCTGTTCAGACATGATTATCGTCGTGTTTTTGTCTAGATTCATCACAATCACAAAATGACCTTGTATGCCACTGATGCTCACGACCTTGCTTATGTTCCACAAGCAACCCAGCTGCCAGGTTCAAGCCAGCTTCTAACACCACCAAGGCCTGGTTGATGAAGCCAGGCTAGATCCCAACTTGCAGGTGCTGCTTTCCTCTTTCTCAACACTATGAGATAGGCACTACTCATCTAGATCTTAAAGATGAAGAGATCGAAGCCACTCACTAAGTGGCCATTCAGTGATGAGTGTGGAATTTGAATCCAGGTAAGCACCAGGCACTATTCTGCAACTTGGCACCATTGCTCCTAACCTAGGTGATACTCTGCCTCTCTGTGTCAGTTATCACCACTTTATAGGATGGAGGTAAAGACTGCAGATAATGCATGTAAATGCCTGGCTCACGACAGACTTTGATGAAAAGTGGTGCCTGTTATTATTAAACAAAGAAACTAAAACATTTTTAACTTAGGTTTATTTTCAGTTCCACAGGAGCCCTGCCTTCTGAATTGAGATCCAAGAGGAGCAGGAAACTTGTGTCTAGGCTAGATTTTGCCACTAACCAACAATGTGAGTCTGAGTTACAGGATTCTACAAAACCCTGCAATGTTCTGTTCCCAAGGAGTTGTAAGTGTTTTGTTTAGGTTTTATTAATAGTTGTCATTTAGGAGTTCCAAGTGCTTTCAGTAAAATTATTTTATTCTGTTTTTAAAGATGCCCTCTCCTAAATATTCTCTGGATTTAAACATAAAATACAAATGGAATGAGTTATTTCATATATGACTAAAGGATTTTAAAAATTGTCTACACTTAAAAGTACATATAATTAAATTTTCATTTCACTCTAGTGATGACTGGAATATTAAGAACAAGGTCTATCAGTGAGGGCCCCAATGCTAGATCAGTGCTAGAAGCAGGTACAAAAATATGGCACTTATAAATTAAAACCACAATGAGATATTATCTCACACTAGTTAGGATGGCCACTATCCAAAAGACAAACAACAACAAATGCTGGCAAGGATATGGAGAGAGGGGAACCCTCCTACACTGCTGGTGGGAATGTAAATTAGTTCAACCATTGTGGAAAGCAGTATGGAGGTTCCTCAAAAAACTAAAAATAGAAATACAATTTGACCCAGGAATTCCACTCCTAGGAATTTACCCTAAGAATGCAGCAGCCCAGTTTCAATAAGACATATGCACACCTATGTTTATTGCAACACTATTCACAATAGCCAAGAAATGGAGGCAACCTAAGTGTCCATTAGTAGATGAATGGATAAAGAAGATGTACATATACACAATGGAAGAAAACGAATCCTACCATTTGCAACAACATGGATGGAGCTAGAGGGTATTATGCTCAGTGAAATAAGCCAGGCAGAGAAAGACAAGTACCAAATGTGGAGTATAACAACAAAGAAAAAACTGAACAAACAAAACAGCAACAGACTCACAGAACCCAAGAATGGACTAACACTTACCAAAGGGAAAGGGACTGGGAAGGATGGGTGGGAAGGGAGGGATAAGGGGAATAAGGGGCATTACGATTAGCACACATAATGTAGGGGAGGGCATGGGGCAGGAAGTATAGCACAGAGAAGACAAGTAGTGATTCAAGAGCATCTTACTATGCTGATGGACAGTGACTGTAATGGAGTATGTGGTGGGGACTTGATATGGGGAGAATCTAGTAACCACAATGTTGCTCATGTAATTGTGTATTAATGATACCAAAATAAAAAATAAGTAAAAATTACGGCACTTGTAAATATGTTCTTAAAGGCTTGATTTTCCTTAGAACGCAAATACTATGTATAGAACTGACCTAAACAAAATTATGACTGAGATAAAATTAATTCATTCTTTGATTCCTACTCCAGTTTCCTGGTGCCTTCATGTAACTCTGGTTGCCATTGTCATTTGAACATTCTCAGTTCCATATCACATTCTCATGTCACCACTCTTCCAAATTTGATTTTTGCCTTTTCTCATCCCTACTCTGCTAGTTAACATAGTTAACAAATAGCTCATTTTGGCTTGGTTATGCTGACAGCAAATCATTGTGTTAACCCTCTAAGATGACATATTTGCATATTTTGATTTTAAAAAAAGGATGATACAGAGCTTTCAGGCATTGTGGTAGAGAATGGCGTCAGATAGTTTTGGTAAGTATATGCAGGGAAAGAGGAAGAGCCAGAACTAGTTATGTAAGTACAAGGAATAGGTAACCCATACTTAGGTATTTCAGAAATACTCACGTCTAGAAAACTATACATTGTAACATGCTTTTGGGTGGGGATGGGGGAACTATTAATGTAATCAGCACACACACACAGTATTACTATTTGGCTTCTGTGGAGTCAGAAATGAAAGATTTCCTAGTTTGCAAATAAGTTAGTGTCTAATAAAGTTTAAGTAATGATTTAACAGTCACATTAACATGCTGCTAAAACAAAATAATCTCTCAACCGTCATTCTTGAAGGATTCCAAAAAGAAAACAACAGTAAGAGTCACTACCTTGGAACTTATTTTCCCCGAAATATCCAGAATTCAGTTCCCTGAATCTGTCTGAGATGCCATTAAACTTGTTCGTTCAGCTGAAGTATCATCTAAGAAACAACAAATAACAAACAAAAACCAACCAAGTTAAATTTCTAGATTCACTTTTTGTGAGAAGTATGAACGTAATTTCATTCATTACCATAAACTGTAATGATTAATCTTAAAGAATAAAGAATAAGAAACACCCAGTACTGTAAGCAGAGCGCTGGACTTCTATCAGTGGGTCTTTAAACAGTGGCTTGAACTACTTATCTGAAAATGGAGAGAGGTAAGGAAGTAGTTCCCCAGGCTCCACAGGAATCCTGAAGCTATTTTCAATATTTCAAATCTATAGTAGAATTAATGTATTTCTTGCTCACAGTGAATCTGTGCTAACTACTAGGTTTTTCTTTTAAAAATTTGGTCGAAATTCATCATCCCAGGATGGTGACATTGCTGACCTCATGCTAATGAGATCAGCAGTTGCATGTGTTTCAGATTAACTTAAAATTAAAAACCTAATTATCATTTAAGGAGTACTTTTGGTGGAGAAAAATAGTCAAAATATCAAAATGTTGAATCACTGGAGAAAAAGTCACTAAAGGAGCTCTTGGCAGTGAAAATGTCAAGGACCACTCATACGAGACAATGTCTATGATATCTTCCCACTTTAAAAAAATCAATTTAACTAGGCAACTTTTAAAAATATTTTTTAGTTTTCTGTATAAAATTACATGGAAAAGCAGATTGTATTTTATTTCCACCCAGCTTTAAAGTTGCTTGAAATTGTAAAATGTGAAACTCATTTTACAATTTTAAACAATGTTAGAGTGGGTTTTCAAAAAATGCTTATAATCTAATAACTATCATAAAACTGTACTTAGATTTATCTACTTACTAAATTTTTCAATAAAGACATAAAACTCAAACAGCAATAAATGCCATTTTTAAAAAGGGTTACAAATAAATTTAGTTTTTTTGAAAAAAAATTGTAATCACACAGTGATAGGGAAAAGGAAACGAACTCTCCAACGATGTGCTTATCATTATCTAGTACTTCAGAGTTCAAAAATAGATGATTAGAAAAACCTAAAATATCCGAAAGATCCTTTAAAGTCTTCTTAACTTGAGGGCTCAGAGTGTCAACTAAAGAGTCTGAACTGCAATGATTAGCTTTTGTGCATTTGTTTACAAATTCTTTAAAGATTTCACAAAGATACACACCAGTCTATTTAAAACAGGATTGACGAATCCCGGGCAGCCTTGCTCCTTCTTCTTTCATATGAAACACCAAGTAGTCTGGCTTCTGTTCTCCATGTAAGTACAAATAAGGAATAGTGGCACAGCAACACTCTCCAGCCAGCTACAACAGGACAACTCGTAGAGCCTCAGGAGGGATCGACGCCGGACAGTTATCCCATTCCGTCTACACGGTGTAAGTGGGTGATTGTTTTGATTCAATTAATCACCAGTCTATCCAGTCCTAGAATCTCAGCTATCTAAGGTATCTTACAATTCATCCAGTCCAATACCCCAGTTTGTCCAAGAGAAGCCACAGGCCAAGAAAGGTAAATTACTTGCTCACAGTCATATAACTAGTTGGTGGCTAGACCTTAAATCCAGCTCTCAGGACTCCTGACCCATGTTTTTCTACCACCAGAAGTTAGAAACTGTTTTACTAAAATGTTATCTGTTCCTACAATTTCCAAACCTTCCAGTATTGTATGCCCTTTTGCTCATATGTTGTGCTCGATGGCCTCTTCAAATGGAAGGTCTGCTCAGATGATGTCAGACCCTCTGACATTCCTGGTTCTTATACAGACATCTTACTTCCCTAATACCTGCACTTCAAACTTTACTACAGCTTTAATTCTACTCTCTCCTTCAAATAGGTAGCCTGGTAATCCATGGCTTTTGGCCTAAACATGGGGATTCTTCCTAGTCTACATTCGTTTGTTTCAATCATCCAAAAGATTAAAGGTTATATGCCTGGTCAGCACCTAGCCCTTTTAGCACTCTTGCTATTCCTTTACCTTGTTGGCCCCTCAGGTCTCTGAAGGTCTAGACCTTCACTGCAGGCTTCTTAAACCTGATCTTCTGTCCTGACCCTGAACAGACGGCTGGGCAGAGCCTCCTCAGCCTATTCAAGCTGGTGCTTTTCCTGCCAGTTCCTGGCTTCTGCTGCCCTCTAGCAGCCATTAGTAGCATACAGGATATGAAACAGTCATATTTACTTGATGGATTGTTTCATCTCCACATACATACAACAAAAAAAATTGTGAAATGTAATTGGTGCCACTGTTCTGTGTCCCCTCCACCCCTAGGCCTGAGTCAGAACCTGGTTGTAAAATGAGGGCTGTAGGGGCTCTCTTGTCCCCTCCTAGCGTGAGCCAGGAGCTCTTTCCTCTCACTTTATTTCCAAATAAAAGCCTGTACCTTGCTCTCCTACATTAAAAAAAAAAAAAAAAAAAAATGGGGGCTATAATGGGGCTAATGATAATGACTATGCACACAGTAGATTCTTTTATACCACAATTTATTTGTCCAACTTTGAGTCCTATTGATGGTTCCTTTCAAGAGTCCAGTTTTTTAATCCCCTGACCTGTTGAACTGAAATCTTGGCATAGAAATACTTCAAAAGGAAGTAACGAAAACAACCTAAATGTCCAACAATTAGGAGTTATTTAAATTTTGGTAACTCTTATAATGGTATATTTTGTGATATTAAAAATTATATTTTAAAAAGAATAAAAAACTATGGGGAAATAATACAATATTATGTATAGTAGCTAAACATTTTACAAAAGAAGATCCCAATAATAAAAGAAATGGACCGAAATTTTAATTGGTAGTTTGTTTTGTGCATTATCCAATAAGCAGGTGTAACACTTTATAACTATAAAAGCTCACCCATGGGTGCTGAACTGTGGGTCATTCATGTCTAACTTTAAGACTGAAAGTGTAAGATCTCCAAAAGAAGCTACTGTGGCCTGTGTAGGTCATCATTGTAAGGTTAGTGGCATCTTCATCGCCAAGGACAAAGGCAGTATTAGTGTAGATTAGGTAAAATGTTATGATGGCAAACAAACCACAGGGTTAGTCACACACTGTTGTCCCTCTGCCTAGAGTCTCTAGGGATGGTAATTCCTTTTGGTAAATTAAGCCTACTAAATTTCAACAGTTTATGTGGGGGTGACTTCAAAAGCAAGTTACATATGTTCTACTGCTTTCAGCATGTGGAGTCTTGAGAAATTCACATGAATTATGTTTCAGTTATTTTTTAAGTATTTGTTAGTTATTGTTACATTCTATATCTAACCCATCAGCAAATCCTATAATCTCTACCTTCAAAATATATCCAGAATCTGATCACTTCTCACCACCTCCATGGCTAGCACACTTAGTCTAATTTCTCTTCTAATTAACTTAATAGTATTTAGCTGTTCTTGCTTTCAACGTCCCTCTCCCTCCATTCACCACAACCACACATTTGCACAGTCTATTCTCAACACAGGAACTAGAATGATCTTTTTAAAGCAAAAGTTAAATTACATTACTTTACTGCTCAAAATTCTATGGCATTCTAGCTCACTTAGAGGAAAGCAAAAACTGTAAATGGTCTACAAGGTCTTACAGAGTCTGGCCCACTGACATCTCTCTGACCTCATTCACTATTCTCTCCCTTGCTCACTGTTCTCCAATGATGCTGGCCTCCCTGCTGTTTACTTATAGGGCACCTTTGTGCCTCAGGGCATTTGCTCACATTATTCCCTCTAACTGGAATATGCTTCTCCAAATATCCGTAAGACCCACTCTCTCAACAACTTCAGATCTCTCAAACCTGATCTTATTAGCAATATGTTTCCTGACCACTCTATTAAAAGTGGCAACCCTGTGTTCTTCCTGCCTTCCCAAATAATTTAGTCTGAAAGCTCAACAAGGTAGCATCCATGCAGAGTTGGGTTGGGGGCAGCAGACCCATGCATTGTGTAGTAATTCATGAGGTGGGAAGACCATTAGTGCAGGAGACACTAACAGAAGAAACTTGGAGCAAGATGTTAAAATCTAAACAAGAAAAAGAAGATAGAGAGTAAAGATTCAGCCATGTGGAGAAAGGGATTGATGGCTGCAACAGGAGACTGGTTTTATTCAAAAAGGATTGATTTAATACATAAGTATGTTAAAGGTAATGACAGTCATGTTTCTCCCTGGTGGAGAAGGGAGTTACAAATACAGAAAGAGAGAAAACTAGAATGATCCCTGTGGTGTTGGATTAGAGCTGGAGGTTAATGTCAACTTACGTTTTTAGAAAATATAGAAAGGAATACATATATAAATATGCATATATGTATACATGTGTATATTCATACATATAATCCCAGCTCTGTCCACTAACGGATCTGAGAGTAACAATACCCCATTAGCAACAAGCATATCAAGCACTCAGATCTTTGTTTCCAAATATGAAGTGTTATTCTAAGATGTCCAAGGATCCTTGAAAGTGTCCGATTCCAGAGCTATGTAGAGAAATTACAGGATAATCCTGAAACACTTGTGTTATGCCAGAGAGAAAGGAAGTGGTCAAAGATGGGGCTTTGTCAAAATGACACAAGTGTCAGCTTGAAAGCGCCCCCATTGACCAAATCTGGGAAAGTTTGAGCATCAAATTAAATAATAATGCTGAAAGTCATAATATATTGAATAAAATTAAGTCTGTGAGTTCAGCCTGATATAAATTTAAAAATAATAAATGGAGAGAAGAGAAAGATTTTCTCTATAGTAGAATGATGACTAATAAATGGACCACCGTAGTAATAATCAACCAAGGAATATCCACAAATGCTAAAACTAGTGGATTAAAGTCCATGTGGAATGGGATATTTTTATACTCTCAAAATATCCCCATAAAATGCTTTTTAATTACAAAGGGAAAAAGAATAACTTTACAACGGAGATGCCTGACAGACGTCTTCTTAATGAAGTGATCAAAGTAAACATTACCAATCATGAGACAAATTGAAATTACCTATCACTTGATAGAATACTCTAAGAACACAGCTTCACTTACGTGGTATTCTTACCAAAAAATGTGTAATTGGCATCTAACTATGAGGAATCATCAGACAAACCCATATACAGGGACATTCTACAAAATGGCCAGTTATATTTCAAAGTGTCAACAGCGAAAGTTAAAGAAACACTGAAATTCTAGGTATGGTTTTTTCTAGTCTTGAGGTATAGTTGACAAAATTGTAAGATATTTAAAGTATACAATGTGATAATTTGGTATATATAAACATTGTGAAAGGATTCCCCCAATAATGAAAAACTGGTTTTGATTTAAGGACACAAAAAGACATGACAACTAAATGCAGTGCATGACCCTGTATAGGGTCCTTTTATATAAAGATGAAAGTGGATGAGCAGCTGATGAAAGCAGATGAGATGACAGTAAAGAATCAGTGCTAACTTCCTGATTTTGAGGTTATATGAACTCGTTAGACAGTTCATATATGTAGGACAAACTCCCTGCTTGTAGTAGTCAGGAGTGATAGCAACTTACTTTAACATGGTTCATGAAAACAGAAGTTTCTTGCACCATTCTTGCATTTTTTTTCTGCAGGTTTAGCTATTTCAGAATAAATAAATAAAACTGTAAGTCCACCCAATGCATTCCCCGTATTCCTTTTCACTTTTTTTTTATCCAGAGCACTTCTCAAGATCTGATAGACAATGTATTTTATTCATTTGTTATCTTTCTTCCTCTACTAGAATACAAACTATATGATTTTTTTGCATTATTTTACTGCTATATGCTAGCACCTTGCACAGTGTCTGATACATATATGATGTTCAATAAATATTTGTCCAATGACTTAACCCTTCCTGTCCTCAGGTGTAGATTGCCTATGAACTGCTGAAGCAAGCACAGTCTCAGCAAGCCAGTTAGCAGGTACAGATTTGAAAAAAAACACTTTCTGAAAAAAAAAGTATCTGCCTACTTCCAGACAAACATTGATTGACCATAAAGGACAACTGAGCTGCTTAGAGCCATAGATTCCCAAATTCTTCCAATTTCATTGTCAGTTTTGTATAATGAAATGACCCATAGTAGTTTTTCCAGAACAAAGAAACAGTTCTACCTCAATTCAACATACCAATTTTTTCAAGCCATGTTTAAACAAACAAACAAAAAGCTTCTCCATTTGGACAATTTCTTTATCTTCAAATCTTATCAAAATTTGCAATGATCTTAGGATAAATTTAAGTTGATACATCTTGTTAAATAATCTATTGAGATTTTTAAATGTACACTGGGAAAAAATCATATAAATTTCCATTTGAAAGAACAGAATTAACCTGATGTAAGTTTTTATTTTTTTGTATTTTCTTTATTGGTCACACAGTTCTTCAGAATGTAGTTGAGTTAATATGAGAGCATTATGGGAGGCAGCAGGGGTAACATAGCATAAGTCTAATAGCATAAGAATAGGAGTCTTACAGTCAGGAAGTAATGGATTCATTCCAGCTTCATCAGTTATTAGCAGTTTAGTCTTAAGCAGGTTATTTAACCTTTCTAAGCATGTTTCCTCATTATAAAATTGCTATGACAATGATAGTGCCTACCTTATAGACTAATTGTAAAGATTTTTAAAAAAATACATAAAGCAAGGGCCAGCACATGGTGATGAACATATAAATGCTAGCTTTCACTTTTTGTATATATAATTTAAATAGAAAATCCATACATGAAATACAAACATGCAATAAACCTAATTGAAAGAATATACACAAATTTGCCATTTTACTCTTCTGTTTCATTCTGATAAAGTTTTATAAGCAGTCTCATTTTCTGCAACTTACATTAATATATCCTTGAAAAATGATATCAGTGTGATATAAATGTAAAGTGGCTTTGACTTTGCATTGTTAATATTTATGGGAAGCTCAAATTTTATGTGGAAATTACATTATTTCAGCTTGAAAATTATTTGTAAAGTATTACATTTCATTTTCATTTGTACATATTTTGTCTCTCACTAATTAAATAATTTCCCAAATCAGCTTGAATTTGTCATATTTGTTTATAGCTAAAGGTAACAGATAAATAGTTTTGGGGCTAAATTTACATAGTATGTATGGTGGAATTTTATTCTATATAAAGTGTCAGATATAAACATAAGTCAATAAAATGCTAAAAAACTTAATGCAAATTAATTATGTGATTTGTATAAATCTGTATTTAAAACTCATTAAAATGCTAAAATAATAAAAAAGCAAGTATAGCATGAGCTGTTCTTTGCTCTTTTTCAGTTAAAATGGTTTTATAACATATTCTTGGTCTCATATTGAATTTGGTTTGTAAAGTTAGTCCCAGTTGCACCTAATTCACTTAACTCTAAACTTCAAAAATATTTCCAATTCTTAAGCTTAGTTTTGAGTTTCAGGTCTTCTGGCTTATGCCAAACCCAGCTAATGGCAGGAATGTTTACATTGATTGATGATGAAAGAATGGCCAGAAAATACCTCAACAGCTACAGCTCACAGGTTCAATGCAATGTTATTTCAACTGTGCCCTATCTACTAGTCTAGACATTTTTTTTTTGACAGGGCATATCTTATATTTAATGATCAAATGGTTGTTAACAACAATGAAATTCTGTATAGGGGACTCAATGCACAATCATTAATCAACCCCAAGCCTAATTCTCAATAGTCTCCAATCTTCTAAAGTATAACGAACAAGTTCTTACATGGGAACAAATTCTTACATAGTGAATAAGTTCTTACATGGCGAATGGTGCAAGGGCAGTCATCACAGAAACTTTCGGTTTTGATCACACATTATGAACTATAAACAATCAGGTCAAATATGAATATTTGCTTGATTTTTATACTTGATTTATATGTGAATCCCACATTTCTCCCTTTATTATTATTATTTTTTTAATAAAATGCTGAAGTGGTAGGTAGATGTAAGATAAAGGTAGAAAACTTAGTTTAGTGTTGTAAGAGAGCAAATGTAGATGATCAGGTGTGTGCCTGCAAACTATGTGTTAATCCAAGCTATACAAGGGCAATAAAACATCCACAGATGCAGAAGATTTCTCTCAAAACAGGGGGGGAGAGGTTCTAAGCCTCACCTCTGTTGATCCCCAATTTCTCACCTGTTGGCCCCCCTGCGACTGTGCTTGTCTTAGGTTGTTCCTCCCTTGAGGAATCTTACCCGTCTCTGGCTAACCAGTCATCTTCCGGGGCCATACAGGGAAATGTAAAGTTGGTAAGTGAGAGAGAAGCAATATTGTTTGAAAAGGTTAGCTTTTTACTTCTTTGCAGATTTATGCCCTGTGGCTTCTATGCCCAGCATTTGTCATGAGGTATCTTTAGCACTTGGAGGAATTATGATACTCGGTAAATTCGATATGAGGCACGAATTCTATTTAAGGGTTGTAATTAGGAAGGAAGAAGAAAAGCTATAGAGGTAGCAGATGGAAGAAAACATGAGAAGATTGATTATCTCTTTGACATATCTTCTTGTAGAGTAATTTAAGCATGTATAGGTTTTAAACTACTAATTAAATTTCACACACACATTAACATAATAGGAGTATAGTTACATAACCAAAGCAGATCTATAATTACCAGCTATCTCCAGTGAGGCCAAGAAAACCAGTTAAGCACCCGAGGCATTTGTGAAAATTTGTCTATGATATGATGGATATTGTCCAACTGTACTTGAACAGTCTGAGAGAAATCAGACAAATTAAAACAGCCCATTACTGGGAACTCTTCACATCCCATATGTTCTTTTAACAGTAGATAGTCTGTAGTTGTAAGATTTTGGAGCGCTACAACTTGCACTCCTCCTAATTCTTGGTTGAGTTCCAACAGTGTAGATCCAGTCAAATTTGTTGTTTTACTGTATGCACAGGCCAGCTTAGATATCTCCTTCTTCATTCCAATGGCAAGTCCAGGAACCGGTGGGATGAATGCAGCTACAACTGCAGCATTGCCTGGATCTTTGTTGAGGTTTTTTGATGATCAGCTTCTGGTATGACTCTTCCAGAGAGTGCTGATGTTGGAAGTTCTTCTTCATATCGTATATTAGTTCATTTTGTGGGTAGCCAAATTAGGCTTTGATCCTCTGTATAAACACAAACAGACCCTTTGCCCACACTTTGATCTGCCCTTTATAGCATTGTGTAGAAATCATTGGAGGTCACCACACAGGAACTGCATTTTTTTTTTTTAAGAGAAAGGAATATTATCAGAAAAGTGTACCTCCATAGACGATCATCTGACACCCTTTAAGTGATCCAAGTTAAGGATATTTAAAGCATGCATTAATCGTTGATTTACAGTTAGTTTTATCCTATAATGGAGTAATCCCCCTTTTCTTTTTTTTTTGTTATCTTTAATCTACACTTACATGAAGAATATTATGTTTACGAGGCTTTCCCCTATACCAGGTCCCTGCTATAAACCCCTTTAGAGTCACTGGCCATCAGCATAGCTAAATGTTGTAGAATCACTACTTGTCTTCTCTGTGTTGTACAGCCCTCCCCTTTCTCCCACCCCCCCATGCATGCTGATCTTAATAACCCCCTTCTTCCTCCCTCCCCCATATCCCTCCCTACCCACCCATCCTCCCCAGTCCCTTTCCCTTTGGTACCTGTTAGTCCATTCTTGGGTTCTGTGATTCCGCTGCTACTTTGTTCCTTCAGTTTTTCCTTTGTTCTTATACTCCACAGATGAGTGAAATCATTTGGTATTTATCTTTCTCCGCTTGGCTTGTTTCACTGAGCATAATACCCTCCAGCTCCATCCATGTTGCTGCAAATGGTAGGATTTGCACTCTTCTTATGGCTGAGTAGTATTCCATTGTGTATATGTACCACATCTTCTTTATCCATTCATCTACCGATGGACATTTAGGTTGTTTCCAATTCTTGGCTATTGTAAATAGTGCTGCGATAAACATAGGGGTGCATTGGTCTTTCTCAAACTTGATTGCTGCGTTCTTAGGGTAAATTCCTACGAGTGGAATTCCTGGGTCAAATAGTAAGTCTGCTTTGAGCATTTTGATGAACCTCCATACTGCTTTCCACAATGGTTGAACTAACTTACATTCCCACCAGCAGTGTAGGAGGGTTCCCCTTTCTCCACAGCCTCACCAACATTTGTTGTTGTTTGTCTTTTGGATGGCAGCCATCCTTACTGGTGTGAGGTGATACCTCATTGTAGTTTTAATTTGCATTTCTCTGATAATTAGCGATGTGGAGCATCTTTTCATGTGTCTGTTGGCCATCTGTATTTCTTTTTTGGAGAACTTCCTGTTCAGTTCCTCTGTCCATTTTTTAATTGGGTAATTTGTTTTTGTTTGTTGAGGCGTGTGAGCTCTTTATATATTCTGGACGTCAAGCCTTTATCGGATCTGTCATTTTCAAATATATTCTCCCATACTGTAGGGTTCCTTTTTATTCTAATGATGGTGTCTTTTGCTGTACAGAACCTTTTCAGCTTAATATATTCCCACTTGTTCATTTTTGCTGTTCTTTTCCTTGTCCGGGGAGATATGTTCAAGAAGAGGTCGCTCATGTTTATGTCTAGGAGGTTTTTGCCTATGTTTTTTTCCACAAGTTTAATGGTTTCATGGCTTACATTCAGGTCTTTGATCCATTTTGAATTTACTTTTGTATATGGGGTTAGAAAATGGTCCAGTTTCATTCTCCTACATGTAGCTGTCCAGTTTTGCCAGTACCATCTGTTGAAGAAACTGTCATTTCGCCATTGTATGTCCATGGCTCCTTTATCAAATATTAATTGACCATATATGTTTGGTTTAATGTCTGGAGTCTCTAGTCTGTTCCACTGGTCTGTGGCTCTGTTCTTGTGCCAGTACCAAATTGTCTTGATTACTATGGCTTTATAGTAGAGCTTGAAACTGGGGAGTGAGATCCCCCCTACTTTATTCTTCTTTCTCAGGATTGCTTTGGCTATTCGGGGTCTTTGGTGTTTCCATATGAATTTTTGACTTACTTGTTCCAGTTCATTGAAGAATGTTGCTGGTAGTTTCATAGGGATTGCATCAAATCTGTATATTGCTTTGAGCAGGATGGCCATTTTGACGATATTAATTTTTCCTAGCCATGAGCATGGGATGAGTTTCCATTTGTTAGTGTCCCCTTTAATTTCTCTTAAGAGTGACTTGTAGTTTTCAGAGTATAGGTCATTCACTTCTTTGGTTAGATTTATTCCTAGGTATTTTATTCTTTTTGATGCAATTGTGAATGGAATTGCTTTCCTGATTTCTCTTTCTATTGGTTCATTGTTAGTGTATAGGAAAGCTACAGATTTCTGTGTGTTAATTTTGTATCCTGTCACTTTGCTATATTCCGATATCAGTTCTAGTAGTTTTGGGGTGGAGTCTTTAGGGTTTTTTATGTACAATATCATGTCATCTGCAAATAGTGACAGTTTAACTTCTTCTTTACCAATCTGGATTCCTTGTATTTCTTTGTTTTGTCTGATTGCCATGGCTAGGACCTCCAGTACTATGTTAAATAGCAGTGGGGATAGTGGGCATCCCTGTCTAGTTCCTGATCTCAGAAGAAAAGTTTTCAGCTTCTCGCTGTTCAGTATAATGTTGGCTGTGGGTTTATGATATATGGCCTTTATTATGTTGAGGTACTTGCCCTCTATTCCCATTTTGCTGAGAGTTTTTATCATGAATGGATGTTGAATTTTGTCAAATGCTTTTTCAGCATCTATGGAGATGATCATGTGGTTTTTGTCTTTCTTTTTGTTGATGTGGTGGATGATGTTGATGGATTTTCGAATGTTGTACCATCCTTGCATCCCTGGGATGAATCCCACTTGGTCATGGTGTATGACCTTTTGATATATTTTTGAATTCGGTTTGCTAATATTTTATTGAGTATTTTTGCATCTACATTCATCAGGGATATTAGTCTGTAGTTTTCTTTTTTGGTGGGGTCTTTGCCTGGTTTTGTTATTAGGGTGATGTTGGCTTCATAGAATGAGTTTGGGAGTGTTCCCTCCTCTTCTATTTTTTGGAAAACTTTAACGAGATTGGGTATTTTGTCTTCTCTGTGTGTCTGATAAAATTCCGAGATAAATCTGTCCAGCCTGGGGGTTTTGTTCTTGGGTAGTTTTTTGATTACTGTTTCAATTTCTTTGCTCGTAATTGGTTTGTTTAACTTTTGTGTTTCTTCCTTGGTCAGTCTTGGAAGGTTGTATTTTTCTAGGAAGTTGTCCATTTCTTCTAGGTTTTTCCAGCTTGTTGGCATATAGGTTTTCATAGTAGTCTTTAATAATTCTTTGTATTTCTGTGGAGTCTGTCGTGATTTTTCCGTTCTCATTTCTGATTCTGTTGATTTGTGTTGATTCTCTTTTTCTCTTAATAAGTTTGGCTAGAGGCTTATCTATTTTGTTTATTTTCTCAAAGAACCAGCTCTTGGTTTCATTGATTTTTGCTATTGTTTTATTCTTTTCAATTTTGTTTATTTCTTCTCTGGTCTTTAATATGTCCCTCCTTCTGCTGACTTTAGGCCTCATTTGTTCTTCTTTTTCCAATTTTGATAATTGTGATGTTAGACTATCCATTTGGGATTGTTCTTGCTTCTTCAAGTGTGCCTGGATAGCTATATACTTTCCTCTTAAGACTGCTTTCACTGCGTCCCACAGAAGTTGGGGCTTTGTGTTATTGTTTTCATTTGTTTCTATATATTCCTTGATCTCTATTTTAATTTGTTCGTTGATCCATTGATTATTTAGGAGCATGTTGTTAAGCCTCCATGTGTTTGTGAGCCTTTTTGCTTTCTTTGTAGAATTTATTTCTAGT
This sequence comes from Manis pentadactyla, assembly GCF_030020395.1. NCBI lineage: Eukaryota > Metazoa > Chordata > Mammalia > Pholidota > Manidae > Manis > Manis pentadactyla. The sequence goes on from NC_080025.1 coordinate 84,004,426, forward strand.
TATACCTTTGTGGTCTGAAAAGTTGGTTTGTAGAATTTCAATATTTTGGATTTTGTTGAGGCTCTTTTTGTGGGCTAGTATGTGGTCTATTCTGGAGAATGTTCCATGTGCACTTGAGAAGAATGTATATCCTGTTGCTTTTGGATGTAGAGTTCTATAGATGTCTATTAGGTCCATCTGCTCTACTGTGTTGTTCAGTGCTTCCGTGTCCTTACTTATTTTCTGCCCAGTGGATCTATCCTTTGGGGTGAGTGGTGTGTTGAAGTCTCCTAGAATGAATGCATTGCAGCCTATTTCCCCCTTTAGTTCTGTTAGTATTTGTTTCACATATGCTGGTGCTCCTGTGTTGGGTGCATATATATTTAGAATGGTCATATCCTCTTCTTGGACTGAGCCAACATTTATCATTATGTAGTGTCCTTCTTTATCTCTTGTTACTTTCTTTGTTTTGAAGTCTATTTTGTCTGATATTAGTACTGCAACCCCTTCTTTCTTCTTGCTGTTGTTTGCCTGAAATATGTTTTTCCATCCCTTGACTTTTAGTCTGTACATGTCTTTGGGTTTGAGGTGAGTTTCTTGTAAGCAGCATATAGATGGGTCTTGCTTTTTTATCCTTTCTATTACTCTGTGTCTTTTGATTGGTGCATTCAGTCCATTTACATTTAGGGTGACTATTGAAAGATATGTACTTATTGCCATTGCAGGCTTTAAATTCGTGGTTACCAAAGGTTCAAGGTTAGCCTCTTTAGTATCTCATTGCCTAACTTAGCTCGCTTATTGAGCTGTTGTATACAGTGTCTGGAGATTCTTTTCTTCTCTCCCTTCTTGTTCCTCCTCCTCCATTCTTCATATGTTGGATGTTTTTTTCTGTGCTCTTTCTAGGAGTGCTCCCATCTAGAGCAGTCCCTGTAAGATGTCCTGTAGAGGTGGTTTGTGGGAAGCAAATTCCCTCAGCTTTTGCTTGTCTGGGAATTGTTTAATCCCTCCTTCATATTTAAATGATAATCATGCTGGATACAGTATTCTTTGTTCGAGTCCCTTCTGTTTCATTGCATTAAGTATATCGTGCCTTTCTCTTCTGGCCTGTAGGGTCTCTGTCAAGAAGTCTGATGTTAGCCTGATGGGTTTTCCTTTATAGGTGACCTTTTTCTCTCTAGCTGCCTTTAAAACTCTTTCCTTGTCCTTGATCTTTGCCATTTTAATTATTATGTGTCTTGGTGTTGTCCTCCTTGGATCCTGTCTGTTGGGGGTTCCGTGTATTTCCGTGGTCTGTTCGATTATTTCCTCCCCCAGTTTGGGGAAGTTTTCAGCAATTATTTCTTCCAAGATACTTTCCATCCCTTTTCCTCTCTCTTCTTCTTCTGGTACCCCTATAATACAGATATTGTTCCTTTTGGATTGGTCACACAGTTCTCTTAATATTGTTTCATTCCTGTAGATCCTTTTATCTCTCTCTATGTCAGCTTCTATGCATTCCTGTTCTCTGGTTTCAATTCCATCAATGTCCTCTTGCATCTTATCCATTCTGCTTATAAACCCTTCCAGAGTTTGTTTCATTTCTGTAATCTCCTTTCTGGCATCTGTGATCTCCCCCCGGTCTTCATCCCATATCTCTTGCGTATTTCTCTGCATCTCTGTCAGCATGTTTATGATTTTTATTTTGAATTCTTTGTCAGGAAGACTGGTTAGGTCTGTCCCCTTCTCTGGAGTCTCTGTTATCTTGGTTTGCCTGTAATTTTGTCTTTTCATGGTGATAGGAATAGTTTGCAGAGCTGGAATGAGTGTCAGCTGGAAGAACTTCCCTTCTTGTTGGTTTGTGGCCCTCCTCTCCTGGGAGAACAGCGACCTCTAGAGGCTTGTGCTGGGTAGCTGGGCAGACAGGGCTTCTGCTTTCTGCCCAGCTGCTATGGAGTTTGTCTCCGCTGTTGCTGTGGGTGTTGCCTGACTCGGGCTCCTGCTCCAAAGTGGTGGAGTCGCGTTGGAGGGGGAGCGGCAGGGAGGCTATTTATCTCCATAAGGGGCCTCCGTGCTCCCTGCAGCCCAGGGGTTAGGGTGCCCAGAGATCCCCGGATTCCCTACCTCTGGATTAAGTGTCCCACCCTGCCCCTTTAAGATTTCCAAAAAGCACCCGCCAAAACAAAACGACCACACAAAAAAAAAATTAAAAAAATATATATATATAAAAAATGGCTGCTCATTTTTCTTTATTCTCCAGCGCCAGCCTCAGGCATCTGCTCACCAGTCTCGCTGCCCTGTTTCCCTAGTATTGGGGTCCCTATCTCTTTAAGACTTCCAAAAAGCGCTAGCCAAAACGAAACAACAACAACAAAAAAAAAAATCTGCCACTCACTTTTCTTTTGTTCTCCAGCGCTGGCCTCCGATACCCGCTCGCCGGTCTTGCTGCCCTGTTTCCCTAGTATTGGGGTCCCTGTCCCTTTAAGACTTCCAAAAAGCACTCACCTCAACAAAACAACAACAACAAAAAAATTGGCCGCTCACTTTTCTTATGTCCTCCAGCGCCAGGCCTCCGGTACCCGCTCACCGTTCTTGCTGCCCTGTTTCCCTAATATCCAGGGCCCCGCGCACGCACTGTGTCTGCGCTCTGGTCTGGATGGCTGGGACTGGATGTTCAGCAGTCCTGGGCTCCCTCTCCCTCCTGCTCTACCTACTCTTCTCCCGCCAGGAGCTGGGGGGAGGGGAGCTCGGGTCCTGCAGGGCTGGAGCTTGTATTGTACCCCCTTCGCGAGGCGCTGGGTTCTCACAGGTGTGGATGTAGTCTGGATGTTGTCCTGTGTCCTCTGGTCTTTATTCTAGGAGGAGTTTTGTTTGTTATATTTTCATAGATATATGTGGTTTTGGGAGGAGATTTCCGCTGCTCTACTCACGCCGCCATCTTGGCTCCGCCCCCCTAGTCTAGATATTTTTGATGGAGCAATTAAACTTGCAACAAAGATTAGATCAAACTATGTATGTATGTATGTGTATATATCTATGTGTATAGATATAATAGATATATAAATCTGAATATATGTATATAATCAGATTTCTGAAATAGTTTTCAAGAGCTGCCAAACCAAAAACCATTGTATAGTCAGGATAGACTACAACCCATCGCAGGTCAGCTGATGGCCATGAGGCAGGGCGGGTATCAGCTAGGGTTATCTATCATACAGGGGCCTAGGCAGAAAAAGGTTCATCTCTATGTTTCAAGCCAGGAAGTAGGGAAAGCAGCAAGTCACACACCAGCTCTAAGATTTTACCCAGAAATGATATATTACTAATCACATTTCACTGGCCAAAGCAAGGCATAAGGTCCCATCTAACTTCAAATGTACAAGAAAAGCAATCCTACCATATGTCCCCAAAAGGGGGAGAATGGGAAAAACTTGGTAAAAGCAGTAATGACTACCACAATATGCGCTTCACCTCACCAAATTATCTTGTTCATTGTTCTTCCACAGGCAAAATGTATTTACCACCTCCCCGTAGAATCAATCTAGAAGTCATGGCATCAAGCTCAGAGTTCAGGATCTCTGTATGACATGCAAAAATCTCTACATCAGAGATTAATATAATGTCCTGAATGTGGCTTCTCTTGATCCAGGGGCTGATGAACTAAAAAGGCAAGTTATCTGTCCCACAAACCCAATATACAACAGTGAAGCAGGGCAGGATAACCATAACAAATACATTCATAAAGTATAAAAATGTGAGGCACTATGTAGAGACACTGATCCTTAGCACTGTTGAAATCTGCAGAACAGAATTGTGAGGACTCCCTTACATAGGGTGAGAAATGATATTTTGATTAGACCCTGATTTCATTTCCTGTTACATGATTCCCATTTTTCTTCACAGTCCCTAGCTTACCTTCTAGGATATTCTTCCTTCTGTATAGTTCCTTTGGCTACATATAAAGTGGATATTGAGTTACACACTCTTCTTGGAGTTCTGAGCAGCTTTCTCCTGCCCATAGATGAAATATATTAGGCCTCAAACAGTCACAGACTTGTTTTAATCCAGGATAATGGTTTATGAGTACCACTTTCTTACAAACACAGCAAACATTTTATCTATTTGATTCCAGTTATTTCCATATGACAACACATAGCCATAGTTCATTTCTAGACATATTTCTTTCATTTGCTATTTGTTTGTTTTGCTTCCTTACCACCAGGCCACATCTATTTCCAATATAATTAAATAGGCTAGGGGCCTATCAAGACTAGGAGGATAACAACTTTAGTCTTTTCTTTTGCTGAGCTATTTTGTTCAAATTAGAGGATTTACTGAATGCTCCTTTAAGCCATTCATGAGTTTTAGCAATGAGTATAATGAGCAAACATTAAGGTTTAATGCTTAATATGTAGTTGAATTTTAATGGCTTTGTCATTTTGTATTTATTAGTTGGGATTGTTCCACAGTCACTTTTTGTCCAGTCCTGCAAGTTTCTGTAGATTCATTCCAATTCCCTTTAACCCCTGCTTATTAGCAGACCTTTTCTGAATTTGTTTCTATCTTGTAATACCTTGTCAAATGCAATCAAGAGTAGCTCATTTACAATACTTTCCTTAAAACCTCTAACCTACAAACTAAAAATTCATTTGATTCATGATTTTCCTTCTAAGTCACTTAACAAAGCATTTTCCTCAAGAGTTTTACCACAGCAATATGTAGTTTTCTATCCTTCCAGTCTCCAATAACCCTTTTTTTTAAGAGTATCCTCAAATGTCTAAGCCAATGGCACATATTTTAGGTTTTCCTGTTATGGCAGCTCCTATTTCTGGTACCAGTTTTCTATAGGATAAACTTGATTATAATGTGGTAACAAATTTGGTCACAATTAAATCTCAATGTCTTAGAATAACAGTAGTCTATTTAGCACTCAGGCTACATGTCCATTATGAGTAAATTGGCATGGGGATGGGAGGGATGTATTCTGCTCTAAATCATCTTAGCTCAAGAACCCTAGTTAAGGGAAAGTCATCTGCATATTTCCACATTCCAGAGTAGGAAGAAGAGAAAATGCTAAATTATATCCTGGCTCTTACAACTTCTATCTAGAAATGACTTGTATCACTATTGTTCACACTTCATTATCCAGTGCGAGTGCCCCAAGGTAATGGAAGATGCAGTCCTACCTGCATCTGGAAATAGTTACTGAGTAGAACTAATCACACTTTCAACTGTTAAAATAAGTTCAATATATAAGGATATAAGGGGTATATTGTTTGAACATTTCCCACTTCACAAATCTCTCATTACCCAGGGCTAATTCTGTCTTATGGAAGGCTTCTCTATCATTCTATGTACTTCTATTTGAAAACTGCCACTCTCTTGAATAGAAACATTTATAAGATAAAAGTAAATCCATCCTTAGTCTACAATAGCTATGTTCTTCTTGAACACTGGTCTTAATCCACTTAAAAGACCTCCCAGACATATTGGCTACTTAGCTAAAACAATCCTGGAAAGGAAAAAAAAGTAGAAAGACTCACACTTTCCAAATACCAAACTTAACTAAAAACAACTGAAGTAGAACAATATGGTACTGGGGGAAAAAAAAGAAAGACCGATAGATCAATGGAATAGAATTGAGAATCAAGAAATAAACTCATACATCTAAAGGCCAACTCATTTTCAACGAGGTTGTTAAGACTATTCAGTGGGGAAAAAAACTATCTTTTCAACAAACGGTTCTGGGATAAATAGATAACCACAAGCAAATGAATAAAGTTGGTTCTTCTGTATTATAAAGTCTAACATTTCACATGCTACGTTTTGACATTTTTGAGCCTTATTGGGCTCCAAAGTCCTAAGCATAAGATCCCTTGCTCTTGCCAGATATGCCTCCCACCCAGCAGGAAAGCCTCCCCATTTGGCTAGTTCCCCTATCATGGTACCAGCTGCAACTCAATCTTCAATCTAATAGGTTTTATCTCCCTACCAGCAGATAAAATTCAAACAAGCCAATCACAAACAAGCCAAAGATCTCCTATGGGAACCAGGGATCACCTCATCCTGTGGTAACCACAAAGCCTGACTTCCACAGCCTCTGCTTATTCCTACTATTCTGAAGAACAATCCTGGTGTGGCCTTGCCTGACATTCTGTGTTCTCTGTGGCTGTGTGACTGACTAATAAACTTCCATCTGATTTCACCTGTCCAGTGTTGCATATCATGTGTTCAGTCATCTTGTACTAGTGAGAATAGGGTGCACCTCCCTCACCAAGTGTATAATTAGGAGGTGATCAAAATGCCCTTCCCTCAGTACACATATAAAACTTAACTCAAAATGGATCGAAGACCTAACTGTAAGAGCTGAAACTATAAAACTCAGAAATCATGGAGATTGGTGAAGAATTCTTAGCACTCTAAAATCATGAGCAACAAAAGAAAAAAACATAAATTTGACTTCATCAAATTAAAAGCTTTTGTGCTTCAAAGGACACCATCAAAAAAGGGAAAAGACAATCCACACAATGGGAGAAAATATTTGTAAATCACATATTGATAAGGAACTTGTCTAGAATATATCTAGAATACATAAAGAATTCTTACAACTCAATAAAAAAAATAAAGAATAGGCAAAGGTTGGGAGAGTCACTTCTCCAAGGAACATATACAAATGGCCAATGAGCACATGAAAAGAACACTCAGCATCGTTAGTCAACAAGGAGATGCAAATCAAAACTGTGGGATGATACCACTTCACACCCAGAAGGATGGCTAGAATTAATAGATCAGATAATAACAAGACTGATAAGGAAGTGGGGAAATGAGAATACTCCTACACTGCTGATGGGAATGTAAAATGATGCAGCCACTTTGGAAGAGTCCGGCAGTTCCTCAAGTGATTAAATGTAGTTACCATATGACCCAGCAATTCCATTCCTAGAGCTACACCCAAGGAAATGAAACATATGCCTGTATGAACAGTTGTACGAGAATATTTATAACAGCATTATTCATAGTAGCCGAAAGGCGGAAACAACCCAAATATCAATCAATAGACAAATTGATAAACAAAATATAGTATAGTCACATAATGAAATATTAGAGCTATAAAAAGAAATAAAGTACTGACACTTGGTACATCTTAGATGAAACCTGAAAACATGCTAAGTGAAAGCAGTCACAAAGTCCATGTATTATATGATTCCATTTATATGAAAGAACAGAATAGGAAAATCTACAAAGGTAGAATGTAGATTAGTGTTGCTTATGGCTCAGAAACTTATGGGATGGTGATAGCTAAAGGGCGCATACAGAGTTTCTTTATGAGGTGATGAAAATGTTCTGGAATTCAGTGTGGAGATGGTTGTATAAGTGTGCCAACTTATGGAAAACCATTGAATTGTACATTTTAAAGGGGAAAATTGTATGGCATGTGAATCATATCTCAATAAAGCTATTTTAAAAATATTTTGGCTACTACTAAAACAGTATTTCTATACATTCAAGATTGACACAAATGGACAGATGACTTACCTATAACAAATTGTTAAGAAAAGTTAGCAAATTTGGTTTTATTCCCTGATTAAAGATTATGTTTTCCTATAAAATATTTCTTGGTGCCAGACACAAAAAAGATAGAGCTGGATGATCAGTGGCCTAAATAAATATGGTATTTGGGAGTTTTTGTCTGACAGAAAAAAAGAAAAGAAAAAGAATAGAAAGATTTTTTAGAATTTAAACTCTGAGTAAATGAACTCTCTTTCCTTATTATAACTTCTCCCAGTTCCTTTAAATCATCATACCTGTTCTGATTTTACTTGCCTCCTTACAAAACTTAAGCAGAGCTCCTTGAGATGATGTTCTCTTTAAATTTGGGGAAGCCCAGTTGGGTCCTAATCTAGCATAGTCTCACTTGCTAACCTCCGGCAGAAAGCAGATTCCTCTGGGGGTCTCCAGGGTGTAGCCCAAGTGCTGCCCTCAAGAAATGATGAGTGACCTTTGGTGCCCCCTGTTGTATCAGGTAAAGATAAGCATGGATAAGGATGTCATATTCTACCACCTGGATAGCCTCAAAATCGGCTTCAGCACTCAGTTACAGCCCATTCCCCCCAAAAATGAAACAGAAAGCTGTTCATTTACTGAATAAAAATCTTTCTATGGTCAGAATAAAATCCAAACTCCTTACCCTAGTCTGCCTCTTGCCTCCTCTCCCACCTCTTTTTGTACCAATTTTCCCATGACTGCCCTCTAGCTATGTGGGCTTCATTTGGTTCCTCTTTTAAGCCTCAGTGTCTCTGCACTTGCTAACACTCATGACTATAAAGCCACTCCACCAGCTCCTCCTTTGGCCAGGGCATTCCTATCCTTCAGATTTCAGCTATATGACTTCCTCACAGACGATTTCCCTTGAAGTTCCCCCCTTAAACCTGACTCAAAATTATTCCTGCCTCTTCTTTGCCCTCTCTGATCTCTACCTTATCATCCTATTTATTCCCTTCACAATACTCATAATTATCTACAACTAACATATTCACCTATTTGTTTATCTCCTCCGATAAGAAGAGCATTATATGTCTACATCTTTAGTCTCTATCACTGTTTGTCCCTCAATAAATATTTGTTGAATAAATTAATACATGAATAGATGATTGAATACTATTCAGAAGCAATACTGTAGTATAACTGATAGACTGGAGATCCTTAAAGCTTATTATCACATTTGCTGACTCAGAAAGAGTAGTTTCTGTAGGTGGCTGATTTGCATTCATTACTTGTATATTTGCCAAAATTTTACCCTGAGAATAACTCATCTTAAAATTATACATGTATTATATCCATCATCACATGTACATACTTACACTAACCAGAATCAAAAAGGCACTTGTTGCTAAATTTATATTTCAAAAGCATATCCTATTATCCTTCAGATCTGATTTATTTTCTGGGTCTCCTAACACCTGTCTTTATCATTTATATATTGATTTTATTTGTTCAAGTTTTCATAGATTTTAGTATCTTAAGCCACAACTTCTTTCATATGCTGTGGTCTCACCAACTGTTTATAAAACAATTTTGCCTTCTTCCTGAGCACAGAGCTAGTGTGCAGTCCTCTGTGCTGTTCACTACCTCTGACCCTCTAATTCTTTCCCATACAGACACATGCTTGGTTGCTCTCTTCTGCCCATTTTGATTTTAGGCAATGCCCTTTGGCTTGCATGGGACAATAAGACAAAGGACAAGTGGTAGGTGTCATTATTGGGCTGATACCTTAAAAGTAACATTTTCTTCCCCTGCTGCAATGATTGTGTGGAATGACCCACAATTCCAGTTCACCCAGAACTGAGGGCTTTCCTGGGACACAGGACTCTCAGATTTAAGATCAGAACATCCCCAGACAAATTGCTATGGTTTAACTGGGACTAATGGGTATTTCTGGGACTAATAGGAAACAGTTTTTCAACACTAAATCTGAGAAAGACTGAGACAAAGCAGAATGGCTTGGCCACCCTATGATTCTGGAAGAAAATATTTCCATGAAACCATCACTAGAGTTGATTACATAGTGACTATTATGAACAAAACCTTTTGTCCAACCCACACTATGCATGTGGCATGAAAAAAATTTGGTTAAGTAAGCCACTGAGATTTGGGATTTTGATTCTACACCATAATCTGGCCTGTCCTGAAAAAGGCAGAAATTAGTACTTATCAGTCAGGTGCTGCTGTGACAACAAAACCCAACAAATGCAGCATTAGGTTCAGGCACTGGTGATAAGGAAACTTTTCAGAGGATGAAAATATGGTTTTCCAATACTATGCTACGGCAAAACACTTGATAGACCTGACACCTGGAATAATTTAGATGGAAGGTTATATACCTAATGAATTTGTGGCTCAGGGAAAAGGTTACAAAGAGAAGTTTTATAGCATGTTTGATTAATGTTGCCTACATTCCATGAGTCTTTACAAGATAATGAGAAGCTCATGAAAGGAATTTCCTGGTAATAAGCAGGAATATATGGTTTAGAAAGAACACACAAATTCAATGATTTGTAGGGTTGGAAGAGGTAACTCTCTTCAAACCCAAACAGTAAAAGATAAAATAGAGAAGACCTTTGAGCAAAAAAGACAGTGAAACTCAGCCTTCTGACAGAGATCAAACCTGAGGTTTATAAAATAAATAAAGTTGGCACCCTGTATATGCTTTCAGTTGGTCAAAATGACCCCAGGAAAACAAATTAAGGGTGCGCTCTGCCACTGAAGTCTGGTAAGTTCAAAGTACTCCAATTAAGTTGAAATCCCACAAGAGAATGATGAGAGTGAGAGAAAGAGAGAGAGATGGAAAAGAAGCAGATGGGGATGACAAAGACATATAGTGAACCTAAGTATGTCTCAAAAAGAACTGTCAGTGTGTCACTGCACATAAAAGTGGAGTCAGATTAAATGCCTATTAAGTTAACAAGACCATTTTTCAGTTAAATAAGTCATAAGTCTAGACTAGAAATACCTGTGTCTGTTTGCAGCTTAGAACAGCCCTTGGTTTCCAACTTTCCTTGGAGAGGAAGCAAGTTGAAAAAAGCTACTCAGCCTCCAAGGAGAGCATATTCTCCAATGTTCATTTTAGGTAAGACTAAAAGGAAGACTCTTCAGAAGGGGAGACTTGATGCCCACAGAAAACAATGGACTGAGCAGTACCTCCCAAAAAGAAGATTTGACCCCTCAGTGAGCATTTTCTATCCCTAGGGTAGAGAGCCCTTATAATATTGAGAGAATTCAGAATTTTTATTGGCCAGAGACTGCTGTGTATTCTCATCTTTCCTCTCTCTGAATGGAAATGTTTATTGTGGTTATCTTGTCCCTGTTCTACTACTATATATGGAGTATGTAAGGTGTAGACAGTTTGTGTTGTAGTTCTTAAGTCTCTTGGTCAAGAGGAGACCTAACATAGAAATTACTACATATCATTCCCTGACGTAGAAGCTATTATGTATCACTCAGAAACCAAGCTCAACTTTGAGGTTAATTTGATATCTAGCTGCAAATCAGGAGATGACTACTTTGCTTTAGAGAAGAGAAAGGAGTCAAAATTTAGTGATCAGAAGAATGGCCTAAGAAAGAAGGTCTTCATTAGCTTGGGGTGCAGAGTGACTATGATAAGCAGAGCTTACTCAGTGACCCGTTTTGGAAATGTTTTATGAGTGAGAAATAAACTTTTCTTAGTGAAGTTAATGGAATTTTGGTGCTGCCTTTTATAACAGCATAGCTTAAACTATCTTGACTGATACAGTTAAAGTGCCTTGCAGTTAATTATAGACATATGAATGAGTTACTGTATAAAGAGTGTGACAGAAATGATGTGAACCAGTTTCAGGCATTTCCTGTAATATCTCCTATGTATGATCCTCCATTCTCTTTACCCCCATTTGCCAAATAACCACAGGCAACTCCAAGGTCCTACAAAAGGGTGGAATTAAAACACAGAATGGTCCCTGAATATGACCCATGTGGAAACTTTCCTAAGGAACACCTGTGTTGGGCTTCACTAAATTCTATTTTGTTAAGTCATTAAGATTTGGGGTATTACAGACTAAATATTTATGTTCCCCCAAAATTCACATGTTGAAGCCCTAAACCCCAATGTGATGGTATTTGAGATCAGGTCTTCAGGAGGTAATCAGGCTTAGATGAGGTCATAAGGATGTGACCTTCATGATGGCAATTAGTGCCCTTATAGGAAGAGACACCAGAGAGTTTGAGCTCTATCACTGTCATGTGATGATATAGAAGGCTACAGGCTAGGAAGTGTTCTCACCAGCAACTGAGTCATGCAGCCACCTCAGTCTTGGAATTCCAGCCTCCAGAACTGTGAGAAAATAAACTTCTGTTGTTTAAGCCACCCAGTCTATGGTATTTTGCATTGGCAGCCTGAGCTAAGACACAGAGATTTATCTGCTTTAACAATTAATACTTCCCTAATAAATACACATAGCGTAAATTATTTTTTAAATAGCCTTTCACTTGGACTTCCTGATTTCAATGTCTCCTCTCTCCAGCTCACCATGTACTATATTAATCTCCCAAAAGCAAACCTCTGTCTGTCTATAAATGCTATTCTTTAACTACCATATACAAAAATCCAATCATCTCATCTTTTCCTCTTTTCTTGATCTGTCCTCAACACACATTTTCAGTCTTACCTCTTACTATCAACTTATATAACTCATGCTATAAACCTTATACCTTATGTCCCTATTTATCATTATACAAGTATACCTTTTGTTTTCCTGCCTTTCACAACATATACTGAGAGCAGGTATGAACCATGAAGCTATCACCAAAGTAATGAATTAAACAACTGCACTTGAGTCCCCTTCCCTCTAGATTTCCCTCCCCACCCACCTCTTTATTCCCAGCCGCCGCATTCCACAGCAGCATAAATCACCAAGAGATAATGAAACTTTGGTAGGAAGAAGGATTATTATTTCCTCCTCCATGAGGCCTCTCATTCTAGCACAGTGGTTGAGTGTGTACACTTTGGAGTTACCCTGCCTGGTTTCAAATCCCATTTCAGTAATTTGTGCTCTGTGTAACTACAGGTAATCTACTTAAGTTCAATACTCCAGTTTCTTCATCTGTTAAAGTAGCAATAAAAATAACCAAAGGCAATGAAAAGAGCAAGCTACAATTTTAAGCAAGGTTAAGCCACTCCCACCAGACTTGCAGATTTGTAAAGCCACATCATTTTGTAAAAGGCTTTAGGATTCAAAGTTACTGACACTTTCATGGGCTGCCCTGACAAGTATAGCTGCAAGTAGAGACAATTTTCCCAGAGAAGAAGCACTGTAGAGTGGAAAGAAGACTGGACTTTGAAGCTATGTAGATTTGGATTCAAATATCTGCTCTTGTGTTTACCCCAAGGAGTTGAAAACTTGTGCTCATACAGAAACTGCACATGGCTGTTAATAGCAGCTTTATTCATGATTGCCAATACTTGCAAGCAGCAAGATGTCCTTCAGTAGGTGAATGGATAAATAAACTGAGATACATCCAGACAACTGAATATTATTCAGCACTTAAAAGAATTGAGCTCTCATGCTATGAAAAGACAGGATGAACCTTAAAGGTAAATAATCTGCACTTATAAGCGACTTTGAATCACTTAATACAAGCAGACTTCCTGAACTTTATTTTTCCTATATGGAAACAAGTAAAATAATGACAGCCTAATAGAACTGATGTGAGGATAAAAAGTGAGATAACCCATGGAGATAGCCTTGCACAGTTAAACAATGACTGCCTCTCCCCTCCCTATTCATTACAGAAGCAAAAGCAAAATTAATCCTCTTAATTCCTGAAGATTTATTTTTTATCCCTAGCAGTTTGATTATTCAATATTTCTCCATGTTCTTTGCTTTCTAAACATTTCTTTCGTAACACAGTATTTCATTAAGTTTGTGCTCTTAAGGAGCAATATAAATTAACTAAAATGCCTTTCTGTTTTCTTTCCAGTGAACTAATTCTCACTGCATTCTAATAAATAAATAGCACTGTATTTCTTACAATTGTATATGATCTGTGATCATCTCTACAAATTGATAGGCCAATAAATACCATACTCATTTTCTTCTCCTGACAACATTTACTTGAATTCAAAAATTATACTATAAGAAAGTCGAGTTCAAAACTAAAATTAAAATTATTTTTGTATCAATATTGACCAGTAATATGATCTATTTTGTTTGTTTACAGACATAAAAATTAATAATAGGCATCTAGCTGTTATTTCTTTGTGGAGTAATTTATTATCATTATCCATCAGGCCCTTTGTTTTATTTGTCTGCAGTAAGGAAATTCAAAGGACATTTCATGCTTATAGTCATTTTGGTTCAATATGAAAAACAAGTCTATAAATTTATTCATGATTGTTAAGCACCGGTGGGATTCTAGTGAAAAAGAAGGGTATATCATCATATTATAATGATAAACTACAAATGACTATATACATTATTTTTCTAGAGTAATTCAAATTAATAGCTTCCACCTAGAAACATCATATAAGGTGTCTACATGGTAAACAACTGTCAGGAATTAGGGTTCTTCAACAGTTATTTTATTGCTGTTTTATATACAATCCTTTTGCGTTTACTAAAAAAACATTTTGCTGAATATTATTTTCATTATAATAACTTAGAAGCTTTTGAGTTTTCACTTCTAAATATTCATTCAAAATTCAGCTACTATATACAAATTAAGTATACAATCACTGAGAAAATGTCCATAAGTCAAAAGCCTTGACAATCACATTATGTTTTATATATTCAATCAGTAAATACTTGTGGGCCTAGTAAGTGCAGACACTGTCAGGCCCTAGAAATACAATGATGAGCAAAACAGACATAGGCCCTCTTCTCATGGATATACAGAAAATTTCAATGCTGGACTCAAGATGTGTGAAATGGGGAAGCAGATATACATATAAAATTTTTCTAGCCATCCAAATATTAAATCCATAGCCATATATTATGAGAGGTCCAAGGGGGAAAATAATTGCAAATTGGCTAAAAAATTTTTTTTTACTTTTTTTTCCTTTCATCTCTTTTTAAATAAAGATTTCACTTCTTTTTAGAGCAGTTTTACAGTTCACAGCAAAATTGAGGGGTAAGTACAGAGATTTCCCCTATACTCCCTGCCCCCACACATGCATAACCTTCCCCATTTTAAACACCCCACACCTTCCCCATTTTAAACACACTCCCCACACACACACCAGAGTGGCGCATTTGTTACAAATGACAAACCTATATTGATATATCAGTTACCCAAAGTCCATAGTTTACATTATGGACTTCGGTGTTGTTCATTCTATGGGTTTGGACAAATGCATGATATGTATCCACCATTATGGTATCCTATAAAATATTTTTGGTGTCTTAAAAATCCTCTATGCTCTATTTATCCATACATACCCCTCCCCCACCAGCCAACCTCAGGCAACTACAGCACTTCCTACAGTCTCATAGTTTTGCCTTTTCCAGAATGTCTTATAATTGGAATCATACAGTATGGAGCCTTTCAGATTGGCTTCTTTCACTTTTACATTTAAGGTTCATCCTATCTTTTCATAGCATGAGAGCTCAATTATTTTTAGTGCTGAATTTACATTTAAGGTTTTACTAGTATACAGGAAAATAATGACTTTTATATATTAACCTTATATCCTGCAGCCTTGCTGTAGTCACTTATGAGTTCCAAATTTAAATTAAGTAATTTACATTTAAGGTTCATCCTATCTTTTCATAGCATGAGAGCTCAATTCTTTTAAGTGCCGAATAATATTCAGTTGTCTGGATGTATCTCAGTTTATTTATCCATTCACCTACTGAAGGACATCTTGCAGCTTGCAAGTATTGGCAGTCATGAATAAAGCTGCTATTAACAGCCATATGCAGTTTCTGTATGAGCACAAGTTTTCAACTCCTTGGGGTAAACCCAAGAAGTGTAATTGCTGGATCCTACAGTTAAGAGTATGTTTAGTTTGGTAAGAAACCCACCAAATTGTTTTCCAAGTGGCTGTACCATTTTTCTGGGCTCTCTATTCTGTTCCACTTATCTGTTTGTCTATTCTTTGGTCAGTACCACACTGTCTTGATTACTGTAGCTTTATAGTAAGTCTTGAAGTTGGTTACTTTCAGGCTTCCAACTTTGTTCTTCAACATTGCATTGGCTATTCTGAGTCTTTTTTTTTTTCAGGAATGTTGGCTTATCAATTTCATTGACCTTTTCAAAGAACCAGCTTTGGGGTTCACTGATTTTCTCTGTTGATTTCCTGCTTTGCCTCTCCACATAAACTTTACAATGAGTTTGCTGATACTCACAAAATAACTTACCAAGACTTTTGCTGGGATTGTACTGAATCTGTAGATCAAGTAAGAAAAAATTTTGACATCTTGAAGTATTGTTCTTCTGTCTGTGAACATGGACTCTCTCTCCATTTGCTTAGTTTTTCTTTGATTTCTTTCATCAGAGTTTTTAGTTTTTCTCATTAGATCTTGTATATATTTTGTTAGATTTATACCTAAGTATTTCCTTTTTCTGGGTGGTGATATAAATGGTGTTTTATTTTTAATTTCAAATTCCATTTATTCATTGCTAGTATACAGGAAAATAATAACTTTTACATATTAACCTTATATCCTGCAGCCTTGCTGTAGTCACTTATGAGTTCCAAATGATTTGGGTTGATTCTTTCAGATTTTCTACTTAGATGATCATATTATCTGTGAACAAAGGCAATTTATTTCTTCCTTCCTAACTTCTTTACCTTTCCTTTCCTTTTTCTTTTATTGCTTTAACTGGGATTTCAACTAAAAGGATGGTGTGAGAAACCATCCTTTCCTTGTTCCTGATCTTAGTGGGAAAGCTTCAAGTTTCTCACCATTAAGTATGATGTTAGCTGGAGGTTCTTTGCAGATGTACTTTATCAAGTAGAGGAGGTTTCATCTTTCCCTAGTTTGCTTAGAGTTTCTATCATGAATAGTTGTTGGATTTTGTCAAATACTTTTTCTGCCTCTATTGCTATAATCATGATTTTTCTTCTTTTAGCTTGTAGATGTGATGGATTACAAATTAATTTTCAAATGCTGATCCAGCCTTGCATACCTTGGATAAATCCCATTTGGTTGTGGAGTGTAATTTTTTTATACATTGTTAGATTCATTTTGCTAACACTTTGTTAAGGATTTTGCACTTATGTTCATGAGAGATATTGGTTTATAGTCTTCTTGTAATCTCTTTGTCTAGTTTTGGTAGTAGGATAGTGCTGGCTTCATAGAGTGAGTTAGGATGCATTCCCGCTGCTTCTATCTGAAAGAGATTGCAGAGAATTGGTGTAATTTCTTCCTTAAATTTTGGTAGCATCTGACAGTGAATCCATCTGGACTTGGTACTTTTTTTTTGGATGGTTATTCATGATTGACTTAATTTCTTTTATAGATATAGGCCTATTAAAATTGTTTCTTCTTGTGTGTTTTAACAAATTGTGTTGTTCAAGGAACTGGTCCATTTTATCTAGATTATCAAATTTGTGGATTGTCCAAAGGATTCTTTTACTATCCTTTTAATGTCCATAAAATCTGTAATGATGTCCCCTATTTCATTTCTGATATTAGTAACCTGTGTCCTTTTTTTTCATGAATGTTGGCTTATCAATTTCATTGACCTTTTCAAAGAACTAACTTTGGGGTTCACTGATTTTCTCTGTTGATTTCCTGTTTACAATTTCATTGATTTCTGCTCTAATTATGATTTCTTTTCTTTGGCTTACTCTGGATTTAATTTGCTCTTCTTTTTCTAGTTTCCTAAAGTAAAAACCTAAATTATTGATTGAATCCTTTTCTAATATGTTCATTCAATACTATAAATTTCCCTACATTCACAGCATCCCACAAATTTTGATACATTGTGCTTTCATTTTCATTTAGTAGAAAATATTTTTAAATTTCTGTTGAGCCTTCTTCTTTGACCTATGTATTATTTAGAAATGTATTTTTTCATCTCCAGGTGTTTGGAAGGTTTTCCAGTTATCTATCTGTTGTTGATTTCTAGTATTAATTTCATTGTGGTTTGAGTGCAGACATTATATGATTTCTATTCTTTTATATTGCCTCTTACATGCCTGAGGTATGTTTTATGTTCCAAACGGTTGTATATCTTGGTGAATATTCCATGTAAGCTTTAAAAATATGTATATTCTGCTGTTGTTAGATGAAGTAGTCTATAGATGTCAGTTATATCCAGTTGATTGATGGCATTGTTGAGTTCAGCTATGTCCTTAGTGATCTGCTGCCTGCTGGACTTGTCCATTTTTGATAGAGGGTTGTTGAAGTCTCCAAATAGGTAGATTCATGTATTTCTTCTTGCAGTTACATCACTGTTTGCCTCATGTAGTTTGATGCTTTGTTGTTGGGTGCATACATAGTAATGATTATTATGTCTTCTTGCAGAAATGATCCCTTTATCGTTATACAGTGCCCCTCTTTATCCCTGATAACCTTCTTTGCTTTGATGTTTACTCTTTCTGAAATTAGTATAGTTATTCCTGTTTTCTTTTGATTAGTATTATCTTGGAATAGTTTTCTCAACCCATTTACTTTTAAATTGTATGTGTCTTTATATTTACAATGGGTTTCTTGCAATAACACAGAGCCAGGTCTTATTTTTTTATCCACATTGACAATCTGGTTTTTAATTGGTACTTTTAGACCACTGATATTCAAAATGATTACTGTTATAGTTGGAATAACACCAACCATATTTGTTACTGTTTTCCATTTGTGACTTTTTTCTTTGTCTCTATTTTTGTCTTCCACTCTTTTTCTGCCTTTTGTGGTTTTTAACTGAGCATATTCTCATATGAGACCATTTTCTCTCCTTAGCATATTGGTTAAACTTTATACTTTTTTTTTTAAACCTTTCTTTAGTGGTTATAAGAGAGTTGGCAACATACATTTAAAATTAATCCAAATCTACTTTCAAATAACACTGCATCACTTCATGCATCACTTCATGCATCACACAAGTACTATATAACAAAACAATCCCAATTCCTTCCTCCTGTCCTTTGTGTCATTGCTATTATTCATTTCCCTTATATATAAGAATACATAAGCAAATATAATATATAAATGCATAAGATATACACATAATGAAATACATTGGTGGTATTACTCTGAACAAACTGTTATTTGTTAGATCAATAATTATGAAGAAAAATAAACGGTTCTACCTTCACTTATTCCTTCTTCAATGTTGTTCCTTTCTTTATGTAGATCCGAGTTTCTGACATACATTATTTCCCTTAAAGAACTTTTAACATTTCTTCAAAGGCAGGAGGACTACTGGCAACAAATTCCCTCAATTTTTTCTTAGGAAATTCTTTATTTATCCTTTACTTTTGAATATTTTTGTGGGTCACAGAATTCTAGGTTTATTTCTCTCTCCCAACATTTTAAATATTTCAGTACACTCACTTCTTGTTTGCATGGTTTCTGAGAAGAAAAATGAAACTTTTACTTTTGATCCTCAATTGGTAATTGTTTTTTCCTCTGGCTTCTTTCAGAACTTTTTCTTTAAACTTGATTTTCTGTAGTTTGAAAATGATATGCCAAAGTGAGGTTTTCTGGCATTTATCTGCTTGGTTTTCTTGAACTTCCTGGATCTGTGGTGTGGTTTCTGACATTAATTTTGGCAAATTCTCAGTAATTATGGTTTCCAATATTCCTTCTGTCCCTTTCTTTCTTCTCCTTATATTTCCATCACATTTATATTGCATCTTCTGTAGTTGTCTTGTATATACCGTTGTAGATGTTTTGCCTTTGTTCTCTTTGCTTTTCAAGGATTCTGTTGATATATCCTCTAGCTCAGAGATTTTTCCTTGCTGTGTCCAGTCTATACAGAGCTCTTCAAAGACATTCATCATCTGTTATAGTGTTTGACTCCTTACATTTCTTTTTGGTTTCTTTTGGCTAAACAGGGAGTTGTATGAGTTGTATATGATTTCAAACCCCATGCTCTTTTTCCTACATGACTCTGACTTTTTAATCAAGAAAATTAGTTTCTAGTCAAAAATTTAAAACACATTATCAAAGAGCAGCAGTTTTCATATTTTTGTAATAATCAAAAACCATGTTGGAGAGTTAATTTTGCTCAACCCCATGGAATGTCATTTGTACTACAGTCTATGTCAAAAGACCCCTCTCAGGAGTTGTTCAATGTGATAGTTCTGTCCCATTTCCTCTCCCCAACCTAACTGTCCACTTCCTACCTTTCAACTCTCTTAGATCCTAAAAAAAAGGCAATAAAAGTAAAAATGAGGAAATAGTTTAATGATAGTATAGGGTTTTCAATTTGTCATTTTTTGTCTAGTTTATTATTCTACTATAAAATATAAGGAGAAAACAAAACTTTTCTTATTTGAGTCCACTCAGTGGTAATGGTAACGTGAGAGCCAATTCACATCAGTTCCCAAGAGCTGACTGTTCTCATCATTTTTCCAACCTGTGATCAATAACACCAAGGTGGTTCCTGAACCCTGCCACAGTTGGGTGTGTTAGTTTTTATTGCTGCTATAACAAATTACCATGAATTTACTGGTTTAAAATAACTCAAATTTATTCTCTTACAGTTATGTATAAGTCTGTCACAGGTCTCATTGGGCTGAATTTCTTTCTGGAAGCTCTAAGAAAATACATTTCCATAGATTTTCCAGATTTTAGAGGCCTCCCACATTCCTTGACTCCTGTCTCCTTTCCTATCCTTAAAGCCCACAACACTGCGTTTCTTGGATCATTCTTTTGTAATCACACGTCCCTCTGACTTTCTTCTTCAGCCTCCCTCTTCCATTTGTAAAGACTCTTCTGATTATACTGGGCTCTGGATAATCCAAGATAATCTCCCTATTTTAAGGTGAGTTGGTTAACAACTTTCATCTGCAATGTTACTTTTCTTTTGTCATGTAACCTAATATATTTTCAAGTTTCAGGCATTAGTAGGGGAAAAGGCATTATCTGTCAGTCACAGAAACTGACAAATGCTACAAATCAGGATGTCCCACTCTCAGAGCTGATTGTTAGACATTGACCAGCACACCACTGTTGCAAGTAATTATGAGGGAATATCAAACACTTTATAAGAATTATAGGATAAAGGCAACTTAACAGGATTTTTCTAACAAAGTTGCTTTGTAATTTAAGATGTTGAAATATACTACATAACAAGGAAGGATAAATTATTCTTTGACCAGTTTAAAACAAATTACATTTGCAAAGTATTTTCACTCAGGGCAAATTAAGATGGGGTCTCAAAATCTTGCGTAGCACTAGCTCCTCTTTCTGGTTAGGAATAAATAGAAAAAGATTTTTATAAAGTAAACAAGCTGTTGACTTTTAAGATTAAAAATAAAAGCAGGAGAAGAGACCTAAGATTAATTTTTCCAAATACTATTTGTCATTCATATAGTATCAAAGAATTCTTTCAGTATCAGTCATGGATTAACTCAGTATCATTTTCAGCCTGGAAGACATGACCTGAATATCAAGATTTTAATTCACTGATTCATGATGCAAATCAGAGAGGGTGGAACATTATTGTGTCATGCTATGCTATGTGGCCAGACATTGCTTTAGCAAACCTAGGGAGAAAAATAAATCACACAAACTTAGTCTCACAGCTCTGGTGTAAAAGGTTAACTTGTCCACATGTTGAAATCAATATTTGCAATAAAGGATTATTTAATCAGATTGTTGGTAGTTGTATACATTTTTACTAATTAGTATTTTTAAGTTTTATAGATTATGGCTTTTTCAAGTTTCCCATTAAAGTTCCTTACAGAAGAGGAAATGAATTCCAGGGTTTATAATTACAGTAGTTCATAATTTAATGCTTATTCTGCCAGGAGATACACTAAGCCTCCTAGTATTAATTTAATTCTAAAGACAATACTATGAGACACATTTAGAGGATTCTGGGAATGAACTCAAGTCAAACTGCACGGCCAAATCCTGGCTTCACCACTTCCTAGATATGTTTGACCTCGAGCATATTTTTATGGCTTTGTTTCCTTATTTGTCTGAAAAAAAAAACAAAGTAATAAGTCTGCCTTACAATGCTGTAATTAATAGTAAATGGAGTAGTACATATAAAGAGCTTAGTGTGCTGCCTGGCTGAATAATGTTCCCTATTAGTGATGTTAGTTTTATCCTGATATGAGATGACCTCTTATCACCCCTTCTCTTGTCTTTTTTATCTTCTACATAATCAGGAAAAGTAGATTTCCTCCAAAGGTGAATTCTGCGAGGAATTTCCCAGAGGAAAGGGATAAATTGCTTTTTGGGAAATATTCAACTGTAATAATAAATGTATATATAATTTACATGTGTTTTACTTGGAAACTTAAACTTCAAATTAACATAAAGGGTCTTTTTTGCTCAAAGGCAACTGTTATTTGTTAAAATAACAAAGTTCCATATATTAACTTTTCCAAATGTTGTTTGTCATTCACATAGCTTCAAAGAATTCTTTCAACATCAGTCATGGATTAACTATCATTTTCAACGTGGAAAAGATGACAAGAATATCAAGATTTTAATTCACTGATTCATAATGCAAATCAGAGGGTGGAACATTATTTGAGCCATATTTGAGGTCCATATAGAATACCACATTTGAGCATTTTTGAGAAAGTGGCTACAGAATAGCATTCTAACATATTCTCTATACCACTAAAATAAAGCCTTGACTATATAAAAATGTTTTCTGTGACTCATTTTAATTGCACTGACCATGTATTGCTTTTGTAATTCAAAGAAACTAAAAAAAAAACAGGGCAAAAGAAAATGGATAGTTTCTGGCAATAATGACCATGGTACTGTAGATTGTAGAGGACTTTTTTTTTAATAAAAGGAAGATCTATGTGGTTTTATTGGTGTCAGTATTTTTATTAAAGTATTATTGATATATACTCTTATGAAGGTTTTTCATGAAAAAACAATGTGGTTACTACATTCACCCATATTATCAAGTCCCCACCCATACCCCAATGCAGTCACTGTCCATCAGTGTAGTAAAATACCACAGATTCACTATTTGTCTTCTCTCTGCTATACTGTTTTCCCCGTGATCCCTCACACCATGTGTACTAAACATAAGACCCCTCAATCCCCTTCTCCCTCCCTCCCCAACAACCCTCCCACACTCGTCCTCTCTGGTAACCACTAGTCCCTTCCTGGAGTCTCTGAGTCTAGTGCTACTTTGTTCCTTCAGTTTTGCTTCATTGTTATACTCCACAAATGAAGGAAATCATTTGGCACTTGTCTTTCTCCGCCTGGCTTATTTCACTGAGCATAATGTCCTCCAGCTCCACCCATGTTGTTGCAAATGGTTGGATTTGTTTCTTTCTTATGGCTGAATAGTATTCCGTTGTGTATATGTACCACCTCTTCTTTATCCATTCATCTACTGATGGACACTTAGGTTGCTTCCATATCTTGGCTATTGTAAATAGTGCTGTGATAAACATAGGGGTGCATATATCTTTTTGAATCTGAGAAGTTGTTTTCTTTGGGTAAATTCCAAGGAGTGGGATTCCTGGGTCAAATGGTATTTCTATTTTTAGCTTTTTGAGGAACCTTCATATTGCTTTCCACAATGATTGAACTAGCTTACATTCCCACCAGCAGTGTAGGAGGATTCCCCTTTCTCCGCATTCTCGCCGGCATTTGTTGTTCTTAGTCTTTTCGATGTTAGCCATCCTTACTGGTGTGAGGTGATATCTCATTATGGTTTTAATTTGCATTTCCCTGATGATTAGTGATATCGAGCATCTTTTCATGTGTCTGTTGGCCATCTGAATTTCTTCTCTGGAGAACGGTTTCTTCATATACTCTGCCCATTTTTTGATCAGGTTATTTGCTTTTTGGGTGTTGAGGCATGTAAGTTCTTTATATATTTTGTATGTTAACCCCTGTCAGATATATCATTTACAAATATATTCTCCCATACTGTAGGATGCCTTTTTGTTCTGTTGATGGTGTACTTTGCTGTACAGAAACTTTTTAATTTGATGTAGTCCCATGAGTTCATTTTTGCTTTTGTTTCCTTTGCTTGAGGAAACGCATTCAGGAAGAAGTTGCTCATGCTTATATTCAGGAGATTTTTACCTATGTTGTCTTCTAAGAGTTTTACGGTTTCATGACTTACATTCAGGTCTTTGATCCATTTTGAGTTTACTTTTGTATATGGGGTTAAACAATAATCCAGTTTCATTCTCTTGCATGTAGCTGTCCAGTTTTGCCAACATAAGCTGTTGAAGAGGCTGCCATTTCCCCATTGTATGTCCATGGCTTCTTTATCTTATATTAACTGACCATACATGGTTGGGTTTACATCAGGACTCTCTATTCTGTTCCATTGGTCTGTGGATCTGTTCTTGTGCCAGTACCAAATGGTCTTGATTACTGTGGCTCTGTAGTAGAGCTTGAAGTTGGGGAGCATCATCTCCCCAGCTTTATTCTTCCTTCTCAGGATTACTTTAGCTATTTGGGGTCTTTTGTGGTTCCATATGAATTTTAGAACTATTTGCTCTAGTTTGTTGAAGAATGCTCTTGATATTTTGATAGGAATTGCATTGAATCTGTAGCTTGCTTTAGGCAGGATGGCATTTTGACAATATTAATTCTTCCTATTCATGAGCACGGGATATGTTTCCATTTATTGGTATCTTCTTTAATTTCTCTCATAAGTGTCTTGTAGTTTTCAGAGTATAGGTCTTTCACATCCTTGGTTAGGTTTATTCCTAGGTATTTTATTCTTTTTGATGCAACTGATGAATGGAATTGTTTTCCTGATTTCTCTTTCTGCTAGTTCATTGTTAGTGTATAGGAATGCTACAGATTTCTGGGTATTAATTTTGTATCCTGCAACTTTGCTGAATTCAGATATTAGATCTAGTAATTTTGGAGTAGATTTTTTAATATTTTTTTATGTACAGTATCATGTCATCTGCAAACAGGAACAGTTTAACTTCTTCCTTACCACTCTGGATGTCTTTTATTTCTTTGTGTTGTCTAATTGCCATGGCTAGGATCTCCAGTACTATGTTGAATATAAGTGGGGAGAGTGGGCATCCTTGTCTTGTTCCTGATCTTAAAGGAAGAGCTTTCAGCTTCTCACTGTTAAGTATAATGTTGGCTGTGGGTTTGTCATATATAGCCTTTACTATGTTGAGGTATTTGCCCTCTATACCCATTTTGTTGAGAGATTTTATCATGAATGGATGTTGAAATTTGTCAAATGTTTTTTCAGCATCTATGGAGAAGGTCATGTGGCTTTTATCCTTATTTTTGTTGATGTGGTGGATGATGTTGATGGATTTTTGAATGTTGTACCATCCTTGCATTCCTGGAATAAATACTACTTGATTATGATGGATGATCTTCTTCATGTATTTTTGAATTCAGTTTGGTAATATTTTGTTGAGTATTTTTTCATCTATGTTCATCAGGGATATTGGTCTGTAATTTTCTTTTTTTGTCTTTGCCTGGTTTTGGTATTAGAGTGATGCTGGCCTCATAGAATTAGTTTGGAATAATTTCTTTTTCTTCTACTCTTTGGAAAACTTTAAGGAAGATGTGTATTAGGTCTTCACTAACTTTGATAAAATTCAGTGGTGAAACCATGTGGTACAGCGGTTTTGTTCTTAGGTAGTTTTTTATTACAAATTCAATTTCATTACTGGTAATTGGTCTGTTCAGATTTTCTGGTTCTTTCTGCATCAGCCTTGGATGGTTGTTATTTTTCTAGAAAGTTGTCCATTTCTTCTAGGTTATCCAGTTTGTTAGCATATAATTTTTCATAGTATTTTCTAATAATTCTTTGTATTTCTGTGGTGTCCATAGTGATTTTTCCTTTCTCATTTCTGATTCTGTTTATGTGAGTAGACTCTTTTTTTCTTGATAAGTCTGGCTAGGGGGTTATTTATTTTGCTTATTTTCTTGAAGAACTAGCTCTTGCTTTGCCAGTATTTATTTTCTTTTCTTCATTCAGTTTCAACTTGACTGAAGTATTGCAAAATAAGAAAATAGACTTCATATTCCAGGACAGGAGATGCCATTTTATTACAAACATAATGCTCCTGTAGGAAATGAAGAAGACCTATTAAAAATTATCAACTGGGAGTGGTGATAAGACTATAGCTCAGAGTCCCTTTTGGAAAAGGTTATGCCACCATCTCCAATTTTGCTTCTCTGCCTCCATCAAGAGTCACTTGTAGTAGCTGTGTCAACTGTTAATGTAAAGTGAATAATGATAATGACATGAATTTAGAGACTTGGAGGTCATCAATGAACTTTATCTAAGTATTTTTACTGGAAATTAAGACTAAAACCTGATCAGGGTTCATTAATAAACTTGAAAGAAATTAAATTCAGTATAATTTTTGCTTGACTTTTTTCAAGTGCCTATTGTAAAGTATTTGTAAATTTTAAAAACTGCAACTTAATGAAGTATTCATAAATGCTGACCAAAGATATCTATATTTAAATGCAGCTTTACCTGGTGACCTCATTAAGATGAGGCATTAACAAAGATACTCTAGTTACTCTATTTTGGACTGCTTGATGAACTGGCCTTTTATCCACTTGAAAAATATTGAAGTAAACACCAACTATAAGCTACATACTGATACATCAACAAAAAAAGTACTTGTCTTCATGGAGCTTACATTTTAATAGGGATAAATATTTTAAATAAGGTAAATAAGCTAATTACATATTAGACAGTAATACACATTGAAGTGAAAAATAAAGAAGGGAAGGAGATAAAAAGTGATGAGGGTGAAGCTCGGTGCAAAATTCTGGACAGAGAAAGATTCATTGGAAAGGTGACAATGAAGCAAATACTAGAAAAAAGTGAGAATGAGCCATGCCAATATTTGGGGAAAAGAATTCCAAGCCAGGAAAAGGCAAACCCCTGAGGCAGGAATATGCTTGTTTGTGGAAGATCAAGGAAATTTACTTGGTGGAAGCATGTTAGTAAGCAAAGTAGAGAATAGTAGAAAGTAGAGTCAGAAAGTTTAAGCATTCTAGCTTTTATGGAGTAAAATGGGGAAATGTTGGTGGGTTTAGAGCATAGGTTCCTAACCTATTTTGACTCAGTACCAACTTTTTCAAAGAGTGATTTGATAATGCCCCCTTACATGAATTATACTATACTGTATATAAAATAAGAACACATTTTTTCAAATTATTTTATTAGAATAAACAATATTAATGTATTGCTCAAAGTATAATTAAAATTTTAAAAATTAAAAATGTATGCAGTATTTTTAAAAATTAATGAAATCTGCATTAGTGAGAGGGTTGAGCTTGGTGAAATGACACTAATTTTTCAATGTTTGGTGTCATTTTTTGTCATCAGCAATCTTAAATTGCCACATTTCACTATTGACAATTTCTTTCTTTTCTTTGCTAGTAGATTGCCAACCATGCTAAATCCTCTTTTGGCTAAATATGATGATAGAAATATAATGAAAAACTTTGCTATAGCCCATAAGGCTGGATATAATATTGGAATTTGTCTTTGAAGCCAAAATTCTTGATACCCATTTTTAGTTTCAATTTCAGCTCTTCATTTTGTTGACAGTTCTATCAACTCCTCCTGCAGTGATGCTTCTGCTATTTGTAGGATCGAGGAAGATTCTAGGACCCCCATCTGGAATAATCATGCTGAGTAAATCCTGAAATCTATTTGTAAAATCTTCTTTAAGTCCTTCTAAATGCTGGCTATAAACTAGAATGTCGTCATCATTTGTTTCCACTGAAGAAAGATTTGGAAACTGTAAAAATTGTCTTTGACTCAAATTTCGTTTGTACAAGTCAAGCTTTGACACGAATGCAGATACAGTTGCCTTGGCTTTGATCAAATTCACTGTAGAGTATTAATTAAATCTTTCATCACGCTCATGAGAGTATTGTGAGGGAGAGGCAGCTGGTCCCCACTGCCTGATTAATATGTCTTGGACCAAAGACGCCCCCTCAGATTTCTTCAGCGCCCGTTAGGAACCAAGGGTTTAGAGCAAAGGACTGTCATACTCTGACTTGGGTATTAAAGATCACGTTGAGTGCCATTTTGAGAACAGATTGTCAACAGGGAGACCAGCTGAGAGGTTATTTTAATAAACCATTTTAGATGATGATAGTTTAAGACCAAGGTAATAGTGGAGGAATTGTTAAAAATAGTGAAATACTGGATACTTTTGAATATGGAGCATAGATGACATTGATATATTGGACATAGGATATTTTTTAAAAGTTAATGTAAGACTCCAAGGATGTGGGCCTGAACTACTGCAATTCCTATAAACTGATTTGACTCAAGACAGTGGGAAGATTGTGCACATGGGGATTGAGATGTTCACAAATTCAGAACTGGATATGTTAAGTTTAAGATTCCAATGACAGATGGAAAGTTCAGGTGAATATCCATATACAGTATGTGTGTATACATACATGTTTATGGTAAAAGACCTGGTTTGAAAATTAACTTGGACATCTAAAGAAAGGCATTTGAAGACAGGAGACTGAAGAGATTGCAGATGGTGAAAAAGCCCAGTGTTTCTGCTTTGGGGCATACCAACATTAAAAGGTCATGAAGATCAAAGTGCACCACCGTGAGACTGAGTAGAAAAACGACTGATGTAAAAGGCAAACAAAAACAGTGTGGTGTTATAGAGACTAATGTAACGACATACTTCAAGGAGGAGCTGTGTGAACTGTCACTGTAAATTGAATACTGGTAATTGACTTACGTATTTAGAAACATGACGGTCATCAATGACCTTTACGTAAGTATTTTTAGTGGAACAGGGCTAAAACCTGATCAGGGTGCATTAATGAACTTGAAAGAAATTAAATTTGGTATAATTTTGTTTGTCTTTTTTCAAGTGCCTACTATAAAGTATTGGTACATTTTAAAAACTGCAACTTATTAAATATTCATAAATGCTAACCCAAGATGTCTGTATTTAAATGTAGCTTTACCTGGTGACCTCATTAAATGAGTAATTAACAAAGCAATCTGTTGTGTGATTAAATAAGCACAGTAAACTAGCACAATTCTAAACAAATTCATGTAAGGAAAAAAGAGTCCATTATCTTTGCTGGCAGCATTGACATCTGATGCACTCCTAAGTGACAATCTACTTCTATTGGCACTATAGCTTCTCAAATAGCAGTATGAGGATGTATTTTCTTCAATACATACTATATTTCATGCCGAATTTAACATTCATTCTTTTGTGGGAAAAATCCAAGAATACTGAACACAGAGGATGCTATCAAAGTTTAACACAAATTCAAGTTTCTATGATATGATGGGAGATTTTTTTACTCACTGGATCATTTCAGACTTGGCTAAATGGTCCTGAGCCATGTAACATCAATATACACATTACCATTTTCTCCAAGCAGATTCTAGTTTCATAGCCCATTTTCAAAAAGATAACTATCACATTTTCCCCACCTTAAAACTGCTAATAATGTACTTCATGGCCTTTGAAAACCTGCCAAGACTCACCAGAAGTTCTCAAGATCTGTTTTTGGCCAATAGCTTCATAGTTAGCAGTGATGAACTCAGCTCTGACTCTAACCCCCAGACAGATCACAGCAACTGATAATCTTTAGAATCTTAAACAAAGGGAATGCCACAGTAAAAACCAGTGTTAACAACTGCATATACTTTAACACCAGCCAGCAACAAAAATCTAGAGGTTTCCATTCTGCCAATGCCAAAAAAGTTTGAATATTCTTTCCCATGTTCCTCTGTATAATTTCCAGTTCGTTGTTAAATGTGCTCTAGTGAAGTTACCAATGACCAACACACAAAATGTTTCACTGAGCAGCTTAAAACCTTATTTTCAAATAATACAAATATGTAGAAATTTAAGAAATCCTTAAATTCTAGTATTTTAGTTCCTACACCCTAGGTACAAAGTTCAGAGCAGATTTTCAGCATTAAATAGTGACACATATCAAGTTTCAGGTATTTATTAATCAGTGTAACCCCATACAATACACCAACATGATTTTGTGCATTTAGAGGGGAAATATTTCCTGGTTAAGTGGAAAATTGTGCGGATGGCTTCTGGAAGACCTTCATTCTTAGCAGCTTTATAGTGAAACATTTCATTTAGAAGTCTGGACCTTCTTTCTTCAGTTTGCTGTAATCTACATTCACTGAGTAGAACTTGGAAAAGAAAAAAAATATTTTAGATAATCTATTGATACACAGAGATGGTACAGAAGTTTTAGAATTCTTTTTATTCAGCTTTCTATAACAACAATTACAGACATTAATTTTCCACTATGAATATTTAACAATGTGAAAGTCACTCAACAAAAGATACTAAAATTCCAGTCCTTAAATAATGGTTTTGGTAAGGTAAAAATATTCAATCTACCTCAAAACAGGAGTGTTAGTATAATCTGCTAGTTAGAACCTATAAAAAATTCTTCCATTCAATGTGAATTAAGAGGCCCTTCTGATGTGTACTGTGTACTTCCAATT
This sequence comes from Manis pentadactyla, assembly GCF_030020395.1. Classification (NCBI taxonomy): domain Eukaryota; kingdom Metazoa; phylum Chordata; class Mammalia; order Pholidota; family Manidae; genus Manis; species Manis pentadactyla. The sequence continues at coordinate 84,034,501 of NC_080025.1, forward strand.
ATTATGTTTTTATTTCCATCTTCACTAAGCATAGAAATCTCCAACAGAACAGACGAATACTAAGAATTATCATGCTTACTTGGTTTGTTAAATACTGTAATTTAGATAGGAGAGATTTATAGCAACCAAGATAGGCTCATAATGTAGGATAATGCTTTGCTGTGTGGTTTATTTAACTATTTAGGCATAAACAGGCTTGCCCTGATGGCTTTTCTATTTTATTTTCTCTGTCTCTCACTTAGAAGTTTCCTTAATCTCCTAACCCAGACTGCATCAATATCAAACTGACACCGGACAACCTCTGGTACAAAAGCTTTTAAATAATACTGTATTTAAATAACATTGTATTTGGATATTTTGTCTTTCCAAAAATGTCATTATATTCAACTAAAATTAACTTTAGAAATAAATGTATGATCGCTTAAAAAAAACCCGCCTCTAACTCTCAATAACTTTTTTTAATGCTTTATATTTAAACTGCTCCAGTTTCTACTGAGGAAACATCAGGATTTGTACAGAAGCCCAAATAAGGCTATAATCTTGGATTTACTCCTCCTTGTGCCAAACACTGAAAAGTTTGTGTTTAATTACTTGAATACTACACTATTTAACTCTAAAAGAACCAAAATTGCAGAATCAACATTTTCTTCAGGTTTTTAAGCAAGCTCATAAATCTGGATCTATTGTTTCTTCAAGTTCTTCTCTTTGTTTCCCAGGTTGTAAAGTTTATCAAGGTACACATACAGACTTTTACAGACAGAGAAGTATGAGTAAGCCCTAAAGCAGTATTCTTTGTTCTAACAGTGTTCTCTTATGAAGTTATTAAAACTGTGCTATCTCTAGCATGCTAAATTAGAGAGAAAATTTATAAAAGGAATTAGATTATAAATTAAGAAGAAAACATTTGTTAGGCTTTTCTAATAGATACCAGGTACTGTGAGAATACTTTTTATGTTAGTGAATTATCACAACCTTACTAAATCTTACTTTATAAGAGGCAATTGAAGTTATATGACTTGCCAAACAGTAAGAAACAGGATCAAGCCCCTACACCCCAGGCAGAGTGGAAATGTCATGGTATCTTTGCCAATTTCCTCAAAATTAAGCAGACTTCTGATGTATTATTCCATGTGCCAGTATTCAAATCCTCTGTTGAAGTAATTTTCAAATCTGCTTTAATTTTCAGCTTCCACATCTCCATTCTTTTTCTCAATGTAATAATGGTGGCTACCTTGAAGGTCTCTGGAACAACTGTTAGGAAGGCACAACATACTCTGATCTTGGCTTTGGGGCATTTTAGGCAGTTGAGGAGTGTTGCTGGGCCTTTGATACTTAAATACTAATCCAGTCCCCTCTAATTTGTACTCGTTAACTTCTGCTAGATTACAAAGTGGTAACAAATAACCCCCAAGTCTTAGAGGCTGACAACAACAAAGGTTTATTTTTCACTCATAGAACATTTATAAACTGCTCCGTGTTCTGTTCCCTTCATTCCAATCCTAGGCTAAATGAACAACCCTTGATTTGTCAGTTTTTGTCTCATGACAAATGGAAAAAAACAATGGGAAACCACACACTCATTCAGAAGTGGCAGATATCCCTTCCCCTGACTTACAATTTGCCAGAGCAAGTCATGTGGCCCAATCTAATGTCAATAAGCCAAAAAAAATTATCTTACATGAGGGGTAGTGAATGATAGGTAGAAAAATCTAGTCTACCTCACTGTTCAGGTTTAGAAGCAGTAGTAGGCTTTATTTATCTAGGCTCACAAGTCTCTGGACTTGGCTCCCTTCTCTTTCTGCTTGCAAATTGCTCCATTCTACAATTTCATCTCTTGGCAAATACAGGCAGCAATAGTCCACTACCATCCTGTTTTCCAAAATTTTTTTCTATAACAAGCTCTTTAGGCACATGGTCTATCTTCCAAGTTATAGCAGGTGGCACTTTGTCAAATATTTTGCCATTACATGACTCATCATCTTTCCCGTCTCTAGTATTACCAGTGTCATAATTATTTAGAAACTAATCTATGCCAAACACATTAGGTTTTTGTTGCAATAACATTCCGTTTCCAATTCACATGACTTCATAATGGCATGTGTTATGTTCCTGGGCGTTGGTAATTGACTTCATTATCAGAATCACCTGGGAAGCTTTTTGAACTACACATATCCAGAGACTCCAATATGCTCTTTGGTGGAAGGAAGGCCTGTTTTCTTTTCTTTCTTTTTAAAAGCATATTGGAATTTTTCTAGAATGGAATTAATTTGAACAAACTTGTAAGAGAGAAAAAGAAATCAGGATGCCTATTTATCATTTTTGGCTCATACAGATTAAATGGCTCATTCCAGCTTCACCAGTACATTTTTGGTTTTGTTTTATAAGATTAGTTTACAGTTGGAAGCCAAATTACAATCAGAAGGTTGAGTGAAAAGCTTGGAATCAGCAAAAGGTGCTTAATTATTTTAAAAACTGCTGTTACCAATGATGATAGCATCCATCTTCAACATGGAGGTATATTTGCTAAGGGGTCCTGGATACTCATTGATGGGGGCACGTCTTCCTTACAGTGGTGAAGCAAACTATTTCTCTCTTTTGATGAAGCAGTCTGGTAGCATGCAAAGTTCCTGAGTGAGTTATAAATTTTAAATGGGTAAATTGTATGGTATGTGAATGATACCCTATTAAAGCTGCCCTGGTTTTTGACATTGTGAGGGTTTGTTTTCATATGAAAGAGTTTCACACATACATAAGGTTATGTTTGAGGAATCAATAAATGGTCTCTGATTTGCAGCAACATGGATGGACCTCGACAGCATTATGGTAGATGAGTAAAGTCAAACAGAGAAAAACAAATACTGTATGATATCCCTTCCAAGTAGGATCTAAAAAAGCTGAACTTGTAAAAGCAGAGTAGAATGGCAGTTACCAGGGGCTGGGGGGTGGGGTTACTGGGGAGATGTTTAAAAATATAAACTTCCAACCAGTAAATCGGTTCTAGAGATCTAATATACAATATAGCGATTACAGTCAATAGTACTGTACTATAAACTTCAAAGGTGCTAAGCAACTAGATCTTAATTGTTCTCAATACAAAAAAGCACTAATGATATGATAAAGGTGCTAGCTAATGCTAGGGTAGTAACCATATTACAAGATACAAATGCATCAAACCAATAGATAGTACACCTCAAACTTACAAAACACTGTATGTCAATTGTATCTTAGTAAAATAAATAAATGGTCTCAGACCATGAATAAATCATTCTTTGGAAAAGTAGTTCCACAAACCACTCTTTAGGAAAGCTGTTAAAAAGCTTGTCCAGAAGTTCATGATAAAATTTAAGTACTGACTTTCATTTCTTCTACTATTCCTCACCTGAAATATTTCAACCATACCAACAAGAAAGAATAGCCAACAAAACCATACACTGGATTAGAGTAACTCAAAGTGTGGTCCAGGGACCAGGAACATCAGATTCATCTGAAACCTTGTTAGAAATATAAATTCTCATCTCCAAAAGAGACAAGCTTCAGCAAAATCTCTTGGGGTGGAACTGAAGAATCTGTGTTCCAACAACTTCTCAGTTGATGCCTATGTACAAATAAAGTCTGAGAACCATTACACTAGGCTATCCAAGATCTAAGAAAACTGTAAGTAATAGTTAGCTCTCCTTTCTTTCTTAGTTCATCAACAGAGATGAGACATTATCTTATAATTTCACAGCCAGAATCTAAACTATGTGACAAAATCTTTAGGAAAAAAATATGCCATTTTAATGTCACAGAACAATCTAGAAGCTTCTCAAAGTTCATTATAATGGAATTTTACTTGTATATACAATTTCAAAAAAATAAACCACTCTATAACAAAATTCATTAAAATACAACTTCCAGTAATTCTGAAACAATTTTGTAGCTTACCTTGTATTGATCATTGGGACCCAGTTTATTCCAGGGTTCTGGGTTATTCTTTCTATCCCAACTGAAAAAAAAAATAACAGCTATAGTAACAAAACACTATTCAAAATAGTTTGTACTTCTTAAGAAAATTTTGAATTTATCAATCTCTCTTCTTAGGTGAAGTAGACTGTTCATTATAGAGTTGAAACAGCAACAGAATCCATAAGCAATCTCATGCAATTAATTAGAAAAGAAAGCAGAACACAGAGTTTCTTGGAGCAGTTGTCCTTTTCTCTATCCCAGTCACAGGAATCTTTCAACTTGGCTTTTACTAAAGTTTTATATTTCATCAGTGAAGTGACATATAAAAATATGCATAGAATAACAATGATTCAATCTTTTTGCTGCCTGTACCTTTCCATCTTCAAAAAGAAACACTACCTGTTGTGGAAAAGCAGACAAAAAACATTTACCTATACCAGTAACCTGTTTAAGTATTTCATAAGAATGGTTGTTACTATCTCAATCCTCACATTACAAGACAGCATTAGCACTTCTACTCTACTGATGAGAAAATGAGACTGAGAAACTTCAGATAACTTCATGAACCAGGAAAAGTAAGTTAACAGCAGTAGAACTGGGATGTGAACTTACTGTATGACTACAAAATTCAGGTTGTTCTTACTACCTGATGTTGCCTCCTGAGTAAGACGGTGGCTCTATACCAGCTTGATAGAAATCAAAGTTCTAAACATTTTTAAGTACTTACCTGACATCTGGATTGAACAATGCCAAGCGCAAGACATACAGTGCTGCTCCAGTACCTCCCGCTCCAATAAATATGAAGAGGGGGATCAACTAGAACCAAACACAAAAAGGACAAGAATTAATAGCCATCTTCAAACACCCAGATAGATACTGTCGACAGACGACAGAAAGGCTTAATAGTTTCTACACACTGATTCCCACGTCTCAAACTGCTATTTTTAAAAACCTTGGTTTAAAATTTGAATAAAGGTAGACTTTACACTGAGGTAAGAGTTCTTATAACTATGATTAAAAGAAGGAAATGGAATTTCGAAAGGATACGAAGGTGATTCTGGGTTAATGTGGAAAAAATTAAATTCAAATTTTAAAAATTTCCAAGAAAAGATGCCAAGTTTTCTTCACCTCGCCAATATTTATACAATGTTCCCATTAAATTGCCCAGCTTCCTTTATCACCAAGCTTGAAAAATAAGCTGTTGGCAAATTAGTTAAGCTTGCCTAGATACAGATGTTTCAAAACCACAAATTCTGTTAAATGGAGCCTGAATGACAAACAGGAACATGCCTACTACAAATACCGGTTTCTGCATACGCTCTCAATACCTGCTGCTACCAATGCTTAATGCGTAGTTACGCAACTGGGTTTAAGATAAAGATTAAAGACTGTAATTGAGTTTTAGGACCACAGCACGTTGTGCTGGTGGAAAGGGGGAGATACAAAAGGGTTTTTCTGATATTAAACTCTGCGCTACCAAAAATATCAAGATATCAAGACAAACTGAGGATTCCAAGATCACATCCCCTTATATTTGCCACAAGGTCTGTTGGTTCAATGCATACTTAACAAGACAGCACAATTAATACGGAACCTGACCCCCTAACCCACAGAGCGCACAAGTACCCTTCTTAGTCCGACTAACCTGCAAGAGGGCTCGACCACCAACCAAATTGTTTCAACATTCACTAGCATATTCTCCTCGAAGATATCCCTCACCTTCCGCCTGCCAGCCCAAACCCCACTGTGTGCGTCGGGGAAGGTCAGAACTCGACGGCCTAGGACAGCCAGGAGGGCAGCATAAGCGAGACAGGACTCTGCCTCAAGGAACGTTAACTGTCTGTCAAGAAGGAAGCCCCAGGGGACTGAGTGACAACCTGATAAAAGGTGAACAAGTGAAGACACTGGGAAAGGGGTCACGAACTTACGCTTGGATGCTTTTTGGCCTGACCGATGATCTGGCGCAGCATGGTTGCAGAACAGGCCTCTCGTCTAAGAGAAACAACCCTCAAGACCGGTACTAAGAAAACGCCCCAGTAGGGTGAGCGGACGTCCAAAGTCACCCAGGACCTCCTACCTGAAGGACCCCTGGCTCGGAGTGCAGCTTGCGGCCGGAGGGCCCGGATGCGACTGTCCTTAATAGTGCCTGCCTTGATCCAGCAGGCACTGTAACATGGCCAGGCCATCAACGTTCATCAAAACGAAACATTTTCATTCCTGTGCTATATATACTTATGACGGGTAACTTTTAGCGTCAAAACTAGAACCCTTAGAACGACTAGACAGGCACTTTTTCGGGAGGCCAACCATTGGGCGAAGGGGAAGGCGGACGAACTGGCTGCGCGCTCCGCAAGCGGGGTCCTCTTACTAGGCGGCTGGAGCGGAGACCAGGCTCTGCGTGCGCGCGTGCCGGGCGCGCGCTGGCGAGTCCTGACGGCCTCCGGGGGAGCTTCCCGGCGCCTGCGAAGGCTGAGCGTCCGTCGCCAAAAGGGCAGGTCAAGTCTCTTGCGCCTAAGGTCAGCGACTGCGGTTTAAAAAGACTGCAGCTGCTTCCTGTCATAGACTAGCTTACAGGCAGAAGTTAAAGACTAGTAAATGACTTAAAGATGGCAATCGTCGGTGCTGTCAGTGTGCTCTCCAAACCGTCAGGCTGTGGCCCTAGATAAACTGTTTAGTGCCACAAAACCTTTGTAGCATTGCAACTATGCCCTCTCCCTGGGCCAAAATTGCAACCTTAAAATGTGTTTCCAATGGTCCGTGTTCCTACACGTCTTTTTCAGTATTCCAATACATTTCCATTTATCTGTTGTGTTTGTAACCCGAAAGTCTTACATGCAACAAGTTTAAGGGGGCGCTGGGGACAATCTGAACCCTCTCCAGTTCCATAGGTAGCTTAATGCATTAATCAAATAATCACAAATTATCAGAACCGGTAAGAGTAGGCAAAGTCTCCTCTGAAAAAAACCACGTTAGACCTGAAGGAGGAGTAGACATTAACCAAGAGAAAAGGGCTGACAGGTGTACAGAAGTAGTAGGTGTGATGGTCTGACGCTGGAGAGACCTTTTGAGGAGCTGCGGGAGTTCTGGTATAGTTGGAACTTGAAGAGAGAGAGCAAGGTGGGTATCAGAACTGCTGGGCCAGTGACCACTTATTTACCTATCACGGGTTTTATGCTGAAAGCATTAGGGAGTTAAGTAAAACAAGATGCTGTGGTTTTAAAATAGCCTTGTCTAAGAAAAACTGATTAGAAGAGACAAGTATGAAAGAGGAGGAACTGGTTAAGGGGCTATTGTAGTAATCCATGTGAGAGATGCCATGCATTTATAAATAAAGCCACATGCCAGATTGTTGAGGGCTAGAGGGAAGAATGACAGGAAAGACAAAGGACATGGAGCTGAGGAATTCCAGCATAGAAGGCTTGAAAGAGGAGATATAGCCGGCAAAGTAGGGGAAAAAAGATAAGTTCTGATTATTAGGATGTTATAAAGCTTAGGAAGACTGGTATCTTTTTCACTCATTCAGTAAATCTTTATTAAGTAGCTATTCTCTACCAGCTCTTTTAATTAGGAAGATAGGAGTGAATGAGAAATTTTTTTTTGCCCTAACGTAACTTATATGCAGCTTGGGAAGACAAACTATAAAAAACAATTGAGGTCATTTTCGATAGTGATAAACCAGTAAAATAGAAAAATGAAAGAGAAGGACATGGGGGAATGACGGAAAGAACTTCAATGAGAATGGACACATGGGTCTCTCTGAGGAGGTAATATTTGAGCTGAAACCTAAAAGAAAAGAAGCAAGTAACCTGGTGAAGATTTGCAGGAAGAACATTCCAGTTGTCAAGAGAAATGGTTTTGAGGTAATTGTTTTTAATGCTCAAGAGAGGCCAGTGTGGCTGATGCCATAACAACAGAAGAAAATGAGATCAGAGAGGTTGTAAAGGTCTCACTGACATTGACTTTATAGATATGGTAAGGAATATGGATATGTTTTTAAAAAAGAGAAAGCACAAAAATTATGGAAAATACTTAGAAGGAAACAAAGAAACCTAAAAGCAATAAGGCTTTCAGCAAAGAAATTAGAAGGAAGACTTCTCTTTGCAGTATCTTATTTTTAATGGTAACAGTTGATAATAAAATCAGTAGATAGTCTATAGGAATATCACTGTTATTAAGAAAGTAAAATCCAGTGGCTTACTTTTTGTCATTGATCTAGTTTCTAGAGATAATAATAATACAGGGAGTCAGGTGATGCTTTTGGAAATGTTAACAAAGCAGAGTTACAGAATATAAATTTCATTAAATATTAACCAAAATGTCAAATTATGAAAGTTTAAATTTTGCACATTAAAGTTAGGAGAAAAAATCTGTGACCTATATTTTAAGCAGGGGTTGTACGAGTACAAATGATAGGAAAAACAAGCCATAATAGAGCATAGATATTGTAAAAATAAATTTTAGCTTTAGGAGTAGGATTGATATGTGTGGTGAATTTTATTGTATACAAAACCTGCTGCCTCTCCTGGAAGGGATTATTACTTACTTGTTTCATTAATGTCAGGCTGGACAAGATGTCAGACTTGAAAAGATGTCTTGCTTTATTAGCAAATGAAACGTGAAAGGTAATGTGTCACACACAAGCAGAACCTTTAAAAGCCATCATGTGTCATGTTCTCTCTTTTTTCTCTGCCACAAGATCAGCAATGTTCTAGAGGCTTGGGTATCAGGGTAAAAGCTGTTTGGAGCGGAAACATTATTATACAATGGGCATGTATTGAGAATGAGAGATAACCCGTTATTGTTGTAAGTCACCAGATTTAGGAGTAGTTTGTTACTGCAGCATAACCTAGCCTACTACTAATAAAGAATTTGGCATTGAAAGTGTGATGGTATGTTATCATAATAAAAATCCTAAGATAGGTGGCACTGAATTCAGGTCCCAGTAACAGGTGTTGAGGTAACTATTCCCAGAGGCTGGAAGGATGACAATCCTTGTTATGCAGTGCTGGAACTTTGCTGAAACAGTTCTCAATTAATTGAAAAGCAGTTAAGGGCCCTGATAAATTTAGAGCTTTCAGTGAGATGACAGACAAAGGGTATGTTAGCAGCATTTGTCAGTTACTATTGGCAACAGTTGACAAGATAGTATAATAAAGAGACAGACTCAGAAAATAATTGGTCAGTTTGCAAGCTGCAGTGACAGGGAGTGTAGCATCTAGAAATTTAAGAGACTTGCAGAATTGGAAGATGTAACTGATTCTCATCTCCAGCTGTACAAGATAAAAAGGAGATTGTGTTTGGCCAAAAAGATCAATTAAAACCTCAACATAATGACTCAGTCAAAATAAGCCATCATATCTTTGTTGAAAATTAAGGTGTCTCAGTAAATTATTTCAACTGGACAATGTGAAAGTCTGTACAAACAGAAAAGGGTGTAGCTCTCTCACTAAAGTGTGATAGGATCCAAATGACTCAAATTAAATCTAGAGAAAGAGGTATGTCTAAAAAGACTTGTATGACTGGAATCAAGTAGAAGAGAAATAGATTCAGTACTGCTAATAGAACTATCCACTTTGGATTAAAAAGACTATAACTATTCAAGATGTGTAATGACCCTTGAATCCCTCAATCTTCCAAAGATGAGAAGCACGTTGAAAGATGTGCTCATTTTCCAAGGAGGGCCTATTCTCTAATGGCCTCTTTAGGTGGAGCTAAGGAAAGACTTCCTAGAGAGTGAGACAGGAGCCAGAGAGAGGAGTGGACTAGAACTAAGTTCCAGATGGCAAAATCAGAACCTAATCAAGGGATATTCCACACCTTCAGTCAGCAGCAATTTCTGCCTTGTGAGATTTAGGACCAATGTGTGCCTCTCATTCTTTGTCTTTCTGAATAGGATCACTCATGGTTATCCAGTCCCTGTTCTACCATTGTATTTTGTATGTTGTAGGGCAAATAACTTGATTTTGTTACTTCATAGGTCTCCGGATCAAGAGGAGACTACCCACAACAAAGACAGAGACCACAGCTTCACTCATACATCAGGACAGTATAGGATTTTCAGATTATCTCCCTTGGTTAGGAGGGTGAATATATTTTGAAAAAGGAAAGGAGAAAGATCTGAATGATTGTAATCAGAAGGGCAGACTGTGGTAGATTGTCTTTTTTGTTCACAAACATTTAATGGCCTTACTGGGAAAAGATTATATCTCTGTTAATATCATGCTAAGCCAGATAACTTGATTTGAGCAATAAGATAAAAAAGTAAAAATACTGATAATACAGAAAGAAATAAGACTACTAAGAACTTAATGAAGACTATCATCTTTCAAGAATGATCAGGCCAAAAAAGAGGGAGATTTGCATACATGAAATAAGGCAGAAGTGGAAGTTCATAGTCTGAGTGTATAATGTGTAAGAGGAACTGGAACTCCATAAAGTGTGATGGGAGCTTAGGTCGCATAGGGAGGAGTTACAGGAAATGAAATAGAAAAGTTTAACCCAGATTTTTGAGAATTTTATATTTGAAATTTATCCTTTAGGCAGTGAAGACTCATAAAAAATGTTTGTTTCTAAACATAGGATTAAGAACTGCAGGGCATAATAATCTTAGTAAATGATTAGAGTGGTTTTTTACCATCTCACTCTGAGACCTGCACCCTCTCGATCTCTAGTTTCTTGGTTTGATTTAATTTTGTGAACAATCTTGAAATACAAAAAAGCATAAATATTACTTAATTTATATTTAATATAATAATTTAAATATTAGCTTATATGTCCCAATTAAATGTGAGTTGGAAAGCAAATGGCTCTAAAAAAATCTAGGCAGTATATCAATAGTATGCCCTCAAAATGATTTCTTTTGCATAGTTTCTTGGAAGATTCAAGCCTAGAAAACTCTGAAAGGTATGGTGATTATGTGTTTTTATTAATGTGTGACAAGAAAGAAATAGCTTCTTTAGAAAGGAATAATTTGGTGTGAGCCATGGAGTTTGATTATATTAATGCAAATTGAAGGCAGAATCTTATATTTTTTACTCTGTTTACATTTAGGCACTTAATTATTTTTCTAGAAGATAAATCGACAACCTGGAGTTATTTTTCTGATAACACAAATACAAATTATACCCTCACTTGTTAATAAAAATTCTGCAGCTATCCTTAATCTAAAAATAAATATGTTCTTCCACTAGTATGGTTACATAGCATAAACTGTATTTAATTATAAAACTTCTATTAGGAAAATGAAAATTTATTTTGGTCAATGAAAGTCTGCTTCCACTGTTATAAATCTCAAAGCTTCACATACTGTCACAAGCTTAAATTAAATACCCGAAGCACTTTATGTACAACATTCAATGAATAATAAAAAGTAAAGAAACTCTAGCAATTTAAAATTGTGATAACTTCTTTTTACTGAAAACTTCTGGTTAAAACATATTTTAGGAAATCTGTATTTACAACTTCTGGAAAATTATACCATACATCTAGATCTTCAAAGTATAGCTTTTTTAGAGTAACTATGTTCAATTCCTCTTCTATGTTGCCATTTACTACCTCTTGGTAATTTCTATCTGTTCTCTGAATCCATTCATTCAGTCATTTGTTCATTCATGTTTTCACTTATTAAAAAATATTAAGTGCCTACTATGTATTAATTATCATGCTGAGTTTATCATGCTGCTCAGGATAAGAAGAATAACATACTGCTGTCTTTCTTCAACACTTTGTAGTCTGGTAGAGCTGGGGGTATAATTATTACAAAGCTTTAATGATAAGTGCTAGAATAGACACTGAAATATGGCTTGGGTTACTGGGTGTACAATGTCCTTACCAAGATCAGGAATATAGAATCATCTTTGGAAATGTTCAGTCTGGGATACCTATGAAATATCCAATTAGAGATACTCTGAATGCTGGCAGAAACATCACTCTTGAACCCAAGAGAGAAATTTGGTCTGGAGGTACTCATTAAAAGGAAAAGGCATATAAATGAGAATTACTGAAAATTGCTGAGAATGGATGAGCTTGTCTATAAATAATGTGTAAGAAGGAAAGTGTAAGAAGAGAAGATCAATGCTAAAACCCCAGAGAACATGAACAATATAAGGACCAGGCCAGGGGGGAGGAGTCAGAAAAGAAAAGTTAGAAAAAGTCAGAAATGTAGGCAGACAGATCAGTCAGGATTCAGCCAGAGAAATAGAACTTCTAGAATATATGCATATATAATGGATATTTGTTATAAGGAATGCATACATATGTAATGGATATTTATTATAGCAACATGCAGTTGTGGGAGCAGTGGTTCTTACTGCAATCTGAAGTCAGCAGGGGAAGCATTTGGGAAGGGAAGAAGGACAAAGTGCAGAAACAAAGACACATTAGAACCTGTGGATAAGGGTAGAGCCCATGAGGACAGAGAGACCCTTCTCATTGCCTCTAAACTGTCACCTTCACTGATGTGTGTGTCCAAAAGATGACACTAGAGGTCTTTGTGATGGACCTAGACACAAACCTAGTCCAGGAACCCAGAGAAGGAGGAATTTGCCAATAAAATAGTACTGAGAGGTGCCCCAGGGGACCACATGCATTCCAGACATACTCTCCCTTCTTTGAGTTGTAGTATCTCAATTTCCCCCTTGCTAATCAAAATCAATCACTCACTCTAATAGAGTAACCCCTCTTACTTGCCTGTTGATTGACTGACATGAGGAGCCAAACAAGGTGGCAGTCTCAACTTCCAGTTTAATGGAATCTTTGCCCTATCTTCTAATAGACACATTCTTCCCTTGAAACTAAGACTTCTAGACCAGCAAAGTCACAGTTGCAGGAATGTTAAGTCAAAATTTCATTAGTGGATCAGTAGGGAAAATAGTAAGAAAAGCTACTCCCATATTGTTTTTCACTACTATCCTTCAGGGTCAATCCCGAATGGGACTATAATGCTACAACTATCCTTAAAATATTTACAGCATTTCATACAAAACCATTTGTAAGCCAGGCTCAAATATCTTATTCACATTTAATTGGTCATAAGGAATGCTCCATGTAAACAGCAGTGCAGGTTGAGGGGAAGGAGGCATTATTGCAGGAAGATTTAGAACATGGGCATATGTGACACTTGCTCATGCAACTTACTTAAGCTTTCAGGACCTGCTCAAACCCATCTGGCTTCCATTTGGTGATGAATGATGCTGTTCATATTCAATCTTATGGCCCTCTTGGTTAGACAAGAGTCCTTTCATGAAAGGTAACTCAGGAGGCATGGCAACTTGTCTCAAGCACCAATGGATAAGCTAGGTTCTACATCTCAGTTGAAGCATAATTTTTGTGGCAGCCCAGACCTGTTCAGGTCCCTGCCCAAAACTAGCAGTTTTTCAGGTTGCTTAGTAAGTGCATCAGAGTAGCATGCCCAGATGAGGTAAATGTTGCCTCCAAAATCCAAAGAGGCCCACACAGTATTATGCCTTTTTTTAATGAGAGTAGCCAAATGCAGTTAACTTGTCCTTTACTTTGAAAGGGCTCTCTTGACATTGGAACCACTGGAACCCTAGGAATTTCACTGAAATGCCAGAAACCTGATTTATTTACTTCCCACCATCTGGCCTACAATTACAATATGTCTGAAGTAGGTACTAACTTCTTTATTACCTGGTCCAGTCAACATGATAAACCATCAATGTAACTGACCAGCATGATTTTCTGTGGAAGGAAGAGATGATTAAGGACCCTGCAGGAGGCTTGTATTCCTGTGTTAAGGCAAAGCGTGTTATTAGTCAGCAGAAAGCAAACTGCTTTTGATGGTCATTAATAACTATAAGTACAAAACCACTCACCAGTCCAAGATCAAGGTGCCAGCAGATTCGGTTCCTGATGAGAAGCTCTTCCTGGTCCTCTCACTCTGTCCTCATATAATGGAAAAAGAGGACTCTGGTATCTGTTCTACTTGTGAGGACACTAATCCCAACATGGGGGCTCTGCTCTCATGGTTTCATCTACACCTACTTAGTTCCCAAAGGCTCCATTTCCAAGTACTATCACATTAGGGTTAGGGCTTCAACACATGTATGTGGGGTGTACACAAATTCAGTCTACAACAGCTATCAAACCTGCAAGTTATAGATAATTCTTATACTATTAAGTTTGTCCCATAACACTGAAAAAAATATGAACATTCCAAATTCATATTACAAAGCAAACATTAATCTCACAATAAAACTTGACATGCCCTCTTTAATCCCAACCAGACTAATTACAGTAGTTTTATCAAAGAAATATCAGATACCTCAAAATGTGGGGCCCTAGTAAAATACTATGAGTTAAAATTACTTGATTTTAAAACTGTTCACAGACTTTCACTTCCAAGATGGGCAGACTAGGTTATTCAGACAATGCAGACATTGTTTTGCTGTTCTAAGACATTGAAGAGTGGTAGTGAGAAGAATAGTGCCTACTGAAAATTCACAAGCACCTGGAATCTCAGAGTGTGAATTATTTTGAAATAGGGCCTTTGTAGATGTAATTACTTAAGATAAGGTCATACTGGATTATGGTAGTGTGGGCTCTAAATTCAATGTCTGGTTCCTTATAAGAGGAGGAGGAAGGAACACACAAACACAGAGATACACAAAGAAGAAGGCCATGTAAAGATGGAGCAGAAACTGGAGTTATGCTACCACAAGCCCAGGAATAGCAGAAGTCACTAGGAACTCAAAGATTCTCCTCTAGAGCCTTTGGAGGAAGTATGCCCCTGTCAACACCTTGATTTCAGATTTACAGTCTCCAGAACAGTGAAAAATAAATAAATTCTTGTTGTCTTAAGTCACCTAATTTGTAGTAATTTTTATGGCAGTCCCTGAAAAGTAAAACAGATTTTGGTACCAGAAACGAGATGCTACTGAAACAAATGCCTAAAAATTGAGGGATTGTCTTTGCAACTGGGTAATGAGTAGAGGCTCAAAGAATTTTGAAGTGCACGATAGGAAAACTCTAGATGGCCTTGAAAAGATACTTGGTAGAAATATAGACATAAAAGGCTATTCTGATGAGAGTTCAGGTGGAATTTAGTACAGTAGAGAAAGCTTCTATCTGAGAATATGAGAATATATATATTGTCATGAACAGAATACTGGTGGAAATATGAACATTAAAGGTGCTTCTGGGGAGATCAGAAAGAAGTGAGTAACATGCTGTTGGAAAGGTAATCCTTGTTATAAGTGTCAGACAACTTGGCTGACTTGTGTTCTATTGTTGAGTATGAAATAGAATTTGTAAATAATGCATTTGGATATTTAACTGAGGAGTTTTCCAAGCAAATAGTTGAAGATACACCCCTTTTCTCCTTGTTGCTTGAAATACAATGCAAGAAGAAAGAAATTAAAGAAGGAACTCTTAAGATAAATGGAGAAAGTGCAGGAGACATAGAAAATAGTATCCAAGATACATGAAGTTGAAGTCCTAGAGAAGACTAGGAAATTAGAGGAGAAAAGAATATTTTTTAAACAATAACAAAGATTGTTTGAAATCTGATGTAATATCAAACTAACAATTCAAAACTCTTCAAGTGTCATTTAGAAGAAAATCACACCTAAATACATTGATGAAGAGAGTTTAAATTGGTACTACACCTTGAAAATCCACATGACTTTTTTTACTGAAGTTGAATATTTGAACACTACATGATCCATTAATTTCATTTGAGATATAAACCCAACAGAAATGTGTGCTTATGTGCACCAAGCGACACAAATAAGAATGCATACAGAATCATTAATTATATAGCTGGAAAGAGCCAAATGTTTATCAAGGACAAATGAATAAATAAGTTATGGTACATTCAAGCATGTGCTACTGGAATGCAAATGAACTACAGCTACACCCAACAACACAGATGATTCTTACCAAAATATTAGTCAAAGAAACCAGAGATGACAAAACACATACTATATGAGTCCATTTTAAATGTCATACATTTAAAAATAGTGTTGGACTCAAGATAATGACTCCCTTTATGGGTAGCAGAGGGTATTGAGGGAACTCTAGAGAGGCTTCTTTGGTCTTGGCATGGATGGTTTTTATAGGGGTGTTTCCTTCTTGAAAATCCTTTGATATGTACATTTATTTGTTTTTTACTTTCTCTGTTATATTTTCCAGGAAAGGATTATTTTTTAAAAATTGAGTTACATAGATTTAGAACAATGTTAGGGAGTTTGCTTATCATTTGTCACCTAAAGCTCTAATGGATTAAAAAGAACAGAAGGTATCAGTTGTGCACTTTTGTTTGTTTGAAAGCTTCTCCACCTCTTGAGTTGATGACATGAAGCCTCCTGTCTCTAACTAACCTTGTCTGTCTAACATCCAATATTTACACTTTATGATGTTGCTCCACTGATGCTGTCTTTGCCCATCTGCTTTGCTTTCTTGGGACTTCCCCTTGTGAAACACAGCCCCTAAGACTGCCATTCATATGCACTGAAACATGATTCAGTACCTCAGTTTGTCTAAGAGATCTGTCTAATAAACATCTATTATGGCAAATATTACCACCTCTTACTTTTGTCTTTTCACCAAGCAGAAGAAATAGTGGTAACGTTTCACAGTATCATGTTAGTTTAAAAACAAACTATGTTACAACATGGATGAACCATGAAAACACAATACTAGGTAAAAGAAGCCAGACACATAAAACCACACATTTTTTATTCCATTTGTGTGAAATATTTAGAATAGGCTAATTCATAGAGAAAGAATAGATTAGTGACTGCCAGGGGCTAGGAATGGGGAAATGCGGAGTAATTGCTAATGGGTATGGGGTTTCTTTCTGTCATAATGTAAATGTTACAGAATTGGATAGTGATGAATGGTTGCACAACTTTGAATATGCTAAACACACTGAATTTTACACCACAAAAGGGTAAATTTTATAGAACATGAATTATATCTCAATAAAGCTGTTATAAAACTCAGCCCTTAGCTAAGCACCTTTTTAAAAAAAAGTTAATTTTGTTATGTCTAGAGAGAGAACTGGTGAGGGCACAAAGATGAAAATTTCTTTGCATCATTTTTTGTGCATTATAAATTTTTGTACTATGTGTGCATACTATGAAATACTGATTAACTTTTTTCAATATTACTCATTTTTTATATATGTGGGAAGTTTTTACTCATGTAACATTAGAGTAGGTCCTTGCTGCCTAAAACCTTGAAGAAAATTCTGTGGTTGGCATATTTTACATAATTTGAAAAGGATCATTTTCCATGAATCCTTTATTAGAAAACATTGAAATGATATTAGAAGATCCTAGCCATCCAAAGTTGCACTTGAGAATTATGATTTGAACCTGACTCCTATTATTTTGTAGATATTCTGTCTTTTTTCTATCGAAGCATTTAACATTCTTAACCCTTGAAGATATTTGAGCAAAATCTTTTCTTTACCAATATGGTTTTATCTTTAGTATCTCTGAAAATATTAAAAATAAAATGAACCATGGACTTTCGGTAAGGGATATATCCTTAAGGGACCATAGTGACATCTGTTTGGCTAGCTGCTGACTTCAACCCAGCTCAATAGTTCTTATTTCTACTTTTGATGTCAATTATTACAAACACTTGTTACCAAAGGCTTGCCTTCAACAGGTATCTCATTCCAAGTAATCACATTTGATAATGTAAGTAACTGTTTTATCATACATCCCTAGACTACCAGTATATTATTTTCCATTGGTGATGAAGTCATCACTGCCTTTTAACTCATACCAAGTCAAATAATAAATCTTCAATTCCCACTGTTGAGGTTCTATTTATTTTCTAAACACCTTTCTATACCAAACACTGTATCAGATGAGATTTTAGTAGAGGAAAGATAAATCACTCGAGGTATTTTATACTGAGAAGAAATTTGGTACATACAAAGTCACTTGAAAGGCTGAAGGAATGAAAGTCAGGGATCCAATGAGAATTTCAGTTTCCAGATCATACAACTGTAGCTGTGATGTACAAGTCAAAACCTGGGTGCAGTTACTGCTACCAATCTTTTCTAGCACTGCTCCTCCGCCATGATCTGATCCTGGCTTTGAAGCTGGTAAGTAGATGCCAGAATGTAGATTCCATTTTCATACATAATGGAGCTTGTTTTACTGCTGATTTGTACTTTCCTGGCTGTTTAAAAATTAACCAGGATCTACAGACTCTCCTAAAATTGTATAAGACAATTCAATTTTTGTCTTCATTTTTCTTATTTTACTTTTCCCAAGTACCCTCATTTCTTTATCTCCAACTCTCTTGGATTTGGTTATAAACATTTAGAATTTATGACTCCTCTAGTTTACTTATTTCTGATTAATAATTGCATTAAATTCCACAATTTCATTATCAGTATAATTCACATTTAATTATAGACTTTTATTTTCCTTTTCTTTTTATATCATTGTTTGCATTGCATGCCCACCCTATTTCTTGGATTTTTTTTCATCTTCCTGGAGTAATTTTGGAGCTAGGGTACTTTGTCATTTGTTCCTCAAAATGTTTCATTTAATAGACAGGTTATTATTATCATTTCCAGATTCTAAATGAAGAGTCAGAATTTCCAAGAGTTCAAGCTGACTTTTTAAAGGTAACAGAAATTCAGAGGCAAAGTTTGGACTCAAATTCAGGTCTCCCCTTTCTATGTTTGCTTTTATTTATCTGTTTGTTTCTCTGTCCTATAGCAAGTGTCCATAGCAACAATATGCTACTTACTTTACTACATTTCGTGGGAGTAGTGTGAAGGATATTTCTAAATATATATCAGCTTTTCATCTTCATTGTTGATGATCCTTGCACAGTCATGCTCAGCTTGCTTAGTTGAAGATAATTATGAATGTTAAGGGTATTCTTTGGCAAAATATTACATTAAGGCTGTTTGTGGTTGCAGCTATTAGGAAATAATCATTCTTATAGTATGTGTGGCAATGCATGAATACCTTGAATTTGAATGTAGAATGAAAAGAGAAACATGATGGATTATATAACGAAAATATTTAACCAGATGATGGCAGATCATTACGAGATTAAAAATTTTCTAAGAATGCCAACAGTAATTAATGATATGTGCCTTCAAGTTCTACAGAAAAATATTATAGGAGATGCTATTATAGCAATTCTTAATAAAGATTCCTTATATAATGTAAAAATCATGGCAATGCAATGTCCCTTATGAACATAGATGCAAAAATACTCAACAAAATACTAGCAAAACTGAATCCAGTAACATATACACCATGACTAAGTGGAATTTATACCAGTAATGCAAGGTTAGTTTAACATATTTAAGTCAACAATGTATTATACCATATTGATCAGTAGATGAGCATCTCAATAGAAAGCATTTAATAAATTCAAAACTTCATAATAATAACAATCAATTAGAAACAGTGCATTCCTACCCCTGATAAAGGGCATCTGTGAAAACATATAATTAACATCAGACTAAATAGTGAAAGACTGAAAGCTTTCCTCCTAAGATCAGGGACAAGACAAGGAAATCCACTCTCACCACTTTTATTCAACAGTATCCTGGATGTTCTAGGAAGGCAATTAGGCAAGAAAAAGAAATAAAAGTCATCCAGAAAAGGAAGGAAAAATTAATTTAATATCATTGCCTGGAAGTTGCACATACCTTTTCTGCTAATATTCCATTAGCCAGAACTTAATTACATAACCACACATAACCTCAAGAAAGTCAGGAAATGTAGTTGCTTTTTGGAAAGCCTGTGCCTATTTAATATTGGGAGCTTTTATTTATGAAGAAAGGGATAATAGGTATTAGGAGACAACCAGGAATCTTTTTCCACCTTTATTAAATGCAAATCAAAAAAGCAATTAGCTATTTTTTAATTTTATATTTGTCCTCTTTGTCTCTTTTCTTCATACCTTCTTTTTGTGTTTTTTTTTTCTTTTTAACACATGGATTCCACAGGTTAAAAGATTGCTAATCTAAATGCAATATGGTGCCATGGGTTGGATCTTGGGACAGAAAAAGCATTAGTGGGAACACCAGTGAAATCCAAATAAAATTTGCTATTTGGTTAATAATATTGTACTAAGTTAATTTCTTAGTTTTTTAAAGGTACCATGGTTATGCAAAATGTTCACATAGGTAGAAGCTGGGTGAAGGGTAAATAGGAATTCAGAATTACTGTCATACTTGTCTATAAATCTAAGATTACTTAAAAATTAGAAGCTTTAAAAAATGATTTCTAATACTTGATGACCAAGTGTTTGGAAAATTAGAAAGAATTCTCATGTAGTCTTGGTGGTAATATATATTAGTACAGCCTATTTTTAGACAGTAAGTAGGCATTATTTATTAAATATAAATGTGTCCATGTATTTTTATTCATAAAATCTAGGAATTTCTTTTACAGAAATTTGAATGCTAGTTTTTGGACTTTCTTTTCCCTCTTAGATAACTCAGCATAATTTCTTCCAATGACTGTAGAAAGTTGTCAAGGACTGTAATGTTTGGTTTTATAATAGGAGAGGCAAAACAATCCATTGTATGTTGTTGTTTTAAATAGAATGGAAGTGAAGTTCCCAGAATGGAGCTGGTTAAATAATGAAGTTGCTAGGCTTTTGACTGGAGAAATAATAGATATGAAAGCCAGTGGTGAAAGAAATGGATGCCATCTCTACATCTTGAGAAAATGAGGTAGGAGGATGAGTGATGTCCATTTGAGAGGGCTGCTGGGTAACCTTGCATTTTAGAAAAGGAGGTACAAGAATCATCATTGAAAACGAAGACATTTATTAAGTAATTAAATTTTTGGAATGGAAGTTTCTACAGCACAATGGAAACGTGAGAGGGCACACAACAGCAGTAGCTTAGGTCAGGGAACTAGAGGTTCAGAGAGATTGGAGTTTACTTTTTTAGTAGTGATGAGGAAAACAGATGAGGTTGCAATGAAATTGGCTACAACTAATGTTATGGTGAAATGTCCCAGGGGTATTAAAGATGGTCCAGCTTTTGGGGAATCTGACTAGTCATGCTCTCCTAACCCTGGGCATTTGCACATGTCATTTCCTTAGCCTGGAACACCTCTGTCTCCTTTTCTCCCTTCCCTAGACCAATTCATTCATTTTATGTTGTAAAAAAACAAAATTAAACCAAGTAAATTTGAAAATTCTGATTGGTTTTATTAAGCAATTCTTGAATTGGGCAGCACATCCCATCTTTCAAGCAGAGAAATACTCTGAGGAATTGTACAGAATGGAAGGTTTTATAAGACAGGAAGCTGGGACAAAAATTTACTAGCACAATATACAGCAGTTGCTTGTTGACTTGTTTGTATCTCAACTGTACCTTAAGCCCTGGAAGGAAAAAGGTGACAGTTGTCTTGAAGAAGAACCAGCCTCCATGTAGTTGTCCCATAAATAGTACTATATATTTACTTATTTTCAAATTTAATGTTATAAAATTTAATTCCAGTTTACAAAAGAATTGAACATGTTTCTTTAAAAAATAAGCTCCACTGCTGTATGATTTGATACC
This sequence comes from Manis pentadactyla, assembly GCF_030020395.1. Taxonomy (NCBI): domain Eukaryota; kingdom Metazoa; phylum Chordata; class Mammalia; order Pholidota; family Manidae; genus Manis; species Manis pentadactyla. Next base: position 84,055,973 of record NC_080025.1, read on the forward strand.
TACATATTTAGTCTTTCATAACATTATTCCCTCATGCTATAAACATTTGCACTCAATGTTTATTTGTGGAATAAATTAATGAATTGAATCAGCTTCATTCAAGTCTCTTTCTATCCTGGATAAACATTTTTAAAAGCATTAATACTGCTCCAATTCCAACATTTTAATATCGTTTAAAAAATAGCTAACCTGTATGTGAATAAATGTGGAGTCTGAAACTGTTAAAGGACTACCATACCCAGGCACACATACTGTCCTCATATTTTTATGGGTTTAAAAATTCATCTTAAAAAACTCCCCGAGTGCAAGGCATTAGTTGTTTACATTCATTTGAACACACAACATGAGGTAATACACAAAATACTTGTGAGGAGCATTTTTCCCTAGATGTATTCTCTCTCAGCATAATTTAATACTGAATGAACTCTTAAAAGAAGTAAGACTTATCACTGGTTTAATTTATAAGGAAATGTCTGTCCACAGTAACTCATTTTAACAGTAGTTAATATTATTAATGAATGCTTCTTTCTCTATTAAAGTTATAATTTTCAAAGCTTCAATCAAACAAGGTCTAATGCAATTCTGACATTACTCCCATCAGAGAAATAAAATTTTCACACGTTCCAAGATATTTTGAAAGATGCAATTTATGGAAGCCCCAGGTAGAGTATGACTTGTCAGTATTATGTTTTTTGGTAAAAAGTTAGCAAGTACCTTTGTGTAAAGTGTATTCCAAGCAAATCCTTTAAGAAAACTAGTAACAAGCCTTAGCGCCCCACTGATTGGAACTCAGGACGGAGCTTCAGGGACTTGTGGGCGGAGCCGCGCGAGGTGGGGGAGAGCTCTCTATTCCAGTTCGTCACGGCTCTGTTTCGCCCGGCCCCCTCTCGGCTCCTCCCCTCGAACGCAGAGCCCCTGCAAATCCGGCGCACGCGCCGTCGGCTCCTGCCGCTCCTGAGGCCGTCCTCTGCCTTGTGTTTTCACTTCCTTCACTTTAGAGCTGTATCCGGGTCGTTGCTTTCCCTATTGTCTCAGGCAACCGATCTCGGACTGTGCAAATTCTGGGTCTTTTGTTGCTTCTGGTGCAGGCTAATAAAGTTTTTCTTTATTTTTTTGCTTAACAGTTTTAACGGGAGAAATTAACTCCCAAGGGCTGCCGGGCTGGCCCCGCTGCCTGGGAAGAGGGCGCCTCTGGCCGGGGAGCGCCGCGGGCAGGGGCGCGGGCGGCCGGGGCCCGTTCCGGGAGGACCTGGGGAGTGGGAGGGAGGAACCTCGGGGCAGTTCCCGGGGGCGCCGCAGATTTTAAATAGCATCTTTCGGATTTGTTCCGGGGTCTCAGTCCTAACCACGGCGCTGCCTGGTCTCCCGCAGCTTCTCCTTAGGTCTCCTTCAAACGATCACCTCACGGATTCTTTAGTAAGTGTGGGGGCCTCCGCGGGGAGAAAGGTTCATTTCAGCCCTGGTAGAAGTCAGGGCCTGGAGGGGGCAGGCGGGGTTGGGAGGGACCCCCTCGACGATCCGCGGGAATGAACACGGTTTCATTTATTCCCTGGGCTTTGCGTTTTCTATTAACTGTTACAGTGTCTTAAGTGAGGGATTACGAACGAGTCGCAGAAACATCACAGGGACGTGCAGAGAGGGTCGGTCAGCTTCGATTTTGGCCGGCCTGGGTTCAGCTTCGCTCACCCGGGGCTGGAGCTGCCCATGTGGCTTCCCCGCCCTTCCCAAGTTCGCGTTGCCACCCCAACCTTCCACACACCTTTTGCTGAGAACTGAACAAAATTCCCTGCACGAGGTCAGCTGTACCTCAGCATCACAGCTCTCACCTGTGCTTGGTGTGATGATGGTTAACAGTGTACTGTTTTTCTCTTCACAGTGGATCGCAGCTCCAAGAGGAGGCAGGTGAAGCCTTTGGCAGCTTCTCTGCTAGAAGCTCTCGATTATGATAGTTCAGATGACAGTGATTTTAAAGTTGGAGATGCCT